>NC_092337.1:353206250-354500000 GCF_046630445.1 Rutidosis leptorrhynchoides | reverse complement strand
TAGTCGACCAGAATAATTCATAATAGCAATTTAATTTGCTAGGCTTAGGAGGTGAGATTAACACAGAAACGAATTGTTTGTGGTTGGTATTGAATTAACAGAAAGAAATTGAAATAAAGCAGCAGCAAGTATACACGATGAACACAAGGAACTCAAACATCAATTTTGAATTCTAGATCGTTTTACACTACGATTTCAACATGAAAGTGGTTGCAAATCAAACCTATAAACTTACTGTAACCTCAATTGGATCCAATGTATAGAATTGAACTCGAATTTTACCAAGAACAATTAATTTAACTTTTGAAAAATTTAACTTTGACTTCGAATTTCTTTCTCGTTTCATCAAATTAGAATTTGAAATTATACACACACCTTCACGACATGAATGAGAAGAAATCTGCATTTTTAGTTTTTTTTTCAATTTGATCCGAATCAATTCGAAGGTTAATTGGGTTCGTGTTTATAATGAAAATAAAGAATCGGTTTTTTTGTTTCTCTTGATTTCTCTTTGATTCCTCATTAACAGCAATGAATGATAATGTAAAGATCAAATTGGTGATGATAATTGAATGACTTATTGTAGTGAGTAGGATGCTGTCTATGGAAGATCACAGATATAACAGAAAAAAATAATGTGAGGAAGACATATCTGTCTGATTATGCGTGTATATATCTAGCAGTATAATAAAAATTATAAATAATAATTAACAATTAAAAATTATAATAATATTAATATTAATAATAATATTAATAATAATAGTAATACTTATAATATATTAATAATAATACAATTGATATTAATAATAATTATCATAAATACTATTAATAATAATGATAATAATAATTGTTAATAATAATGTTAATAACAATATTATTAATGATAATATTTATAAATTACCTATTATTATAATAATGATAATCTATAATAATAATGATTCTAAATGATAATGCCTAATAATAATACCAGTAATATCAAGTTACATGTTTCAATTATATGTATATATATATATATATATATATATATATATATATATATATATATATATATATGTATATAAATATATATTATTTAGTATCAATAATACAGATGATAATAATAATATTAATATTAATAACAATAATAAGAGTAATACTAACAAAATTGATATAACAAATTGTGCTTATCAAATCTCATATATATTTATTTTGATAACATCTTAATTATTTTATATATTGCTTTACGTATTTAATTTAAATGATTAAATGATGTTATATTAATTCAGGTTTATATATACACTTATATTTATATTTACATATATATAGTTATTTACATATTTATTGTCACACAATCATTCGTGAATCATCGGGCATAGTCAAAGGTCAAATGAATTCATGTAAACCGTTCAAAAATTTCGAGACTCAACATTACAGACTTTGCTTATCGTGTCAAATTCATATTAAGATTAAGTTTAAATTTGGTCAAAAATTTGCGAGTCGTCACAGTACCTACCCGTTAAAGAAATTTCGTCCCGAAATTTGATTGGGATGGTCATGTCTGACCATAAATATGTTTTCATGACGCATACGAGCTAGAAATTAGAGTTTTATCATCATTGAGTAATATGGATAAAACAATTCGATTAATCGAAGCGTACGTGTGAGGCTACCACAAAAGATTGAAATGAGGAAAATAAGATTTGTCTTAGCTTTTGACGTAGTCACAGTGGATTTCCGAAATCAAGGGATTCAAAGAGAATCTTCAAAATCTACAAGATTTGATTCTTCGTCGAGTAAGGAAATTAAGATATCTATAATTAGATACTGTGATCTGTCTCGATTACTCTGTCTAGTATTTCCATTATAACTTAAACTCTTCTGTTCCATTATTCTCACCAATCCTATACATTCTTTCTTATTTCATACATCCAAAAGATTGTGAAAATGCTTAATCCCGTTCTAATCCTTGATATTTTTCTAATTATCACTTCTGTCATCCTTCTTTTCAATATTCCACCAGAAAAATCTGTTTACTTCTACAATTACCTTGGGGTGATACTATTCTTAATTATACCGTGTCTTTATATTGCTATTCGTATTAATATCCATGGCTTGTAATTTCTGCGTTGTTGTTGGGTTTTATATCTTCCCTTATATTTTGATGTTCCTGCTTCTGTCTCCTATAATTATTGTCATCCACAGTTAATGCTCTCTCCTATTTGCTGCGATTTATACCCCTATTTACACTTCGAAACTTTATGCTCTGTTTTCTCTTCTATCCATTAAGTATATCAAGTAATGGTTCAGAATTCGTAGGTATGGAGTTTCGAATGAACATGGCTTATGTTCTTAAGAGAGAAGTTGTAATGGCACGATCTTGATTGGTTAAATTCCCAAAATTCAAGAGAAAAGATAGAACTATCAAGAAATATGTTCTTGATATATTTGGAGATTTGGTAGGATGTAAGAGTCGTGTAACATGGCACATGATGACGTTATGATCTGTGAATCATCATATTCCATTAGAAACTCAGCATGACTTACTGTAATATAATCACGTTGATCAAGTGTTATTATATTATACTAACTCATGCATCAATTTCCAACACTACTTCAAAACATTCATACTTTCAACTCGAAGGTTTACAGGATATAGAAACTAAACAGTTTCCTTTATGGTGTAATACAGATAACGTGAAAAGATAACTGATTTCAGATAAGGATAGTTATGAAAATATTTTCAGAAATATCGAAGATATTTATAATGAAAGATACGATGATATCTTGGAATTTCTAATATTAAAGGATGATGAAGAAGATTTGTTCGTAAGGTTTAGAGTCAGAAGCAAGGTATTCGTTAATGACTTCAGCAGATACTGAATCATTTGGATTCTTTGAAGGCAGATTTATTCTTTGTGATTTTTCTACAGCCTCCTTCTTGGTTTGCTCAATCCGTTTTCCTGTTTCAACTTTTCTGAGCTTTGCCAACATACTATTCTTTATCATCCAACTTCCGACTGTTAAAGTCGTGTACAGTTTTTGCTGTTGTATTCAGCTTTTTCAGAATTTTCAGAGTATTGATTCGTAGACTAGGTGCTTTTCAGGATTTCAGAATGGAAGATCATGATTCTTAGAGATAAGTGTTATATGTATACATATAACTGTTGATGTAGACATGATGTGAGATTTCAAAATACTGATTGCTGATTTCTGGTAATTGGTATGGCAATTATTGTTACAAGATGTAGATGGGTATATGATAAGGTCTTAATGAACAAGTAATATGGTTCTTCGGAGAGACTTAAGTCAATGAGTAATGAAGTTGCTGGTAAGTTTACTGCTAATGTGGTGAAATATAAACGGTTCTCCGATAACGATGACGAAAGGTAGACTTATATAACAAAGTTATAATAAGACTTATTCGAATAAAAGGTCGATGTTAATTTGCTGAAGCTGTGACAAAATTGGCTAATTTGAAAAGGAATTGCATTGTTATTTTTGGAAATAACAATGCCAAAGGAGCTAGCGCAGATACGTGTTAAATGGTTACTTAAGTTCCGATTTTCAGGTGCATAACTATATGCATCAATCTTTCCTTCCATAGATGAGATGCAGCTGGTTCATTCTCTCGATTGAGGTATTTTCAAGAATCATGAATGGTTTGAACGCAGATTGTAATAGCCAAGATACAAACGAGGTTTAAGATAAAATCAAGTGGCAAACTTGAGGAAATGTTTAATTTCATATGTTATAATCAATATTTTAATTCATTTTAATTGTCCAATGTTATTAGTCCACAGTCGATAGTCCACAGTTAACAGTCCAATAATTCATATATAGTTTAAAATATAATATTCGAATTAAATAATACGTATCGTGACCCTTGTACATGTCTCAGACTCGATCACAACTCAAAGTATATATATTATTGTAGAATCAACTTCAACCATGTATAGCTAACTCAGTCATTACTGCATATAGAGTGTCTATGGTTATTCCAAATAATATATATAGATGCGTCGATATGATATGTCAAAACCTTGTATACGTGTTCCGATATTTAAAGTGCGTAAAATAAATAACAGAAATTAAATGACAATAAATAAAATTGCGAGAATATAAATTGCGATAAATAAACTGCGATAAATAAATTGCGATAATAAAATGTAATAAGGAATTAACAGTTAGCTAGGAACAGTTAGCTAGGATTTTGTTAGCGTGGATTCTTAACAAAAATTTCTCATGGTTAATTTGTTTGTTTTTAACAAATTTTATTGTGTCCAATGTTTTCTTCATTATGCCACTTGTTGGATTTTGATATGTAAAAATCCAAATATGAAATTGAATGAAAATGGTTATTCTGTGGTGAACGGATTCGTATCTTTGTAGATGTAAGTAGGATAGTAAATGAATGTTGAATCAGATTTGAAGAATGTACAGTGTAACTTATTAATGTGAAATCTAAATATTCCTCGGGTATTACCTACCCGTTAAAATATTTTCACCATTAACAGTTTGTACAAAAGATTTTTTTTTTAATTACAATCGTTATGAAAATATATATACATATATATTTTCTTTAGATGTAATCATGGATTTAATGAGTTAATATGATATTAAACTCATTTGATTTACGGTTACAACTAGAGTACATAATCTCTAAAACATTAGAAATTATATAATCGTCATGTAGAACGAAGATAAACGACGTAGAACGATTCGTAGAAATGAGATGTTGAGGCGTGTGTAACAATCCCAACCTATATGCAATCGAAATATGCAAAATAAAAAAAAAATTTGTACAGCATAGTGGCGCGGCGCGCCACTTACCTGCGCGGCGCGCCAAACTGGCCTGTCCAAATTTTCCTTTTTTGTGAAAAAGATCGCCCAATTCCCGACATATTTAGACGAAATGCTTTTAACAACATATTCCAATATGTAAAACTAACACGATTCACACATAAAATAAGTTTTACAAAGCGGGGCCCACATCGGCCCGAATTACGAGTTTAATACATAACGAGAGTTTCGACCACAAAAAGTTTAAATACCAAACGACCCTACGAGCATGGTGTTTTGGGTTAAACTACCCAAATCTCGGTCAAACTCCAAAGCTAAATCTCCAAAAGCGTCCCCTAACATAACAGGATCTCTACACCAAACAAACGCCCTTACCTTTGTCCATGCCTGAGCCTATAAAAAGGTAAACAAAAAGAGGGTAAGCAAAGCTTAGTGAATGCAATAATTACACATATATATATATATATATATATATATATATATATATATATATATATATATATATATATATATATATATATATAACTCATCTATTTGCAATCACATTCACCAAATACCTCATACGAACTTGTAACTCAATTAGCATGTCATTGTACCCAAAACACTTAACAAGTCGTACATTAACACAAAACCGCATTAGCATATACTCAACACAATGTATATATATAAACAATATGCTAAATAATCGACAATCTCAATATGGTTAACCATAAACGCTATGGTGCTACCGGCTCGTGGTTCACACCATACGCAATTGAGTCATACTCTTTTATAGTGTTACCGGCTCGTGGTTCACACTCGATGCTACCGGCTCGTGGTTCACATCTTATTTTATAGTGCTACCGGCTTGTGGTTCACACTCGATGCTACCGGCTCGTGGTTCACATCTTATTTTATAGTGCTACCGGATCGTGGTTTACACTCGATGCTACCGGCTCGTGGTTCACATCTTATCGCACACATGTTATGGCACTACCGGCTCGATGGTTCATACCATAACACCCACAAATAAACGCGTCATATACACATACGTATAATTACTCCACTCACCTCAAAATCTCTTGTGAAAGATAATCAAGCTCGGGAACCTTCAATGTAACGTACCTATTACATTATACATAATATCAATCACAAACTCAAGTTGGTCAACCAACTAAAACTCCATCCTAGTGTCATCTTGACCTATGGTGCAATCTCGACCCATTTGCACCCTTAACCCTAATATTTGGGTTAACATCCCCAAAAACCTAATCATTAGCCAAGTTAGTTTTAAAACACATTTCAACACAAGGTTTATGCATTACACACCAACATTAATGAACTTAGGTCCATTTTGACCCATTTGACCAAATTAAGGTCAACACACCCATTTCGGGTCATCCACTAACCCACATAACGCCCATTTACTTATCTCTAGGTGTGCTAGTAATTGACTAACTAATTTAAGCTCATAAACATCAATTAATACCTTGAAAAACCCTAGTTAGTCATCTTTGAGCCTACATGACCCAAATTCACCCAAAACACCCAATTCACTAACAAATAAGTTTTAAGTTCATCACTTACCCCAAACCCTAACCCTTAATCAAAATAAACAAGGAAAACAAAGTTAGAACATACCACCACACTCAAAACGTAGCTAGGAAGTAGATGAACAACTTTAGAACTTGAGCTTAAGCAAGATTCCTTCTTCTTCTTCCCCAAAATGAGTTTTCCCTCACTAGAATATCACTCTCTCTCTAGATATTAAATGGAGGTGATAAGCGTTGTTGAAGATGGAGTAAATGAAGCTCCAAGACTGAATCTAGGCCTTAAATTCGGGCCCCCATGTGTAATTACCAAAAAGCCCTCAAAATATCTAATTTAAAAGAAAGGAATCTGTTACAGACCAATGGCGCGGCGCGCCAAAGGCCTACGCGGTGAGCCACTCCCCCAGATCAGATTCTTTTTCATTTTAAAATGTACAACGAAACCCCCACTTCAAGCATCTTATTTACGCTTATGTACACAATAATTATTTGGGTCTTACAACTCTCCCCCACTTGAATCGGAGCGCGTCCTCGCGATCCAAGCCGCATGACAAGAAGGAAGATAAACTAACACGAATTCTTCGGGCTCCCATGTAAACTCGGAACCTTTACTCCGACGCCATTGAACTTTAAAAGTCCTCACTTCTTTATTTCTCAACATTTTGACCTTCTCATCGAGTATGGCAATCGGCTCCTCAATATATTCTAACTTGTTGTTTAGCTCAATTTCGTCTAATGGTACCCAAGATAAATCATCCGCAAGACACTTGCGGATATGAAAAACATGGAATGTATTATGGATCCCCGCAAGCTCTTCGGGTAATTCCAAACGATACGCGACTTCAACAACACGAGCTAAAACCTTAAATGGCCCAATAAACCGAGGAGCTAACTTTCCCCGTTTTCTAAACTGAATAATGCCCTTCCATGGCAAAACCTTAAGCATCACAATGTCACCTTCTTGAAATTCAATCATTCGCCTACATTTGTCGACATAAGACTTTTGTCTATCTTGAGCCTTTTTCAAATGATCCCGATTCATATCAATCTTGCTATTCATCTCTAAAACCAAATCGGTACTCCCGATTTCTCTTTGACCAATTTCACCCCAACAAATCGGAGTTCGGAACCTCCGCCCATAAAGCATCTCGTAAGGTGGCATCCCGATACTAGTATGATAACTATTATTGTACGAGAATTCCACCAAAGGTAAGTGCTCGTCCTAACTACCACCAAAATCAATATTACACTCCCGTAACATATCCTCCAATGTTTGATTCGTACGTTCGGTTTGACCGTCCATTTAAGGATGATACGCCGTGCTCAATTTCAATTGTGTACCCATATCTTCGTGAAACTTTTCCCAAAACCGAGATGTAAAACGGGTATCTCGATCCGAAATAATAGATATAGGAACACCGTGTCGGGAGATGACTTCCTTGATAAACAACTTAGCCAAAGTCTCCGACGATATCGCTTCCCGAATGGGAAGAAACAAAGCACTTTTCGTCAATCGATCTACTATAACCCAAATCGAATCAAATTGGGTTCTCGCCGTTTTAGGTAACTTTGTGATGAAATCCATGGTAATGTGCTCCCATTTCCATTTCAGGATTTCTAACGGTTGTAACTTACCATACGGCTTTTGGTGCCCGGCCTTAACTTGCAAACACGTGACGCACTGCTTAACATACTTCACAACATCACGTTTCATGCCCGGCCACCAATAATCTTTCCTTAAATCTAGATACATTTTCGTCGCGCCCGGATGAATGGAATACTTTGACTTATGTGCTTCATCAAGTAGCACTTGTCGATAATCACCCATCTTAGGCACCCACACTCTTCCTTGAAAAGACAACAAACCACGCGAGCCCAAAGTAATGAACTCCGATTGCCCCATGATTCGTTCCGCATGCTTGTTGTGAACGTAAGCCTCTATTTGAATCACACCAAGTTTTTCAAGAAAATCTTTAGTAATAATCATACGTAACAATCCCAATCGTAACGCCGGGTGATGACTCTTTCGACTTAACGCATCCACGACCACATTCGCCTTGCCCGGATGATAAAGTATTTCACAATCATAATCTTTCACCACATCCATCCACCTACATTGGCGATAATTCAAATCTCGTTGATTGAAGAGGTATTTCAAACTCTTATGATCCGAATAAATCGTACTCTTGACACCATACAAGTAATGGCTCCAAATTTTCAATGCATGTACAACTGCCGCCAACTCAAGATCATGAGTCGGATATCTCGTTTCGTGTTCCTTTAACTGTCGAGAGGCATAAGCGATGACTTTACCTCTTTGCATTAGAACACACCCGAGCCCATTTAACGAAGCATCACAATAAACCGTCATGTCTTCCACTCCTTCCGGCAACACTAACACCGGAGCTTGACACAATTTCTCTTTTAGCAATTGAAAAGCAATTTCCTGCTCGTTCTCCCAATTAAATCTCGCATTCTTCCTCGTCAATTTCATCAAAGAAGAAGCGATCTTAGAAAAGTCTTGGATAAACCGACGATAATAACCGGCCAATCCGAGAAAACTTCGGATTTCCGTAGGCATAGTCAGTCATTCCCAACTCTTCACCGTCTCTATCTTCCCCGGTTCTACTTGAATACCATTTTTGTTCACAATGTGGCCTAGGAATTGAACCTCCCTTAGCCAAAATTCACATTTGGAGAACTTAGCATACAACCTCTCCCTCCGCAACGTCTTTAACACACACTGCAAATGAAGTTCATGTTCTTTCATACTCTTCGAATAGACAAGTATGTCGTCAATGAACACAATTACCGACTTGTCCAACATAGGTTGACACACTCAGTTCATAAGGTCCATGAATGCCGACGGTGCATTCGTAAGACCAAAAGGCATAACTACAAATTCAAAATGCCTATAATGCGTTTAAAAAGCCGTTTTCTCAATATCTTCCTCACGGACCCGCATTTGGTGATAGCCGGACCGTTGGTCGATTTTAGAGAAATACGTTGCACCTTGGAGTTGGTCAAACAAATCGTCAATCTGAGGTAATGGATAATGATTCTTGATCGTCACTTTATTTAACTCCCGATAATCGATGCACATCCGCATACTTCCATCCTTCTTTTTCACGAATAAAACCGGAGCGCCCCATGGCGAAGCACTCGATCGAATAAAACCCTTCTCAAGCTACTCTTGGGTTTGATTTAACAACTCTTTCATTTCCGTCGGCGCTAAACTATAAGGAGTTTTAGCAATGGGGGTAGCCCCCGGAACCAACTCAATGCGAAATTCAACTTGTCTTTTCGCCGGAACACCCGGTAACTCGTCCGGAAAAACGTCTTTGAATTCATTAACTACCGGAATTTCACGAATGGGTGGTGGCTCATCACGAGTATCAACAATATGGGCAAGAAAAGCCATACCACCACTATCAAGGAGACGACGTGCCCGTGCAAAAGTGCATATCGGCACAAGTCTTCTACGCTTATCACCGTGAATAATTAACTCTCCCCCACTTGGGGTCTTCACACGAATAAATTTTTCATGGCATGCAATATCGGCCCTATTATGATCGAGCCAATCCATACCAACAACGATATCAAAATCACCCAAAGTCATCGGGATAAGATCTATCTTAAAGTTTTCGGCACCAAAAACGACATCACAATTTTTACACACATCAACCACTAGCACCGTTTTGCCGTCCGCTATTTCAACTTCTACCGGACAACTTAACTTAGCTAACGGTCTATTAAGTCTAGGCAAAAAAATTTGAGATACAAACGACAAATTTGCACCGCTATCAAATAGAATCCTTACCGGATTTGAGTTAACCATAAAAGTACTTGAGACAACTTCGTTGGATTGCTTGGCCTCATCATTGGTCATCAAGTAATTGTGACCCCTAGCCGTACCCGCCGCTCTCTCCAACTTCTTCACATGATCATTATTCAAATCGGGACATTCTGGCCTCTTGTGTCCCTCTTTACCACAATTAAAACAAGTAAGCTTGGTCGACGCCTTGGTACAATCACGGGCTATGTGCCCTCTTTGATTACAATTATAACACATGCGTCCGAAACCTCCGAAAGCACCCTTCTTCACACTATTAACGCTTTCAGAGCCTTTCTTGTTCTTTTTATTTGAAAAGTTCGAATAACTCGAACCTTCAAACTTTCTCTTCGAAAAAGTGAAATCGCTTTTCCTTGAAACCTCCGGCTCAAAATCCCTAGCCAATTCGTATAAATCTTCAAAAGACTTAGCCATACCCCGGCTAATCTTACCCTTCAACTCATCACTTAAAGTACGGTAGAAATCTAGCATCAACTTGTGATCATCACCAACGTACTCCAGACAAAAACGAGTCTTTGCCAAGAAGGTAGACTTAAGAGTAACCAAGTCCATTGAACCTTGTCGCAAATTATTCAACTCATCCCAGATTTTATCAAGATCGGAAGAAGTTCGGTATTCTTGGAAAAATTCCTTCTTAAACTCCTCCCATGGCAAGCACATGCATTGCTCTTCTCCATATAATTTGATTTTATCGTCCCACCACAACTTGACCTCTTCGCGCAACATGCTAGACCCATACCTCGTCTTCTTCTCGGGAGGACACTCCGCGGTACGGAACGCCCCCTCGATATCGGAAATCCAACAAGTGCTTTTCAATGGATCCCTCACCCCGTTAAACATCGGAGGTTGAGTATTCTTGAAATTTTTGTAGTGAAAGTCCCGCCTTCCACCCCCACCATTACCTTCACCCCCTTCGCCTCGAGGATAAATGTTTCTAGCCTCTAAAGCCTCCTCTATTGCGGCTTTCATTCGTTCATTGATCATTTCGGTCACTTGTCCATCAACCGACTCTTGGAAGACCTTTCGGACATCGTCAAGAAAATCCTTCTTTAGCCTTTTAAGGATGGCCTCATCCTTGGCCGGGAGTTCAACGTCCTCACTCGTACTTCCGTCGTTGGTGTCGTGTCCATTTCTCATCTTCATTCTATAAAACGAAGTAAATTAAGCTACAAAACGAAAGGACTTCACACATATGTATATACATATACACCACACTACCCCATCTTGCTCAACAATCGTCGTACATCGCTTGTTTAACACGATTTGAACCCGTAACAATGGTAGCTAATCATTGTTACGCGAGCACATCGCATTAACTCACTAGTACCATGTCTATCTCGCTTGACGATTTCAAATACCACACAAAACAATAGCGCATGATTAGTTCACATAAACCTATGCACTAACCAAAACCCGATCCGACCTAAAGTCCTACAAGTCCCGCATAACGCACACACAAACAGTCTAAGTCTAGGCGCCTATCTCAAGTCACCTAAATCCCTTAGACCATGCTCTGATACCACTTGTAACAATCCCAACCCATATGCAATCGAAATATGTAAAATAAAAAAAAGTGTACAGCATAGTGGCGCGGCGCGCCACTTACCTGCGCGGCGCGCCAAACTGGCCTGTCCAACTTTTCCTTTTTTGTGAAAAAGATCGCCCATTTCCCGACATATTTAGACGAAACGCTTTTAACAACATATTCCAATATGTAAAACTAACACGATTCAAACATAAAATAAGTTTTACAAAGCGGGGCCCACATCAGCCCGAATTACGAGTTTAATACATAACGAGAGTTTCGACCACAAAAAGTTTAAATACCAAATGACCCTACGAGCATGGTGTTTGGGGTTAAACTACCCAAGTCTCGGTCAAACTCCAAAGCTAAATCTCCAAAAGCGTCCCCTAACACAACGGGATCTCTACACCAAACAAACGCCCTTACCTTTGTCCATACCTGAGCCTATAAAAAGGTAAACAACGAGAGGGTAAGCAAAGCTTAGTGAATGCAATAATTACACATACATATATATAACTCATCTATTATCAATCACATTCACCAAATACCTCATACGAACTTGTAACTCAATTAGCATGTCATCGTACCCAAAACACTTAACAAGTCGTACATTAACACAAAATCGCATTAGCATATACTCAACACAATGTATATATATAAACAATATGCTAAATAATCGACAATCTCAATATGGTTAACCATAAACGCTATGGTGCTACCGGCTCGTGGTTCACACCATACGCAATTGAGTCATACTCTTTTATAGTGCTACCGGCTCGTGGTTCACACTCGATGCTACTGGATCGTGGTTCACATCTTATTTTATAGTGCTACCGGCTCGTGGTTCACACTCGATGCTACCGGCTCGTGGTTCACATCTTATTTTATAGTGCTACCGGCTCGTAGTTCACACTCGATGCTACCGGCTCGTGGTTCACATCTTATCGCACACATGTTATGGCACTACCGGCTCGATGGTTCATACCATAACACCCACAAATAAACGCGTCATATACACATACGTATAATTACTACACTCACCTCAAAATCTCTTGTGAAAGATAATCAAGCTCGGAAACCTTCAATGTAACGTACCTATTACATTATACATAATATCAGTCACAAACTCAAGTTGGTCAACCAACTAAAACTCCATCCTAGTGTCATCTTGACCCATGGTGCAATCTCGACCCATTTACACCCTTAACCCTAATATTTGGGTTAACATCCCCAAAACCCTAATCATTAGCCAAGTTAGGTTTAAAACACATTTCAACACAAGGTTTATGCATTACACACCAACATTAACGAATTAGGTCCATTTTGACCCATTTGACCAAATTAAGGTCAACACACCCATTTCGGGTCATCCACTAACCCACACAATGCCCATTGACTTATCTCTTGGTGTGCTAGTAATTGACTAACTAATTTAAGCTCATAAACATCAATTAATACCTTGAAAAACCCTAGTTAGTCATCTTTGAGCCTACATGACCCAAATTCACCCAAAACACCCAATTCACTAACAAATGGGTTTTAAGTTTATCACTTAACCCAAACCCTAACCCTTAATCAAAATAAACAAGGAAAACAAAGTTAGAACTTACCACCACACTCAAAACGTAGCTAGGAAGTAGATGAACAACTTTAGAACTTGAGCTTAAGCAAGATTCCTTCTTCTTCTTCCCCAAAATGAGTTTCCCCTCACTAGAATATCACTCTCTCTCTAGAAATTAAATGGAGGTGATAAGGGTTGTTGAAGATGGAGTAAATGAAGCTCCAAGACTGAATCTAGGCCTTAAATTCGGGCCCCCATGTGTAATTACCAAAAAGCCCTCAAAATATCTAATTTAAAAGAAAGGAATCTGTTACAGACCAATGGCGCGGCGCGCCACTCCCCCAGATCAGATTCTTTTTCATTTTAAAATGTACAACGAAACCCCCACTTCAAGCATCTTATTTACGCTTATGTACACAACAATTATTTGGGTCTTACACGTGTGATGTGGAAACTTGGGTTGTTGGTGGAACTGGTGTTGCCGGTGCCATTGTTGAAGCTGGTAGGTTTTTCACCACCTTTTCCAAATTGATTACTCGAGCGCGAAGCTCGTTGACTTCTTCTATTATTCCGGGATGATTGTCGGTCAGAACGAGTGGATGAATAAGGTTTAGAATTGTGGATAGAATATAATCGTGTCGAGATACCCTAGAAATGAGAGAGAAAATGGTGTTTTGGATAGGTTCGCCGGTAAGTGCTTCAGGTTCTTCGCCAAGAGGGCAATGTGGTAGATGGAAGGGATCACCTTCTTCTTGTCTCCAATGACTAAGTATACTACGAACCCATCTCCAATTCATCCAGAATAGATGATGGCTAATTGGTTGATCCATTCCGGTCACACTGCTTTCGGAGCTCGAGTGAGAATCCATATCGGAATAGCTGTCGGAAGCCGAGAAGCTTGAACTAGTTGCGAGTTCCATCTTGTACGGTTAGATAAAGGGTTTTCGATATGAAATGATTTTTGGATATCGGATGATATTCTAATTACATAGAATACATATACATAGTACAGAAAATCCCGTAACTTACGGAGGGAATTAGGGAGATGTCTCAGATAAAGTTTACAGTAACTGATACGCTAAGATATGGATTAGCAGATACGCTAAGATATGAATTTGTCTATACACTATTCATGGAATCAATGCAGTAAGATGTGTCTAGACTAAGAATGATAAGCAAGTGAATCCCTAAGAATGATAAGCAGGTAATTTTTGACACGAAATGATAAGCAAAACTTTTGACATGCAGACACGGTCAAAGTCCAGACCCACTAATGCATCTAAACAACTATCAGTTAGACACACTAATGCAGGATCTAGTTCGCTAAGACCACCACTCTGATACCAACTTTCATGACCCGTCCTAATCCATCTGAACGAAGTCCATATCAATTATAAATGATTCACAATAGTTGATTACATCGCGAGGTACTTGACCTCTATATGATACATTTTTACAAACATTGCATTCGTTTTTAAAAGACAAACTTTCATTTACATCGAAAGTTGATGGCATGCATACCATTTCATAATATATCCAACTATAATTGACTTAATAGTAATCTTGATGAACTCAACGACTCGAATGCAACGTATTTTGAAATATGTCATGAATGACTCCAATTACGATCACTACAATGCGCAAATGCACAGCGGAAGATCTCTTTCATACCTGAGAATAAACATGCTTTAAAGTGTCAACCAAAAGGTTGGTGATTTCATTAGTTTATCATAAACGATCATTTTCATCATTTTAATAGACCACAAGATTTTCATTTTCAGTTCTCATAAATATACGTCCCATGCATAGAGACAAAAATCATTCATATGGTGAACACCTGGTAACCGACCTTAACAAGATGCATATAGAATATCCCCATCATTTCGGCACTCCCTTCGGACATGATAAATTCAAAGTACTAAAGTATTCGGTACTTTGGATGGGGCTTGTTGGGCCCAATAGATCTATCTTTAGGATTCGCGTCAATTAGGGTATCCGTTCCTTAGTGTGAAGACCCATAAATTTCCGACCAAATTTAAACTTAACCTTTATATGTTTCCGACACGATAACCAGAATTTGTAATGTTGAATCTCAAAAAGTTTGAAACTACATTCATGTAATCAATTACCCTTTGACCGTGTTCGACTATTCACGAACAATTATGAGTATATAGATATGTATATATAATATATAATATTAACTGAAAACATTAACAAAGTATTAGATATATGATACTTTACATGAACGTATTTGTTTCGATATATTTATCGACAGAATTAAGAGATAATATCAAATGATTGAATTATCAGATACATTATGATATGATTACGGGCCTATGTTATGAGGTCCACTGTGATTTAAGAAATCTATTCTTTTTGACAACATTCGGAAAATGGTAAAGTGATTTATAAATAAGAACAAATGTGTCAATTAACGGAAACTAGACAAGGGTTAGTGGAAATTCCTGTTTAATTTCCAAGGCATGTTTTATAATATTTTTCTCGTGACCTTGATAAGATAACTATGTTAACTTTCATTTTATTTAATATGAAAATAAGAACGTGGAGTGTAAATAACTTAGATGTTGGATATCGACAAGTTAAGTAACTCGACATTTTTCATTAAGATGATTTCATACGTTTATTTAACCTTTGGACTTTATCCCATGCTTCTCCAATAGACTGTAATTTAAAAACTTGAAACCTATTATGAATATATATAATTCTACTTTTCTAAAATGTTTTATGATATAACAATTTCCATTATTTTAACCTTTTAACAAAATGATTCTTAAATATATTTAGTTTTGGAAAACAAAATTATCATATTTATTTGATTTAGTTTAAAAAGAACTTTATTATTAAAACGTATATATCTTTTATAAATATCTAGAACCACTTTTGACAACTCATTACTTAACCAGTATGATAAAGATAACGATATTTATATTTTATTTTATTAAATATATATAACGATATAAATTAATATTATATATATTTATACGCGTATTATACGTATATAGTTTTATACTTTTACTATACTTTAACTTTACCTTTACTTTACTTTTACTTTACTTTAACTTTAATAATTCATACTTTAATAATTCACTTTAATAATTCATACTTTAATAATTCACTCTAATAATTCATACTTTAATAATTCACTTTAATAATTCACTTTAATAATTCATACTTTAATAATTCACTTTAATAATTCACTTTAATAATTCATACTTTAATAATTCACTTTAATAATTCACTTTAATAATTCATACTTTAATAATTCACTTTAATAATTCATACTTTAATAATTCACTTTAATAATTCAAAAATCTATTATAAAGAGAATTGAATAGGTTTCATTATTTCATAGAAACTTGAAAATATATTTCTCTAAACTCTCTCAATCGAATTACATATATATTTTCTTTATATTATTTCAAGATATTATTAGTATACATAAAATACTACGACGGAGTTATACTCAGACGATTTCAAAATAAGTTTTCAAACGGGATAGAGCTAAGGAAATTATGGGTTATAGCTATGGAGGTTATGGGTATTGATCGAGGGTATTGCTCATGAGGTCAACCTAACGTTTATCATTTTCGTTGCGTCTACGCACTTTCCTGCAATATTGAATCACAATATTGATACGTTCGTGAATTCGAGACAAACCCTGCACTTGTTCAGTGCCGTCATATACATAATTGCTACGAAATACAGTATTGTGAGTTTCATTTGCTCCCTTTTTAATTGCTTTTGCAATATATATTTTTGGGCTGAGAATACATGCGCTGTTTTATGAATGTTTTACGAAGTAGGCACAAGTACTAAAACTAATTCTATGTGGGTTTAAACCAGAAATATACCCTTAACTTGGTAACATTAAACTACTTGTCTATGTACGGTAGGCACGAATCCTAAAGATAGATCTATTGGGCCTGACAAACCCCATCCTGACTATGGGATGCTTTAGTACTTCGAGGTTATTTTAAACACACCTGATCTGGTGTACTTTAGAGGGTAAAACATGAATGTTAAGGCTTGTTACCGGGTGCCTACAACTTATAGAATACTTTTAAACACTTGCGAGTGTACGGATATTTATGGAAACTGAAATCTTGTGGTCTATTACTATTACAGAAATGATTGATTATGATAAACTAATGAAATCACCAACCTTTTGGTTGACACTTTAAAGCATGTTTATTCTCAGGTATTAAAGAAATCTTTCGCTGTGCATTAGCTCATTTTAAGGATATTACCTGGAGTCATTCATGACATACTTTGAAAGACGTTGCATTCGAGTCGTTGAGTTCATCAAGATTAATATTAAGTCAATTATAGTTGGATGTAATATGAAATGGTATGCATGCCGTCAATTTTTGATGTAAAGAAAGTTTGTCTTTTAAAAACGAACGCAATGTTTGTAAAACGTATCATATAGAGGTCAAATACCTCGCGATGCAATCAACTATTGTGAATCGTTTATAATGTATATGAACGGGTCCTTTCAGTTGGTATCAGAGCAGTGGTCTTAGCGAACCAGGTCTTGCATTAGTGTGTCTAACTGATAGTTGTTAAGATGCATTAGTGAGTCTGGACTTCGACCGTGTCTGCATGTCAAAAGTTTTGTTTATCATTTTTAGTCGGAAATCATCTACTTGCCATCCTTAGGAAATTACCTGCTTATCATTCTTAGTCTAGACACGTCTTGCTGCATTGATTGCATGAATAGTGTATACACAAAATTCATATCTTAGCGTATCTGCTAAATCATATCTTATCGTATCTATTACCGTAAACTTTGCCTGACATATTCTGTAAATTCCTCCGTAATCTATGAAATCTTTTGATCTATATATATAGATATTCTATGTAGTTAGAATACCACCCGATAGCCGGAAAATCATTTCGTATCGAAAAATCCTTTATCAAATTGTACGAAATGAAATTCGTCATCAGTTCAAGTTCCTCGAATTCCGAAATGGAATCCCACTCAAGCTCCGAAAGCAGTGTGACTGGAATGGATTAACCAATCAGCCATCATCTATTCTGGATGAATTAGAGATGGGTTCGTAGCCTCCTTAATTATTGGAGATAAGAAGAAGGCGATCCTTTCCATCCACCACATTGCCCTCTTCGCAATGAACCTGAAGCACTTACCGGCGAACCTGTCCGAAACACCATTTTCTCTCTCATTTCCAGAGTATCTCGTCATGATTATATACTACACCAAATTCTAGATCTTATTTATCCGCTCGTCCGAACCGACAATCACCCCGGTCCAATAGAAGAAGTCAACGAGCTTCACGCTCGGGTAGTAGCTTTGGAGAATATGGTGCAAAGGTTACAAACACCAGCAGCAGCACCAGCAACATAACCAGTACCACCATCAACAACATCAACAGTACCATTACCACCACCAACAATAACCGCATCGCAAACCTCAACTTCACAATCTGTCCCATGAGCATCGACGTCATACGCTCTGTAGATACTAAGGAATACCACAACGATGAAGTATTGATTCATAACTTCATTGGAAAAACATTCTACGACGATTATGTAATTTCTAAAGTTTAGAAATTATCTATCCTAGCCTTAACCATAAATCAAGTGAGTTTAATTTAATATTAACTCATTAAATCTATATTACATCTGAAGAAATATATACATATATTTCCATAAAGACTGTAATAAAATTCTTTTGTACAAAATATTAATTGTGATATTTTTTTTAGCGAGTAGGTAATACCTGAGAGATATATAAATTCACAATTAATATGTTAAATTCTTCGAATCTGATTCAGCAAATTATCCATTATACTCCCTACTTTCACAACAATATACATTCTTTTATAGAAATCAAAACAACCATACTCATTCAAAAATCTAATTACATATTCTGATTTTGAAATCGCCGAATTCAATTCAAGTTATAACCGGTATCATCACTCTTAGATTCTTACATCTTTCAAAGCTATACTTTAACTTCAAAACTATGTTAGAACATCGTATGTATATTAACGATTATAATCTGTGTTCAAGCCCTTTGAAATACCTGAAGATACTTCAAATAATGAACAATAGAGATGATGATCCAACCACATGTTATCCACAGTTACGTACCTGAAAAACTCTTGAAACCAAAGTCATAATTTAACATGTATCCATGTCAGACCTTTTGGCATTTACTAGCTAAAATAACTTTTCAATCCCTTCTAAAAATAGACGGTTTTGTCACAGCTTCAGCAAACCAACTTCAATTGTTCATTCGAATAAGCCTTATTATAATGATTACCCCTTCATCATTATTACCGGGGAACCTTTCATATCTCGCCACATTAGCAGTAAACTTATTAACAACTTCATTGATCTTTGACTTTCTGAAAAATCTTTATATTTATCAAAACCCCATCATTTACTCATCTACATCTTGTAACGAGAATTGCCATACGAATCATCGAAAATTAGCAATCAGTATTTTGAAATCTCACAGCATGTCTATGCCAACAATTATATGTGTATATCTTCTGGACTTATATACTTTGAATGTGAAGTTTCTGAAAAACACCCTAAACTGCGAACTAGTTCTCGAAATACTGATGAAGCAGCAAAAACTATAAACGACCTTAACAGTAAAAAGTTTGATGATAAAGAGTAGTGTGTTGGCAAAGCTCAGAAAAAGAGAAGATTTGGTACTGAAAAATACGGATTGAGCAAACCATGAAGAAGGCTGTGTATAAATCACAAGGATAAAATCTACCTTCAAAGAATCCAAATGATTCCGTGTCTGCTGAAGTCATTATCGAATACCTTTCTCCTGACTCTAAACCCTTACGGACAATATTCTTCATCATCCTCTGATATTAGAAATTTTAAGATATCATCGTATCTTTCATTATAAATATTCTCCATATTTCTGAAGATATTTCCATAATTATTCTTATCTGAAATCATTTACCTCTTCGTGCTGTCTGTATTACATCATAAAAGAAACAATTTTAGTTTCTAAATTCCGAAACTTTCGAATTTAAAATAGAAATATTTTTGAAGTAGTGTTGGGAACTGAAGCATGAACTAGTATAATATAATGACACTTGATCAATGTGATTATATTACAGTAAGTCATGCTGAGTTTCTAAATGGAATGTGATGATTCACAGATCATAACGTCATCATGTGCTATGTTACACGAATCTTGTATTCTCTTTAACCTCTAAAATATCAAGAAAATATTTCTTGATGATTCGGCCTTTTTCGAGGTATTCTAGTAATTTGACAAGTCAAGATCGTGCCATTACAATTTCCTTCTTAGAACATTAACAATGTTCATTCCAAAATTCATATATGCGAATTCTGGACCATTACAAGCGGTGCTTAATCGCAAGAAGAAGAAACGAAAGGACAAAACTCCGAAATAGAAATTGGGGTATAAATCGCAGCAAATAAAAGAGAGCATTAATTGGGGATGACAAAGATTATAGAAGACAGAAGCAGGGACATCGAAATATAAGGGAAGATATAAAACCCAACAACAACCCAGAAACTATAAACCGTATATATCGATGCATATAGCAATATAAAGACACGGGAGAACTAAAAACACTATAAAATCCAAGAGTATAGTAGAAGTAAATAGATTCTTCTGGAGGTAGATGAAAAAGAAGAACGACAGATATGAAAGTGAGGAGTATATCGAGAATCAGCACTGAATGAAGCATATTGACGAATAATTTTAAAGTAAAAATTGAGGGAGAAAGAATAGAAGGTGTGAATTAAAAGGAAACGAAGGAGGTGGATTTATAGTGAAATATCCGACAGAAAAATCGAGATGAATCATCGTATTAAATCGAAGAGGATCATAATTTCCTTAATTTACAAAGATTTTCTTTAATCTGGAGATCAACCATGATGACGTCAAAAGATAAGATGAATCCCTATTTTCTCATTTCACTCTTTTACGATAGCTTCACTCATACGTTTCGAGTAATCGAATTATTTTATCCATATTTCTCAATCATGATAAAACCCTATGAATCAACTTATATTTGTCATAATAACATTCTTATTGTTAGCCATGACGACCTCGATCAAATTTCGGGACGAAATTTCTTTAACGGGTAGGTACTGTGACGACCCGAAAATTTCCGACCAAATTTAAACTTAACCTTTATATGTTTCCGACACGATAAGCAGAATTTGTAATGTTGAATCTCAAAAATTTTGGAACTACATTCATGTAATCAATTACCCTTTGACCGTGTTCGACGATTCACGAACAATTATGAGTATATAGATATGTATATATAATATATAATATTAACTGAAAACATTAACAAAGTATTAGATATATGATACTTTACATGAACGTATTTGTTTCGATATATTTATCGACAGAATTAAGAGATAATATCAAATGATTGAATTATCAGATACATTATGATATGATTACGGGCCTATGTTATGAGGTCCACTGTGATTTAAGAAATCTGTTCTTTTTGACAACATTCGGAAAATGGTAAAGTAATTTATAAATAAGAACAAATGTGTCAATTAATGGGAACTAGACAAGGGTTAGTGGAAATTCCTGTTTAATTTTCAAGGCATGTTTTATAATATTTTTCTCGTGACCTTGATAAGATAACTATGTTAACTTTCATTTTATTTAATATGAAAATAAGAACGTGGAGTGTAAATAACTTAGATGTTGGATATCGACAAGTTAAGTAACTCGACATTTTTCATTAAGATGATTTCATACGTTTATTTAACCTTTGGACTTTATCCCATGCTTCACCAATAGACTGTAATTTAAAAACTTGAAACCTATTATGAATATATATAATTCTACTTTTCTAAAATGTTTTATGATATAACGATTTCTATTATTTTAACCTTTTAACAAAATGATTCTTAAATATATTTAGTTTTGGAAAACAAAATTATCATATTTATTTGATTTAGTTTCAAAAGTACAAAAAACGTTTTTTAGTTTAAAAAGAACTTTATTATTAAAACGTATATATCTTTTATAAATATCTAAAACTACTTTTGACAACTCATTACTTAACCTGTATGATAAAGATAACGATATTTATATTTTATTTTATTAAATATATATAACGATATAAATTAATATTATATATATTTATACGCGTATTATACGTATATAGTTTTATACTTTTACTATACTTTAACTTTACCTTTACTTTACTTTTACTTTACTTTAACTTTAATAATTCATACTTTAATAATTCACTTTAATAATTCATACTTTAATAATTCACTTTAATAATTCATACTTTAATAATTCACTTTAATAATTCACTTTAATAATTCACTTTAATAATTCATACTTTAATAATTCACTTTAATAATTCATACTTTAATAATTCATACTTTAATGATTCACTTTAATAATTCAAAAATCTATTATAAAGAGAATTGAATAGGTTTCATTATTTCATAGAAACTTGAAAATATATTTCTCTAAACTCTCTCAATCGAATTACATATATATATATTTTCTTTGTATTATTTCAAGATATTATTAGTATACATAAAATACTACGACGGAGTTATACTCAGACGATTTCAAAATAAGTTTTCAAACGGGATAGAGCTAAGGAAATTATGGGTTATAGCTATGGAGGTTATGGGTATTGATCGAGGGTATTGCTCGTGAGGTCAACCTAACGTTTATCATTTTCGTTGCGTCTACGTACTTTCCTGCAATATTGAATCACAATATTGATACGTTTGTGAATCCGAGACAAACCCTGCACTTGTTCAGTGCCGTCATATACATAATTGATACGAAATATAGTATTGTGAGTTTTATTTTGTGACACCGCTAAATTTTTTTTTTATAATAAATACGTGGCGGAAGCATAATATTAATTAAATACGATATCGACATTTATACAAACCGATGTCACGTGTCATTAAAACAATTTACATATTAACAGGAAGAGACGTAACGGATACTTTTTCTGACAATTTACATATTTACTAAGTGTTGGTAGGTGAGGGAGATGAAGAACGGGTGTGTGTGGAAGAGTCTGGAAAATGAGAAAGGAACCAGCACACTAGTCACTTAATTGGGTTAAATTCCCACACTGTGCAACACACGGGTATTTATCAGTTATCTGATATCTTTCGTACATCATTTGGCAGCCCAAACGAAGTCCAAAATAAATAAACAAACCTGTTCTGTGACCCTTGTCACAAACTGGTCCTAACCACATCATTAAATAATAATAAATATTAAATAAAAATAAAAGCATATAGTAACACAATACTAACTTAAGGAAAATTTAGTAATCTTACAACTAGGCCCGATTGAGGATGTTACATATTTGCTCCCTTTTTAATTGCTTTTGCAATATATATTTTTGGGCTGAGAATACATGCGCTGTTTTATAAATGTTTTACGAAGTAGGCACAAGTACTAAAACTAATTCTATGTGGATTTAAACTAGAAATATACCCTTAGCTTGGTAACATTAAACTACTTGTCTATGTACGGTAGGCGCGAATCCTAAAGATAGATCTATTGGGCCTGACAAACCCCATCCTGACTATGGGATGCTTTAGTACTTTGAGGTTATTTTAAACACACCTGATCTGGTGTACTTCAGAGGTTAAAACATGAATGTTAAGGCTTGTTACCGGGTGCCTACAACTTATAGAATACTTTTAAACACTTGCGAGTGTACGGATATTTATGGAAACTGAAATCTTGTGGTCTATTACTATTACAGAAATGATTGATTATGATAAACTAATGAACTCACTAACATTTTGGTTGACACTTTAAAGCATGTTTATTCTCAGGTATTAAATAAATCTTCCGCTGTGCATTAGCTCATTTTAAGGATATTACCTGGAGTCATTCATGACATACTTTGAAAGACGTTGCATTCGAGTCGTTGAGTTCATCAAGATTAATATTAAGTCAATTATAGTTGGATGTAATATGAAATGGTATGCATGCCGTCAATTTTTGATGTAAAGAAAGTTTGTATTTTAAAAACGAATGCAATGTTTGTAAAACGTATCATATAGAGGTCAAATACCTCGCGATGTAATCAACTATTGTGAATCGTTTATAATGTATATGAACGGGTCCTTTCATCTAGTTCTTAGAAAACCAGACTAAAAAGGGGCATATTCAGTTTAATAATCCAGCCATAGAATGTAGTTTTAAGTACTTGCGTCTATTTCGTAAAACATTTATAAAAGTAGCGCATTTATTCTCACTCCCAAAAATATATATTGCAATAGCATTTAAAAAGGGAGCAAATGAAACTCACTATACAATATTTTGTAGTAAAAATATTCACACGACGATACTGAACAATGCAGGGTTGGCCTCGGATTCACGAACCTATATCATTTGTATATATGTTAAAACATATACTTGTAATTGAATAAATTCATATTTTATATGTTATTTATCTTATATATATATATATATATATATATATATATATATATATATATATATATATATATATATATATATATATATATATTCGATTTGTGTATATATTTAAATTGATTATCATTTCTATAGTTACATTAATGTATGTATCTGATTAGTATTATATATAAAAATATATATATTAAATTGTTATATATATGTATATAAAAATCATTAATATAATTAATACATACTTATATATAATATTACTTATAAATATTTTTATATACATAATGTTTATTTGGTAAAATAATATTAGTGATAGTAATAAAAATTGTATCTATTTATAATGATAACATTAATAATAACAATACTATAATAATAATAATAATTATGGCAATTTTATTACTAATAATAGTTAGGATAATAATTTTTAATAATATAATAATAACGATACTCATAATATTGATAATAATGATAATAATAATAATACATAATGATAATACTAATAATTATAGAATGTTACTATACTAATATTTATGAAAATGATAATAACTTATATTAATAATACCTATAATAATAATACTAATAATATTAATAATAATCAAAACAATGATAATAATAATGACAATAATTATAATGAAAATATCAATAATAATAATAATAATAATCCTAATATTCATAACACTTGATAATAATAATACTAACAATAATAATAATTATAATACTTAATAATAACAATAATAAATATAGTGATAGTAATAATAATAATAATAATAATAATAATAATAATAATAATAATAATAATAATAATAATAATAATAATAATCTATTTTGAATCTTACATATAAATTTCATAATAACATTGGTATTCGTATTTATAGTTTTCATATTTATAATTTTAACATCAACATTAAAACTTTTATTTTCGTAATCATATTAGTTTTTATAATAATGATATTGATAGTAATAATAATAATATGGTTGTAATAATACTAATAATGGTTATAATAATTATACTTTATATAGAAAATATTTATTTATTATAATAATTTTGTTAATAAGAAAGTAATAATGATAATAATAATAATATTGATACTAATAATAATCTAAATGATAATTTTATAAATTTTGATAAAAATGATATTAATAATAGTAATAATAATAATAATTATCATAACTATAATAATAATAATGATCTTTCTAATAATGATAATAATAATGATATTAGTACTAATCTAAATGATAATTTTTAATGTGTATAAAAATCTCTTAGTCAAAATGTTAATTTTAATAAAAAGATAGTTAAAAAAATATGATAACTTTGATAGTTTTCATTAAAATGATACTTTTGGTAGTAATAATTATAATAGTAATAATACTGATACTAATATTAACTACAATAATACTTTTTTTTCTAGTGATAATGAGTTTAGTAATAACAACGCTAATAACTATCTTAATAATAATAATGTTAATAATACTTATCCTAATAATAATAAAATGGTAAAAATTATATTTGTTAATGATGTTAATAATATTAATTATAATTTTAGTTATAATTATATTATTAATAATGAATGATTCTTAATACTTATTTTAGCATTTATAATAATAATACTTATAATACTTGTAGTAATAATAATAACTAATAATAATAATACTAATAACAATAATAATAATAATTACAATCATAATAATAATAAAACTAATAATAATGATAATAATAATAATAAGAATAAGAATAATAATAATAATAAAAATAATAAAAATGAAGCTACCTTCAATGAAATTCGGCTTAAAAAGAAAACTGCCACTCCAGGGACTCGAACCCACGACCACCCGCTAACCCGCAAACACCCATAACCAATGATCTGTAACAGTTTTTCTGTAATCAAACCACCCCATTATATACTTATATTGGCTTTTCTATTTCTACTTCTTCCTCTCCTTTGCATCGACTAGTCGACCAGAATAATTCATAATAGCAATTTAATTTGCTAGGCTTAGGAGGTGAGATTAACACAGAAATGAATTGTTTGTGGTTGGTATTGAATTAATAGAAAGAAATTGAAATAAAGCAGCAGCAAGTATACACGATGAACACAAGGAACTCAAACATCAATTTTGAATTCTATATCGTTTTACACTACGATTTCAACATGATAGTGGTTGCAAATCAAACCTATAAACTTACTGTAACCTCAATTGGATCCAAAGTATAGAATTGAACTCGAATTTTGCCAAGAACAATTAATTTAACTTTTGAAAAATTTAACTTTGACTTCGAATTTCTTTCTCATTTCATCAAATTAGAATTTGAAATTATAAACACACCTTCACGACATGAATGAGAAGAAATATGATTTTTAGTTTTCTTCAATTTGATCTGAATCAATTCGAAGGTTAATTGGGTTTGTGTTTATAATGAAAATAAAGAATCGGTTTTTTTGTTTCTCTTGATTTCTCTTTGATTCCTCATTAACAGCAATGAATGATAATGTAAAGATCAAATTGGTGATGATAATTGAATGACTTATTGTAGTGAGTAGGATGCTGTCGATGGAAGATCACAGGTATAACAGAAAAAATAATTTGAGGAAGACATATCTGTCTGATTATGCATGTATATATCTAGCTGTATAATAAAAATTATAAATAATAATTAACAATTAAAAATTATAATAATATTAATATTAATAGTAATATTAATAATAATAGTAATACTTATAATATATTAATAATAATACAATTAATAATAATAATAATTATCATAAATACTATTAATAATAATGATAATAACAATTGTTAATAATAATGTTAATAACAATATTATTAATGATTATATTTATAAATTACCTATTATTATAATAATGATAATCTATAATAATAATGATTCTAAATGATAATGCCTAATAATAATACCAGTAATATCAAGTTACATGTTTCAATTATATGTATATATATATATATGTATATAAATATATATTATATAGTATTGATAATACAGATGATAATATTAATATTAATATTAATAACAATAATAAGAGTAATACTAACAAAATTGATATAACAAATTGTGCTTATCAAATCTCATATATATTTATTTTGATAACATCTTAATTATTTTGTATATTGCTTTACGTATTTAATTCAAATGATTAAATGATGTTATATTAATTCAGGTTTATATATACACTTATATTTATATTTACATATATATAGTTATTTACATATTTATTGTCACACAATCGTTCGTGAATCATCGGGCATAGTCAAAGGTCAAATGAATTCATGTAAACCGTTCATAAATTTCGAGACTCAACATTACAGACTTTGCTTATCATGCCGAATTCATATTAAGATTAAGTTTAAATTTGGTCGAAAATTTTCGAGTTGTCACATAAAGCATATTTATTCTCAGGTATGAAAGAAATCTTTCGCTGTGCATTTGCTCATTTAGAGATATTACTTGGAGTCATTCACGACATATTTCAAAAGATGTTGCATTCGAGTCGTTAAGTTCATCAAGAATATTGTTAAGTCAATTATAGTTGGATATGTTATGAAATGGTGTGCATGCCATCAATTTTCGATGTGATGAAAGTTTGTCTTTTAAAAACGAATGCAATGTTTGTAAAATATAACATTTAGAGGTCAATTACCTCGCAATGAAATCAATTGATATGAATCGTTTATAATCGATATGAACGGGTCATTAAATTTGGTATCAGAGCGGTGGTCTTAGCGAACCAGGTCTTGCATTAGTGTGTCTAACTAATAGTTGTTAGGATACATTAGTGAGTCTGAACTTCGACCGTGTCTGCATGTCAAAAGTTTTGCTTATCATTTCGTGTCAAAAATTACCTGCTTATCATCCTTACAAAATTACCTGCTTATCATTCTTAGTCTAGACACGTTTTACTGTATTGACTGCATGAATAGTGTATAGACAAAATTCATATATTAGCATATCTGATAATTCATATCTTAGCGCATCTGTTACTGTAGACTTGCCTGACATATGCCGTAAATTCCTCCGTAGTCTACGAAATCTTTAGTACTATATATATAGATATTCTATGTAGTTAGAATATTATCCAATGTTCGAAAATCATTTCATATCGAAAAATCCTTTATTCAATCGTACGCAATGGAATTCGCCACTAGTTCAAGTCCCTCTGATTCCGATATAGAATTTCACTCGAGCTCCGAAAACAGTGTGACCAGAATGAACCAGCCGATTAACCATCATCTATTCTGGATAAATTGGAGATGGGTTCGTAGCCTACTTAATTATTGGAGACAAGAAGAAGGTGATCCCTTCCATCCACCATATTGCCCTCTTGGCGATGAACCTGAAGCACTTACCGGCGAACCTATCCGAAACACCATTTTCAGCCTCATTTCCAGAGTAGCTCGACACGATTATATTCTATCTAAAATTCTAAACCTTATTCATCCGCTCGTTCTGACCGATAATAATCCCGGAATAATAGAAGAAGTCAACGAACTTCGCGCTCGAGTAATCAAGTTGGAGAATATAGTGCAAAACGTACCAGCTTCAGCAACATCACTAGTACCACCAACATCAACAACAGTACCACCAACAACCCAAGTTTCAACATCACATGCCTAAACATCTCATTCTGTACCTCGAGTATAATCATCATTCTACATGACGTTCTACATCATTTATCTTCGTTCGACATGGCGATTATGTAATCTCTAATGTTTTAGAGATTATATATTCTCGTTCTAACGGTAAATCAAATGAGTTTAATATCATATTAACTCATTAAATCCATGATTACATCTGAAGAAAATATATATGCATATATGTTTTCATAAAGATCGTAATTAAAAATTCTTTTGTACAAACTGTTAATGGTAAAAATATTTTAACGGGTAGGTAATACCCGAGGAATATTTAAATTTCACATTAATAAGTTACACTGTACATTCTTCGAATCTGATTCAACAGTCATTTACTATCCTACTTACTTCCACAGATATACGTATCCATTCACCGCAGAATAACCAGTTTCATTCAATTTCATATTTGGATTTTGACATATCAGAATCCAACAAGTGTCATAATGAAGAAAACATTGGATAAAATAAAATTTGTTAGAAACAAATAAATTAAATATGAGAAATTCTATTAAGAATCCACGCTAACTATTCCTAGCTAACTATTAATTCCTTATTACATTTATTTATCGCAATTTTAATTATCTTCATTTAATTTCTGTTATTTATTTTGCGCACTTTAAATATTGTTGTATAAATCGGGACACGTATACAAGGTTTTGACATATCATATCGACGCATCTATATATATTATTCGGAATAACCATAGACACTCTATGTGCGGTAATGATCGAGTTAGCTATACAGGGTCGAGGTTGTTTCTAAAATAATATATATACTTTGAGTTGTGATCGAGTCTGAGACATGTATATAATGGGTCACGATACGTATTAATTAATTCAAATATTATATATTAAACTATATATGAATTATTGAATTACTAACTATGGACTACTAACATTGGACAATTAAAATGAATTAAAATATTGATTATAACATATGAAACTAAACATTTCTTCAAGTTTGCAACTTAATTTCATCTTAAACCTCATTTGTATCTTGACGATTATAATCTTCGTTCAAACCTTTCATGATTCTTGAAAACACCTTAATCGAGAGGATGAACCAACTGCACTTCATCTATGGAAGGAAAGATTTATGCATATAGCTATGCACCTGAAAAACTCTTGGAACCTAAGTAAACATTTAACACGTATCTTTACTAGCTCCTTTGGCATTGTTATTACAGAAAATAACATTGCAATTCTTTTTCACAATAGTCAGTTTTGTCACAGCACCAACAAGTCAAATTCGACCTTTCGTTCGAAACAACCTTATCATAACCTTGATATATATGCGTGCTCTTTTATTATTACCGAGGAACCATTTATATCTCACCACATTATCAGTAAACTTACCAGTAACTTCATTACATTACTCATCAGCTTAAGTCTCTCCAAAAAACCATTATATTGTTCATTAAAACCCTATCATGTGCTCATCCACATTTTGTAACAATAATTGTCATACCAAATACTGGGAATCATCAATCACTATTTCGAATTTCGCAGCGTTTCTACATCAACAATTATATGTATACATATAACATTTATCTCTTAGAATTATGATCTTCCATTCTAAAATTCTGAATAAGCACCCCAATTTGCGAATCATTTCTAAGAAAGTCGAAAGATACTGACGAAGCAGCAAAACTGTAAACGACCACATTAGTCAAAAGTATGATGATAAAGAATGGAGTGTTGGAAACGCTCAATAGAAAATTTTGTACCGAAAAGCGAATTATGCGAAACTATGAAGGAGACTGTAGACAAATCACAAGGACTAAACCTGTTTTCAAATAATCCAAATGATTCAGTATCTGCTGAAGGCATTAACGAATACCTTACTCCTGACTCTAAACCTTTATGGATAAATCTTATTCATTATCTGCCGATACTAGAAATTCTAATTTATCATCGTATCTTTCATTATAAATATCCTCGATATATCTGAAGATATTTTCATAACTATTCTTTTCTAAAATCATTTATCTCTTCGCGTTATCTATATTACATCATAAAGGAAACTGTTTAGTTTCGAAATTCTGAAACCTTCGAGTTTAAAGTATGAATGTTTTTGAAGTAGTGTTGGGAACTGAAGCATGAGTTAGTATAATATAATGACACTTGATCAACGTGATTATATTGCAGTAAGTTATGCTGAGTTTCTAAATGGAACGTGATGATTCACAGACCATAACATCATCATGTGCCATGTTACACGACTCTTACATTCTATCTAACCTCTAAACATATCAAGAACATATAATCTTGATAGTTCTATCTTTTTCCTTGAATTCGGGAAATCAACCGTGACTACGTCACCAGTTAAGACAAACCTGCATTTAATCATTTCACTCTTTTGTAATAGCTTCACTCATACTCTTCACATAAATGAATCGTTTTATCCATATTACTCACTAATGATAAAAACTCTAATTTCTAGCTCGTATGCATCATGAAAACATACTTATTGTCAGCCATGACCACCTCTATCAAATTTCGGGACCCAATTTCTTTAACAGGTAGGTACTGTGATGACCCGGGAATTTCTGACCAATTTAAACTTAATCTTTATATAGTTTCGACACGATAAGCAAAGTCTATTAAACCGAGCCTCAAAATTTTTAAACTGTTTCATGAAATCATTTGACCTTCGACTAGTTCCAACGATTCACGAACAATTAATTGTAATTTGATATGTGTGTGTGTGTATATATATATATATATATATATATATATATATATATAATAATAATAATAATTAGAAATATAATTTTAAATATTGTATGTTATTGTTACCAAAATTTATCTATTTAAAATTAAACAAAATATAATAATTATTATTTAAAACATATCTATATATATATAAATAAAAGTATATTAAAAATAAATATTTAATGATTGTAATACTCGTTGGACGTTTCGATTATTATTTAGAGAAGTTTAATTCGAACTTATATTATTTTAAAATAACGGTGATCCGAAAATGAGTAATATAAATTTTAGGCTTATTAAAAATGTATTTAGGAACTATTTGTTGAATTCTAAAACTTTTCATATTTTACTTGGGGTTGAGAGCGAATAATTAATGTCATTTTTATTTAATAGTTAATGCTCGAATTTTATACCATAATGACCAAAATAAATAAAGGAATTTAATTTAAAAATTTAGAATTTTTCTGAGAACTTTTATCCGCAACTGATTTCAAATAGTAGATGAAATCTAGTTTGTAAAAACCGTCGGCACAAAAATACAATTACCCGGCTGCTTAACTGTGTTGATTGATTATCCTGTTCTACTTTTTGCTAATTGATTTGCTGTACTTGTGACTTAATTAGTCAAATATGTTATATTATATATATACAATTACACATATGTTAATTAGAAAAGGAAGCATCATCTCCTCTTCATTGCAACCATCGTGATCCATTTTTCTCCCTCTCTTCTATTTTTTTTTCTTTCTTCCATGCTTAAACCCCCCATCAACCACCTTTGATCACCGCCGGAGAACCCATCATCATCACCATAATCACCACCATCATCGACATCTTCAATACTATCTATTTTCGGTTTAGTGATCGAAAATCCAACCCAAAACGGAACCCACTTGTTTGATGTTCTACCACCACCGTAAACCACCACCATCCTATCACCAACAACTGCTACTGTTGAATTCAACGTAAATCAAGACCCACTTGGGTGTTCATACTGTTCGAATGAAACTAGCCACTATACTTTGGTTTCATGGAAAGTCACTTGCTTTCTTTCACTCTATCGCGTTTTCTGTTCCTTTTAAATCACAAACCATCACCATTGTAACAACCATACGCTACCATTGTCATCTCCAGCACCACCATCGAACCATAACTGATGCTACGTTACATCCGGTTCCTGCTTCTGTCATCGTAACATCACCATTAAAACCTCAAACCACCATCGACGTCTACTATTTTTGCAGTTATTGCGTCGTCCGTCTCCTGTCTGAATACCACAAACCATCGAGTTGCAACTGCTAGTTCTTCTGTTTTCGATCAAGAAACCAATCACAATTGCGTTATTTTTTTACCTGCGTTTCCTAATCGCTGCTGCTACTGCAGCTTACTTTTCTATTACTGTTAACTAGCGAGATGATGATTGAAAGATTAAACGAAGATGATGATGACTGTGATGGTACGTATTGATGCTGTGAAGATGATGACTCGATGGCATTAATGTTAATGACGATGTTAACACATGAGGAATTGGGATGATCGTGATAGGGTATGAAGCATGATGATGGAAAGTTGAAGAAGATGATGGCGACTAGAATGATGATCGTGATTTAAGAATGATGATGTTAGAATTAGGATAACGATGATGGAGACAAGATGAATATTTGAGGTTAACTACCCGCCGTATTTTTTTTGTTACTGTCGAGCTTCATGAGGAAACCAAACAAGCCACAAAACTTTATTTGGGTTTATTAAATGGGCACATCTTGGGCTTTTAATCCAATAAACGAACTAGGGTGAACTCCTCTGGCCTGCTTACAATATTGATGGACTCTTTATTGGGCTTATGGGTCGAATTAAGGCATTTAAAGAACTCGTTGTGATATAAATCAGAAAAATGAAAACAGTTCGATGGTTAAGGGTGTTTATGGGTTAGCGGGAGGTTGCGGGTTCGAGCCCGGGCAAGGGCACTTATTTTTTTGGAACTTTTTCTTTAAGGTTCTTGAATCCGAGGCCAACCCGGCATTGTTCATTGATAATGCTAAAAACGAACATATATTTCATAGCATTATCCTTCAAAAAAGACAAGTTTTTAGTTGCAATTGTTCTATTTACAAGTTATATTTATTTAAATAATAAAAGGTGAAGACAAAAGACAGATTCGACGAATTGAAGACGCAAATGATCAAAAAGCTAAAAAGTACAAAGTACAATCCAAGTGGTTCAAATTATTGATGAGAAACGTCTAAAAATTACAAGAGTACAAGCCATGAAACGCAAAGTACAAGATATTAAATCGTACGAAAAGGCGTTCGGAAATCCGGAACCGAGACGTGAACCAACTTTCAGCGCGCGACGCAACGGACCAAAAATTACAAGTCAACTATGCACAAGAATATAATATAATATATAATTAATTATATATATTATTATATATTATAATTATACGCAGGCCACGTTTTGAATTTGATCTATGAGCTGGAATCCAGACCTTCGCACTCGCGGAGCTGTGATGAAGAAAACCTCCGCACTCGCGGAGCTCAACAGTTAAACGTGGGCCTATAAAAGGCCGCGCATTCTGATCGATTAAACACACCTTTTTCTATCTATCTATCTACGATATATTTATATTTATATTTTATAATTTTAATTTTAATTTAAGTTTAATAATAATAAGGTTATAGTGGCGAATGTTTTAAGTTTGTAAGTCGAAACTCTGTCTGTGTAACGCTACGCTATTAATACTCATTGTAAGTTATGTTCAACCTTTTTAAATTAATGTCTCGTAGCTAAGTTATTATTATGCTTATTTAAATCGAAGTAATCGTGATGTTGGGCTAAATATTAAGATTGGGTAATTGGGCTTTGTACCATAGTTGGGGTTTGGACAAAAGACCGATACTTGTAGAAATTGGACTATGGACTATTAATGAGCTTTATATTTGTTTAACTGAATGATAGTTCATTAATTTAATATAGAGATTTACAATTTGACGTATCTATAAATAACCATTTACACTCGATCGGACACGATGGGTGGGATATTTATAAATACTAATAATCGTTCAATTAACCGGACACGAGAATGGATTAATAGTCAATGGACTCATTAAAACAGGGGTGAATTACATACAAGGACATTTGGTGTAATTGATAATAAAGTATTAATTTCTTGGATTGCACACAGTCGATAACCTGGTGTAATCATTAACAATGTATTAAAACCTTATTACAGTTTAAGTCCCCAATTAGTTGGAATATTTGACTTCGGGTATATGGATAATTTGACGAGGACACTCGCACTTTATATTTATGACTGATGGACTGTTATGGACAAAAACCATATGGACATATTGAATAATCCAGGACAAAGGACAATTAACCTATGGTAATAAGCTAAAATCACCACATCGAACATCATGATTATGGAAGTTTAAATAAGCATAATTCCTTTATTTTATATCTTATCGCACTTTTATTTACTGTCATTTTACTTATCGCATTTTTAATTATCGTACTTTATAATTATCGCAATTTTATTTATCGTCATTTTATTTATCGCACTTTAATTATCGTCATTTACTTTACGCTTTAAATTAAGTTATTTTTATATTTAATATTTTACATTAGGTTTTAATTGTAACTAAATTTTTAAAATCGACAAACCGGTCACTAAACGGTAAAAACCCCATTTTATAATAATAATATTACTTATATATATATATATATATATATATATATATATATATATATATATATATATATATATATATATATATATATATATATATATATATATATATATATATATTGATACAAATATAGTTTAAAATAAATATAGCGTTAAACTCAGCTAGCTCCCTGCGAAACGAACCGGACTTACTAAAAACTACACTACTGTACGATTAGGTACACTGCCTATAAGTGTTGTAGCAAGGTTTAGGTATATCCACTCTATAAATAAATAAATAACTTGTGTAAAATTGTTTTGTATTTAATAGTATTTCGTAGTAAAAATATAACTATTTCATATACATCTCGCATAACATCAAGTATTTTTGGCGCCGCTGCCGGGGAAAAATCAATGTCGAAGCGAAACGCTATATAAAAAAAGATTTTTATTAAGTTTTAATCTATTTTTGTAAAAACATAAGTTTTAATATTAAAAACAAAAAATATAAAAACATAAATATATATATATATATATATATATATATATATATATATATATATATATACATATATATATATATATATATATATATACATATATATATGTATATATATATGTATATATATGTATATATATATGTATATATATATGTATATGTATATATATATATATATATATATATATATATCTATTTAGGTGCTTTAATTAAAAAGTTCATTTTTTTAGAATTATAATAATTAATAAATAATTTTTAATATATAAGTGTTATTTAAATTTTTTACTACAAAACAGAAAATTAAAATAAAAAAATACTGAACCAACGTAATTTGAACCTGCACATCATCTGAATCTGGATCCTCCGCACTCGCGGAGTTATTTGGCTGAAGAAATCCGCACTCGCGGAGATGTCTGACAACTGAAACCTGGTACAGCATTTAATACGATTTAGGGTTTAATTTAATTTTTATTATTATTAATTAAATCATTTAGGGTTTAATTAAAATATTAATTAGTTTAATTTAGTTTTATTTTTAGTTTTAATTAGTATTATTAAGTCTAATTAGTTTTATTAAAATATAAAATTGATACTTTTATAAAATAAGTAATATAAAAATAATATTTTTATAAAAATTGTATTTTTATAACTTTAAGTTTTATTTTTATATTTTGTATCTTTTTATTCGTAATTGTATAGTTATCGTTCGTAATTAGTTTTAAGTTTTAGTATTTTGCCGTAGTTATTTTTATTTTTAGATTTTTAGGCTTTGCCGTAAAATCCCTTAGGTGCTTTTTCTTTATACTAAGATTTAGGTGCTTTAGAATTTTGCGACGCCATTTTAAGATTTTAGTACTTTTTAAGTTATTGTCATTTTGGATATAGAATTCCTTTTAAGCTTTAATACCTTTAGACGTATGTTTTAATATTTACTCCCTCCGTCCCACTTAAAGTGTCCACATTTCTATTTTGGGATGTCCCATTGCAAGTGTCCACTTTGTGTTTCAACCAATCAGAAGAGGTTATTCTAGAGAGAGAAGATTTCTGATTGGTGGAGAATGAAGTTAGTGGGATTTCCTAAAACTGTGTGCAAAAAGTAAGTGGACACTTGTAATGGGACGGAGGGAGTAGTTTTTAGACTTTTAAGTTTCGACGCTTTATTTTCTTATTTTTATTTTTCGACCTTTTATTTTTCGGCGTTTTCCGACGCACTCTTTTTCTTTCTTATTTCTCGACGCTCTAGTTTTTAGGACATAGATTTTTATTTCAAAATTTTGACGAAAAATTATTTTAAGCGGTTAACTTGATAGACATCAAAAATTTTATGGTTCGTAGTAATAGTTGGATTTGTTAGTGGCGAGTTGTGGGCTTCCGATTTAAAGGGTCCTGGCTACCTGCTGCATCTATTGGCTATTCGAAACGTGGGCAAAATCAGAAAAGTCTATTAATTTGATAACTTATATAATTTTTTATCTTTTATAACTAATAGGATATTCAGTTAATGCACCGAGCAAAACGTTCACCACCTTTCATACGTTCACCACCTGTAACTCGATCAAGACATCTAGCCAATATTATCGCCGTTGAGTTTTCTTTAGAATCTTCATCTAGTCGACCAAGTACTCCAATTCAAATTTCCGATAATCCCTTTTTTGAACCCGACCTCACAATTGAGAATCCGGAGGATATTCAGGGACAATTCAGAGATCCTGAACCACTAATCATTCCTCCTGAACCACAAATTACTCATCCAGAGATTGTCGAGGAAGAAACCATTAAGTCAGAATCCTCTAGTGATTCAGATTCAACAAATTCAATCATGGAAAATCTAAAACCTCTAAGTATGGAAGACCGAATGAGGGCTAAACGCACTGGCCAAGGTCATGCAATTACTCAACCAGACATTAATGCGCCAGATTATGAAATCAAAGGACAAATCTTACACATGGTAACTAATCAATGCCAATTTAGTGGTGCGTCGAAAGAAGATCCAAACGAACATCTTCGAACCTTTAATAGGATCTGTACTCTATTTAAAATCCGAGAAATGGAGGATGAACAGATATATCTCATGTTATTTCCCTGGACTTTGAAGGGAGAAGCCAAAGATTGGTTAGAATCTTTACCTGAAGGGGTGATTGACACATGGGATGTTTTAGTTGAAAATTTTCTTAAACAATTCTTTCCGGCATCTAAAGCCGTGAGACTTCAAGGAGAAATTGTTACGTTCACGCAAAAGCCAAATGAAACTTTATATGAGGCATGGACAAGATTTGGAAAGTTGTTAAGAGGATGTCCGCAACATGGTTTAGACACTTATCAAATAGTACAAATATTCTACCAAGGATGCGATATTACTACACGAAAAGACATCGACATAGCAGCCGGTGGTTCCATTATAAAGAAAACCTCAACTGAAGCTTATAAAATTATTGATAACACTGCTTCCCACTCACATGAGTGGCATCAAGAAAAATACATCGTTAGATCATCTAAAGCGGCTAGAGCCGATTCTAGCCATGACTTTGATTCCATGTTTGCAAAGATAGATGCTTTCGAGAGACTAATGGAAAAGATGACTAAAGATATTCACGCAATACGAATTAGTTGTGAGCAGTGTGGAGGACCACATTTGATAAAAGATTGTCTCGGTATTGAACAAACAATGGAACAAAGAGAGAATGTTTCATACATAAACCAAAGGCCTGGAAATAATTATCAGAATAATTATCAACCGCCAAGACCAAATTATAATCAAAACCAGAATTAAAACCGAAATGTTCCATACTACAACCAACAAGGTCCTAGCAATCAACAAGTATCTAACAATACTTACAATCAGCAAAGACCTATTTTTCCAATTAAACCACCACAAACCGATGATAAAAAGCCAAATCTAGAAGACATGATGTCAAAGCTAGTTGAATCTCAAACTCAATTTTTCACATCTCAGAAACAAACCAATGAACAAAATGCTCAAGCATTTAGAAATCAACAAGCTTCTATCCAAAATCTGGAATAAGAAGTAAGTAACCTAGCAAGGTTGATAGGTGAAACAAAACCGAGAAGTCTACCTAGCGATACAAATGCTAACCCCCGAAATGAAACATCTAAAGCCATTACCACGAGAAGTGGTATTACACTTAAACCACCTGAAATGCCTGTAAATTCTGATGACTCTATTCCTACTACACAAGAATCACAATCTGAGCAAGATAAGGAAACAGAACCGGTAGTTGAAAAGGTTAATGAAGATAACACAATTAAGGCTAAACCTTATATTAAACCATACCAACCACCGCTTCCTTACCTGAGTAAAATGAGAAAAGAAAGACTTGAAGTCGAGCAACCCAAATTCTTGGATATGTTTAAACAAATAAATGTCAATCTTCCTTTCATTGATGTGATTTCAGGAATGCCTAGATATACTAAATTTCTGAAAGATCGAATCACAAATAGAAAGAAAATGGAAGAACTCTCGGCTGTTACAATGAATGCTAATTGTTCTGCAGTGCTGTTGAATAAGATACCAGAAAAACTCTCTGATCCAGGAAGTTTTACAATTCCATGTTTTCTGGGTAGTCTTAGTTCAATAGAAGCATTGGCAGACTTAGGTGCTAGTATAAATTTAATGTCGTATTCACTATACACTAAACTAGACCTTGGAGAATTAAAACCAACACGAATAAGCATACAACTAGCCGATCGAGCAGTAAAATATCCTAGAGGGATAATGGAGAACATGCTAGTTAAAGTTGGTACTTTAGTATTTCCAGTAGATTTTATTTTTCTAGACATGGAAGAAGATTCTCGAGTTCCTCTCATATTAGGAAGACCATTCTTAAACATGGCTAAAGCAATAATAGACGTGTTTGGTAAGAAACTGACCCTAAGTATAGAGGAAGAGAGTGTTACCTTTTCTGTTGATAGAGCCATGTAACAACCGCAAACTGCAGATGATACATGTTATTATATTAAAACTATAGATTTACATGCAGAATTGTTAGAAGAATTTCCAGAATTACAAGGAACAGGAGAATGTTCTTTAGGAGAAGGAACTGAACCAATTGATGAAGCTGAAATGTTAGGCGCACTCATGGCTAATGAATACGAACCAACAACATAAGAACTTCAAATGTTAAAAGAAGAAGACAGATATCGATACAAATCATCGATAGAAGAGCCACCGACATTAGAGTTAAAGCCACTTCCAAACTATTTGGAATGCGCTTATTTACATGGTGAATCTGAATTACCTGTAATAATATCGTCTTCTCTTACAGAAAATGAAAAATCTCAACTCATTTATGTGCTAAAAGCTCATAAACCAGCTATTGCATGGAAGATTCATGACATTAAAGGCATAAGTCCTTCGTATTGCACACATAAAATTCTTATGGAAGAAAGTCATAAAACATATGTGCAACGCCAACGAAGACTAAATCCTAATATGTAAAATGTTGTTAAGAAAGAAATTATTAAACTGCTAGATGCAGGTTTAATTTATCCAATTTCTGATAGTCCATGGGTAAGCCTAGTTCAATGTGTACCTAAGAAGGGTGGCATGACTGTCATAACAAATGAAAAAAATGAGCTTATTCCTACTAGGACTGTAACAGGATGGCGAGTTTGTATTGATTATAGAAAATTAAATGATGCCACCAGAAAAGATCACTTTCCCTTACCTTTCATTGATCAAATGTTGGGAAGGTTAGCTGGGAACAGTTACTATTGTTTTCTTGACGGTTTTTTCGGATATTTTCAAATTCCAATCGCACCCGAGGACCAAGAGAAAACCACCTTCACGTGCCCTTATGGTACTTTTGCTTACAAACGCATGCCATTTGGACTTTGCAACGCCCCTGCAACCTTTCAAAGGTGCATGATGGCAATTTTTCATGACATGATAGAAGAATGCATGGAAGTTTTCATGGATGACTTTTCAGTCTTCGGTGATACATTTGAATCATGTCTAGTTAATCTTGAACGAATGCTTATTAGATGCGAACAATCAAATCTAGTTCTTAATTGGGAGAAATGCCATTTCATGGTTAAAGAAGACATCGTTCTTGGTCACAAAATTTAAAAGGAAGGAATTGAAGTGGATAGAGCTAAAGTAGATGTAATTGCTAAACTTTCACATCCCACCAATGTTAGAGGAGTTAGGAGTTTTCTAGGGCATGCCGGTTTTTACCGACGTTTCATAAAAGACTTTTCTAAAATTGCCACTCCTTTGAATAAACTCCTAGAAAAGGATGCTCCATTCATCTTTTCGGATGAATGCATCAAATCTTTTAATATTCTTAAAAAAACTCACTAATGCGCCGATCATGATAACTCCAAATTGGAATCTACCATTTGAACTCATGTGCGATGCAAGTGATTTTGCAATGGGATCCGTTTTAGGACAAAGGATTGAAAAAATATTTCAACCTATTTATTACGCTAGTAAGACATTACAAGGAGCATAAATGAATTGCACAACTACTGAAAAAGAACTCCTTGCCATTGTCTTTGCTTTTGATAAATTTCGTTCATATCTCGTTCTAGCAAAAACGGTGGTCTATACTGATCATTCTGCTCTTAGATACCTATTTTCGAAACAAGATGCTAAACCACGATTAATCCGTTAGATCTTACTCTTACAAGAGTTCGATATTGAAATCTGAGACAAAAAGGGAGTAGAAAATCTAGCCGCTGATCATCTTTCTCGTCTTGAAAATCCCGAATTAGAAGTTCTAAATGAATCGACCATACAAGATAACTTTCCTGATGAATATCTTTTGAAGATCGATTATAATGAAATTCCATGGTTTGCAGACTATGCAAACTACTTAGTATGTGGATTCCTTGAAAAAGGATTGTCGTACCAAAAACGAAAGAAATTCTTTAGTGATATAAAACACTATTTCTGGGAAGATCCACATTTGTTTAAGAGTTGTCCCGATGGAATAATACGCCGGTGTGTATTCGGGGATGAAGCTAGTCAAATCTTAAACCATTGTCACACAGGACCAACAGGAGGGCATTATGGGCCTCAACTCATAGCAAGAAAAGTTTATGACGCTGGATTCTATTGGCCTACAATTTTCAAAGACGCACACATTCTTTGCAAATCCTGTGATGCTTGTCAAAGGGCTGGAAAAATAAGTTAACGTGATGAAATGCCACAAAATGTCATTCAAGTATGTGAAGTATTTGACGTTTGGGGTATTGACTTTATGGGTCCATTTCCAAAATCTCATAATAATCTCTACATTCTCGTTGCTATTGATTATGTATCTAAATGGGCGGAAGCACAAGCTCTCCCAACTAACGATGCACGAGTTGTAGTCAACTTCCTAAAACGTCTTTTTGCAAGGTTTGGAACACTGAAAGCTTTAATAAGTGATCGGGGTACTCATTTTTGTAACAATCAACTTGAGAAAGTTCTTAAAAGATATGGAGTAACTCATAAAATATCAACCGCTTATCATCCACAAATAAGTGGACAAGTTGAAAATACCAACCGAGCATTAAACCGTATTCTAGAGAAAACCGTAGGATTAAATCCGAAGGAATGGTCCATGAAATTGGAAGATGCACTCTGGGCTTTTAGAACAGCCTACAAAACTCCACTTGGCACCACACCTTTTAAACTCGTTTACAGAAAAGCATGTCATCTTCCAGTAGAAATTGAGCACAAAGCATTTTGGGCTTTGAAGACATGTAATCTTGATTTACATGAAGCTGGACGTCTACGGTTAAGTCAATTAAATGAATTAGAAGAATTAAGACATGAAGCATATGAAAATTCGTTAATATATAAGAAAAGAACGAAGAAATGGCATGATAAAAGAATCAAAAGTTTAAAAGAATTTAAAAAAGGAGACAGAGTTCTTCTTTTCAATTCACGATTCAAGCTATTCCCTGGAAAATTGAAATCAAGATGGTCTGGACAATTTATAGTCAAAAGAGTTTTCCCATACGGAACAGTAGAGTTAATAAATTCAAATGGGATTGATTTAAGGTTAATGGTCACAGAGTTAAACATTACATAGATAATCCAATGGAAGTTGAAGATGAAGTTAATCACAATTTCGACAGCACAGCTAACTAAGTGTGGGAAGATTCGAATCTTTTTAAGGATAATATATATTTCTGTTAGAGTTAGGTTTTCTGTTTTCGTGTAGTTCTCGAGAATGAAATCCGAATGGTCTTTCCCTAGCAGGCCCTAAAGAACTAGTCTTCTCCCTCCATTCTGAATTTTTATTTCTTTTAGGTTTTACGAGATGAAGAATTCCTTTGATCTGAACCATAGTCTACTACTACACGCTATGATTACTAAACGTAATAATAACATCTTCCCGAGTGAACTGGTATCATTCATAAGAGGCAAAATGGACAAAGAAGGCAAGAACTCAGGAAGAACCATCATAAGATACATTTTAGTAAAGGAAAATCAAAATCCGCAACAAAAAGAAGAGCACGACACCTTGAAAGATGTCATAAATGCGGAAAATGGTCACACGAAGGTAAATGTTCGAACAATCAAACATATTCAAATACTGAATTTGTTACTCTATGCAGAGAAGGACCGTTCATATGTTTAGAAGAAAAGTTATTGAAGAATCGAGGTTACGCTTATGTAGCTATGGAGAACCAAATCACACGACTCTCCTATGAGTCGGCTAAAGCAGGTCTCTAAGAATTCTTTCTCATAGGTAAGTATGTACAGTTTTAATTTTATTTTATTACTTTTAACCTTTTGATAATAAACGCTGAATCGTTCGCTGTAAAGTATTAAATTGATATTCAATAAAATTAGGTATGCGAAACCGAAATTATTGATATCATACAAAAATTTATTACATCACTGCGAAATTTACCATTTATTCTTAAGGTATAAATATCTTTAATCAATCAATCCAAAATATTTCAAAAATTCGTAAGGAGTAAAACTAGGTAATATAGCCGAAATTACTTTACCTAAAAGAGGGGCATATATTTTTGTTAATATTTGATTGATTAAAGTGGGATAAAAGACCAAAAAGATTTTTAATTTTAATTTTTACTTTGTTTTTATATTAATATTAAATTATTATTATAAATTTTTAAAACCAATATATTTAAGTTTTTAAATATTTTAAAAACTAATATTTTTTAATATAAGTTTGTAAAACTAATATATTTAAATATTAATAGTATGAATTTTTAATTTTATGCATTTTAAATTTAAGTTTGGTGTGAATTTAAAAACAAAAATTTACTTTATTTCATTAAGTTAAAAATATGATTTCTAAAAATTCTTCGTGAGTTGAAGACTAGGTCGTTGAATCGAAATTGCTTTACCCAAGGGAGGGACGAGAAATTTTATTATCATTATTTTTAATCTTATTGATATAAAGTATGTCAAAAATATTTAAAAAAACCAAAAATCTTTGCTTTTAAAACAAATGCTTTAAAATGACAAATTTTAAAAATTTGTCGAGGGACGGACTAGGTAAACATACCGAAACAACCTCATCCTAAATAAAAAGGAAAACAAATTTTTAAAATTTATTAATTTTTGTTTTATTAGTTAAAGGTTTTATATAAAAAAAAGGTAAATCCGCACTCGCGGAGCTGGAAAGGGACCCACATCCGCACTCACGGAGTTGTGAAATTCCAGAAAAAAATAAAACTGGTCGAACAGACCAGTTTGCACACACCCACACCCAATTTTCTGCGAAAAAACCCACAAAAACACTCTCAAATTCTAAATTTTTCACCGTTAATCATCAAATTTTTTGCTAAAATCATGTTGAGAAAGATCCTACCAAGAAGTTACTCAAGGAGATCGGTAATTTCTACATCTAAACACTCTTTAATTCGGATTTTTAGTGTTCTTGAATAAATTTATACCTAATTTGATTTTGATGATTTCTAGTTTAATTATGCTTAAATTGTTTGTGTATTATGCTTGTATAACCTAGATTGATGCTATTTAACATGATTAGAAGCCTTAAACTTCAAATTTTGAGTAATCTAGGGTTTGAGTTCTTGAGCAAAATTGGGGCTTTTTGATATAAACGGGTTATGGCCAAATTTTGTTGTTAGTTTATACTAAATTGAGTAGTGTAACATGTTTAGGTTGCTAAATGATCAAAACTTTGATCCTAAACTTGATTTTTGAATATTAAAGTGGACTTTTTGAGTCAAAAATGCATGAACTCGATTTAATTGATATGAATGCCATCTGGAACTCGTTTAATTGCTATAATGATTATTTTTGACATGATTTAGAAGATGAATGCTAAGGAACATTGTATACATTTTCATATATGTTTATTTGTAAAAGTGTAGAATTGTTAATATTGTGAAAATGCATATAAAGTTTAATATGGATTAAACATGTCATTATGATTGTTTTGATTTATGATTCTGATAACACTAATGCATATTTGGATGCACAAAAATTGTGTTTAATATGTTTTGCAGACTGAAAGGGGTGAATCTTCATCCGCATCTCAGGCTCACAATGCTCCTCCTGAGAATGCAGAAGAACAGGAGATTAACGACCAATATAGACAAAATCTACCGCATCAATTCATTTCATATTCAAATATAGAATTGGCAGATTTACACCTTAATTTAAGATTTGACAGACATTGGATAGATTATCTAAAATATCAGAGGAACTTGCACACCCTTCAGTCTAATATTGTTGAAGTACCCAGGGTAATAGATTGGGAACCGTTAGAAACAGTGGGATTGGCCGATCCAATCAGAGAATTACTTACACAAAAGTATGGTAATTCTACTTTTAATGATTTTGAACGTTTGTTCAATATACATAGGCGTGTATATAGAGAATGGTGTGTGGAATTATTATGTAGTGTTGAAATAAATGATCGGGTAGCTACCTTAACCGATCGGAGTTTTATTAGATTTTTATTAGGAGGTGTGATGCGCCATATGTCTCTACTAGACATGGCTCAGGCTTTGTGTATATATACGCATGAGGAACTAGCATCTACTGATTGTCAAAGGTTGATAGTTAATGGTAGGATGGTTGATGAAAATTTTGATATGAATGGAATATGGAGTAGAATGACTAGCCATAACCGATTTCGTGGGGGGGGGGAATAACTCTTATACTGATATTGATAGAGCTGAGCTAAGAGTAATTCATAGGTTCTTAGCAAACTCGATTACACAGCGAGGTAGGAACAAAGAGAAGGTAAATGAGAATGATTTATTTTATCTCATGTGTATTTGAGACCCACAGAGCACTGTGAGTATACCTTATTGTGTGGGTTATTATTTATCGGCTATGGTTAGGAGTATACGGCCTAATAGTGTAATAGGAGGTGGTATCTTTGTTACTTTAATTGCTGAGTATCTCGGTGTCAATAGAAGTCAGGGGGGATTAATAATTGCAGCACCAGAACCCCGTGATACAATTGGTTTAAAAGTATATCATGGTGCTAAGGTTTTAAAGAAACGACATAACGCTGCAGTTCCATATGATGGCAATCATTCACAGGTCGAAAGAGATCAGCAGCAAGGTAATGCGGGAGGACGAATCAGATGACAGAAATGCAAATTTTTATGTCTCAACATGAGTATGAAATGGCTAGACAATGAGCATTTCAAGATTGGCAGTATCATCAAAACCAAATCATAAGTCATTGTACATACATAAATACAAACCACATTCCTACTCCAATGCCCGTATTTCCTCCCTGGACTATACAAACCCGACCACCGTACCCTACATATGACCCAGCTCAAGCATTCTACAGCACTTACGTCTATGAATGGAATCCCTACTGGCACCATCCTCATCAACCCTAATTTTCTTTTATGCCTATTTATTTGGTAACTTGTAATTTTATACTTTTAATACTTCTTTTGATACTATAATAGTTTTTATAATTTTTTAACTTTTATTATTAGATTTTAATAATTTTTGAATGTGGGGTGATATACCCAACTTCAAAAATATGTATATATATGTTTGTAGTTTATCTCATGTACAAAACAGGGTAAAACAGCGCACTTTCAAAGACTGGCATTAAGTTCAGCAAAAGCTATTAATTTTGACGACAAAACGAAAAACAAGTGTGATGTAACAACAGACGGAATGAACAAACGATGTATACCATTTATCATTCAACACAATGTTTGGAAACTTTGGTAAAATTTAATCATTTTTCTACGCTAATCACCCTCAATAATTTAAATTGTTACTGATTTCTTGCAAATGAGGGCATTGCAAGATCTTAAGTGTGGGAAGGGGTTAAATTCTTTCGAATATTTAAATTTTTTGACTTAAACACTTGGTTACCATTAAAAATACTAGTAACGCAGTAGTTGTATTAGAATCTAGTGCTCTCTGATAATAAAGAACAGCCCTAGTCTTATATACTGACTACCCAATTCTAGTAAAAATTTTCAAAATTTTCAACTAAATGAACTCAAAATCATGTTTATAAATATTTATGAACAATAAAACTAGGTGTTAACACCGAAATTATTGTTACCTCGGAAAGGACATAAATTGAGAAACGACCCAAAATGCTAGAATTCATTTAAAATGGAATAGAGGAAAATAAAAAGGCAAAGAAAGGAAAATAAAAGCCAAGTGTGGGAAAAATTTACCAAGTTATTTAGAACATATATCACATATTTTTGTACAAATAATTGAAAATACTTTTGTTTTGGACGATATTAATCAGTTTTACCCAGTTTATTGTAATATAAATAGAATTTAAAAGGAAGTAAAGTCTTCCGAGAGGATCTGTCTCGTACAATGGGGGCACCGTGCAAATTAGCTTATAAGACTAATGAATTAGATCCCCAGAAAGGATAATCTCCTTAAAGATCAAAAATCAGCTTTTAAGACTGATATTACTCAATCCTTGAGATTGACTTTTAAAGATTGAGAATTACAAACTCATGGAATTCAATGATATCTAAACTCGAGCTTGAGCGAGAAAATATTTTGATCAAATTACAAACCGATTTGTTTTCTGAAAACCCTATTTTTAATTCATTCATTACCATTGAATGTAAAATCCTAGAAATTCACCCGGAATTCATTAGGTCACCTGAACCAAATCGGGTGTCAACTGTAAGAACGGTGTTGCATAGCATGGTCGAAGATAGGACTTTGTTCCAGACCAAAAAATTATAGGGTGATCTTTACTATTGCTCCTACAAAGGATAATAATTGCATCCGACACGTTGTAGACCATGAACATCTGCATGTCATTAGACATTGCCTTAACATTTGCTTGTTCAACGTTTTCCTTTACAACCGGACGGTAGTTTACCGAAAGGTAATATACGGAGCAAGTATACTGGACGTGTTGCTTTCCCAATACAAGGTTAGCAAGTGGGTGACACAAAACTATAAGTTTTGAGTTAAAATTTTCAAATCTGAAACCCACAAAACCCACAAAAACATTTTGCAAACACCGGTGAAGGGTTATTCCAGAAAACTTATCTAGGGTAAAAGCTAGATTGAATTTTTAAAAGATCAAATGTTTTCATAAAGATCCAATTTCCTAAAGGATCTAAATTTTTGTAGTCATGTGGGACTGTAAACCACATCGTTACTATCATTGTTCATACCGCCGTATTAAAATCACTGATGTACAAAGTGTGAAGAATAAAGAAGTGATTCTAGTAAGTTATATTCAAGTTCTATATTGCTTGAGGACAAGCAACGCTCAAGTGTGGGAATATTTGATAATGCTAAAAACGAACATATATTTCATAGCATTATCCTTCAAGAAAGACAAGCTTTTAGTTGCAATTGTTTATTTACAAGTTATATTCGTTTAAATAATAAAAGGTGAAGACAAAAGATAGATTCGACGAATTGAAGACGCAAATGACCAAAAAGCTAAAAAGTACAAAGTACAATCTAAGTGGTTCAAATTATTGATGAGAAACATCTAAAAATTACAACAGTACAAGCCATGAAACGCAAAGTACAAGATATTAAATCGTACGAAAAGGCGTTCAGAAATCCGGAACCGAGACATGAACCAACTTTCAGCGCGCGACGCAACGGACCAAAAATTACAAGTCAATTATGCACAAGAATATAATATAACATATAATTAATTATATATATTATTATATATTATAATTATACGCAGCCCACATTTTGAATTTGATCTATGAGCTGAAATTCAGACCTCCGCACTCGCGGAGCTGTGATGAAGAAAACCTCCGCACTCGCGGAGCTCAACAGTTAAACGTGGGCCTATAAAAGGCCGCGCATTCTGATCGATTAAACACACCTTTTTCTATCTATCTATCTACGATATATTTATATTTATATTTTATAATTTTAATTTTAATTTAAGTTTAATAATAATAAGGTTATAGTGGCGAATGTTTTAAGTTTGTAAGTCGAAACTCTGTCCGTGTAACGCGACGCTATTAATACTCATTGTAAGTTATGTTCAACCTTTTTAAATTAATGTCTCGTAGCTAAGTTATTATTTTGATTATTTAAATCGAAGTAATCGTGATGTTGGGCTAAATATTAAGATTGGGTAATTGGGCTTTGTACCATAATTGGGGTTTGGACAAAAGACCGACACTTGTGGAAATTGGACTATGGACTATTAATGGGCTTTATATTTGTTTAACTGAATGATAGTTTGTTAATTTAATATAGAGATTTACAATTTGACGTATCTATAAATAACCATTTACACTCGATCGGATACGATGGGCGGGATATTTATAAATACTAATAATCGTTCAATTAACCGGACACGGGAATGGATTAATAGTCAATGGACTCATTAAAACAGGGGTGAATTACATACAAGGACACTTGGTGTAATTAATAATAAAGTATTAAAATCTTGGATTGCACACAGTTGATAACCTGGTGTAATCATTAACAATGTATTAAAACCTTATTACAGTTTAAGTCCCCAATTAGTTGGAATATTTGACTTCGGGTATATGGATAATTTGACGAGGACACTCGCACTTTATATTTATGACTGATGGACTGTTATGGACAAAAATCATATGGACATATTGAATAATCCAGGATAAAGGACAATTAACCCACGGTAATAAGCTAAAATCAACACGTCGAACATCATGATTACGGAAGTTTAAATAAGCATAATTCCTTTATTTTATATCTTATCGCACTTTTATTTACTGTCATTTTATTTATCGCATTTTTAATTATCGTACTTTATAATTATCGCAATTTTATTTATCGTCATTTAATTTATCGCACTTTAATTATCATCATTTACTTTATGCTTTAAATTAAGTTATTTTTATATTTAATATTTTACATTAGGTTTTAATTGTGACTAAAGTTTTAAAATCTACAAACCGGTCACTAAGCGGTAAAAACCCCCTTTTATAATAATAATATTACTTATATATATATATTGATTCAAATATAGTTTAAAATAAATATAGGGTTAAACTCAGCTAGCTCCCAGCGGAACGAACCGAACTTACTAAAAACTACACTACTGTACGATTAGGTACACTGCCTATAAGTGTTGTAGCAAGGTTTAGGTATATCCACTCTATAAATAAATAAATAAATAACTTGTGTAAAATTGTTTTGTATTTAATAGTATTTCGTAGTAAAAATATAACTATTTCATATACACCTCGCATAACATCATTCAGTTCCGTCGTATGCATATTTTTACTACAAAATATCGTATTGTGAGTTCATTTGATTACCTTTTACTCTTTATATTTTTAGGACTGAGAATACATGCGCTGCTTTATAACTGTTTTACAACTGCTTTATTAAATGCCTTTGAAATCTATATTTTTGGACTGAGATGCTTTTATAAATGTTTGACGAGATAGACACAAGCAAAACATTCCTCGAATGAATTATTATACAGACAGAAGTTCTGTTGATTATTATTGAATTAAGTGGACATGATAATTGCCACCAATTGATGAATATATTTTCCCTGATTATTATTGCTTGGTAACCTAAGAATTAGTATCGGGTATGGCCCTAATTCACACGAATCCTAAAGGTAGCTACCGGGTTTAACACCCCTACCCAGAATGTTCACTAGATGGAAGAGCTAGTGGGCGTGGTGTTTAGTACTTCGAAGTTTATATATAATACAGACAAGATGTTCTGTTTTGGGGATATTATTAATGCGCATTATATGTTAAGGTTGGTTACCATGTTGAGCAATGAAATCGAAATGAATGTTATGTATCGAGAGAATGATTTTTATACACAGGTTATGTGTATTAGTTTTGTGTACGAGATATGTGCACGATTATTTAAAAATCGCGAGGCAACCTACGGGGGAGAAAAGGATACGAACCTACTCTGCTAAGCATTAAAAATGGTTTCGTACACGAGATACGTGTACTGTATTTGAATCTTGTGGGCTATCAAAATGATGAATTTTATTGTTTATGATAAACTTATGAACTCACCAACCTTTTGGTTGACACTTTAAAGCATGTTTATTCTCAGGTATGAAAGAAATCTTCCGCTGTGCATTTGCTCATTTAGAGATATTACTTGGAGTCATTCATGACATATTTCAAAATACGTTGCATTCGAGTCGTTGAGTTCATCAAGATTATTGCTAAGTCAATTATAGTTGGATATGTTATGAAATGGTATGCATGCCATCAATTTTCGATGTGATGAAAGTTTGTCTTTTAAAAACGAATGCAATGTTTATAAAATGTAACATTTAGAGGTCAATTACCTCGCGATGAAATCAATTGATATAAATCGTTTATAATCTATATGAACGGGTCATTAAAAAGCGAACCTCGTCCGAGCGTGCAATTAGTCCAGTGAGCGATGAGGCTAGAATCATTGGCCCCGAACGCCAACCCGCTCCTTCTTGTAGATATATACCCCAATCATTGTTCACACCCATTCCTCCAAGGCCCTATGTTACATCCTCGGTCATACCCTAGCTGACTGTTTGTTCCCATGAAGAAGTCTGAACACCGACAGATGTATCAATGTGCGTACTGACGAGGTTTGGCCTGAAAATACTGTTGGCCAGATCCTCATACCCTGTGCTCTGCTCCCGTGGTGGAGAAGGAATAATCGTGTGCTGTGTGTACTGATGCTGAGGGGGAGGTGGTGGTGGATGCTGATAACTGGTCCTGACGTCTCTGGATCCCTGTGGGCGACAATCAAATGATGGTTCCATGGATATAGTGGGACGTTAAGCTGCCTTCCTGCATGATGCGTGAAGTGCTGGAGGTTCTGGAGCATGGAAAACTCAACAAAACACCTATCCGGCCCAGGTATCTCTCCCATATGATAATTATAAGGCTCGTAATATGGTTGGGCCCCCTGACGTACTGGTGAGTGCCTCTGAGTATCACTATCGGGGGGCTTACCATGTGAAGTGGGATCATCCTCATCCCTTGGTTCCTGAGAGCCACGAGCTCGCTTCCTACCATCTCTCGTCCTAGGGTCAGGCCTAAAACCTCTGACTACCACATTAGGCACAGTTCGGTCGACCGAGCCTGCAACCGCTGGGTCATCCTGAACTATCAACAGCTGATCCCGTATCTGAATGAACTGCCAATTGTGTAGCAGTTTGTACCCGATCTCCTCCGACTATGTTTCCCTCCCTATAACCCATTGCTTCAACACTACCCAATATGTGCATTCGCCTAAGTAGTTTTGTGACTACAGCCCCTAAAACTGGCTCAACCGTGCGTGGTGTGTTTTTCTCAGTAGTGAACGCCTGGGCCACAAGGTATGCAACTTGCATGTTTCGGTTATAGAATATGGAGTGAATAAGCTGCATGTCGGCAATGGTGACGACTTCGCCATGCTGGATTTTCGGATGAATAATATTTGCTAAGAGGTGGTGAAGGATGCGATGAACTGGATTGATGAAACTGGAGGCCTTTTTCCCTGACCTCCAAGCTGCTTGATCAGTGGTGTAGGTTTGCTAGAAAACATTATGATCGACTGACGGGTCCAAAGTAGTGTACCCTCGCTTAAATATCGGGTGGTTCAAGTGAGAATTCTTGTACAGTTCCAGATACTGGGCGAACTGTGCAAGAGTAAGATGATGAGTAATGTGTTGATGGCGGAAGTGGATACAATCACGAGTGTTATACTCGTCTGGATCAACGTTTGCCTCAAATTCCCATGTAGCCATGAACTCTGCAAACGGTTCCTGATATAAGCGCTCATTTATCTCAAAAAGCTTTAACCATGCACTATGTGTATTCTGATTTCTCCAAAAGCTTAACAGATTCCTCAACTCATCTGCGTACCCGCATTGCTCCATTATCTCCCAATTAATGTATTATTGTGCCCCTTCCGTCTATTTATCCAATTTCTCATAAATGGCTCGTATATCTCCGTGTTATCTTTCCCGTGAATGGAATGGGGTAACTCGTACTCGTCAGGAAGATGATATCTATTTGCCATCTACAATAATTAAGCAATGTAGGTTATATTCAAAAATAACAAGACTTATTATAACAATACAGCATGAAAAGTGTATATAATTTTCGAAAAATTTTTGAAATTGAGGCTTTAAAAATGACACTTTCCATATCCCTGTTATTGACAATTATAGCCAAAATTACTGCAAACAATATCCAAACTAACTAAAAACATATTTTAAACAAAATTCAAAGCGTACCCGTGACTGCAACGAATAATGCTAAAAAATAATAATTATAACGTGTTAGTCGTAATGAGCAATTTTATTCAAAGTATGATGATTTTTAAGCATACAATGATCATTTTTAATTACCATAAATACTTTAAAACATCAAACTTTCCTATAACGTCCTTAAGTCTTGATTTAAAACTATTTTTATCGAAAAATATTCATTTTAACCAAAACGTACATAATAAGAAAAATCAAAGACTAGGTTCCAAATTTATTCTTAAGTCAATGATATCTTAATTTTAACTAGTTTCCAAGTCATCCTAAGTTTTAAAGAACGTTTTAACATTAAAAAAAATCGAAAACCTAGTTTTGTACATTTTTATCAAAATTGCAATTTTTAACCAAATGATCCTAAATTGTTCCAAAACTTACTCCTAAGCGTTTTAGGTGAATCACTAAGCCTAAATGAGCTAGAAAAACATCAAAATTCCAAAAATTTCACCAATTTCTATTCTAGAACACGAATTCACGAATCATATGCCAAAAGTGAACCAAAATGCCTCAATCGAACCTAAAAACTAGCACATCGTAATCACATTGTCTAACTAAGCATATAAGTAATCAAAATTGGGCATAAAACACAAATTTTTTCATAAGTCAAAAAATTTACCCTAAGCAAAAATTTGATTTTTAGTCGTGAAATAGTACCTTGCTTGCGAAATTAACAGTGGAAATGAGTTTAGAAGGCACGAGAGACTTGGATTCGAGCTTTGATTCGTTGATTTTGGTTAAGAAATGGTGAGTGTGTGTTTGTGTAGTCGCGGCCGAATGGGAGAGGAGAAGAGGAGGAAGAAGAAAAAAAGGAGAAGAAGAAGAAAGAAAGAGAGAAAGAAAAATGGGCCCGTGTGGCGCACGGGCTTATTTTCCCGATCCGACTCGCAAATTTTTTTTTTTTATATTTTAAAATTTTAGATTTTATCACTAAACTAATAAAAGATTTATAAAATTTTGCTTTGGATTTTAATCCGGTTATTTTTTTGAATTAAGCTAAAATTTAAAAAAGGAAAAGATAAACGGACAAAGTAAAACAAAGATTCTCATTTTATTAATAACACAAATTACACAGGTTCCACAACTAAGTTCCAGAAATGATGCGAAAAGAAAGATAAGTTTAAAGCTTTTTTGACCATCCAGAGTAAATCAGTGGTGTGTACTGAGAATATTTCAAAATCACTTAGTATTTTACGCTCACGCTTTTGTAAATCCCCAATGTCGTCCATTAATTTAACCAAAGCTCTTCTAACTTTTTTAGTGTTTGAAATTTCATCCTTTGGTCCAATATCCCAATAATTAAGTTTGAAAAGAAGTGCTGACACTGTGTCTTGCGATAAAAGATCTTCCACGAAGTCATGATCACCGATAGTAAATTTTAGATTTCCAGATATTTCTGGAATGACTTTTCTTTAAGGAGTTGTAAATGTAAATTTTGACATAGTGAGAATTTGCACGAGTTCAGAATATATTTCCTTTCTTTTTGTGAAGAAATTCTGATGTATTCTTTCCTTGGATGAATCCGGAAAAAATTCGAACTCTCACTCTCCTTCAGCCGATTCAGATACTGAATCGTATCTCTTGGAGAGAGGTGCAGAAGCTCTCCCTTTGACTCAGGGGGCCTTCCACCACTTCGACTGATGCGGACGCGGTTCTCTCTTCATGAAAGAAGTAATTAAAGGTAAGCCCCGGGTCAACCCGCGCTCGTTGTTGCCTGTATAGCTTTCTAGAGTAGAGATCTAGCAAGGCATTCTAAGCACAGATCATTGGTATTGGATGTATCGTTAGGTTGTGCCGAGTCAAATCTGCTCCGTTTTTTTTCCGTTGCAGAAAAAAGATCCCTTCCCCCCGCTTTCAAAAATGATGAATATGAAGTCCGGGAGGCTGCAGGTACTATGGATCCTCTGACTCCCAATCGGGTTTCCTTCCCAGGTCTCGCCGGTGTTGCCTGTATCCACTCCCGGGTCATCGCTCTGCTGCGTCTGGCCCGTCCTCTAGGCACCTTTGGAAGGCAGGGAGTGTGACAACGTACACGCTTCCTTTTACTCCATACCATAGAGCCTTTACATCAGTTGCAGGGTTTGGTGGCCCGAAATTGACTTGGCTTTGCCAAAAGGCCTCATCTCTAAAAGCCCGGCTCGCAAGGCGTCCCTCTCGCAGTAGAGTTCCAAACCTCGCCTCGCTCTTGTGACATGCTATGTTTCCCCTCTCTATTCCCAAGTAAAGGGTGAGTCACATGTGTCAGTTTGTGGATCGCGGTCTCACACACTAAACCTAGCTTACAATCACTAGTGAAAGAGTACCCATTGACCCAACTAGCGAATCTGTTTAGAACCAGGTTCAGAAAGATAGCTGAAAGTGCTAGCATAAGGAACAGATTCTATGGATGGAAAGAGGCCTTCCTTGCTTTCAAGGTTTCGGCATTCCAAGTCAAACGATTCTTTTCATTCAAGGAAATCGTCTCTATTGAACTATGGAAAGCACTTTCTGGTTGTTATGGCTGGCAAGAATCAGTAGGTTCTTTCAGTCTTGCTCTCCTTCTTATAGAGATAAGTAATGATCCATCCAAGGAATGAGCTTCTCCAGAGCCCAATCCCGTAGACTAGGAACCTCGCCCGGAAACAGCAAATGGTTAACCTTTCATTCTACGCTAAATCCCTCGTCTTCATAGAAACTCCACCCATAAACCTTAGTCGTTCAAACGTACCTTTATGCCCACATCCCTACCCAATCCTTCTTTGCCTTTCCTTTCATGGAAAGAAAGTTGGGAGACTAGGAGACAGAGTAGAGATTAGGCTGATCCAATACCAAGACTTATCAGGAAGGGACTAGTTCGACCAAAGGAAGAAAGTAAGTCGACCAGCTAAGCTTACTTCTCATCAAGTCTGATTCAATTAAGAGGGAAGCATTCGCTTTGAGAGGAGAGAGAAGTTCGCTTGTATCGACCAGAGGGAAGTTGACTTTTCGGCCAGAACCAGAGCAGAAGAAGCGAAGTCGGAAGAGAAAGAAGTGGTATTTTGACGGATTACATTTTTTTCTTTCAATTCAAAATTCAAAATAGAATTTTGAATTGAAAGAAAAAAATGTAACCCTTCAAAATTCAAAATAGAATTTTGAAGTGGAAAGAAAAGAAGTGGTATTCAATATCAAAAGAGAAGGAAGTGGATTTCAAGAATGAATTGGTTGGTCCTAGAAGCGAAGTCGAAAGAGAAAGAAGTGGTATTTTTGAAGGGTTACGTTTTCCCTACTAGTAAAGGGAAAAGGGAAATCCAATATCAAAATGGAAATGTTTGAAATTGCTCCTTGACCCAAGAAAGGAACGAACGGGATTCGGAGCTTACTGACCCTTATACACAGATGGGGATATAGAGAAAATGGTTATTCCTACATCATAACCTAAAAATCTTGACCCAATCATTGCGGGTATCCTTGAGGAGGACTATCCGAACTAGACCTAGCCAAAAGAGTAAGCCATGCCATCTGCCCTTGTGCTATGAATAAGACAGTCTCCTAGCTCGCACCTTAGCGTTCTTTATGGGTATTATTCGATGCCAGTGGCCTCTTAGCTTTGTGGGCGATATCGGATGGTTGGTATCTCACCGCATAAGTGTCAGGGATGGCGTAGTTCATTAGTGCTTTCCCAAGGATGTCTGTGCGTGCTCTCCCGTCTTTAGTCTTTCTCGGCGTCAACCCCAAATACGAAAAAAAAGAATTTGAGCATTACCCGCTCTATCAGATAGGACGACCTACTCCTTAGTTGAACCAGACTTTGCCACTCACCTTCATCCGAAAAAGAAAGAGACCGCACGAAAGCAGTTTTTCCTAAGCGGTGATACCGCCAGGTTTGAAACTTCAATCTTTTAGCAGCTTGTGGGGCCTGGCCTGAAGGTGATATTAATACCACTCCGGCCCCTGCAGCCACCAAAGTGCTAGATCCATCGTAGTAGAGAGTCCATGGAACCACCTCTGCAAAGGCGAGGACTTCTTCATCGAGCTCCACTGGTTCGAAAACATTCATGGCATGATCTGCCAAGAAGTCTGCAAATGCCTGTCCTTTGACCGCCTTTATAGGAACGTACCGAAAAGTGAACTCGGATAGCCCTAGGATCCACTTCCCAATTCTCCCTTTCAACAAGGGTCTGGTCAGCATATACTTAATCAGGTCCGTTCGAGCAATTACCAACACTGTTGTGGAAAGGAAGTAGTGTCGGAGCTTGGTTGCTGCAAAGTAGAGCGATAAGCACATCTTCTCGATCGGCGAATAATTATTCTTAGGCCCTGTAAGGCCCTGCTGAGATAATACACGGCCTGCTCCTGCCCTGAATCAGATCGAATTGGGGCATAGGGGATGATTGTAGATAGACCATCAGCATAATAAATTCTCGTAAACCAAGAACCATCAAGCAATTTCATGCTTTTGTTCCTAATTGGGTAAACCGGCTCATTCGCCTTTACCACTCCACTCTGTTTGTAGGAAGTTCCGGCCCTCTTCAAGGATACCCGCAATGATTGGGTCAAGATTTTTAGGTTGTGATGTAGGAATAACCATTTTTAGTCTTCTTTTACCCCAGCCCGGGGCTGGTCATTCAGTTCAGTCAAGTTCATATGCTTTCCAACGTGGGAGTAAAGGGAGTTGGTGGCATTCCCCTGGCTTTCCATTTCCAATAAGTCTTGGAGAGACTAGAAGACTAACTCCTTCCCCTCCTAGGGCTTCAGCAAGGTGTCTATTCTGAGGCTTAGGAGAATGAAGCAGCCCTGGGTGTGAGTGAACTCCCCTCTACTTCCAGGCAATAGGACTAAACCCGAAGTATCTTCTCTTCTCCGGTTCTAGCTTAAGTTTGAGTTTCCTCTGACTACAAGGTAATTTATCAGCTGGAGCAGAGGTGGACGAACAACACCTCCTTTCCTTGCATTAGCGCCCGCTTTTCCACATCCACTTCAGGGAGAGAGCAAGTATAAATAATAGCTTTAGACTTTCGAGCCTTTCTTCTTAGGACAGAAGCCTTTACTTGAACTTTAGAAGAAGCGAAGTCGAAAGAGAAAGAAGTGGTATTTTGAAGGATTACGTTTTTTTCTTTCAATTCAAAATTCAAAATAGAATTTTGAATTGAAAGAAAAAAACGTAACCCTTCAAAATTCAAAATAGAATTTTGAATTGAAAGAAAAAAACGTAACCCTTCTTTCTTTCACAAAAACGTAACCACTGTTAAATAGCGCCCTCTTCTCTTACTATAGTAAGCTGGCGGGCTTCTCCCAAGAGAATGCCTTCACTCCACTCCGCCTTCAGATGCCTATGGAGAACTAAGGTACCTTTAGGAGCCGAAGGCAGGGGGGACTCGAAAACAACAAACGCCACTATTTAACTCAACTGTTTAGGCAAAAATCCACGCACAACTCACATTGAAGACGCTCCCCTCGTTCGTAAGCACAATGGACTCGCTGTGAGTATGGAAGAAGGATAGGGTCAGCAGGCCTTTCTATCTCTTGTATTCATCTTCTTGTTGTACTCTTTCTTCAGTGTGGGGCGAATGGCGACCTCCGTTTGCAGGAAGGAAAGCGGCAACCGCCCTCAAGTAAAGACTTTTTCGAAGGTGGAGCCTTACTCTATTCCTTCGCCCGTGAGACATCTACTTAGTTGTACATCGGTACTCGAACACCCAATCTCATCCCCAAGCTATCGGCTCCTATTCCGTATAGATGTTGGTTTTTGATGTAGTTGCTTGTACTTCTCTTTTTTTGTCGAGATCCACGTTTTCGTTTGAGGACCCCGTTAGACTTACCAGCCCTTGACATAAGTCAATCATTAGTGATAGGGTTGGGACGATAGACCTAGTGACACACTGGTCGCGGAATCAGGACCCCTTAAAAAGCCATTACTTAATAAGGATTTGTTATGCGCGATATGCTGACGACTTACTACTGGGAATCGTGGGTGCCGTAGAGCTTCTCATAGAAATAAAAAAACTTCTCAACCACTTCCTACAATCCGGCCTGAACCTTTGGGTAGGCTCTGAAGGATCAACAACAATAGCTGCACGGAGTACGGTAGAATTCCTCGGTACGGTCATTCGGGAACTCCCTTCGAGGACGACTCCCATACAATTCTTGCGAGAGCTGGAGAAGCGTCTACGAGTAAAGCACCGTATACATATATAACTGCTTACCACCTACGCTCCGCCATCCATTCCAAGTTTAGGAACCTAGGTAATAGTATCCCGATCAAAGAGCTGACGAAGGGGATGAGCGGAACAGGGAGTCTACTGGACGCGGTTCAACTAGCGGACACTCTTGGAACAGCTGGAGTAAGAAGTCCCCAAGTGAACGTGTTATGGGGGACCGTCAAGCACATCCGGCAAGGATCAAGGGCGATCTCATTGTTGCATAGCTCAGGTCGGAGTAAGGTGCCATCGAACGTCCAACAGGCAGTCTCACGATCGGGAATGAGTGTCCGGAAGTTGTCATTGTAAACTCCCGCGGGTCGGAAGGCGGCGGGGGAAGGAGGGGGAGACTGGGCTTCTTTCTTTCACAAATTTTGAAGGGTTACGTTTTTTTCTTTCAATTCAAAATTCTATTTCACAAATTATTGCGGCGATATAACGGCTGATATGAATTTGAGAAAACTCCTTATCATCGATATGAGGTAGAAAACTGACGAATGAATCTAAATCAAATTTGAGGTCAATTTCTGCATCCTGATACTTGACAAAAAAATATCTTCCACACATTCCTTTGACAGTTTGTGAAGAGAACGAACTTGATTACACAGCTCTTTTAGTAAATTTATTTGAAATTTTGAAAATGGAAAATCTGAGGAATAGAGGTGCCAAACGAATTCTCTATAGACGTCTAACCTTCTGCTAGAATTTAACAGATTTCCAGTAAACGGAGGATCTAAGTTATCAACGTGTCGTTTCTCTTTAGGAATATATTCAAAAAATTTTGGATATTCGAAAATAGTTGGGTATTCTTCCCGTATTTTGTAGCGACCCGACAAAATCGTCATTGACGGCGCCGTCTACTTAGGTCCCGTTACGTGGTTATAAGTCTTTAAAACAATGTTTGACCAAAAGTATGTCGCATTCATTTCAAAAGTAAAGATGTTTCAAGGTTTACAAGGTAGTTCGACAACTAGTTACATAACAAAGTTTAAAGTACAATTTAAACATATGCGACACAAATGAAAGTAGCCAAAAGACGCTCCACGTATGCATATTTACTCGACATCCAAGCAAGTATCAAAAGTAAAGAGTGGAAGCATGTATCACACAAATGTTCAAGGACTTGAGAAAACATAGAAATCTGTCAACGAAAACGTTGGTGAAATTATAGGTTTGAATAAGTAAGTACAAGTGAACCACAAGATTTGCAACAATGATATAATAGTAATACATTCCAAAAGTTTGTTTCACGAGCACCCAATTATAAATGCTTAACATTCCTTCCATATAACCCCATCACAATAGTGTTAGAACATACACTGTTTCTCGAAAATATATTTCATTCGTAAACGGTAGCGAACCGTTTGAATGAGGGTTTGTCAAACCCATATGGCCATATAACATAAGATCTCGCTTACACCCGGCAAGTATAACTAATGATAATCGAATTGAGGATTTTTGTTCAAACTCGTATGTAGAATGTTTGTTTTCCTGTACTTGTGTTCACTTAGTAAAAAGAAACGTTTATGTTTTCTCATCCCAAATTAAGTGCAAAAGAGTAAAAGTGGGACTATGATCTCACCTTGTGTGCACGAGTAATAAGTACTTCAACAAGTAATGTGTGCAAAGAACAATGCTAGTCTTGACCTAAACAAATAGGTTTGTATCAATATCGGTAAACACGATAGGTCAAAGTGTTCAGTTAGTCCTATGGTTCGTTAAGACTCGATCATAATAGCATGTGAATCATATTGTCATGTTTCATGTAAGGTACAAGTATAAAAGCATGTTAGAACGATTGCACAAACATTTGGTTAAGTTTGATTAAAAGTCAACTTAGGTCGGGTCAAAGTCAACGAGAAAGTCAACACGTTCGGGTCGGGTCCCGAACTATTTTTCTGAGGTTTTTAATCATATATGAGCATGTTAGAACAAGTTACATGTGAATCGGAGGTCCATAGTATAGCAAACATTTTCCGTAAAATGACCAGCGAAGACAGAAGCCTGCCAGTGTATCTGGACGGCGTCCAGATTGTCTGGACGGCGTCCAGCTTTGAAGGCTGAGATGGCGTCCAAAGATCTGGACGGCATCCAGCTTTGAAAACTGGGACGGCGTCCAAGGATCTGGACGGCGTCCAGGTCCGTATTCAAGTCTGATGCAAAAAACTCCTAAGTGCACGAACCAAAAATCAAACTAACACATTTTATGATCCGCAAACAACCAAAACATGTATTTTATATCATTGGAAAGGTATTTTGACGAGGAAAACGACTAGACACATTTCAACTAGTAATTCAACACATACAACAACCCAAAACCGCATTAAACGTTCATAATCAAAGGTTCAAGTTCTAAAAACGCATTTCATGATTCGGGCAACCAATTTACATGTATGATATGCCGTTTCGAAGGTAATCAAACACACATTGCAACAAAACACTTATCAACAATATTTCATAGCATTTGATACATCAAAAGTTCATATAAAGCTTATCAAACCCTAACTAAAATCTCAAAACCAATAATCATGTTAAGGTAAGGTTTTCATGTCAATCAACACACCAAAACGAAGCTAATGAAGTAACTAACACTTTGAACACACAACCATTAACATCTAAACACATTTCATCATCCAAAATCAAAGATTTAACAAACTCTTTTTCAAGTTCATGCTAGTTATGTCAATTCACAAGATCGAGCATACAAATTACATATACGACATCACAATGAGCCATAGACACTAATTAACACACCTTTAAGTCAAGAACACTAAAATTATGAAATTTAGAGTTTTTAGAAAGTTACCCAATCGAGATGAAATTAGTATCAAAACGTAGAGAATGAAGAGAGGATTCCAAATATGTAATTTGTTTTGATGTTAGCCTCCAAAATCGAATTTAGATGATGAATTAAGGATTGAATGTTGAGAGGATTTGGAAGTAGTAAAAGATGTGAAAATGAATGGATGAAAGGGGTTTGACCCTTTGACCTAGTCAAGGGTTTGATCCCTTGTCAAGTTTAGTCCCTCAACTTTCGTTCGGGTGCGTGAATTACCTAAACGAGATAATTTAAAACGCGTATTAACGGGAGATGTTATAGTCATATAACGGACTTTAAATAATTAAATGGAAAAGTAAACGGAAAAAGGCGGGATGTTACATTACCTACTCCTTAAAAGAAATTTCGTCCCGAAATTTAAGTAGGCGTAGTAGTCGTTGTTTCTTCCTCGAAATCTTGCGTTTCCGGAATCGGTAATAAGTGAGGGTATTTCCTTTGCATTTGATCTTGCCTTTCCCAAGTAAACTCGGGTCCCCTTTTGGCATTCCAATGGACTTTAACAATCGGAATTCAGCTTTGTTTCAATGTCTTGACGGAGGTGTCCACTATTTCAACCGGTTCTTCCACAAAATGAAGTTTGTCATCAATAGTAAGTTCCTCGAGAGGGATGACGATATCGGGTTCGGCAAGACACTTTTTCAAGTTAGATACATGGAAGGTAGAATGAACGGAGTTCAATTGAGGCGGAAGATCTAAACGTTAAGCAACGGTTTCAATACGCTCCAAGATTTCGAAAGGACCAATATATCACGGATTTAGCTTCCCGCGTTTCCCAAAACGGATTACACCTTTCCAAGGTGCGACTTTTAACATTACGCGATCACCGACTTGAAATTCAAGATCGTTGCGTCAATTGTCGGTATAGCTCTTTTGACGACTTCGGGCCGTCCTAAGCCTATCTCTGATTTGAACGATTTTCTCGGTTGTTTCATGAATGAGTTCGGGTTCGGTGATTTGTGTGTCACCTACTTTGGCCCAACAAAGAGGTGAATGACATTTTCGACCATATAAAGCTTCGAATGGTGCGGCGTTAATACTCGCATGATAACTATTGTTGTAGGAGAATTCGGCGAGAGGCAAGTGCTTATCCCAAGCTTTTCCAAAGTCGATAACACAAGCTCGTAGCATGTCTTCTAAGGTTTGAATTGTGCGTTCGCTTTGTCCGTCGGTTTGTGGATGATATGCGGTGCTCATGTCTAAACGCGTTCCTAACGCTTCTTGTAAAGTACGCCAAAATCTAGAAACAAATCGGCAATCTCGGTCGGAGATAATCGATAAGGGTACACCGTGTCGGGCTACGATTTATTTAATGTAAAGTTGTGCTAGTTTCTCCATGTTGTCGGTTTCCTTCATGGCTAGGAAGTGCGCGGATTTGGTGAGACGGTCAATAATAACCCAAATGGTATCATAACCGCCCGTCGTTTTTGGTAGTTTGGTGATAAAATCCATCGTTATCCTTTTCCACTTACATTGCGGGATCTCGGGTTGTTGAAGTAGTCCGGACGGTCTTTGGTGTTCGGCTTTGACTTTGGAACATGTCAAACACTTGGAAACATAAGTAGCTACATCTCTTTTGATGTTCGGCCACCAATATTGTTGTTTAAGGTCGTGGTACATCTTATTGGCACCGGGGTGAATCGAGTATCGTGACTTATCAGCTTCATCTAAAATAAGACTTCGTAGGTCCCCATAACTAGGCACCCAAATCCTTCCGGCGAAATATCGGAGTCCGGTTTCCTTAGTTTCGAATCGAGAGATGAGAATGTTCAAGAGCTCGTGTGAAAGGTTTTCATCCTTGAGAGCTTCATCTTGGGCTACCTGAATTTGGCTATTAAGGTATGTGTGGATGGTGATGTTTAAGGCTCGGACACGAAGAGGCACCGCTCTTTCTTTTCGACTTAAGGCATCGGCTACTACATTTGCCTTTCCAGGATGATAACGAATCTCGCAATCGTAATCGTTTAAGGTTTCAATCCACCTTCGTTGTCTCATGTTTAGTTGCTTTTGATCGAAGATGTGTTGGAGACTTTTGTGATCGGTAAAGATAGTACTCTTGGTTCCATAAAGATAGTGTCTCCACATTTTAAGTGTAAAGACAACGGCTCCGAGTTCGCGATCATGTGTCGTGTAGTTTCGTTCATGAATTTTGAGTTGTCGAGAAGCATAAGCAATGACTTTCGTTCGTTGCATCAATACACACCCAAAACCATGTTTCGAGGCATTGCAATATACAACAAAGTCATCATTGCCTTCGGGAAGTGACAAGATAGGAGCGGTGGTTAGCTTCATTTTCAAAATTTGAAATGCGGATTCTTGTTTGGTTGCCCAGACGAATTTTCTTCCCTTATGAGTTAACGCGGTTAGAGGACGAGCAACCAAAGAGAAATCCTTGATGAATCTACGGTAGTATCCGGCGAGACCCAAGAATTGACGAATGTGAGTAGGAGTAGTAGGAGTCTCCCATTTACTAATGGCTTCGATTTTTGATGGATCGACTTTAATACCTTGATCACTTACAACATGACCAAGAAATTGAACTTCCTTCAACCAAAATTCACACTTGGAGAATTTGGCATAGAGTCGTTCTTGTCTCAAGAGTTCAAGCACAAGTCGAAGATGTTGTTCGTGCTCTTCTTCGCTTTTAGAATAGACCAAGATGTCATCGATGAACACAATAACGAATTTATCAAGATACGGTTTGCACACGCGGTTCATAAGATCCATGAATACCGCCGGTGCATTAGTGAGACCAAAAGGCATTACGAGAAATTCATAACTACCATAACGAGTTCGGAAAGCGGTTTTGGAGACATCTTCCCCCTTAACCCTTAATTGATGATAACCCGAGCGGAGATCAATTTTCGAATATACACTAGACCCTTGTAGTTGATCAAAGAGGTCATCGATGCGAGGAAGAGGATATCGGTTCTTAACCGTCAACTTGTTTAGTTCACGATAATCAATGCACATTTGTAGGGATCTGTCTTTTGTTTTAACAAGCAAAATCGGAGAGCCCCATGGTGAATGGCTAGGTTGGATAAAACCACGGTCAAGTATTTCTTGGATTTGACTTTGAAATTCTTGCATTTCGGATGGAGCAAATCTATATGGTGCACGAGCTACGGGTGCGGCTCCCGAAATAAGATCGATTTGGAATTCTACCGGTCGATGAGGTGGAAGACCCGGCAATTCGTCGGGAAATACATCGGAATAGTCACTAACAATTGGCACATCATCGATGTGCTTCTCATCGGACTCGACTTTCTTAACGTGAGAAAGGATCGCAAAACAACCCTTACGGAGTAGTTTTCTAACTTTAAGGCACGAAACAAGGTTGAGTCCGGTGCAACTCTTATCGCCATAAACAAATAAAGGTTCATCATTCTCGATAGGAATTCGGATTGCGTTAAGATCACAAAGGATGTGAGATTTCATTTTAGCTAGCCAATTCATACCGATTATTACATCGAAGCTTCCTAGTTCCATGGGTATCAAGTTAATTTCAAATTCATTACCCAAAATGTTTAATGTGCACCCCCGGTAATATGTGTCGGCACTCAATAGTTTCCCGTTGGCCACTTCAATGGTATAAGTGGTATCTAGTGGGAGTGGTGGAGTGCTAAAAGAATGAATCAAAGTCTCGGATACAAAGCATTTATCGGCACCCGAATCGAATAAACAAGTAACGTAAGTGTTGTTGAGAAGAAACGTACCCGTGACTAATTCATTGTCATCTCGGGCTTCCTTGGTGTTGATGTTGAAAGCTCGGCCGCACGTATTGGGGTTATCTTTCCTCTTCGGGCATGCATTTCTATAATGGCCCGTTTGGCCACATTCATAACAAGTGCCCGTTTTTGGTGCATTGGGCCCTTTTCGAGCGATGGAGGCAACACTTTTACACTCATTGGCCTTATGACCAACTCCTTAGCACCGGTGGCAAATTAACTTGCCACATTCACCAAAGTGATGTTTATTGCATTTGTTGCAAAGAGGTAGGTTCCCGGTATAACCCTTCTTGCCGTTGGAGGTGTAAGGCTTCTTAGCAAAGTTGTTGTTGCTTGATTGGGGGGCTTCCCATTTTCTTTTGTTGTTACCTGACTTATCCTCGGCTTTAGGTTCCGGCACTACAATTTCGTCCACCGTTTCAATCAATTTGAAGGCCATGTTCAAAGCTTCTTGATGATTAGTGGGTTTGGATGACATTACTCCGTGTTTGATGCTCTTTAGAAGACCATCCATGTAAAGTTCAACCCTTAAAGCTTCGGGGTTCACAAGATTTGGGCACATCAAGGCTAGTTCGGAAAATCGTTGATTATAAGCCGTGAGATCATCTCATTGTGTACTAATGACAATGAGTTATAAGTATATTTTGAAACTACTAACTTAAGTTTTCAAAACGATAACTATACGTAACATTCTTTGATATATATACTTATAATCTATAATGCTTGTACATGTATCGTATATATAATGTATTTAATCACTTTTTAAGGACTTAAATACATAAAACAATATAAGTATATTCACAAAAGATAGCTATATTTGAATTCTCGTTCCGTTTCCTCAAGATTTCTATACGTATATCTAGGCTATATGTACCCGTATCATACACAGCTTCTATATGTATTTACTATTGGTATATACACATCAAATCAACATCCTAATCAACATTATTACTGCCCTAGATATGAGGTAACTAGAATTTGTCAAGTAGTATGAATTATTAGTAAGAAAACAAAATTAGGAATCCTTTTCTTTCTTTATAAACTAAAAACGTTTTTATAAATGAACACCATTTCTTCACTCCATTTTCTCATACCTACACCCTCATTTCTCTCTCAAAATACTCCTAACTTCATACTTGATCATCTCCAAGCATTTTTCCCATCATTTAGCTTCAATTACAAGCCTTAAACACCATAAGAAAACTCTTTCAAGAACATATCAAAATAACCACCCATTTGAAGAAGTTTACTTCCAACCTTTTGATCTAACTCCACCACTCTTTGATTCCAAGATTATTTCTTATCTTTTGTAGTAACTTTGTCCAAGTAACTTGAGGTAGTAACCTTGTTCATAATCTTATTTAATTCATATTCATATAGCTATCTTATTTTGTGGTATAAAATTTTAACAACAAGAACAGAGTTTGAATGATTTCAAACTTGTTCGCAAACTAAATAGATCCTTCTAACTTGACTTTTAAAACACTTCAAGACCTGTAATATATCATAATGATATGCTAACCTAACAAGATATAACTTGGTTTTACAAAGAACATCTTAAAAACTGAATCTACGTCGTCGGAGTGCAACCGGGGGCTGTTTTGGGTTGGATAATTAAAAACCATCTTGAACTTTGAATTGGAAGTTCATGTTCTGGAAAAATGATATTTCTTATGAATATGTTAACACATAAAAATTTCATGGTTTAACTCAAAGTGTAAGTATTTTTAGAAAAATGATCATTAAATGTTGTTTTTATGATGGAAAATAATCACTTTCATAAGTTTCACCAAAGTTTGACCTATAACCTATGATTTCGAATACAAACTAAGGTATTTTCAGTTCATATTCTTAAAATTTGACTCGTTCCAAGGAAGTGGCAAGTTGAACCAACAAAAACGGAGTTGTAATGAAGAAACTACGACTAAAACAAGATTGGGTATCCGAAGCTAGTTTAGCTACGAAAATATTTGGAGAAAAAGTAAATTAATCATATCTTTTCTAATTAATATGATATTTTATATATAATTACTTATGATTTGATTTTATATATTTCAGGACCACCCGTAAACAACACGAGAAGATTAATCATAAGACCTCATGATTGTACGCAACACGTCATTTGACAACACGGTACTTTATGTACGCAACACGTCATTTGACAACATGGTACCATGGGTCGAGATTAATTCTGATCAATACGAATATGATGGGGTCTTTATTTATTTTATTTAAGCAACTAATTGTGGACCACTAACATGGGACTGCTAACTATGGACTAAGAAAATATTAAAAGTATATATATATGTAACGATTACTTAAAAAGAAAATATGTTGATATATTATATATATGGTTAGGTTCGTGATATCTATCGGAGACCAAGTCGAATTAAATACCTTCAAGGCAAAAGTGAGTTTCATTACTCCCTTTTTATATATATTTTTGGGCTGAGAATACATGCGCTGTTTTATAAATGTTTTACGAAATAGGCACAAGTACTAAAACTAATTCTATGTGGGTTTAAACCAGAAATATACCCTTAGCTTGGTAACATTAAACTACTTGTCTATGTACGGTAGGCGCGAATCCTAAAGATAGATCTATTGGGCCTGACAAACCCCATCCTGACTATGGGATGCTTTAGTACTTCGAGGTTATTTTAAACACTCCTGGTCTGGTGTACATCAGAGGGTAAAATATGAACGTTAAGGCTTGTTACCGGGTGCCTACAACTTATAGAATACTTTTATACACTCACGAGTGTACGGATATTTATAGAAACTGAAATCGAAATCTTGTGGTCTATTACTATTACGGAAATGATTGATTATGATAAACTAATGAACTCACCAACCTTTTGGTTGACACTTTAAAGCATGTTTATTCTCAGGTATTAAAGAAATCTTCCGCTGTGCATTAGCTCATTTTAAGGATATTACTTGGAGTCATTCATGACATACTTTGAAAGACGTTGCATTCGAGTCGTTGAGTTCATCAAGATTAATATTAAGTCAATTATAGTTGGATGTAATATGAAATGGTATGCATGCCGTCAATTTTTGATGTAAAGAAAGTTTGTCTTTTAAAAACGAATGCAATGTTTGTAAAACGTATCATATAGAGGTCAAATACCTCGCGATGTAATCAACTATTGTGAATCGTTTATAATGTATATGAACGTATCCTTTCAATATGCACCCAAAACCATGTTTCGAGGCATCGCAATATACAATGAAATCATCATTGCCTTCGGAAAGCGACAAGATAGGGGCGGTGGTTAACTTTTTCTTCAAGATTTGAAACATGGATTCTTGCTCGGTTGACCAACTGAATTTCCTTCCCTTGTGAGTTAACGCGGTTAGAGGACGTGCAACCAAAGAGAAGTTTTCGATGAATCTACGATAGTATCCGGCGAGATCCTAGAATTGACGAATGTGAGTAGGAGTAGTAGGGGTTTCCCATTTGCTAATGACTTCAATTTTTACGGGATCGACCTTAATACCTTGATCGCTTACAACGTGACCAAGAAATTGAACCTCCTTTAACCAAAATTCACACTTGAAGAATTTGGCATAGATTCGTTCTTGTCTCAAGAGTTCGAGCACAAGTCGAAGGTGTTGTTCGTGCTCTTCTTCGCTTTTAGAATAGACCAAGATATCATCGATGAATATATTAACGAACTTGTCGAGATATGGTTTGCACACGCGGTTCATAAGATCCATGAACACCGCCGGTGCATTAGTTAGACCAAATGGCATGACAAGGAATTCGTAACTACCATAGCGATGATATGTCCCGTTCATATTGATTATAAACATTTCATATTAATTGATTTCGTTGCGAGGTTTTGACCTCTATATGAGATGTTTTTCAAAGACTGCATTCGTTTTTAAAACAAACCATAACCTTTATTTTATCGACAAAGGTTTAAAGGACATAACCAAGGTTATCAAGTAATGATAATCTAAAATATCACGCTTACACACGACTATTACATAATGGTTTACAATAAATATAATGTTACAACAAAGAAAACTTTTGAATGCATTTTTTAGACAATATCATACAAGCATGGACTCCAAATCTTGTCCTTAATTTAGTATGCAACAGCGGAAGCTCTTAACGATCACCTGAGAATAAACATGCTTAAAACGTTAACAAAAATGTTAGTGAGTTATAGGTTTAACATATATATTTATCAATCATAATAATAGACCACAAGATTTCATTTTTATAAACGCATCTCATATTAGGCATTTCGCAAACTGCATAGAGATAAAAATCATTCATATGTTGAACACCTGGTAACCGACATTAACTTAATGCATAGAATATCAACAAACAGAACCTCTCGTCTGTATAATAATCTCAAAGTACTAAAGCCATCCATAACCTGAATGGGGGTTATTAGGCCCAATAGATCTATCTTTAGGATTCGCGTCAATTAGGGGCCATTTCCCTAATTCTTAGGTTACCAGACTTGAAGGGCGATATTCGGTTTAATAATCCAACCATAGAATGTAGTTTCGCATACTTGTGTCTATTTTGTAAAATATTTATAAAACTGCATGTATTCGCATCCCAAAAATATTAGATTTTAAACATGGGACTATAACTCACTTTCACAGATTTTTACTTCAGAATTTAAGACTTGGCCACAGATCGATTCACGAACTTATAACAAATGTATACATATATATTAAAGTATGATCAAAATATATTCACAACATTTTTTATTACGTTTTAATGATTTAAGTTTGTTAAGTTAGCGGTCCAACGTTAGTAATCTATAACTAGTTGTCCACAGTTAGATGTACAGAAATAAATCAATATATATTATCTCGAATTAATCCACGACCCAGTGTATACAAGTCTCAGGCTAGATCACAACTCAAAGTATATATATTATTTTGTAATCAACCTCAACCCTGTATAGCTAACTCGAGCATTACTACATATAGAGTGTCTATGGTTGTTCCAAATACTATATATAGATGGGTCGATATGATATGTCAAAACATTGTATACGTGTCTATTGTAGTGACCCGAACTTTTCCATGTTTATGTATATATTAAATGAAATTTTTCTTTACATGATTAAGTGTTTCCAACATGTTAAGCAATCAAACTTGTTAAGACTTGATTAATTGAAATAGGTTTCATATAGACAATTGACCACCCAAGTTGACCGGTGATTCACGAACGTTAAAACTTGTAAAAACTATATGATGATATATATATGGATATATATATATAGTTAACATGAAATTATGATAAGTAAACATATCATTAAGTATATTAACAATGAACTACATATGTAAAAACAAGACTACTAACTTAATGATTTTGAAATGAGACATATATGTAACGATTATCGTTGTAACGACATTTAATGTATATATATCATATTAAGAGATATTCATACATCATAATATCATGATAATATAATAATTTAAAATCTCATTTGATATTATAAACATTGGGTTAACAACATTTAACAAGATCGTTAACCTAAAGGTTTCAAAACAACACTTACATGTAACGACTAACGATGACTTAACGACTCAGTTAAAATGTATATACATGTAGTGTTTTAATATGTATTCATACACTTTTGAAAGACTTCAAGACACTTATCAAAATATTTCTACTTAACAAAAATGCTTACAATTACATCCTCGTTCAGTTTCGTCAACAATTCTACTCGTATGCACCTGTATTCGTACTCATACAATACATAGCTTTTAGATGTATGTACTATTGGTATATACACTCCAATGATCAGCTCTTAGTAGCCCATGTGAGTCACCTAACACATGTGGGAACTATCATTTGGCAACTAGCATGAAATATCTCATAAAATTACAAAAATATGAGTAATCATTCATGACTTATTTACATGAAAACAAAATTACATATCCTTTATATCTAATCCATACACCAACGACCAAAAACACCTAAAAACACTTTAATTCTTCAATTTTCTTCATCTAATTGATCTCTCTCAAGTTCTATCTTCAAGTTCTAAGTGTTCTTCATAAATTCTACAAGTTCTTGTTTCATAAAATCAAGAATACTTCCAAGTTTGCTAGCTTACTTCCAATCTTGTAGAGTGACCATCCAACCTCAAGAAATCTTTCTTATTTACAGTAAGATATCTTTCTAATACAAGGTAAGACTCATAATCAAACTTTGATTCAATTTCTATAACTATAACAATCTTATTTCGAGTGAAAATCTTACTTGAACTTGTTTTCGTGTCATGATTCTACTTCAAGAACTTTTAAGCCATCCAAGATCTTTTGAAGCTAGATCCAGTTGTCTCTTTTCTAGTAGGTTTATCCACAAAACTTGAGGTAGTAATGATGTTCATAACATCATTCGATTCATACATATAAAGCTATCTTATTCGAAGGTTTAAACTTGAAATCACTAGAACATAGTTTAGTTAATTCTAAACTTGTTCGCAAAAAAAAGTTAATTCTTCTAACTTGACTTTTAAAATCAACTAAACACATGTTCTATATCTATATGATATGCTAACTTAATGATTTAAAACCTGGAAACACGAAAAACACCGTAAAACTGGACATACGCCGTCGTAGTAACACCGCGGGCTGTTTTGGGTTTGATAATTAAAAACTATGATAAACTTTGATTTAAAAGTTGTTCTTCTGGGAAAATGATTATTGTTATAAACATGAAACTATATCCAAAAATCATGGTTAAACTCAAAGTGGAAGTATGTTTTTCAAAATGGTCATCAAGACGTCGTTCTTTCTACTGAAATGACTACCTCTTACAAAAATGACTTGTAACTTATATTTCTGACTATAAACCTATACTTTTTCTATTTAGATTCATAAAATAGAGTTCAATATGAAACCATAGCAATTTGATTCACTCAAAACGGATTTAAAATGAAGAAGTTATGGGTAAAACAAGATTAGATATTTTTTTATTTTTGTAGCTACGGGAAATATTAACAATTCTATACAAATCATATCCTAACTAACTTATATTGTATTATACATGTATTCTAATATATTATGTAATCTTAAGATACCATAGACACGTATGCAAATGTTTTGACATATCATATCGACTCATGTATATATATTATATGGAACAACCATAGACACTCTATATGCAGTAATGTTGGAGTTAGCTATACAGGGTTGAGGTTGATTTCAAAAATATATATACTTTGAGTTGTGATCTAGCATGAGACGTGTATACACTGGGTCGTGGATTGATTCAAGATAATATATATCGATTTATTTCTGTACATCTAACTGTGGACAACTAGTTGTAGGTTACTAACGAGGACAGCTGACTTAATAAACTTAAAACATCAAAATGTATTAAAAGTGTTGTAAATATATTTTGAACGTACTTTGATATATATGTATATATTTGTTATAGGTTCGTGAATCGACCAGTGGCCAAGTCTTACTTCCCGACGAAGTAAAAATCTGTGAAAGTGAGTTATAGTTCCACTTTTAAAATCTAATATTTTTGGGATGAGAATACATGCAGGTTTTATAAATGATTTACAAAATAGACACAAGTACGTGAAACTACATTCTATGGTTGAATTATCGAAATCGAATATGCCCCTTATTATTAAGTCTGGTAATCTAAGAATTAGGGAACAGACACCCTAATTGACGCGAATCCTAAAGATAGATCTATTGGGCTTAACGAACCCCATCCAAAGTACCAGATGCTTTAGTACTTCGAATTCATTTTTATCATGTCCTAAGGATTTTCCGGAATGATAGGGGATATTCTTATATGCATCTTGTTAATGTCGGTTACCAGGTGTTCACCATATGAATGAATTTTATCTCTATGTATGGGATGTATATTGAAATATGAAATCTTGTGGTCTATTATTATGATTTGATAATATATAGGTTAAACCTATAACTCACCAACATTTTTGTTGACGTTTTAATCATGTTTATTCTCAGGTGATTATTAAGAGCTTCTGCTGTCGCATACTTAAATAAGGACGAGATTTGGAGACCATGCTTGTATGATTTTGTGTAAAAACTGCATTCAAGAAACTTATTTCATTGTAACATATTTGTATTGTAAACCATAATGTAATGGTCATGTGTAAACAGGATATTTTAGATTATCATTATTTGATAATCTACGTAAAGTTTTTTTACCTTTATTGATGAAATAAAGGTTATGGTTTGTTTTAAAATGAATGCAGTCTTTGAAAAACGTCTCATATAGAGGTCAAAACCTCGCAACGAAATCAATTAATATGGAACGTTTTTAATCAATAAGAACGGGACATTTCATCTATGGTCTATCAAGGTTACATAATATGTTAGAGTACATGTATAATACAATATAAGTTAGTTAAGTTATGGTTAGAATAGATTTGTTACAAATTTCACGTAGCTACAACAAGCAAAAATATCCAATTTTGTTTTACCCATAACTTCTTCGTTTTAAATCCGTTTTGAGTGATTCAAGTTGCTATGGTTTCATAATGAACCGAAATTTATGAAACTAAACATAAAAAGTATAAGTTTATAGCCGTAAATACAGGTTACAAGTCATTTTTGTAAGAGGTAGTCATTTCAGTCGAAAAAACGACGTCTTGATAACCATTATGAAAAACATACTTCCACTTTGAGTTTAACCATGATTTTTGGATATAGTTTCATGTTAATAAGAAAAATTATTTTCACAGAAGTACAACTTTTAAATCAAAGTTTATCATAGTTTTTAATTATCTAACCCAAAACAGCCCGCGGTGTTACTACAACGGCGTATGTCCGGTTTTACGGTGTTCTTCGTGTTTCCAGATTTTAAATCATTAAGTTAGCATATCATATAGATATATAACATGTGTTTAATTGATTTTAAAAGTTAAGTTAGAAGGATTAACTTTGTTTGCAAACAAGTTTAGAATTAACTAAACTATGTTCTAGAGATTATATGTTATAATCTTCGAATAAGATAGTTTTATATATATGAATTGAATGATGTTATGAACATCATTACTACCTCAAGTTTAGTAGGTAAACCTACTGGAAGTGACAAAAATTGATCTAGCTTCAAAGGATTCTTGGATGGCTTGAAAGTTCTTGGAGTAGAATCATGACACGAAAACAAGTTCAAGTAAGATTATCACTCGAATTAAGATAGTTATAGTTATAGAAATTGAATGAAAGTTTGAATATGGATTTTACCTTGATTTATAATGATAACTTACTGAGAAAAATAAAGGTTTCTTGATCTTGGAAGTGTTCTTGAAATGGATTAAAAACTAGAAAGAAATCTTCATGAAATCGAATGATTAACTTGATGTGTTCTTGAGTGATTCTTTCTATGGTGTTTGAAGATTGTTTCTTGATGTAATTTATGATCAAGATGAAGGTTTTTTTGCTGGAAGTTTGAATGCTCTTGAGTAGGTGATTATAGAGTGCAATTATAGAGTAAGTAACTTGAAATGGAATGATGTATGTGTATATGAAAAATCACGTTTTTGCATGTATGTATATATGCAAATTGTGATTTGTTATTTAGTGCAATTATTAACTCTAATGGCCAACTTGATCAATCATCCATGCTAGAGAACAAAAGTAGCTGATTAGGAGTCTGATTTTGATGTTTTTCTATTGATATATACCAATAGTAAATACATCTAGAAGCTGTGTATTGTATGAGTATGAATACGGTTGCATACGAGTAGAATTGTTGATGAAAATGAACGAGAATGTAATTTTAAGCATTTTTGTTAAGTAGAAGTACATTGATATGTGTCAAGAATTCTCTCAAAAGTGTATTAATACATCTTAATACACTATATGTATAAACATTTAACTGAGTCATTAAGTCATCGTTAGTCGTTACATGTAAGTGTTGTTTCGGAACCTTTAAGTTAACGATCTTGTTAAATGTAATTGATCCATTGTTATTACACTTAAATGAGATATCAAATTGTTATATTAACATGTTAACATGGTGTGTATATATATATATATATATATATATATATATATATATATATATATATATATATATATATATATATGTGTGTGTGTGTGTGTGTGTGTGTAAAATACTATTACAACGATAATCGTTACACATATATATATTGTTTCGAAATTCTTAGGTTAGTAGTCTCATCTTACTCGTGTAGTTTATTCTTAATACACTTAATGATATATGTAATTATAATTTTATCATGTTAAACATAGTGTATTAATATCTTAACACGATACATATGTATTTAGTAAGACGTTGTTATAACGATAGTCGTTATATATATCGTTTCGCATTTCTTAATTCACTACTTTCATTTTATGGATATAACTCATTGTTAATGTACTTGGTGAGATACTTATTCATCAAAATATCATGTTATATATATATATATATATATATATATATATATATATATATATATATATATATATATATATATATATATATATATATATATATATATATATATATATATCATGTCGTTTTTACAAGATTAACGTTCGTGAATCGTCGGACAATTTGGGTGATCAATTGACTACATAAACTCATTTCAATAAATCAATGTCTTAACAAGTTTGATTGCTTAACATGTTGGAAACATTTAATCATGTAAATATCAATTTCATTTAATATATATAAACATGGAAAAGTTAGGGTCACTACAGTACCTACCCGTTAAATAAATTTCGTCCCGAAATTTTAAGCAGTTGAAGGTGTTGACGCATCTTCTGGAAATAAGTGCAGGTATTTCTTCTTCATCTGATCTTCTTGTTCCCAGGTGAACTCGGGTCCTCTACGAGTATACCATCGAACTTTAACAATTGGTATCTTGTTTTGCTTGAGTCTTTTAACCTCACGATCCATTATTTCGACGGGTTCTTCAATGAATTGTAGTTTTTCATTAATTATAATCTCGTCTAATGGAATGATGAGATCTTCTTTAGCAAAACATTTCTTCAAATTCGAGACGTGGAAGGTGTTATGTACGCCCGCGAGTTATTGTGGTAACTCAAGTTGGTAAGCTACTGGTCTGACACGATCAATAATCTTGAATGGTCCAATATACCTTGGATTTAGTTTCCCCCGTTTACCAAATCGAACAATGCCTTTCCAAGTGAAACTTTAAGCATGACCATCTCTCCAATTTTAAATTCTATATCTTTTCTTTTAATGTCCACGTAGCTCTTTTATCGACTTTGGGCGGTTTTCAACCGTTTTTGAATTTGAATGATTTTCTCGGTAGTTTCTTGGATTATTTATGGACTCGTAATCTATCTATCCCCCACTTCACTCCAACAAATCGGAGACCTACACTTTCTACCATAAAGTGCCTCAAACGGTGCCATCTCAATACTTGAATGGTAACTGTTGTTGTAGGAAAACTCTGCTAATGGTAGATGTCGATCCCAACTGTTTCCAAAATCAATAACACATGCTCGTAGCATGTCTTCAAGCATTTGTATCGTCCTTTCGCTCTGCCCATCAGTTTGTGGGTGATAGGCAGTACTCATGTCTAGACGAGTCCCAATGCTTGCTGTAGTGTCTGCCAAAACCTTGAAACAAATCTGCCATCCCTATCAGAGATAATAGAAATTGGTATTCCATGTCTGGAGACAACTTCCTTCAAATATAATTGAGCCAACTTCTCCATTTTATCATCTTCTCTCATTGGTAGAAAGTGTGCTGACTTGGTGAGACGATCGACTATTACCCAAATAGTATCATAACTACTTGCAGTCCTTGGCAATTTGGTAATGAAATTCATGGTTATGTTTTCCCATTTCCATTCCGGGATTTCAGGTTGTTGAAGTAGACCTGATGGTTTCTAATATTCAGCTTTGACCTTAGAACACGTCAAACATTCTCCTATGTATTTAGCAATATCAGCTTTCATACCCGGCCACCAAAAGTGTTTCTTGAGATCTTTGTACATCTTCTCCGCTCTGGGATGTATTGAATATCTGGTTTTATGTGCTTCCTTAAGTACCATTTCTCTCACATCTCCAAACTTTGGTACCCAAATTCTTTCAGCCCTATACCGGGTTCCGTCTTCCCGAATATTAAGATGTTTCTCCGATCCTTTAGGTATTTCATTCTTCAACTTTCCTTCTTTTACAACTCCTTGCTGCGCCTCCTTTATTTGAGTAGTAAGGTTAGTACGAATAATTATATTCATAGCTTTTACCCGTATAGGTTCTCTATCCATTCTACTCAAAGCATACCACATTCGCCTTCCCCGGGTGGTAACGAATCTCAAAGTCGTAATCATTCAACAATTCAATCCACCTACGCTGCCTCATGTTCAGTTGTTTTCGATCAAATATATGTTGGAGACTTTTGTGGTCGGTATATATAATACTTTTGACCCCATATAAGTAATGCATCCAAGTCTTTAATGTAAAAACAACAACGCCCAATTCCAAATCGTGAGTCGTATAATTTTGCTCGTGAATCTTCAATTGTCTAGACGCATAAGCAATTACCTTCGTTCGTTGCATTAATACACAACCGAGACCTTGCTTTGATGCATCATAATTAATCACAAAATCATCATTCCCTTCAAGCAATGAAAAATCTTGGATGAACCTTCTGTAGTAACCAGCCAGTCCTAAAAATTGGCGTATATGCTTTGGAGTTTTTGGAGTTTCCCACTTTTTAACGGTTTCAATCTTTGCCGGATCTACCTGAATACCTTCTTTGTTCACTACATGACCGTGGAATTGAACTTCTTCCAACCAAAATGCACACTTTGAAAACTTAGCGTACAGTTTTTCTTTCCTCAACAACTCTAGCACTTTTCTCAAATGTTCTTCATGCTCTTGATCATTCTTTGAGTAGATAAGTATGTCATCGATGAAAACAATGACAAACTTGTCAAAGTATGGTCCACATACTCGGTTCATGAGGTCCATGAACACAGCTGGTGCGTTAGTCAATCCAAACGGCATAACCATAAACTCGTAATGACCGTAACGCGTTCTGAAAGCAGTCTTTGGAATATCATCCTCCTTCACCCGCATTTGATGAAACCTAGAACGTAAATCAATCTTCGAATAAACCGATAAGCCTTGTAGTTGATCAAATAAGTTGTCGATTCTCGGTAGTGGGTAGCGGTTCTTGATGGTAAGTTTGTTCAACTCTCGGTAGTCGATACACAACCTGAATGTACCATCCTTCTTTTTGAAAAACAAAACAGGAGCTCCCCATGGTGATGTGCTTGGTCGTATGAAACTACGCTCTAAAATTTCTTGTAATTGGCTTTAGAGTTCCTTCATTTTGATGGGTGCGAGTCTGTATGGAGCACGAGCTATTGGTGCAGCTCCTGGTACAAGGTCTATTTGAAATTCAACAGATCGGTGTGGAGGTAGTCCTGGTAATTCTTTCGGAAATACATCGGGAAATTCTTTTGCGACGGGAACATCATTGATGTTCTTTTCTTCGGGTTTGACTTCATCGATGTGTGCTAGAACAGCATAACAACCTTTTCTTATTAGCTTTTGCGCCTATAAGATTTAGTTTTGCGTTGCTCTTTTCTCCGTACACCATTAAGGGTTTCCCTTTTTCTCGTACAATGCGAATTGCATTTTTGTAACATACGATTTCTGCTCTCACCTTTTTCAATAGTCCATGCCAATTATCACATCAAAACTTCCTAACTCTACTGGTGTCAAATCAATCTTAAATGTTTCACTAACCAGTTTAATTTATCGATTCTGACATATTTTATCTGCTGAAATTAATTTACCATTTGCTAATTCGAGTAAAAACTTGTTATCCAAAGGCGTCAATGGACAACTTAATTTAGCACAAAAATCTCTACTCATATAGCTTCTATCCGCACCCGAATCAAATAAAACATAAGCAGATTTATTGTCAATAAGAAACGTACTCGTAACAAGCTTCGGTTCTTCCTGCGCTTCAACCGCATTATTGTTGAAGACTCTTCCTCGGCCTTGCCCATTATTATCCTCCTGATTTGGACACATTTTTTTATAATGGCCCTTTTTCCCGCATCCGAAACAAGTAATGTCGGTATAACTTGTTGCAGCATTATTTGTTCCCTTAGCCATTGATCCGTAGATTTCGCATTTTATCGCACCATGGCCCTTTCTTTTACACTTAGTACACACTGCCGTACAAAGCCCAGTCGGATGGTATCCTTCACACCTCTGGCATGGTTTCTGCCTCTTGTTGTTATTGAAATGGTTGTTTTTGCGATTGTTATTATTGTTGGGACGGTGGTTGTAATGGTTATTGTTGTTGGGATGGTTGTTGTTGCGAAATTTGGTGCGATTGAAGTTGTGATTGTTGTGTTGATTGTTAAAATTGTGACCCTTGTCACTGGTTTCTTCCCACTTTCTCTTGACTTGTTTTGTGTTGGCTTCTTTGGCCGCCTGCTCTTTAATTCTTTCCTCAATCTGATTTATGAGTTTATGAGCCATTCAACTCACCTTTTGTATGGAGGCGGGCTCGTGTGAGCTCACATCTTCTTGAATCCTTTCTGGTAACCCTTTCACAAACGCGTCAATTTTCTCTTCTTCATCTTCGAACGCTCTTGGACACAATAAGCACAACTCTGTGAATCTTCGTTCGTACGTGGTAATGTCGAAACCTTGCATTCGTAATCCTCTAAACTCTACCTTGGGCTTATTGACCTCGTTTCTGGGACGGTACTGCTCGTTCATCAAGTGCTTGAATGCTGACCACGGTAATGCATAAGCAGCATCTTGTCCCACCTGCTCGAGATAGGTGTTCCACCATGTTAACGTAGCACCTGTGAAGGTATGCGTAGCGTACTTTACTTTATCTTCTTCAGTGCACTTACTTATGGCAAACACCGATTCGACCTTCTCGGTCCATCGTTTTAATCCGATTGGACCCTCGGTTCCATCGAATTCCAGAGGTTTGCAAGCAGTGAATTCTTTGTAGGAGCATCCTACACGATTTCTTTGAAATGTCCCGTTCTTATTGATTAAAAACGTTCCATATTAATTGATTTCGTTGCGAGGTTTTGACCTCTATATGAGACGTTTTTCAAAGACTGCATTCATTTTTAATAGAAACCATAACCTTTATTTCATAAATAAAGGTTTAAAAGCTTTACGTAGATTATCAAATAATGATAATCTAAAATATCCTGTTTACACACGACCATTACATAATGGTTTACAATACAAATATGTTACATCGAAATCAGTTTCTTGAATGCAGTTTTTACACAATATCATACAAACATGGACTCCAAATCTTGTCCTTATTTTAGTATGCAACAGCGGAAGCTCTTAGTATTCACCTGAGAATAAACATTCTTTAAACGTCAACAAAAATGTTGGTGAGTTATAGGTTTAACCTATATGTATCAAATCGTAACAATAGACCACAAGATTTCATATTTCAATACACATCCCATACATAGAGATAAAAATCATTCATATGGTGAACACCTGGTAACCGACATTAACAAGATGCATATATATAAGAATATCCCCATCATTCCGGGACAACCTTCGGATATGATATAAATTTTGAAGTACTAAAGCATCCGGTACTTTGGATGGGGTTTGTTTGGCCCAATAGATCTATCTTTAGGATTCGCGTCAATTAGGGTGTCTGTTCCCTAATTCTTAGATTACCAGACTTAATAAAAAGGGGCATATTCGATTTCGATAATTCAACCATAGAATGTAGTTTCACGTACTTGTGTCTATTTTGTAAATCATTTATAAAACCTGCATGTATTCTCATCCCAAAAATATTAGATTTTAAAAGTGGGACTATAAATCACTTTCACAGATTTTTACTTCGTCGGGAAGTAAGACTTTGCCACTGGTTGATTCACGAACCTATAACAATATATACATATATATCAAAGTATGTTCAAAATATATTTACAACACTTTTAATATATTTTGATGTTTTAAGTTTATTAAGTCAGCTGTCCTCGTTAGTAACCTACAACTAGTTGTCCACAGTTAGATGTACAAAAATAAATCAATAAATATTATCTTGAATCAATCCACGACCCAGTGTATACGTATCTCAGTATTGATCACAACTCAAACTATATATATTTTGGAATCAACCTCAACCCTGTATAGCTAACTCCAACATTCACATATAGAGTGTCTATGGTTGTTCCGAAATATATATAGATGTGTCGACATGATAGGTCGAAACATTGTATACGTGTCTATGGTATCTCGAGATTACATAATATACAATACAAGTTGATTAAGTTATGGCTGGAATAGATTTGTTACCAATTTTCACGTAGCTAAAATGAGAAAAATTATCCAATCTTGTTTTACCCATAACTTCTTCATTTTAAATCCGTTTTGAGTGAATCAAATTGCTATAGTTTCATATTGAACTCTATTTTATGAATCTAAAAATAAAAAGTATAGGTTTATAGTCAGAAAAATAAGTTACAAGTCATTTTTGTAAAGGTAGTCATTTCAGTCGAAAGAACGACGTCTAGATGACCATTTTAGAAAACATACTTCCACTTTGAGTTTAACCATAATTTTTGGATATAGTTTCATGTTCATAATAAAAATAATTTTCTCAGAATAACAACTTTTAAATCAAAGTTTATCATAGTTTTTAATTAACTAACCCAAAACAGCCCGCGGTGTTACTACGACGGCGTAAATCCGGTTTTACGGTGTTTTTCGTGTTTCCAGGTTTTAAATCATTAAGTTAGCATATCATATAGATATAGAACATGTGTTTAGTTTATTTTAAAAGTCAAGTTAGAAGGATTAACTTTTGTTTGCGAACAAGTTTAGAATTAACTAAACTATGTTCTAGTGATTACAAGTTTAAACCTTCGAATAAGATAGCTTTATATGTATGAATCGAATGATGTTATGAACATCATTACTACCTTAAGTTCCTTGGATAAACCTACTGGAAAAGAGAAAAATGGATCTAGCTTCAACGGATCCTTGGATGGCTCGAAGTTCTTGAAGCAGAATCATGACACGAAAACAAGTTCAAGTAAGATCATCACTTGAAATAAGATTGTTATAGTTATAGAAATTGAACCAAAGTTTGAATATGATTATTACCTTGTATTAGAATGTTAAACTACTGTAAGAAACAAAGATTTCTTGTGGTTGGATGATCACCTTACAAGATTGGAAGTGAGCTAGCAAACTTGAAAGTATTCTTGATTTTATGTAACTAGAACTTGTAGAATATATGAAGAACACTTAGAACTTGAAGATAGAACTTGAGAGAGATCAATTAGATGAAGAAAATTGAAGAATGAAAGTGTTTGTAGGTGTTTTTGGTCGTTGGTGTATGGATTAGATATAAAGGATATGTAATTTTGTTTTCATGTAAATAAGTCATGAATGATTACTCATATTTTTGTAATTTTATGAGATATTTCATGCTAGTTGCCAAATGATAGTTCCTACATGTGTTAGGTGACTCACATGGGCTGCTAAGAGCTGATCATTTGAGTGTATATACCAATAGTACATACATCTAAAAGCTGTGTATTGTACGAGTACGAATACGGGTGCATACGAGTAGAATTGTTGATGAAACTGAACGAGGATGTAATTGTAAGCATTTTTGTTAAGTAGAAGTATTTTGATAAGTGTATTGAAGTCTTTCAAAAGTGTATAAATAAATATTAAAACACTACATGTATATACATTTTAACTGAGTCGTTAAGTCATCGTTAGTCGTTACATGTAAGTGTTGTTTTGAAACCTTTAGGTTAACGATCTTGTTAAATGTTGTTAACCCAATGTTTATAATATCAAATGAGATTTTAAATTATTATATTATCATGATATTATCATGTATGAATATCTCTTAATATGATATATATACATTAAATGTCTTTACAACGATAATCGTTACATATATGTCTCGTTTAAAAATCATTAAGTTAGTAGTCTTGTTTTTACATATGTAGTTCATTGTTAATATACTTAATGATATGTTTACTTATCATAGTATCATGTTAACTATATACATATATATATATATCCATATATATGTCATCATATAGTTTTTACAAGTTTTAACGTTCGTGAATCACCGGTCAACTTGGGTGGTCAATTGTCTATATGAAACATATTTCAATTAATCAAGTCTTAACAAGTTTGATTGCTTAACATGTTGGAAACATTTAATCATGTAAATATCAATCTCAATTAATATATATAAACATGGAAAAGTTCGGGTCACTACAGTACCTACCCGTTAAATAAATTTTGTCCCGAAATTTTAAGCTGTTGAAGATGTTGACGAATTTTCTGGAAATAGATGCGGGTATTTCTTCTTCATCTGATCTTCACGCTCCCAGGTGAACTCGGGTCCTCTACGAGCATTCCATCGAACCTTAACAATTGGTATCTTGTTTTGCTTAAGTCTTTTAACCTCACGATCCATTATTTCGATGGGTTCTTCGATGAATTGGAGTTTTTCGTTGATTTGGATTTCATCTAACGGAATAGTGAGATCTTCTTTAGCAAAACATTTCTTCAAATTCGAGACGTGGAAAGTGTTATGTACAGCCGCAAGTTGTTGAGGTAACTCAAGTCGGTAAGCTACTGGTCCGACACGATCAATAATCTTGAATGGTCCAATGTACCTTGGATTTAATTTCCCTCGTTTACCAAATCGAACAACGCCTTTCCAAGGTGCAACTTTAAGCATGACCATCTCTCCAATTTCAAATTCTATATCTTTTCTTTTAATGTCAGCGTAGCTCTTTTGTCGACTTTGGGCGGTTTTCAACCGTTGTTGAATTTGGATGATCTTCTCGGTAGTTTCTTGTATAATCTCCGGACCCGTAATCTGTCTATCCCCTACTTCACTCCAACAAATCGGAGACCTGCACTTTCTACCATAAAGTGCTTCAAACGGCGCCATCTCAATGCTTGAATGGTAGCTGTTGTTGTAGGAAAATTCTGCTAACGGTAGATGTCGATCCCATCTGTTTCCGAAATCAATAACACATGCTCGTAGCATGTCTTCAAGCGTTTGTATTGTCCTTTCACTCTGCCCATCAGTTTGTGGATGATAGGCAGTACTCATGTCTAGACGAGTTCCTAATGCTTGCTGTAATGTCTGCCAGAATCTTGAAATAAATCTGCCATCCCTATCAGAGATAATAGAGATTGGTATTCCATGTCTGGAGACGACTTCCTTCAAATACAGTCGTGCTAACTTCTCCATCTTGTCATCTTCTCTTATTGGCAGGAAGTGTGCTGATTTGGTGAGGCGATCAACTATTACCCAAATAGTATCAAAACCACTTGCAGTCCTTGGCAATTTAGTGATGAAATCCATGGTAATGTTTTCCCATTTCCATTCTGGGATTTCAGGTTGTTGAAGTAGACCTGATGGTTTCTGATGCTCAGCTTTGATCTTAGAACACGTCAAACATTCTCCTACGTATTTAGCAACATCGGCTTTCATACCCGGCCACTAAAAATGTTTCTTGAGATCCTTGTACATCTTCCCCGTTCCAGGATGTATTGAGTATCTGGTTTTATGAGCTTCTCTAAGTACCATTTCTCTCATATCTCCAAATTTTGGTACCCAAATCCTTTCAGCCCTATACCGGGTTCCGTCTTCCCGAATATTAAGATGTTGCTCCGATCCTTTGGGTATTTCATCCTTTAAATTTCCTTCTTTTAAAACTCCTTGTTGCACCTCCTTTATTTGAGTAGTAAGGTTATTATGAATCATTATATTCATAGATTTTACTCGAATGGGTTCTCTGTCCTTCCTGCTCAAGGCATCGGCTACCACATTTGCCTTCCCCGGGTGGTAACGAATCTCAAAGTCGTAATCATTCAACAATTCAATCCACCTACGCTGCCTCATATTCAGTTGTTTCTGATTAAATATGTGTTGAAGACTTTTGTGGTCGGTATATATAATACTTTTGACCCCATATAAGTAGTGCCTCCAAGTCTTTAATGCAAAAACAACCGCGCCTAATTCCAAATCATGCGTCGTATAATTTTGCTCGTGAATCTTCAATTGTCTAGACGCATAAGCAATCACCTTCGTTCGTTGCATTAATACACAACCGAGACCTTGCTTTGATGCGTCACAATAAATCACAAAATCATCATTCCCTTCAGGCAATGACTATATAGGTGCCGTAGTTAGCTTTTTCTTCAATCTTTCTCTTGTTCATCCTTCCATTCAAATTTCTTCCCTTTATGCGTTAATGCAGTCAAGGGTTTTGCTATTCTGGAAAAGTCTTGGATGAACCTTCTGTAGTAACCAGCTAGTCCTAAAAACTGGCGTATGTGTTTCGGAGTTTTCGGGGTTTCCCACTTTTCAACAGTTTCTATCTTTGCCGGATCCACCTTAATACCTTCTTTGTTCACTATGTGACCGAGGATTTGAACTTCTTCCAACCAAAATGCACACTTTGCAAACTTAGCGTACAATTCTTCCTTCCTCAATACTTCTAACACCTTTCTCAAATGTTCACCGTGTTCTTGGTCATTCTTTGAGTAAATAAGTATGTCATCAATGAAAATAATGACAAACTTGTCAAGGTATGGTCCACACACTCGGTTCATAAGGTCCATGAACACAGCTGGTGCATTAGTTAAACCAAACGGCATGACCATAACCTCGTAATGACCGTAACGTGTTCTGAAAGCAGTCTTTGGAATATCATCTTCTTTCACCCGCATTTGATGATACCCGGAACGTAAGTCAATCTTTGAATAAATAGACGAGCCTTGTAGTTGATCAAATAAGTCGTCGATTCTCGGTAGTGGGTAGCGGTTCTTGATGGTAAGTTTGTTCAACTCTCAGTAGTCGATACACAACCTGAATGTAACATCTTTCTTCTTGACAAACAAAACAGGAGCTCCCCAAGGTGATGTGCTTGGTCGAATGAAACCACGCTCTAAAAGTTCTTGTAATTGGCTTTGCAGTACTTTCATCTCGCTGGGTGCGAGTCTGTAAGGAGCACGAGCTATTGGTGCAGCTCTTGGTACAAGATCTATTTGAAATTCAACGGATCGATGTGGGGGTAATCCCGGTAATTCTTTCGAAAATACATCGGGAAATTCTTTTGCAATGGGAACATAATTGATGCTCTTTTCTTCAGTTTGTACTTTCTCGACGTGTGCTAGAACAGCATAGCAACCTTTTCTTATTAGTTTTTATGCCTTCAAATTACTAATAAGATGTAGCTTCGTGTTGCCCTTTTCTCCGTACACCATTAAGGGTTTTCCTTTTTCTCGTATAATGCGAATTGCATTTTTGTAACAAACGATCTCTGCTTTCACTTCTTTCAACCAATCCATACCGATTATCACATCAAAACTCCCTAACTCTACTGGTATCAAGTCAATCTTAAATGTTTCGCTAACCAGTTTAATTTCTCGATTCCGACATATATTATCTGCTGAAATTAATTTACCATTTGCTAATTCGAGTAAAAATTTACTATCCAAAGGCGTCAATGGATAACTTAATTTAGCACAAAAATCTCTACTCATATAGCTTCTATCCGCACCCGAATCAAATAAAACGTAAGCAGATTTATTGTCAATAAGAAACGTACCCGTAACAAGCTCCGGGTCTTCCTGTGCCTCTACTGCATTAATATTGAAAACTCTTCCGCGGCCTTGTCCATTCGTGTTCTCCTGGTTCGGGCAATTTCTAATAATGTGGTCCGGTTTTCCACATTTATAACAAACTACATTAGCATAACTTGCTCCGACACTACTTGCTCTGCCATTACTCGTCCCGACACCATTTGTTCCTTTCGTTCTATTAACCCCTGGTCCGTAGACCTCACACTTCGCCGCGCTATGACCATTTCTTTTACACTTGTTGCAAAATTTGGTGCAGAACCCCGAGTGATACTTTTCACACCATTGGCATAGCTACTTCTGATTGTTGTTGTTGTTGTGGTTATTATTGTTGTTGGGATGATTGTTGTAGTTGCTGTTGTTGTTGTTGTTGTTGTTGGGCCGTTTGTTGTAGTTGCGATTGATGTTGCGATTGTTGGGATAATTGTTGCGATTATTGTTGTAATTGCTGTTGTTGTTGTATTGGTGATTCTTATCACCGTTTTCCTCCCACTTTCTTTTGACTTGCTTCACATTGGCCTCTTCAGCAGTCTGTTCTTTAATTCTTTCTTCAATCTGGTTCACTAGTTTGTGAGCCATTCTACATGCCTGTTGTATGGAGGCGGGCTCGTGTGAACTTATATCTTCTTGGATTCTTTCCGGTAATCCTTTCACAAACGCGTCGATCTTCTCTTCCTCATCTTCGAATGCTCCCGGACACAATAGGCACAATTCTGTGAATCGTCTTTCGTACGTGGTAATATCAAATCCTTGGGTTCGTAACCCTCTAAGTTCTGTCTTGAGCTTATTGACCTCGGTTCTGGGACGGTACTTCTCGTTCATCAAGTGCTTGAATGCTGACCACGGTAGTGCGTACGCATCGTCTTGTCCCACTTGCTCTAGATAGGTATTCCACCATGTTAACGCAGAACCTGTGAAGGTATGCGTAGCGTACTTTACTTTGTCCTCTTCAGTACACTTACTTATGGCAAACACCGATTCGACCTTCTCGGTCCACCATTTCAATCCGATCGGTCCTTCGGTTCCATCAAATTCCAAAGGTTTGCAGGCAGTGAATTCTTTGTAGGTGCATCCTACACGATTTCCTGTACTGCTAGATCCAAGGTTATTGTTGGTATGTAGCGCAGCCTGTACTGCGGCTATGTTTGAAGCTAGAAAAGTACGGAATTCCTCTTCATTCATATTCACGGTGTGTCTAGTAGTCGGTGCCATTTCCTTCAAAATAGTCAAATGGAACAAGTTAATCATACAGAATATTAAGAGTAGTTAATAGTATTTCGTAGCATAATATGAACTCATTTATAAAAGCTTTTTCTTCATATTAGCGTTTTATAAGTTTAAATTCGGGTAGTACCTACCCGTTAAGTTCATACTTAGTAGCTAATATACAATTCAACTACTACAATTCTATATGAAAAACTGATTATAATAATATTTCGTGTTCAAACTTTTATACAATATTTTACAAACTTACAATACCGCTTATTTTACATAAAGCATGAAATATAGCACACAATAACTTTGATACAAGATAGTTGTGAAGATAATTCTAGCTAGTACACAAGTCGTTTAGCAAAGGCAATAAAGACACGTAATTCATACGTCCAGAAACAAGTCATGCATTCTGGTTTTACTAGGACTACTTCCCATCCTTGGTCTTGTGGAACATAACCGTTATGGCCGTTGATAAGACAGCGTGTTGTAACGTCGTCAAAGGGACGAGGGTTACGTAATGTCCAACAGTCCCGTAACAATCTAAAAACCTCATTTCTTACCCCAATTACCGACTCCGTCACTTGTGAGAACGTTTTGTTTAATAGTTGTAGCCGATGTTCTTGTTCTCACTTTGGTGAGAAGCGAACATTACTAATCCGTAAGCATAACATGCTTCTTTATGTTGCATGTTAGCCGCTTTTTCTAAATCACGAAGTCCAATATTCGGATATATTGAGTCAAAATAATTTCTTAACCCATTGCGTAAAATAGCATTTGGGTTCCCCGCAATATATCCGTCAAAGTAAACACATCGTAACTTATGGATTTCCCAATGTGATATCCCCCATCTTTCGAACGAAAGCCTTTTATAAACCAAGGCATTCTTGGAACATTTTTCGAATGTCTTACAAACTGATCTCGCCATAAATAGTTGTGCCGAAGAATTCTGACCGACTCTAGACAAGACTTCATCAATCATGTCTCCGGGTAGGTCTCTTAAAATATTGGGTTGTCTATCCATTTTGTGTTTTTATACTGTAAAATAGACAAGAGTTAGATTCATAAAAAAATACTTATTAATTCAAGAAATTTTTACATATATCATAAAGCATAAGCACACTATATTACATATATTACACCACACGAATACAACTATCTTATTCCGACTCGCTCGTTTCTTCTTCTTCGGTTTTGGTTCGTTTTGCCAAGTTTCTAGGGATATATGATGTTCCCCTAATACGAGCCGTCGTTTTCCACATTGGTTTAGAAAAACCTGGTGGTTTAGAGGTTCCTGGGTTATTGTCACAACTTAAGAAATACGGGTGTTGACGATACATAAAAAGTTCATCGGGTTTGGAATCAAATTTCTCTATTTTTATGCCCTTTCCCTTATTGTTCTCTTTTGCCTTATTAAATTGTGTTGGGGTAATTTCTATAACATCATCGGAATCCTTGTCGGGATCCGATTCATCAGAGAATTGGTAATCCTCCCAATACTTTGCTTCCTTGGCGGAAACACCATTGGCCATAATTAACTTTGGTCGGTTGGTTGAGGATTTTCTTCTACTTAACCGTTTTATTATTTCCCCCACTGGTTCTATTTCTTCTTCTGGTTCTGATTCTTCTTCCGGTTCCGATTCTTCTTCCGGTTCCGACTCTTCTTCCGGTTCCTCTTCGGGAACTTGTGAATCAGTCCACGAATCATTCCAATTTACATTTGACTCTTCATTATTATTAGGTGAGTTAATGGGACTTGTTCTAGAGGTAGACATCTATCACATAATATCAAACACGTTAAGAGATTAATATATCACATAATATTCACATGTTAAAAATATATAGTTTCCAACAAAATTTGTTAAGCAATCATTTTTCAAGTAAACACGGTCGAAGTCCAGACTCACTAATGCATCCTAACAAACCCGATAAGACACACTAATGCAAAATTCTAGTTCTCTAAGACCAACGCTCGGATACCAACTGAAATGACCCGTTCTTATTGATTAAAAATGTTCCATATTAATTGATTTCGTTGCGAGGTTTTGACCTCTATATGAGACGTTTTTCAAAGACTGCATTCATTTTTAAAACAAACCATAACCTTTATTTCATAAATAAAGGTTTAAAAGCTTTACGTAGATTATTAAATAATGATAATCTAAAATATCCTGTTTACACACGACCATTACATAATGGTTTACAATACAAATATGTTACATCGAAATCAGTTTCTTGAATGCAGTTTTTACACAATATCATACAAACATGGACTCCAAATCTTGTCCTTATTTTAGTATGCAACAGCGGAAGCTCTTGGTATTCACCTGAGAATAAACATGCTTTAAACGTCAACAAAAATGTTGGTGAGTTATAGGTTTAACCTATATGTATCAAATCGTAACAATAGACCACAAGATTTCATATTTCAATACACATCCCATACATAGAGATAAAAATCATTCATATGGTGAACACCTGGTAACCGACATTAACAAGATGCATATATATAAGAATATCCCCATCATTCCGGGACACCCTTCGGATATGATATAAATTTCGAAGTACTAAAGCATCCGGTACTTTGGATGGGGTTTATTAGGCCAAATAGATCTATCTTTAGGATTCGCGTTAATTATGGTGTCTGTTCCCTAATTCTTAGATTACCAGATTTAATAAAAAGGGACATATTCGATTTCGATAATTCAACCATAGAATGTAGTTTCACGTACTTGTGTCTATTTTGTAAATCATTTATAAAACCTGCATGTATTCTCATCCCAAAAATATTAGATTTTAAAAGTGGGACTATAACTCACTTTCACAGATTTTTACTTCGTCGGGAAGTAAGACTTGGCCACTGGTTGATTCACGAACCTATAACAATATATACATATATATCAAAGTATGTTCAAAATATATTTACAACACTTTTAATATATTTTGATGTTTTAAGTTTATTACGTCAGCTGTCCTTGTTAGTAACCTACAACTAGTTGTCCACAGTTAGATGTACAAAAATAATTCAATAAATATTATCTTGAATCAATCCATGACCCAGTGTATACGTATCTCAGTATTGATCACAACTCAAACTATATATATTTTGGAATCAACCTCAACCCTGTATAGCTAACTCCAACATTCACATATAGAGTGTCTATGGTTGTTCCGAAATATATATAGATGTGTCGACATGATAGGTCGAAACATTGTATACGTGTCTATGGTATCTCAAGATTACATAATATACAATACAAGTTGATTAAGTTATGACTGGAATAGATTTGTTACCAATTTTCACGTAGCTAAAATGAGAAAAATTATCCAATCTTGTTTTACCCATAACTTCTTCATTTTAAATCCGTTTTGAATGAATCAAATTGCTATGGTTTCATATTGAACTCTATTTTATGAATCTAAAAAGAAAAAGTATAGGTTTATAGTCGGAAAAATAAGTTACAAGTCGTTTTTGTAAAGGTAGTCATTTCAGTCGAAAGAACGACGTCTAGATGACCATTTTAGAAAACATACTTCCACTTTGAGTTTAACCATAATTTTTGGATATAGTTTCATGTTCATAATAAAAATCATTTTCTCAGAATAACAACTTTTAAATCAAAGTTTATCATAGTTTTTAATTAACTAACCCAAAACAGCCCGCGGTGTTACTACGACGGCGTAAATCCGGTTTTACGGTGTTTTTCGTGTTTCCAGATTTTAAATCATTAAGTTAGCATATCATATAGATATAGAACATGTGTTTAGTTGATTTTAAAAGTCAAGTTAGAAGGATTAACTTTTGTTTACGAACAAGTTTAGAATTAACTAAACTATGTTCTAGTGATTACAAGTTTAAACCTTCGAATAAGATAGCTTTATATGTATGAATCGAATGATGTTATGAACATCATTACTACCTTAAGTTCCTTGGATAAACCAACTAGAAAAGAGAAAAATGGATCTAGCTTCAACGGATCCTTGGATGGCTCGAAGTTCTTGAAGCAGAATCATGACACGAAAACAAGTTCAAGTAAGATCATCACTTGAAATAAGATTGTTATAGTTATAGAAATTGAACCAAAGTTTGAATATGATTATTACCTTGTATTAGAATGATAACCTACTGTAAGAAACAAAGATTTCTTGAGGTTGGATGATCACCTTACAAGATTGGAAGTGAGCTAGCAAACTTGAAAGTATTCTTGATTTTATGTAACTAGAACTTGTAGAATATATGAAGAACACTTAGAACTTGAAGATAGAACTTGAGAGAGATTAATTAGATGAAGAAAATTGAAGAATGAAAGTGTTTGTAGGTGTTTTTGGTCGTTGGTGTATGGATTAGATATAAAGGATATGTAATTTTGTTTTCATGTAAATAAGTCATGAATGATTACTCATATTTTTGTAATTTTATGAGATATTTCATGCTAGTTTCCAAATGATGGTTCCCACATGTGTTAGGTGACTCACATGGGCTGCTAAGAGCTGATTATTGGAGTGTATATACCAATAGTATATACATCTAAAAGCTGTGTATTGTACGAGTACGAATACGGGTGCATACGAGTAGAATTGTTGATGAAACTGAACGAGGATGTAATTGTAAGCATTTTTGTTAAGTAGAAGTATTTTGATAAGTGTATTGAAGTCTTTAAAAAGTGTATAAATACATATTAAAACACTACATGTATATACATTTTAACTGAGTCGTTAAGTCATCGTTAGTCGTTACATGTAAGTGTTGTTTTGAAACCTTTAGGTTAACGATCTTGTTAAATGTTGTTAACCCAATGTTTATAATATCAAATGAGATTTTACATTATTATATTATCATGATATTATCATGTATGAATATCTCTTAATATGATATATATACATTAAATGTCTTTACAACGATAATCGACAACGATAATCGTTACATATATGTCTCGTTTAAAAATCATTAAGTTAGTAGTCTTGTTTTTACATATGTAGTTCATTGTTAATATACTTAATGATATGTTTACTTATCATAGTATCATGTTAACTATATATATATATATCCATATATATGTCATCATATAGTTTTTACAAGTTTTAACGTTCGTGAATCACCGGTCAACTTGGGTGGTCAATTGTCTATATGAAACATATTTCAATTAATCAAGTCTTAACAAGTTTGATTGGTTAACATGTTGGAAACATTTAATCATGTAAATATAAATCTCAATTAATATATATAAACATGGAAAAGTTCGGGTCACTACATTCTTGTGGCGTTATTTGCATTGCTAGATTCAGAGTTATTGTTGTTGTTTTGCATTGCAGCCTGTACTGTGGCTATGTTTGCTGCAAGGAAAACACGGAAGTCTTCCTCGCTCACATTCATGGTGTGTCGAGTCGTCGGTGCCATTTCCTTCAAAATAGCCAAAAGAATTGAGTTAATCATATAGAATTTAAGAGTAGTCAATAGTATTTCGTAGCATAATATGAACTTATTTATAAATGCTTTTTCTTCATATTAGCGTTTTATAATTTTAATTCGGGTAGTACCTACCCGTTAAGTTCATACTTAGTAGCTAATATACAATTCAACTACTACAATTCTATATGAAAAACTAAATACAATAATTTTTCGCGTTCAAACTTTTATACAATATTTTACAAATTTACAATACCGCTATTTTACATATAGCATAAAATATAGCACACAATAACTTTGATACAAAGTAGTTTCGAAGACAATCCTAGTTAATACGCAAGTCGTTCAACAAAGGCAATAAAGACACGTAATTCATAAGTTCAGAAACAAGTCATGCATTCTGATTGTACTAATATTATTTCCCATCCTTGGTTATGTGGAAGATAACCATTGTGACTGTTGGCTAGGCAGCATGTTGTAACGTCGTCAAAAGGACGAGGGTTTCGTAATGCCCAACAGCCCCGTAACAATCTAAAAACCTTGTTTCTCATCCCAACTACCGAATCCGTCACTTGTGGGAAGGTTTTATTAAAAAGTTGTAATCCGATGTTCTTTTTCTCACTTTGGTGAGAAGCGAACATCACTAACCCATAAGCGTAACATGCTTCTTTATGTTGCATGTTAGAAGCTTTTTCTAAAGCACGAAGTCCTATGTCAGGATATGTTGAGTCAAAATAGTTTCTTAACCCGTAGCGTAAAATTGCACTTGGGTTCCCCGCATTTAACGCTTTAAAGAAAACACGGCGTAACTTAAGGTCTCTCTAATGTGATATACCCCATCTTTCAAAAGAAAGCCTTTTATAAACTAAGGCATGCCTGGAACGTTCTTCAAATGTTCTACAAACTAATTTTGCCGTAAATAATTGTGCCGATGAATTCTGACCGACTCTAGACAAGATTTCATCAATCATGTCCCCAGGTAGGTCTTCTAAAATTTTTGGTTGTCTATCCTTAACATCCATTTTGTGTTTTTATACTGTAAAAAAATAGACGAGGGTTAGATTCATAAAAGATACTTAAGAAACAATACAAGCAATTTTTACATATATCATAAAAGCACAAGCACACTATATTACATATATTACATCGCATGATTACAACTCTTTATTCCAACTCACTTGTTTCTTCTTCTTCGAACTAGGTTTGTTTCGCTAATTTCCTAAGGATATATGGTGCTTCCCAAATGCGAGCCGTTCTTTTCACAAATGGTCTAGAAAAACCTGGTGGCTTAGATGTTCCCGGGTTATAGCTAAAGCTTAAGAAATACGGGTGTTGACGGTATTTCACATCGGGATATTTCATGTTAACATAGAGGTCATCGGGGTTGGAATTAGGTTTCTCTATTTTGATGCCTTTTCCCTTATTATTTTCTTTTTCCTTTTCAAATTGGGTCGGGGTAATTTCTATAACATCATCGGAATCCTCATCGGGATCCGATTCATCAAAAAATTGGTAATCTTCCCAATATTTTGCTTCCTCGGCGGAAACACCATTGACCATTATTAATTTTGGTCCATTGATTGAGGGTTTTCTTTTATTTATCTATTTTTTCAGTGGTTTCTAATATTTCCTCCTCCGGAACCTCCTCTTCTTCTGGTTCCTCTTCTTCCGGTCCCTCTTCGAGAATTTGTGAGTCTTCCCAATATATATTCGACTCTTCATTATTATTAGGTGAGTCAATGAGATTTGTACTAGAGGTAGACATCTATCACACAATATCAAACACATTAAGAGATTAATATATCACATAATATTTACATGTTAATAATATATAGTTTTCAACAAAAAGTGTTAAGCAATCGTTTTTTAAAGAAAAATATACGGTCAAAGTCCAGACTCACTAATACATTCTACAAACTCGATAAGACACACTAATGTAAATTTCTAGTTCTCTAAGACCAACGCTCTGATACCAACTGAAATATCCCGTTCATATTGATTATAAACGTTTCATATTAATTGATTTCGTTGCGAGGTTTTTGACCTCTATATGAGACGTTTTTCAAAGACTGCATTCGTTTTTAAAACAAACCATAACCTTTATTTTATCGACAAAGGTTTAAAGGACATAAACTAGGTTATCAAGTAATGATAATCTAAAATATCACGCTTACACACGACTATTACATAATGGTTTACAATAAATATTATGTTACAACAAAGAAAACTTTCGAATGCAGTTTTTAGACAATATCATACAAGCATGGACTCCAAATCTTGTCATTAATTTAGTATGCAACAGCGGAAGCTCTTAACAATCACCTGAGAATAAACATGCTTAAAACGTCAACAAAAAAGTTGGTGAGTTATAAGTTTAACATATATATTTATCAATCATAATAATAGACCACGAGATTTCATTTTTATAAACGCATCTCATATCAGGCATTTCGCAAACTGCATAGAGATAAAAATCATTCATATGTTGAACACCTGGTAACCGACATTAACTTAATGCATAGAATATCCCCAAACAGAACGTCTCGTCTGTATAATAATCTCGAAGTACTAAAGCCATCCATAACTTGAATGGGGGTTGTTAGGCCTAATAGATCTATCTTTAGGATTCACGTCAATTAGGGGCCATTTGCCTAATTCTTAGGTTACCAGACTTGAAGGGCGATATTCGGTTTAATAATCCAACCATAGAATGTAGTTTCTCATACTTGTGTCTATTTTGTAAAATATTTATAAAACTGCATGTATTCTCATCCCAAAAATATTAGATTTTAAACATGGGACTATAACTCACTTTCACAGATTTTTACATCGTCGGAATTTAAGACTTGGCCACAGATTGATTCACGAATCTATAACAAATGTACACATATATATTAAAGTATGATCGAAATATATTCACAATATTTTTTATTATGTTTTAATGATTTAAGTTTGTTAAGTTAGCGGTCCAACGTTAGTAATATACAACTAGTTGTCCACAGTTAGATGTACAGAAATAAATCAATATATATTATCTCGAATCAATCCATGAACCAGTGTATACAAGTTTCAAGCTAGATCACAACTCAAAGTATATATATTATTTTAGAATCAACCTCAACCCTGTATAGCTAACTCGAGCATTACTGCATATAGAGTGTCTATGGTTGTTCCAAATAATATATATAGATGGGTCGATATGATATGTCAAAATATTGTATACGTGTCTATGGTATATCAAGGTTACATAATATGTTAGAGTACATGTATAATACAATATAAGTTAGTTAAGTTATGGTTAGAATAGATTTGTTACAAATTTCACATAGCTACAACAAGCAAAAATATCCAATTTTGTTTTACCCATAACTTCTTCGTTTTAAATCCGTTTTGAGTGATTCAAGTTGCTATGGTTTCATAATGAACTGAAATTTATGAAACTAAACAGAAAAAGTATAAGTTTATAGTCGGAAATACAGGTTACAAGTTATTTTTGTAAGAGGTAGTCATTTCAATCGAAAGAATGACGTCTTGATGACCATTATGAAAAACATACTTCCACTTTGAGTTTAACTATGATTTTTGGATATAGTTTCATGTTCATAAGAAAAATCATTTTCCCAGAAGGACAACTTTTAAATCAAAGTTTATCATAGTTTTTAATTATCTAACCCAAAACAGCCCGCGGTGTTACTACAACGGCATATTCCGGTTTTACGGTGTTCTTCGTGTTTCCAGATTTTAAATCATTAAGTTAGCATATCATATAGATATAGAACATGTGTTTATTTGATTTTAAAAGTTAAGTTAGAAGTATTAACTTTCTTTGCAAACAAGTTTAGAATTAACTAAACTATGTTTTAGTGATTATATGTTATAATCCTCGAATAAGATAGTTTTATATATATGAATCGAATGATGTTATGAACATCATTACTACCTCAATTTTAGTAGGTAAACCTACTTGAAGTGACAAAAATTGATCTATCTTCAAAGGATTCTTGGATGGCTTGAAATTTCTTGGAGTAGAATCATGACACGAAAATAAGTTCAAGTAAGATTATCACTCGAATTAAGATAGTTATAGTTATAGAAATTAAATGAAAGTTTGAATATGGATTTTACCTTGATTTAGAATGATGAATTACTGAGAAAAATAAAGGTTTCTTAATCTTGGAAGTGTTCTTGAAATGGATTAAAAACTAGAAAGAAATCTTCATGAAATCGACTGATTAACTTGATGTGTTCTTGAGTGATTCTTTCTATGGTGTTTGAAGATTGTTTCTTGATGTAGTTTATGATCAAGATGAAGGTTGTTTTGCTGAAAGTTTGAATGCTCTTGAGTTGGTGATTATAGAGTGCAATTATAGAGTAAGTAACTTGAAATGGAATGATGTATGTGTATATGAAAAATCACGTTTTTGCATGTATGTATATATGCAAATTGTGATTTGTTATTTAGTGCAATTATTAACTCTAATGGACAACTTGATCAATCATCCATGCTAGAGAACAAAATTATCTGATTAGGAGTCTGATTTTGATGTTTTTCTATTGGTATATACCAATAGTAAATACATCTAGAAGCTGTGTATTGTACGAGTATGAATACAGTTGCATACGAGTAGAATTGTTGATGAAAATGAAAGAGAATGTAATTGTAATCATTTTTGTTAAGTAGAAGTACATTGATATGTGTCAAGAATTCTCTCAAAAGTGTATTAATACATCTTAATACACTATATGTATAAACATTTAACTGAGTCGTTAAGTCATCGTTAGTCGTTACATGTAAGTGTTGTTTCGGAACCTTTAAGTTAACTATCTTGTTAAATATAATTGATCCATTGTTATTACACTTAAATGAGATATCAAATTGTTATATTAACATGTTAACATGGTGTATTAATATATCTTAATATCATATATATATATGTGTAAAGTACTATTACAACGATAATCGTTACACATATATATATTGTTTCGAAATTCTTAGGTTAGTAGTCTCATCTTACTCGTGTAGTTTATTGTTAATGCACTTAATGATATTTGTAATTATCATTTTATCATGTTAAACATAGTGTATTAATATCTTAACATGATACATATGTATTTAGTAAGACGTTGTTATAACGATAGTCATTATATATATATCATTTCGCGTTTCTTAATTCACTACTTTCATTTTATGTATATAACTCATTGTTAATGTACTTGGTGAGATACTTATTCATCATAATATCATGTTATGTATATATATATATATATATATATATATATATATATATATATATATATATATATATCATGTCCTTTTTACAAGATTAACGTTCGTGAATCGTCGGACAATTTGGATGATCAATTGACTACATAAACTCATTTCAATAAATCAGTGTCTTAACAAGTTTTATTGCTTAACATGTTGGAAACATTTAATCATGTAAATATCAATTTCATTTAATATATATAAACATGAAAAAGTTCGGGTCACTACAAGCGAGTCCGAAAAGCGGTTTTGGAGCAATCTTCCCTCTTAACCCCTAGTTGATGATAACTCGAGCGGAGATCGATTTTTGAATATATACAAGATCTTTGTAGTTGATCAAAGAGGTCGTCGATGCGTGGAAGAGGATACCGGTTTTTAACCGTCAATTTGTTTAGTTCACGATAATCGATGCACATTCGTAAGGATCCATCTTTCTTCTTAACGAATAAAATCGTAGCACCCTAAGGTGAATGGCTAGGTTGGATAAAACCACGGCCAAGTAGTTCTTGAATTTGACTTTGCAATTCTTGCATTTTGGATGGAGCAAGTCTATACGGTACACATGCTACGGGTATGGCTCCCGGAATAAGATTGATTTGGAATTCAACTGGTCGATATGGTGGAAGACCCGGCAATTCGTCGGGGAATACATCGGAAAAGTCACTAACAATTGGCACATCATCGATATGCTTCTCATCGGTCTCGACTTTCTTAACGTGGGCTAGGATCGCGAAACAACCTTTACGAAGGTATTTTTCAACTTTAAGGCACGAGACGAGGTTGAGTCCGGTGCAACTCTTATCGCCATTGACAATCAAGGGTTTACCATTCTCGATAGGAATTTGAATTGCTTTGAGATCACAAAGGATGTGAGATTTCGTTTTGGCTAACCAATCCATACCAGTTATTACATCGAAGCTCCCTAGTTCTATAGGTATCAAGTCAATTTCAAACTCTTTACCCATTAAGTTTAACGTATACCCCCGATAAAAATTGTCGGCACTCAATAGTTTTCCGTTAGCCATTTCAATGGTATAAGTAGTATCTAGTGGAAGTGGTGGAGTGCTAAAAGAATGAGTCAAAGTCTTGAATACAAAACTCTTATCGGCACCCGAATCGAATAAGCAAGAGACATAAGAATTGTTGAGAAGAAACGTACCCGTAACTAGTTCATTGTCATCTCGAGCATCCTCGGTGTTAATGTTGAAAGCTCGGCCGCGTGCATTGGGGTTAATTTTCTTCTTTGGGCATGTATTTCTAAAATGACCCGGTTGGCCACATTCAAAACAAACACCCGATTTTGGTGCATTGGGCCCCTTTTGATCGACGGGGGCGACACTTCTACAATCGTTGGCCACATGACCACTTCTTTGGCACCGGTGGTAAAACGGCTTGTCACATTCACCATAGTGATGTTTGTGCCATTTGTTGCAAAAAGGTTTTTTTCTGACATAACTTTTCTTGCCGTCAGAGGTGAAAGGCTTCTTGGCGGGGTTGTTGTTGTTGTAGTTGCTTGATTGAGTGGCTTCCTATTTTCTTTTGTTGCCACCCGATTTATCCTCGGCCTTAGGTGCCGGTACTATGATTTCATCCACCGTTTCTATCAATTGGCGGGCCATCTTTAAAGCTTCTTGTAGGTTAGCGGGTTTGGATGACATTACCCAGTGTTTGATGCTCTTAGGGAGGCCATCCATGTAAAGTTCAACTCTTAGGGACTCAGGAGTCACGAGAGCCGGACACATTAAGGCTAGCTCGGAAAACCATTGATTATAAGCTTTGTGGTCATTTCCGACCGCTTTTAAAGTCCTTAGCTCTTGTTCGAGCTTGCGGGTCTCTTCACGTGGGAAGTATTCGGTGATCATCTTTTCCCTTAAATCGGCCCAAGAGAGTTCTTGGGCTTCATCGGTACCCACCGTTTGTACATATGTGTTCCACCAAGTGAGAGCAATACCGGCGAAAGTGTGAGTGGAAAACTTGACCTTATCTTGGTCCCGGCAACCGCTTATGCTAAAAACGGCTTCCGTTTGTTTGAACCTGTGACAACCCGAAAATTTCTGACCAAATTTAAACTTTATCTTTATATTATTCCGACACGATAAGCAAAATTTGTTAAGTTGAATCTCAAGAAGTGTAAACTGTATTCATACATTCATTTAACCTTGACCAAACCCTGACGATTCACGAACCATTATAATTGGATTGGAAAATATACGTATATATATATACATATATATATATTTTTTTTTTACAAAAATATATTATTAACTTAGTCAAAAAAACGTCCTGATTTAAAATAATATATTTTGATAAACAACGAGTCATTGATTTATAGAAGCAAATGACCACAACGCTCAATTTTATAAGTTACATTTTTTATAAGGTAATTTATTGATGAGTAAGTCAAATTATTAATAAGGGTACACGTCGCGTAACGTAAAAGGCTAGTTTTCTAAACGTACGAAAGTGCGTTCGAAAAACCGAAAGTGGTACACGAGTCGAGTATCAACGTACGAGTCAACAGACCAAAAATTACAAGTCAACTGTGTACATGAATATAATATAATATATATAATTAATATAAATTATATATATATATATATAATAATATGTCGACAAACAAGAAAACAAAAAATTTGTGAGCTGGATTTTGGGGCCATGCGACCGCATGAGAAATAGGCATAAAACCCATGCGAACGCATGGCAGTCAGAATTCAGAAACATTCAATAAATTGGCCATTTTGCTCAACACACACACACATATTAATATCTATATTACTCCGTATTATATTTTATATTTTATATTTATTATTTATATTTATTATTTATATTATTATTATTATTAAGATTAATATTATTATTAATCTTATAGTTAGGAGTATTATTATTAGTATTATTATACATAAAATACTACGACGAGGTCATGATCGAATTATTTTCAAACAAGCCTTCCGAGCGGGATAGAGCTAGGGAAACTATGGGCTATTACTATGGAGGTTATGGGTATTGTTCGTGAGTATTGTTCGCAAGTCAAACTAGTATTTTTCATCTCCGTTGCGTCTACGTACTTTTCTACAATATTGAATCACAATATTGATACGTAAGCATTTATATCTTATCTTTTATATATTAATAGTATATCCATGTCTAGTGCTCGAGTATATATGTTTATGCATGCTTGTATGCTTTAATTTTGTCATTAGATAGTTTATGATGAATCACGAATTTGATACATATATTATTGATAAAAGGTATATGATATGCATGTCATTGAAAAGCTGTCGAAAAATTAATAACTTTTCATTTAGAAATCGTATGTTTTCGATGAATGGATTAAAAGTTATGGTCAACTGAATTATAATTAACATTAATTGAAATTACTTTTGAATCTGTAATTGATATTTAAACAACTTATTTATAAGATTGATAAATTAGATTTTCAAATATTACTAATCGAGTAAATGAATTTTTATATAAGGCACGTCTCGTCTTGTTGAACAATTGTCAAAGTTGACTGTCTTATCATGTTTTAAAGCTTTATAAACACTATAATCTGATTTTTCAAGTATTGGAATACTATATGAAAATCATGTTCGATTGCCTTGATAATTCAAATATAATATAGCCCCTGAAATAAATAATATTTTGAGTTTGATAAACTATAAATTCGTTCAATTATCAAGACTTATACTATGTTAATAAACATGTATAGATTTAAAGATCATATTGGGTCAGGTTGACTTTTGAGATGACTTTTGTTAAACTTCTGCATGTCGGTCTCGAGCATTAGGATTGTGATACACTATGACCCAACCTAGTTTATTAGACATGTATTGACCAACAGATGTTCTCTAGGTTGAGATCTACGGTTAATCTTGCATTCCGAGTTACGGTCACTTTTTGATGAATGACCTTATGTGCTGCTAAGGTGAGTTTCATTTGCTCCCTTTTTAAATGCTTTTGCAATATATATTTTTGGGCTGAGAATAGATGCACTTTATTTTAAACAATGGACACAAGTACATACTAAATTCTATACTGAGTTTGAACCGAAAATCCCTTAGCTTTGGTAACTAGTAACTGCCGGTTATAAGAACTGGTGGGCACGAGTAGTAGTATATGGATCCATATGGCTTGATATCCCCATCCGAGCTAGAGCACTAGCCTTTTAACAGACGTATGCTATTTGAGAAGCGTACACGTTGGTTTGCGTGCATTATTAAGATGATTATACAAAGGGTACAAATTATATATACGTTAAGTTTAGTTACCAGGGTGCTCAATTTTGTAGAATATTTTGATAAACGTTTCTGGATGGAACAACTGAAATCTTGTGATCCACCTTTATATACAGATTATGCGCAACATTAAAACTATGAACTCACCAACCTTTGTGTTGACACTTTTAAACATGTTTATTCTCAGGTTTCTAGAAGTCTTTCGCTGTTTGCGTATACGTTATACAAGCTATGTGCATGTAGTCATAGATGCTTTATTCAAGAAAACTTTACATTCACAAAATCATCACCATGTATCTTATTTTGACTACATTGTCAACTGATGTAGTATTGTAAACTATTATATACGGTGATTGTCTATACGTAGAAATCATCATACATCGAAAATCTTGGATTTATATATTCATTTATGGTGTGCCTTTTCAAAAGAATGCAATGTTTACAAAACGTATCATATAGAGGTCAAAACCTCACTATGAAATCAATGAATGATGTATTCGTCTAAAGGGATTTGGAAGGATCGTCACAGTTGGTATCAGAGCTTGAGGTCATAGGGAACCAGAATTTGCATTAGTGTGATTAACTGGTAATTGTTAGGATACATTAGTGAGTCTGGACTATGACCGTATTTGTTCTTACCAATTTTCACTTATCATTTCTTGTCAGAAATTACATGCTTATCATTCCTAAGTCTAGACACATCTTACTGCATTTACTGCATAGATAGTGTACCGACAAAATTCATATCTTAGCATATATGTTACTGTAAACTTTTTCTGACATCTTCTGAAAATTTCTCCGTAATTTACGGGATTTTGGTATTATATATACATATGTAAATTATGTGTTGAAGAGTACCAATCTAAATTCTATAATCTATTTCATATCAAAAATCATCCCTCTAATTATACAAGATGGATCACAAATTAAGTTCAAATTCCTTAAACTCCGACAGCTATTCCGATATGGATATTCACCTGAACTCCAAAGACAGTGTAACTGGAATGGATCAACCAATTAGCCATCATCTATTCTGGATGAATTGGGGATGAGTTCGTAGCCTACTTAGTCATTGGAGACAAGAAGAAGGTGATCCCTTCCATCCACCACATTGCCCTCTTGGCGAAGAACCTGAAGCACTTACCGGTGAACCTATCCGAAGCACCATTTTCTCTCTCATTTCCAGAGTATCTCGTCATGATTATATACTATCTCAGATTCTGGATCTTATTCATCCACTCGTCCGAACCAACAATCATCCCGGTGTAATAGAAGAAGTCAACGAGCTTCGCGCTCGGGTAGTGGCTTTGGAGAATGTGGTGCAAACGTTACAAGCACCAGCAGCAGTACCGGAAGCGACAGTACCACCATCAGCAACACCAACAGTACCATCACCACCACCAACAACAACATCCACATCCCACACCTCAACATCATAATCTGTACCTCAAACATCAACGTCATACGCACCATAAATACCAAGGAATACCAACAACAACAAACGATGAAGTATTGATTCATAACTTCATCGAAGAAATATTCTGCAAAGAATATGTAGTTTCTAAAAGTTTTAGAGATTATATATTCTAGTCCTAGTCGAAAACTAGATGAGATTAATATTATGTTAACTCATTAAAATCATGATTACATCTAAAGAAAATATATATGTAGGTGTATTTTCATAAAGAATGTAATTAAGAACACTCTTTTGTTCAAACTGTTAATGGTGAGAATATTTTAACGGGTAGGTAATACCCGAGAGATATATAAATTCACTATTAATATGTTACGTTCTTCGATTCTGATTCAACAAATCATCAACTATACTCACTACTTTCACAACAATATATATTCTTTTATAAAAATTAAAACAACCATCCTCATCCAAATTTGATTACATATTTTGATTTTGACAAATCAAAATCCAAAGTCAAGATTTAACAAAAGACATCATTCTTAGATTCCTACATCTTTCGAAGCTATACTTTGACTTCAAAACTGTACTAGAACATCACTTTTATTCATAAAACCCAGAAAAATATTTGTGTCATTCAAAATTCTAGAACATCATATGTATCTTGACAAATACAATCTTCATGCAAACTCTTCAAACTTTTAAAAACACCTCAGATTGATAACCGACGATTCGGTTATGATAACTTTAAATGCTGATGAAGCAGCAAAAACTGTAAACGACCTTAACAGCCAAAAGTTTGATGATAAAGAATAGTGTGTTGGCAAAGCTCAGAAAAAGAGAAGGTTTGGAACTGGAAAACGGATTGAGAAAACCATGAAGGAGGCTGTAGACAAATCACAAAGACTAAACCTGCCTTCAAAGAATCCAAATGATTCAGTATCTGCTGAAGTCATTAACGAATACCTTGCTGCTGACTCTAAACCTTTACGGACAAATCTTCTTTATCATCTTTCGATATTAGAAATTCTAAGATATCATCGTATCTTTCATTATAAATATCCTCGATATTTCTGAAGATATTTTCATAACTATTCTTATCTGAAATCATTTATCTCTTTACGATATCAGTGTTACATCATAAAGGAAACTGTTTTAGTTTCTAAAATCTGAAAAGTTTGAACTTAAATGTTATTGAAGCAGTGTTGGGAACTGAAGCATGAGTTAATATAATATAATAACACTTAATCAACGTGATTATATTACAGTAATTCATGCTGAGTTTCTAAATGGAACGTGATTATTCACAGATCATAACGTCATCATGTGCTATGTCATAGACTCTTGTATTCTATTTAATCTCTAAAATATCAAGAAAATATTTCTTGATGATTCGGTCTTTTCCACGGTATTCTGGTAATTTAACAAATTAAGATCGTGCCATTACCATTTTCTTCTTAGAACATTAACAATGTTCATTCCGAAATTCATATCTACGAATTCTAGACCATTACAAGCAATGCTTAGTCACAAGAAGAAGAAACGAAGGGACAAAACTCCGAAATAGAAATTAGGATATAAATTGCAGCAAATAAAAGAGAGCATTAACTGGGAATGACAATAATTATAGAAGACAGAAGCAGGAACTTTGAAATATAAGGGAGAATATAAAGCCCGATAACAACACATAAATTACAAACCGTGTATATCAATGTTTATCGCAACATAAAGACACGGGAGAATTAAAAGCACTATAACCCCAAGGGCAAAGTTGAAGTAAGCTACAGGTGCAGCTCGGAATTCTTGCAGTTGACTCTGTAATTCTTGCATCTCGGAAGGTGTGAGTCTATAAGGTGCGCGAGCTACAGGTGCAGCTCCTGGTACTAAATTGATCTGAAACTCTACTGTTCTCGGCGACAGTAATCCAGGCAATTCTTCACGGAAGACATCGAAAAATTTGTTCATAATTCAAACGTCGTTCACACTCTTCACCTCGGTTTCTACCGTTTTCACATGTGCTAGGACAGCAAGACGTCTCTTCTTCATGATCTTTTGCGCTTTCAAGCAACTAATGAGCTTCAGCTTCGAGATACATCTCTCTCCGTAAATGATCAGTGGCTCGCCCTCTCCGTGTGGTATACGAAGAGCTTTATCTCTACAGATAATGTCAGCCTTTATCTTGGTCAACCAATCCATACCGACGATCATGTCAAAGCTTTCCAACTTAATGGGTATCAAGTCAATCTCGAAATCTACACCTGCTATGTTGATAATAGCTCCTCGACTAATATGGTCAACTTTCTCAAGTTTTCCATTGGCTACCTCTACAAGCATACTCTCCTTTAAAGGAACTAATGACCAATTAATCTTTTGGAAAAAGTGTCTACATACATAACTTCTATCGGCACCAGTATCAAATAGGACAGAAGCTAAAAGATTGTTGATAGTGAATATACCTGTCACCAAGTCGGGGTTCTCTCGGGCGTCCCTTGCATTAACATTGAAAGCTCTACCACACGGTGGTCCGCCGTCTTTTCGCTTGTTGGGGGACGCATTTCTAAAATGGCCCGTCTGTCCGCATTTGTAGAACTTTTTCGGTCCAATGGGGTTCAGCTTCGAAGTCATGGTGGTGACCTTGCAGTCCTTACCGATATGTCCAGTCCGTTGGCACTTTTCACAAACAACGTTACAATACCCAGTATGGTGCTTGTAGCACCTCTTGCATTGTGGTAGGGTACCCTTGTAGTTGGGGTTTGAGTTGGTGTTCAGATTGGGGTTTCCACCATTGTTGTTTCCTTTGAAACCCTCATGTCGTTTCGCCGGGTTTTGATCATAGGTCCTTCCCCTGTTGTTATCCCATTTGCGCTTCTCGCTACTACCCGCTTCAGACTTAGCATTCTCCGGTTCATCGATGATAATTTGATTCATTAAAGTGTGCGCCATGCACATTGCCTCCGGGACATTAGGTGGCTTAGACGAGGTGACATTTCCCTTAATGGACTTAGGAAGTCCCCACAAGTATCTCTCCATACGCTTGAATTCTGGGGTAACCATAGTAGGACACATCAGGGCTAGTTCCAAGTACCTACGATTGCACCCATCGAGATCGTTTCCCATGACCTTCAACTGCATAAACTCAATCTCCATCTTTTGGATCTCGGTCCTAGGGCAATATTCCTTAATCAGGGCCCCTTTGAATTCCTCCCATAGAGTAGCAAACGCCTCATCAATACCTTTTGCTTGAGCCAACGTGTTCCACCACGTTAGTGCACCGTCAGACAGAGTGCACGAAGCAAACTTGGTTTTATTCGCCTCTGAGCAGTTACTAACTCGAAACACAGATTATAATTTCTCGAACCATCTAGTGAGACCAACCGGCCCCTCCGTTCCACTAAAGTTATGAGGTTTGCAGCTTTAGAACTCTTTGTACGTGCACCCATTATGAATGGGCTGAATAACCAGTGGTGGTGGCGGTGGAGCTTGGGGTTGCATTTTCGCAATAGTTGCAGCTACCCTTTCGGCAATCATCTCCTCGATTTGGACTGTGGTCGGTGTTGATCTTCCGTTGGCCATGATGTTCTAAACAAAAATTTTGACTCAAGTCAAAATCCAGCATTCAATATATAATAATACAGTATACAACAACCAACATGTAAACAGCACAACACATGTTAATTAAGTAGAGCAACTAGATACCGATATCACAAAACCCTCGTATAGTAACGTAAATAGAACTCTTGTGCAAAAAGTAAACAACACAAAGTTCCATTCATTAATAATAATAAGTTGCATACATTCGCATAATTTCGTGCAATACATAAGTGAAACATAAAACTACAACTAGATTACATAATGAAATCTACTACAAAAGCCCTACGGTGAAGGTGGGTGTAGGATGTCCAATACGTGGGACATCTGGTCCTCGAGCTCAGTTACCCGAGCACAGAGGGTCTCCACCTCCCTCATCAGTTCCTTGATAGAGGGGGATGGTGGGGCAGGCAGTGCAATCGGCACGGGTGGTGCTGGTAGAGCTGGTGGTTCAGACGGTCCGGCTCCAGAAGTAGAGGCTGCAAAGCGGTAAGGCTTACGGATGAAGGGATCAGTAGGATACGGCACAAGCCACTTACGGGCGGTAACCCTACGACGCCGACCATATGCGTCAGTGAATGCTCGACCTCCATTAATCCCTGGAATGACGGTACCATCAAAACGGTACCGCTTCTTCGGCGGGGTAGAGGGTGGCTGTACAGGTGCATCATCATGGTCCTCCTCGTCGGAGTCATCGTCACTAGAGTCGTCTGTGGATGAGTCGTCGGATGACGGGTCATCTGAATCATGTGGAGGTGGCTGCATGGGTGGCTGTACTGGCTCTCCTCGGGCGTGTAAAGACCCGTCCTAATCCATAAGAACGAATACAATAACATATGATTACATCGCGAGGTATTTGACCTCTATATGATACATTTTACAAACATTGCATTCATTTTAAAAGACAAACTTTCATTTCATCGAAAGTTGACAGGCATGCATACCATTTCATAATATCTATCTATAAATGATCTAATATGTCATTTACTTAATCATAATCTTTACTGAACTCAACGACTTGAATGCAACTTCTTTTCAAATATGCCATGAATGATTCCAAGTAATATCATTAAAATGAGCTAATGCACAGCGGAAGATTTCTTTAATACCTGAGAATAAACATGCTTTAAAGTGTTAACCAAAAGGTTGGTGAGTTCATTAGTTTATCATAATCATTCATATTTATCATTTTAATAGACCACAAGAATTTCATTTCCAGTTCTCATAAATATACGTCCCATGCATAGAGACAAAAATCATTCATATGGTGAACCCCTGGTAACCGACATTAACAAGATGCATATAAGAATATCTCCTATCATTTCGGGAAATCCTTTGGACATGATAAAAACAACATCGAAGTACTAAAGCATCCGGTACTTTGGATGGGGTTCGTTAGGCCCAATAGATCTATCTTTAGGATTCGCGTCAATTAGTAGACCGGTTTACTAATTCTTTGGTTACCAAACAAAAGGGGCATATTCGGCTTCGATCATTCACCCATATAATGTAGTTTCCATTACTTGTGTCTATTTCGTAAAACATTTATAAAAATTGCGCATGTTTTCTCAGCCGAAAAATATAAAGGGTAAAAAGGTAAATGAAACTCACCATACTGTATTTTGTAGTAAAAATACATATGACGTCATTGAACAAGTGTAGGGTTGGTCTCGGATTCACGAACCTATATCATTCATATATGTATTAAAACTTATTCTTGTATTCGAATAAATATATATATATTATTATTAGTGATGTTATTTATATATATATATATATATATATATATATATATATATATATATATATATATATATATATAATAATTTATAAGTTTCATTATTTATTTATATTTTCATTTTATATATCTAAATGTTAATATAGTTAAGTTAGGTGTACTAAGTATATTTATATATATAAGATCTTTATTTTTATACTCATAACCTTAATAACGTCGTTAAAACTTTTATTTAAGTAATCATAATTATTTTATTAATAAAAATATAGATAATACTGATAATAATAATAATAATGTTAGCTTTAATAAGAGTAAAATAATAATTTTAACAAAAATGATAATAATGATAACACTTTTTAATAATAACAATACTAATATGATGGTCATATTGATAATAATAATGATCATAATTATAATAATACTTATGTTACTACTAATAACAATAATGGTACTAAAATGATACTATGGTTAATATTTATGAAAACAATAATGAATTATATTATTTTCATAATAATTATAATATTAATAATCATAATCATAAAAATGATAATAATACTACAATGATAATTTAACAATAATAATAACATTAATGATGCTTATAATAATAATAATTGTTATAATACTTATAGTTATAATAAAACTAATAATTATAATTCTTATAACAATATTAATAACAACAACAATAATAATAATCATGGTAATAACAATAATAATCATAATAATAATAATAATAATAATAATAATAATAATAATAATAATAATAATAATAATAATAATAATAATAATAATAATAATAATAATAATAATAATTGAAATAAGAGTAATAAAAATATACCCCTTAAAAGCATTTTGTAAAAAAAAAATTACCCGAGACCGGGCTTGAACCCGAGACCACCTGTTAACACACAAACACCCTTAACCACCGGACCATCCTTTCTTTTGTGGAATTAATATCACCCCAACAATATATAACCCGTTTACTTCTGTTTCTCCTTCTTCCCCAACACAACACCCAGAACTATTCATCATCATCAATTAATTCAATCGTCATTATCAGTAATGAACTCGTTTCATCATCACGACTCTAATCATCTTCATTAAAACAAGAAACGGTTGTAAGTTTAATGGTTGAGAGGTCGGTTTGAAACATAAAATAGCAGCAGCTTTTTGGGGTTTTGTTCGACAAAGAATAGACGCTGAAACAGAAGAAGTTTCGTTTGAACAGAAGACATAGAAAAGAAACAGATGCAGCAGCAAATAGTAGTGGAAGGTGATGGTTTACAGTAGCAGTTTCAATGGTGTTTTGCAGCAGTAATCGAGCAGTAGCTGTGGCAGCAGACTTGTAGCAAACAAAGGTGGGTTTTTGAGGTTAGTATAGTTGATCAGAAACAGTGAAAACAAGCTGCAACAATGGTGTTTGGTTGGTGTTGCACAATGAATAGTAGCAGTGAGAGAGAGGATGAGAGAGAGAAGTTGAGATCGTGGTGGTTTTTGGTGGTCTCGTCCGAAACAGAAAGGAATACAGTGGCAGCGAAAATGGTGAGGATGGTGGTGGTGTTTGCTTGGTGACTCATGGTGGTTGTTTATGGCGACGGTGACTATGGTGATCGATTATCAATGGTGGTGGAGTGGACGGTTGTAATTTATGGATGGTAGTCGTGAGTGGTGATGATGCTTGGTTCGACAAGAAGCAAGAAAAGGAAAAGCGAGATCGGGTGGTTTCTTATGATATTTGTATATCTAGTATATATATATATATATATATATATATATATATATATATATATATAACTACTAATAATATGATAATGATTAATATATAATTTAGTAATATTCATGTGGTGAATTTGAAAAAGTTGATTTGAAATGAAACGGAAATTGGTTTAGTGGTGGTGGTCTAGTGATTTGTCAAGGAATATAAAAGAGAAAAATGAGATTCCTAATGCAGTGTATGAAAAGGTATATATACAATTCATGTATTACATGTGTATCTATATATTATAAAGAATAGATAAATAGAAAGTGATGTAAAATAGAAAGAAAAGGAGATAGTGGACAAGTGGGTGTGTGAATATATGTGTGAGTGTGTCTGCATAAATATATAGGGAGAATGGATAGACAGTGAAAAAATGTGAAATGACTTAATAATGGTGGAAGGAGGTTTTTCATGGGTGTCGATAGTTGCTCAAAGGGAAAAGTTGTTTGTTCAATTAACAGAAAGAAAGAATAAGAAAGTAACACGAGAGTTAAATATATGAAAGTGTGTGGTGGGATGTGGGGTTTGAGTGTTAGTTGTCTTAACACTACATGTAGAGATATACCCAGTTCAATGAAGATGTTCGTGGTTTCTTTAAATGCCCAAACAAATACAGTGTATATATGTTTGTGAGAAGATAGTGGAAACATTAAGGAAGAAAACAGTGTACAATTTATAATATAATAATAAATATAAACATATATAATAACAATAATTGATTCCTAAAACGTGCACTAGACACAGTTAAAGATTTTTAATCTACCGACAGTTTTAACGGACTATTATATCGTGCCCCGTTGTTCACTCAGTGGCGAATAAAAAGTCTTTAGAAAAATCCCAAAATTTTAAATTAACTATATTTATTTATTTTGGTCATTATGGTTTAAAATTCGATCCTTAATTTGTTAAATAAAAATTACATCAACTGTCCCTCTCATTTCTGGGTAAAATATAAAAAGTGTCAAAACTTATCAAATAGTTCCTAAATACATTTTTAGTACGCCTAAAATTTATAGAACACATTTTTGTATCATCGTTTATTAAAAAAAAAATTACATAAGTTTAACTTGCTTAATATCAAACGAAACATCAAACAAATATTACAATCATTTAATATTTATTTTTAATATATTTTATTTATATATAGAGATATATTTTAAATAATAATTATTATAATATCCTATTTTTATTTTATTAATTTTTAATAACAACAACATATAATACTTCAAATTATATTTTGAATTATTACTTATATATACATATACACATATCTATTTACAATTAATTGTTTGTGAATCGTCGAGAGCAGTCGAAGGTCAATTGAATATATGAACATCGTTTCAAAATTTTCTAGACTCAACATTACATACTTTGCTTATCGTATTGAAATCATATAAAGATTAAGTTTAAATTTAGTCGAAAATTCCCGGGTCATCACAGTACCTACCCGTTAAAGAAATTTTTTCCCGAAATTTGAGTGAGGTGGTCATGGCTAACAATAAAAATGTTTTCATGACCAATATGAGTTGATAATTAGAGGTTTATCATCATTGAATAATAATGATAAAATAATTCGATTATTCTAAGAATACGAGTGAAGCTATCGCAAAAGATTGAATTGAAGAAAATAAGATTTTCCTTAGCTTTTGATGTAAACAGGGTTGAATTCCAGAATTCAAGGGATTTAAAGAAAATCCTTGAAATCTAAAAGATTTGATTCTTCGGTGAATAAAGAAGTTAAGATCTCTATAATTAAATACGATGATCTGCCTCGATTTCTTTATCAGTTATTTCAATATAAATTAACTTATTCCGTTCCATTACTTTTATCACTCCTATACTCAATTCCCAATTTCAAAAGATTGTGAAAATGTTTAATCCAGTTCTAATCCTTGTCCTTATCCTTACTATCGCAACAATCATTCTCCTTTTCCAACTTCCACTGGAGGAATCTATTTTCTTCTACTTCGCCTTTGGGGTTATAGTGTTTTTAATTCTCCCGTGTCTTTATGTTGCGATAAACATTGATATACACGGTTTGTAATTTATGTGTTGTTATCGGGCCTTATATTCTCCCTAATATTTCAGAGCTCTTTGCCTTTTTATTCACTTCTCGACTCTAAGTCAAGCCAATAATGGTCCAGAATTTGTAAGTATGGAGTTTTGAATGAACTTAATGTTCCAAACAAGAAAGAACGTAATCGCACGATTTAATTTGTTGAATTATCTGAATCACTGCGAATAGAACTATCAAGGATATACTTTCTTGATATGTTCAGAAGTTAAACAGAATAAAAGAGTTATGTAACATGGCACATGATGACGTTAGAATCTGTGATTCATCACGTCCCATTAGAAACTCAGCATGAAATACTGTAATATAATCACGTTGATCAAGTGTCATTATATTATACTAACTCATGCATCAATTCCCAACACTACTTCAAAAACATTCATAATTTAAACTCGAATTTTAAAGAAATTTAGAAACTAAAGTAGTTTCCTTTATGATGTAATATAGATAGCACGAAGAGATAAATAATTTCGAAAGAGAATATTTATGAAAATATCTTCAGAAATATCGAAGATATTTATGATGATATTTTGGAATTTCTAAGTTCGATGGTTGCTGAAGAAAGATTTTTCCGCAAGATTTTAACATGAGTATGGGCAAGATATTTGTTAATGACTTCAGTAGATATTGAATTATTTGGATTCTTTGAAGGCAGGTTTAGTCTTTGTGATTTGTCCACGACCTTCTTCATAGTTTCGCATAATCCGCTTTTCGTGGCTAAATTTTCTATTGAGTGTTTCCAACACTCCATTCTTTATCATCAAACTTTCGACGGTTAAAGTCGTGTATAGTTTTTGATGCTGTATTCAGCTTTTTCAGAATTTGAAGTATCGATTTGTAGACTGTGTGCTTTTCAGAATTTCAGAATGGAAGATCATAATTCTAAGAGATAAATATTATATGTATACATATAACTGTTGATGTAGCAATGCTTGCAAGATTCAAAATACTGATTGGTGATTCCTGGTAATTGGTATGACAATCCTCGTTACAAAATACGGATGAGTATATGATAGGGTTTCAATGAATATAATAGTTTTTTTTTTTCAAAAAGTCAAAGATCACTGAAGTTGTTGGTAAGTTTACTGCTAACATGGCGGAATATAAAAGGTTCTCCGATAACAATGACGAAAAGGGTAATCGTATATATCAAGATTATAATCAGGCTAGTCCGACTGAAAATTCGAAATTGACTTGCTGGAGCTGTGACAAAATTGGCTATTTTGAAAAATGAACTGCAAAGTTATTTAAGTAATAACAACGCCAAAGGAGCTAGCACAGATACATGTTAAACATTTACTCAGGTTCTGAGCGTTTTCAGGTGCATAACTATATGCATCAATCTTTCCTTCCGTAGATGATGTGCGGTTGGTTCATCCTCTCGATTGAGGTGTTTTCAAGAATTATGAAAGGTTTGAACGCAGATTATTACCGTCAAAATACCAATGAGGTTTAAGACGAAATCAAGTGGCAAACTTGAAGAAATTTTTAGTTTCATATGTTATAATCAATATTTTAATTCATTTTAATTGTCCAATGTTTTTAGTCCATAGTCGATAGTCCACAGTTAACAGTCCAATAATTCATATATAGTTTAATATATAATATTCGAATTAATTAATACATATCGTGACCCGTGTACATGTCTCAGACTCGATCACAACTCAAAGTATATATATTATTATAAAATCAACATCAACCCTGTATAGCTAACTCGATCATTACTGCATATAGAGTATCTATGGTGATTCCAAATAATATATATAGAAGCGTTGATATGATATGTCAAAACCTTGTATACGTGTCCCGATATTTAAAGTGCGTAAAATAAATAACAGAAATTAAATGACAATAAATAAAATCGCGAGAATAAAAATTGCGCTAAATAAATTGCGATAAATAAATTGCGATAAATAAAATGTAATACGGAATTAACAGTTAGCTAGGAACAGTTAGCTAGGATTTTGTTAGTGTGGTTTCTTAACAAAATTTCTCATAGTTAATTTGTTTGTTTCTAACAAATTTTATTTTGTCCAATGTTTTCTTCATTATGCTACTGTTGGATTCTGATAGGTCAAAATCTAAATATGAAATTGAATGAAAATAGTTATTCTGCAGTGAACGGATACGTATATCTTGTGGATGTAAGTAGGGTAGTAATTGACTGTTGAACCAGATTTGAAGAATGTACAGTGTAACTTATTAATGTGAAATCTGAATATTCCTCGGGTATTATCTACCCGTTAAAATATTTTCACCATTAACAGTTTGTACGAAAGAATTTTTAATTACAACCTTTATGAAAATATACTTATATATATTTTCTTCAGATGTAATCATGGGTTTAATGAGTTAATATGATATTAAACTCATCTGATTTACGGCTAGAGTTAGAGTACATAATCTCTAAAACATTAGAGATTACATAATCGCCATGAAGAACGAAGATAATTGATATAGAACGATACGTAGAATGATGATTACACTCGAGATACAGAATGAGATGTTGAGGCATGGATTGTTGATGGTACTGGTGCTATTACTGATGGTACTGTTGGTGCCGGTGATGTTGCCGAAGCTGGTAAATTTTGCATCATATTCTCCTAATTGATTACTCGAGCGCGAAGTTCGTTGACTTATTCTATTATACCGGGATGATTGTCGGTCGAAATGAGCGGATGAATAAGGTTTAGAATTTTTAATAGAATATAATCATGGCGAGATATTCGGGAAATGAGGGTGAAAATGGTGTTTCGGACTGGTTCACCGGTAAGTGCTTCGGGTTCTTCATCAAGAGGGCAATTTGGTTGGTGGAAAGGATCGCCTTCTTCGCGTCTCCGTTGATTAAGTCGACTACGAACCCATCTTCAATTCATTCAGAATAGATGATGGCTAATTGGTTAATTCATTTCGGTTACACTGCTTTCGGAGCTCGAGTGGAAATCCATATCGGAATAGCTGTCGAAATAACTATCGGAATAGCTATCAAAATCTGAGGGACTCGAACTGGTTAAGGGATTCATCTCGTACGATCAGATGAAGTATTTTCGATAAGAAATAGATTATAGGATGTAGATTAGTACCCTGCAATACATAATTTACATATGCATATATAATACTAAAATTCCATAAGTTACGGAGGAATCTACAGAAGCTGTCAAGCAAAGTCTACAGTAATAGATACGCTAAGATAGGAATTATCATATACGCTAAGATATGAATTTTGTCTATACACTATTCATGCAGTCAATGCAGTAAAAAGTGTCTAGACTAAGAATGATAAGCAGGTAATTTCCAACAAGAAATGATAAGCAAAACTTTTGCCATGCAGACACGGTCGAAGTCCAGACTCACTAATGCATCTAAACAACTATAAATTAGACACACTAATGCAAGACCTGGTTTGCTAAGACCACCGCTCTGATACCACATGTAAAGACCCGTCCTAATCCATAAGAACGAATACAATAACATATGATTACATCGCTAGGTATTTGACCTCTATATGATACATTTTACAAACATTGCATTCGTTTTAAAAGACAAACTTTCATTTCATCGAAAGTTGACAGGCATGCATACCATTTCATAATATATATCTATAAATGATCTAATCTATCATTTACTTAATCATAATCTTTACTGAACTCAACGACTTGAATGCAACGTCTTTTGAAATATGCCATGAATGATTCCAAGTAATATCTTTAAAATGAGCTAATGCACAGCGGAAGATTTCTTTAATACCTGAGAATAAACATGCTTTAAAGTGTCAACCAAAAGGTTGGTGAGTTCATTAGTTTATCCTAATCATTCATTTTTATCATTTTAATAGACCACAAGAATTTCATTTCCAGTTCTCATAAATATACGTCCCATGCATAGAGACAAAAATCATTCATATGGTGAACCCATGGTAACCGACATTAACAAGATGCATATAAGAATATCCCCTATCATTCCAGGAAATCCTTCGGACATGATAAAAACAACATCGAAGTACTAAAGCATCCGGTACTTTCGATGGGGTTCGTTAGGCCCAATAGATCTATCTTTAGGATTCGCATCAATTAGTAGATCGGTTTACTAATTTTTTGGTTACCAAGCAAAAGGGGCATATTCGGCTTCGATCATTCACCCATATAATGTAGTTTCAATTACTTGTGTCTATTTCGTAAAACATTTATAAAAATTACGCATGTATTCTCAGCCCAAAAATATAAAGGGTAAAAAGGCAAATGAAACTCACCATACTTATTTTGTAGTAAAAGTACATATGACGTCATTGAACAAGTTTAATGTTGGTCTCGGATTCACGAACCTATATCATTCATATATGTATTAAAACTTATTCTTGTATTCGGATAAATATATATATATTATTATTAGTGATGTTATATATATATATATATATATATATATATATATATATATATATATATATATATATAATAATTTATAAGTTTCATTATTTATTTATATTTTCATTTTATATATCTAAATGTTAATATAGTTAAGTTAGGTGTACTAAGTATATTTATATATATAAGATCTTTATTTTTATACTCATAACCTTAATAACGTCGTTAAAACTTTTATTTTAGTAATCATAATAATTTTATTAATAAAAATATAGATAATACTGAAAATAATAATAATAATGTTAGCTTTAATAAGAGTAAAATAATAATTTAAAAAAAATTATAATAATGATAACACTTTTTAATAATAACAATACTAATATGATAGTCATATTGATAATAATAATGATCATAATTATAATAATACTTATGTTACTACTAATAACAATAATGGTACTAAAATGATACTATGGTTAATATTTATGAAAACAATAATGAATTATATTATTTTCATAATAATTATAATATTAATAATCATAATCATAAAAATGATAATAATACTACAATGATAATTTAACAATAATAATAACATTAATGATGCTTATAATAATAATAATTGTTATAATACTTATAGTTATAATAAAACTAATAATTATAATTCTTATAACAATATTAATAACAACAACAATAATAATAATCATGGTAATAACAATAATAATCATAATAATCATAATAATCATAATAATAATAATAATAATAATAATAATAATAATAAAAATAATAATAATAATAATAATAATAATAATAATAATAATAATAATACTAATAATAATAATAATAATAATAATAATAATAATAATTGAAATAAGAGTAATAAAAATATACCCCTTAAAAGCATTTTGTAAAAAGAATTACCCGAGACCGGTGATAATGCTAAAAACGAACATATATTTCATAGCATTATTCCTCAAGAAAGACAAGCTTTTAGTTACAATTGTTCTATTTACAAGTGATATTCGTTTAAATAATAAAAGGTGAAGACAAAAGACAGATTCGACGAATTAAAGACGCAAACGACCAAAAAGCTCAAAAGTACAAAAGACAATCAAAGAGGTTCCAATTATTGATAAGAAACGTCTCGAAATTACAAGAGTACAAGATTCAAAACGCAAAGTACAAGATATTAAATTGTACGCAAGGACGTTCGAAAATCCGGAACCGGGACTAGAGTCAACTCTCAACGCTCGACGCAACGGACTAAAAATTACAAGTCAACTATGCACATAAATATAATATAATATTTAAATAATTCTTATAATTATTTATATATTATAATAAATAATAAAAACCGTCGGCAAGAAAGACTCCAAAGGGACTGAGCTGTAATTTCATTCTCCGCGACTCGCGGAGTTTGAAGAGTATTTCACCGCGAGTCGCGGAGCCCCAAAAGTCGAATTTTCCTATAAAAGCAACCGAATTCTGATCGCAAATCATCATCTTTTTTTCTCCTCATTCATACGATATATTTATATTTATAATTTATATTTTAATTTTAAATTTAATTAAAATTCTAATAATAAGGGTATGTTAGCGAATATTGTAAGGGTGTAAGTCGAAATTCTGTCCGTGTAACGCTACGCTATTTTTAATCATTGTAAGTTATGTTCAACCTTTTTACATTAATGTCTCGTAGCTAAGTTATTATTATGCTTATTTAAAACGAAGTAATCATGATGTTGGGCTAATTACTAAAATTGGGTAATTGGGCTTTGTACCATAATTGGGGTTTGGACAAAAGAACGACACTTGTGGAAATTAGACTATGGGCTATTAATAGGCTTTATATTTGTTTAACTAAATGATAGTTTGTTAATGTTAATATAAAGATTTACAATTGGGCGTCCCTATAAATTATCATATACACTCGATCGGACACGATGGGCGGGGTATTTATACCAACGAATAATCGTTCATTTAACCGGACACGGGAATGGATTAATAGCCACTAGAATAATTAAAACAGGGGTGAAATTATGTACAAGGACACTTGGTATAATTGATAACAAAATATTAAAACCTTGGGTTACACTCAGTCGACATCCTGGTGTAATTATTAAACAAAGTATTAAAATCTTGTTACAGTTTAAGTCCCCAATTAGTTGGAATATTTAACTTCGGGTATAAGGATAATTTGACGAGGACACTCGCATTTTATATTTATGACTGATGGACTGTTATGGACAAAAACCAGACGGACATATTAAATAATCCAGGACAAAGGACAATTAACCCATGGGCATAAAACAAAAATCAACACGTCAAATATCATGATTACGGAAGTTTAAATAAGCATAATTCTTTTATTTCATATTTAATTTCCTTTATTTTATATTTAATTGCACTTCTAAATATCGCATTTTTATTATTATTGTATTTAATTGCACTTTTAATTATCGTACTTTTTAATTATCACAAGTTTATTTTATCGCACTTTTATTATTCGCAATTTCATTATCGTTATTTACTTTATGCTTTAATTTAAGTCTTGTATTAATTTTTAATATTTTACATTTGGTTTTAACTGCGACTAAAGTTTTAAAATCGACAAACCGGTCATTAAACGGTAAAAACCCCCCTTTATAATAATAATATTACTTATATATATATATATATATATATATATATATATATATATATATATATATATATATATATATATATATATATATATATATATATATTTGTATTTTTATAAAAGTAAACTAATATAGCGTTAAGCTTTGTTTAAAGATTTTCCCTGTGGAACGAACCGGACTTACTAAAAACTACACTACTCTACGATTAGGTACACTGCCTATAGTGTTGTAGCAAGGTTTAAGTATATCCATTCTATAAATAATTAAAACTTGTGTAATATTTCGTCGTATTTCGTATTTAAATTAATACTATTTCGTACACCCCGCTGCACACATCAAGTATTTGGCGCCGCTGCCGGGGAACTTTCTAAACGCCGGAAGCGCAACGCTAATATATATATATATATAAAAAAAAAGAGATTTTTAGTTTACTTCTATTAAAAGTCGCTTTTGTAAAAATACGTTTTAAATATTCGAAAATATATAAAGAAAAACAAAAATATAAGTATTTTTAAGATTTTGTTAAATATTTAAGTTTTATAAAGTTTCTTTATTTTTATTTTATAAAAACATAAGTTTTATTTAAGTATTTTGTTTTTATTTAAAAACATAAAAAAAAATATATATATAAATCTAGTTTTAAGCATTTTATTTATTAAAATTATAAAGTAGTTCTATTTTATTTAAGTTTTTAAAATATAAGTTTTTATACACATATTTTTTTTAACAGAAATAATTAAAAACAAAAAAAAAAATAAATAAATAAAGAAAAACGCGTCGAATTTAAATAACCTGTCAGCTGAATTTTGGAACCCCGCGACTCGCGGGGTTTGAAGCTTTGAATACCGCAAGTCGCGGAGCTGCTCTGACACGCTGACAGAACCCTAATTTCACATTAATTACGGATTATATTATAATTATTAATATAAAACCCTAATTAGGTTTTAATTAAGTATTAATTTTAGTTTTTATTATTATTTTGTTTAATTAGTTTAATTAAAATATTAAATTAATAGTTTTATTAAATAAATAATATAAAAATAATATTTTTATAAAAATTGTACTTTTTACAACTTTTTGTTTATTTTTATATTTTGTCCCTTTTTAATCGTTGTAGCATAATATTTGTATTTTTAGCTCATATTTAGTTTTAAACTTAGTTTTTGCTATTGTTATTTTTACTCTTAGATTTTTAGGTTTTGCCGTATAATTCCTTAAGTGCTTTTTCTTTAGACTAAGATTTAGGTGCTTTAGAATTTTGCTACGCCTTTTTAAGTTTTAGTTTCTTTTTAAGTTATTTCCATTTGGGATTTAGTTTTTCCTGTAAGCTTTAATATTTTTAGACGACTTTTACCTATGTATCAATTATCATTCCAATTAGTAATTTCAATTTGCGATTATAATTTTAAGTTAGTTGTAGTAATAAGGTTAGGTTAGTCAAGTATTTTTAAGTTTTATAAGTTTCTTTTATTTTTTCTTCACCTTTTATTTTTCAACCATTTTTCTTTTTCGACCTTTTTCGACGAACTCTTTTTCTTTCTTATTTCTCGCTATTCTAGTTTTAGGACATAGATTTTTATTCTACTTCTTATCTAAATTTCTTAAAATTACGAAAATTTATTTTGAGTGGTTAAATTGATAGACATCAAAATTTTCTGGTTCGTAGTAATAGTTGGATTTGTACGTGGACCGGGTTATTGGAGCCAAACAGTCCTCAATTATATTGAGACCAAACGAATCCTGCCCCTCCGCTGCATCTTTTGGCTATTCGAAACGTGGGCAAAATCAGAAAAGTCTATTGATTGGATAACTTATTATAATTTTTCTTTCCTTTTTAAAACTAATAGGATATTCAGTGAATGCACCGAGCAAGACGTTCACCACCTTTTGTACGTTCACCACCTGTAACTAGATCAAGACATTTAGCAAATATAACAGCCGTTGATTTTTCTTTAGAATCGTCATCCAGTAGACCAAGTACTTCAGTTCAAATTTCCGATAATCCATTTTTTGAACCCGACCTCACAATTGAGAATCCGGAAAATATTCAGGAACGGTTAGTAGATCCTGAACCATTAAACTTTCCTCCGGAGCCACCAATCATTCAAACAGAGATTGTTGAGGAACGAACCATTAAATCAGAATCATCTAGTGATACCGATTCAACAAATTCAATTATGGAGAATCTGGAACCTTTAAGTATGGAAGACCGAATGAGAGCTAAACGCACTGGCCAAGGTCACGCAATTACTCATCCAGACATTAATGCGCCAGATTATGAAATCAAAGGACAAATTCTACACATGGTGACTAATCAATGCCAATTTAGTGGTGCGCCGAAGGAAGATCCAAATGAACATCTACGTACCTTTAATAGGATCTGCACACTATTTAAAATCCGAGAAGTGGAGGATGAACAAATATATCTCATGTTATTTCCCTGGACTTTAAAGGGAGAAGCCAAAGATTGGTTGGAATCGTTACCTGAAGTGGCGATCGATACATGGGACGTTTTAGTTGACAAATTTCTTAAACAATTCTTTCCTGCATCTAAAGCCGTAAGACTTCAAGCAGAAATTGTTACGTTTACACAGAAACCAAATGAAACTCTATATGAGGCGTGGACTAGATATGGAAAGTTGTTAAGAGGATGTCCGCAACATGGTTTAGACACCTGTCAAATAGTACAAATATTCTACCAAGGATGCGACATCACTACAAGAAAAGACATAGATATAGCAGCTGGTGGTTCTATTATGAAGAAAACCGAAACTGATGCTTACAAAATTATTGATAATACTGCTTCCCACTCACATGAGTGGCACCAAGAAAAAGACATCGTTAGATCATCTAAAGCAGCTAGAGCCGATTCTAGCCATGACTTAGATTCCATTTCCGCAAAGATAGATGCTGTGGAGAGACGAATGGAAAAGATGACTAAAGATATTCACTCAATACGAATTAGTTGTGAGCAGTGTGGAGGACCACATTTGACAAAAGATTGTCTCAGTATTGAATTAACAATGGAACAAAGAGAGAATATTTCATACATAAACCAAAGGCCTGCAAATAATTATCAGAATAATTATCAACCGCCAAGACTGATTTACAATCAAAACCAGAATTATAACAGAAATATTCCATACAACAACCAACAAGGTCCTAGCAATCAACAAGTATCCAATAATACTTATAATCAGCAAAGACCTAATTTTCAAAACAAACCACCACAACAAACCGATGATAAAAAGCCAAATTTAGAAGATATGATGACGAAGCTAGTTGAAACTCAAACGCAGTTTTTCACATCTCAGAAACAAACCAATGAACAAAATGCTTAAGCATTTAGAAATCAACAAGCTTCTATTCAAAATCTAGAACAAGAAGTGAGTAACCTAGCAAGGTTAATAGGTGAAAGAAAACCGGGAAGTCTACCTAGTGATACAAATACTAACCCCCGGAGTGAAACAGCTAAAGCCATTACCACAAGAAGTGGTACAACACTTAAACCACCTGAAATACCTGTAACTTCTGATGAAGCCATTCCTACTCCACAAGAACCACAACCTGATCAAGATAAGGAAAAAGAACCGGTAGTTAAAAAGGTTAATGAAGATAACACAGTTAAGGATAAACCTTATGTTAAACCATACCAACCACCACTTCCTTACCCGAGTAAAATGAAGAAAGAGAAACTTGAAGCCGAGCAATCCAAATTCTTGGATATGTTTAAACAGATAAATGTAAATCTTCCTTTCATTGATGTGATTTCAGGAATGCCTAGATATGCTAAATTCTTGAAAGATCTAATTTCAAATAGAAAGAAAATGGAAGAACTCTCGGCTGTTACTATGAATGCTAATTGTTCAGCAGTGCTGTTGAATAAGATACCAGAAAAATTATCTGATCCAGGAAGTTTCACAATTCCATGTTTTCTGGGTAGTCTTAGTTCAATAGAAGCATTGGCAGACTTAGGTGCTAGTATTAATCTAATGCCTTATTCACTATACACTAAACTAGACCTTGGAGAATTGAAACCAACCAGAATAAGCATACAACTAGCCGATAGATCAATAAAATATCCTAGAGGGATAATGGAGAACATGCTAGTTAAAGTTGGTACTTTAGTATTTCCAGTAGATTTTGTTGTTTTGGACATGGAAGAAGATTCTCAAGTTCCTCTCATATTAGGAAGACCATTCTTAAACACGTCTAAAGCAATGATAGACGTGTTCGGTAAGAAACTGACCCTAAGTATAGAGGATGAGAGTGTTACCTTTTCAATTGATAGAGCAATGCAACAACCACAATCTGCAGATGATACATGTTATTATATTCAAACTATAGATGCACATGCAGAATTATTAGAAGAATTTCCAGAATTACAAGGAACAGGAGAATGTTCTTTAGGAGAAGGTAATGAACCAATTGATGAAGCTGAAATGTTAGCTACACTTATAGCTAATGGATATGAACCAACAACAGAAGAAATTCAAATGCTAAAAGAAGAAGACAGATATCGATACAAATCATCGATAGAAGAACCTCCGAAATTAGAGTTAAAGCCACTTCCAAACCATTTGGAATACGCTTATTTACATGGTGAATCTGAATTACCTGTAATAATATCGTCTTCTCTTACTGAAAATGAGAAATCACAACTCATTTCTGTGTTGAAAGCTCATAAACCAGCCATTGCATGGAAGATTCATGATATTAAAGGAATAAGTCCTTCGTATTGCACACATAAAATCCTTATGGAAGAAGGTCATAAAACGTATGTGCAACGCCAACGAAGACTAAATCCTAATATGCAAGATGTAGTTAAGAAAGAGATTATTAAACTGCTAGATGCAGGTTTAATTTATCCAATCTCTGATAGTCCATGGGTAAGCCCAGTTCAATGCGTGCCTAAGAAGGGTGGCATGACTGTCATCACAAATGAAAAAGATGAGCTTATTCCTACTAGGACTGTAACAGGATGGCGTGTGTGTATTGATTATAGAAAATTAAATGACGCCACCAGAAAAGATCACTTTCCCTTACCTTTCATAGATCAAATGTTGGAAAGATTAGCCGGAAATAGTTACTATTGTTTTCTAGATGGATTTTCCGGATATTTTCAAATTCCAATAGCACCCGAAGATCAAGAGAAAACCACATTCACGTGCCCTTATGGTACTTTTGCTTACAGACGCATGCCATTTGGACTTTGTAACGCCCCTGCAACCTTTCAAAGGTGTATGATGGCGATTTTTCACGACATGATAGAAGAATGCATGGAAGTATTCATGTCTAGTTAATCTGGAACGAATGCTAATTAGATGCGAAAAATCAAATCTAGTACTTAATTGGGAGAAATGCCATTTCATGGTTAAAGAAGGCATCGTTCTTGGACATAAAATTTCAAAAGAAGGAATTGAAGTGGATAGAGCTAAAGTAGATGTAATTGCTAAACTTCCACATCCCACCAATGTTAGAGGAGTTAGGAGTTTTCTAGGGCATGCCGGTTTTTACCGACGTTTCATAAAAGATTTTTCAAAAATTGCCACTCCTATGAATAAACTCCTAGAAAAGGATGTTCCATTCATCTTTTCAGATGAGTGTATCAAATCTTTTAATATTCTTAAAGAGAAACTCACTAATACGCCGATCATGATAACACCAAATTGGAATCTACCATTTGAACTAATGTGCGATGCAAGTGATTTTGCAATGGGAGCCGTTTTAGGACAAAGGATTGAAAAACAATTTCAACCTATATATTATGCTAGTAAGACATTACAAGGAGCACAAACGAACTATACAACTACTGAAAAAGAACTCCTTGCTATTGTCTTTTCTTTTGACAAATTTCGATCATATCTCGTTCTAGCAAAAACGGTGGTCTATACCGACCATTCTGCTCTTAGATACCTATTTTCAAAACAAGATGCTAAACCAAGATTAATCCGTTGGATCTTACTCTTACAAGAGTTTGATATTGAAATCCGAGATAAAAGAGGAGCAGAAAATCTCGCCGCTGATCATCTTTCTCGTCTTGAAAATCCCGATTTAGAAGTTCTAAATGAATCAGCCATAAAAGACAACTTTCCTGATGAATATCTATTGAAAATAGATTATAAAGAAATCCCATGGTTTGCAGACTATGCAAACTACTTAGTTTGTGGATTCCTTGAAAAAGGATTAACGTACCAAAGACGAAAGAAATTCTTCAGTGATATAAAACACTATTTTTGGGAAGATCCACATCTGTTTAAAAGTTGTCCCGATGGAATAATATGCCGATGTGTATTTGGAGATGAAGCTAGTAAAATATTAAACCATTGTCACACAGGACCAACAGGAGGGCATTATGGGCCTCAACTAACAGCAAGAAAAGTTTATGATGCTGGATTCTATTGGCCTACAATTTACAAAGACGCACACCTTCTTTGCAAATCCTGTGATGCTTGTCAAAGGGCCGGAAAAATAAGTCAACGTGATGAAATGCCACAAAATGTCATTCAAGTATGTGAAGCATTTGACATTTGGGGTATTGACTTTATGGGTCCATTTCCAAAATCTCATAATAATCTATATATACTCGTAGCCATTGATTATGTATCTAAATGGGCGGAAGCACAAGCTCTCCCAACTAACGATGCACGAGTTGTAGTCAACTTTTTAAAACGTCTTTTTGCAAGGTTTGGAACACCGAAAGCTTTAATAAGTGATCGGGGTACTCATTTTCGTAATAATCAACTTGAGAAAGTTCTTAAAAGATATGGAGTAACTCATAAAATCTCCACCGCATATCATCCACAAACAAGTGGACAAGTTGAAAATACCAACCGAGCTTTAAAACGTATTCTAGAGAAAACCGTAGGATCAAATCCGAAGGAATGGTCCATTAAATTGGAGGATGCACTCTGGGCTTTTAGAACAGCCTACAAAACTCCAATTGGAACCACACCTTTTAGACTTGTTTATGGAAAAGCATGTCATCTTCCAGTAGAAATTGAACACAAAGCATTTTGGGCTTTGAAGACATGTAATCTTGATTTACATGAAGCCGGACGTCTACGATTAAGTCAACTAAACGAATTAGAAGAATTAAGACATGAAGCATACGAAAATTCGTTAATCTATAAAGAAAGAACGAAGAAATGGCATGATAAAAGAATCAGAAGTTCAAAAGAATTTAAAGAAGGAGACAGAGTTCTTCTTTTCAATTCACGATTCAAGCTATTTCCTGGAAAATTGAAATCAAGATGGTCTGGACCATTCATAGTCAAAAGAGTTTTCCCATACGGAACGATAGAATTAATAAATTCAAATGGGATTGAATTTAAAGTTAATGGTCACAGAGTTAAACATTACATACATGGTCCGATGGAAGTCGACAACGAAGTTAATCACAATTTCGACACCACAGCTAACTAAGTGTGGGGAGAATCAAGTCTTTAAAGGATAATATGTATTTCTGATAGAGTTAGATTATCTGTTTTCGTGTAGTTCTCGAAAATGGAACCCGAATGGTCTTTCCCTAGCAGACCCTAAAGAACTAGTCTTCTCCCCCCCATTCTGAATTTTTATTTTTTTTAGGTTTTTACAAAATGAAGACTGCCTGTGAACTAAACCATGGTCTAATGCTACACGCTTTGATCACTAAAAGAAATAATGACATACTACCAAGTGAAATAGTATCAGTAATCAGAGAAAGAATGGACGGAGTTAGAAAAGAATCCAGATGCGAAGATAATAAGTTACAATTTGGTAAAGGAAAATCAAAATCCGCAGCGAAAAGAAGAGCACGACACCTAGAAAGATGTCACAAATGCGGAAAATGGTCACATGGAGGTAAATGTTCAAATAATCAAACCTATTCAAATACCGAATTTGTTACTTTATGCAGAGACGGACCGTTCATATGTTTAGAAGAAAAGACACTGAATGCTCGAGGTTACGCCTATGTAGCCATGGAAAACCAATTAAACCGACTATCTTATGAATGGGATAGATCATATAACTAAGAAATCTATTCCACAGGTATGTCTGTACAGTTTTTATTTTTATTTTTATTTTTAACCTTTTGATAATAAACGCTAATTTGTTCGCTAAAAAGTATTAAATTGGTATTGAATAAAATTAGGTTTGGCGACCGAAATTATTGATATCATTCAAAAAATTTATTACATCACTGCGAAATTTAACGTTTATTCTTAAGGTATAAATATCTTTAAACAATCAACCCAAAATATTTTAAAAATTCGTCATGAGTTAAATTAAGTTGGGAACCGAAATTACTTTACCGAAAAGAGGGGCGCATATTTTTGATAATATTTGATTGATTAAAGTGGGATAAAAAGCCAAAAAGATTTTTAATTTTATTTTTACCATGTTTTAAAAATTAATATTTAAATCTTAAATTAATATTGTAAACTTTGTAAAAAAAAATTATTTTTAAAATTGTAAATATTTGAAAAATTAATATAAGTTTGGTATGAATTTATAATATAAATTTTTAAATTAAGTTTGGTGTGAATTTTTAATTTTTAAAAAATATAAATTTTTAATTTTATGCATTTCGAATTTTAAGTTTGGTGTGAATTTTTAATATAAATTTTGAATTTTATGTTTAAGTTGTGTGAATTTTAAAACAAAAATTTACTTTATCTCATTAAGTTAAAAATATGATTTTTAAAATTCGTCGTAAGTTGAAGACTAGGTCTTTGAACCGAAATTGCTTTACCCGAGAGAGGGACGAGAACTTTTATTATCATTATTTTTAATCTCATTGAATTAAAGTATGCCAAAAACATTAAAAAAAAAACCCCAAAAATCTTAGCTTTTAAAACAATCGCTACAAAAAGACAAATTTTAAAATTTTGTCGAGGGACGGACTAGGACATCGATCCGAAACGACCTCGTCCTAAATAACAAGGGAAACAAAATTTTAAAATTAAGTACTTAATTGTTTCATAAGTTTATGATTATAAAAAAAAAAAAATATAGCAAACTCCGTGACTCGCGGAGTTTGAAGGCTTAAATACCGCGAGTCGCGGGAGTACCGGATTATAGAAAAAAAAAATAAAGAGCTGCAACAGCTCATTTTCACACTCCACAACTCAAACAAACTGCGAAAAAAACCCACGAAAAACCCGAAAAAAAACCCCCAAAATCACAATTTTTAACCGTTAATCACCAAATCTTTTACTAAAATCATGTTGAGAAGGATGCTATCTAGGAATTACTCAATAAAAACGGTAAATTTCTACACCTAAACACCATTTAATCCGAAATTAGTGTTCTTGAGCAATTTTTTCCCCAATTTGATTTTGATGCTTTTTAGTGTAATTAGGCTTAAATTGTTTATGTATTATGCTTGTATAACCTAGATTAATGCTATTTAACATGATTAGAAGCCTTAAACTTCAAATTTTGAATAATCTAGGGTTTGTGTTCTTGAGCAATTTGGGGCTTTTTGATATAAACAGGTTATGGCCGATTTTTGTCATGAATTGTTGCTAAATTAAGTAGTGTAACATGTTTAGGTAGTTAAATGATCCAAACTTTGAGCCTAAACATGATTTTGAGAATTAAAGTGGACTTTTTCAAGTCTAAAATTCATGAACTTGATTTTTGAAAGATAATGCCATTTGAAACTTGTTTAATTGCTAGTAATGATTATTTTGACATGTTATTTGAGTTGAATGCTTATGAACTTGGCGAACATTTTCGTATATGCTTATTTGAAAAAGTGTAGATTTGATAAAAATGTGAAAATAAGCTTAAGTTTAAAATGTCATTGTAATTATTTTGATTGATGATTTTACTGACACTAATGCATATTTGGATGCACAAAAATTGTGTTTGATGTGTTTTGCAGACTGAAAGGGGTGAATCTTCATCCCAAGCCCGTAATGCTCCTGCTGAGAATGCGGAACAACAGGAGGTGGATAACTACTACAAGCAGGATATACCTCATCCAGTCATGACCTTTTCCGATATGCACTTGGAAGAGTTGCACCCGAACTTGAGATTTGACAGACTTTGGATAGATTATCCAAAATTTCAAAGGGGTTTGCATACTCTTCATTCTAAGGTTGTGGAGGTACCGAGGGTCATAGAATGGGGACCCTTAGAAGCTGTAGAATTGGCCGGGCCAATTAGGGAATTACTTGTACAGAGGTATGGTAATTCTACTTTTAATGACTGGGTACGTTTATTCACCATGCGTAGACCTGTATATAAAGTATGGTGTGAAGAATTGTTGTGTAGTATAGAGTTGAATGATCGGGTAGCTAGTTTAACCGATCGTTCTTTTATTAGATTTTTGTTAGGCGGTTCGATGCGCCACATGTCTTTACTAGACATGGCTCAGGCTTTACGTATATATACGCCTGAGGAGTTAGCATCTGCCGATTGTAGAGGGTTGATACTAAACGGTAGAAAGATAGATGAAAATTTTGATACACACGGTGTGTGGAGTCAAATGACAAGCCAACACCATTTCAAAGGGGGAAATTACTCTTATTTGGATATAGATAGAGCCGAATTAAGAGTGATACATAGGTTTTTAGCTAATTCGATTACACAAAGGGGTAAGAACAAGGAAAAAGTAAATGAACAGGATTTGTTTTACCATATGTGTATTCGAGACCCACAAAGCGCTGTAAGTATACCGTATTGTGTGGGTTATTATTTATCAGCTATGGTTCGGGGGATGCAACCGCATAGCATAATAGGAGGTGGTATTTTTATTACTTTGATTGGTGAATATCTCGGTGTGGATATAAGTCGGGGGGGATTATTAGTAGAAGAACCAGAACCCCGCGATACTATAGGTTTAAATGTATACCATGGTGCGAAAGTTTTGAAGAGGCGAAATAACGCCGCAGTACGATACCATGGTAGACATCCACAGGTGGAGAGAAACCAACAGCAAGGTAATGTAGGAGGGGGGAATGAGATGCAAGAAATGCAAAGGTTTATAGCTTCTCAGGAATACGAAAATGCTAGACATAGAGCATTTGAAGATTGGCAAGTTCATCAGAACCAAATCATAGCTCATTGCCAACATATAGGTAGAAACTATATTCCTACACCGAAACCCATCTTCCCTCCCTGGTCTATAGAGATGCAGCCACCATATCCTACGTATAACCCTGCCGAAGCATTCTATAGCACCTATGGTTATGCCTGGAACCCCTATTGGTACCAGTATCATCCCTAGTATACTTATTTTTTTTTGTAATTTGTAATGATTGATACGTTTAATACTTTTGTTAATATTGTAATAGTTTTTATAATTGTCTAACTTTTATTCTTAGATTTTAATAATTTTTGAATGTGGGGTAATATACCAAACTTCAAAAATATGTATATATGGTTGCAGTTTATCTTATGTACACAACAGGGTAAAACAACGCATTTTCAAAGACTGACATTAAGTTCAGCAAAAGCAACTAATTTTGACGACAAGATGCAAAATATATGTGAAATAACAACAAGACAGAATGAACAAATGATGTGCACCATTTATCATTCAGCAAACAAACGCCAATATATTTGGAAACTTTGGTAAAAATTTAATCATTTTCACACAAATCACCCTCAATAATTTAAATTATTCCTGATTTCTTGCAAATGAGGGCATTGCAAGATCTTAAGTGTGGGAAGGGGTTAAATTCTTTCGGATTTTAAAATTTTTTACTTTATACACTTGGTTACCATTAAAAATACTAGTAAAGCAGTAGTTGTATTAGAATCTAGTGCTCTCTGATAAAAAAGAACAGCCCTAGTCTTATATACTAACTACCCAATTCTAGTAAAAATTTTCAAAATTTTCAATTAAATGAACTCAAAATCATGTTTATACATATTTATGAACGATAAAACTAGGTTTTAACACCGAAATTATTGTAACCTCGGAAAGGACATAAATTGAGAAACAAACCAAAATGTTAAAATTCATTTAAGAATGGAATAGAGGAGAATAAAAAGGCAAAGAAAGAAACTAAGTGTGGGGAGAATGTACCAAGTTATTCAATTAAAAACTATATATCACATGTTTCTGTAAAGTTATTGCAGGTGCTTTTGTTTTGGACTAAATTAACTGTTTTACCCGATTTACTGTAATATATTTGAAAGAAAAGATGGATCTACACGATGAATCAATTCCATCATTAAAAGGAAGTAAAGTCTTCCGAAAAAGACACGCGCTTCTTGATTTAGGTCATGAAGTTGTCGTCCAGACCAGCTGTAGGTTAACGAAAAATCTAGAAAAGTCATCTCTAAAATCAGCAGGAAATCCACGGACCTCAGCATCAAACAGGGTCGCCAAGTGGTCAGACTTATCCTAACCATGAGAGGATCTGTCTCGTAAAATGGGGAGGGCGCCGTGCAAATTAGCTTGATAAGACTAATGAATCAGATCCCCAGAAAGGATAATCTCCTTAAAGATTAAAAATCAGCTTTTAAGACTGATATTACTCAATCCTTGAGATTGACCTTAAAGATTGAGAATTCAAACTCATGGAATTCAATGATATCTAAACTCGAGCTTGAACGAGAAAATATTTTGATCAAAATTACAAACCGATTTGTTTTTTGAAAACCCTATTTTCAATGCGTTCATTACCATTGAACGTAAAATCCTAGGAATTCACCTAGAATTCATTAGGTCACCTGAACTAAATCGGGTGTCAACCGTAAGAACGGTGGTTGCATAGTGGTAAAAGACAGGACCTTGTGCCATACCGAAAAAAAAATTATAAGGGTGAGCTTTACTATTGCTCCTACCAAGGATAGTAATTGCGTCCGACACGTTATAGACCATAATTAAAAGCATATCAGGGGACATTGCCTTAACAGTTACTTGTTCAACACTTTCCTTTCAACCGGACGGTAGTTTACCGAAAGGTAATATACGGGACAAGTAAACTGGAAGTGTTGCTTTCCAAATACAAGGTTAGCAAGTGGATGACACAAAACCGCAAGTTTTGAGCTAAAATTTTCAAATCTGAAACCCACCAAACCCACAAAAATATTTTGCAAACACCGGTAAAGGGTTATTCCGGAAAACTTATCTAGGGTAAAAACTAGATTTAATTTTCAAAAGATCAAATGTTTTCATAAAGATCCAATTTCCTTAATGGATCTAAATTTTTATAGTCATGTGAGACTGTAAACCATATCGTTACTACCATTGTTTATACCGCCGTATAGAAATCACTGATGTACAAAGTGTGAAGAATAAAGAAGTGATTCTAGTATTTCAAGACGATATTGCTTGAGGACAAGCAACGCTCAAGTGTGGGAATATTTGATAATGCTAAAAACGAACATATATTTCATAGCATTATTCCTCAAGAAAGACAAGCTTTTAGTTACAATTGTTCTATTTACAAGTGATATTCGTTTAAATAATAAAAGGTGAAGACAAAAGACAGATTCGACGAATTAAAGACGCAAACGACCAAAAAGCTCAAAAGTACAAAAGACAATCAAAGAGGTTCCAATTATTGATAAGAAACGTCTCGAAATTACAAGAGTACAAGATTCAAAACGATAAGTACAAGATATTAAATTGTACGCAAGGACGTTCGAAAATCTGGAACCGGGACTAGAGTCAACTCTCAACGCTCGACGCAACGGACTAAAAATTACAAGTCAACTATGCACATAAATATAATATAATATTTAAATAATTCTTATAATTATTTATATATTATAATAAATAATAAAAACCGTCGGCAAGAAAGACTCCAAAGGGACTGAGCTGTAATTTCATTCTCCGCGACTCGCGGAGTTTGAAGAGTATTTCACCGCGAGTCGCGGAGCCCCAAAAGTCGAATTTTCCTATAAAAGCAACCGAATTCTGATCGCAAATCATCATCTTTTTTTCTCCTCATTCATACGATATATTTATATTTATAATTTATATTTTAATTTTAAATTTAATTATAATTCTAATAATAAGGGTATGTTAGCGAATATTGTAAGAGTGTAAGTCGAAATTCTGTCCGTGTAACGCTACGCTATTTTTAATCATTGTAAGTTATGTTCAACCTTTTTACATTAATGTCTCGTAGCTAAGTTATTATTATGCTTATTTAAAACGAAGTAATCATGATGTTGGGCTAATTACTAAAATTGGGTAATTGGGCTTTGTACCATAATTGGGGTTTGGACAAAAGAACGACACTTGTGGAAATTAGACTATGGGCTATTAATAGGCTTTATATTTGTTTAACTAAATGATAGTTTGTTAATGTTAATATAAAGATTTACAATTGGGCGTCCCTATAAATTACCATATACACTCGATCGGACACGATGGGCGGGGTATTTATACCAACGAATAATCGTTCATTTAACCGGACACGGGAATGGATTAATAGCCACTAGAATAATTAAAACAGGGGGTGAAATTATGTACAAGGACACTTGGTATAATTGATAACAAAATATTAAAACCTTGGGTTACACTCAGTCGACATCCTGGTGTAATTATTAAACAAAGTATTAAAATCTTGTTACAGTTTAAGTCCCCAATTAGTTGGAATATTTAACTTCGGGTATAAGGATAATTTGACGAGGACACTCGCATTTTATATTTATGACTGATGGACTGTTATGGACAAAAACCAGACGGACATATTAAATAATCCAGGACAAAGGACAATTAACCCATGGGCATAAAACAAAAATCAACACGTCAAACATCATGATTACGGAAGTTTAAATAAGCATAATTCTTTTATTTCATATTTAATTTCCTTTATTTTATATTTAATTGCACTTCTAAATATCGCATTTTTATTATTATTGTATTTAATTGCACTTTTAATTATCGTACTTTTTAATTATCGCAAGTTTATTTTATCGCACTTTTATTATTCGCAATTTCATTATCGTTATTTACTTTATGCTTTAATTTAAGTCTTGTATTCATTTTTAATATTTTACATTTGGTTTTAACTGCGACTAAAGTTTTAAAATCGACAAACCGGTCATTAAACGGTAAAAACCCCCCTTTATAATAATAATATTACTTATATATATATATTTGTATTTTTATAAAAGTAAACTAATATAGCGTTAAGCTTTGTTTAAAGATTTTCCCTGTGGAACGAACCGGACTTACTAAAAACTACACTACTCTACGATTAGGTACACTGCCTATAGTGTTGTAGCAAGGTTTAAGTATATCCATTCTATAAATAATTAAAACTTGTGTAATATTTCGTCGTATTTCGTATTTAAATTAATACTATTTCGTACACCCCACTGCACACATCAACCGGGCTCGAACCCGAGACCTCCTGTTAACATACAAACACCCTTAACCACCGGACCATCCTTGCTTTTGTGGAATTAATATCACCCCAACAATATATTACCCGTTTACTTCTGTTTCTCCTTCTTCCCCAACACAACACCCAGAACTATTCATCATCATCAAATAATTCAATCGTCATTATCAGTAATGAACTCGTTTCATCATCACAACTCTAATCATCTTCATTAAAACAAGAAACGGTTGCAAGTTTAATGGTTGAGAGGTCCGTTTGAAACATAAAATAGCAGCAGCTTTTTGGGGTTTTGTTCGACAGAGAATAGAAGCTAGAACAGAAGAAGTTTCGTTTGAACAGAAGACATAGAAAAGAAACAGATGCAGCAGCGAATATGTGATGACCCGGGAATTTCCGACCAAATTTAAACTTAATCTTTATATAATTTCGACACGATAAGTAAAGTCAGTAATGTTGAGTCTCAAAATTTTTGAAACTGTTATCATGTAATAGATTATCCTATGACTATTTCCGATGATTCACGAACAATTGTTTGTAAATAAAAATGTATATATATGTGAAGATATATATATATACATAATAATAACTGGAAATAATAAAATATAATTTAAACATTAAAAGTAAATATGTGAACTAAGATATAACATAATTAAGTTATGATTAAAATGATTATATATATATAAACATATGATTTCTATAATTATTATATTGTAATATATGTTAAAATGTATAAAGAGTTAATACTCGATATTAATTATTATATATGAGATAATTAATAAATTGTATTATTAATATATTAAATGTAATTACAAGTTGGGAATATGAATGTCATAGTAATATTATTATTACTTTCATTATAATTATTACTATTAATATCAATATTAATATTATTATTATAATTATAATTAAAATGTTGGGATTATCAAAATAAAGCTGTTAAAAGTAAAAAGTATTATAAGAAGAACTAAAACCGAAATTTTAATTACTATTTTGATTATTTATTATTTTCACTAAAAATTATCATTGTTATTAAAAATCTAGCAATAACTTTTATTAAACTTAACACTATTATTATTGTTATATTTATTATTAATATTTCTATTTTTCTTATATATTATTATCATTAGTATTAATTATTATTATTATCATTGTCCTAAATACTATTATTATTATCAGTTATTATTATTATAATTATTAAATAACAATATTATTATTAACATATTTACATTTAACAATAAATAACTATAACAAATATATGTATCACGAGATAGTACTGAACATCACAATCAAATATATTTTATTTTGTTTTTGTCTGTGATTAGTTATACGTCAATCTCAGGGTTCCATTATTATTTAATCCATCACTTTATAAGAGATTACACTTGCAATTGTTAATTGAATAAAAAAAAAAGCTACGCTGAATTAGTTCCTTTCCCTGTACGAGCATTTTTTTTAACAACTCAAATTTGTTTGAATTTTCAAAATGTAAAAATGTGGTGTTGTTAGGATTTTTTTACTCAAACAACCTGCAAAATTTCAAGTTTCAATTCCTCTTAACGAATCCCAATTGTCGAGTCAAAGTTAATTTTTTAAAAGTCAAACTAATTGTTCTTGGTGAAATTCAGATTCGTATTGATGTTTCAAGTAAAATTGATGATTCATTAAGTTTATAATGGTGATTTGAAACACAATTGGTGTTGTAATTTTTGTCTAAAACATTTTCAATTTCAAAAATCAAATTTTCTTTTATTTTTGTTGAGTCGTAACAGCAACATCAGTTTTATTTGATTTTATTTTTTTTTGATTCGTTTTCTAAATGTAAGAATCAGTAATATTGATTGTGTATAATTATGTGAGGTAGCAAAAATCTTTGTTGTGATTGGAAATGGATTTGGACGATTTATATTCTCAAGAAGAAGAAGATAGAATAGGAGATAAATCACATACGGTTTATAATATATTTGATGGGGTTATAAATCAGAAAATCGGCAACAGCCGAATGGTCATGGGTGTTTATCGGAGTGCGAGAGGTCCCGGGTTCAATTCCCGGCTCAGTCAGTTTATTCTTTTTTAAAGCCCTTAAAGGTAGTTTCAATTTTTAATTTGATTATTATTATTATTATTATTATTATTATTATTATTATTATTATTATTACTATTGTTATTATTAGTTATTATTATTGTTATGTTAATTGTTATGATTATTATTATAAATTCAAGTTATTATTTTCATTTATATTAATATTAGTATCATTTCTATAATCATTATTAATATTATTATTATTAAGATCATCATTATTATAATTATCAATATCATTATTATAAGTATGATAATTATTATTATAATTTCAAATATATGTATTCTGATAAAAATTAACATTTATTACTATTATGATAATAACTATTATAATTAGTACCAATATTATTACCACTGTCATCAACATTGTAGATATTATTATTATTAGTATTAGTATCATTTTATTAGAATTATTATTACTTGTAACATAAGCATTATTATAAGTATTATCATCATTATCATTTGTACTAAAAATTATTATTATTTTACCATCATTAAAATTATCATTATTATTATTATCAGAATTATCCATATCAATATTTTTTTTAAAATGATTTCTAAAATAAAAGTTTTAATAATTTAAAGTTAAAAGTATGAAAAATAAAGATTATATATATGTAAATATATTTTGTACACATAACTTAACTATATTAACAATTATCTATATCACATGAAAATACATAAATAAATAATGAAACTTATAACTTAATAAATATATAATTACATCACTAATAATAATATATATATTTATTCGATTACGATTATATATATTAATGAATATACAAATGATATAGGTTCGTGAATCCGAGGCCAACCTTGCATTGTTCAGTTTGTCTAATGTTGTCATATGTATTTTTACTACAAAATACATTAGGTGAGTTTCATTTACCCCTTTTTACTCCTTACATTTTTGGGTTGAGAATACATGCAAATGCTTTATTAACTGTTTTACAATATTTATATGCGTGAGTTTCATTTGCTCCCTTTTTAAATATTTTTGTAATATATACTTTTGGGATTGAGAATACATGCGCTGCTTTTATAAATGCTTTACGAGATAGACACAAGTAATCGAAACTACATTCTATGGTTGGATTATCTAATCGAATATGCCCTTTTTATTAAGTCTGGTAATATAAGAATTAGGAAACAGACACCTTAATTAACGCGAACTCTAAAGATAGATCTATCGGGCCCAACAAGCCCCATCCAAAGTACCGGATGCTTTTGTACTTCGAAATTTATATCATGTCCGAAGGAGGATCTCGGAATGATGGGGATATTCTTATATGCATATTGTGAATGTCGATTACCAGGTGTTCAATCCATATGAATGATATTTTGTCTCTATGCATGGGACGTATGTTTATGAGAAATGGAAATATGAAATCTTGTGGTCTATTAAAATTATAAAATAATTATTTATGTTAAACTAATGAACTCACCAACCTTTTGGTTGACACTTGAAAGCATGTTTATTCTCAGGTACGAAAGAAATCTTCCGCTGTGTATTTGCTCATTTTAGAGATATTACTTGGAGTCATTCATGACATATTTCAAAAGACGTTGCATTCGAGTCGTTGAGTTCATCAAGATTATTATTTAGTCTTTCATAGTTAGATATATTACAAAATGGTATGCATGTCGTCAACTTTAGATGTAATGAAAGATTGTCTTTTCAAAACGAATGCAATGTTTGTAAAATGTATCATATAGAGGTCAAGTACCTCGTGATGTAATCAACTATTGTGAATCGTTTATAATCGATATGGACTTCGTCCGAATGGATTAGCACGGGTCTTCACAGTTGGTATCAGAGCGGTGGTCTTAGCGAACCATGTCTGCATTAGTGTGTCTAACTGATATGTCGTTAGGATGCATTAGTGAGTCTGGACTTCGACCGTGTCTTCATGTCAAAAGTTTTGCTTATCATTTTGCGTCAAAAATTACCTGCTTATCATTCTTAGAGAATCACTTGCTTATCATTCTTAGTCTAGACAAGTTTTACTGCATTGACTGCATGAATAGTGTATAGACAAAATTCATATCTTAGCGTATCTGCTACTTCATATCTTAGCGTATCTGTTACTGTAACTTTGCCTGACAACTTCCGTAGATTTCTCCATAACTTATGGGATTTTAGTATTATATATGCATATGTAAATTATGTATTGCAGGGTACTAATCTACATCCTATAATCTATTTCTTATCAAAAATCCTTCATCTGATCGTACGAGATGAATCCATCAACTAGTTCGAATTCCTCGGATTCCGATAGCTATTCCGATAGTTATTCCGACAAATATCCCGACATGGATATTCACCTAAGCTCTGCAAGCAGTGTCACCTGAATGAATCAACCAATCATCCATCCTCAATTCATCTGATGGATTCGTAGTCGACTTAAACAATGGAGACGCGAAGAAGGCGATCCCTTCCACCAACCGAATTCACCTCTTGACAATGAACCTGAAGCGTTTACCGGCGAACATGTTCGAGACACCATTTTCAGTCTCATTTCTAGGGTAACTCGACAAGATTATATTCTATCCACAATTCCGAACCTTATTCATCCGCTCGTTCCGACCGATAATCATCCTGGAGTAATAAGTCAACAAACTTCGCGCTCGAATAATCAATTTGGAGAATATGGTGCAAAATGTACCAGCTTCAGCAACATCACCGGCACCAACAGTACCATCAATAACAGCACCAGTACCATCAACAATCCATGCTTCAATATCATCATCTGTACTTTGAGTATGATCTTCGTTCTACGTATCGTTCTACCTCATTTATCTTTGTTCGACATGGTGAATATGTAATCTCTAAAGTTTTAGAGATTATTTATTCTAGTTCCAACCGAAAAGCAAATGAGTTTAATATCATATTAACTCATTAAATCCATGAATACATCTGAAGAAAATATATATGTATATATGTTTCCATAAAGATTGTAATTAAAAATTCTTTTGTACAAACTGTTAATGGTGAAAATATTTTAACGGGTAGGTAATACCCGAGGAATATTTAAATTTCACATTAATAAGTTACATTGTACGTTCTTCGAATCTGTTTAAACAGTCATATACTATCCTACTTACATCCATCGATATACAAATCCGTTCACCACAGAATAACCATATTAATCCAATTTCATATTTGGATTTTTATTTATCAGAATCCAACAAGTGGCATAATGAAGAAAACATTTGACAAATAAAATTTGTTAGAAACAAACAAATTAACCATGAGAATTTTGTTAAGAATCTACGCTAACTAATCCTAGCTAACGGTTCCTAGCTAACTGTTAATTCCGTATTACATTTTATATTATCGCAATTTATTTATCGCAGTTTATTTATCGCAATTTAATTATCGTCATTTAATTTCTGTTATTCATTTTACGCACTTTAAATATCGGGACATGTATACAAGGTTTTGACATATCATATCGACGCATCTATATATATTATTTGGAATCACCATAGACACTCTATATGCAGTAATGATCGAGTTCTCTATACATGGTTGAGGTTGATTCTACAATAATATATATAGTTTGAGTTGTGATCGAGTCTGAGACGTATACGGGTCACGACACATATTAATTAATACGAATATTATATATTAAACTATATATGAATTATTGGACTGTCAACTGTGGACTATCGACTGTGGACTAATAACATTGGACAATTAAAATGAATTAAAATATTGATTATAACATATAAAACTAAACAATTCTTCAAGTTGCCACTTGATTTCGTCTTAAACAACATTTGTATCTTCACGATTACATTCTACGTTCAAACATTTCATGATTCTTGAAAACACCTCAATCGAGAGGATGAACCAACCGCACTTCATTTACGGAAGAAAAGATTGATGCATATAGTAATGCACTTGAAAGACTCTCGGAAACTGAGTAAACGTTCAATACATAACTGTGCTAATTTCTTTAATGTTATTATTACCCAAAATAACTTTGCAGTTCTTCTTCAAAATAGCCAAAATTTGTCACAGCTCCAGCAAGACAACTTCGACTTTTCGTACGAAACAACCTTATTATAACGTTGATATATACGCGTGCTCTTTTATTGTTACCAGGGAACCTTTCATATTCCACCATATTACCATCAGCGTTTAATCATCTAAAAACATAATTTTCCTGAAACCACCTCGGATTAATAACTGATGATTTAGATATCATAGCATTAAATGCAGAAGAAACAGAATAACGGTAGATGGTCTAAACGGCCAAAAGTTTGATGATAAAGAAAGGACTGTTAGGAACGCTCGAAATTGGGTATTGAAAAATAGATTGAGCTACCCATGAAGGAGACCAAGGACAAATACAAGGACCAAACCCTATATTCAAAGGATTCAGGTAATTCTGGATCCGTTGAAATCTTTAGAGAATATCTTGCTCTGGAGTCATGTTAAAATCTTGCGGAAAATCTTTCTCCATCAACCATCGAACTTAGAAATTCCAAAATATCATCATCAATATCTTCGATATTTCTAAGTATATTTTCATAAATATTCTCGTCCGAAATTATATACCTCCTCGTGCTTCCTGTGTATCATTATATTGAAAACATTCAATAGAAATTTAGTACTGAAAAGCGGATTATGCGAAACTATGAAGGAAGCCGTGGACAAATCACAAAGAATAAGTTTGACTTCAAAGAATCCAAATGATTCTATTTCTGATGAAGTCTTTAGCAAATACCTTGCTTCCGAATCTAAACCCTTACGGATAAATCTTCTTCATCATCCATCGATATTAGAAATTCCAAGATATTATCGTATTTTTCGTTATAAATATCCTCCATATTTCTGAAGATATTTTCATAACTATTCTTATCTGAAATCATTAATCTCTTCCTGATATCAGTGTTACATCATATAGAAACTGTTAGTTTCTATATTCTGTAAACTTTCGAGCTTAAAATATGAATGTTATTGAAGTAATGTTGGGAACTGATGCATGAATTAGTATAATATAATGACACTTGATCAACGTGATTATATTACAGTAAGTCATGCTGAGTTCTAAATGGAACGTGATGATTCACAGATCATAACATCATCATGTGCCATGTTACATAACTCTTTCATCCTACTTAACTCCGGAACAAATCAAGAAAATGTATTCTTGATGGTTCTATCTTCCGTGATGTTGATAAATTTGAAAATCAAGTCGTGATATCACGTTTCTTCCTGCTTAGAACATTATAATCATTCGAGACTCTATATCTACAAATTCTGGACCATTAATCGCTTGACTTGAAGTCGGAAAGAGAAAATAAAAGCATAGAGCTTTGCAATATAAGGGAGAATATAAAGCCGATAACAACACATAAATTACAAACCGTGTATATCAATGTTTATCGCAACATAAAGACACGGGAGGATTATAAATACAATAATCCCTAGAGCATAATAGAAATAAACAGATTCTTCAGGTGGGAGTTGGAAAAGGAGAATGAATGTTAAGATAGTAAGAAAAAGGACAAGGATCAGAGCCGGATTAAGCTTTTTCATAAAGTTTTGAATTTGGGAATTAGGTATAGGAATGGTAAAAGTAACGGAACGGAAGAAGTTAATTTATAGTGACATATCTGATAGAAAAATCAAGGCAGATCTCCGCATTTAATTAGAGAATCATAATTTTCTTACTCGCCGAAGAATCAAATCTTTTAGATTTTGAAGAGTATCTTTAAATCCCTTGAATTCCAGAATTCAACCAAGGCAACGTCAAAAGTTAAGACGCATCTTATTTTTCTAAATTCAAACGTGACCACGTCAAAAGTTAAGACGAAACTTTATTTCTACAATTCACTCTTTGATGATAGCTTCATTCGTACTCTTCGAATAATCGAATTATTTTTATCCATATTACTCAATGCTGATAAAACTCAAGTTTTCAACTCATATTAGTCATGAAAACATTTTTATTTTTAGCCATGACCACCTCACTCAAATTTCGGGACGAAATTTCTTTAACGGGTAGGTACTGTGATGACCCGGGAATCTTCGACAAATTTAAACTTAATCTTTATATAATTTTGACACGATAAGTAAAGTCAGTAATGTTGAGTCTCAAAATTTTTGAAACTGTTATCATGTAATAGATTATCCTATGACTATTTCTGATGATTCACGAACAATTGTTTGTAAATAAAAATGTATATATATGTGAAGATATATATATATATATATACATAATAATAACTGGAAATAATAAAATATAATTTAAACATTAAAAGTAAATATGTGAACTAAGATATAACATAATTAAGTTATGATTAAAATGATTATATATATATATATATATATATAAACATATGATTTCTATAATTATTATATTGTAATATATGTTAAAATGTATAAAGAGTTAATACTCGATATTAATTATTATATATGAGATAATTAATAAATTGTATTATTAATATATTAAATGTAATTACAAGTTGGGAATATGAATGTCATAGTAATATTATTATTACTTTCATTATAATTATTACTATTAATATCAATATTAATATTATTATTATAATTATAATTAAAATGTTAGGATTATCAAAATAAAGCTGTTAAAAGTAAAAAGTATTATAAGAAGAACTAAAACCGAAATTTTAATTACTATTTTGATTATTTATTATTTTCACTAAAAATTATCATTGTTATTAAAAATCTAGCAATCACTTTTATTAAACTTAACATTATTATTATTATTATATTTATTATTATTATTTCTATTTTTCTTATATATTATTATCATTAGTATTAACTGTTATTATTATCATTGTCCTAAATACTATTATTATTATCAGTTATTATTATTATAATTATTAAATAACAATATTATTATTAACATATTTACATTTAATAATAAATAACTATAACAAATATATGTATCACGAGATAGTACTGAACATCACAATCAAATATATTTTATTTTGTTTTTGTCTGTGATTAGTTATACGTCAATCTCAGGGTTCCATTATTATTTAATCCATCACATTATAAGAGATTACACTTGCAATTGTTAATTGAATAAAAAAAAAAAAAACTACGCTGAATCAGTTCCTTTCCCTGTACGAGCATTTTTTTTTAACAACTCAAATTTGTTTGAATTTTCAAAATGTAAAAATGTGGTGTTGTTAGGATTTTTTTACTCAAACAACCTGCAAAATTTCAAGCTTCAATTCCTCTTAACGAATCCTAATTGTCGAGTCAAAGTTAATTTTTTAAAAGTCAAACTAATTGTTCTTGGTGAAATTCAGATTCGTATTGATGATTCAAGTAAAATTGATGATTCATAAAGTTTATAATAGTGATTTGAAACACAATTGGTGTTGTAATTTTTGTCTAAAATATTTTCAATTTCAAAATCAAATTTTCTTTTATTTTTGTTGAGTCGTAACTGCAACAACAGTTTTATTTGATTTTATTTTTTTTATTCGTTTTCTAAATGTAAGAATCAGTAATATTGATTGTGTATAATTATGTGAGGTAGCAAAAATCTTTGTAGTGATTGGAAATGGATTTGGACGATTTATATTCTCAAGAAGAAGAAGATAGAATAGGAGATAAATCACATACGGTTTATAATATATTTGATGGGGTTATAAATCAGAAAATCGGCAACAGCCGAATGGTCATGGGTGTTTGTCGGAGTGCGAGAGGTCCCGGGTTCAATTCCCGGCTCAGTCAGTTTATTCTTTTTTAAAGCCCTTAAAGGTAGTTTCAATTTTTAATTTGATTATTATTATTATTATAATTATTGTTATTATTAGTTATTATTATTGTTATGTTAATTGTTATGATTATTATTATAAATTCAAGTTATTATTTTCATTTATATTAATATTAGTATCATTTCTATAATCATTAGTAATATTATTATTATTAAGATCATCATTATTATAATTATCAATATCATTATTATAAGTATGATAATTATTATTATAATTTCAAATATATGTATTCTGATAAAAATTACCATTTATTACTATTATGATAATAACTATTATAATTAGTACCAATATTATTACCACTGTCATCAACATTGTAGATATTATTATTATTAGTATTAGTATCATTTTATTAGAATTATTATTACTTGTAACATAAGCATTATTATAAGTATTATCATCATTATCATTTGTACTAAAAATTATTATTATTTTACCATCATTAAAATTATCATTATTATTATTATCAGAATTATCCATATCAATATTTTTTTTAAAATGATTTCTAAAATAAAAGTTTTAATAATTTAAAGTTAAAAGTATGAAAAATGAAGATTATATATATGTAAATATATTTTGTACACATAACTTAACTATATTAACAATTATCTATATCACATGAAAATATATAAATAAATAATGAAACTTATAACTTAATAAATATATAATTACATCACTAATAATAATATATATTTATTCGATTACAATTATATATATTAATGAATATACAAATGATATAGGTTCGTGAATCCGAGGCCAACCTTGCATTGTTCAGTTTGTCTAATGTTATCATATGTATTTTTACTACAAAATAAATTAGGTGAGTTTCATTTGCCTCTTTTTACTCCTTACATTTTTGGGCTGAGAATACATGCAAATGCTTTATTAACTATTTTACAATATTTATATGCGTGAGTTTCATTTGCTCTCTTTTTAAATGTTTTTGTAATATATACTTTTGGGATTGAGAATACATGCGCTGCTTTTATAAATTCTTTACGAGATAGACACAAGTAATCGAAACTACATTCTATGGTTGGATTATCTAATCGAATATGCCCTTTTTATTAAGTCTGGTAATCTAAGAATTAGGGAACAGACACCCTAATTGACGCGAACTCTAAAGATAGATCTATCGGGCCCAACAAGCCCCATCCAAAGTACCGGATGCTTTAGTACTTCGAAATTTATATCATGTTCGAAGGAGGATCTCGGAATGATGGGGATATTCTTATATGCATATTGTGAATGTCGATTACCAGGTGTTCAATCCATATGAATGATATTTTGTCTCTATGCATGGGACGTACGTTTATGAGAAATGGAAATATGAAATCTTGTGGTCTATTAAAATTATAAAATGATTATTTATGTTAAACTAATGAACTCACCAACCTTTTGGTTGACACTTGAAAGCATGTTTATTCTCAGGTACGAAAGAAATCTTCCGTTGTGCATTTGCTCATTTTAGAGATATTACTTGGAGTCATTCATGACATATTTCAAAAGACGTTGCATTCGAGTCATTGAGTTCATCAAGATTATTATTTAGTCTTTCATAGTTAGATATATTACAAAATGGTATGCATATCGTCAACTTTAGATGTAATGAAAGATTGTCTTTTCAAAACGAATGCAATGTTTGTAAAATGTATCATATAGAGGTCAAGTACCTCGCGATGTAATCAACTGTTGTGAATCGTTTATAATCGAAATGGACTTTGTCCGGATGGATTAGGACGGGTCTTCACAGAATAGTAGTGGAAGGTGACGGTTTACAGCAGCAGTTTCAATGGTGTTTTGTAGCAGTAATCGAGCAGTAGATGTGGCAGCAGACTTGTAGCAAACAAAGGTGGGTTTTTGAGGTTAGTATAGTTGATCAGAAACAGTGAAAACAAGCTGCAACAATGGTGTTTGGTTGGTGTTGCACAACGAATAGTAGCAGTGAGAGAGAGGATGAGAGAGAGAGAGGTTGAGATCTGAAATGTCCCATTCTTATTGATTAAAAACGTTCCATATTAATTGATTTCGTTGCGAGGTTTTGACCTCTATATGAGACGTTTTTCAAAGACTGCATTCATTTTTAAAACAAACCATAACCTTTATTTCATAAATAAAGGTTTAAAAAGCTTTACGTAGATTATCAAATAATGATAATCTAAAATATCCTATTTACACACGACCATTACATAATGGTTTACAATACAAATATGTTACATCGAAATCAGTTTCTTGAATGTAGTTTTTACACAATATCATACAAACATGGACTCCAAATCTTGTCCTTATTTTAGTATGCAACAGCGGAAGCTCTTAGTATTCACCTGAGAATAAACATGCTTTAAACGTCAACAAAAATGTTGGTGAGTTATAGGTTTAACCTATATATATCAAATTATAACAACAGACCACAAGATTTCATATTTCAATACACATCCCATACATAGAGATAAAAATCATTCATATGGTGAACACCTGGTAACCGACATTAACAAGATGCATATATAAGAATATCCCCATCATTCCGGGACACCCTTCGGATATGATATAAATTTCGAAGTACTAAAGCATCCGGTACTTTGGATGGGGTTTGTTAGGCCCAATAGATCTATCTTTAGGATTCGCGTCAATTAGGGTGTCTAGGGTGTCTGTTCCCTAATTCTTAGATTACCAGACTTAATAAAAAGGGGCATATTCGATTTTGATAATTCAACCATAGAATGTAGTTTCACGTACTTGTGTCTATTTTGTAAATCATTTATAAAACCTGCATGTATTCTCATCCCAAAAATATTAGATTTTAAAAGTGAGACTATAACTCACTTTCACAGATTTTTACTTCGTCGGGAAGTAAGACTTGGCCACTGGTTGATTCATGAACCTATAACAATATATACATATATATCAAAGTATATTCAAAATATATTTACAAAACTTTTAATATATTTTGATGTTTTAAGTTTATTAAGTCAGCTGTCCTCGTTAGTAACCTACAACTAGTTGTCCACAGTTAGATGTACAGAAATAAATCGATAAATATTATCTTGAATCAATCCACGACCCAGTGTATACGTATCTCAGTATTGATCACAACTCAAACTATATATATTTTGGAATCAACCTCAACCCTGTATAGCTAACTCCAACATTCACATATAGAGTGTCTATGGTTGTTCTGAAATATATATAGATGTGTCGACATGATAGGTCAAAACATTGTATACGTGTCTATGGTATCTCAAGATTACATAATATACAATACAAGTTGATTAAGTTATGGTTGGAATAGATTTGTTACCAATTTTCACGTAGCTAAAATGAGAAAAATTATCCAATCTTGTTTTACCCATAACTTCTTCATTTTAAATCCGTTTTGAGTGAATAAAATTGCTATGGTTTCATATTGAACTCTATTTTATGAATATAAACAGAAAAATTATAGGTTTATAGTCAGAAAAATAAGTTACAAGTCGTTTTTGTAAAGGTAGTCATTTCAGTCGAAAGAACGACGTCTAGATGACCATTTTAGAAAACATACTTCCACTTTGAGTTTAACCATAATTTTTGGATATAGTTTCATATTCATAATAAAAATCATTTTCCCAGAATAACAACTTTTAAATCAAAGTTTATCATAGTTTTTAATTAACTAACCCAAAACAGCCCGCGGTGTTACTACGACGGCGTAAATCCGGTTTTACAGTGTTTTTCGTGTTTCCAGGTTTTAAATCATTAAGTTAGAATATCATATAGATATAGAACATGTGTTTAGTTGATTTTAAAAGTCAAGTTAGAAGGATTAACTTTTATTTGCGAACAAGTTTAGAATTAACTAAACTATGTTCTAGTGATTACAAGTTTAAACCTTCGAATAAGATAGCTTTATATGTATGAATCGAATGATGTTATGAACATCATTACTACCTCAAGTTCCTTGGATAAACCTACTGGAAATGAGAAAAATAGATCTAGCTTCAAAGTATCCTTGGATGGCTTGAAAGTTCTTGAAGCAGAATCATGACACGAAAACAATTTCAAGTAAGATTTTCACTCGAAATAAGATTGTTATAGTTATAGAAATTGAATTAAAGTTTGAATATGATTATTACCTTGTATTAAAAAGATAACCTACTGTAAGTAACAAAGGTTTCTTGATCTTGGATGATTACTTGGAATGGATTTAGAAAACTTGGAAGTAAACTTGCAATCTTGGAAGTATTCTTGATTTTATGAAACTAGAACTTTTGGGATTTATGAAGAACACTTAGAACTTGAAGATAGAACTTGAGAGAGATCAATTAGATGAATAAAATTGAAGAATTAAAGTGTTTGTAGGTGTTTTTGGTCGTTGGTGTATGGATTAGATATAAAGGATATGTAATTTTGTTTTCATGCAAATAAGTCATGAATGATTACTCATATTTTTGTAATTTTATGAGATATTTCATGCTAGTTGCCAAATTATGGTTCCCACATGTGTTAGGTGACTCACATGGGCTGCTAAGAGCTGATCATTGGAGTGTATATACCAATAGTACATACATCTAAAAGCTGTGTATTGTACGAGTACGAATACGGGTGCATACGAGTAGAATTGTTGATGAAACTGAACGAGGATGTAATTGTAAGCATTTTTGTTAAGTAGAAGTATTTTGATAAGTGTCTTGAAGTCTTTCAAAAGTGTATGAATACATATTAAAACACTACATGTATATACATTTTAACTGAGTCGTTAAGTCATCGTTAGTCATTACATGTAAATGTTGTTTTGAAACCTTTAGGTTAACGATCTTGTTGAATGTTGTTAACCCATTGTTTATTATAACAAATAAGATGGTAAATTGTTATATTATCATGATATTATGATATATAATATATCTTAGTATGATATATATACAGTTAAATGTCGTTACAACGATAATCGTTACATATATGTCTCGTTTCGAAATCATTAAGTTAGTAGTCTTATTTTTACATATGTATTTCATTGTTAATACACTTAATAATATATTTACTTATCATTTAACATAATTAACCAAGTGTATCAATATCTTAATATGATTCATATGTACCTAGTAAGACGTTGTTATAACGATAATCGTTATATATATCGTTTTCGAGTTTCTTAAATTAATAGTCTCATTTTTATGTATATAACTCATTGTTAAAATACCTAATGAGATACATACTTATAATAAAATCATGTTAACTATATATATAACCATATATATGTCATCATATAGTTTTTACAAGTTTTAACGTTCGTGAATCACCGGTCAACTTGGGTGGTCAATTGTCTATATGAAACCTATTTCAATTAATCAAGTCTTAACAAGTTTGATTGCTTAACATGTTGGAAACACTTAATCATGTAAATAACAATTTCATTTAATATATATATATATATATATATATATATATATATATATATATATATATATATATATATATATATATATATATATATATAAACATGGAAAAGTTCGGGTCACTACAGTACCTACCCGTTAAATAAATTTCGTCCCGAAATTTTAAGCAGTTAGAGGTGTTGACGTATCTTCTGGAAATAAATGCCGGTATTTCTTCTTCATCTGATCTTCACGCTCTCAGGTGAACTCGGGTCCTCTACGAGCATTCCATCGAACCTTAACAATCGGTATCTTGTTTTGTTTAAGTCTCTTAACCTCACGGTCCATTATTTCGACGGGTTCTTCAATGAATTGAAGTTTTTCATTGATTTGGATTTCGTCCAACGGAATAGTGAGATCTTCTTTAGCAAAACATTTCTTCAAATTTGAGACGTGGAAAGTGTTATGTACAGCCGCGAGTTGTTGAGGTAGCTCCAGTTGGTAAGCTATTGGTCCGACACGATCTATAATCTTGAATGGTCCAATGTACCTTGGATTTAGTTTCCCCCGTTTACCAAATCGAACAACGCCTTTCCAAGGTGAAACCTTAAGCATGACCATTTCTCCAATTTCAAACTCTATATCTTTTCTTTTACTGTCCGCGTAGCTCTTTTGTCGACTCTGGGTGGTTTTCAATCTTTGTTGAATTTGGATGATTTTCTCGGTAGTTTCTTGTATTATCTCCGGACCCGTAATCTGTCTATCCCCCACTTCACTTCAATAAATCAGAGACCTGCACTTTCTACCATAAAGTGCTTCAAACAGCGCCATCTCAATGCTTGAATGGTAGCTGTTGTTGTAGGAAAATTCTGCTAACGGTAGATGTCGATCCCAACTGTTTTCGAAATCAATAACACAAGCTCGTAGCATGTCTTCAAGCGTTTGTATCGTCCTTTCGCTCTGCCCATCAGTTTGTGGATGATAGGCAGTACTCATGTCTAGACGAGTTCCCAATGCTTGCTGTAATGTCTGCCAGAATCTTGAAATAAATCTGCTATCCCTATCAGAGATAATAGAGATTGGTATTCCATGTCTGGAGACGACTTCCTTCAAATACAGTCGTGCTAACTTCTCCATCTTGTCATCTTCTCTTATTGGCAGGAAGTGTGCTGACTTGGTGAGACGATCAACTATTACCCAAATAGTATCATAACCACTTGCAGTCCTTGGCAATTTAGTAATGAAATCCATGGTAATGTTTTCCCATTTCCATTCCGGGATTTCAGGTTGTTGTAGTAGACCTGATGGTTTCTGATGTTCAGCTTTGACCTTAGAACACGTCTAACATTCTCCTACATATTTAGCAATAACGGCTGTGATGACCCGTCCTAATCCATCTGGACGAGGTCATCAACATCTGGTCCCATTGCGAGGTACTGACCTAAATATGCCAGGAATGACTTCAAGTAATATCTTTAAAATGAGCAAATGCACAGCGAAAGATTTCTTTCATACCTGAGAATAAACATGCTTAAAAGTGTCAACCAAAAGGTTGGTGAGTTCATAGATTTATCATAACAATCATTTCAATATATTAATAGACCACAAGATTTCTGTTTATAAGTATATGTACACTCGCAAGTGTATAAAAGTATTCTATAAGTTGTAGGCACCCGGTAACAAGCCTTAACGTTCATGTTTTACCCTCTGAAGTACACCAGATCAGGTGTGTTTAAAATAACCTCGAAGTACTAAAGCATCACATAGTCAGGATGGGGTTTGTCAGGCCCAATAGATCTATCTTTAGGATTCGCGCCTACCGTACAAAGACAAGTAGTTTAATGTTACCAAGTTAAGGGTATATTTCTGGTTTAAACCCACATAGAATTAGTTTTAGTACTTGTGCCTATTTCGTAAAACATTTATAAAACAGCGCATGTATTCTCAGCCCAAAAATATATATAAAAAGGGAGTAATGAAACTCACCATACTGTATTTTGTAGTAAAAATACATATGACAATATTGAACAATGCAGGGTTGGCCTCGGATTCACGAACCTATATCAATTATCTATATTAACACATATAATAGAAATCGAACAATTTATATTCTTAGTGATATACTTGTTATTTTAATATATTATATGTTATATGTTTTAAATATATTGTTATGTACTAATTGTTATTTGGTAAGATAATACTAATACTAATAAATAAAAAGTTGTAATTTCTTTATAACGATAATCTTAATGATATCAATAATGTCAATTCAAATAAAAAAAATGATAATTTTATTAATAATGTTATTTTTAATAAAAATAGTTTTAGTAAAAATGATAATTTTAACAATAATGATAATAAAATAAAAAGTATTATTTTTACAATAAAAATTATAATTTTGATAATATCTCTTAATACTTAATAATAATTATTAATAATACTTGATAGTAATTAATGTTAATAATAAAAATAATATTAATGATAGCAATAGTTATAATAATAATAATAATAATAATAATAATAATAATAATAATAATAAAAATAATAATAATAATAATAATAATAATAATAATAACACTACCTTAAAAGCTTTTCCCCCAAAACAAAATATCCCAGACGGGGCTCGAACCCGCGATCACTCGTGCACCCGACAACACCCTAACCGTTCCTCCATTTCCATTTTTCCTAATTTTATTCTCAACTTAATATAATTTAACATATGTTTCTGTTCTTCATCTTCTTAAATTAAAAATCCATATCATCATTATCATATGTATCGAATAATAGATTCCTCATCATGTATAACAATTCACCGAATCATCCTTGTCTTTGATATTTTATGTATCATCAATTCACTATTATATTTATCATCTTATCTATCATCCACTATCATTATCTTCTTCAATATCGTTATCATCATCGTAAATCATATATCCTAATTATATCACCTAATCTTCATCATCAATCATAAATCTACTTTGTGTTTTAAACCCCAACAGGAAGCTACAAAACAATAGCAAGGAAGTTACAACAACAGGCGGTTTGGATAGTTCTTGGTGACGGTTTAAAAAAATTCGAATGATATAAGCTTGTAGCGATTTGATGGTATGAAACGAATGGGTTTTCCTTGGCCTAAACTCTCAATATTTTGAAGCCCCATTTACTGCCCTTCAGCAGCTCAATACTAGGTCCCGTGGCCCAATATCAAAATGAATTTTAAATATAGTCGTCCACTTGGTACGTGGAGTAAATTTGGCCAGCAATGTTTTCGTAAAAAAATACATATATCTGTTTAAATAAACAAAGTATTAGCTGGTACCCATCAACTATCACTCATCATATTTTATACATCCTTTTCACGAACAAGTGGGTGAGTTTGTTTTTTTATTTGCAGCCTAAATCGAATGGGACAATCCTGAATATGTTACACGTATAATTCCAAACAAGATCATCCTTTGTTTGCCACTTGCTCGATTTGATTTTTATCATGGGTCCTATCTATCATAATCATAATAATACTTAATATTATACCATCACCGTTCATCCCATCTAAGCTCTTCATATCACCATTATCTTTATCCATTATTTTCATTTTACAGAAACATATTTAGAACGTATAGGAGTTGCATATGTATTCGTGAGGTGTTAGATGAACAGAAGAGTAGAATATAGAATTCTTAAGCAGTGAACAGTAACAATTTCGAGGATGGCATTTTATGAGTACATGGGTTGGGTTTGGTGACATTATTCGAAGCAAGATTGAGTGGTGTTTGAACTTCGATCCAAACAGAAATATATTAACCGCAGGTATTGCAGAAAGTATCAATAAAACCAAATTGATGGGTTGTTGTGGTTTGTGTGGTAGAAGGTGGCAGTTTTGAGTGATCTTTGGGTGATTCACGATGGTTTATCATGGTGGGTTGAGTTTTTAGTAGTTTATGTCGATCATGGTGATCTTGTGGTGGTGGTGAAGATTATGGTTCGAGTAAAACAGGAAAACATATAGTACCTTTATGTGGGTTTGATGATCTCATTTAAATCTAAAGATAATATTAATAACAATGTATAGCAGTAGTTTTACAAAGGTGAGTGTGGGTTTAGGGTTGAAGGGTTCTTGGTTACGCGATAGTGAATCAAGGAGTGATAAATGTGGTAATCAACTTGGAGATGGTGTGGCATAGCAACAGAAACTAGCTAATAGCAGTAGGAAAGATGTTTGTGAATCAGAAAATATAGACTGTAGTGGTGGTTAGATGGTGAGGAGATGGTGGTTTAGTGTTGAAGTTTGAAGATGATTTGGTGTTTTCATAGAAAAGAAATAGGAGTTAGAATTTGATACATTTATTGATAGGTGGTGAGTTTATGTTATAAGGTGATCGTTGGATATGGGATATATATCTCATTCATAAATATGTATATTATGTGCTGAATAATTGAGTGGAAATATGATTTGATTATATGAAATTGACTTGTAACCGATTACAGACAATAGTATTCGATCAACCATTAAAAAAAATAAAGAAACAAAAAAAAATGTTACCTACTTCTACCAAATCTGTACGATGGATTTAGTGTGAATCTCATAGATTTTGTTTTTTGACTGAATTGTTATCTTTGAAGTTAATTACAAACAGATCATACTCGTTTATATTAATTAATAATGAATTTAAATATATTAATAACAATTAAATAAATAATATTAGAGATAATAAAAAAATACTAATAATAATAATAATAATAATAATAATAATAATAATAATAATAATAATAATAATAATAATAATAATAATAATAATAATGAGTAATAGTAATAATAAGTCACAAAATAAAGATTTGAATGAAATTGATAATAATATTATTAGTAATGATAATAATAATAATAAAAATGATAATAATAATAATATTATTAGTGATAATGATAATGATTTTTACTAATATTATACATTAGTAAATGTTGATTCCATATTAAGATTAAGTTTAAATTTGTTCGGAAATTTCCGGGTCGTCACAGTACCTACCCGTTAAAGAAATTTCGTCCCGAAATTTGAGTGTGGTCGTCATGGCTAACAATAAAAATATTTTCATGACGAATATGAGTTGATAACTAAAGTTTTATCATTATTGATTAATATAGATAAATTGATTCGTCTACTTGAAGCATACGAGTGAAGTTGTCACAAAAAATTGAGATAGAGATTTAGCTTTTGACGGAGTCACGTTTGAATTTGGAAAATAAAGTGCTTCTTTACTTTTGACGTTGTCTTGGTTGAATTCAGGAATTCAAGGAATTTAAAAGAAAATCTTTGAAATCTGAATAAGATCTGATTTCCTCGGGATTAAGGAAATTAAAATCTCTTTAATTTAATGCGATCATCTGTCTCGATTGCTTTGTCTGGTATCTCCACTATAAATGAACTTTTTTCGTTCCATTATTTTCACCATTCTTATACTAAATTCCCAAATTCAAAAGGTTTTGAAAATGCTTAATCCAGTTCTGATTCTTGTCATTATCCTTACTATCGCAACAACCCTTCTCCTTTTCCAACTACCACCGGAGGAATCTGTATTCTTCTACTTCGCCCTTGGGGTTATAATGTTTTTAATTCTCCCGTGTCTTTATGTTGCAATAAACATTGATATACACGGTTTGTAATTTATGTGTTGTTTTCAAGTTTTGTATCCTCCTTTATATTTCGGAGCTCCATGCTTTTGTTTTCTCTTCCCAACTTTAAATCAAGCGGATAATGATTTAGAATTTGTAGATATAGAATTTTGATTGGTTATAATATTCTAAGTAGGAAGGAACGTGATAGCACGATTTGATTTTCAAATTTATCAACATTACAGAAGATAGAACTATCAAGAATATATTCTTCTTGTTATGTTCGTAGGTTATGTAGAATGAAAGAGTTATGTAATATGACACATGATGACGTTATGATCTGTGAACCATTATGCTCCAGTAGAATTTCCAGCATGACTTACGGTAATATAATCACGTTGGTCAAGCGTCATTATATTATACTAACTCATGCTTCAATTCCCTACACTTCTCCACAATTCATAATTTATACTTAGATTTTACAGAAGTTTTCGATATAATGAAATACATAAAACATGAAGAGGTAGATAATTTCGGACAAGAAGATTTATGAAAATATCCTAAGAAATATCGAAGATATTTATGATGATATTTTGGAGTTTCTAAGTTCGAAAGTTGATGAAGAAAAATTTTCCGCAGGATTTTAATATGACTTCGGAGCAAGATATTTTCTAAAGATTTCATCGGATTCAGAATTATCTGGATTCTTTGAATATAGGGTTTGGTCCTTGTATTTGTCCTTAACCTCCTCCATGGTTAGCTCAATCTGTTTTTCAGTGCCAAATTTTCTATCGAGCGTTCCCAACATTCCATTCTTTATTATCAAACTTTTGACCATTTAGGTCATCTAAAATTTTACTGTTCCGTCTGCATTTAATACAGCCATATCTGAATCATTGGTTATCAATCCGAGGTGGTTTCAGGAGAATTGTGTTTTTAGATGATTAAACGCTGATGGTAATATGGTGGAATATGAAAGGTTCCCCAGTAACAATAAAAGAGCACGCATAGATATCAAAGTTATAATAAGATTGTTTCGAACGAAATGTCGATGTTGATTGTGCTGGAGCTGTGACAAAATTTGCTATTTTGAAAGGGATTACCAAGTTATTTTGGCTAATAATAACACTAAAGGAATTGGCACTGCTACAGGTTAAATGTTCGCTCAGTTTCTGAGAGTTTTTTTTTTTTTTCAGGTGCATAACTATGTGCATCAATCTCTTCTTCCGTAGATGGAGTGCGGTTGGTTTATCCTCTTGATTGAGGTGTTTCTAAGAATCATGATAGATTTGAATGCAGATTGTAATCGTCAAAACACAAATGAGGTTTAAGATGAAATCAAGTGGCAAACTTGAAGCATTGTTTAGTTTCATATGTTATAATCAATATTTTAATTCATTTTAATTGTCCAATGTTATTAGTCCACAGTCGATAGTCCACAGTTAACAGTCCAATAATTCATATATAATTTAATATATAATATTTGAATTAATTAATACGTATCGTGACCCGTGTACATGTCTCAGGCTCGATCACAACTCAAACTATATATATTATTGTAGAATCAACCTCAACCCTGTATAGAGAACTCGATCATTACTGCATATAGAGTTTCTATAGTTATTCCAAATGATATATATAGATGCGTCGATATGATATGTCAAAACCTTGTATACATGTCCCGATATTTAAAGTGCATAAAAATAAATAACAGAAATTTAAATGACGATAAATAAAGTGTGTAAAGTAAATAACAGAAATTAAATGAAGATAAAATTGCGAGAATGTAAATAGAGATAATTAAATTGCGATAAATAAAATGTAATCAGTTAGCTAGAAAAAATTAGCTAGGAACAGTTAGCGTGGATTCTTAACAAAATTTCTTATAGTTAATTTGTTTGTTTCTAACAAATTTTATTTTGTCAAATGTTTTCTTCATTATTCCACTTGTTGGATTCTGATAAATCAAAATCCAAATATGAAATTGAATGAAAATGGTTATTTTGTAATGAACAGATTCATATATCGGTGAATGTATGTAGGATAGTAAATGACTGTTGAATCAGATTCGTAGAATGTACAGTATAACTTATTAATGTGGAATTTAAATATTCCTCGGGTATTACCTACCCGTTAAAATATTTTCACCATTAACAGTTTGTACAAAAGGATTTTTTTTTAATTACAATCTTTATGAAAACATATATACATATATATTTTCTTCAGATGTAATGATGGATTTAATGAGTTAATATGATATTAAACTCATATGATTTTCAGTTTGAGCTAGAATAAGTAATCTCTAAAACTATTAGGAACCACATATTCTTCGCAGAATATTAATGAAGTTATGGATCAATACTTCATCGTTCATTGTTGTTGGTACTCCTTAGTATATATGGTGCATATGATATTGATGTTCGTGGTAAAGATTTTGATGTTGAGGTGTGGGATGCGGATGTTGATGTTGGTGGTGGTGATGGTACTGTTGATGTTGTTGATGGTGGTACTGGTTATGCTGCTGGTGCTGCTGCTGGTGTTTGTAACCTTCGCACCATATTCTCTAAAGCCACTACCCGAGCGCGAAGCTCGTTAACCTCTTCTATTACACCGGGGTGACTGTCGGTTCGGACGAGTGGATAAATAAGATCTAGAATTTGGTATAGTATATGATCGTGATGAGATACTCGGGAAATGAGAGAGAAAATGGTGTTTCGGACAGGTTCGCCGGTAAGTGCTTCAGGTTCTTCACTCAGAGGTGTATTCGGTTGGTGGAAGGGATCACCTTCTTCTTGCCTCCAATGATTAAGTAGGCTACGAACCCATCCCCAATTCATCCAGAATTGGTGATGACTAATTGGTTTATCCATTCCGGTTACACTGTCTTCGGAGCTTGAGTCGAAATCCATATTGAAATAGCTGTCGGAATCTAAGGAATTTGAACTAGTTGCGAGTTCCATCTTGTACGGTTAGATAAAGGATTTTCGATATGAGATGATTTTTGGATATCGGATGATATTCTAATTGTATAGAATACCTAAATATAGTACAGAAGATCCCGTATATTACGGAGGGAATTAAGGAAACGTGTCAGATAAAGTCTAAAATAACAGATACGCTAAGATATGGATTAGCAGATATGCTAAGATATGACCGTCTATACACTATCAATACAGTAATTGCAATAAGACGTGTCGAGACTGAAAATGATAAGTAGATATTTTTCGACAAATGGTGGTAAGCAAAAACTTTTAACATGCAGACCAGGTTCAAGTCTAGACTCATTAATATAACCTAACAACTACTAGGTCGAAGTCCAGACTCATTAATGCATCCTAACAACTACTAGTTAGACACACTAAAGCAAGACCTGGTTCGCTACGACCACCGCTCTGATACCAACTGTGATGACCCGTCCTAATCCATTTGGACGAGGTCATCAACATCTGGTCCCATTGCGAGGTACTGACCTAAATATGCCAGGAATGACTTCAAGTAATATCTTTAAAATGAGCAAATGCACAGCGGAAGATTTCTTTCATACCTGAGAATAAACATGCTTAAAAGTGTCAACCAAAAGGTTGGTGATTCATAGATTTATCATAACAATCATTTCAATATATTAATAGACCACAAGATTTCCGTTTATAAGTATATGTACACTCGCAAGTGTATAAAAGTATTCTATAAGTTGTAGGCACCCGGTAACAAGCCTTAACGTTCATGTTTTACCCTCTGAAGTACACCAGATCAGGTGTGTTTAAAATAACCTCGAAGTACTAAAGCATCCCATAGTCAGGATGGGGTTTGTCAGGCCCAATAGATCTATCTTTAGGATTCGCGCCTACCGTACAAAGACAAGTAGTTTAATGTTACCAAGTTAAGGGTATATTTCTGGTTTAAACCCACATAGAATTAGTTTTAGTACTTGTGCCTATTTCGTAAAACATTTATAAAACAGCGCATGTATTCTCAGCCCAAAAATATATATAAAAAGCGAGTAATGAAACTCACCATACTGTATTTTGTAGTAAAAATACATATGACAATATTGAACAATGCAGGGTTGGCCTCGGATTCACGAACCTATATCAATTATCTATATTAACACATATAATAGAAATCGAACAATTTATATTCTTAGTGATATACTTGTTATTTTAATATATTATATGTTATATGTTTTAAATATATTGTTATGTACTAATTGTTATTTGGTAAGATAATACTAATACTAATAAATAAAAAGTTGTAATTTCTTTATAATGATAATCTTAATGATATCAATAATGTCAATTCAAATAAAAAAAATGATAATTTTATTAATAATGTTATTTTTAATAAAAATAGTTTTAGTAAAAATGATAGTTTTAACAATAATGATAATAAAATAAAAAGTATTATTTTTACAATAAAAATTATAATTTTGATAATATCTCTTAGTACTTAATAATACTTATTAATAATACTTGATAGTAATTAATGTTAATAATAAAAATAATATTAATGATAGCAATAGTTATAATAATAATAATAATAATAATAATAATAATAATAATAATAATAATAATAATAATAATAATAATAATAATAATAATAATAATAAAACTACCTTAAAAGCTTTTCCCCCAAAACAAAATATCCCAGACGGGGCTCGAACCCGCGATCACTCGTGCACCCGACAACACCCTAACCGTTCCTCCATTTCCATTTTTCCTGATTTCATTCTCAACGTAATCTAATTTAACAAATGTTTCTGTTCTTCATCTTCTTAAATTAAAAACCTATATCATCATTATCGTATGTATCGAATAATAGATTCCTCATCATGTATAACAATTCACCGAATCATCCTTGTCTTTGATATTTTATGTATCATCAATTCACTATTATATTTATCATCTTATCTATCATCCACTATCATTATCTTCTTCAATATCGTTATCATCATCGTAAATCATACATCCTAATTATATCACCTAATCTTCATCATCAATCATAAATCTACTTTGTGTTTTTAAACCCCAACAGGAAGCTACAAAACAATAGCAAGGAAGTTACAACAACAGGCGGTTTGGATAGTTCTTGGTGACGGTTTAAAAAAATTCGAATGATATAAGCTTGTAGCGATTTGATGGTATGAAATGAATGGGTTTTCCTTGGCCTAAACTCTCAATATTTTGAAGCCCTATTTACTGCCCTTCAGCAGCTCAATACTAGTTCCCGTGGCCCAATATCAAAACGAATTTTAAATATAGTCGTCCACTTGGTACGTGGAGTAAATTTGGCCAGCAATGTTTTCGTAAAAAAATACATATATCTGTTTAAATAAACAAAGTATTAGCTGGTACCCATCAACTATCACTCATCATATTTTATACATCCTTTTCATGAACATGTGGGTGAGTTTGTTTTTTTTATTTGCAGCCTAAATCGAATGGGACAATCCTGAATATGTTACACGTATAATTCCAAACAAGATCATCCTTTGTTTGCCACTTGCTCGATTTGATTTTTATCATGGGTCCTATCTATCATAATCATAATAATACTTAATATTATAGCATCACCGTTCATCCCATCTAAGCTCTTCATATCACCATTATCTTTATCCATTATTTTCATATTACAGAAACATATTTGGAACGTATAGGAGTTGCATATGTAATCGTGAGCTGTTAGATGAATAGAAGAGTATAATATAGAATTCTTAAGCAGCGAACAGTAACAATTTCGAGGATGGCATTTTATGAGTACATGGGTTGGGTTTGGTGACATTATTCGAAGCAAGATTGAGTGGTGTTTGAACTTCGATCCAAACAGAAATATATTAACCGCAAGTATTGCAGCAAGTATTAATAAAACCAAATTGATGGGTTGTTGTGGTTTGTGTGGTAGAAGGTGGCGGTTTTGAGTGATCTTTGGGTGATTCACAATGGTTTATCATGGTGGGTTGAGTTTTTAGTGGTTTATGTCGATCATGGTGATCTTGTGGTGGTGGTGAAGATTTTGGTTCGAGTAAAACAGGAAAACATATAGTACCTTTATGTGGGTTTGATGATCTCATTTAAATCCAAAGATAATATTAATAACAATGTATAGTAGTAGTTTTACAAAGGTGAGTGTGGGTTTAGGGTTGAAGGGTTCTTGGTTACGCGATAGTGAATCAAGGAGTGATAAATGTGGTAATCAACTTGGAGATGGTGTGACATAGCAACAGAAACTAGCTAATAGCAGTAGGAAAGACGTTCGTGAATCAGAAAATATAGACTGTAGTGGTGGTTAGATGGTGAGGAGATGGTGGTTTAGTGTTGAAGTTTGAAGATGATTTGGTGTTTTCATAGAAAAGAAATAGGAGTTAGAATTTGATACATTTATTGATAGGTGGTGAGTTTATGTTATAAGGTGATCGTTGGATATGGGATATATATCTCATTCATAAATATGTATATTATGTGCTGAATAATTGAGTGGAAATATGATTTGATTATATGAAATTGACTTGTAACCGATTACAGACAATAATATTCGATCAACCATTAAAAAAAAATAAAGAAACAAAAAAAAAATGTTACCTACTTCTACCAAATCTGTACAATGGATTTAGTGTGAATCTCATAGATTTTGTTTTTGGACTGAATTGTTATCATTGAAGTTAATTACAAACAGATCATACTCGTTTATATTAATTAATAATGAATTTAAATATATTAATAACAATTAAATAAATAATATTAGAGATAATAAAAAAATACTAATAATAATAATAATAATAATAATAATAATAATAATAATAATAATAATAATAATAATAATAATAATAATAATAATAATAATAATAATAATAATAATAATAATAATAATAATAATAATAATAATAATAATGAGTAATAGTAATAATAAGTCACAAAATAAAGATTTGAATGAAATTGATAATAATATTATTAGTAATGATAATAATAATAATAAAAATGATAATGATAATATTATTAGTGATAATGATAATGATTTTTACTAATATTATACATTAGTAAATGTCGATTCCATATTAAGATTAAGTTTAAATTTGTTCGGAAATTTCCGGGTCGTCACATCGGCTTTCATACCTGGCCACCAAAAATGTTTCTTAAGATCCTTGTACATCTTCCCCGTTCCAGGATGTATTGAGTATCTGATTTTATGAGCTTCTCTAAGTACCATTTCTCTCATATCTCCAAATTTTGGTACCCGAATTCGTTCAGCCCTATACCGGGTTCTGTCTTCCCGAATATTAAGATGCTTCTCCGATCCTTTCGGTATTTCATCCTTTAAATTTCCCTCTTTTAAAACTCCTTGTTGCGCCTCCTTTATTTGAGTAGTAAGGTTAGTGTGAATCATTATATTCATAGATTTTACTCGAATGGGTTCTCTGTCCTTTCTGCTCAAGGCGTCGGCTACCACATTTGCCTTCTCAGGGTGGTAACGAATCTCAAAGTCGTAATCATTCAATAATTCAATCCACCTAAGCTGCCTCATATTCAGTTGTTTCTGATTAAATATGTGTTGAAGACTTTTATGGTCGGTATATATAATACTTTTGACCCCATATAAGTAGTGCCTCAAAGTCTTTAATGCAAAAACAACTGCGCCTAATTCCAAATCATGCGTCGTATAATTTTGCTCGTGAATCTTCAATTGTCTAGACGCATAAGCAATCACCTTCGTCCGTTGCATTAATACACAACCGAGACCTTACTTTGATGCGTCACAATAAATCACAAAATCATCATTCCCTTCAGGCAATGACAATATAGGTGCCGTAGTTAGCTTTTTCTTCAATAATTGAAACGCCTTCTCTTGTTCATCCTTCCATTCAAATTTCTTCCCTTTATGCGTTAATGCAGTCAAGAGTTTTGCTATTTTGGAGAAATCTTGGATGAATCTTCTGTAGTAACCAGCCAATCCTAAAAATTGACGTATATGCTTAGGAGTTTTTGGGGTTTCCCACTTTTCAACGGTTTCGATCTTTGCCGGGTCCACCTGGATACCTTCTTTGTTCACTATGTGACCGAGGAATTGAACTTCTTCCAACCAAAATGCACACTTTGAAAACTTAGCGTACAGTTTTTCTTTCCTCAATACTTCTAGCACTTTTCTCAAATGTTCTTCGTGCTCTTGATCATTCTTTGAGTAAATAAGTATGTCATCGATGAAAACAATGACAAACTTGTCAATATATGGCCCACACACTCGGTTCATAAGGTCCATGAACACAGCTGGTGCGTTAGTCAATCCAAACGGCATAACCATAAACTCGTAATGACCATAACGCGTCCTAAAAGTAGTTTTTGGAATATCATCCTCCTTTACTCGCATTTGATGATATCCAGAACGTAAATCGATCTTCGAATAAATCGACGAGCCTTGTAGTTGATCAAATAAGTCGTCAATTCTCGGCAGTGGATAACGGTTTTTGATGGTAAGTTTGTTCAACTCTCTGTAGTCAATACACAACCTAAATGTACTATCCTTCTTCTTGACAAACAAAACAGGAGCTCCCCATGGTGACGTGCTTGGTCGAATGAAACCACGTTCTAATAGTTCTTGCAGTTGGCTTTGCAGTTCTTTCATCTCGCTGGGTGCGAGTCTATAAGGAGCACGAGCTATTGGTGCAGCTCCTGGTACAAGATCTATTTGAAATTCAACAGATCGATGTGGAGGTAGTCCTGGTAATTCTTTTGGAAATACATCGGGAAATTCTTTTGCGACGGGAACATCATTGATGCTCTTTTCTTCAGTTTGTACTTTCTCGACGTGTGCTAGAACAACATAGCAACCTTTTCTTATTAGTTTTTGTGCCTTCAAATTACTAATAAGATGTAGCTTCATGTTGCCCTTTTCTCCGTACACCATTAAGGGTTCTCCTTCTTCTCATACAATGCGAATTGTATTTTTATAACATACGATCTCTGCTTTCATCTTCTTCAGCCAATCCATGCCAACTATTACATCAAAACTCCCTAACTCTACTGGTATCAAATCAATCTTAAATATTTCGCTACCCAGTTTAATTTCTCGATTCCAGCATATATTATCTGCTGAAATTAATTTACCGTTTGCTAATTTGAGTAAAAATTTACTATCCAATGGCGTCAATGGACAACTTAATTTAGCACAAAAATCTCTACTCATATAGCTTCTATCTGCACCCGAATCAAATAAAACGTAAGCAGATTTATTGTCAATAAGAAACGTACCCGTAACAAGCTCCGGGTCTTCCTGTGCCTCTGCCGCATTAATATTGAAAACTCTTCTGCGGCCTTGTCCATTCGTGTTCTCCTGGTTCGGGCAATTTCTAATAATGTGGCCCGGTTTTCCACATTTATAACAAACTACATTGGCATAACTTGCTCTGACACTACTTGCTCCGCCATTACTCGTTCTGACACCATTTGTTCGTTTCGTTCTGTTAACCCCTGGTCCGTAGACCTCACACTTCGCCGCGCTATGACCATTTCTTTTACACTTGTTGCAAAATTTGGTGCAGAACCCCGAGTGATACTTTTCACACCTTTGGCATAGCTGCTTCTGATTGTTGTTGTTGTTGCGGTTGTTATTGTTGTTGGGATGATTGTTGTAGTTGTTGTTGTTGTTGTTGTTGTTATTGTTTTTGTTGTTGGGCCGTTTGTTGTAGTTGCGATTGATGTTGCGATTGTTGGGATAATTGTTGCGATTATTGTAATTGCTGTTGTTTTTGTATTGGTGATTCTTATCACCGTTTTTCTCCCACTTTCTTTTGACTTGCTTCACATTGGCCTCTTCAGCCGTCTGTTCTTTAATTCTTTTCTCAATCTGGTTCACTAGTTTGTGAGCCATTCTACATGCCTGTTGTATGGAGGCGGGCTCGTGTGAACTTATATCTTCTTGGATTCTTTCCGGTAATCCTTTCACAAAAGCGTCGATCTTCTCTTCCTCATCTTCGAACGCTCCCGGACACAGTAGGCACAATTCTATGAATCGTCTTTAGCACGTGGTAATATCAAATCCTTGGGTTCGTAACCCTCTAAGTTCTGTCTTGAGCTTATTGACCTCGGTTCTGGGACGGTACTTCTCGTTCATCAAGTGCTTGAATGCTGACCACGGTAGTGCGTACGCATCATCTTATCCCACTTGCTCTAGATAGGTATTCCACCATGTTAACGCAGAACCTGTGAAGGTATGCGTAGCGTACTTCACTTTGTCCTCTTCAGTACACTTACTTATGGAAAACACCGATTCAACCTTCTCGGTCCACCGTTTCAATCCGATCGGTCCTTCGGTTCCATCAAATTTCAAAGGTTTGCAGGCAGTGAATTCTTTGTAGGTGCATCCTACACGATTTCCTGTACTGCTAGATCCAAGGTTATTGTTGGTATGTAGCGCAGCCTGTACTGCGGCTATGTTTGAAGCTAGAAAAGTACGGAATTCCTCTTCATTCATATTCACGGTGTGTCGAGTAGTCGGTGCCATTTCCTTCAAAATAGTCAAATGGAACAAGTTAATCATACAGAATATTAAGAGTAGTTAATAGTATTTTGTAGCATAATATGAACTCATTTATAAAAGCTTTTTCTTCATATTAGCGTTTTATAAGTTTAAATTCGGGTAGTACCTACCCGTTAAGTTCATACTTAGTAGCTAATATACAATTCAACTACTACAATTCTATATGAAAAACTGATTATAATAATATTTCGCGTTCAAACTTTTATACAATATTTTACAAACTTACAATACCGCTTATTTTACATAAAGCATGAAATATAGCACACAATAACTTTGATACAAGATAGTTGTGAAGATAATTCTAGCTAGTACACAAGTCGTTCAGCAAAGGCAATAAAGACACGTATATCATACGTCCAGAAACAAGTCATGCATTCTGGTTTTACTAGGACTACTTCCCATCCTTGGTCTTGTGGAACATAACCGTTATGGCCGTTGATAAGACAGCGTGTTGTAACGTCGTCAAAGGGACGAGTGTTACGTAATGACCAACAGTCTCGTAATAACCTAAAAACCTCATTTCTTACCCCAATTACTGACTCCGTCACTTGTGGGAACGTTTTGTTTAATAGTTGTAGCCCGATGTTCTTTTTCTCACTTTTGTGAGAAGCGAACATTACTAACCCGTAAGCATAGCATGCTTTTTTATGTTGCATGTTAGCCGCTTTTTCTAAATCATGAAGTCCTATATTCGGATACATTGAGTCAAAATAATTTCTTAACCCGTTGCGTAAAATAGCATTTGGGTTCCCCGTAATATATGCGTCAAAGTAAACACATCGTAACTTATGGGTTTCCCAATGTGATATCCCCCATCTTTCAAACGAAAGTCTCTTATAAACCAAGACATTCTTGGAACGTTCTTCGAATGTCTTACAAACTGATTTCGCCGTAAATAGTTGTGCCGAAGAATTCTGACCGACTCTAGACAAGATTTCATCAATCATGTCTCCGGGTAGGTCTCTTAAAATATTGGGTTGTCTATCCATTTTGTGTTTTTATACTGTAAAATAGACAAGAGTTAGATTCATAAAAAAAATACTTATTAATACACGCAATTTTTACATATATCATAAAGCATAAGCACACTATATTACATATATTACACCACACGAATACAACTATCTTATTCCGACTCGCTCGTTTCTTCTTCTTCGGTTTTGGTTCGTTTTGCCAAGTTTCTAGGGATATATGATGCTCCCCTAATACGAGCTGTCGTTTTCCACAACGGTTTAGAAAAACCTGGTGGTTTAGAGGTTCCCGGGTCATTGTTACAACTTAAGGGCTTCGGGGGTTGACGATACATATAAAGTTCATCGGGGTTGGAATTAGATTTCTCTATTTTTATACCCTTTCCCTTATTATTTTCTTTTTCCTTTTTAAATTCAGTTGGGGTAATTTCTATAACATCATCGGAATTCTCGTCGGAATCCGATTCATCGGAGAATTGGTAATCCTCCCAATATTTTGCTTCCTTGGCGGAAACACCATTGACCATAATTAACCTTGGTCGGTTGGTTGAGGATTTTCTTTTACTTAAACGTTTTATTATTTCCCCCACCGGTTCTATTTCCTCCTCCAGTTCCTCCTCTTCCGGTTCTGATTCTTCTTCCGGTTCTTCTTCGGGAACTTGTGAATCAGTCCAATATATATTCGAGTCTTCGTTATTATTATTTGAGTCAATGGAATTTGTGCTAGAGGTAGACATCTATCACACAATATCAAAAATGTTAAGAGATTAATATATCACATAATATATACATGTTAATAATATATAGTTTCCAACAAAAATGTTAAGCAATCATTTTTAAAGAAAACACGGTCGAAGTCCAGACTCACTAATGCATCCTAACAAACTCGATAAGACACACTAATGCAAATTTCTGGTTCTCTAAGACCAACGCTCGGATACCAACTGAAATGTCCCGTTCTTATTGATTAAAAACGTTCCATATTAATTGATTTCATTGCGAGGTTTTGACCTCTATATGAGACGTTTTTCAAAGACTGTATTCATTTTTAAAACAAACCATAACCTTTATTTCATAAATAAAGGTTTAAAAAGCTTTACGTAGATTATCAAATAATGATAATCTAAAATATCCTGTTTACACAGGACCATTACATAATGGTTTACAATACAAATATGTTACATCGAAATCAGTTTCTTGAATGCAGTTTTTACACAATATCATACAAACATGGACTCCAAATCTTGTCCTTATTTTAGTATACAACAGCGGAAGCTCTTAGTATTCACCTGAGAATAAACATGCTTTAAACGTCAACAAAAATGTTGGTGAGTTATAGGTTTAACCTATAAATATCAAATCGTAACAACAGACCACAAGATTTCATATTTGAATACACATCCCATACATAGAGATAAAAATCATTCATATGGTGAACACCTGGTAACCGATATTAACAAGATGCATATATAAGAATATCCCCATCATTCCGGGACACCCTTCGGATATGATATAAATTTCGAAGTACTAAAGCATCCGGTACTTTAGATGGGGTTTGTTAGGCCCAATAGATCTATCTTTAGGATTCGCGTCAATTAGGGTGTCTGTTCCCTAATTCTTAGATTATCAGACTTAATAAAAAGGGGCATATTCGATTTTGATAATTCAACCATAGAATGTAGTTTCACGTACTTGTGTCTATTTTGTAAATCATTTATAAAACCTGCATGTATTCTCATCCCAAAAATATTAGATTTTAAAAGTGGGACTATAACTCACTTTCACAGATTTTTACTTCGTCGGGAAGTAAGACTTGGCCACTAGTTGATTCACGAACCTATAACAATATATACATATATATCAAAGTATGTTCAAAATATATTTACAATACTTTTAATATATTTTGATGTTTTAAGTTTATTAAGTCAGCTGTCCTCGTTAGTAACCTACAACTAGTTGTCTACAGTTAGATGTACAGAAATAAATCGATAAATATTATCTTGAATCAATCCACGACCCAGTGTATACGTATCTTAGTATTGATCACAACTCAAACTATATATATTTTGGAATCAACCTCAACCCTGTATAGCTAACTCCAACATTCACATATAGAGTGTCTATGGTTGTTCCGAAATATATATAGATGTGTCGACATGATAGGTCGAAACATTGTATACGTGTCTATGGTATCTCAAGATTACATAATATACAATACAAGTTGATTAAGTTATGGTTGGAATAGATTTGTTACCAATTTTCACGTAGCTAAAATGAGAAAAATTATCCAATCTTGTTTTACCCATAACTTCTTCATTTTAAATCCGTTTTGAGTTAATCAAATTGCTATGGTTTCATATTGAACTCTATTTTATGAATCTAAACAGAAAAAGTATAGGTTTATAGTCCGAAAAATAAGTTACAAGTCATTTTTGTAAAGGTAGTCATTTCAGTCGAAAGAACGACGTCTAGATGACCATTTTAGAAAACATACTTCCACTTTGAGTTTAACCATAATTTTTGGATATAGTTTAATGTTCATAATAAAAATCATTTTCCCAGAATAACAACTTTTAAATCAAAGTTTATCATAGTTTTTAATTAACTAACCCAAAACAGCCCGCGGTGTTACTACGACGGCGTAAATCCGGTTTTACGGTGTTTTTCGTGTTTCCAGGTTTTAAATCATTAAGTTAGAATATCATATAGATATAGAACATGTGTTTAGTTGATTTTAAAAGTCAAGTTAGAAGGATTAACTTTTATTTGCGAACAAGTTTAGAATTAACTAAACTATGTTCTAGTGATTACAAGTTTAAACCTTCGAATAAGATAGCTTTATATGTATGAATCGAATGATATTATGAACATCATTACTACCTAAAGTTCCTTAGATAAACCTACTGGAAATGAGAAAAATAGATCTAGCTTCAAAGGATCCTTGGATGGCTTGAAAGTTCTTGAAGCAGAATCATGACACGAAAACAATTTCAAGTAAGATTTCCACTCGAAATAAGATTGTTATAGTTATAGAAATTGAATTAAAGTTTGAATATGATTATTACCTTGTATTAGAAAGATAACCTACTGTAAGTGACAAAGGTTTCTTGATCTTGGATGATTACTTGGAATGGATTTAGAAAACTTGGAAGTAAACTTGCAATCTTGGAAGTATTCTTGATTTTATGAAACTAGAACTTTTGGAATTTATGAAGAACACTTAGAACATGAAGATAGAACTTGAGAGAGATCAATTAGATGAAGAAAATTGAAGAATGAAAGTGTTTGTAGGTGTTTTTGGTCGTTGGTGTATGGATTAGATATAAAGGATATGTAATTTTGTTTTCATGTAAATAAGTCATGAATGATTACTCATATTTTTGTAATTTTATGAGATATTTCATGCTAGTTACCAAATGATGGTTCCCAAATATGTTAGGTGACTCACATGGGCTGATAAGAGCTAATCATTGGAGTGTATATACCAATAGTACATACATCTAAAAGCTGTGTATTGTACGAGTACGAATACGGGTGCATACGAGTAGAATTGTTGATGAAACTGAACGAGGATGTAATTGTAAGCATTTTTGTTAAGTAGAAGTATTTTGATAAGTGTCTTGAAGTCTTTCAAAAGTGTATGAATACATATTAAAACACTACATGTATATACATTTTAACTGAGTCGTTAAGTCATCGTTAGTCATTACATGTAAATGTTGTTTTGAAACCTTTAGGTTAACGATCTTGTTGAATGTTGTTAACCCATTGTTTATTATAACAAATGAGATGTTAAATTGTTATATTATCATGATATTATGATATATAATATATCTTAGTATGATATATATACAGTTAAATGTCGTTACAACGATAATCGTTACATATATGTCTCGTTTCGAAATCATTAAGTTAGTAGTCTTATTTTTACATATGTATTTCATTGTTAATACACTTAATAATATATTTACTTATCATTTAACATAATTAACCAAGTGTATCAATATCTTGATATGATTTTTATGTACATAGTAAGACGTTGTTATAACGATAATCGTTATATATATCGTTTTCAAGTTTTTTAAATTAATAGTCTCATTTTTATGTATATAACTCATTGTTAAAATACCTAATGAGATACATACTTATAATAAAATCATGTTAACTATATATATAACCATATATATGTCATCGTATAGTTTTTACAAGTTTTAACGTTCGTGAATCACCGGTCAACTTGGGTGGTCAATTGTCTATATGAAACCTATTTCAATTAATCAAGTCTTAACAAGTTTGATTGCTTAACATGTTGGAAACACTTAATCATGTAAATAACAATTTCATTTAATATATATATATATATATATATATATATATATATATATATATATATATATAAACATGGAAAAGTTCGGGTCACTACAAGATCGTGGTGGTTTGTGGTGGTCTCGTCCGAAACAGAAAGGAATACAGTGGCAGCAAAAATGGTGAGGATGGTGGTGGTGTTTGCTTGGTGACTCATGGTGGTTGTTTATGGCGACGGTGACTATGGTGATCGGTTATCAATGGTGGTGGAGTGGCCGGTTGTAATATATGGATGGTAGCCATGAGTGGTGATGATGCTTGGTTCGACAAGAAGCAAGAAAAGGAAAAGAGAGATCGGGTGGTTTCTTAAGATATTTGTATATCTAGTATATATATATATATATATATATATATATATATATATATATATATATATATATATATATATAACTACTAATAATATGATAATGATTAATATATAATTTAGTAATATTCATGTGGTGAATTTGAAAAAGTTGATTTGAAATGAAACGGAAATTGGTTTAGTGGTGGTGGTCTAGTGATTTGTCAAGGAATATAAAAGAGAAAAATGAGATTCCTAATGCAGTGTATGAAAAGGTATATATACAATTCATGTATTACATGTGTATCTATATATTATAAAGAATAGATAAATAGAAAGTGACGTAAAATGGAAAGAAAAGGAGATAGTGGACAAGTGGGTGTGTGAATATATGTGTGAGTGTGTCTGCATAAATATATAGGGAGAATGGATAGACAGTGAAAAAATGTGAAATGACTTAATAATGGTGGAAGGAGGTTTTTCATGGGTGTCGATAGTTGCTCAAAGAGAAAAGTTATTTGTTCAATTAACAGAAAGAAAGAATAAGAAAGTAACACGAGAGTTAAATATATGAAAGTGTGTGGTGGGATGTGGGGTTTGAGTGTTAGTTGTCTTAACACTACATGTAGAGATATACCCAGTTCAATGAAGATGTTCGTGGTTTCTTTAAATGCCCAAACAAATATAGTGTATATATGTTTGTGAGAAGATAGTGGAAACATTAAGGAAGAAAACAGTGTACAATTTATAATATAATAATTAATATAAATATATATAATAACAATAATTGATTCCTAAAACGTGCACTAGACACAGTTAAAGATTTTTAATCTACCGACAGTTTTAACGGACTATTATATCGTGCCCCGTTGTTCACTCAGTGGCGAATAAAAAGTCTTTAGAAAAATCCCAAATTTTTATATTAACTATATTTATTTATTTTGGTCATTATGGTATAAAATTCGATCCTTAATTTGTTAAATAAAAATTACATCAACTGTCCCTCTCATTTCTGGGTAAAATATAAAAAGTGTCAAAACTTATCAAATAGTTCCTAAATACATTTTTAGTAAGCCTAAAATTTATAGAACACATTTTTGTATCATCGTTTATTTAAAAAAAATTACATAAGTTTAACTTGCTTAATATCAAACGAAACATCAAACAAATATTACAATCATTTAATATTTATTTTTAATATATTTTATTTATATATAGAGATATATTTTAAATAATAATTATTATAATATCCTATTTTTATTTTATTAATTTTTAATAACAACAACATATAATACTTCAAATTATATTTCGAATTATTACTTATATATACATATACACATATCTATTTACAATTAATTGTTTGTGAATCGTCGAGAGCAGTCGAAGGTCAATTGAATATATGAACATTGTTTCAAAATTTTCTAGACTCAACATTACATACTTTACTTATCGTATCGAAATCATATAAAGATTAAGTTTAAATTTAGTCGGAAATTCCCGGGTCATCACAGGGCGGCCATCATCTGTCGGTATCTAAAAGGCGGGATCGGCACGAGTCGTCCATCAGGGGCGCGTCGGCACCAATGACGATACTGATTACGGAATGGACCTTCCCCAAATTCCGCGGGAATCACAACAGCACCGGGATGGTGATGTGGCTCCTGAGGTACCGGGGCTAGGGGAGCTGGAATCTCCGGAGGTTACTGGGCTCTGTCTGCAGTACTCACAGGGGCAGGCGCATGACCACTAGCTCCGGAGGACGAATCGCCTGGGTCACTAGAGTGTGTCGCCGACAGGATCGGGGGATTGGCAACAGTGGCAGGTGAAGTGGTTGAAGTGTCCGTGTCACTGCCCAAAATGATAGCAGGTGGAATATCCGACATCTGAACAAGGAAAAATAAATTTTCCATGTCAGTAAGTCATAAAGGAAGCACGTATTAGGCCAAGTAACTACAACAGTCTAAATCATGTGTAACAGTAAGTAGCATGGCAATAACGACAAGTATCATGCAATCGAAAGCAGATAATAGCAGGCAGTAGTGAAATCATGTAATAGCATACGGCATATAGCAGTAAAAGTAAGCAGCAGCATGCAGTAAGTTCAGCGGAAACAAGTAATCTAGTAAGTTGTAGATTAGTCCTATTAGTGAATCCTACTCGGGTCGGTCTTAGACTCACTAATGCAACCTAATTCCCTACAACCAATGCTCTGGTACCAAATGTGATGCCCCGTACTAAATCATCATGTACAGACCATCAACAACAGGATCATTACAAGGTCAAACACTATATGCTATTTCAAAATACGTTTGCATTCATGATAAAAGGTGATGTCTTAACCAACATCAATGTTTAACAACCAAAAGTATGCTTCAATGAATGGAAGCATGGATAATAGTATGTGACCCATAGGTTGTTACAAATCATAGTTTCAAAAGTAAATAAGTTTATGAATACAAGATAAACGTTCATGCGTCGACATCTCTAAAGCAGCGGGTGTCTATAGCAAGACTAGTACAACAGCGAAAGCGGCTAACCTTAAGCACCTGAGAAAAAAATGCTTAAAAACATCAACACAAAGGTTGGTGAGCTATAGTTTAAGTATAACAGTATGTAAGGTAGGCCACAAGATTTCAATGCTACAAAGAGCGTTTCAAAACAGTATGATAAAGTATATGTTTAACCGTGGGCACTTGGTAACTAACTTAACGTTTATAACCCCCTGAAAGTACGCTTGGCGAGTGCGTATGTTTACGAAGTATTAAATACTCGTTAAATGCTAGCGCGACTAGCCCGAGTGGGGATGTCAAGCCCTATGGATCCATATCTAAGCTTCGCGTTCACCGGTTCAAAAACCAATGACTAAACATTACCGAGCTAAAGGGAATGTTTATGCCGTTGTATAACCCACACATATATAAAGTTTAAGTACTCATGCCTAGTATGTAAAACGTAAAATGCGCATGTATTCTCAGTTCCTAAAATAGTTAAAGTAAAAAGGGATGCTATAACTCACAGTGGTAAAGTAGTAGTAAAGTCGAGTCGGGAAGTAAGCAAGTACGTAGGTCCGGAAAGTCCTCAACCTAAGTCAAATATTACTAAGTCAGTAAATCATATCAATAGGTTTAAATGTATGTAAATTAGGTCTTAAGGGTCATCATCATTCATCATCAAACAAAAGGTGTAAAGTAAGTTTCGTTCTAGAAAAGAGTTTAAAACAAAGGCTGAATTTGATCAGTCACCACGGCCTCTATACCTACTGAAATAAGTTGAGACCAGTGGCCATGACTCCGTATATGAGTCCTTTAGTTGTGGTAAAAATTCCAGAAGCAAACTCGTCTTCGTTTGACCGTGGCGACGGTCTAAGTGCGAGTAGGTCAGAATTTTCAGCACAACGTTAAAAGACATAGTGACACTCGGAGGGCCATAAATCCTAAACCGTAACTCGGATTAAGACGAGTCTTAAACGAAAAATTATCTACTCGAACAGAGCTAACTGAAAATCAACTTTACAGTAGCCCAGGTATTCAGGTATGTTCCAGAAAACAGTAAACAGTAGGTTCTAGTGGGTTCTTGGTGCTCGATGCTTATCACGGTTCTCATCCTTGATGCATATAGCTTCAAGTGTACAACTCGTTGATTTGTTTGCATCATTTTAACCAAGGTTTAAGCATCATAATACTTGTGTAAGTCTAAGACATGTAGCACAAGTCATTTAAGTGTTGCAAGTAGCTTGATGAACCAAAGTTACATCAAAATCTTAGATCCGACACATACATGAACTATAAAAGTAATATTGAACTACAAACTTGAAAGTAAACTAACTAATTAAGATCTTAAGTTGTAGAACATAGTTCTTAGTTAGATCTTGAAGATCCAAGACCCAAAAGTCTAGATCTAAAGTTATTAAGTTAAATCCTAAGTAATAACACTTGAATCTTTACTTTAATGAAACCATAAGCTATAAAACTTAGATTTTCATCTTGTAAAGTATATGTAAGCTTTCAAGCTTTTGTTTATGACAAAATAAGTAGACCATAAGATATAGAAGCTTAGATCTTTCATAAGTATTTGAAGTTATAACTAGAAAATTAAACTTCTATGTTCTTGAACTTTTAAAGTTAACTTTTGTTCAAGAAAAATGAGATCAAAGTTAACTAGTAACACTTGACCAACAACAACCATAATCACTATTTTAAAACATGAACAAGTGAAGAAATAAACTTAAATAAACAAGTAAATAAGTCATGGTTGTTCATACTTTAAAGATTCAAGCCAAAGTCTTGATCTTTAAGGAAGTAAACTTTTAAGTTTACAACATGAATTCAAGTAATGATTTTTACAACACATGAACTTTAATCTTTTAAAACTTTAAAGGTAGAACCATAAACTAGTAAGTCTAGATTCTTGTGTGTTCTTGTAAATACAAGATAAAATGAAGAATCAAACTAAAGAGTTTGGTTCTTAACAACATGTAAGTAAATAACAACAACAAAGTTTAAGTAACTTAAACAACAACAAAGAACAAGTATAAGAATGATGATGATGCTTATGGTTTCGGTTTTTAGGCAAAGAAAGAAGAGAAATATTTGTTCTAGTTACTTACAATATTAGAGAGAATATGAGAGAAAGTTGAGAGCAAAAGTAAGTAAGTGTGTGTGAAGAATTGAGAGCAAATGAATAAGTAACTAAAAAGGATTTTTGAACTCCTCCTTGATACCCTCCTAGCCGACGGTTTGCTTCAAAAAAAAGAGGAGGGAGTTATCCACAAGACCATGCATGTAATTGTCTTTAAAAGGTGGTTATAAGGTGGCATTGTATGGGGATAAAGTGTAAGTAAGTGGTAACTAGATTCCATGAGCACTTAATCAATCTAGTTAAGTTCTAAAGTAATACTTGCATGAGTAATGGGCTAATTAATCCATTAGGGGTGTAGGGTGGGCTCTTAAGTCCATTAATCATGAGTCCAAGTCCAATTAAGTAATAATTCAAGTAAAAGTCCATTAACACTAATAAAGGCCCAAGTAATCAACTAATAACCTTAGTTAATTAAAATGATTAATAAAAATCAATCATGAATGTAAATAATATTTGAAAATATTATACGTGTAATGTACGGGTGTCACAAAGACGTTTCGGGCATTTAAAGTTAATCGAGGTAACAAGTAAATGTATATAAATAACACATTCATTAAATCACAAGTATTAATTATAATTATTAATAAATAAACGTTGGAAAATCCAGGGTCATTACATTACCCACCTGTTAAAGAAAATTTCGTCCCGAAATTTTTAAGCTGAGGTAGATGGAGGAGTCAGGAATAGGTGAGGATACTTCTGCATCATCTGATCCTCTCGCTCCCAGGTAAACTCAGCTCCTCGTTTGGCATTCCATCGTACTCGGACGATAGGAATCTTATTGTGTTTCAAAGTTTTGACCTCACGGTCCATAATTTCAACAGGCTCTTCCACGAAGTGGAGTTTGTCGTCAATAGTAAGTTCTTCCAGTGGTATGATGAGTTCGGGTGCAGCAAGACACTTCTTCAAGTTTGACACGTGAAAGGTAGGATGAACTGAACTCAATTGTACTGGTAGGTCCAAACGGTAAGCAACGGGTCCAACACGCTCCAAAATTTCAAAAGGACCAATGTATCGCGGGTTTAACTTTTCGCGCTTTCCAAAACGAATCACACCCTTCCAAGGTGCAACCTTCAGCATTACACGGTTACCCACATTGAATTCAAAGTCTTTACATTTATGGTCAGCATAACTCTTTTGACGATCACGGGCCGTCTTAAGTCTAGCTTGAATTTGAGCAATCTTCTCTGTTGTTTCATGGACTACCTCGGGTCCGGTGATTTGCTTTTCGCCTACGTCAGCCTAACAAATAGGAGATCGGCACTTGCGGCCATACAACGCTTCAAAAGGTGCGGCATTAATGCTCGAGTGATAACTATTGTTGTACGAGAATTCATCTAGTGGAAAATTCCTTTCCCAGGCCTTTCCGAAATCAATAACACATGCACGCAACATGTCCTCCAAAGTCTGAATCGTGCGTTCACTTTGCCCGTCGATCTGTAGGTGATATGCAGTACTCATGTCGAGGCGGGTTCCCATGGCTTCTTGCAAAGAACGCCAAAATCTAGAAGCAAAACGGAGATCGCGATCTGAGATTATCGATAAAGGTACACCATGAAGAGATACAACCTCTTTAATGTATATTTGAGCGAGTCTCTCCATCATATCCGTTTCCTTCATAGCTAGGAAGTCTGCAGATTTAGTAAGGTGGTCAACAATAACCCAGATGGTATCGCATCCGCCCACCATCTTTGGTAGCTTGGTGATGAAGTCCATTGTTATCCTTTCCCATTTCCATTGTGGGATTTCCGGTTGTTGAAGTAATCCAGAGGGCCTCTGATGTTCGGTCTTAACTTTCGAACAAGTCAAACACTTACCAACATAAGTTGCAACGTCTTTCTTAAGATTCGGCCACCAATACTGTTCTTTAAGGTCGTGGTACATTTTGCCCGCTCCGGGATGAATCGAATATCTCAACTTGTGGGCTTCATCAAGTATAAGGTTCCGTAGATCTCCATAAAGAGGTACCCAAATTCTTCCGGCATAACATCGGAGTCCAGTATCCCTAACCTCGAATCGAGAAACAAGAATGTTCAAATGTTCATGAGATATATTCTCCTCCTTAAGAGCCTCATCTTGGGCTGCTCAGATCTGACTGTTGAGATTCGAATGGATGGTGATGTTCAGAGCCCTAACGCGAAGAGGTGCCGTCCTCTCCTTTCGGCTTAAAGCATCAGCTACAACATTGGCCTTACCAGGATGATAGCGAAGTTCACAATCATAGTCGTTCAGCGTCTCGATCCATCAACGCTGTCTCATATTCAGTTGCTTCTGATCGAATATGTGTTGGAGACTTTTGTGGTCGGTGAAGATAGTACTCTTAGTTCCATAAAGATAGTGTCTCCATAATTTGAGCGCAAAGACAACGGCTCCAAGTTCGAGATCGTGAGTAGTGTAGTTCCGCTCGTGAATCTTTAGTTGACGGGAAGCATAGGTAAAAACCTTTGATCTTTGCATCAGTACACAACCAAAACCACTTTTTGAAGCATCGCAATAAATGATGAAATCGTCACTGCCTTTAGGAAGAGCTAAGATAGGTGCGGTGGTCAACTTCTTCTTCAAGGTTTGAAGTGCTGATTCATGTGCGGGTTCCCAAATGAACTTCTTCCCTTTGTGAGTCAACGCGGTCAAAGGACGCGTAATCAAAGAGAAACCTTCGATAAATCTTCGGTAGTAACCGGCGAGACCTAAAAATTGGCGAATATGAGTCAGAGTAGTGGGAGTTTCCCACTTGCTGATAGCTTCAATCTTGGTGGGATCAACTTTGATACCCTGGTCGCTCACAACATGACCCAGAAATTAAACTTCCTTCAACCAAAATTCACACTTGGAGAATTTGGCGTAAAGTTGCTCTTGCCTCAAGAGTTCAAGCACTAATCGAAGATGTTGCTCATGCTCTTCTTTGCTCTTAGAGTAGATGAGGATATCATCTATGAAGACGATAACAAACTTATCCAAGTACGGCTTGCAGACACGATTCATAAGGTCTATGAACACGGCAGGTGCGTTGGTCAATCCGAACGGCATAACGAGAAACTCATAATGACCGTAACGAGTTCTGAATGCAGTCTTCATCACATCACTCTCTTTTACCCTCAACTGGTGATAACCGGATCTCAAATCGATCTTGGAGTAAATGCTCGATCCTTGTAGTTGATCAAAAAGATCGTCAATACGGGGAAGAGGATACCGATTCTTGATTGTCAATTTGTTGAGTTCACGGTAGTCGATACACATACGGAAGGATCCATCCTTCTTCTTCACAAACAACACAGGTGCACCCCAAGGTAAGAAACTGGGTTGGATAAATCCTCGATCTAACAGCTCTTGTAGTTGACTCTGTAATTCTTGCATCTCGGAAGGTGCGAGTCTATAAGGTGCGCGAGCTACAGGTGCAGCTCCTGGTACTAAATCGATCTGAAACTCTACTGCTCTTGGCGGCGGTAATCCAGGCAATTCTTCAGGGAAGACATCGGAAAATTCGTTCACAATTCGAACGTCGTTCACACTCTTCACCTCGGTTTCTACCATTTTCACATGTGCTAGGATAACAAGACGTCCCTTATTCATGATCTTTTACGCTTTCACGTAACTAATGAGGTTCAACTTCGAGGTACATCTCTCTCCGTAAATGATCAGTGGCTCGCCCTCTTCGTGTGGTATACGAAGAGCTTTATCTCCACAGATAATGTCAGCCTTTATCTTGGTCAACCAATCCATACTGACGATCACGTCAAAGCTTCCCAACTTAATGGGTATCAAGTCAATCTCGAAATCTACACCTTCTATGTTGATAATAGCTCCTCGACTAGTATGGTCAACTGTCTCAAGTTTTCCATTGGCTACCTCTACAAGCATACTCTCCTTTAAAGGAACTAATGACCAATTAATCTTATCGCAAAAGTGTATACATACATAACTTCTATCGGTACCAGTATCAAATAGGACAGAAGCTAAAATATTATTGATAGTGAATATACCTGTCACCAAGTCGGGGTTCTCTCGGGCGTCCCTTGCATTAACATTGAAAGCTCTACCACGCGGTGGTCCGCCGTCTTTTTGCTTGTTGGGGCACGTATTTCTGAAATAGCCCGTCTGTCCGCATTCGTAGCACTTTTTCGGTCCATTAGGGTTCGGCTTCCCAGTCATGGTGGTGACCTTGCAGTCCTTACCGATATGTCCAGTCCGTTGGCACTTTTCACAAACAACGTTACAATACCCAGTATGGTGCTTGTAACACCTCTTGCATTGTGGTAGGGTACCCTTGTAGTTGGGGTTTGAGTTGGTGTTCGGATTGGGGTTTCCACCGTTGTTGTTTCCTTTGAAACCCTCATGTCATTTCGCCGGGTTTTGATCATAGGTCCTTCCCCTGTTGTTATCCCATTTGTGCTTCTCACTACTACCCGCTTCAGACTTAGCCTTCTCCGGTTCATCGATGATAATTTGATTCATTAAAGTGTGCACCATGCGCATTGCCTCCGGGACATTAGGTGGCTTAGACGATGTGACATTTCCCTTAATGGACTTAGGAAGTCCCCACAAGTATCTCTCCATAGGCTTGAATTCCGGGGTAACCATGGTAGGACACATCAGGGCTAGTTCCAAGTACCTACGATTGTACCCATCGAGATCGTTTCCCACGACCTTCAACTACATAAACTCAATCTCCATCTTTTAGATCTCGGTCCTAGGGCAATATTCCTCAATCAGGGCCCCTTTGAATTCCTCCCATGGAGTAGCAAACGCCTTATCAATACCTTTTTCTTGAGCCAACGTGTTCCACCACGTTAGTGCACCGTCAGACAAAGTGCATGAAGCAAACTTGGTTTTATTCGCCTCTGAGCAGTTACTAACTCGAAACACAGATTCTAATTTCTCGAACCATCTAGTGAGACCAACCGGCCCCTCCGTTCCACTAAAGTTATGAAGTTTGCAGCTTTGGAACTCTTTGTACGTGCACCCATTACGAATGGGCTGAATAACCGGTGGCGGTGGCGGTGGAGCTTGGGGTTGCATTTCCGCAATGGTTGCGGCTACCCTTTCGGCAATCATCTCCTCGATTTGGGCTGTGGTCGGTGTTGATCTTCCGTTGGCCATGATGTTCTAAACAAAAATTTTGACTCAAGTCAAAATCCAGCATTCAATATATAATAATACAGTATACAACAACCAACATGTAAACAGCACAACACATGTTAATTAAGTAGAGCAACTAGATACCGAGATCACAAAACCATCGTACAGTAACGTAAATAGAACACTTGTGCAAAAAGTAAACAACACAAAGTTCCATTCATTAATAATAATAAGTTGCATACATTCGCATAATTTCGTACAATACATAAGTGAAACATAAAACTACAACTAGATTACATAATGAAATCTACTACAAAAGCCCTACGGTGAAGGTGGGTGTAGGATGTCCAATACATGGGACATCTGGTCCTCGAGCTCAGTTACCCGAGTACGGAGGGTCTCCACCTCCCTCATCAGTTCCTCGACAGAGGGGGATGGTGGGGTAGGCGGTGCAGTTGGCACGGTGGTGCTGGTGGAGCTGGTAGTGCAGACGGTCCGGCTCCAGAAGTAGAGGCTACAAAGCGGTAAGTCTTACGGATGAAGGGATTAGCAGGATACGGCACAAGCCGCTTACGGGCGGTAACCCTACTACGTCTACCATATGCATCAGTGAATGCTCGACCTCCATTAATCCCTGGAATGACAGTACCATCGAAACGGTACCACTTCTTCGGTGGGGTGGAGGGTGGCTGTACAGGTGCATCATCAGTGTCCTCCGCGTCGGATTCATCGTCACTAGAGTCTTCTGTGGATGAGTCGTCGGATGACGGGTCATCTGAATCATGTGGAAGTGGCTGCACGAGTGGTTGTACTGGCTCTCCTCGGGCGGCCATCATCTATCGATATCTAAAAGGCGGGATCGGCACGAGTCGTCCATAAGGAGCGTGTTGGCACCAATGACGATACTGATTACGGAATGGACCTTCCTCAAATTCTGCGGGAATCACAACACCACCAAGATGATGCTGTGGCTCCTGAGGTACCGGGGCTAGTGGAGCTGGAATCTCCGGGGGGTCCTGGGCTCCGTCTGCAGTACCCAATGGGGCAGGCGCATGACCACTAGCTCCGGAGGACGAAGCGCCTGGGTCACTAGAGTGTGTCACCGACAGGATCGGGGGATCGGCAACAGTGGCAGGTGAAGTGGCTAAAGTGTCCGTGTCGCTGCCCAAAATGATAGCAGGTGGAATATCCGACATCTGAACAAGGAAAAATAAATTTTCCATGTCAGTAAGTCATAAAGCAAGCACGTATTAGGTCAAGTAACTACAACAGTCTAAATCATGTGTAACAGTAAGTAGCATGGCAATAACGACAAGTATCATGCAATTGAAAGCAGATAATAGCAGGCAGTAGTAAAATCATGTAATAGCATACTACATATAGCAGTAAAAGTAAGCAGCAGCATGCAGTAAGTTCAGCGGAAACAAGTAATCTAGCAAGTTGTAGATTAGTCCTATTAGTGAATCCCACTCGGGTCGGTCTTAGACTCACTAATGCAACCTAATTCCCTATAACCAATGCTCTGATACCAAATGTGATGCCCCATACTAAATCATCATGTACGGACCATCAACAACAGGATCATTACAAGGTCAAACACTATATGCTATTTCAAAATACGTTTGCATTCATGATAAAAGGTGATGTCTTAACCGACATCAATGTTTAACAACCAAAAGTATGCTTCAATGAATGGAAGCATGGATAATAGTATGTGACCCATAGGTCGTTACAAATCATAGTTTCAAAAGTAAATAAGTTTATGAATGCAAGATAAACGTTCATGCGGTGACATCTCTAAAGCAGCGAGTGTCTATAGCAAGACTAGTACAACAGCGGAAGCGGCTAACCTTAAGCACCTGAGAAAAACATGCTTAAAAACGTCAACACAAAGGTTGGTGAGCTATAGTTTAAGTATAACAGTATGTAAGGTAGGCCACGAGATTTCAGTGCTACAAAGAGCGTTTCAAAATAGTATGATAAAGTATATGTTTAACCGTGGGCACTTGGTAACTAATTTAACATTTATAACCCCCTGAAAGTACACTTGGCGAGTGCGTATGTTTACAAAGTATTAAATACTCGTTAAATGCTAGCGCGACTAGCCTGAGTGGGGATGTCAAACCCTATGGATCCATATCTAAGATTCGCGTTCACCGGTTCAAAAACCAATGACTAAACGTTACCGAGCTAAAGGGAATGTTTATGCCGTTGTATAACCCACACATATATAAAGTTTAAGTACTCGTGCCTAGTATGTAAAACGTAAAATGCGCATGTATTCTCAGTTCCCAAAATAGTTAAAGTAAAAAAGGGATGCTATAACTCACAGTGGTTAAGTAGTAGTAAAGTCGAGTTGGGAAGTAAGCAATTACGTAGGTCCGGAAAGTCCTCAACCTAAGTCAAATAGTACTAAGTCAGTAAATCATCTCAATAGATTTAAATGTATGTAGATTAGGTCTTAAGGTTCATCATCATTCATCATCAAACAAAAGGTGTAAAGTAAGTTTCGTTCTAGAAAAGAGTTTAAAACAAAGGCGGATTTTGATCAGTCACCACGGCCTCTATACCTACTGAAATAAGGTGAGACCAGTGGTCATGGCTCCGTATATGAGTCCTTTAGCTGTGGTAAAAATTCCAGAAGCAAACTCGTCTTCGTTTGACCGTGACGACGGTCTAAGTGCGAGTAGGTCAGAATTTTTAGCACAACGTTAAAAGACATAGTGACACTCAGAGGGCCATAAATCCTAAACCATAACTCGGATTAAGACGAGTCTTAAATGAAAAATTATCTACTCAAACAGAGCTAACTGAAAATCAACTTTATAGTAGCCCAGGTATTCGGTTATTTTCCAGAAAACAGTAAATAGTAGGTTCCGGTGGGTTCTTGGTGCTCGATGCTTATCACGGTTCTCATCCTTGATGCATATAGCTTCAAGTGTACAACTTGTTGATGTGTTTGCATCATCTTAACCAAGGTTTAACCATCATAACACTTGTGTAAGTCTAAGACATGTAGCACAACTCATTTAAGTGTTGCAAGTAGCTTGATGAACCAAAGTTACATCAAAATCTTAGATCCGACACATACATGAAATATAAAAGTAATATTGAACTACAAACTTGAAAGTAAACTAACTAATCAAGATCTTAAGTTGTAGAACATAGTTCTTAGTTAGATCTTAAAGATCCAAGACCCAAAAGTCTGGATCTAAAGTTATTAAGTTAAATCCTAAGTAATAACACTTGAATCTTTACTTTAATGAAACCATAAGCTATAAAACTTAGATTTTCATCTTGTAAAGTATATGTAAGCTTTCAAGCTTTTGTTTATGACAAAATAAGTAGACCATAAGCTATAGAAGCTTAGATCTTTCATAAGTATTTGAAGTTATAACTAGAAAGTTAAACTTCTATGTTCTTGAACTTTTAAAGTTAACTTTTGTTCAAGAAAAATGATATCAAAGTTAACTAGTAACACTTGACCAACAACAACCATAATCACGATTTTAAAACATGAACAAGTGAAGAAATAAACTTAAATAAACAAGTAAATAAGTAAATAAGTCATGGTTGTTCATACTTTAAATATTCAAGCCAAAGTCTTCATCTTTAAGGAAGTAAACTTTTAAGTTTACAACATGAATTCAAGTAATGATTTTTACAACACATGAACTTTAATCTTTTAAAACTTTAAATGTAGAACCATAAACTAGTAAGTCTTGATTCTTGTGTGTTCTTGTAAATACAAGATAAAATGAAGAATCAAACTAAAGAGTTTGGTTCTTAACAACATGTAAGTAAATAACAACAACAAAGTTCAAGTAACTTAAACAACAACAAAGAACAAGTATAAGAATGATGATGATGCTTAAGGTTTCGGTTTTTAGGCAAAGAAAGAAGAGAAATATTTGTTCTAGTTACTTACAATATTAGAGAGAATATGAGAGAAAGTTGAGAGCAAAAGTAAGTAAGTGTGTGTGAAGAAATGAGAGCAAATGAATAAGTAACCAAAAAAGATTTTTGAACTCCTCCTTGGTACCCTCCTAGCCGATGGTTTGCTTCAAAAAAAAAGATGAGGGAGTTGTCCACAAGACCATGCATGTAATTGTCTTTAAAAGGTGGTTATAAGATGGCCTTGTATGGGGATAAGGTGTAAGTAAGTGGTAACTATATTCCATGAGCACTTAATCAATCTTGTTAAGTTCTAAAGTAATACTTGCATGAGTAATGGGCTAATTAATCCATTAGGGGTGTAGGGTGGGCTCTTAAGTCCATTAATCATGAGTCCAAGTCCAATTAAGTAATAATTCAAGTAAAAGTCCATTAACACTAATAAAGGCCCAAGTAATCAACTAATAACCTTAGTTAATTAAAATGATTAATAAAAATCAATCATGAATGTAAATAATATTTGAAAATATTATTCGTGTAATGTACGGGTGTCACAAAGACGTTTCAGGCATTTAAAGTTAATCGCGGTAACAAGTAAATGTATATAAACAACACATTCATTAAATCACAAGTACTAATTATAATTATTAATAAATAAACGTTGGAAAATCCAGGGTTGTTACACTTATAGTTAGGAGTATTATTATTAGTATTATTATACATAAAATACTACGACGAGGTCATGAGCGAATTATTTTCAAACAAGCCTTCCGAGCGGGATAGAGCTAGGGAAACTATGGGTTATAACTATGTAGGTTATGGGTAATGTTCGTGAGTATTGTTCGCAAGTCAAACTAGTATTTATCATCTCCGCTGCGTCTACGTACTTTTCTACAATATTGAATCACAATATTGATACGTAAGCATTTATATCTTATCTTTTATATATTAATAGTATATCCATGTCTAGTGCTCGAGTATATATGTTTATGCATGCTTGTATGCTTTAATTTTGTCGTTAGATAGTTTATGATGAATCACGAATTTGATACATATATTATTGATAAAAGGTATATGATATGCATGTCATTGAAAAGCTGTCGAAAAATTAATAACTTTTCATTTAGAAATCGTATGTTTTCGATGAACGGATTAAAAGCTATAGTCAACTGAATTATAATTAACATTAATTAAAATTACTTTTGAATCTGTAATTGATATTTAAACAACTTGTTTATAAGATTGATAAATTGGATTTTCAAATATTACTAATCGAGTAAATGAATTTTTATATAAGGCACGTCTTGTCTTGTTGAACAATTGTCAAAGTTGACTGTCTTATCATGTTTTAAACCTTTATAAACACTATAATCTGATTTTTCAAGTATTGGAAAATTATATGAAAATCATGTTCGATTGCCATGATAATTCAAATATAATATAGCCCCTGAAATAAATAATATTTTAAGTTTGATAAACTATAAATTCGTTCAATTATCAAGACTTATACTATGTTAATAAACATGTATAGATTTAAAGATCATATTGGGTCAGGTTGACTTTTGAGATGACTTTTATTAAACTTCAGCATGTCGGTCTCGAGCATTAGGATTGTGATACACTATGACCCAACCTAGTTTATTAGACATGTATTGACTAACATATGTTCTCTAGGTTGAGATCTACGATTAATCTTGCATTCCGAGTTACGGTCACTTTTTGATGAATGACCTTATGTGCTGCTAAGGTGAGTTTCATTTGCTCCATTTTTAAATGCTTTTGCAATATATATTTTTGGGCTGAGAATAGATGCACTTTATTTTAAACAATGGACACAAGTACATAGTAAATTCTATACTGAGTTTGAACAGAAAATTCCTTAGCTTTGGTAACTAGTAACTGCCGGTTATAAGAACTGGTGGGTGCGAGTAGTAGTATATGGATCCATAGTGCTTGATATCCCCGTCCGAGCTAGAGCACTAGCCTTTTAACGAATGTATGCTATTTGAGAAGCGTACACGTTGGTTTGTGTGTATTATTAAGATGATTATACAAAGGGTACAAATTATATACACGTTAAGTTTAGTTACCAGGGTGCTCAATTTCGTAGAATATTTTGATAAACGTTTCTGGATGGAACAACTGAAATCTTGTGATCCACCTTTATATACAGATTATACGCAACATTAAAACTATGAACTCACCAACCTTTGTGTTGACACTTTTAAAAATGTTTATTCTCAGGTTTCTAGAAGTCTTTCGCTGTTTGCTTATACGTTATACAAGCTATATGCATGGAGTCATAGATGCTTTATTCAAGAAAACTTTGCATTCACAAAATCATCACCATGTATCTTATTTTGACTGCATTGTCAACGGATGTAGTATTGTAAACTATTATATACGGTGATTGTCTATACGTAGTGTAGTGACCCGAACTTTTCCATGTTTATATATATATTAAATGAAATTGTTATTTACATGATTAAGTGTTTTCAACATGTTAAGCAATCAAACTTGTTAAGACTTGATTAATTGAAATAGGTTTCATATAGACAATTGACCACCCAAGTTGACCGGTGATTCACGAACGTTAAAACTTGTAAAAACTATACGATGACATATATATGGTTATATATATAGTTAACATGATTTTATTATAAGTATGTATCTCATTAGGTATTTTAACAATGAGTTATATACATAAAAATGAGACTATTAATTTAAGAAACTCGAAAACGATATATATAACGATTATCGTTATAACAACGTCTTACTAGGTACATATGAATCATATTAAGATATTGATACACTTGGTTAATTATGTTAAATGATAAGTATATATATTATTAAGTGTATTAACAATGAAATACATATGTAAAAATAAGACTACTAACATAATGATTTCGAAACGAGACATATATGTAACGATTATCGTTGTAACAACATTTAACTGTATATATATCATACTAAGATATATTATATATCATAATATCATGATAATATAACAATTTAACATCTCATTTGTTATAATAAACAATGGGTTAACAACATTCAACAAGATCGTTAACCTAAAGGTTTCAAAACAACATTTACATGTAACGACTAACGATGACTTAACGACTCAGTTAAAATGTATATACATGTAGTGTTTTAATATGTATTCATACACTTTTGAAAGACTTCAAGACACTTATCAAAATACTTCTACTTAACAAAAATGCTTACAATTACATCCTCGTTCAGTTTCATCAACAATTCTACTTGTATGCACCCGTATTCGTACTCGTACAATACACAGCTTTTAGATGTATGTACTATTGGTATATATACTCCAATGATCAGCTCTTAGCAGCCCATGTGAGTCACCTAACACATGTGGGAACCATCATTTGGCAACTAGCATGAAATATCTCATAAAATTACAAAAATATGAGTAATCATTCATGACTTATTTACATGAAAACAAAATTACATATCCTTTATATCTAATCCAAACACCAACGACCAAAAACACCAAAAAACACTTTCATTCTTCAATTTTCTTCATCTAATTGATCTCTCTCAAGTTCTATCTTCAAGTTCTAAGTGTTCTTCATAAATTCCAAAAGTTCTAGTTTCATAAAATCAAGAATACTTCCAAGATTGCAAGTTTACTTCCAAGTTTTCTAAATCCATTCCAAGTAATCATCCAAGATCAAGAAACCTTTGTTACTTACAGTAGGTTATATTTCTAATACAAGGTAATAATCATATTCAAACTTTAATTCAATTTCTATAACTATAACAATCTTATTTCGAGTAGAAATCTTACTTGAAATTATTTTCGTGTCATGATTCTGCTTCAAGAACTTTCAAGCCATCCAAGGATCCTTTGAAGCTAGATCTATTTTTCTCATTTCCAGTAGGTTTATCCAAGGAACTTGAGGTAGTAATTATGTTCATAACATCATTCGATTCATACATAAAAAGCTGTCTTATTCAACGTTATAAACTTATAATCACTAGAACATAGTTTAGTTAATTCTAAACTTGTTCGCAAATAAAGTTAATCCTTCTAACTAGACTTTTAAAATCAACTAATCACATGTACTATATCTATATGATATGCTAACTTAATGATTTAAAACCCAGAAACACGATAAACACCATAAAACTGGATATACGCCGTCGTAGTAAAACCGGGGGCTGTTTTGGTTGGGATAATTAAAAGCTAAGAAGAACTTTGATTTAAAAGCTATACTTCTGGAAAAATTATTTTTCTTATGAACATGAAACTATATCCAAAAATCATGGTTAAACTCAAAGTGAAAGTATGTTTTTCAAAATGGTCATCAAGATGTCGTTCTTTTGACGGAAATGACTACCTCTTTCAAAAACGACTTGTAACTTGTATTTCCGACTAAAAACTTATACTTTTTCTATTTAGATTCATAAATTTAAGTTCAATACGAAACCGTGGCCACTGGAATCACTCAAAACGGATTAGAAACGAAGAAATGGCGAGTAAAACAAGATTGATAAAAAACTACTCATTTTACCTACGTGAAAGTTAGTAATAAATCTATTCCAACCATAACCTAATCAACTTATATTGTATATTATGTAATCTTGAGATACCATAGACACGTATACAATGTTTCGACCTATCATGTCGACCCATCTATATATATATTGCGGAACAACCATAGACACTCTATATGTGAATGTTGGAGTTAGCTATACAGGGTTGAGGTAGATTCCAAAATATATTTATAGTTTGAGTTGTGATCAATACTGAGATACGTATACACTGGGTCGTGGATTGATTCAAGATAATATTTATCGATTTATTTATGTACATCTAATTGTGGACAACTAGTTGTAGGTTACTAACGAGGACAGCTGACTTAATAAACTTAAAACATTAAAACGTATTAAAAATGTTGTAAATATATTTTGAACATACTTTGATATATATGTACATATTTGTTATAGGTTCGTGAATCGACCAGTGGCCAAGTCTTACTTCCCGACGAAGTAAAAATCTGTGAAAGTGAGTTATAGTCCCACTTTTAAAATCTAATATTTTTGGGATGAGAATACATGCAGGTTTTATAAATGATTTACAAAATAGACACAAGTACGTGAAACTACATTCTATGGTTGAATTATCGAAATCGAATATGCCCCTTTTTATTAAGTCTGATAATCTAAGAATTAGGGAACAGACACCCTAATTGACGCGAATCCTAAAGATAGATCTATTGGGCCTAACAAACCCCATCCAAAGTACCGGATGCTTTAGTACTTCGAAATTTATATCAAATCTGAAGGGTGTCCCGGAATGATGGGGATATTCTTATATATGCATCTTGTTAATGTCGGTTACCAGGTGTTCACCATATGAATGATTTTTATCTCTATGTATGGGATGTGTATTGAAATATGAAATCTTGTGGTCTATTGTTACGATTTGATATATATAGGTTAAACCTATAACTCACCAACATTTTTGTTGACGTTTAAAGCATGTTTATTCTCAGGTGAATACTAAGAGCTTCCGCTGTTGCATACTAAAATAAGGACAAGATTTGGAGTCCATGTGTAGTGACCCGAACTTTTCCATGTTTATATATATTAATTGAGATAGATATTTACATGATTAAATGTTTCCAACATGTTAAGCAATCAAACTTGTTAAGACTTGATTAATTGAAATATGTTTCATATAGACAATTGACCACCCAAGTTGACCGGCGATTCACGAACGTTAAAACTTGTAAAAACGACATGACGATATGTATATGGGTATACATATGGTTAACATGAGATTATGATAAGTAAGTTTCTCCATAAGTATATTAACAATGAGTTATATACATATAAACAAGACTACTAACTTAAGAATTTCGAAACGAGACATATATGTAACGATTATCGTTGTAACGACATTTAAATGTATATATATCATATTAAGATATATTAATATATCATAATATCATGATAATATAATAATTTAACATCTCATTAGATATAATAAATAATGGGTTAACAACATTAATTGAGATCGTTAACTTAAAGGTTTCAAAACAACACTTACATGTAACGACTAACGATGACTTAACGACTCAGTTAAAATGTATATACATGTAGTGTATTTAGATGTATTAAAATACTTTTGGAAGACTTCAAGACATATATCAAAACACTCATACTTAACGAAAATGGTTACAGTTACTTTTCCATTCTTTTCTTTCATCAAGAATTCTAGTCGTATTCTTACCCGTATTATACACAGCTTCAAAACGTACTTACTATGAGTATATACCAATAGGAACTAGCATGGGATTCCACTCTTGATTATGTCATGTATGACTAATCAATTTTAACTTCTACCATGAGCTAGTCAACTAACTAGAACTCCTTTTAACCCCACTCACCACTCACCAATTACCACTCATCATTCACTCCATTTCACTTCCAATTCTCTTTCTAATTCTCTCTCAACACACACACACACTATTATGAACGTATTTTTCCAGTAGTTAATCATCATCTTCATCAAAAATCACTTCAAAAATCAAGCTATAATCATCATAGGAAGAACACTTCAAGAACACTTCAAAAATCCCTTCAAGTTTACTAATTTACTTTCAAGCTTTCTAATCCATTCCAAGTAATCATCTAAGATCAAGAAACCTTTGTTATATACAGTAGGTTATCTTTCTTATTCAAGGTAATATTCATATTCAAAATTTGATTCAATTTCTATAACTATAAACTATCTTAATTCGAGTAAAAATCTTACTTGAACTTGTTTTTGTGTCATGATCCTACTTCAAGAACTTTCAAGCCATCCAAGATCCTTTGAAGCTAGATCATTTCTTGTCACTTCCAGTAGGTTTACCTACTAAACTTGAGGTAGTAATGATGTTCATAACATCATTCGATTCATATATATAAAACTATCTTATTCGAAGGTTTAAACTCGTAATCACTAGAACATAGTTTAGTTAATTCTAAACTTGTTCACAAACAAAAGTTAATCCTTCTAACTTGACTTTTAAAATTAACTACACACATGTTCTATATCTATATGATATGCTAACTTAATGATTTAAAACCTGGAAACACGAAAAACACCGTAAAACCGGATTTACGTCGTCGTAGTAACACCGCGGGCTGTTTTGGGTTAGTTAATTAAAAACTATGATAAACTTTGATTTAAAAGTTGTTATTCTGAGAAAATGATTTTTATTATGAACATGAAACTATATCCAAAAATTATGGTTAAACTAAAAGTGGAAGTATGTTTTCTAAAATGGTCATCTAGACGTCGTTCTTTCGACTGAAATGACTACCTTTACAAAAATGACTTGTAACTTATTTTTTCGACTATAAACCTATACTTTTTCTGTTTAGATTCATAAAATATAGTTCAATATGAAACCATAGCAATTTGATTCACTCAAAACGGATTTAAAATGAAGAAGTTATGGGTAAAACAAGATTGGATAATTTTTCTCATTTTAGCTACGTGAAAATTGGTAACAAATCTATTCCAACCATAACTTAATCAACTTGTATTGTATATTATGTAATCTTGAGATACCATAGACACGTATACAATGTTTCGACCTATCATGTCAACACATCTATATATATTTCGGAACAACCATAGACACTCTATATGTGAATGTTGGAGTTAGCTATACAGGGTTGAGGTTGATTCCAAAATATATATAGTTTGAGTTGTGATCAATACTGAGATACGTATACACTGGGTCGTGGATTGATTCAAGATAATATTTATCGATTTATTTCTGTACATCTAACTGTGGACAACTAGTTGTAGGTTACTAACGAGGACAGCTGACTTAATAAACTTAAAACATCAAAATATATTAAAAGTGTTGTAAATATATTTTAAACATACTTTGATATATATGTATATATTGTTATAGGTTCGTGAATCAACCAGTGGCCAAGTCTTACTTCCCGACGAAGTAAAAATCTGTGAAAGTGAGTTATAGTTCCACTTTTAAAATCTAATATTTTTGGGATGAGAATACATGCAGGTTTTATAAATGATTTACAAAATAGACACAAGTACGTGAAACTACATTCTATGGTTGAATTATCGAAATCGAATATGCCCCTTTTTATTAAGTCTGGTAATCTAAGAATTAGGGAACAGACACCCTAATTGACGCGAATCCTAAAGATAGATCTATTGGGCCTAACAAACCCCATCCAAAGTACCGGATGCTTTAGTACTTCGAAATTTATATCATATCCGAAGGGTGTCCCGGAATGATGGGGATATTCTTATATATATGCATCTTGTTAATGTCGGTTACCAGGTGTTCACCATATGAATGATTTTTATCTCTATGTATGGGATGTGTATTGAAATATGAAATCTTGTGGTCTATTGTTACGATTTGATACATATAGGTTAAACCTATAACTCACCAACATTTTTGTTGACGTTTAAAGCATGTTTGTTCTCAGGTGAATACTAAGAGCTTCCGCTGTTGCATACTAAAATAAGGACAAGATTTGGAGTCCATGTTTGTATGATATTGTGTAAAAACTGCATTCAAGAAACTGATTTCGATGTAACATATTTGTATTGTAAACCATTATGTAATGGTCGTGTGTAAATAGAATATTTTAGATTATCATTATTTGATAATCTACGTAAAGCTTTTTAAACCTTTATTTATGAAATAAAGGTTATGGTTTGTTTTAAAAATGAATGCAGTTTTTGAAAAACGTCTCATATAGAGGTCAAAACCTCGCAACGAAATCAATTAATATGGAACGTTTTTAATCAATAAGAACGGGACATTTCAGTTGGTATCCGAGCGTTGGTCTTAGAGAACCAGAAAATTTTCATTAGTGTGTCTTATCGAGTTTGTTAGGATGCATTAGTGAGTCTGGACTTCGACCGTTTTTTCTTTAAAAATGATTGCTTAACATTTTTGTTGGAAACTATATATTTTTAACATATGAATATTATGTGATAGATGTCTACCTCTAGAACAAGTCCCATTGACTCACCTAATAATAATGAAGAGTCAAATGTAAATTGGAATGATTCGTGGACTGATTCACAAGTTCCCGAAGAGGAACCGGAAGAAGAGTCGGAACCGGAAGAAGAATCGGAACCGGAAGAAGAATCGGAACCGGAAGAAGAAATAGAACCGGTGGAGGAAATAATAAAACGGTTAAGTAAAAGAGAATCCTCAACCAACCGACCAAAGTTAATTATGGTCAATGGTGTTTCCACCAAGGAAGCAAAATATTGGGAGGATTACCAATTCTCCGATGAATCGGATTCCGACTAGAATTCCGATGATGTTATAGAAATTACCCCAACTGAATTTAAAAAGGCAAAAGAAAATAATAAGGGAAAGGGCATAAAAATAGAGAAATCTAATTCCAACCCCGATGAACTTTATATGTATCGTCAACCCCCGAAGTCCTTAAGTTGTAACAATGACCCGGGAACCTCTAAACCACCAGGTTTTTCTAAACCAATGTGGACACCGACGGCTCGTATTAGGGGAACATCATATATCCCTAGAAACTTGGCAAAACGAACTAAAACCGAACAAGAAGAAACGAGCGAGTCTGAATAAGATAGTTGTATTCGTGTGGTGTAATATATGTAATATAGTGTGCTTATGCTTTATGATATATGTAAAAATTGCTTGTATTAATAAGTATTTTTTTTATGAATCTAACTCTTGTCTATTTTACAGTATAAAAAAACAAAATGGATAGACAACCCAATATTTTAAGAGACCTACCCGGAGACATGATTGATGAAATCTTGTCTAGAGTCGGTCAGAATTCCTCGGCACAACTATTTAAGGCGAGATCAGTTTGTAAGACATTCGAAGAACGTTCCAAGAATGCCTTGGTTTATAAAAGGCTTTCGTTCGAAAGATGGGGGATATCACATTGGGAAATCCATAAGTTACGATGTGTTTACTTTGACGCATATATTGCGGGGAACCCAAATGCTATTTTACGCAACGGGTTAAGAAATTATTTTGACTCAGTATATCCGAATATAGGACTTCGTGATTTAGAAAAAGCGGCTAACATGCAACATAAAGAAGCATGTTATGCTTACGGGTAAGTAATGTTTGCTTCTCACCAAAGTGAGAACAAGAACATCGGGCTACAACTATTAAACAAAACGTTCCCACAAGTGATGGAGTCGGTAATTGGGGTAAGAAATGAGGTTTTTAGGTTATTACGAGACTGTTGGTCATTACGTAACCCTCGTCCCTTTGACGACGTTACAACACGCTGTCTTATCAACGGCCATAACGGTTATGTTCCACAAGACCAAGGATGGGAAGTAGTCCTAGTAAAACCAGAATGCATGACTTGTTTCTGGACGTATGAATTACGTGTCTTTATTGCCTTTGCTGAACGACTTGTGTACTAGCTAGAATTATCTTCACAACTATCTTGTATCAAAGTTATTGTGTGCTATATTTCATGCTTTATGTAAAATAAGCGGTATTGTAAGTTTGTAAAATATTGTATAAAAGTTTGAACGCGAAATATTATTACAATCAGTTTTTCATATAGAATTGTAGTAGTTGAATTGTATATTAGCTTAAGTATGAACTTAACGGGTAGGTACTACCCGAATTTAAACTTATAAAACGCTAATATGAAGAAAAAGCTTTTATAAATGAGTTCATATTATGCTACGAAATACTATTAACTACTCTTAATATTCTGTATGATTAACTTGTTCCATTTGACTATTTTGAAGGAAATGGCACCGACTACTCGACACACCGTGAATATGAATGAAGAGGAATTCCGTACTTTTCTAGCTTCAAACATAGCCGCAGTACAGGCTGCGCTACATACCAACAATAACCTTGGATCTGGCAGTACAGGAAATCGTGTAGGATGCACCTACAAAGAATTCACTGCCTGCAAACCTTTAGAATTTGATGGAACCGAAGGACCGATCGGATTGAAACGGTGGACCGAGAAGGTCGAATCGGTGTTTGCCATAAGTAAGTGTACTGAAGAGGACAAAGTGAAGTACGCTACACATACCTTCACAGGTTCTGCGTTAACATGGTGGAATACCTATCTAGAGCAAGTGGGACAACATGATGCGTATGCACTACCGTGGTCAGCATTCAAGCACTTGATGAACGAGAAGTACCATCCCAAAACCGAGGTCAATATGCTCAAGACAGAACTTAGAGGGTTACGAACCCAAGGATTTGATATTACCACGTACGAAAGACGATTCACAGAATTGTGCCTATTGTGTCCGGGAGCATTCGAAGATGAGGAAGAGAAGATCGACGCGTTTGTGAAAGGATTACCAGAAAGAATCCAAGAAGATATAAGTTCACACGAGCCCGCCTCCATACAACAGGCATGTAGAATGGCTCACAAACTAGTGAACCAGATTGAAGAAAGAATTAAAGAACAGACTACTGAAGAGGCCAATGTGAAGCAAGTCAAAAGAAAGCGGAAGGAAAACGGTGATAAGTGAAATGTCCCGTTCTTATTGATTAAAAACGTTCCATATTAATTGATTTCGTTGCGAGGTTTTGACCTCTATATGAGACGTTTTTCAAAGACTGCATTCATTTTTAAAACAAACCATAACCTTTATTTCATAAATAAAGGTTTAAAAAGCTTTACGTAGATTATCAAATAATGATAATCTAAAATATCCTGTTTACACACGACCATTACATAATGGTTAACAATACAAATATGTTACATCGAAATCAGTTTCTTGAATGCAGTTTTTACACAATATCATACAAACATGGACTCCAAATCTTGTCCTTATTTTAGTATGCAACAGCGGAAGCTCTTAATATTCACCTGAGAATAAACATGCTTTAAACGTCAACAAAAATGTTGGTGAGTTATAGGTTTAACCTATATATATCAAATTGTAACAATAGACCACAAGATTTCATATTTCAATACACATCCCATACATAGAGATAAAAATCATTCATATGGTGAACACCTGGTAACCGACATTAACAAGATGCATATATAAGAATATCCCCATCATTCCGGGACACCCTTCGGATATGATATAAATTTCGAAGTACTAAAGCATCCGGTACTTTGGATGGGGTTTGTTAGGCCCAATAGATCTATCTTTAGGATTCGCGTCAATTAGGGTGTCTATTCCCTAATTTTTAGATTACCAGACTTAATAAAAAGGGGCATATTCGATTTCGATAATTCAACCATAGAATGTAGTTTCACGTACTTGTGTCTATTTTGTAAATCATTTATAAAACCTGCATGTATTCTCATCCCAAAAATATTAGATTTTAAAAGTGGGACTATAACTCACTTTCACAGATTTTTACTTCGTCGGGAAGTAAGACTTGGCCACTGGTTGATTCACGAACCTATAACAATATATACATATATATCAAAGTATGTTCAAAATATATTTACAACACTTTTAATATATTTTGATGTTTTAAGTTTATTAAGTCAGCTGTCCTCGTTAGTAACCTACAACTAGTTGTCCACAGTTAGATGTACAGAAATAAATCGATAAATATTATCTTGAATCAATCCACGACCCAGTGTATACGTATCTCAGTATTGATCACAACTCAAACTATATATATTTTGGAATCAACCTCAACCCTGTATAGCTAACTCCAACATTCACATATAGAGTGTCTATGGTTGTTCCGAAATATATATAGATGTGTCGACATGATAGGTCGAAACATTGTATACGTGTCTATGGTATCTCAAGATTACATAATATACAATACAAGTTGATTAAGTTTTGGTTGGAATAGATTTGTTACCAATTTTCACGTAGCTAAAATGAGAAAAATTATCCAATCTTGTTTTACCCATAACTTCTTCATTTTAAATCCGTTTTGAGTGAATCAAATTGCTATGGTTTCATATTGAACTCTATTTTATGAATCTAAACAGAAAAAGTATAGGTTTATAGTCGGAAAAATAAGTTACAAGTCATTTTTGTAAAGGTAGTCATTTCAGTCGAAAGAACGACGTCTAGATGACCATTTTAGAAAACATACTTCCACTTTGAGTTTAACCATAATTTTTGGATATAGTTTCATGTTCATAATAAAAATCATTTTCTCAGAATAACAACTTTTAAATCAAAGTTTATCATAGTTTTTAATTAACTAACCCAAAACAGCCCGTGGTGTTACTACGACGGCGTAAATCCGATTTTACGATGTTTTTCGTATTTCCAGGTTTTAAATCATTAAGTTAGCATATCATATAGATATAGAACATGTGTTTATTTGATTTTAAAAGTCAAGTTAGAAGGATTAACTTTTGTTTGCGAACAAGTTTAGAATTAACTAAACTATGTTCTAGTGATTACAAGTTTAAACCTTCGAATAAGATAGCTTTATATGTATGAATCGAATGATGTTATGAACATCATTACTACCTTAAGTTCCTTGGATAAACCTACTGGAAAAGAGAAAAATGGATCTAGCTTCAACGGATCCTTGGATGGCTCGAAGTTCTTGAAGCAGAATCATGACACGAAAACAAGTTCAAGTAAGATCATCACTTGAAATAAGATTGTTATAGTTATAGAAATTGAACCAAAGTTTGAATATGATTATTACTTTGTATTAGAATGATAACCTACTGTAAGAAACAAATATTTCTTGAGGTTGGATGATCACCTTACAAGATTGGAAGTGAGCTAGCAAACTTGAAAGTATTCTTGATTTTATGTAACTAGAACTTGTAGAATTTATGAAGAACACTTAGAACTTGAAGATAGAACTTGAGAGAGATCAATTAGATGAAGAAAATTGAAGAATTAAAGTGTTTGTAGGTGTTTTTGGTCGTTGGTGTATGGATTAGATATAAAGGATATGTAATTTTGTTTTCATGTAAATAAGTCATGAATGATTACTCATATTTTTGTAATCTTATGAGATATTTCATGCTAGTTGCCAAATGATGGTTCCCACATGTGTTAGGTGACTCACATGGGCTGCTAAGAGCTGATCATTGGAGTGTATATACCAATAGTACATACATCTAAAAGCTGTGTATTGTACGAGTACGAATACGGGTGCATACGAGTAGAATTGTTGATGAAACTGAACGAGGATGTAATTGTAAGCATTTTTGTTAAGTAGAAGTATTTTGATAAGTGTATTTAAGTCTTTCAAAAGTGTATAAATACATATTAAAACACTACATGTATATACATTTTAACTGAGTCGTTAAATCATCGTTAGTCGTTACATGTAAGTGTTGTTTTGAAACCTTTAGGTTAACGATCTTGTTAAATGTTGTTAACCCAATGTTTATAATATCAAATGAGATTTTAAATTATTATATTATCATGATATTATCATGTATGAATATCTCTTAATATGATATATATACATTAAATGTCTTTACAGCGATAATCGTTACATATATGTCTCGTTTAAAAATCATTAAGTTAGTAGTCTTGTTTTTACATATGTAGTTCATTGTTAATATACTTAATGATATGTTTACTTATCATAGTATCATGTTAACTATATATATATATCCATATATATGTCATCATATAGTTTTTACAAGTTTTAACGTTCGTGAATCACCGGTCAACTTGGGTGGTCAATTGTCTATATGAAACATATTTCAATTAATCAAGTCTTAACAAGTTTGATTGCTTAACATGTTGGAAACATTTAATCATGTAAATATCAATCTCAATTAATATATATAAACATGGAAAAGTTCGGGTCACTACAGTACCTACCCGTTAAATAAATTTCGTCCCGAAATTTTAAGCTGTTGAAGGTGTTGACGAATCTTCTGGAAATAGATGCGAGTATTTCTTCTTCATCTGATCTTCATGCTCCCAGGTGAACTCGGGTCCTCTACGAGCATTCCATCGAACTTTAACAATTGGTATCTTATTTTTCTTAAGTCTTTTAACCTCACGATCCATTATTTCGACGGGTTCTTCGATGAATTGGAGTTTTTCGTTGATTTGGATTTCATCTAACGGAATAGTGAGATCTTCTTTAGCAAAACATTTCTTCAAATTCGAGACGTTGAAAGTGTTATGTACAGCCGCGAGTTGTTGAGGTAACTCAAGTCGGTAAGCTACTGGTCCGACACGATCAATAATCTTGAATGGTCCAATATACCTTGGATTTAATTTCCCTCGTTTACCAAATCGAACAACGCCTTTCCAAGGTGCAACTTTAAGCATGACCATCTCTCCAATTTCAAATTCTATATCTTTTCTTTTAATGTCAGCGTAGCTCTTTTGTCGACTTTGGGCGGTTTTCAACCGTTGTTGAATTTGGATGATCTTCTTGGTAGTTTCTTGTATAATCTCTGGACCCGTAATCTGTCTATCCCCCACTTCACTCCAATAAATCAGAGACCTGCACTTTCTACCATAAAGTGCTTCAAACGGCGCCATCTCAATGTTTGAATGGTAGCTGTTGTTGTAGGAAAATTCTGCTAACGGTAGATGTCGATCCCAACTGTTTCCGAAATCAATAACACATGCTCGTAGCATGTCTTCAAGCGTTTGTATCGTTCTTTCACTCTGCCCATCAGTTTGTGGATGATAGGCAGTACTCATGTCTAGATGAGTTCCTAATGCTTGCTGCAATGTCTGCCAGAATCTTGAAATAAATCTGCCATCCCTATCAGAGATAATAGAGATTGGTATTCCATGTCTGGAGAGGACTTCCTTCAAATACAGTCGTGCTAACTTCTCCATCTTGTCATCTTCTCTTATTGGCAGGAAGTGTGCTGATTTGGTGAGACGATCAACTATTACCCAAATAGTATCAAAACCACTTGCAGTCCTTGGCAATTTAGTGATGAAATCCATGGTAATGTTTTCCCATTTCCATTCCAGGATTTCGGGTTGTTGAAGTAGACCTGATGGTTTCTGATGCTCAGTTTTGACCTTAGAACACGTCAAACATTCTCCTACGTATTTAGCAACATCGGCTTTCATACCCGGCCACCAAAAATATTTCTTGAGATCCTTGTACATCTTCCCCGTTCCAGGATGTATTGAGTATCTAGTTTTATGAGCTTCTCTAAGTACCATTTCTCTCATATCTCCAAATTTTGGTACCCAAATTCTTTCAGCCCTATACCGGGTTCCGTCTTCCCGAATATTAAGATGCTTCTCCGATCCTTTGGGTATTTCATCCTTTAAATTTCCCTCTTTTAAAACTCCTTGTTGCGCCTCCTTTATTTGAGTAGTAAGGTTATTATGAATCATTATATTCATAGATTTTACTCGAATGGGTTCTCTGTCCTTCCTGCTCAAGGCATCGGCTACCACATTTGCCTTCCCCGGGTGGTAACGAATCTCAAAGTCGTAATCATTCAACAATTCAATTCACCTACGCTGCCTCATATTCAGTTGTTTCTGATTAAATATGTGTTGAAGACTTTTGTGGTCAGTATATATAATACTTTTGACCCCATATAAGTAGTGCCTCCAAGTCTTTAATGCAAAAACAACCGCGCCTAATTCCAAATCATGCGCCGTATAATTTTGCTCGTGAATCTACAATTGTCTAGATGCATAAGCAATCACCTTCGTTCATTGCATTAATACACAACCGAGACCTTACTTTGATGCGTCACAATAAATCACAAAATCATCATTCCCTTCAGGCAATGACAATATAGGTGCCGTAGTTAGCTTTTTCTTCAATAACTGAAACGCTTTCTCTTGTTCATCCTTCCATTCAAATTTCTTCCCTTTATGCGTTAATGCAGTCAAGGGTTTTGCTATTCTGGAAAAGTCTTGGATGAACCTTCTGTAGTAACCAGCTAGTCCTAAAAACTGGCGTATGTGTTTCGGAGTTTTCGGGGTTTCCCACTTTTCAACAGTTTCTATCTTTGCCGGATCCACCTTAATACCATCTTTGTTCACTATGTGACCGAGGAATTGAACTTCTTCCAACCAAAATGCACACTTTGAAAACTTAGCGTACAATTCTTCCTTCCTCAATACTTCTAACACCTTTCTCAAATGTTCACCGTGTTCTTGGTCATTCTTTGAGTAAATAAGTATGTCATCAATGAAAACAATGACAAACTTGTCAAGGTATGGTCCACACACTCGGTTCATAAGGTCCATGAACACAGCTGGTGCATTAGTTAAACCAAACGGCATGACCATAAACTCGTAATGACCGTAACGTGTTCTGAAAGCAGTCTTTGGAATATCATCTTCTTTCACCCGCATTTGATGATACCCGGAACGTAAGTCAATCTTTGAATAAACAGACGAGCCTTGTAGTTGATCAAATAAGTCGTCGATTCTCGGTAGTGGGTAGCGGTTCTTGATGGTAAGTTTGTTCAACTCTCGGTAGTCGATACACAACCTGAATGTACCATCTTTCTTCTTGACAAACAAAACAGGAGCTCCCCACGGTGATGTGCTTGGTCGAATGAAACCACGCTCTAAAAGTTCTTGTAATTGGCTTTGTAGCTCTTTCATCTCGCTGGGTGCGAGTCTGTAAGGAGCACGAGCTATTGGTGCAGCTCCTGGTACAAGATCTATTTGAAATTCAACGGATCGATGTGGGGGTAATCCCGGTAATTCTTTCGGAAATACATCGGGAAATTCTTTTGCAATGGGAACATCATTGATGCTCTTTTCTTCAGTTTGTACTTTCTCGACGTGTGCTAGAACAGCATAGCAACCTTTTCTTATTAGTTTTTGTGCCTTCAAATTACTAATAAGATGTAGCTTCGTGTTGCCCTTTTCTCCGTACACCATTAAGGGTTTTCCTTTTTCTCGTATAATGCGAATTGCATTTTTGTAACAAACGATCTCTGCTTTCACTTCTTTCAACCAGTCCATACCGATTATTACATCAAAACTCCCTAACTCTACTGGTATCAAATCAATCTTAAATGTTTCGCTAACCAGTTTAATTTCTCGATTCCGACATATATTATCTGCTGAAATTAATTTACCATTTGCTAATTCGAGTAAAAATTTACTATCCAAAGGCGTCAATGGACAACTTAATTTAGCACAAAAATCTCTACTCATATAGCTTCTATCCGCACCCGAATCAAATAAAACGTAAGCAGATTTATTGTCAATAAGAAACGTACCCGTAACAAGCTCCGGGTCTTCCTGTGCCTCTGCCGCATTAATATTGAAAACTCTTCCGCGGCCTTGTCCATTCGTGTTCTCCTGGTTCGGGCACTTTCTAATAATGTGGCCCGGTTTTCCACATTTATAACAAACTACATTGGCATAACTTGCTCCGACACTACTTGCTCAGCCATTACTCATTCCGACACCATTTGTTCCTTTCGTTCTATTAACCCCTGATCCGTAGACCTCACACTTCGCTGCGCTATGACCATTTCTTTTACACTTGTTGCAAAATTTGGTGCAGAACCCCGAATGATACTTTTCACACCTTTGGCATAGCTGCTTCTGATTGTTGTTGTTGTTGCGGTTATTATTGTTGTTGGGATGATTGTTGTAGCTGCTGTTGTTGTTGTTGTTGTTGTTGTTGGGCCGTTTGTTGTAGTTGCGATTGATGTTGCGATTGTTGGGATAATTGTTGCGATTATTGTTGTAATTACTGTTGTTGTTGTATTGGTGATTCTTATCACCGTTTTCCTCCCACTTTCTTTTGACTTGCTTCACATTGGCCTCTTCAGCAGTCTGTTCTTTAATTCTTTCTTCAATCTGGTTCACTAGTTTGTGAGCCATTCTACATGCCTGTTGTATGGAGGCGGGCTCGTGTGAACTTATATCTTCTTGGATTCTTTCCGGTAATCCTTTCACAAACGCGTCGATCTTCTCTTCCTCATCTTCGAATGCTCCCGGACACAATAGGCACAATTCTGTGAATCGTCTTTCGTACATGTTAATATCAAATCCTTGGGTTCGTAACCCTCTAAGTTCTGTCTTGAGCTTATTGACCTCGGTTCTGGGACGGTACTTCTCGTTCATCAAGTGCTTGAATGCTGACCACGGTAGTGCGTACGCATCGTCTTGTCCCACTTGCTCTAGATAGGTATTCCACCATGTTAACGCAGAACCTGTGAAGGTATGCGTAGCGTACTTCACTTTATCCTCTTCAGTACACTTACTTATGGCAAACACCGATTCGACCTTCTCGGTCCACCGTTTCAATCCGATCGGTCCTTCGGTTCCATCAAATTCCAAAGGTTTGCAGGCAGTGAATTCTTTGTAGGTGCATCCTACACGATTTCCTGTACTGCTAGATCCAAGGTTATTGTTGGTATGTAGCGCAGCCTGTACTGCGGCTATGTTTGAAGCTAGAAAAGTACGGAATTCCTCTTCATTCATATTCACGGTGTGTCGAGTAGTCGGTGCCATTTCCTTCAAAATAGTCAAATGGAACAAGTTAATCATACAGAATATTAAGAGTAGTTAATAGTATTTCGTAGCATAATATGAACTCATTTATAAAAGCTTTTTCTTCATATTAGCGTTTTATAAGTTTAAATTCGGGTAGTACCTACCCGTTAAGTTCATACTTAGTAGCTAATATACAATTCAACTACTACAATTCTATATGAAAAACTGATTATAATAATATTTCGCGTTCAAACTTTTATACAATATTTTACAAACTTACAATACCGCTTATTTTACATAAAGTATGAAATATAGCACACAATAACTTTGATACAAGATAGTTGTGAAGATAATTCTAGCTAGTACACAAGTCGTTCAGCAAAGGCAATAAAGACACGTAATTCATACGTCCAGAAACAAGTCATGCATTCTGGTTTTACTAGGACTACTTCCCATCCTTGGTCTTGTGGAACATAACCGTTATGGCCGTTGATAAGACAGCGTGTTGTAACGTCGTTAAAGGGCGAGGGTTACGTAATGTCCAACAGTCCCGTAACAATCTAAAAACCTCATTTCTTACCCTAATTACCGACTCCGTCACTTGTGGAAACGTTTTGTTTAATAGTTGTAGCCCGATGTTCTTGTTCTCACTTTGGTGAGAAGCGAACATTACTAATCCGTAAGCATAACATGCTTCTTTATGTTGCATGTTAGCCGCTTTTTCTAAATCACGAAGTCCAATATTCGGATATATTGAGTCAAAATAATTTCTTAACCCGTTGCGTAAAATAGCATTTGGGTTCCCCGCAATATATGCATCAAAGTAAACACATCGTAACTTATGGGTTTCCCAATGTGATATCCCCCATCTTTCAAATGAAAGTCTCTTATAAACCAAGACATTCTTGGAACGTTCTTCGAATGTCTTACAAACTGATCTCGCCTTAAATAGTTGTGCCGAAGAATTCTGACCGACTTTAGACAAGATTTCATCAATCATGTCTCCGGGTAGGTCTCTTAAAATATTGGGTTGTCTATCCATTTTGTGTTTTTATACTGTAAAATAGACAAGAGTTAGATTCATAAAAAAAATACTTATTAATATAAGCAATTTTTACATATATCATAAAGCATAAGCACACTATATTACATATATTACACCACACGAATACAACTATCTTATTCCGACTCGCTTGTTTCTTCTTCTTCGGTTTTGGTTCGTTTTGCCAAGTTTCTAGGGATATATGATGTTCCCCTAATACGAGCCGTCGTTATCCACATTGGTTTAGAAAAACCTGGTGGTTTAGAGGTTCCCGGGTCATTGTTACAACTTAAGGACTTCGGGGGTTGACGATACATATAAAGTTCATCGGGGTTGGAATTAGATTTCTCTATTTTTATGCCCTTTCCCTTATTATTTTCTTTTGCCTTTTTAAATTCAGTTGGGGTAATTTCTATAACATCATCGGAATTCTCGTCAGAATCCGATTCATCGGAGAATTGGTAATCCTCCCAATATTTTGCTTCCTTAGCGGAAACACCATTGACCATAATTAACCTTGGTCGGTTGGTTGAGAATTTTCTTTTACTTAACCGTTTTATTATTTCCCCCACCGGTTCTATTTCTTCATCCGGTTCCGATTCTTCTTCCGGTTCCGATTCTTCTTCCGGTTCCGACTCTTCTTCTGGTTCCTCTTCGGGAACTTGTGAATCAGTCCACGAATCATTCCAATTTACATTTAACTCTTCATTATTATTAGGTGATTCAATGGGACTTGTTCTAGAGGTAGACATCTATCACATAATATCAAACGCGTTAAGAGATTAATATATCACATAATATTCACATGTTAAAAATATATAGTTTCTAGCAAAATTTGTTAAGCAATCATTTTTCAAGTAAACACGGTCGAAGTCCAGACTCACTAATGCATCCTAACAAACTCGATAAGACACACTAATGCAAAATTCTGGTTCTCTAAGACCAACGCTCTGATACCAACTGAAATGTCCCGTTCTTATTGATTAAAAACGTTCCATATTAATTGATTTCGTTGCGAGGTTTTGACCTCTATATGAGACGTTTTTCAAAGATTGCATTCATTTTTAAAACAAACCATAACTTTTATTTCATAAATAAAGGTTTAAAAAGCTTTACGTAGATTATCAAATAATGATAATCTAAAATATCCTGTTTACACACGACCATTACATAATGGTTTACAATACAAATATGTTACATCGAAATCAGTTTCTTGAATGCAGTTTTTACACAATATCATACAAACATGGACTCCAAATCTTGTCCTTATTTTAGTATGCAACAGCGGAAGCTCTTAATATTCACCTGAGAATAAACATGCTTTAAACGTCAACAAAAATGTTGGTGAGTTATAGGTTTAACCTATATATATCAAATTGTAACAATAGACCACAAGATTTCATATTTCAATACACATCCCATACATAGAGATAAAAATCATTCATATGGTGAACACCTGGTAACCGACATTAACAAGATGCATATATAAGAATATCCCCATCATTCCGGGACACCCTTCGGATATGATATAAATTTCGAAGTACTAAAGCATCCGGTACTTTGGATGGGGTTTGTTAGGCCCAATAGATCTATCTTTAGGATTCGCGTCAATTAGGGTGTCTGTTCCCTAATTTTTAGATTACCAGACTTAATAAAAAGGGGCATATTCGATTTCGATAATTCAACCATAGAATGTAGTTTCACGTACTTGTGTCTATTTTGTAAATCATTTATAAAACCTGCATGTATTTTCTCATCCCAAAAATATTAGATTTTAAAAGTGGGACTATAACTCACTTTCACAGATTTTTACTTCGTCGGGAAGTAAGACTTGGCCACTGGTTGATTCACGAACCTATAACAATATATACATATATATCAAAGTATGTTCAAAATATATTTACAACACTTTTAATATATTTTGATGTTTTAAGTTTATTAAGTCAGCTGTCCTCGTTAGTAACCTACAACTAGTTGTCCACAGTTAGATGTACAGAAATAAATCGATAAATATTATCTTCAATCAATCCACGACCCAGTGTATACGTATCTCAGTATTGATCACAACTCAAACTATATATATTTTGGAATCAACCTCAACCCTGTATAGCTAACTCCAACATTCACATATAGAGTGTCTATGGTTGTTCCGAAATATATATAGATGTGTCGACATGATAGGTCGAAACATTGTATACGTGTCTATGGTATCTCAAGATTACATAATATACAATACAAGTTGATTAAGTTATGGTTGGAATAGATTTGTTACCAATTTTCACGTAGCTAAAATGAGAAAAATTATCCAATCTTGTTTTACCCATAACTTCTTCATTTTAAATCCGTTTTGAGTGAATCAAATTGCTATGGTTTCATATTGAACTCTATTTTATGAATCTAAACAGAAAAGTATAGGTTTATAGTCGGAAAAATAAGTTACAAGTCGTTTTTGTAAAGGTAGTCATTTCAGTCGAAAGAACGACGTCTAGATGACCATTTTAGAAAACATACTTCCACTTTGAGTTTAACCATAATTTTTGGATATAGTTTCATGTTCATAATAAAAATCATTTTCTCAGAATAACAACTTTTAAATCAAAGTTTATCATAGTTTTTAATTAACTAACCCAAAACAGCCCGCGGTGTTACTACGACGGCGTAAATCCGGTTTTACGGTGTTTTTCGTGTTTCCAGGTTTTAAATCATTAAGTTAGCATATCATATAGATATAGAACATGTGTTTAGTTGATTTTAAAAGTTAAGTTAGAAGGATTAACTTTTGTTTGCGAACAAGTTTAGAATTAACTAAACTATGTTCTAGTGATTACAAGTTTAAACCTTCGAATAAGATAGCTTTATATGTATGAATCGAACGATGTTATGAACATCATTACTACCTTAAGTTCCTTGGATAAACCTACTGTAAAAGAGAAAAATGGATCTAGCTTCAACGGATCCTTGGATGGCTCGAAGTTCTTGAAGCAGAATCATGACACGAAAACAAGTTCAAGTAAGATCATCACTTGAAATAAGATTGTTATAGTTATAGAAATTGAACCAAAGTTTGAATATGATTATTACCTTGTATTAGAATGATAACCTACTGTAAGAAACAAATATTTCTTGAGGTTGGATGATCACCTTACAAGATTGGAAGTGAGCTAGCAAACTTGAAAGTATTCTTGATTTTATGTAACTAGAACTTGTAGAATTTATGAAGAACACTTAGAACGTGAAGATAGAACTTGAGAGAGATCAATTAGATGAATAAAATTGAAGAATGAAAGTGTTTGTAGGTGTTTTTGGTCGTTGGTGTATGGATTAGATATAAAGGATATGTAATTTTGTTTTCATGTAAATAAGTCATGAATGATTACTCATATTTTTGTAATCTTATGAGATATTTCATGCTAGTTGCCAAATGATGGTTCCCACATGTGTTAGGTGACTCACATGGGCTGCTAAGAGCTGATCATTGGAGTGTATATACCAATAGTACATACATCTAAAAGCTGTGTATTGTACGAGTACGAATACGGGTGCATACGAGTAGAATTGTTGATGAAACTGAACGAGGATGTAATTGTAAGCATTTTTGTTAAGTAGAAGTATTTTGATAAGTGTATTGAATTCTTTCAAAAGTGTATAAATACATATTAAAACACTAAATGTATATACATTTTAACTGAGTCGTTAAGTCATCGTTAGTCGTTACATGTAAGTGTTGTTTTGAAACCTTTAGGTTAACGATCTTGTTAAATGTTGTTAACCCAATGTTTATAATATCAAATGAGATTTTTAATTATTATATTATCATTATATTATCATGTATGAATATCTCTTAATATGATATATATACATTAAATGTCTTTACAACGATAATCGTTACATATATGTCTCGTTTAAAAATCATTAAGTTAGTAGTCTTGTTTTTACATATGTAATTCATTGTTAATATACGTAATGATATGTTTACTTATCATAGTATCATGTTAACTATATATATATCCATATATATGTCATCATATAGTTTTTACAAGTTTTAACGTTCGTGAATCACCGGTCAACTTGGGTGGTCAATTGTCTATATGAAACATATTTCAATTAATCAAGTCTTAACAAGTTTGATTGCTTAACATGTTGAAAACATTTAATCATGTAAATATCAATCTCAATTAATATATATAAACATGGAAAAGTTCGGGTCACTACAATAAGAATCACCAATACAACAACAACAGCAATTACAACAATAATCGCAACAATTATCCCAACAATCGCAACATCAATCGCAACTACAACAAACGGCCCAACAACAACAACAACAACAGCAGCAACTACAACAATCGTCCCAACAACAATAATAACCGCAACAACAACAACAATCAGAAGCAGCTATGCCAAAGGTGTGAAAACTATCACTCGGGGTTCTGCACCAAATTTTGCAACAAGTGTAAAAGAAATGGTCATAGCGCGGCAAAGTGTGAGGTCTACGGACCAGGGGTTAATAGAACGAAAGGAACAAATGGTGTCAGAACGAGTAATGGCGGAGCAAGTAGTGTCGGAGCAAGTTATGCCAATGTAGTTTGTTATAAATGTGGAAAACCGGGCCACATTATTAGAAATTGCCCGAACCAGGAGAACACGAATGGACAAGGCCGCGGAAGAGTTTTCAATATTAATGCGGCAGAGGCACAGGAAGACCCGGAGCTTGTTACGGGTACGTTTCTTATTGACAATAAATCTGCTTACGTTTTATTTGATTCGGGTGCGGATAGAAGCTATATGAGTAGAGATTTTTGTGCTAAATTAAGTTGTCCATTGACGCCTTTGGATAGTAAATTTTTACTCGAATTAGCAAATGGTAAATTAATTTCAGCAGATAATATATGTCGGAATCGAGAAATTAAACTGGTTAGCGAAACATTTAAGATTGATTTGATACCAGTAGAGTTAGGGAGTTTTGATGTGATAATCGGTATGGACTGGTTGAAAGAAGTGAAAGCAGAGATCGTTTGTTACAAAAATGCAATTCGCATTATACGAGAAAAAGGAAAACCCTTAATGGTGTACGGAGAAAAGGGCAACACGAAGCTACATATTATTAGTAATTTGAAGGCACAAAAACTAATAAGAAAAGGTTGCTATGCTGTTCTAGCACACGTCGAGAAAGTACAAACTGAAGCCAATTACAAGAACTTTTAGAGCGTGGTTTCATTCGACCAAGCACATCACCGTGGGGAGCTCCTGTTTTGTTTGTCAAGAAGAAAGATGGTACATTCAGGTTGTGTATCGACTACCGAGAGTTGAACAAACTTACCATCAAGAACCGCTACCCACTACCGAGAATCGACGACTTATTTGATCAACTACAAGGCTCGTCTATTTATTCAAAGATTGACTTACGTTCCGAGTATCATCAAATGCGGGTGAAAGAAGATGATATTCCAAAGACTGCTTTCAGAACACGTTACGGTCATTACGAGTTTATGGTCATGCCGTTTGGTTTAACTAATGCACCAGCTGTGTTCATGGACCTTATGAACCGAGTGTGTGGACCATACCTTGACAACTTTGTCATTGTTTTCATTGATGACATACTTATTTACTCAAAGAACGACCAAGAACACGTTGAACATTTGAGAAAGGTGTTAGAAGTATTGAGGAAGGAAGAATTGTACGCTAAGTTTTCAAAGTGTGCATTTTGGTTGGAAGAAGTTCAATTCCTAGGTCACATAGTGAACAAAGAAGGTATTAAGGTGCATCCGGCAAAGATAGAAACTGTTGAAAAGTGGGAAACCCCGAAAACTCCGAAACACATACGCGAGTTTTTAGGACTAGCTGGTTACTACAGAAGGTTCATCCAAGACTTTTCCAGAATAGCAAAACCCTTGACTGCATTAACGCATAAAGGGAAGAAATTTGAATGGAATGATGAACAAGAGAAAGCGTTTCAGTTATTGAAGAAAAAGCTAACTACGGCACCTATATTGTCATTGCCTGAAGGGAATGATGATTTTGTGATTTATTGTGACGCATCAAAGCAAAGTCTCGGTTGTGTATTAATGCAACGAACGAAGGTGATTGCTTATGCGTCTAGACAATTTAAGATTCACGAACAAAATTATACGACGCATGATTTGGAATTAGGCGCGGTTGTTTTTGCATTAAAAACTTGGAGGCACTACTTATATGGGGTCAAAAGTATTATATATACCGACCACAAAAGTCTTCAACACATATTTAATCAGAAACAACTGAATATGAGGCAGCGTAGGTGGATTGAATTATTGAATGATTACGACTTTGAGATTCGTTACCACCCGGGGAAGGCAAATGTGGTAGCCGATGCCTTGAGCAGGAAGGACAGAGAACCCATTCGAGTAAAATCTATGAATATAATGATTCATAATAACCTTACTACTCAAATAAAGGAGGCGCAACAAGGAGTTTTAAAAGAGGGAAATTTAAAGGATGAAATACCCAAAGGATCGGAGAAACATCTTAATATTCGGGAAGACGGAACCCGGTATAGGGCTGAAAGGATTTGGGTACCAAAATTTGGAGATATGAGAGAAATGGTACTTAGAGAAGCTCATAAAAACAGATACTCAATACATCCTGGAACGGGGAAGATGTACAAGGATCTCAGGAAATATTTTTGGTGGCCGGGTATGAAAGCTGATGTTGCTAAATACGTAGGAGAATGTTTGACGTGTTCTAAGGTCAAAGCTGAGCATCAGAAACCATCAGGTCTACTTCAACAACTCGAAATCCCGGAATGGAAATGGGAAAACATTACCATGGATTTCATCACTAAATTGCCAAGGACTGCAAGTGGTTTTGATACTATTTGGGTAATAGTTGATCGTCTCACCAAATCAGCACATTTTCTGCCAATAAGAGAAGATGACAAGATGGAGAAGTTAGCACGACTGTATTTGAAGGAAGTCATCTCCAGACATGGAATACCAATCTCTATTATCTCTGATAGGGATGGCAGATTTATTTCAAGATTCTGGCAGACATTACAGCAAGCATTAGGAACTCGTCTAGACATGAGTACTGCCTATCATCCACAAACTGATGGGTAGAGCGAAAGGACGATACAAACGCTTGAAGACATGCTACGAGCATGTGTTATTGATTTCGGAAACAGTTGGGATCGACATCTACCATTAACAGAATTTTCCTACAACAACAGCTACCATTCAAGCATTGAGATGGCGCCGTTTGAAGCACTTTATGGTAGAAAGTGCAGGTCTCCGATTTGTTGGAGTGCAATGAGGGATAGACAGATTACGGGTCCGGAGATTATACAAGAAACTACCGAGAAGATCATCCAAATTCAACAACGGTTAAAAACCGCTCAAAGTCGACAAAAGAGCTACGCTGACATTAAAAGAAATGATATAGAATTTGAAATTGGAGAGATGGTCATGCTTAAAGTTGCACCTTGGAAAGGCGTTGTTCGATTTGGTAAACGAGGGAAATTAAATCCAAGGTATATTGGACCATTCAAGATTATTGATCGTGTCGGACCAGTAGCTTACCGACTTGAGTTACCTCAACAACTCGCGGCTGTACATAACACTTTCCACGTCTCGAATTTGAAGAAATGTTTTACTAAAGAAGATCTCACTATTCCGTTAGATGAAATCCAAATCAACGAAAAACTCCAATTCATCGAAGAACCGGTCGAAATAATGGATCGTGAGGTTAAAACACTTAAGCAAAACAAGATACCAATTGTTAAGGTTCGATGGAATGCTCGTAGAGGACCCGAGTTCACCTTGGAGCGTGAAGATCAGATGAAGAAGAAATACCCGCATCTATTTCCAGAAGATTCGTCAACACCTTCAACAGCTTAAAATTTCGGGACGAAATTTATTTAACGGGTAGGTACTGTAGTGACCCGAACTTTTCCATGTTTATATATATTAATTAAGATTGATATTTACATGATTAAATGTTTCCAACATGTTAAGCAATCAAACTTGTTAAGACTTGATTAATTGAAATATGTTTCATATAGACAATTGACCACCCAAGTTGACCGGCGATTCACGAACGTTAAAACTTGTAAAAATGACATGACGATATATATATGGGTATACATATGGTTATCATGAGATTATGATAAGTAAGTATCTCCATAAGTATATTAACAATGAGTTATATACATATAAACAAGACTACTAACTTAAGAATTTCGAAACGAGACATATATGTAACGATTATCGTTGTAACGACATTTAAATGTATATATATCATATTAAGATATATTAATATATCATAATATCATGATAATATAATAATTTAACATCTCATTAGATATAATAAACAATGGGTTAACAACATTAATTGAGATCGTTAACTTAAAGGTTTCAAAACAACACTTACATGTAATGACTAACGATGACTTAATGACTCAGTTAAAATGTATATACATGTAGTGTATTTAGATGTATTAAAATACTTTTAGAAGACTTCAAGACATATATCAAAACACTCATACTTAACGAAAATGGTTACAGTTACTTTTCCATTCTTTTCTTTCATCAAGAATTCTAGTCGTATTCTTACCTGTATTATACACAGCTTCAAAACGTACTTACTATGAGTATATACCAATAGGAACTAGCATGGGATTCCACTCTTGATTATGTCATGTATGACTAATCAATTTTAACTTCTACCATGAGCTAGTCAACTAACTAGAACTCCTTTTAACCCCACTCACCACTCACCAATTACCACTCATCATTCACTCCATTTCACTTCCAATTCTCTTTCTAATTCTCTCTCAACACACACACACACACTATTATGAACGTATTTTTCCAGTAGTTAATCATCATCTTCATCAAAAATCACTTCAAGAATCAAGCTATAATCATCATAGGAAGAACACTTCAAGAACACTTCAAAAATCCCTTCAAGTTTACTAATTTACTTCCAAGCTTTCTAATCCATTCCAAGTAATCACCTAAGATCAAGAAACCTTTGTTATATATAGTAGGTTATCTTTCTTATTCAAGGTAATATTCATATTCAAACTTTGATTCAATTTCTATAACTATAAACTATCTTAATTCGAGTAAAAATCTTACTTGAACTTGTTTTTGTGTCATGGTCCTACTTCAAGAACTTTCAAGCCATCCAAGATCCTTTGAAGCTAGATCATTTCTTGTCACTTCCAGTAGGTTTACCTACTAAACTTGAGGTAGTAATGATGTTCATAACATCATTCGATTCATATATATAAAACTATCTTATTCGAAGGTTTAAACTCGTAATCACTAGAACATAGTTTAGTTAATTCTAAACTTGTTCGCAAACAAAAGTTAATCCTTCTAACTTGACTTTTAAAATTAACTATACACATGTTCTATATCTATATGATATGCTAACTTAATGATTTAAAACCTGGAAACACGAAAAACACCGTAAAACCGGATTTACGCCGTCGTAGTAACACCGCGGGCTGTTTTGGGTTAGTTAATTAAAAACTATGATAAACTTTGATTTAAAAGTTGTTATTCTGAGAAAATGATTTTTATTATGAACATGAAACTATATCCAAAAATTATGGTTAAACTCAAAGTGGAAGTATGTTTTCTAAAATGGTCATCTAGACGTCGTTCTTTCGACTGAAATGACTACCTTTACAAAAACAACTTGTAACTTATTTTTCCGACTATAAACCTATACTTTTTCTGTTTAGATTCATAAAATAGAGTTCAATATGAAACCATAGCAATTTGATTCACTCAAAACGGATTTAAAATGAAGAAGTTATGGGTAAAACAAGATTGGATAATTTTTCTCATTTTAGCTACGTGAAAATTGGTAACAAATCTATTCCAACCATAACTTAATTAACTTGTATTGTATATTATGTAATCTTGAGATACCATAGACACGTATACAATGTTTCGACCTATCATGTCGACACATCTATATATATTTCGGAACAACCATAGATACTCTATATGTGAATGTTGGAGTTAGCTATACAGGGTTGAGGTTGATTCCAAAATATATATAGTTTGAGTTGTGATCAATACTGAGATACGTATACACTGGGTCGTGGATTGATTCAAGATAATATTTATCGATTTATTTTTGTATATCTAACTGTGGACAACTAGTAGTAGGTTACTAACGAGGACAGCTGACTTAATAAACTTAAAACATCAAAATATATTAAAAGTGTTGTAAATATATTTTAAACATACTTTGATATATATGTATATATTATTATAGGTTCGTGAATCAACCAGTGGCCAAGTCTTACTTCCCGACGAAGTAAAAATCTGTGAAAGTGAGTTATAGTCCCACTTTTAAAATCTAATATTTTTGAGATGAGAATACATGCAGGTTTTATAAATGATTTACAAAATAGACACAAGTACGTAAAACTACATTCTATGGTTGAATTATCGAAATCGAATATGCCCCTTTTTATTAAGTCTGGTAATCTAAGAATTAGGGAACAAACACCCTTATTGACGCGAATCCTAAAGATAGATCTATTGGGCCTAACAAACCCCATCCAAAGTACCGGATGCTTTAGTACTTCGAAATTTATATCATATCCGAAGGGTGTCCCGGAATGATGGGGATATTCTTATATATATGCATCTTGTTAATGTCGGTTACCAGGTGTTCACCATATGAATGATTTTTATCTCTATGTATGGGATGTGTATTGAAATATTAAATCTTGTGGTCTATTGTTACGATTTGATACATATAGGTTAAACCTATAACTCACCAACATTTTTGTTGACGTTTAAAGCATGTTTATTCTCAGGTGAATACTAAGAGCTTCCGCTGTTGCATACTAAAATATGGACAAGATTTGGAGTCCATGTTTGTATGATATTGTGTAAAAACTGCATTCAAGAAACTGCTTTCGATGTAACATATTTGTATTGTAAACCATTATGTAATGTTCGTGTGTAAACAGGATATTTTAGATTATCATTATTTGATAATCTACGTAAAGCTTTTTAAACCTTTATTTATGAAATAAAGGTTATGGTTTGTTTTAAAAATGAATGCAGTCTTTGAAAAACGTCTCATATAGAGGTCAAAACCTCGCAACGAAATCAATTAATATGGAACATTTTTAATCAATAAGAACGGGACATTTCACCATGTTTGTATGATATTGTGTAAAAACTGCATTCAAGAAACTGATTTCGATGTAACATATTTGTATTGTAAACCATTATGTAATGGTCGTGTGTAAACAGGATATTTTAGATTATCATTATTTGATCATCTACGTAAAGCTTTTTAAACCTTTATTTATGAAATAAAGGTTATGGTTTGTTTTAAAATGAATGCAGTCTTTGAAAAACGTCTCATATAGAGGTCAAAACCTCGCAACGAAATCAATTAATATGGAACGTTTTTAATCAATAAGAACGGGACATTTCAGTTGGTATCCGAGCGTTGGTCTTAGAGAACCAGAATTTTGCATTAGTGTGTCTTATCGAGTTTGTTAGGATGCATTAGTGAGTCTGGACTTCGACCGTGTTTACTTGAAAAATGATTGCTTAACAAATTTTGTTGGAAACTATATATTTTTAACATGTGAATATTATGTGATATATTAATCTCTTAACATGTTTGATATTATGTGATAGATGTCTACCTCTAATACAAGTCCCATTGACTCACCTAATAATAATGAAGAGTCAAATGTAATTTGGAATGATTCGTGGACTGATTCACAAGTTCCCGAAGAGGAACCGGAAGAAGAATCGGAACCGGAAGAAGAATCAGAACCGGAGGAGGAGGAACCGGAAGAAGAAATAGAACCGGTGGGGAAAATAATAAAACGGTTAAGTAAAAGAAAATCCTCAACCAACCGACCAAGGTTAATTATGGTCAACGGTGTTTCCGCCAAGGAAGCAAAATATTGGGAGGATTACCAATTCTCCGATGAATCGGATCCCGACGAGGATTCCGATGATGTTATAGAAATTACCCCAACTGAATTTAAAAAGGCAAAAGAGAACAATAAGGGAAAGGGCATAAAAATAGAAAAATCTGATTCCAACCCCGATGAACTTTATATGTATTGTCAACACCCGTATTTCTTAAGTTGTAACAATAATCCGGGAACCTCTAAACCACCAGGTTTTTCTAGACCAATGTGGAAAACGACGGCTCGTATTAGGGGAACATCATATATCCCTAAAAACTTAGCAAAAAGAACCAAGTTCGAAAAAGAAGAAACGAGTGAGTCGGAATAAGATAGTTGTATATGTGCGGTGTAATATATGTAATATAGTGTGCTTATGCTTTACGATATATGTAAAAATTGCTTGTATTAATAAGTATCTTTTATGAATCTAACTCTTGTCTATTTTACAGTATACAAAACACAAAATGGATAGACAACCCAATATTTTAGAAGACTTACCCGGAGACATGATTGATGAAATCTTGTCTAGAGTCGGTCAGAATTCCTCGGCACAACTATTTATGGCAAAATCAGTTTGTAAGACATTCGAAGAATGTTCCAAGAATGCCTTGGTTTATAAAAGGCTTTCGTTTGAAAGATGGGGGATATCACATTGGGAAACCCATAAGTTACGATGTGTTTACTTTGACGCATATATTGCGGGGAACACAAATGCTATTTTACGCAACGGGTTAAGAAATTATTTTGACTCAATGTATCCGAATATAGGACTTCATGATTTAGAAAAAGCGGCTAACATGCAACATAAAGAAGCATGTTATGCTTACGGGTTAGTAATGTTCGCTTCTCACCAAAGTGAGAAAAAGAACATCGGGCTACAACTATTAAACAAAACGTTCCCACAAGTGACGGAGTCGGTAATTGGGGTAAGAAATGAGGTTTTTAGGTTATTACGAGACTGTTGGTCATTACGTAACCTTCGTCCTTTTGACAACATTACAACACGCTGTCATACTATCGGTCACAACGGTTACGTTCCACAAGACCAAGGATGGGAAGTGGTATTAGTAAAACCAGAATGCATGACTTGTTTCTGGACATATGAATTACGTGTCTTTATTGCCTTTGCTGAACGCCTTATTTATTAACTAGAATTATCTTCAGAACTACTTTGTATCAAAGTTTTATGTGCTATATTTCATGCTATATGTAAAAAAAAGCGATATTGTAAGTTTGCAAGTTATTGTATAAAGGTTTGAATATGATATTTTTTTTTTGTGATTAGTTTTTCATATAGAATTGTAGTAGTTGAATTTTATATTAGCTACTAAGTATGAACTTAACGGGTAGGTACTACCCGAATTTAAACTTATAAAACGCTAATATGAAGAAAAAGCTTTTATAAATGAGTTCATATTATGCTACGAGATACTATTGACTACTCTTAATATTCTGTATGATTAACTTGTTTCATTTGACTATTTGAAGGAAATGGCACCGACTACTCGACAAACCTTGAATATGAGCGAAGAGGAATTTCGTGCCTTTCTTGCTTCAAACATAGCCGCAGTACAGGCTGCGCTACATACCAACAATAACCTTGGATCTAGCAGTACAGGAAATCGTGTAGGATGCACCTACAAAGAATTCACTGCCTGCAAACCTTTGGAATTTGATGGAACCGAAGGACTGATCGGATTGAAACGGTGGACCGAGAAGGTCGAATCGGTGTTTGCCATAAGTAAGTGTACTGAAGAGGACAAAGTGAAGTACGCTACGCATACCTTCACAGGTTCTGCATTAACATGGTGGAATACCTATCTAGAGCAAGTGGGACAAGATGATGCTTACTCACTACCGTGGTCAGCATTCAAGCACTTGATGAACGAGAAGTACCGTCCCAGAACCGAGGTCAATAAGCTCAAGACAGAACTTAGAGGGTTACGAACCCAAGGATTTGATATTACCACGTACGAAAGACAATTCACAGAATTGTGCCTATTGTGTCCTGGAGCGTTCGAAGATGAGGAAGAGAAGATCGACGCGTTTGTGAAAGGATTACCGGAAAGAATCCAAGAAGATATAAGTTCACACGAGCCCACCTCCATACAACAGGCATGTAGAATGGCTCACAAACTAGTGAACCAGATTGAGGAAAGAATTAAAGAACAGACGGCTGAAGAGGCCAATGTGAAGCAAGTCAAAAGAAAGTGGGAGGAAAACGGTGATAAGAATCACCAATACAACAACAACAGCAATTACAATAATAATCGCAACAATTATCCCAACAATCGCAACATCAATGGCAACTACAACAAACGGCCCAACAACAACAACAACAACAACAACAACAGCAACTACAACAATCATCCCAACAACAATAACAACCACAACAATAACAACAATCAGAAGCAGCTTTGCCAAAGGTGTGAAAAGTATCACTCGGGGTTCTGCACTAAATTTTGCAACAAGTGTAAAATAAATGGTCATAGCGCGGCAAAGTGTGAGGTCTACAGACCAGGGGTTAATAGAACGAAAGGAGCAAATGGTGTCGGAACGAGTAATGGCGGAGCAAGTAGTGTCGGAGCAAGTTATGCCAATGTAGTTTGTTATAAATGTGGAAAACCGGGCCACATTATTAGAAATTGCCCGAACCAGGAGAACATGAATGGACAAGGCCGCGGAAGAGTTTTCAATATTAATGCGGCAGAGGTACAGGAAGACCCAGAGCTTGTTACGGGTACGTTTCTTATTGACAATAAATCTGCTTACGTTTTATTTAATTCGGGTGCGGATAGAAGCTATATGAGTAGAGATTTTTGTGCTAAATTAAGTTGTCCATTGACACCGTTGGATAGTAAATTTTTACTCGAATTAGCAAACGGTAAATTAATTTCAGCAGATAATATATGCCGGAATCGAGAAATTAAACTGGGTAGCGAAATATTTAAGATTGATTTGATACCAGTAGAGTTAGGGAGTTTTGATGTAATAGTTGGCATGGACTGGCTGAAGAAGGTGAAAGCAGAGATCGTATGTTATAAAAATACAATTCGCATTGTACGAGAAGAAGGAGAACCCTTAATGGTGTACGGAGAAAAGGGCAACATGAAGCTACATCTTATTAGTAATTTGAAGGCACAAAAACTAATAGGAAAAGGTTGCTATGCTGTTCTAGCACACGTCGAGAAAGTATAAACTGAAGAAAAGAGCATCAATGATGTTCCCGTCGCAAAAGAATTTCCCGATGTATTTCCGAAAGAATTACCGGAACTACCTCCACATCGATCGGTTAAATTCAAATAGATCTTGTACCAGGAGCTGCACCAATAGCTCGTGCTCCTTACAGACTCGCACCCAGCGAGATGAAAGAACTGCAAAGCCAACTACAAGAACTATTAGAACGTGGTTTCATTCGACCAAGCACATCACCATGGGGAGCTCCTGTTTTGTTTGTCAAGAAGAAGGATGGTACATTTAGGTTGTGTATTGACTACAGAGAGTTGAATAAACTTACCATCAAAAACCGTTATCCACTGCCGAGAATTGACGACTTATTTGATCAACTACAAGGCTCGTTGGTTTATTCAAAAATCGATTTACGTTCTGGATATCATCAAATGCGAGTAAAGGAGGATGATATTCCAAAAACTGCTTTTAGGACGCGTTATGGTCATTACGAGTTTATGGTTATGCCATTTGGATTGACTAACGCACCAGCTGTGTTCATGGACCTTATGAGCCGAGTGTGTGGGCCATATCTTGACAAGTTTATCATTGTTTTCATCGATGACATACTTATTTACTCAAAGAATGATCAAGAGCACGAAGAACATTTGAGAAAAGTGCTAGAAGTATTGAGGGAAGAAAAACTGCACGCTAAGTTTTCAAAGTGTGCATTTTGGTTGGAAAAGGTTCAATTCCTCGGTCACATAGTGAACAAAGAAGGTATCCAGGTGGACCCGGCAAAGATCGAAACCGTTGAAAAGTGGGAAACCCAAAAAACTCCGAAGCATATACGTCAATTTTTAGGATTGGCTGGTTACTACAGAAGATTCATCCAAGATTTCTCCAAAATAGCAAAACCCTTGACTGCATTAATGCATAAAGGGAAGAAATTTGAATGAAAGGATGAACAAGAGAAGGCGTTTCAGTTATTGAAGAAAAAGCTAACTACGGCACCTATATTGTCATTGCCTGAAGGGAATGATGATTTTGTGATTTATTGTGACGCATCAAAGCAAGGTCTCGGTTGTGTATTAATGCAACGAACGAAGGTGATTGCTTATGCGTCTAGACAATTGAAGATTCACGAACAAAATTATACGACGCATGATTTGGAATTAGGCGCGGTTGTTTTTGCATTAAAGACTTGGAGGCACTACTTATATGGGGTCAAAAGTATTATATATACCGACCACAAAAGTCTTCAACACATATTTAATCAGAAACAACTGAATATGAGGCAGCATAGGTGGATTGAATTGTTGAATGATTACGACTTTGAGATTCGTTACCACCCGGGGAAGGCAAATGTGGTAGCCGATGCCTTGAGCAGGAAGGACAGAGAACCCATTCGAGTAAAATCTATGAATATAATGATTCACACTAACCTTACTACTCAAATAAAGGAGGCGCAACAAGGAGTTTTAAAAGAGGGAAATTTAAAGGATGAAATACCCAAAGGATCGGAGAAGCATCTTAATATTCGGGAAGATGGAACCCGGTATAGGGCTGAAAGAATTTGGGTACTAAAATTTGGAGATATGAGAGAAATGGTACTTAGAGAAGCTCATAAAACCAGATACTCAATACATCCTGGAACGGGAAAGATGTACAAGGATCTTAAGAAACATTTTTGGTAGCCAGGTATGAAAGCCGATATTGCTAAATATGTAGGAGAATGTTTGACGTGTTCTAAGGTCAAAGCTGAGCATCAGAAACCATCAGGTCTACTTCAACAACCCGAAATCCCGGAATGGAAATGGGAAAACATTACCATGGATTTCATCACTAAATTGCCAAGGACTGCAAGTGGTTTTGATACTATTTGGGTAATAGTTGATCGTCTCACCAAATCAGCACACTTCCTGCCAATAAGAGAAGATGACAAGATGGAGAAGTTAGCACGACTGTATTTGAAGGAAGTCGTCTCCAGACATGGAATACCAATCTCTATTATCTCTGATAGGGATGGCAGATTTATTTCAAGATTCTGGCAGACATTACAGCAAGCATTATGAACTCGTCTAGACATGAGTACTGCCTATCATCCACAAACTAATGGGTAGAGCGAAAGGACGATACAAACGCTTGAAGACATGCTACGAGCATGTGTTATTGATTTTGGAAACAGTTGGGATCGACATCTACCGTTAGCAAAATTTTCCTACAACAACAGCTACCATTCAAGCATTGACATGGCGCCGTTTGAAGCATTTTATGGTAGAAAGTACAGGTATCCGATTTGTTGGAGTGAAGTGGGGGATAGACAGAATACGGGTCCGGAGATAATACAAGAAACTACCTAGAAAATCATCCAAATTCAACAAAGATTAAAAACTGCCCAGAGTCGACAAAAGAGCTACGCGGACAGTAAAAGAAAAGATATAGAGTTTGAAATTGGAGAAATGGTCATGCTTAAGGTTTCACCTTGGAAAGGCGTTGTTCGATTTGGTAAACGGGGGAAACTAAATCCAAGGTACATTGGACCATTCAAGATTATAGATCGTGTCGGACCAGTAGCTTACCAACTGGAGCTACCTCAACAACTCGCGGCTGTACATAACACTTTTCACGTCTCAAATTTGAAGAAATGTTTTGCTAAAGAAGATCTCACTATTCCGTTGGACGAAATCCAAATCAATGAAAAACTTCAATTCATTGAAGAACCCGTCGAAATAATGGATCGTGAGGTTAAGAGACTTAAACAAAACAAGATACCGATTGTTAAGGTTCGATGGAATGCTCGTAGAGGACCCGTGTTCACCTGATTTTATATGATGACATATATATGGTTATATATATAGTTAACATGATTTTATTATAAGTATGTATCTCATTAGGTATTTTAACAATGAGTTATATACATAAAAATGAGACTATTAATTTAAGAAACTCGAAAACGATATATATAACGATTATCGTTATAACAACGTCTTACTAGGTACATATGAATCATATTAAGATATTGATACACTTGGTTAATTATGTTAAATGATAAGTAAATATATTATTAAGTGTATTAACAATGAAATACATATGTAAAAATAAGACTACTAACTTAATGATTTCCAAACGAGACATATATGTAACGATTATCGTTGTAACAACATTTAACTGTATATATATCATACTAAGATATATTATATATCATAATATCATGATAATATAACAATTTAATATCTCATTTGTTATAATAAACAATGGGTTAACAACATTCAACAAGATCGTTAACCTAAAGGTTTCAAAACAACATTTACATGTAACGACTAACGATGACTTAACGACTCAGTTAAAATGTATATACATGTAGTGTTTTAATATGTATTCATACACTTTTGAAAGACTTCAAGACACTTATCAAAATACTTCTACTTAACAAAAATGCTTACAATTACATCCTCGTTCAGTTTCATCAACAATTCTACTCGTATGCACCCGTATTCGTACTCGTACAATACACAGCTTTTAGATGTATGTACTATTGGTATATACACTCCAATGATCAGCTCTTAGCAGCCCATGTGAGTTACCTAACACATGTGGGAACCATCATTTGGCAACTAGCATGAAATATCTCATAAAATTACAAAAATATGAGTAATCATTCATGACTTATTTACATGAAAATAAAATTACATATCCTTTATATCTAATCCATACACCAACGACCAAAAACACCAACAAACACTTTCATTCTTCAATTTTCTTCATCTAATTGATCTCTCTCAAGTTCTATCTTCAAGTTTTAAGTGTTCTTCATAAATTCCAAAAGTTCTAGTTTCATAAAATCAAGAATACTTCCAAGATTGCAAGTTTACTTCCAAGTTTTCTAAATCCATTCCAAGTAATCATCCAAGATCAAGAAACCTTTGTTACTTACAGTAGGTCATCTTTCTAATACAAGGTAATAATCATATTCAAACTTTAATTCAATTTCTATAACTATAACAATCTTATTTCGAGTGGAAATCTTACTTGAAATTGTTTTCGTGTCATGATTCTGCTTCAAGAACTTTCAAGCCATCCAAGGTTCCTTTGAAGCTAGATCCATTTTTCTCATTTCCAGTAGGTTTATCCAAGGAACTTGAGGTAGTAATGATGTTCATAACATCATTCGATTCATACATAAAAAGCTGTCTTATTCAACGTTATAAACTTGTAATCACTAGAACATAGTTTAGTTAATTCTAAACTTGTTCGCAAATAAAGTTAATCCTTCTAACTAGACTTTTAAAATCAACTAAGCACATGTTCTATATCTATATGATATGCTAACTTAATGATTTAAAACCCGAAAACACGATAAACACCATAAAACTGGATATACGCCGTCGTAGTAAAACCGGGGGCTGTTTTGGTTGGGATAATTAAAAGCTAAGAAAAACTTTGATTTAAAAGCTATACTTCTGGAAAAATGATTTTTCTTATGAACATGAAACTATATCCAAAAATCATGGTTAAACTCAAAGTGAAAGTATGTTTTTCAAAATGGTCATCAAGATGTCGTTCTTTCGACGGAAATGACTACCTCTTTCAAAAACGACTTGTAACTTGTATTTCCGACTATAAACTTATACTTTTTCTATTTAGATTCATAAATTTAAGTTCAATACGAAACCATGGCCACTGGAATCACTCAAAACGGATTAGAAACGAAGAAATGGCGAGTAAAACAAGATTGATAAAAAACTACTCATTTTACCTACGTGAAAGTTAGTAATAAATCTATTCCAACCATAACCTAATCAACTTATATTGTATATTATGTAATCTTGAGATACCATAGACACGTATACAATGTTTCGACCTATCATGTCGACCCATCTATATATATATATATATATATATATATATATATATATATATATATATATATATATATATATATATATATATATATATATATATATATATATATATATATATATATTGCGGAACAACCATAGACACTCTATATGTGAATGTTGGAGTTAGCTATACAGGGTTGAGGTTGATTCCAAAATATATATATAGTTTGAGTTGTGATCAATACTGAGATACGTATACACTGGGTCGTGGATTGATTCAAGATAATATTTATCGATTTATTTATGTACATCTAATTGTGAACAACTAGTTGTAGGTTACTAACGAGGACAGCTGACTTAATAAACTTAAAACATTAAAACGTATTAAAAATGTTGTAAATATATTTTGAACATACTTTGATATATATGTACATATTTGTTATAGGTTCGTGAATCGACCAGTGGCCAAGTCTTACTTCCCGACGAAGTAAAAATCTGTGAAAGTGAGTTATAGTCCCACTTTTAAAATCTAATATTTTTGGGATGAGAATACATGCAGGTTTTATAAATGATTTACAAAATAGACACAAGTACGTGAAACTACATTCTATGGTTGAATTATCGAAATCGAATATGCCCCTTTTTATTAAGTCTGGCAATCTAAGAATTAGGGAACAGACACCCTAATTGACGCGAATCCTAAAGATAGATCTATTGGGCCTAACAAACCCCATCCAAAGTACCGGATGCTTTAGTACTTCGAAATTTATATCATATCTGAAGGGTGTCCCGGAATGATGGGGATATTCTTATATATGCATCTTGTTAATGTCGGTTACCAGGTGTTCACCATATGAATGATTTTTATCTCTATGTATGGGATGTGTATTGAAATATGAAATCTTGTGGTCTATTGTTACGATTTGATATATATAGGTTAAACCTATAACTCACCAACATTTTTGTTGATGTTTAAAGCATGTTTATTCTCAGGTGAATACTAAGAGCTTCCGCTGTTGCATACTAAAATAAGGACAAGATTTAGAGTCCATGTTTGTATGATATTGTGTAAAAACTGCATTCAAGAAACTGATTTCGATGTAACATATTTGTATTGTAAACCATTATGTAATGGTCGTGTGTAAACAGGATATTTTAGATTATCATTATTTGATAATCTACGTAAAGCTTTTTAAACCTTTATTTATGAAATAAAGGTTATGGTTTGTTTTAAAATGAATGCAGTCTTTGAAAAACGTCTCATATAGAGGTCAAAACCTCGCAACGAAATCAATTAATATGGAACGTTTTTAATCAATAAGAACGGGACATTTCAGTTGGTATCCGTGCGTTGGTCTTAGAGAACCAGAATTTTGCATTAGTGTGTCTTATCGAGTTTGTTAGGATGCATTAGTGAGTCTGGACTTCGACCGTGTTTACTTGAAAAATGATTGCTTAACAAATTTTGTTGGAAACTATATATTTTTAACATGTGAATATTATGTGATATATTAATCTCTTAACGTGTTTGATATTATGTGATAGATGTCTACCTCTAATACAAGTCCCATTGACTCACCTAATAATAATGAAGAGTCAAATGTAATTTGGAATGATTCGTGGACTGATTCACAAGTTCCCGAAGAGGAACCGGAAGAAGAATCGGAACCGGAGGAGGAGGAACCGGAAGAAGAAATAGAACCGGTGGGGGAAATAATAAAACGGTTAAGTAAAAGAAAATCCTCAACCAACCGACCAAGGTTAATTATGGTCAACGGTGTTTCCGCCAAGGAATCAAAATATTGGGAGGATTACCAATTCTCCGATGAATCGGATCCCGACCAGGATTCCGATGATGTTATAGAAATTACCACAACTGAATTTAAAAAGGCAAAAGAGAATAATAAGGGAAAGGGCATAAAAATATAAAAATCTGATTCCAACCCCGATGAACTTTATATGTATTGTCAACACCCGTATTTCTTAAGTTGTAACAATAACTCGGGAACCTCTAAACCACCAGGTTTTTCTAGACCAATGTGGAAAACAACGGCTCGTATTAGGGGAACATCATATATCCCTAAAAACTTAGCAAAAAGAACCAAGTTCGAAAAAGAAGAAACGAGTGAGTCGGAATAAGATAGTTGTATATGTGCGGTGTAATATATGTAATATAGTGTGCTTATGCTTTACGATATATGTAAAAATTGCTTGTATTAATAAGTATCTTTTATGAATCTAACTCTTGTCTATTTTACAGTATAAAAACACAAAATGGATAGACAACCCAATATTTTAGAAGACTTACCCGGAGACATGATTGATGAAATCTTGTCTAGAGTCGGTCAGAATTCCTCGGCACAACTATTTATGGCAAAATCAGTTTGTAAGACATTCGAAGAACGTTCCAAGAATGCCTTGGTTTATAAAAGGCTTTCGTTTGAAAGATGGGGGATATCACATTGGGAAACCCATAAGTTACGATGTGTTTACTTTGACGCATATATTGCGGGGAACCCAAATGCTATTTTACGCAACGGGTTAAGAAATTATTTTGACTCAATGTATCCGAATATAGGACTTCATGATTTAGAAAAAGCGGCTAACATGCAACATAAAGAAGCATGTTATGCTTACGGGTTAGTAATGTTCGCTTCTCACCAAAGTGAGAAAAAGAACATCGGGCTACAACTATTAAACAAAACGTTCCCACAAGTGACGGAGTCGGTAATTGGGGTAAGAAATGAGGTTTTTAGGTTATTATGAGACTGTTGGTCATTACGTAACCTTCGTCCTTTTGATGACTGATAATGCTAAAAACGAACATATATTTCATAGCATTATTCCTCAAGAAAGACAAGCTTTTAGTTGCAATTGTTCTATTTACAAGTGATATTCGTTTAAATATTAAAAGGTGAAGACAAAAGACAGATTCGACGAATTGAAGACGCAAACGACCAAAAAGCTCAAAAGTACAAAATACAATCAAAGAGGTTCCAATTATTGATAATAAACGTCTAGAAATTACAAGAGTACAAGATTCAAAACGCAAAGTACAAAATATTAAATTGTACGCAAGGACGTTCAAAAATCCGGAACTGGGACCATAGTCAACTCTCAACGCTCGACGCAACGGACTAAAAATTACAAGTTAACTATGTATATAAATATAATATAATATATAATTAATTATATTAATTATATATATATTATATTTATAAAATAAATCGTCGGCAAACAAAGAGCCAAATGTGGGTGAGCTGTAAAAACAAACTCCGCGACTCGCGGAGTTTGAAGAAGGAAAGGGCCGCGAATCGCGGAGCCCCAAATTTAGAAACTGCCTATAAAGCTCGCGCATTCTGATCGTAAAAAAATCCATAAAATATATCCATCCATCTATCTAAACGTATATATTTATATTTATATTTTAATTTTAATTTTAATTTTAATTTTAATTTTAATTTTAATTTTAATCCTAATAATAAGGGTATGTTAGCGAATGTTGTAAGGGTGTAAGTCGAAATTCTGTCCGTGTAACGCTACGCTATTTTTAATCATTGTAAGTTATGTTCAACCTTTGTAATTTAATGTCTCGTAGCTAAGTTATTATTATGCTTATTTAATCCGAAGTAATCATGATGTTGGGCTAATTACTAAAATTGGGTAATTGGGCTTTGTACCATAATTGGGGTTTGGATAAAAGAACGACACTTGTGGAAATTAGACTATGGGCTATTAATGGGTTTTATATTAACTAAACAATACCTTATTAATTTAATATACAAACTTATAATTCGACGTATTTATATATAACCACATACGCTTGACTGGGTACGGTGGGCGGGATATCTATAAATACCAATAATTATTCATTTTACCGGACACGGAACTGGATTAATAGTTAATAGACTTGTTGAAACAGGGGTGAATTACATTCAAGGGTAATTGGTGTAATTGTTAACAAAGTAGTAAAACCTTGGTTTACACGCAGTCGATAACCTGGTGTATTCAATAAACAAAGTATTAAAACCTTGTTACAATTCGAATCCCCAATTAGTTGGAATATTTGACTTCGGGAATAAGAATCATTTGACGAAGGCTTTCGCTCTTTATATTTATGACTGATGGACTATTATGGACAAATCCGTATGGACATATTAAATAATCCAGGACAAAGAACAATTAACCCATGGGCATAAAACTAAAATCAACACGTCAAACATCATGATTACGGAAGTTTAAATAAGCATAATTCTTTTATTTCATATTTTATTTCCTTTATTTTATATTTAATTGCACTTCTAATTATCGCATTTTATTTATTGTTATTGTATTTAATTGCACTTTAATTTTCGTACTTTTTAATTATCGCAAGTTTATTTTATCGCACTTTTATTATTTGCAATTTCATTATCGTTATTTAATTTATGCTTTAAATTAAAGTCCTTTTAATATTTTACATTTGGTTTTAACTGCGACTAAAGTTTTAAAATCGACAACCCGGTCATTAAACGGTAAAAACCCCCCTTTATAATAATAATATTACTTATATATATATATATATATTTGTATTTTTATAAAAGTAAACTAATATAGCGTTAAACTTTGTTTAAAGATTTTCCATGTGGAACGAACCGGACTTACTAAAAACTACACTACTGTACGATTAGGTACACTGCCTATAAGTGTTGTAGCAAGGTTTAAGTATATCCATTCTATAAATAAATAAATATCTTGTGTAAAATTGTATCGTATTTAATAGTATTTCCTTCTAAAATTTAATAGTATTTTATACCCCTTAGCTTTAACTATCAAGTATTTTTGGCGCCGCTGCCGGGGAACTCTTAAACGCCGAAAGCGCAACGCTAAATATTTAAAAAAAAAGATTTTTATTTTTAGTTTACTTTTATTAAAATTCACTTTTGTAAAAAATACGTTTTTTATTATTCGAAAATATAAAAAGAAAACAAAAATTTATATATTTTTTTTAAGATTTTGTCAAATATTTAAGTCTTATAAAGTTTCTTTATTTTTATTTTATAAAAATATAAGTTTTATTTAAATATTTTTATTTAAAAAAATTAATATATATATAAATCTATTTTTAAGATATTTTTAAAATTATAAAGTAGTTCTATTTTTATTTTAGTTTTTAAATATAAGTTTTTATTATATAAATATTTTAGATTTTAAAACAGAAAACAAAAAAAATATAAAATAAAATAAATAAAAAAAACGCGTCGAATTTTAAACTGTACGTGAGTTGAAATTTGGAACCCCGCGACTCGCGGAGTTTGCTGCTTGGAATACCGCAACTCGCGGAGTTCTCTCTGACGCGCCTTACGGAACCCTAATCAGCATTTATTACGGAGTAATTATTATTATTAATTTTTAATTAAAACCCTAATTAGGTTTATAGTTTTTAATTAGTTTTTAGTTTTTATTATTATTTTGTATATTTAGTTTATTTAGTTAATTAAATTGTAAAATTAATAGTTTTATAAAATAAATAATATAAAAATAATATTTTTATAAAAATTGTAATTTTTAAAACTTTTTGTATATTTTTATATTTTGTCCCTTTTTAATTGTTTTAGCATAACTTTTGTATTTTTCGCTCGTATTTAGTTTTAATTCATAGTTTTTGCCATAGTTATTTTTACTTATAGATTTTTAGGCTTTGCCGTAGAATTCCTTAAGTGCTTTTTCTTTAGACTAAGATTTAGGTGCTTTAGAATTTTGCGACACCTTTTTAAGTTTTAGTTTCTTTTTAAGTTATTTCCATTTGGGATTTAGTTTTTCCTGTAAGCTTTAATATTTTTAGATACCTTTTACCTATGTATCAATTATCATTCCAATTAGTAATCTCAATTTGCGATTACAATTTTAAATTAGTGGTAGTAATAAGGTTGGGTTAGGCAAGTGTTTTAAAGTTTTATAAGTCACTCTTTTTATTTCTTATTTTTCGACGCCTTTTATTTTTCAACCATTTTTCTTTTTCGACCTTTTTCGACGAACTCTTTTTCTTTCTTATTTCTCGTCATTCTAGTTTTTAGGACATAGAGTTTTTATTCTACTTCTTATTTAAATTTCTTAAAATTACGAAAATTTATTTTAAGTGGTTAAATTGATAGACATCAAAATTTTATGGTTCGTAGTAATAGTTGGATTTGTACGTGGACCGGGTTATTGGAGCCAAACAGTCCTCAATTATATTGAGACCAAACGAATCCTGCCCCTCTGCTGCATCTTTTGGCTATTCGAAACGTGGGCAAAATCAGAAAAGTCTATTAATTGGATAACTTATTATAATTTTTCTTTCCTTTTAAAAACTAATAGGATATTCAGTGAATGCACCGAGCAAGACGTTCATCACCTTTTGTACGTTCACCACCTGTAACTAGATCAAGACATCTAACTAATATTGTCGCCGTTGATAATCCATTTTTTGAACCCGACCTCACAATTGAGAATCCGGAGAATATTCAGGGACGACTCGTAGATCCTGAACCACTAAACTTTCCTCCGGAACCACCAATCATTCAAACAGAGATTGTTGAGGAACGAACCATTAAATCAGAATCCTCTAGTGATTCCGATTCAACAAATTCAATTATGGAAGTAACAGAACCATTAAGTATGGAAGACCGAATGAGAGCTAAACGCACTGGCCAAGGTCACGCAATTACTCATCCAGACATTAATGCACCAGATTATGAAATCAAAGGACAAATTCTACACATGGTGACTAATCAATGCCAATTTAGTGGTGCGCCGAAGGAAGATCCAAATGAACATCTACGTACCTTTAATAGGATCTGCACACTATTTAAAATCCGAGAAGTGGAGGATGAACAGATATATCTCATGTTATTTCCCTGGACTTTAAAGGGAGAAGCCAAAGATTGGTTGGAATCGTTACCTGAAGGGGCGATTGATACATGGGACGTTTTAGTTGAAAATTTTCTTAAACAATTCTTTCCTGCATCTAAAGCTGTAAGACTTCAAGGAGAAATTGTTACGTTCACACAGAAGCCAAATGAAACTCTATATGAGGCTTGGACTAGATTTGGAAAGTTGTTGAGAGGATCTCCGCAACATGGTTTAGACACCTGTCAAATAGTACAAATATTCTACCAAGGATGCGACATCACTACAAGAAAAGACATAGATATAGCAGCTGGTGGTTCTATTATGAAGAAAATAGAAACTGATGCTTACAAAATTATTGATAACACTGCTTCCCACTCACATGAGTGGCACCAAGAAAAAGATATCGTTAGATCATCTAAAGCAGCTAGAGCCGATTCTAGCCATGACTTAGATTCCATTTCCGCAAAGATAGATGCTGTGGAGAGACGAATGGAAAAGATGACAAAAGATATACACTCAATACGAATTAGTTGTGAGCAGTGTGGAGGACCACATTTGACAAAAGATTGTCTCAGTATTGAACTAACAATGGAACAAAGAGAGAATGTTTCATATCTAAACCAAAGGCCTGGAAATAATTATCAGAATAATTATCAACCGCCAAGACCTATTTACAATCAAAACCAGAACTATAACAGAAATATTCCTTACAACAACCAACAAGGTCCTAGCAATCAACAAGTATCCAATAATAATTACAATCAGCAAAGACCTAATTTTCAAAACAAACCACCACAACAAGCTGATGATAAAAAGCCGAATTTAGAAGATATGATGACGAAGCTAGTTGAAACTCAAACGCAGTTTTTCACATCTCAAAAACAGACCAATGAACAAAATACTCAAGCATTTAGAAATCAACAAGCTTCTATTCAAAATTTGGAACAAGAAGTAAGTAACCTAGCAAGGTTAATAGGTGAAAGAAAACCGGGAAGTTTACCTAGTGATACAAATGCTAACCCCCGGAATGAAACAGCTAAAGCCATTACCACAAGAAGTGGTACAACACTTAAACCACCTAAAATACCTGTAACTTCTGATGAAGCTATTCCTACTCCACAAGAACCACAACCTGATCAAGATAAGGAAAAAGAACCGGTAGTTGAAAAGGTTAATGAAGATAACACAGTTAAGGATAAACCTTATGTTAAACCATACCAACCACCACTTCCTTACCCGAGTAAAATGAAGAAAGAGAAACTTGAAGCCGAACAATCCAAATTCTTGGATATGTTTAAACAGATAAATTTAAATCTTCCTTTCATTGATGTGATTTCAGGAATGCCTAGATATGCTAAATTCTTGAAAGATCTAATCTCAAATAGAAAGAAAATGGAAGAACTCTCGGCTGTTACCATGAATGCTAATTGTTCAGCAGTGCTGTTGAATAAGATACCAGAAAAATTATCTGATCCAGGAAGTTTCACAATTCCATGTTTTCTGGGTAGACTTAGTTCAATAGAAGCATTGGCAGACTTAGGTGCTAGTATAAATTTAATGCCGTATTCACTATACGCTAAACTAGACCTTGGAGAATTGAAACCAACAAGAATAAGCATACAACTAGCCGATCGATCAATAAAATATCCTAGAGGGATAATGGAGAACATGCTAGTTAAAGTTGGTACTTTAGTATTTCCAGTAGATTTTGTTGTTCTGGACATGGAAGAAGATTCTCAAGTTCCTCTCATATTAGGAAGACCATTCTTAAACACAGCTAAAGCAATGATAGACGTGTTTGGTAAGAAATTGACCCTAAGTATAGAGGATGAGAGTGTTACCTTTTCAGTTGATAGAGCAATGCAACAACCGCAATCTGCAGATGATACATGTTATTATATTCAAACTATAGATGCACATGCAGAATTGTTAGAAGAATTTCCAGAATTACAAGTAACAGGAGAATGTTCTTTAGGAGAAGGAACTGAACAAATTGATGAAGCTGAAATGTTAGCTACACTTATAGCTAATGGATATGAACCAACAACAGAAGAAATTCAAATGCTAAAAGAAGAAGACAGATATCGATATAAATCATCGATAGAAGAACCTCCGAAATTAGAGTTAAAGCCACTTCCAAACCATTTGGAATACGCTTATTTACATGGTGAATCTGAATTACCTGTAATAATATCGTCTTCTCTTACTGAAAATGAGAAATCACAACTCATTTTTGTGTTGAAAGCTCATAAACCAGCCATTGCATGGAAGATTCATGATATTAAAGGAATAAGTCCTTCGTATTGCACACATAAAATCCTTATGGAAGAAGGTCATAAAACATATGTGCAATGCCAATGAAGACTAAATCCTAATATGCAAGATGTAGTTAAAAAAGAAATTATTAAACTGCTAGACGCAGGTCTAATTTATCCAATTTCTGATAGTCCATGGGTAAGCCCAGTTCAATGCGTGCCTAAGAAGGGTGGCATGACTGTCATTACAAATGAGAAAAATGAGCTTATTCCTACTAGGACTGTAACAGGATGGCGTGTATGTATTGATTATAGAAAATTAAATGACGCCACCAGAAAAGATCACTTTCCCTTACCTTTCATTGATCAAATGTTGGAAAGATTAGCCGGAAATAGTTACTATTGTTTTCTAGATGGATTTTCCGGATATTTTCAAATTCCAATAGCACCCGAGGACCAAGAGAAAACCACATTCACGTGCCCTTATGGTACTTTTGCTTACAAACGCATGCCATTTGGACTTTGCAACGCCCCTGCAACCTTTCAAAGGTGCATGATGGCGATTTTTCACGACATGATAGAAGAATGCATGGAAGTTTTCATGGATGACTTTTCAGTCTTCAGTGATACATTTGAATCATGTCTAGTTAATCTGGAACGAATGCTTATTAGATGCGAACAATCAAATCTAGTACTTAATTGGGAGAAATGCCATTTCATGGTTAAAGAAGGCATCGTTCTTGGACATAAAATTTCAAAAGAAGGAATTGAAGTGGATAGAGCTAAAGTAGATGTAATTGCTAAACTTCCACATCCCACCAATGTTAGAGGAGTTAGGAGTTTTCTAGGGCATGCCGGTTTTACCGACGTTTCATAAAAGATTTTTCTAAAATTGCCACTCCTATGAATAAACTCCTAGAAAAGGATGCTCCATTCATCTTTTTAGATGAATGTATCAAATCTTTTAATATTCTTAAAGAGAAACTCACTAATGTGCCGATCATGATAACACCAAATTGGAATCTACCATTTGAATTAATGTGCGATGCAAGTGATTTTGCAATGGGAGCCGTTTTAGGACAAAGGATTGAAAAACGATTTCAACCTATATATTATGCTAGTAAGACGTTACAAGGAGCACAAACAAACTATACAACTACTGAAAAAGAACTCCTTGCTATTGTCTTTGCTTTTGACAAATTTCGATCATATCTCGTTCTAGCAAAAACGGTGGTCTATACCGACCATTCTGCTCTTAGATACCTATTTTCAAAACAAGATGCCAAGCCAAGATTAATCCGTTGGATCTTACTCTTACAAGAGTTCGATATTGAAATCCGAGATAAAAGAGGAGCAGAAAATCTCGCCGCTGATCATCTTTCTCGTCTTGAAAATCCCGAATTAGAAGTTCTAAATGAATCGGCCATACAAGACAACTTTCCTGATGAATATCTATTGAATATAGATTATAATGAAATTCCATGGTTTGCAGACTATGCAAACTACTTAGTATGTGGATTCCTTGAAAAGAGATTATCGTACCAAAAACGAAAGAAATTCTTCAGTGATATAAAACACTATTTATGGGAAGATCCATATCTGTTTAAAAGTTGTCCAGATGGAATAATACGCCGATGTGTATTTGGAGATGAAGCTAGTAATATTTTAAACCATTGTCACACAGGACCAACAGGAGGGCATTATGGGCCTCAACTAACAGCAAGAAAAGTTTATGATGCTGGATTCTATTGGCCTACAATTTACAAAGACGCACACCTTCTTTGCAAATCCTGTGATGCTTGTCAAAGGGCCGGAAAAATAAGTCAACGTGATGAAATGCCACAAAATGTCATTCAAGTATGTTAAGTATTTGACATTTGGGGTATTGACTTTATGGGTCCATTTCCAAAATCTCATAATAATCTATATATTCTCGTTGCCATTGATTATGTATCTAAATGGGCAGAAGCACAAGCTCTCCCAACTAACGATGCACGAGTTGTAGTCAACTTTTTAAAACGTATTTTTGCAAGGTTTGGAACACCGAAAGCTTTAATAAGTGATCGGGGTACTCATTTCTGTAATAATCAACTTGAGAATGTTCTTAAAAGATATGGAGTAACTCATAAAATCTCCACCGCATATCATCCACAAAAAAGTGGACAAGTTGAAAATACCAACCGATCTTTAAAAGGTATTCTAGAGAAAACCGTAGGATCAAATTCGAAGGAATGGTCCATTAAATTGGAGGATGCACTCTGGACTTTTAGAACAGCCTACAAAACTCCAATTGGAACCACACCTTTTAGACTTGTTTATGGAAAAGCATGTCATCTTCCAGTAGAAATTGAACACAAAGCATTTTGGGCTTTGAAGACATGTAATCTTGATTTACATGAAGCTGGACGTCTACGATTAAGTCAACTAAACGAATTAGAAGAATTAAGACATGAGGCATACGAAAATTCGTTAATCTATAAAGAAAGAACGAAGAAATGGCATGAAAAAAGAATCAGAAGTTTAAAAGAATTTAAAGAAGGAGACAGAGTTCTTCTTTTCAATTCACGATTCAAGCTATTTCCTGGAAAATTGAAATCAAGATGGTCTGGACCATTCATAGTTAAAAGAGTTTTTCCATACGGAACGATAGAATTAATAAATTCAAATGGGATTGAATTTAAAGTTAATGGTCACAGAGTTAAACATTACATACATGGTCCAATGGAAGTTGACAACGAAGTTAATCACAATTTCGATACCACAGCTAACTAAGTGTGGGGAGAATCAAGTCTTTAAAGGATAATATGTATTTCTGTTAGAGTTAGATTTTCTGTTTTCGTGTAGTTCTCGAAAATGGAACTCGAATGGTCTTTCCCTAGCAGACCCTAAAGAACTAGTCTTCTCCCCCCATTCTGAATTTTTATTTTTTTTAGGTTTTTACAAAATGAAGACTGCCTGTGAACTAAACCATGGTCTAATGCTACACGCTTTGATTACTAAACGTAATAATGACACACTTCCGAGTGAAATAGTATCAGTTTTCAGAGAAAGATTGGACGGAGTAAGAAAAGAATCCAGATGCGAAGATAATAAGTCACAATTTGGTAAAGGAAAATCAAAATCCGCAGCGAAAAGAAGAGCACAACACCTAGAAAGATGTCACAAATGCGGAAAATGGTCACATGGAGGTAAATGTTCAAATAATCAAACCTATTCAAACACCGAATTTGTTACTTTATGCAGAGACGGACCGTTCATATGTTTAGAAGAAAAAACACTGAATGCTCGAGGTTACGCCTATGTAGCCATGGAAAACCAATTAAACCGACTATCTTATGAATGGGATAGATCATATAACTAAGAATACTATCTCACAGGTAAGTCTGTACAGTGTTTATTTTTTATTTTTAACCTTTTGATAATAAACGCTAATTTGTTCGCTATAAAGTATTAAATTGGTATTGAATAAAATTAGGTTTGGCGACCGAAATTATTGATATCATTCAAAAATTTATTACATCACTGCGAAATTTAACGTTTATTCTTAAGGTATAAATAGCTTTAATCAATCAACCCAAAATATTTCAAAAATTCGTCATGAGTTAAATTAGGTCTTGGAACCGAAATTACTTTACCGAAAAGAGGGGCGCATATTTTTGATAATATTTGATTGATTAAAGTGGGATAAAAAACCAAAAAGATTTTTAATTTTATTTTTACCATGTTTTTAAAATTAATATATAAATCTTAAATTAATATTGTAAACTTTGTAAAAACAATATATTTAAAATTGTAAATATTTGAAAAATTAATATAAGTTGGGTGTGAATTTATAATATGCATTTTTAAATTAAGTTTGGTGTGAATTTTTAATTTTTAAAATATGAATTTTTAATTTTATGCATTTCAAATTTTAAGTTTGGTGTGAATTTTTAATATTAATTTTGAATTTTATATTTAAGTTGTGTGAATTTAAAAACAAAAATTTACTTTATCTCATTAAGTTAAAAATATGATTTTTAAAAAATTCATCGTAAGTTGAAGACTAGGTCTTTGAACCGAAATTGCTTTACCCGAGGGAGGGACGAGAACTTTTATTATCATTATTTTTAATCTTATTGAATTAAAGTATGCCAAAAACATTAAAAAATCAAAAAATCTTAGCTTTTAAAACAATCGCTACAAAAAGACAAATTTTAAAATTTTGTCGAAGGACGGACTAGGACATCGATCCGAAACGACCTCGTCCTAAATAATAAAGGAAAACAAAATTTTAAATTTAATTTATATTTGTTTATTAAGTTAAGATTTTATTAAAAAAAAAAAAAAAAAAAAAAAAAAAAAAAACCAAACACCGCGACTCGCGGTGTTTGAGGCTACCAAACCTCGTGACTCGCGGGAGGACCAAAATACAGAAAAAAATAAAATCGAGCTGAACTGATCAGTCCCCAACCCACACACACGAAAACACTGCGATAAAACCCGCAAAAATCCGAAAAAACACCCCCAAATTCACAATTTTTGACCGTTAATCATCAAATATTTTACTAAAATCATGTTAAGAAGGATGCTATCAAGGAATTACTCAAGAAAAATGGTAAAATTCTACACCTAAATACCATTTAATCCGAAAATTAGTGTTCTTGAGCAATTTTATACCCAATTTGATTTTGATGCTTTTTAGTGTAATTATGCTTAAATTGTTTATGTATTATGCTTGTATAACCTAGATTGATGCTATTTAATATGATTAGAAGCCTTAAACTTCAAATTTTGAGTAATCTAGGGTTTGTGTTCTTGAGCAAATTTGGGGCTTTTTGATATAAACAGGTTTTGGCCGATTTTTGTCATGAATTGTTGCTAAATTAAGTAGTGTAACATGTTTAGGTAGTTAAATGATCCAAACTTTGAGCCTAAACATGATTTTGAGAATTAAAGTGGACTTTTTCAAGTCTAAAATTCATGAACTTGATTTTTGAGAGATAATGCCATTTGAAACTTGTTTAATTGCTAGTAATGATTATTTAGACATGTTATTTGAGTTGAATGCTTATGAACTTGGTGAACATTTTCGTATATGCTTATTTGAAAAAGTGTAGATTTGATGAAAATATGAAAATGAGCTTAAGTTTGATATAAATTGATCATGTCATTGTAATTATTTTGATTGATGATTTTGCTGACACTAATGCATATTTGGATGCACAAAAATTGTGTTTGATGTGTTTTGCAGACTGAAAGGGGTGAATCTTCATCCCAAGCTCGCAATGCTCCTACTGAGAATGCGGAACAACAGGAGGTGGATAACTACTACAAACAAGATATACCTCATCCAGTCATGACATTTTCTGATATGCACTTGGAAGATTTGCACCCGAACCTGAGATTTGACAGACTTTGGATAGATTATCTAAAATGCCAAAGGGGTTTGCATACTCTTCATTCTAAAGTTGTTGAGGTACCTAGGGTCATAGAATGGGGACCATTAGAAGCTGTAGAATTGGTCGGGCCAATTAGGGAATTACTTGCACAGAGGTATGGTAATTCTACTTTTAACGACTGGGTACGTTTATTCACCATGCGTAGACCTGTATATAAAGTATGGTGTGAAGAATTGTTGTGTAGTATAGAATTAAATGATCGGGTAGCTAGTTTAACCGATCGATCTTTTATTAGATTTTTGTTAGGAGGTTCGATGCGCCACATGTCTTTACTAGACATGGCTCAGGCTTTACGTATATATACGCCTGAGGGGTTAGCATCTGCCGATTGTAGAGGGTTGATACTAAATGGTAGGAAGATAGAAGAAAATTTTGATACGCATGGTGTATGGAGTCAAATGACTAGCCATCACCGATTTAAAGGGGGGAATTACTCTTATTTGGATATAGATAGAGCAGAGTTAAGAGTAATTCATAGGTTTTTAGCGAACTCGATTACACAAAGAGGTAAGAATAAGGAAAAGGTAAATGAACAGGATTTGTTTTACCATATGTGTATTCGAGACCCACAAAGCGCTGTAAGTATACCTTATTGTGTGGGTTATTATTTATCAGCTATGGTTAGGGGGATGAGACCGCATAGCATAATAGGAGGTGGTATATTTATTACTTTGATTGCTGAGTATCTCAATGTGGATATAAGTCGGGGGGGATTATTAGTCGAAGAACCAGAACCCCAAGATACAATAGGTTTAAATTTATACCATGGTGCTAAAGTTTTGAAGAGGCGAAATAACGCCGCAGTACGATATAATGGTAGACATCCACAGGTTGAGAGAAACCAACAGCAAGGTAATGTAGGAGAGGGAAATGAAATGCAAGAAATGCAAAGGTTTATAGCTTCACAGGAGTACGAAAATGCTAGACATAGAGCATTTGAAGATTGGCAAGTTCATCAAAACCAAATCATAGCTTATTGCCAATATATAGGTAGAAACTATATTCCTACTCCAACGCCCATATTCCCTCCCTGGTCTATAGAGATGCAACCACCGTATCCTACGTATAACCCTGCCGAAGCATTCTATAGCACATACGGTTTTGCATGGAACCCCTACTGGTATCAGTATCATCCCTAGTCTACTTAGTTTTATTTATTTTATAATTTGTAATGTTGATACATTTAATACCTATGTTAATATTGTAATAGTTTTTATAATTTTCTAACTTTTATTATTAGATTTTGATAATTGTTGAATGTGGGGTAATATACCAAACTTCAAAAATATGTATATATGTTTGCAGTTTATCTTATGTAAACAATAGGGTAAAACAACGCATTTTCAAAGACTGGCATTAAGTTCAGCAAAAGCAACTAATTTTTGACGACAAGATGCAAAATATATGTGAAATAACAACAAGACGGAATGAACAAATGATATGCACCATTTATCATTCAGCAAGCAAACACAAATATGTTTGGAAACTTTGGTAAAATTTAATCATTTTCACACAAATCACCCTCAATAATTTAAATTGTTACTGATTTCTTGCAAATGAGGGCATTGCACGATCTTAAGTGTGGGAAGGGGTTAAATTCTTTCGGATTTTAAAATTTTTACTTTATACACTTGGTTACCATAAGAAATACTAGTAAAGTAGTAGTTGTATTAGAATCTAGTGCTCTCTGATAATAAAGAACAGCCCTAGTCTTATATACTGACTACCCAATTCTAGTAAAATTTTTCAAAATTTTCAACTAAATGAACTCAAAATCATGTTTATACATATTTATGAATGATAAAACTAGGTTTTAACACCGAAATTATTGTTACCTCGGAAACGACATAAATTGAGAAACAAACCAAAATGTTAAAATTCATTTAAAATGGAATAGAGGACAATAAAAAGAAAAATAAAAGCCAAGTGTGGGAAAATTCTCCAAGTTATTCAAAACATATGTCACATATTTTTGTACAAATAACTGAAATTACTTTTGCTTTGGACTAAACTAAACTGTTTTACCCGATGAAAGAAAAGAAGAGATGGATCTACACGATGAATCAATTCCATCATTAAAAGGAAGTAAAGTCTTCCAAAAAAGAAACGCGCTTCTTGATTTAGGTCAGGAAGTTGTCGTCCAGACCAGCTGTAGGTTGACGAAAAATCTAGAAAAGTCATCACTAAAATCAGCAGGAAATCCACGGACCTCAGCATAAAACAGGGTCGCCAAGTGGTCAGACTTATCCTAACCATGAAGGATTTATCTCGTACAATGGGGGGCACCGTGCAAATTAGCTGGATAAGACTAATGAATCAGATCCCCAGAAAGGATAATCTCCTTAAAAGATTAAAAATCAGCTTTTAAGCCTGATATTACTCAATCCTAGAGATTGACCTTAAAGATTGAGAATTCAAACTCATGGAAATCGATGATATCTAAACTCGAGCTTGAACGAGAAAATATTTTGATCAAAATAATAAACCGATTTGTTTTCTGAAAAACCATTTTCAATGCGTTCATTACCATTGAACGTAAAATCCTAAGAATTTACCTGGAATTCATTAGGTCACCTGAACCAAATCGGGTGTCAACCGTAAGAACGGTGGTTGCATAGCATGGTCAAAGACAGGACCTTGTGCCAGATCGGAAAATTATAAGGGTGAGCTTTACTATTGCTCCTACCAAGGATAGAAATTGCGTTCGACACGTTATAGACCATAATTAAAAGCATGTCAGGGGACATTGCCTTAACAGTTGCTTGTTCAACTCTTTCGTTTACAACCGGACGGTAGTTTACCGAAAGGTAATATACGGGACAAGTAAACTGGACGTGTTCCTTTCCAAATACAAGGTTAGCAAGTGGGTGACACAAAACCATAAGTTTTGAGCTAAAATTTTCAAATATGAAACCCACCAAACCCACAAAAAGAATTTGCAAACACCGGTGAAGGGTTATTCCGGAAAACTTATCTAGGGTAAAAACTAGATTTAATTTTCAAAAGATCAAATGTTTTCATAAAGATCCAATTTCCTTAATGGATCTAAATTTTTATAGTCATGTGGGACTGTAAACCACAACGTTACTACCATTGTTTATACCACCGTAAAGAAATCACTGATGTACAAAGTGTGAAGAATAAAGAAGTGATTCTATTATTTCAAGACTATATTGCTTGAGGACAAGCAACGCTCAAGTGTGGGAATATTTGATAATGCTAAAAACGAACATATATTTCATAGCATTATTCCTCAAGAAAGACAAGCTTTTAGTTGCAATTGTTCTATTTACAAGTGATATTCGTTTAAATATTAAAAGGTGAAGACAAAAGACAGATTCGACGAATTGAAGACGCAAACGACCAAAAAGCTCAAAAGTACAAAATACAATCAAAGAGGTTCCAATTATTGATAAGAAACGTCTCAAAATTACAAGAGTACAAGATTCAAAACGCAAAGTACAAGATATTAAATTGTACGCAAGGACGTTCGAAAATCCGGAACTGGGACCATAGTCAACTCTCAACGCTCGACGCAACGGACTAAAAATTACAATTTAACTATGTATATAAATATAATATAATATATAATTAATTATATTAATTATATATATATTATATTTATAAAATAAATCGTCGGCAAACAAAGAGCCAAATGTGGGTGAGCTGTAAAAACAAACTCCGCGACTCGCGGAGTTTGAAGAAGGAAAGGGCCGCGAGTCGCGGAGCCCCAAATTTAGAAACTGCCTATAAAGCTCGCGCATTCTGATCGTAAAAAAATCCATAAAATATATCCATCCATCTATCTAAACGTATATATTTATATTTATATTTTAATTTTAATTTTAATTTTAATTTTAATCCTAATAATAAGGGTATGTTAGCGAATGTTGTAAGGGTGAAAGTCGAAATTCTGTCCGTGTAACGCTACGCTATTTTTAATCATTGTAAGTTATGTTCAACCTTTGTAATTTAATGTCTCGTAGCTAAGTTATTATTATGCTTATTTAATCCGAAGTAATCATGATGTTGGGCTAATTACTAAAATTGGGTAATTGGGCTTTGTACCATAATTGGGGTTTGGATAAAAGAACGACACTTGTGGAAATTAGACTATGGGCTATTAATGGGTTTTATATTAACTAAACAATACCTTGTTAATTTAATATACAAACTTATAATTCGACGTATTTATATATAACCACATACGCTTGACTGGGTACGGTGGGCGGGATATCTATAAATACCAATAATTATTTATTTTACCGGACACGGAACTGGATTAATAGTTAATAGACTTGTTGAAACAGGGGTGAATTACATTCAAGGGTAATTGGTGTAATTGTTAACAAAGTAGTAAAACCTTGGTTTACACACAGTCGATAACCTGGTGTATTCATTAAACAAAGTATTAAAATCTTGTTACAATTCGAATCCCCAATTAGTTGGAATATTTGACTTCGGGAATAAGAATAATTTGACGAAGGCTTTCACTCTTTATATTTATGACTGATGGACTATTATGGACAAATCCGTATGGACATATTAAATAATCCAGGACAAAGAACAATTAACCCATGGGCATAAAACTAAAATCAACACGTCAAACATCATGATTATGGAAGTTTAAATAAGCATAATTCTTTTATTTCATATTTTATTTCCTTTATTTTATATTTAATTGCACTTCTAATTATCGCATTTTAATTATTGTTATTGTATTTAATTGCACTTTAATTTTCGTACTTTTTAATTATCGCAAGTTTATTTTATCGCACTTTTATTATTTGCAATTTCATTATCGTTATTTAATTTACGCTTTAAATTAAAGTCCTTTTAATATTTTACATTTGGTTTTAACTGCGACTAAAGTTTTAAAATCGACAAACCGGTCATTAAACGGTAAAAACCCCCCTTTATAATAATAATATTACTTATATATATATTTGTATTTTTATAAAAGTAAACTAATATAGCGTTAAGCTTTGTTTAAAGATTTTCCCTGTGGAACGAACCGGACTTACTAAAAACTACACTACTGTACGATTAGGTACACTGCCTATAAGTGTTGTAGCAAGGTTTAAGTATATCCATTCTATAAATAAATAAATATCTTGTGTAAAATTGTATCGTATTTAATAGTATTTCCTTCTAAAATTTAATATTATTTTATACCCCTTAGCTTTAACTATCAATGACGTTACAACACGTTGTCATACTATCGGTCACAACGGTTACGTTCCACAAGACCAAGGATGGGAAATGGTATTAGTAAAACCAGAATGCATGACTTGTTTCTGGACATATGAATTACGTGTCTTTATTGCCTTTGCTGAACGCCTTATTTATCAACTAGAATTATCTTCGCAACCACTTTGTATCAAAGTTTTATGTGCTATATTTCATGCTATATGTAAAAAAAAAGCGATATTGTAAGTTTGCAAGTTATTGTATAAAGGTTTGAATATGATATTTTTTTTTTGTGATTAGTTTTTCATATAGAATTGTAGTAGTTGAATTGTATATTAGCTACTAAGTATGAACTTAACGGGTAGGTACTACCCGAATTTAAACTTATAAAACGCTAATATAAAAAAAAAGCTTTTATAAATGAGTTCATATTATCCTACGAGATACTATTGACTACTCTTAATATTCTGTATGATTAACTTGTTTCATTTGACTATTTGAAGGAAATGGCACCGACTACTCGACAAACCTTGAATATGAGCGAAGAGGAATTTCGTGCCTTTCTTGCTTCAAACATAGCCGCAGTACAGGCTGCGCTACATACCAACAATAACCTTGGATCTAGCAATACAGGAAATCGTGTAGGATGCACCTACAAAGAATTCACTGCCTGCAAACCTTTGGAATTTGATGGAACCGAAGGACTGATCGGATTGAAACGGTGGACCGAGAAGGTCGAATCTGTGTTTGCCATAAGTAAGTGTACTGAAGAGGACAAAGTGAAGTACGCTACGCATACCTTCACAGGTTCTGCGTTAACATGGTGGAATACCTATCTAGAGCAAGTGGGACAAGATGATGCTTACGCACTACCGTTGTCAGCATTCAAGCACTTGATGAACGAGAAGTACCGTCCCAGAACCGAGGTCAATAAGCTCAAGATAGAACTTAGAGGGTTACGAACCCAAGGATTTGATATTACCATGTACGAAAGACGATTCACAGAATTGTGCCTATTGTGTCCTGGAGCGTTCGAAGATGAGGAAGAGAAGATCGACGCGTTTGTGAAAAGATTACCGGAAAGAATCCAAGAAGATATAAGTTCACACAAGCCCGCCTTCATACAACAGGCATGTAGAATGGCTCACAAACTAGTGAACCAGATTGAGGAAAGAATTAAAGAACAGACGGCTGAAGAGGCCAATGTGAAGCAAGTCAAAAGAAAGTGGGAGGAAAACGGTGATAAGAATCACCAATACAACAACAACAGCAATTACAATAACAATCGCAACAATTATCCCAACAATCGCAACATCAATCGCAACTACAACAAACGGCCCAACAACAACAACAACAACAACAGCAACTACAACAATCATCCCAACAACAATAACAACCGCAACAACAACAACAATCAGAAGCAGCTATGCCAAAGGTGTGAAAAGTATCACTCGGGGTTCTGCACCAAATTTTGCAACAAGTGTAAAAGAAATGGTCATAGCGCGGTGAAGTGTGATGTCTACGAACCAGGGGTTAATAGAACGAAAGGAACAAATGGTGTCGGAACGAGTAATGGCGGAGCAAGTAGTGTCTGAGCAAGTTATGCCAATGTAGTTTGTTATAAATGTGAAAAACCGGGCCACATTATTAGAAATTGCCCGAACCAGGAGAACATGAATGGACAAGGCCGCGGAAGAGTTTTCAATATTAATGCGGCAGAGGTACAGGAAGACCCGGAGCTTGTTACGGGTACGTTTCTTATTGACAATAAATCTGCTTACGTTTTATTTGATTCGGGTGCGGATAGAAACTATATAAGTAGAGATTTTTGTGCTAAATTAAGTTGTCCATTGACACCGTTGGATAGTAAATTTTTACTCGAATTAGCAAACGGTAAATTAATTTCAGCAGATAATATATGCCGGAATCGAGAAATTAAACTGGGTAGCGAAATATTTAAGATTGATTTGATACCAGTAGAGTTAGGGAGTTTTGATGTAATAGTTGGCATGGACTGGCTGAAGAAGGTGAAAGCAGAGATCGTATGTTATAAAAATACAATTCGCATTGTACGAGAAGAAGGAGAACCTTTAATGGTGTACGGAGAAAAGGGCAACATGAAGCTACATCTTATTAGTAATTTGAAGGCACAAAAACTAATAAGAAAAGGTTGTTATGCTGTTCTAGCACACGTCGAGAAAGTACAAACTGAAGAAAAGAGCATCAATGATGTTCCCGTCGCAAAAGAATTTCCCGATGTATTTCTGAAAGAATTATCGGGACTACCTCCACATCGATCTGTTGAATTTCAAATAGATCTTGTACCAGGAGCTGCACCAATAGCTCGTGCTCCTTACAGACTCGCACCCAGCGAGATGAAAGAACTGCAAAGCCAACTACAAGAACTATTAGAACGTGGTTTCATTCGACCAAGCGCATCACCATGGGGAGCTCCTGTTTTGTTTGTCAAGAAGAAGGATGGTACATTTAGGTTGTGTATTGACTACAGAGAGTTGAATAAACTTACCATCAAAAACCGTTATCCACTGCCGAGAATTAACGACTTATTTGATCAACTACAAGGCTCGTTGGTTTATTCAAAAATCGATTTACGTTCTGGATATCATCAAATGCGAGTAAAGGAGGATGATATTCCAAAAACTGCTTTTAGGACGCGTTATGGTCATTACGAGTTTATGGTTATGCCGTTTGGATTGACTAACGCACCAGCTGTGTTCATGGACCTTATGAACCGAGTGTGTGGGCCATATCTTGACAAGTTTATCATTGTTTTCATCGATGACATACTTATTTACTCAAAGAATGATCAAGAGCACGAAGAACATTTGAGAAAAGTGCTAGAAGTATTGAGGAAAGAAAAACTGTACGATAAGTTTTCAAAGTGTGCATTTTGGTTGGAAGAAGTTCAATTCCTCGGTCACATAGTGAACAAAGAAGGTATCCTGGTGGACCCGGCAAAGATCGAAACCGTTGAAAAGTGGGAAACCCCAAAAACTTCGAAGCATATACGTCAATTTTTAGGATTGGCTGGTTACTACAGAAGATTCAACCAAGATTTCTCCAAAATAGCAAAACCCTTGACTGCATTAACGCATAAAGAGAAGAAATTTGAATGGAAGGATGAACAAGAGAAGGCGTTTCAGTTATTGAAGAAAAAGCTAACTACGGCACCTATATTGTCATTGCCTGAAGGCAATGATGATTTTGTGATTTATTGTGACGCATCAAAGCAAGGTCTCGGTTGTGTATTAATGCAACGAACGAAGGTGATTGCTTATGCGTCTAGACAATTGAAGATTCACGAACAAAATTATACGACGCATGATTTGGAATTAGGCGCGGTTGTTTTTGCATTAAAGACTTGGAGGCACTACTTATATGGGGTCAAAAGTATTATATATACCGACCACAAAAGTCTTCAACACATATTTAATCAGAAACAACTGAATATGAGGCAGCGTAGGTGGATTGAATTGTTGAATGATTACGACTTTGAGATTTGTTACCACCCGGGGAAGGCAAATGTGGTAGCCGATGCCTTGAGCAGGAAGGACAGAGAACTCATTCGAGTAAAATCTATGAATATAATGATTCACACTAACCTTACTACTCAAATAAAGGAGGCGCAACAAGGAGTTTTAAAAGAGGGAAATTTAAAGGATGAAATACCCAAAGGATCGGAGAAGCATCTTAATATTCGGGAAGACGGAACCCGGTATAGGGCTGAAAGAATTTGGGTACCAAAAATTTGGAGATATGAGAGAAATGGTACTTAGAGAAGCTCATAAAACCAGATACTCAATACATCCTAGAACGGGAAAGATGTACAAGGATCTTAAGAAACATTTTTGGTGGCCAGGTATGAAAGCCGATATTGCTAAATATGTAGGAGAATGTTTGACGTGTTCTAAGGTCAAAGCTGAGCATCAGAAACCATCAGGTCTACTTCAATAACCCGAAATCCCAGAATGGAAATGGTAAAACATTACCAGGGATTTCATCACTAAATTGCCAAGGACTGCAAGTGGTTTTGATACTATTTGGGTAATAGTTGATCGTCTCACCAAATCAGCACACTTCCTGCCAATAAGAGAAGATGACAAGATGGAGAAGTTAGCACGACTGTATTTGAAGGAAGTCATCTCCAGACATGGAATACCAATCTCTATTATCTCTGATAGGGATGGCAGATTTATTTCAAGATTCTGGCAGACATTACAGCAAGCATTAGGAACTCGTCTAGACATGAGTACTGCCTATCATCCACAAACTGATGGGCAGAGCGAAAGGACGATACAAACGCTTGAAGACATGCTACGAGCATGTGTTATTGATTTTGGAAACAGTTGGGATCGACATCTACCGTTAGCAGAATTTTCCTACAACAACAGCTACCATTCAAGCATTGAGATGGCATCGGTTGAAGCACTTTATGGTAGAAAGTGCAGGTCTCCGATTTGTTGGAGTGAAGTGGGGGATAGACAGATTACGGGTCCGGAGATAATACAAGAAACTACCGAGAAAATCATCCAAATTCAACAAAGATTGAAAACCGCCCAGAGTCGACAAAAGAGCTACGCGGACAGTAAAAGAAAAGATATAGAGTTTGAAATTGGAGAAATGGTCATGCTTAAGGTTTCACCTTGGAAAGGCGTTGTTCGATTTGGTAAACGGGGGAAACTAAATCCAAGGTACATTGGACCATTCAAGATTATAGATCGTGTCGGACCAGTAGCTTACCAACTGGAGCTACCTCAACAACTCGCGGCTGTACATAACACTTTCCACGTCTCAAATTTGAAGAAATGTTTTGCTGAAGAAGATCTCACTATTCCGTTGGACGAAATCCAAATCAATGAAAAACTTCAATTCATTGAAGAACCCGTCGAAATAATGGATCGTGAGGTTAAGAGACTTAAACAAAATAAGATACCGATTGTTAAGGTTTGATGGAATGCTCGTAGAGGACCCGTGTTCACCTAGGAGCGTGAAGATCAGATGAAGAAGAAATACCCACATTTATTTCCAGAAGATACGTCAACACCTCCAACTGCTTAAAATTTCGGGACGAAATTTATTTAACGGGTAGGTACTGTAGTGACCCGAACTTTTCCATGTTTATATATACATTAAATGAAATTGTTATTTACATGATTAAGTTTTTCCAACATGTTAAGCAATCAAACTTTTTAAGACTTGATTAATTGAAATAGGTTTCATATAGACAATTGACCACCCAAGTTGACCGGTGATTCACGAACGTTAAAACTTGTAAAAACTATACGATGACATATATATGGTTATATATATAGTTAACATGATTTTATTATAAGTATGTATCTCATTAAGTATTTTAACAATGAGTTATATACATAAAAATGAGACTATTAATTTAAGAAACTCGAAAACGATATATATAACGATTATCGTTATAACAACGTCTTACTAGGTACATATGAATCATATTAAGATATTGATACACTTGGTTAATTATGTTAAATGATAAGTAAATATATTATTAAGTGTATTAACAATGAAATACATATGTAAAAATAAGACTACTAACTTAATGATTTCGAAACGAGACATATATGTAACGATTATCGTTGTAACAACATTTAACTGTATATATATCATACTAAGATATATTATATATCATAATATCATGATAATATAACAATTTAACATCTCATTTGTTATAATAAACAATGGGTTAACAACATTCAACAAGATCAATAACCTAAAGGTTTCAAAACAACATTTACATGTAACGACTAACGATGACTTAACGACTCAGTTAAAATGTATATACATGTAGTGTTTTAATATGTATTCATACACTTTTGAAAGACTTCAATACACTTATCAAAATACTTCTAATTAACAAAAATGCTTACAATTACATCCTCGTTCAGTTTCATCAACAATTCTACTCGTATGCACCCGTATTCGTACTCGTACAATACACAGCTTTTAGATGTATGTACTATTGGTATATACACTCCAATGATCAGCTCTTAGCAGCCCATGTGAGTCACCTAACACATGTGGGAACCATCATTTGGCAACTAGCATGAAATATCTCATAAAATTACAAAAATATGAGTAATCATTCATGACTTATTTACATGAAAACAAAATTACATATCCTTTATATCTAATCCATACACCAACGACCAAAAACACCAAAAAACACTTTCATTCTTCAATTTTCTTCATCTAATTGATCTCTCTCAAGTTCTATCTTCAAGTTCTAAGTGTTCTTCATAAATTCCAAAAGTTCTAGTTTCATAAAATCAAGAATACTTCCAAGATTGCAAGTTTACTTCCAAGTTTTCTAAATCCATTCCAAGTAATCATCCAAGATCAAGAAACCTTTGTTACTTACAGTAGGTTATCTTTCTAATACAAGGTAATAATCAAATTCAAACTTTAATTCAATTTCTATAACTATAACAATCTTATTTCGAGTGGAAATCTTACTTGAAATTGTTTTCGTGTCATGATTCTGCTTCAAGAACTTTCAAGCCATCCAAGGATCCTTTGAAGCTAGATCCATTTTTCTCATTTCCAGTAGGTTTATCCAAGAAAATTTAGGTAGTAATGATGTTCATAACATCATTCAATTCATACATAAAAAGCTGTCTTATTCAACGTTATAAACTTGTAATCACTAGAACATAGTTTAGTTAATTCTAAACTTGTTCGCAAATAAAGTTAATCCTTCTAACTAGACTTTTAAAATCAACTAAGCACATGTTCTATATCTATATGATATGCTAACTTAATGATTTAAAACCCGGAAACACGATAAACACCATAAAACTGGATATACGCCGTCGTAGTAAAACCGGGGGCTGTTTTGGTTGGGATAATTAAAAGCTAAGAAGAACTTTGATTTAAAAGCTATACTTCTGGAAAAATGATTTTTCTTATGAACATGAAACTATATCCAAAAATCATGGTTAAACTCAAAGTGAAAGTATGTTTTTCAAAATGGTCATCAAGATGTCGTTCTTTCGATGGAAATGACTACCTCTTTCAAAAATGACTTGTAACTTGTATTTCTGACTATAAACTTATACCTTTTCTATTTAGATTCATAAAGTTAAGTTCAATACAAAACCGTGGCCACTGGAATCACTCAAAATGGATTAGAAACGAAGAAATGGCGAGTAAAACAAGATTGATAAAAACTACTCATTTTACCTACGTGAAAGTTAGTAATAAATCTATTCCAACCATAACCTAATCAACTTATATTGTATATTATGTAATCTTGAGATACCATAGACACATATACAATGTTTCGACCTATCATGTCGACTCATCTATATATATATTGCGGAACAACCATAGACACTCTATATGTGAATGTTGGAGTTAGCTATACAGGGTTGAGGTTGATTCCAAAATATATATATAGTTTGAGTTGTGATCAATACTGAGATACGTATACACTGGGTCGTGGATTGATTCAAGATAATATTTATCAATTTATTTATGTACATCTAATTGTGGACAACTAGTTGTAGGTTACTAACGAGGACAGCTGACTTAATAAACTTAAAACATTAAAACGTATTAAAAATGTTGTAAATATATTGTAGTGACCCGAACTTTTCCATGTTTATATATATTAATTGAGATTGATATTTACATGATTAAATATTTCCAACATGTTAAGCAATCAAACTTGTTAAGACTTGATTAATTGAAATATGTTTCATATAGACAATTGACCACCCAAGTTGACCGGTGATTCACGAACGTTAAAACTTGTAAAAACTATATGATGACATATATATGGATATATATATATATATAGTTAACATGATACTATGATAAGTAAACATATCATTAAGTATATTAACAATGAACTACATATGTAAAAACAAGACTACTAACTTAATGATTTTTAAACGAGACATATATGTAACGATTATCGTTGTAAAGACATTTAATGTATATATATCATATTAAGAGATATTCATACACGATAATATCATGATAATATAATAATTTAAAATCTCATTTGATATTATAAACATTGGGTTAACAACATTTAACAAGATCGTTAACCTAAAGGTTTCAAAACAACACTTACATGTAACGACTAACGATGACTTAACGACTCAGTTAAAATGTATATACATGTAGTGTTTTAATATGTATTTATACACTTTTAAAAGACTTCAATTCACTTATCAAAATACTTCTACTTAACAAAAATGCTTACAATTACATCCTCGTTCAGTTTCATCAACAATTCTACTCGTATGCACCCGTATTCTTACTCGTACAATACACAGCTTTTAGATGTATGTACTATTGGTATATACACTACAATGATCAGCTCTTAGTAGCCCATGTGAGTCACCTAACACATGTGGGAACCATCATTTGGAAACTAGCTTGAAATATCTCATTAAATTACAAAAATATGAGTAATCATTCATGACTTATTTACATGAAAACAAAATTACATATCCTTTATATATAATCCATACACCAACGACCAAAAACACCTACAAATACTTTCATTCTTCAATTTTTTTCATCTAATTGATCTCTCTCAAGTTCTATCTTCAAGTTCTAAGTGTTCTTCATATATTCTACAAGTTCTAGTTACATAAAATCAAGAATACTTTCAAGTTTGCTAGCTCACTTCCAATCTTGTAAGGTGATCATCCAACCTCAAGAAATCTTTGTTTCTTACAGTAGGTTATTATTCTAATACAAGGTAATAATCATATTCAAACTTTGGTTCAATTTCTATAACTATAACAATCTTATTTCAAGTGATGAACTTACTTGAACTTGTTTTCGTGTCATGATTCTGCTTCAAGAACTTCGAGCCATCCAAGGATCCGTTGAAGCTAGATCCATTTTTCTCTTTTCTAGTAGGTTTATCCAAGGAACTTAAGGTAGTAATGATGTTCATAACATCATTCGATTCATATATATAAAGCTATCTTATTCGAAGGTTTAAACTTGTAATCACTAGAACATAGTTAAGTTAATTCTAAACTTGTTCGCAAACAAAAGTTAATCCTTCTAACTTGACTTTTAAAATCAACTAAACACATGTTCTATATCTATATGATATGCTAACTTAATGATTTAAAACCTGGAAACACGAAAAACACCGTAAAACCGGATTTACGCCGTCGTAGTAACACCGCGGGCTGTTTTGGGTTAGTTAATTAAAAACTATGATAAACTTTGATTTAAAAGTTGTTATTCTGAGAAAATGATTTTTATTATGAACATGAAACTATATCCAAAAATTATGGTTAAACTCAAAGTGAAAGTATGTTTTCTAAAATGGTCATCTAGACGTCGTTCTTTCGACTGAAATGACTACCTTTACAAAAACGACTTGTAACTTATTTTTTCGACTATAAACCTATACTTTTTCTGTTTAGATTCATAAAATAGAGTTCAATATGAAACCATAGCAATTTGATTCACTCAAAACGGATTTAAAATGAAGAAGTTATGGGTAAAACAAGATTGGATCATATTTCTCATTTTAGCTACGTGAAAATTGGTAACAAATCTATTCCAACCATAACTTAATCAACTTGTATTGTATATTATGTAATCTTGAGATATCATAGACACGTATACAATGTTTCGACCTATCATGTCGACACATCTATATATATTTCGGAACAACCATAGACACTCTATATGTGAATGTTGGAGTTAGCTATACAGGGTTGAGGTTGATTCCAAAATATATATAGTTTGAGTTGTGATCAATACTGAGATACGTATACACTGGGTCGTGGATTGATTCAAGATAATATTTATCGATTTATTTCTGTACATCTAACTGTGGACAACTAGTTGTAAGTTACTAACGAGGACAGCTGACTTAATAAACTTAAAACATCAAAATATATTAAAAGTGTTGTAAATATATTTTGAACATGCTTTGATATATATGTATATATTGTTATAGGTTCGTGAATTAACCAGTGGCCAAGTCTTACTTCCCGACGAAGTAAAAATTCTATGAAAGTGAGTTATAGTCCCACTTTTAAAATCTAATATTTTTGGGATGAGAATACATGCAGATTTTATAAATGATTTATAAAATAGACACAAGTACGTGAAACTACATTCTATGGTTGAATTATCGAAATCTAATATGCCCCTTTTTATTAAGTCTGGTAATCTAAGAATTAGGGAACAGACACCCTAATTGACGCGAATCCTAAAGATAGATCTAATGGGCCTAACAAACCCCATCCAAATTACCGGATGCTTTAGTACTTCGAAATTTATATCATATCCGAAGGGTGTCCCGGAATGATGGGGATATTCTTATATATGCATCATCTTAATGTCGGTTACCAGGTGTTCACCATATGAATGATTTTTATCTCTATGTATGGGATGTGTATTGAAATATGAAATCTTGTGGTCTATTATTATGATTTGATATATATAGTTTAAACCTATAACTCACCAACATTTTTGTTGACGTTTTAAGCATGTTTATTCTCAGGTGATTATTAAGAGCTTCCGTTGTCGCATACTTAAATAAGGACGAGATTTGGAGTCCATGCTTGTATGATATTGTGTAAAAACTGCATTCAAGAAACTTATTTTGTTGTAACATATTTGTATTGTAAACCATTATGTAATGGTCGTATGTAAACAGGATATTTTAGATTATCATTATTTGATAATCTACGTAAAGCTTTTTAAACCTTTATTGATGAAATAAAGGTTATGGTTTGTTTTAAAATGAATGCAGTCTTTGAAAAACGTCTCATATAGAGGTCAAAACCTCGCAACGAAATCAATTAATATGGAACGTTTTTAATCAATAAGAACGGGACATTTCAGTTGGTATCCGAGCGTTGGTCTTAGAGAACTAGAATTTTGCATTAGTGTGTCTTATCGAGTTTGTTAGGATGCATTAGTGAGTCTGGACTTCGACCGTGTTTACTTGAAAAATGATTGCTTAACAAATTTTGTTGGAAACTATATATTTTTAACATGTGAATATTATGTGATATATTAATCTCTTAACGAGTTTGATATTATGTGATAGATGTCTACCTCTAGAACAAGTCCCATTGACTCACCTAATAATAATGAAGAGTCAAATGTAAATTGGAATGATTCGTGGACTGATTCACAAGTTCCCGAAGAGGAACCGGAAGAAGAATCGGAACCGGAAGAAGAATCGGAACCGGATGAAGAAATAGAACCGGTGGGGGAAATAATAAAACGGTTAAGTAAAAGAAAATCCTCAACCAACCGACCAAGGTTAATTATGGTCAATGGTGTTTCCGCCAAGGAAGCAAAATATTGGGAGGATTACCAATTCTCCGATGAATCGGATTCCGACGAGAATTCCGATGATGTTATAGAAATTACCCCAACTGAATTTAAAAAGGCAAAAGAAAATAATAAGGAAAAGGGCATAAAAATAGAGAAATCTAATTCCAACCCCGATGAACTTTATATGTATCGTCAACCCCCGAAGTCCTTAAGTTGTAACAATGACCCGGGAACCTCTAAACCACCAGGTTTTTCTAAACCAATATGGAAAACGATGGCTCGTATTAGGGGAACATCATATATCCCTAGAAACTTGGCAAAACGAACCAAAACTGAAGAAGAAGAAACAAGCGAGTCGGAATAAGATAGTTGTATTCGTGTGGTTTAATATATGTAATATAGTGTGCTTATACTTTATGATATATGTAAAAATTGCTTGTATTAATAAGTATTTTTTTTTTATGAATCTAACTCTTGTCTATTTTACAGTATAAAAACACAAAATGGATAGACAACCCAATATTTTAAGAGACCTACCCGGAGACATGATTGATGAAATCTTGTCTAGAGTCGGTCAGAATTCTTCGGCACAACTATTTAAGGCGAGATCAGTTTGTAAGACATTCGAAGAACATTCCAAGAATGCCTTGGTTTATAAAAGGCTTTCGTTTGAAAGATGGGGGATATCACATTGGGAAATCCATAAGTTACGATGTGTTTACTTTGACGCATATATTGCGGGGAACCCAAATGCTATTTTACGCAATGGGTTAAGAAATTATTTTGACTCAATATATCCGAATATTGGACTTCGTGATTTAGAAAAAGCGGCTAACATGCAACATAAAGAAGCATGTTATGCTTACGGATTAGTAATGTTCGCTTCTCACCAAAGTGAGAACAAGAACATCGGGCTACAACTATTAAACAAAACTTTCCCACAAGTGACGGAGTCGGTAATTGGGGTAAGAAATGAGGTTTTTAGATTGTTACGGGACTGTTGGACATTACGTAACCCTCGTCCCTTTGACGAAGTTACAACACGCTGTCTTATCAACGGCCATAACGGTTATGTTCCACAAGACCAAGGATGGGAAGTAATCCTAGTAAAACTAGAATGCATGACTTGTTTCTGGACGTATGAATTACGTGTCTTTATTGCCTTTGCTGAACGACTTGTGTACTAGCTAGAATTATCTTCACAACCATCTTGTATCAAATTTATTGTGTGCTATATTTCATGCTATATGTAAAATAAGCGGTATTGTAAGTTTGTAAAATATTGTGTAAAAGTTTGAACGCGAAATATTATTATAATTAGTTTTTCATATAGAATTGTAGTAGTTGAATTGTATATTAGCTACTAAGTATGAACTTAACGGGTAGGTACTACCCGAATTTAAACTTATAAAACGCTAATATGAAGGAAAAAGCTTTTATAAATGAGTTCATATTATGCTACGAAATACTATTAACTACTCTTAATATTCTGTATGATTAACTTGTTCCATTTGACTATTTTGAAGGAAATGGCACCGACTACTCGACACACCGTGAATATGAATGAAGAGGAATTCCGTACTTTTCTAGCTTCAAACATAGCCGCAATACAGGCCGCGCTACATACCAACAATAACCTTGGATCTAGCAGTACAGGAAATCATGTAGGATGCACCTACAAAGAATTCACTGCCTGCAAACCTTTGGAATTTGATGGAACCGAAGGACCGATCGGATTGAAACGGTGGACCGAGAAGGTCGAATCGGTGTTTGCCATAAGTAAGTGTACTGAAGAGGACAAAGTGAAGTACGCTACGCATACCTTCACAGGTTCTGCGTTAACATGGTGGAATACCTATCTAGAGCAAGTGGGACAAGACGATGCGTACGCACTACCGTGGTCAGCATTCAAGCACTTGATGAACGAGAAGTACCGTCCCAGAACCGAGGTCAATAAGCTCAAGACAGAACTTAGAGGGTTACGAACCCAAGGATTTGATATTACCACGTACGAAAGACGATTCACAGAATTGTGCCTATTGTGTCCGGGAGCATTCGAAGATGAGGAAGAGAAGATCGACGCGTTTGTGAAAGGATTACAGGAAAGAATCCAAGAAGATATAAGTTCACACGAGCCCGCCTCCATACAACAGGCATGTAGAATGGCTCACAAACTAGTGAACCAGATTGAAGAAAGAATTAAAGAACAGACTGCTGAAGAGGCCAATGTGAAGCAAGTCAAAAGAAAGTGGGAGGAAAACGGTGATAAGAATCACCAATACAACAACAACAGCAATTACAACAATAATCGCAACAATTATCCCAACAATCGCAACATCAATCGCAACTACAACAAATGGCCCAACAACAACAACAACAAAAACAACAACAACAACAGCAACTACAATAATCATCCCAACAACAATAATTACCGCAACAACAACAACAATCAGAAGCAGCTATGCCAAAGGTGTGAAAAGTATCACTCGGGGTTCTGCACCAAATTTTGCAACAAGTGTAAAAGAAATGGTCATAGCGCGGCGAAGTGTGAGGTCTACGGACCAGGGGTTAATAGAACAAAAGGAACAAATGGTGTCGGAACGAGTAATGGCAGAGCAAGTTATGCCAATGTAGTTTGTTATAAATGTGGAAAACCGGGCCACATTATTAGAAATTGCCCGAACCAGGAGAACACGAATGGACAAGGCCGCGGAAGAGTTTTCAATATTAATGCGGTAGAGGCACAGGAAGACCCGGAGCTTGTTACGGGTACGTTTCTTATTGATAATAAATCTGCTTACGTTTTATTTGATTCGGGTGCGGATAGAAGCTATATGAGTAGAGATTTTTGTGCTAAATTAAGTTGTCCATTGACGCCTTTGGATAGTAAATTTTTACACGAATTAGTAAATGGTAAATTAATTTCAGCAGATAATATATGTCGGAATCGAGAAATTAAACTGGTTAGCGAAACATTTAAGATTGATTTGATACCAGTAAAGTTAGGGAGTTTTGATGTGATAATCGGTATGGACTGGTTGAAAGAAGTGAAAGCAGAGATCGTTTGTTACAAAAATGCAATTCGCATTATACGAGAAAAAGGAAAACCCTTAATGGTGTACGGAGAAAAGGGCAACACGAAGCTACATCTTATTAGTAATTTGAAGGCACAAAAACTAATAAGAAAAGGTTGCTATGCTGTTCTAGCACACGTCGAGAAAGTACAAACTGAAGAAAAGAGCATCAATGATGTTCCCATTGCAAAAGAATTTCCCGATGTATTTCCGAAAGAATTACCGGGATTACCCCCACATCGATCCGTTGAATTTCAAATAGATCTTGTACCAGGAGCTGCACCAATAGCTCGTGCTCCTTACAGACTCGCACCCAGCGAGATGAAAGAACTGCAAAGCCAATTACAGGAACTTTTAGAGCGTGGTTTCATTCGACCAAGCACATCACCGTGGGGAGCTCCTGTTTTGTTTGTCAAGAAGAAAGATGGTACATTCAGGTTGTGTATCGACTACCGAGAGTTGAACAAACTTACCATCAAGAACCGCTACCCACTACCGAGAATCGACGACTTATTTGATCAACTACAAGGCTCGTCTGTTTATTCAAAGATTGACTTACGTTCCGGGTATCATCAAATGCGGGTGAAAGAAGATGATATTCCAAAGACTGCTTTCAGAACACGTTACGGTCATTACGAGTTTATGGTCATGCCGTTTGGTTTAACTAATGCACCAGCTGTGTTCATGGACCTTATGAACCGAGTGTGTGGACCATACCTTGACAAGTTTGTCATTGTTTTCATTGATGACATACTTATTTACTCAAAGAATGACCAAGAACATGGTGAACATTTGAGAAAGGTGTTAGAAGTATTGAGGAAGGAAGAATTGTACGCTAAGTTTTCAAAGTGTGCATTTTCGTTAGAAGAAGTTCAATTCCTCGGTCACATAGTGAACAAAGAAGGTATTAAGGTGGATTCAGCAAAGATATAAACTGTTGAAAAGTGGGAAACCCCGAAAACTCCAAAACACATACGCCAGTTTTTAGGACTAGCTGGTTACTACAGAAGGTTCATCCAAGACTTTTCCAGAGTAGCAAAACCCTGGACTGCATTAACGCATAAAGGGAAGAAATTTTAATGGAATGATGAACAAGAGAAAGCGTTTCAGTTATTGAAGAAAAAGCTAACTGCGGCACCTATATTGTCATTGCCTGAAGGGAATGATGATATTGTGATTTATTGTGACGCATCAAAGTAAGGTCTCGGTTGTGTATTAATGCAACGAACGAAGGTGATTGCTTATGCGTCTAGACAATTGAAGATTCACGAACAAAATTATACGACGCATGATTTGGAATTAGGCGCGGTTGTTTTTGCATTAAATACTTGGAGGCACTACTTATATGGGGTCAAAAGTATTATATATACCGACCACAAAAGTCTTCAACACATATTTAATCAGAAACAACTGAATATGAGGCAGCGTAGGTGGATTGAATTATTGAATGATTACGACTTTGAGATTTGTTACCACCCGGGGAAGGCAAATGTGGTAGCCGATGCCTTGAGCAGGAAGGACAGAGAACTCATTCGAGTAAAATCTATGAATATAATGATTCATAATAACCTTACTACTCAAATAAAGGAGGCGCAACAAGGAATTTTAAAAAAGAGAAATTTAAAGGATGAAATACCCAAAGGATCGGAGAAGCATCTTAATATTCGGGAAGACGGAACCCGGTATAGGGCTGAAAGGATTTGGGTACCAAAATTTGGAGATATGAGAGAAATGGTACTTAGAGAAGCTCATAAAACCAGATACTCAATACATCCTGGAACGGGAAAGATGTACAAGGATCTCAAGAAACATTTTTGGTGGCCGGGTATGAAAGCCGATGTTGCTAAATACGTAGGAGAATGTTTGACGTGTTCTAAGGTCAAAGCTGAGCATCAGAAACCATCAGGTCTACTTCAACAACCCGAAATCACGGAATGGAAATGGGAAAACATTACCATGGATTTCATCACTAAATTGCCAAGGACTGCAAGTGGTTTTGATACTATTTGGGTAATAGTTGATCGTCTCACCAAATCAGCACACTTCCTGCCAATAAGAGAAGATGACAAGATGGAGAAGTTAGCACGACTGTATTTGAAGGAAGTCGTCTCCAGACATGGAATACCAATCTCTATTATCTCTGATAGGGATGGCAGATTTAATTCAAGATTCTTACAGACATTACAGCAAGCATTAGGAACTCATCTAGACATGAGTACTGCCTATCATCCACAAACTGATGGGCAGAGTGAAAGGACGATACAAACGCTTGAAGACATGCTACGAGCAAGTGTTATTGATTTCGGAAATAGTTGGGATCGACATCTACCGTTAGCAGAATTTTCCTACAACAACAGCTACCATTCAAGCATTGAGATGGCGCCGTTTGAAGCACTTTATGGTAGAAAGTGCAGGTCTCCGATTTGTTGGAGTGAAGTGGGGGATAGACAGATTACGGGTCCGGAGATTATACAAGAAACTACCGAGAAGATCATCCAAATTCAACAACGGTTGAAAACCGCCCAAAGTCGACAAAAGAGCTACGCTGACATTAAAAGAATAGATATAGAATTTGAAATTGGAGAGATGGTCATGCTTAAAGTTGCACCTTGGAAAGGCGTTGTTCGATTTGGTAAACGAGGGAAATTAAATCCAAGGTATATTGGACCATTCAAGATTATTGATCGTGTCGGACCAGTAGCTTACCGACTTGAGTTACCTCAACAACTCGCGGCTGTACATAACACTTTCCACGTCTCGAATTTGAAGAAATGTTTTGCTAAAGAAGATCTCACTATTCCGTTAGATGAAATCCAAATCAACGAAAAACTTCAATTCATCGAAGAACCCGTCGAAATAATGGATCGTGAGGTTAAAAGACTTAAGCAAAACAAGATACCAATTGTTAAGGTTCGATGGAATGCTCGTAGAGGACCCAAGTTCACCTGGGAGCATGAAGATCAGATGAAGAAGAAATACCCGCATCTATTTCCAGAAGATTCGTCAACACCTTCAACAGCTTAAAATTTCGGGACGAAATTTATTTAACGTGTGACGATCGCTCCAAATCTATATGGACGAACACGTCATTCATTGATTTCATTGCGAGGTATTTGACCTCTATATGATACGTTTTGTAAACATTGCATTCTTTTGAAAAGGCATACCATAAATGTATATTTAAATCAAAGGTTTTCTACATCTGATGATTTCTACATATAGACAATCACCGTATATAATAGTTTACAATATTACTTTCGTTGACAATGCAGTCAAAATAAGGTACATGGTGATGAATTGGTGAATGCAACATTTTCTTGAAAAATATGCCATGTAATACTCCATGCACATAGCTTGTATATCATAATAGCAAACAGCGGAAGACTTCTAGGGAACCTAAGAATAAACATGCTAACAAGTGTCAACACAGAGGTTGGTGAGTTCATAGTTTGTATGTTTCGCATAATCTGTATATAAAGATGGATCACAAGATTTCAGTTGTTTCATCCAGAAACGTTTATCAAAATATTCTACAAGATTGAGCACCCTGGTAACTAAACTTTAACGTCTATATAATAAGTACCCCTATTTTAACATACATGCAACCAACATGTACAATACACGCAAACCAACGTGTACTAAACTCAAATAGCATACGTCTGTTTAATAGTTCAGGCTAGGGTTTCTATACCTGGAACAGACAGGGATGTCAAGCCCTATGGATCCATATACTACTACTCGCGCCCACCAGTTCTTATAACTGGCAGTTACTAGTTACCAAAGCTAAGGAATTTTCGGTTCAAACTCGGTGTAGAATTTAGTATGTACTTGTATCCATTGCGTTTAAAATAAAGTGCATGTATTCTCAGCCCAAAAATATGTATAAAAAGGGATCAATGAACTCACCTTAGCAGCACATAAAGTTGTTCATCGTAATGTGACCGAAATCCGGAATATCAAATAATCGTAGATCTCAACCTAGAGAACATATGTTGGTCAATAAATGTCTATCAAGCTAGGTCTGGTCATAGTGTATCACAACCCTAATGCTCGAGATCGACATACAAAAGTTTATCAAAAGTCATTTCAAAAAGTCATTCTGACTTTAGTTCAACAAAACGAGACGTGCCTTATATAAGGATTCATTTACTCGGTTGGTAATATTTAAAAATCCATTTTATCAATCTCGTAAACAAGTTGTTTAAATCTTAATTGTAGATTCAAAAGCAATTTCAATTAACGTCAATCATAATTCAGTTGCTTATATCTTTTAATCCGTTCATCGAAACTATTCGATATCTAAATGAAAAGTTATTGATTTTTCGCTAGCTTTTCAAAAACATGTATATCATATACCTTTTACCAGTAATATATGTATTTAATTCGTGATTCATTATAAACTGTTTAGCGACGAAATTTAGCATACAAGCATGTATAAATATATATATACTCGAGCACTAGACATGGATACACAATTATTATGTAAAAGATAAAATATAAGTACTTACATATCAATATTGAGATTCAATATTGTAGGAAAGTACGTAGACGTAACGGAGATGATAAACACTAGTTTTGACTTGCAAACAAAACCCTTGAACAATACCCATAACCTCCTTAGTAATAACCCATATTTTCCTTAGCTCTATCCCGCTCGAAAACCCATTTTTGAAAGTGACACGCTCATAACCTCGTCGTAGTATTTTATGTATAATACTAATTATTAATAATACTAATAATAATAAGATTAATAATAATATTAATCTTAATAATAATAATAATAATAATAATAATAATAATAATAATAATAATAATAATAATAATAATAATAATAATAATAATAATAATAATAATAATAATAATAATAATAATAATAATATAACAGAGGGAGAAATTGTGCAACAAATGAACAAAAATCGTCAAAATTTATAGATGTTTGCTGGGATCTGTCACCATGCGATCGCATGGCTCCCATGACCAATTCCCATGCGATCGCATGGATTGGTTTTACAGCTCACAATGTTTTATCGTGTACCTCGCCGACATATATTATAATCATAAATTGAATTTAAAATTTTAAAAAGTCGTATTTATTAAATACTTCAGGGGTATTCTATGTAACTTATAATTAATAATTTCTATCATGTCGTTTTCATGTGAATAGTAAATGAATTAATTTAAATTCAACTATTTAAGCTACACGTTGTACATTGTGCTTTACAAATTGTACATTATTAATTTAACTTTGTTTCTTAAAAAAAAATACAAAAATTATATCATAAAAATAAAATGACTTAATACGTAAAAATTTTAATTTGAAATAGCATCGTTTAATAGTAAATTTTTAATCATTTCGTATATAAATATTATTCGCATGATTCCATATATATCAAAAACTCTTATATTTATTAAAATATGTATATAATACATGTTATGACGTTCGTGAATCGTTGGACAAACAGGGTGGTCAACCGTTATATATAAAAAAATCATTTTCAAAAGTTTCAAAATTCATTGCTTATCATGTCGAAAATATTAAATCATATAGAGAATTGGTTTAAATAAGTCGAAATTTTCCGGGTCATCACAGTACCTCCCCGTTAAAGAAATTTCGTCCCGAAATTTGAGTGAGGTCGTCATGGCTAACAATAAAAATGTTTTCATGACGAATATGAGTTGATAAATAGAATTTCTATCATCGTTGAATAATATGGATAAAACAATTCAATTACTCGAAGCGTATGAGGGAAGTTATCGTAAAAGAGTGAAATGAAGAATAGAGATGCATCTTATCTCTTGACGTAGTAACGATTGATTTCCGGAATTTAAAGAATAGAAAATCTTCTTAATCTAAATAAGATTTGATTCTTCGGAATTTGCGGAAATTAAGATTTTTTTTTTTGATTAAATGCGCAATCTGCCTCGATTGCTATGTCTGATATTTCGCTATAAATTGACCTCTTCCGTTTCATTTATTTTCACCACTCCTATAATCTTCTTTCTTATTTCATACATCCCAATAGATTGTGAAAATGCTTAATCCAGTTCTGATTCTTGATATTTTCCTGGCTATCGTATCCTTCATTCTTCTTTTTCATCTGCCACCAGAGGAAGTTATTTTCTTCTACTATTACCTTGGGGTTATAGTGTTTTTCATTCTCCGGTGTCTTTATATTGCTATACGCATTGATATACACGGTTTGTAATTTCGGGGTTGTTATCGGGCTTATATTCTCCTTTATATTTCGGAGCTTCATGCTTTCGTTTTCTCTTCTCGACTTTAAGTCAAGCGAATAATGGTCCAAAATTCGTAGGTATGGATTTTGAAATGAACATAATTAATATTATAAGAAAGAAACGGTAATGGCACAATCTGACTTGTCAAATTACCAGAATACCTCGAAAAAACCGAATCATCAAGAAAAATATTTTCTTGATATGTTTAGAGGTTAAATAGAATGAAAGAGTTATGTAACATGGTTCATGATGAGGGTGTGATCTGTGAACCTTTATCACGTTCCACTAGAAACTCAGCATGACTTACTGTAATATAATCACGTTGATCAAGTGTCATTATATTATACTAACCCATGCTTCAATTCCCAACATGTAACGACCCGGAAATTTCCGACCAAATTTAAACTCTAATCTCTATATGGTTCCGACACGATAAGCAAAAACCCTAAAGTTGACCCGCACTTTTTCGATCGTTCTATACTTATAAGATTAATATTTACATAAATTAAACCTTACCAACATGATAAGCAATCCAAATTGTTGAGACTTATGTTTTCGAAAAGAGTTTTACACAACGTTTGACCGTCTAGTTTGACCGATGATATCACGAACTATACAATATATGATAATTATACGTTTGTGTATATATATGTATATATACATATTTAACATGATCTAAGAATGTTTTAATATCTCATTTTGTATTAATAACAATAAGTTATAAGTATATTTTGAAACTACTAACTTAAGTTTTCAAAACGATAACCATACGTAACGTTATTTGACTTAAATACTTATGACCTATAATGTTTATACATATATCGTATAAGTAATGTATTTAATCACTTTTAAAGACTTAAATACATAAAACAATATAAGTATATTTACAAAAGATAGCTATATTTGAATCCTCGTTCCGTTTTCTCAAAGATTTCTATACGTATACCTAGGGTATATGTACCCGTATCATACGCAGCTTCTAGATGTATTTACTATTGGTATATACCAATAAAAATCTTCTCCTTAGCAGCCTTAAATGATTAAGAAACATGTGGAACCAACCATTTGTCAAGTAGCATGAATTATTTAGCAAGAAAACAAAGTTAGGTATCTTTTTTTTCCTTTATAACCTAAAAACGTTTTTATGCATGCACACCATTTCTTCACCCCATTTTCTCATACTTACACTTCCATTTCTCTCTCAAAATACTCTTAACTTCATACTTGATCATCTCCAAGCATTTTCCCCATCATTTAGCTTCAAAAACCTTACTTAAACACCATAAGAAAACCATACAAAAACACTTCAAGAAATCCTTCCAAGAACACAAACTTACTTCCAATCTTTCATCCAATTCCATCACCCTTTTGGTTCTAGCTTTTTACTTCTCTTTTACAGCAACCTTGTCCAAGGAACTTGAGGTAGTATCTATGTTCATAACCTTATTCGATTCATATATATATAGCTATCATATTTTGTGGTATACAATTTTAACAACAAGAACATAGTTTGAAAGTTTTCAAACTTGTTTGCAAACTAAATAGATCCTTCTAACTTAACTTTTAAAATACTTCAAGACCTGTAATATAACTTAAATATATGCTAACTTAACAAGGTATAACTTGGTTTTTCAAAGAATATCTTAAAAACTGTTTTTACGACGTCGGAGTGTAACCGGGGACTGTTTTGGGTTGGATAATTAAAAACTATCTTAAACTTTGAATTGGAGGTTTATGTTCTGGAAAAATGATTTTTACTATAAATATGTTAACACATAAAAATTTCATGATTTAATTCAAAGTATAAGTATTTTTAGAAAAATGGTCATTAAGTGTTATTTTTTTTGTAACAAAAATGTTTAACTTCATAAGTTTCACTAAAGTTTCACCTATGCCGTGTGATTTTGAATACAAACCAAGGTATTTTCAGTTCATAGTCTTAAAGAGGGACTCGATCCAAGGAGATGGCAAGTTGAATCAACGAAAACGGATTTGTAACGAAGAAACTATGACCGAAACAAAATTGGTTATCCTAGACTTGTTTAACTTCGGGATTAATTGGGAAAAATTAAATAAATCACATATTTCTAAGATAACATGATATTTTATATATATGTACTTATAATTCAATTTTATATGGTTCAGGATCACCCGTAAACAACACGAGAAGATTAATCATAAGATCCCATGTTTGTACGCAACACGTCATTTGACAACACCGGTACTTTATGTACGCAACACGTCATTTGATAACACCGGTACCGTGGGTCAAGATTAATCTTGACCAATACATATACGATGGGGTTTTATTTATTTCGTTGGGGGTTTTATTTATTTCATTGCGGGTATATTAAACATCTAAAAATGAACCATTAAAATTGAATTACTAACAACGAGCTGCTAACTACGGACTAAGGAATTATTCAAAGTATTAAAAGTATAACAAGTATATATATGTGACGTTTGTTTAAAAAGAAAAGGTATTGATATATTATATATGGATAGGTTCGTGATATCAACCGGAGACCAAGTCAAATTATATATATCTTCAAGACGAAAGTGAGTATATAGTCCCATTTTTAAACTCTAAATATTTCGGGATGAGAATACATGTATTTTATGTTTTACGTTATGGACACAAGTAACTGAAAAATATATTCTACGTTGAGTTGTACCACTGGCATACTTCCCTGTAGCTTGGTAACTAATATTTACAGCGGTATTGTAAACGCGAATCCTGTTGATAGATCTATCGGGCCTGACAACCCCAACCGGACTGGACGACCAGTATTCAACGGTTGCACAGTACTTCGTTTCGTGACTACACTTGGTACAGTGTAGTAAGATTTCATATTAAAGGGAATATGCGATGTGATTAATTGTTAAGTATGGTTACCAAGTGCTCAACCACTTAGAATATTTTTATTAAAATGTTTATATATGAAATCTTGTGGTCTATATTTATATCGCTGTCGACATTAAACCTATATCTCACCAACTTTATGTTGACATTTTAAAGCATGTTATTCTCAGGTATGAATTAAGTCTTCCGCTGTGCATTATCTCGTACTAAGGATACTACTTGAGGCCATTAAGGACTTATATCATAAGGCGTTGCATTCGAGTCATTGAAGTTCATAGAGACTATTATTAAGTAAATGGCGGTTTAGGTCATTTGAATATTATGAAATGTCAGGCGAATATGTCAATTATGGATGTAACTATAGATTGCCTTTTAAGAATAAATGCAACGTTTGTAAGATGTATCATATAGAGGGCAAGTACCTCGCAATGTTATCAACTATTGTAATTCGTTTGTAATCAATATGGACAACGTCCGGATGATTAGTTTCGGATCCTTTCAGTTGGTATCAGAGCATTGGTCTTAGCGAACCAGGCCTTGCGTTAGTGTGTCTAACTAGTAGTTGTTAGGATACATTAAGTGAGTCTGGACTTTGACCGTGTCTGCCTGTCAAAAGTTTTGCTTATCAATCCTAGTCGGAAATCATCTGCTTATCATTCTTAGGGAACTGCCTGCTTATCATTCTTAAGTCTAGACACGTCTTACTGCATTTAGTGCATCGATAGTGTATAGACAAAATTCATATCCTAGCGTATCTGTTACGATAGACATTGCCTGACGTATTTCAAAGATTCTCCGTAATTCATGGGATTTTGATATTATATATACATATGTAAATTATGTATTGAAGAGTACCAAACCCAACTCCTATAATCTATTCCAAACCAAAAATTCATTTCTCCGACCATACAAGATGGATTCTTCATCCAGCTCAAATTCCTCCGACTTCGATAGCTTCGCCGATACGGATTTCCATTCGAGCTCCGAGAACAGCGTTACCGGAATGGATCAACCAATTTCCCATCATCTATTCTGGATGAATTGGGGATGGGTTCGTAATATACTAAATTTCTGGAGGCAAGAAGAAGGTGATCCATTCCATCCACCAAATTGTCCTCTTAACGATGAACCTGAAGCACTTACCGGCGAACCTATTCGAAACACCATTTTCTCGCTCATTTCTAGAGTATCTCATCATGATTACATACTATCCCATATTTCAAATCTTGTTCATTCGCTCGTTCCAACCGTCAATCATCCCGGTATAATAGAAGAAGTCAACGAACTCCGTGCTCGGGTAGTGGTTTTGGAGAATATGGTGCGAAGGTTACAAACACCAACAGCAGCACCAGCAGCATAATCCGTACTACCATCGTCAACGCCGACAGTACCTTTATCACCCCAATCACAACCGCGCCTTAAATCTCAACATCACAATCTGTATCTCGAATATCAACATCACACGACTCAATATCTTTACTTCGAGTATGATCTTCGTTCTATATATCGTTCTACATCGATTATCTTCGCTTTACGTATCGTATGACGATTATGTAATTTCTAAAGTCTTAGAGATTATGTAATCTAGAATTAACGATAAATCAAATGAGTTTAATATCATATTGACTCATTAAATCTATGATTATCTCTGAAGAAAATATATATGCAAGTATATTTTCATAAAGATAGTAATTAAAAATTCCTTCGTACAAACTATTAATGATGAAAATATTTTAACGGGTGGGTAGTACCCGAGGAATATTTAGAATTCACATTAATAAGTTATATTGTACATTCTTGAATCTGATTCAACGGTTATCTATTATCTTACTTACAACCACCGATATTCGTATCCGCTCACCCCAGAATAACCATTTTCAATCAAATTTCATATTCGGATTTTGACCTACCAGAATCCAACAAGTGGCATAAAGAAGAAAACATTGGACAAAAAAAAAAAAATTGTTAGAAACACACGATTTAACTAATTAAAAATCTATTAAGGATTCCACGCTAACTGTTCCGGCTAACTCTGGACAATTAAAATGAATTAAAATGTTGATTGTAACATATGAAGCTAAACAATTCTTCAAGCTTGCCACTTGATTTTATCTTAAACCTCATTCGTAACTTGACGATTACAATTCGCATTCAAATCCTTTCATGATTCCTGAAAACACCTCGACCGAGAAGTTGAACCCGCCGCACCTCGCCTACGGAATGAAGATTTATACATACAGTTATACACCTGAAGAACTCTCGAACCCAAATTCATAATTTAACACATAACGTATTGAATCCTTTGCCATTTATTAGCAAGAACAACCCTACAATTCCTTTTCAAGAAGCTAATTTTGTCACAGCTCCACTTCGACTTTTCAGTGAGATTATTTCTATTATAATCATGATATTTATACCTTGTACTTTCGCCGTCATTACCGGAAAACCTTTTATATTCCTCGACAACATCAACAGGTGCACCAGCAGATCGTTATCCTTTTGGCGAAATCAACAATCAGTATTTTGAAAATCTCGCGGAACTTCTTCCATCATATCTATAATGTCTATCCATAAGAATTTCATAATCTGAACGTGAAGTTTTTGAAAAACACCCGGGACTATGAAATAGTTCTTGAAATGCTAACGAAGCAGCAAAAACTGTAAACGACTTTAACGGTCAAAAGTTTGATGACAAAGAATAGTAAGGTGGTAAAGCTGAAAAAAAAAAAAAAAAAGTTTGGAACTAGAAAACGGATGAAGCAAAGTATGAAAGAGGCTGTGGATAAATCACAGGGACTGAACCTGCTCTCAAAGAATACAAACGATTCCGTACCTGCTGAAACCGTCAGTAAGAACCCTACTCTTTATTCAAAACCTTGCCCGGATGATATTTTTCATCATCATCTTATCTTAGATATTATAAGATATCTTCATATCATTCGTTATACATATTTTTCATATTTCTGGAGATATTTTTACAACTATTCCTATCTGCGATCATTTATCTCTCCGTAACATCTGCGTTAAAATATAAAAGAAACTGTGTTAATTTCTAAATTCTGAAACCTCCGAGATTAAAATATAAATGATTTGAAGTAGTGTTGGGAACTGATGCATGAATTAGTATAATATAATGAAACTTGATCAACTTCATTATATTACAGTAAGTCATGTTAAGTTTCTAATGGAATGTGATGATTCACAGTACCGTCATCATGTGCCATGTTACACGGCTCCTACATTCTATCAAGTCTCCAAACATATTAGAACGTATCACCTTGATAGTTCTATTTTTCCGGAATATTCGAGTAATTTAACGAATCAAGATCGTGCCATTACAATTTCATTCTAAAACCAATAGCTAGGTTCATTCCAAATTTCCTACCTACGAATTTCGGACCATTGTTCGCTTGGCTCGAGGACGGGAAGAAGAAACGAAGGGACAAAACCTCAGAATAGAAATAGGAACATAAACCACAGCAAATAAGAGAGAGCATTAACTGTGGATGACAATGATTTTAAGGGACGGGAGTAGGAACATCTAAATATAAGGGAAGGTATAAAACCTAACAACAACCCCGAAACTACAAACCGTGCATATCAATACGTATTGCAACGTAAAGGCACGGGAGAATTAAAAACATTATAATTCCAAGGAAAGGATAAAAGAGAATATATTCTTCTGGTGATAGATGAAAAAGAAGAATGAAAGATATGAAAGTTAGAAATATAACAAGGATTAGAATGGGATGGAGCATATTAGCGAATGTCTTAAAGTAGGAACTAAAGAGAAAGAATAGAAGATGTGGGAAGAAAGAAAGGGAAGGAGGTAAATTTATAGTGAAATATTCGACAAAGAAATCAAAACAGATTGCCGCGTTAAATCAAAGAAGATCCTGATCGCCGCAAAACTAAATCTTATTACATAAGATTTTCTTTAAAACCCTTAAATCCCGGAAATCGATCATAATCACGTCATCGGTTACAACAATTCTATATTTACTCATTTCACTCTTTTGTGATAGCTTCGCTCGTGCGTCTCACATAACCGAATCGTTTTATCTAAATCTTTCAATAATGATAAAATTTCATTATTACCTCATATTCGTCATGAAAACATTCCTATTGTTATTTATGACAACCTCTACCAAATTTCGAGGACGAAATTTCTTTAACGGGTGGGTACTGTAACGACCCGGAAATTTCCGACCAAATTTAAACTCTAATCTCTATATGGTTCCGACACGATAAGCAAAAACCCTAAAGTTGACCCGCACTTTTTCGATCGTTCTATACTTATAAGATTAATATTTACATAAATTAAACCTTACCAACATGATAAGCAATCCAAATTGTTGAGACTTATGTTTTCGAAAAGAGTTTTACACAACGTTTGACCGTCTAGTTTGACCGATGATATCACGAACTATACAATATATGATAATTATACGTTTGTGTATATATATGTATATATACATATTTAACATGATCTAAGAATGTTTTAATATCTCATTTTGTATTAATAACAATAAGTTATAAGTATATTTTGAAACTACTAACTTAAGTTTTCAAAACGATAACCATACGTAACGTTATTTGACTTAAATACTTATGACCTATAATGTTTATACATATATCGTATAAGTAATGTATTTAATCACTTTTAAAGACTTAAATACATAAAACAATATAAGTATATTTACAAAAGATAGCTATATTTGAATCCTCGTTCCGTTTTCTCAAAGATTTCTATACGTATACCTAGGGTATATGTACCCGTATCATACGCAGCTTCTAGATGTATTTACTATTGGTATATACCAATAAAAATCTTCTCCTTAGCAGCCTTAAATGATTAAGAAACATGTGGAACCAACCATTTGTCAAGTAGCATGAATTATTTAGCAAGAAAACAAAGTTAGGTATCTTTTTTTTCCTTTATAACCTAAAAACGTTTTTATGCATGCACACCATTTCTTCACCCCATTTTCTCATACTTACACTTCCATTTCTCTCTCAAAATACTCTTAACTTCATACTTGATCATCTCCAAGCATTTTCCCCATCATTTAGCTTCAAAAACCTTACTTAAACACCATAAGAAAACCATACAAAAACACTTCAAGAAATCCTTCCAAGAACACAAACTTACTTCCAATCTTTCATCCAATTCCATCACCCTTTTGGTTCTAGCTTTTTACTTCTCTTTTACAGCAACCTTGTCCAAGGAACTTGAGGTAGTATCTATGTTCATAACCTTATTCGATTCATATATATATAGCTATCATATTTTGTGGTATACAATTTTAACAACAAGAACATAGTTTGAAAGTTTTCAAACTTGTTTGCAAACTAAATAGATCCTTCTAACTTAACTTTTAAAATACTTCAAGACCTGTAATATAACTTAAATATATGCTAACTTAACAAGGTATAACTTGGTTTTTCAAAGAATATCTTAAAAACTGTTTTTACGACGTCGGAGTGTAACCGGGGACTGTTTTGGGTTGGATAATTAAAAACTATCTTAAACTTTGAATTGGAGGTTTATGTTCTGGAAAAATGATTTTTACTATAAATATGTTAACACATAAAAATTTCATGATTTAATTCAAAGTATAAGTATTTTTAGAAAAATGGTCATTAAGTGTTATTTTTTTTGTAACAAAAATGTTTAACTTCATAAGTTTCACTAAAGTTTCACCTATGCCGTGTGATTTTGAATACAAACCAAGGTATTTTCAGTTCATAGTCTTAAAGAGGGACTCGATCCAAGGAGATGGCAAGTTGAATCAACGAAAACGGATTTGTAACGAAGAAACTATGACCGAAACAAAATTGGTTATCCTAGACTTGTTTAACTTCGGGATTAATTGGGAAAAATTAAATAAATCACATATTTCTAAGATAACATGATATTTTATATATATGTACTTATAATTCAATTTTATATGGTTCAGGATCACCCGTAAACAACACGAGAAGATTAATCATAAGATCCCATGTTTGTACGCAACACGTCATTTGACAACACCGGTACTTTATGTACGCAACACGTCATTTGATAACACCGGTACCGTGGGTCAAGATTAATCTTGACCAATACATATACGATGGGGTTTTATTTATTTCGTTGGGGGTTTTATTTATTTCATTGCGGGTATATTAAACATCTAAAAATGAACCATTAAAATTGAATTACTAACAACGAGCTGCTAACTACGGACTAAGGAATTATTCAAAGTATTAAAAGTATAACAAGTATATATATGTGACGTTTGTTTAAAAAGAAAAGGTATTGATATATTATATATGGATAGGTTCGTGATATCAACCGGAGACCAAGTCAAATTATATATATCTTCAAGACGAAAGTGAGTATATAGTCCCATTTTTAAACTCTAAATATTTCGGGATGAGAATACATGTATTTTATGTTTTACGTTATGGACACAAGTAACTGAAAAATATATTCTACGTTGAGTTGTACCACTGGCATACTTCCCTGTAGCTTGGTAACTAATATTTACAGCGGTATTGTAAACGCGAATCCTGTTGATAGATCTATCGGGCCTGACAACCCCAACCGGACTGGACGACCAGTATTCAATGGTTGCACAGTACTTCGTTTCGTGACTACACTTGGTACAGTGTAGTAAGATTTCATATTAAAGGGAATATGCGACGTGATTAATTGTTAAGTATGGTTACCAAGTGCTCAACCACTTAGAATATTTTTATTAAAATGTTTATATATGAAATCTTGTGGTCTATATTTATATCGCTGTCGACATTAAACCTATATCTCACCAACTTTATGTTGACATTTTAAAGCATGTTATTCTCAGGTATGAATTAAGTCTTCCGCTGTGCATTATCTCGTACTAAGGATACTACTTGAGGCCATTAAGGACTTATATCATAAGGCGTTGCATTCGAGTCATTGAAGTTCATAGAGACTATTATTAAGTAAATGGCGGTTTAGGTCATTTGAATATTATGAAATGTCAGGCGAATATGTCAATTATGGATGTAACTATAGATTGCCTTTTAAGAATAAATGCAACGTTTGTAAGATGTATCATATAGAGGGCAAGTACCTCGCAATGTTATCAACTATTGTAATTCGTTTGTAATCAATATGGACAACGTCCGGATGATTAGTTTCGGATCCTTTCACAACATTACTTCAAAACATCTATTTTTCGAATTTTTCAGATTTTAGAAACTAAAATAGTTTCTTTTATGATGTAACACAGATAGAGCGAAGAGATGAATGATTTCAGATAAGAATGGTTATAAAAAAAATATCTTCAGAAATATGGAGGATATTTATAATGGAAGATACGATGATATCTTAGAATTTCTAATATCAGAGGATGATGCGGAAAATCTATCTGTGAAGGTTTATAATAAGAAGTAAGGTTCTTACTAATGGTTTCAGCAGACACTGAATCATTTGGATTCTTTGAAGGCATGTTCAGTCTTTGTGATTTATCCACAGCCTCCTTCATACTTTGCTCAATCCGTTTTCCAGTTCCAAACCTTCTCTTTTTCTCAGCTTTAGCACCATACTATTCTTTATCATTAAACTTTTGACTGTTAAGGTCGTTTACAGTTTTTGCTGCTTCATCAGCATTGTTTCAATTTCAGAGAACTAGTTCATAGTTTGGGATGTTTTTCAGAAACTTCACATTCGAAGTATGTAAGTCTAGAAGATAGACATTATATGTATATATATAACTGATGACGTAGAATTGCTGCGATATTCGAAATACTGATTGCTAATTCCCGGTAGTTGATATGGCAATTATTGTTACAAGATGTGGATGAGTACATGATAGGGTTTCAATGAATATTATGATTTTTCGGAAGGTCAAAGATCAATGGAGTTGTTAGTAAATTTACTGCTAATGTGGTGGAACATGAAAGGTTTCCCAGTAACAAGAACGTATATATCAAAGTCACAATAAGGCTAATATGAAAAGTCGAAGTTGGTTGGAAGTGTGATAAAACTGGATACTTTGAAAAGGATTGCAAGATTATTTTCAGTAAAAACAACGCTAAAGGATCTTGCACAGTTATGAAGTCAAAATATAGCTTTGAAAGATATCGAGATCTAAGAATGATGTCACCGGTTCAGAGTTATGACTTAGATTCTGATCCGTCAATATGTAATCGAATTTGTATGAAAACGATTGTATATCGTTGTGAGCATTGTTAATAATTTTTGAATCAAAGTTGAAGAATGTACAGTGTAACATATTAATTGCGAACTTATATATCAAAGTTATAATAAGGCTTATTCGAATGAATAACTGAAGTTGATTTGTTGGAGCTGTGACAAAACTGTCTATGTTGAAAAGGGTTTGAAAAGTTATTTTTGCTAATAAATGTCAAATGGTCTGACACGATTACGTGTTAAACTGTGACTTTGGTTTCGAGAGTTTTTCAGGTGCATAACTGTGAGTAACATGTGGTTGGATCATCATGTCGATGGTTCATTGTTTGAAGTGTTTTTCAGAAATTTCGGACGGTTTGAACACATATTGTAATCGTTAATATACATATGATGTTCTAGCACAGTTTTGAAATCAAAGTATAGCTTTGAAAGATGTAGGGATCTAAAAGTGATGATATCGGGTATATCTCGACTTGGATTCTGATATGTTAAAATCAGAATATGTAATTGATTTTGAATGAGTATGGTTATTTTGATTTCTATGAAAGAATGTTTCTCGTTATGAAAGTAGTTGATGATTGGTTGAATCAGAATCGAAAAATGTAACATGTTAATTGTGAATTTATATATCTCTCGGGTATTATCTACCTGTTAAAATATTCTCACCATTAACAGTTTATACAAAAGAATTTTCTTAATTACAATCTTTATGAAAATATACCTACATATATATTTTCTTTAGATGTAATCATGGATTTAATGAGTTAACATAATATTAATCTCATCTGGTTTTTGACTAGGACTAGAATATATAATCTCTAAAACTTTTAGAAGCTACATATTCTCTGCAGAATATTTCTTCGATGAAGTTATGAATCAATACTTCATCGTTTGTTGTTGTTGGTATTCCTTGGTATCTATGGTGCGTATAACGTTGATGTTCGAGGTACAGATTGTGATGTTGAGGTGTGCGATGCGGATGTTGTTGTTGGTGGTGGTAATGATACTGTTGACGTTGATGATGGTGGTACTGTTGATGCTGGTGATGCTGCTGGTGCTTGTAACCTTTGTACCATATTCTCTAAAGTCACCACTCGAGCACGAAGCTCGTTGACTTCTTCTACTACACCTGGATGATTGTCGGTTTGGACGAGCGGACGAATAAGATTTAGAATGTGAGATAGTATATAATCATGACTAGATACTCTAAAAATGAGAGAGAAAATGGTATTACGAACAGGTTCGCCGGTAAGTGCTTCAGGTTCTTCGCCAAGAGGGCAATGTGATGGATGGAAGGGATCACCTTCTTCTTGTCTCCAATGATTGAGGAGGCTACGAACCCATCCCCAATTCATCCAGAATAGATGATGGCTAATTGGTTGATCCATTCCGGTTACACTGTCTTCGGAGTTCAGGTGAATATCCATATCGGAATAGCTGTCGGAATTTAAGGATTTTGAACTAGATACGGGATCCATCTTGTATAATTAGGGAGATTATTTTTTATATGAATTAGATCATAGAATTTAGTTTGGTATTCTTCAATACATAATTTACATATGCATATATAAAACCAAATTCCATAAATCACGGAGAAATTTTCGGAAGATGTCAGGAAAAGTTTACAGTATCTGATATGCTAAGATATGTATTAGCAGATATGCTGAGATATGAATTTTATCTACACACTATTCATGCAATAATTGCAGGTAAACGTGTCTAGACTTAAGAATGATAAGCATGTAATTTCTGACAAGAAATGATAAGTAAAACTTTTGACATGTAGACACAGTCGAAGTCCAGACTTACTAATGCATTCTAACAACTATCAGTTAGACACACTCATGCAAGACCTGGTTCACTAGGACCAACGCTCTGATACCAACTGTGACGATCGCTCCAAATCTATATGGACGAACACGTCATTCATTGATTTCATTGCGAGGTATTTGACCTCTATATGATACGTTTTGTAAACATTGCATTCTTTTGAAAAGGCACACCATAAATGTATATTTAAATCAAAGGTTTTCGACATCTGATGATTTCTACATATAGACAATCACCGTATATAATAGTTTACAATATTACTTTCGTTGACAATGCAGTCAAAATAAGGTACATGGTGATGAATTGGTGAATGCAACGTTTTCTTGAAAAATATGCCATGTAATACTCCATGCACATAGCTTGTATATCATAATAGCAAACAGCGGAAGACTTCTAGGGAACCTGAGAATAAACATGCTAACAAGTGTCAACACAGAGGTTGGTGAGTTCATAGTTTGTATGTTTCGCATAATCTATATATAAAGATGGATCACAAGATTTCAGTTGTTTCATCCAGAAACGTTTATCAAAATATTCTACAAGACTGAGCACCCTGGTAACTAAACTTTAACGTCTATATAATAAGTACCCCTATTTTAACATACATGCAACCAACATGTACAATACACGCAAACCAATGTGTACTAAACTCAAATAGCATACGTCTGTTTAATAGTTCAGGCTAGGGTTTCTATACCTGGAACAGACGGGGATGTCAAGCCCTATGGATCCATATACTACTACTCGCGCCCACCAGTTCTTATAACTGGCAGTTACTAGTTACCAAAGCTAAGGGATTTTCGGTTCAAACTCGGTGTAGAATTTAGTATGTACTTGTATCCATTGCGTTTAAAATAAAATGCATGTATTCTCAGCCCAAAAATATGTATAAAAAGGGATCAATGAACTCACCTTAGCAGCACATAAAGTTGTTCATCGTAATGTGACCGAAACCCGGAATATCAAATAATCGTAGATCTCAACCTAGAGAACATATGTTGGTCAATAAATATCTATCAAGCTAGGTCTGGTCATAGTGTATCACAACCCTAATGCTCGAGATCGACATACAAAAGTTTATCAAAAGTCATTTCAAAAAGTCATTCTGACTTTAGTTCAACAAAACGAGACGTGCCTTATATAAGGATTCATTTACTCGGTTGGTAATATTTAAAAATCCATTTTATCAATCTCGTAAACAAGTTGTTTAAATCTTAATTGTAGATTCAAAAGCAATTTCAATTAACGTCAATCATAATTCAGTTGCTTATATCTTTTAATCCGTTCATCGAAACTATTCGATATCTAAATGAAAAGTTATTGATTTTTCGCTAGCTTTCCAAAAACATGTATATCATATACCTTTTACCAGTAATATATGTATTTAATTCGTGATTCATTATAAACTGTTTAGCGACGAAATTTAGCATACAAGCATGTATAAATATATATATACTCGAGCACTAGACATGGATACACAATTATTATGTAAAAGATAAAATATAAGTACTTACATATCAATATTGAGATTCAATATTGTAGGAAAGTACGTAGACGTAACGGAGATGATAAACACTAGTTTTGACTTGCAAACAAAACCCTTGAACAATACCCATAACCTCCTTAGTAATAACCCATATTTTCCTTAGCTCTATCCCGCTCGAAAACCCATTTTTGAAAGTGACACGCTCATAACCTCGTCGTAGTATTTTATGTATAATACTAATTATTAATAATACTAATAATAATAAGATTAATAATAATATTAATCTTAATAATAATAATAATAATAATAATAATAATAATAATAATAATAATAATAATAATAATAATAATAATAATAATATAACAGAGGGAGCAATTGTGCAACAAATGAACAAAAATCGTCAAAATTTATAGATGTTTGCTGGGATCTGTCACCATGCGATCGCATGGCTCCCATGACCAATTCCCATGCGATCGCATGGATTGGTTTTACAGCTCACAATGTTTTATCGTGTACCTCGCCGACATATATTATAATCATAAATTGAATTTAAAATTTTAAAAAGTCGTATTTATTAAATACTTCAGGGGTATTCTATGTAACTTATAATTAATAATTTCTATCATGTCGTTTTCATGTGAATAGTAAATGAATTAATTTAAATTCAACTACTTAAGCTACACATTGTACATTGTGCTTTACAAATTGTACATTATTAATTTAACTTTGTTTCTTAAAAAAAAATACAAAAATTATATCATAAAAATAAAATGACTTAATACGTAAAATTTTTAATTTGAAATAGCATCGTTTAATAGTAAATTTTTAATCATTTCGTATATAAATATTATTCGCATGATTCCATATATATCAAAAACTCTAATATTTATTAAAATATGTATATAATACATGTTATGACGTTCGTGAATCGTTGGACAAACAGGGTGGTCAACCGTTATATATAAAAAAATCATTTTCAAAAGTTTCAAAATTCATTGCTTATCATGTCGAAAATATTAAATCATATAGAGAATTGGTTTAAATAAGTCGAAATTTTCCGGGTCATCACATAACGGGTAGGTACTGTAGTGACCCGAACTTTTCCATGTTTATATATATTAATTGAGATTGATATTTACATGATTAAATGTTTTCAACATGTTAAGCAATCAAACTTGTTAAGACTTGATTAATTGAAATATGTTTCATATAGACAATTGACCACCCAAGTTGACCGGTGATTCACGAACGTTAAAACTTGTAAAAACTATATGATGACATATATATGGATATATATATAGTTAACATGATACTATGATAAGTAAACATATCATTAAGTATATTAATAATGAACTACATATGTAAAAACAAGACTACTAACTTAATGATTTTTAAACGAGACATATATGTAACGATTATCGTTGTAAAGACATTTAATGTATATATCATATTAAGAGATATTCATACATGATAATATCATGATAATATAATAATTTAAAATCTCATTTGATATTATAAACATTGGGTTAACAACATTTAACAAGATCGTTAACCTAAAGGTTTCAAAACAACACTTACATGTAACGACTAACGATGACTTAACGACTCAGTTAAAATGTATATACATGTAGTGTTTTAATATGTATTTATACACTTTTAAAAGACTTCAATACACTTATCAAAATACTTCTACTTAACAAAAATTCTTACAATTACATCCTCGTTCAGTTTCATCAACAATTCTACTCGTATGCACTCGTATTCGTACTCGTACAATACACAGCTTTTAGATGTAAGTAATATTGGTATATACACTCCAATGATCAGCTCTTAGCAGCCCATGTGAGTCACCTAACACATGTGGGAACCATCATTTGGAAACTAGCATGAAATATCTCATAAAATTACAAAAATATGAGTAATCATTCATGACTTATTTACATGAAAACAAAATTACATATCCTTTATATATAATCCATACACCAACGACCAAAAACACCTACAAACACTTTCATTCTTCAATTTTCTTCATCTTATTGATCTCTCTCAGGTTCTATCTTCAAGTTCTAAGTGTTCTTCATATATTCTACAAGTTCTAGTTACATAAAATCAAGAATACTTTCAAGTTTACTAGCTCACTTCCAATCTTGTAAGGTGATCATCCAACCTCAAGAAATCTTTGTTTCTTACAGTAGGTTATCATTCTAATACAAGTTAATAATCATATTCAAACTTTGGTTCAATTTCTATAACTATAACAATCTTATTTCAAGTGATGATCTTACTTGAACTTGTTTTCGTGTCATGATTCTGCTTCAAGAACTTCGAGCCATCCAAGGATCCGTTGAAGCTAGATCCATTTTTCTCTTTTCCAGTAGGTTTATCCAAGGAACTTAAGGTAGTAATGATGTTCATAACATCATTCGATTCATATATATAAAGCTATCTTATTCGAAGGTTTAAACTTGTAATCACAAGAACAAAGTTTAGTTAATTCTAAACTTGTTCCAAACAAAAGTTAATCCTTCTAACTTCACTTTTAAAATCAACTAAACACATGTTCTATATCAATATGATATGCTAACTTAATGATTTAAAACCTGGAAACACGAAAAACACCGTAAAACCGGATTTACGCCGTCGTAGTAACACCGCGGGCTGTTTTGGGTTAGTTAATTAAAAACTATGATAAACTTTGATTTAAAAGTTGTTATTCTGAGAAAATGATTTTAATTATGAACATGAAACTATATCCAAAAATTATGGTTAAACTCAAAGTGAAATTATGTTTTCTAAAATGGTCATCTAGACGTCGTTCTTTCGACTGAAATGACTACCTTTACAAAAATGACTTGTAACTTATTTTTTTGACTATAAACCTATACTTTTTCTATTTAGATTCATAAAATAGAGTTCAATATGAAACCATAGCAATTTGATTCACTCAAAATGGATTTAAAATGAAGAAGTTATGGGTAAAACAAGATTGGATCATATTTCTCATTTTAGCTACGTGAAAATTGGTAACAAATCTATTCCAACCATAAATTAATCAACTTGTATTGTATATTATGTAATCTTGAGATACCATAGACACGTATACAATGTTTCGACCTATCATGTCGACACATCTATATATATTTCGGAACAACCATAGACACTCTATATGTGAATGTTGGAGTTAGCTATACAGGGTTGAGGTTGATTCCAAAATATATATAGTTTGAGTTGTGATCAATACTGAGATACGTATACACTGGGTCGTGGATTGATTCAAGATAATATTTATCGATTTATTTCTGTACATCTAACTGTGGACAACTAGTTGTAGGTTACTAACGAGGACAGCTGACTTAATAAACTTAAAACATCAAAATATATTAAAAGTGTTGTAAATATATTTTGAACATACTTTGATATATATGTATATATTGTTATAGGTTCGTGAATTAACCAGTGGCCAAGTCTTACTTCCCAACGAAGTAAAAATCTGTGAAAGTGAGTTATAGTCCCACTTTTAAAATCTAATATTTTTGGGATGAGAATACATGCAGGTTTTATAAATGATTTACAAAATAGACACAAGTACGTGAAACTACATTCTATGGTTGAATTATCGAAATCTAATATGCCCCTTTTTATTAAGTCTGGTAATCTAAGAATTAGGGAACAGACACCCTAATTGACGCGAATCCTAAAGATATATCTAATGGGCCTAACAAACCCCATCCAAAGTACCGGATGCTTTAGTACTTAGAAATTTATATCATATCCGAAGGGTGTCTCGGAATGATGGGGATATTCTTATATATGCATCATGTTAATGTCGGTTACCAGGTGTTCACCATATGAATGATTTTTATCTCTATGTATGGGATGTGTATTGAAATATGAAATCTTGTGGTCTATTATTATGATTTGATATATATAGGTTAAACCTATAACTCACCAACATTTTTGTTGACGTTTTAAGCATGTTTATTCTCAGGTGATTATTAAGAGCTTCCGTTGTCGCATACTTAAATAAGGACGAGATTTGAAGTCCATGCTTGTATGATATTGTGTAAAAACTGCATTCAAGAAACTTATTTTGTTGTAACATATTTGTATTGTAAACCATTATGTAATGGTCGTGTGTAAACAGGATATTTTAGATTATCATTATTTGATAATCTACGTAAAGCTTTTTAAACCTTTATTGATGAAATAAAGTTATGGTTTGTTTTAAAATGAATGCAGTCTTTGAAAAACGTCTCATATAGAGGTCAAAACCTCGCAACGAAATCAATTAATATGGAACGTTTTTAATCAATAAGAACGGGACATTTCATATATTTTGAACATACTTTGATATATATGTACATATTTGTTATAGGTTCGTGAATCGACCAGTGGCCAAGTCTTACTTCCCGACGAAGTAAAAATCTGTGAAAATGAGTTATAGTCCCACTTTTAAAATCTAATATTTTTGGGATGAGAATACATGCAGGTTTTATAAATGATTTACAAAATAGACACAAGTATGTGAAACTACATTCTATGGTTGAATTATCGAAATCGAATATGCCCCTTTTTATTAAGTCTGGTAATCTAAGAATTAGGGAACAGACACCCTAATTGACGCGAATCCTAAAGATAGATCTATTGGGCCTAACAAACCTCATCCAAAGTACCGGATGCTTTAGTACTTCGAAATTTATATCATATCCGAAGGGTGTCCCGAAATGATGGGGATATTCTTATATATGCATCTTGTTAATGTCGGTTACCAGGTATTCACCATATGAATGATTTTTATCTCTATGTATGGGATGTGTATTGAAATATGAAATCTTGTAGTCTATTGTTACGATTTGATATATATAGGTTAAACCTATAACTCACCAACATTTTTGTTGACGTTTAAAGCATGTTTATTCTCAGGTGAATACTAAGAGCTTCCGCTGTTGCATACTAAAATAAGGACAAGATTTGGAGTCCATGTTTGTATGATATTGTGTAAAAACTGCATTCAAGAAACTGATTTCGATGTAACATATTTGTATTGTAAACCATTATGTAATGGTCGTGTGTAAACAGGATATTTTAGATTATCATTATTTAATAATCTACGTAAAGCTTTTTAAACCTTTATTTATGAAATAAAGGTTATGGTTTGTTTTAAAATGAATGCAGTCTTTGAAAAATGTCTCATATAGAGGTCAAAACATCGCAACGAAATCAATTAATATGGAACGTTTTTAATCAATAAGAACGGGACATTTCACGTAGAAATCATCAGACATCGAAAACCTTGGATTTATATATTCATTTATGGTGTGTCTTTTCAAAAGAATGCAATGTTTACAAAACGTATCATATAGAGGTCAAAACCTCACTATGAAATCAATGAATGATGTATTCGTCCAAAGGGATTTGGAAGGATCGTCACAGAACCATCGGGTGGGAGTAATCGGTCCCCCGGTTCCATCGAAAGTATGAGGTTTGCACCCCATGAAAGCTTTGTAGGAGCATCCCTCGTTTGAATTACCGGCTCCATTGTTGTTGTTGTTGTGGTTGTTATTGTTATTGTTGTTGGAAGAGTGACCGGCCATGGCCGCATCTACGGCGGTGGCTATCATTCATTGAAGAGCTTGTTCGGGAGTTTCATTGCGTGGAACTCGGCGAGGAGGCATTGTTCTTTCAAGACACAAGAATATCATTGATTAGTATTCTAAATAATACTAATAATGATATGGAATAAAGATAGAGAGAAAATTTTCCTTGACTCGCCCTAAATTCTTTATGTTATAATATCGGAACGTCCATATGAGTCACCGTAATATAATCCCGGAAATTATATTACCCTAATTCATATGTGCATTCGACATTATTTCATATAGTCAAGGTGGCGTGTAAATCAATTTAAACAACGTGAGATTAAGATGGAATAAGAGTTAGATATGAATAGAAGAGTTCGAGTATAAATGCACAAGTAGTCAAGTAATTCCTACTTCAAGTTTATATGCCGGTTGTAGTCTAGACTCACTAATGTACCCTATGACTCTGGGTTGACACCAATGAACTCTAAATCCCTACAACCAACACTCTGATACCATCTGTAGCGACCCGACAAAATCGTCATTGACGGCGCCGTCTACTTAGGTCCCGTTACGTGGTCATAAGTCTTTAAAATGACGTTTGACCAAAATATGTCGCATTTATTTCAAACGTAAAGATGTTTCAAGTTTACAAAAGTAGTTCAACAACTAGTGACGTTACAACGTTTTAAGTACAAATGCAACCTATGCGACACAATTTCTAAGTAAAGTCAAAAGACGCTCCATGTATGCATGTATACTCGACATCCAAGCAAGTATCAAAAAGAGTGCGTAAGAATATATCACATAACGTTCAAGGACCTGAGAAAACATATAGAAAATCGTCAACGAAAATGTTGGTGAAATCATAGGTGTATTAGTAACGTTGCTTTTGAACCACAAGATTTAATATTTCCATAAAGTTGATTATCTAAATCGTTTGCATTCCAAAAGTTGTTGCACGTTCGCGAGCACCCAATTATCAAACTTAACTGTTTTGTACCCTGTTACGTAGTGTTAGAACATACACTATACTCGAAAATATATTTCATCGGCTAACGGTAGCGAACCGTCCGAATGAGGGCTCGTCAAGCCCATGTGATCACATAACATAAGTTCACGTTTACACCCTACAAGTGTAACTAATGATAATTGAATTGAGGCTTTTTGTTATAACTCGCTGTGGAATGTTTGTTTTCGTACTTGTGTTCAAAGCATAAAAGTCTGGTACGTATATGTTTCTCAGCCCATGATTTTAAAGTATAAAAGTTGTTGAAAAGATGGGACTATGATCTCACCTTGAGTGCAAGAGTATAAAAGTACTTCACAAGTAAACGTGTGCAAGAACGGATGCTAGTCTTGACCTAAACAAGTAGGTCGTATCAATAACGGTAAACACGATTGGTCAGAGTTGTTCAATTAGTCCTATGGCTCGTTACGACTCGATTAATATAGCCCGTGAGTCAAATTGTCAAGTTCCATGCAAGATACAAGTATAAAAGCACGTTAGAACAATTGCATAAGTATTCTGTTAAGTTTGAATAAAAGTCAACTTTGGTCAAGTCAAAGTCAATGAAAAAGTCAACACATTCGGGTCGGGTCTCGGACAATTTTTCTGAGTTATATAATCATATATGAGCATGTTAGAACAAGTTACATGCTAATCGGAGGTGCGTAGCATAGTTAGAATTAAACGGTAAATGACCAAGTTGATCAGAATTCTGTAGTTCATTTGGACGGCGTCCAAAATGTCTGGACGGTGTCCAGCAATGAAGTACTGGACGGCGTCTAAACACCTGGGTAGTTTGAAGTTGCTGAAATTTCACAATTCTCGAACCAAAACTCAAACAAACACAAATTGTGAACCGTAAACACTTAAATCATGTATGTTACACCGTTGGAAAGGTATTTTGACGAGACAAACAACTAAGCACATTTCATCAATCAATCCGACATTTACAACAACCAAAACCGCATTAAATATTCATCATTTATTACATTCAAAATCATAAATGCACATTGATAATTTGAGAATTAAATGCACACATATAATACGTCGTTTCGTAGGTAATTATGCATACAATACTACTAAACACTTACAAACAACATTGCAAGGCTTGTAATGTATCAAAAATCACATTCATGGCTACCAAACCCAAACTAACAATCATAAAATCCTTAATCATGTTAATGAGGCTTTTCCAAGTCAACCTACATACCAAATTGTAGCTAGTGATACTAGTAACACATTTAATACATGCACTTTTAACATCTAAAAACATATGATCAATCAAATCTCAAGATTAAACACACACATTTTCAAGTTCATGCTAGTTACACTAAAACAACAAGATCGAGCATACAAATCATATATTCATGTTAGACTCGAGCCATAGACACTAACTAATACTTTTATAAGTCAAAAACATACAGAACATAAAATCTAGTATTTTTAGAAAGTTACCCAAATGAGATGAAGTTGGTATGGATTCGAAGAGGAAGATGCAAGGATTCCAAATATGTGGTTTGTTTTGAAGAACGCTTGCTAGATCGAAAATGAATGATGAATCTTTGAATTGGGTGTTGAGAGCATAAAGAGGAAGTATTAGAAAGTGAGGAGGTGATGAATGAGTGGAGGAGGAGGATTGACTAGTTGAACTAGTCAACTAGTTTGATCCCTTGGCAAGTTTAGTTCCTCGAGTTTGAAAGCGGGTGCGTGAATAACCTAAACGAAATATTTTAAAAAAACGCGTATTAACGGAAGATGTTATAATTATATAACGGACTTTAAATTAAATTAACGGAAAGTAAACGAAAAAAGACGGGATGTTACATTACCTACTCCTTAAAAGAAATTTCGTCCCGAAATTTAAGTAGGCGTAGTGGTCGTTGTTTCTTCCTCGAGATTTTGCGTTTCCGAGTCCACGAATAAATGAGGGTATTTCCTTTGCATTTGATCTTGTCTTTCCCAAGTAAACTCGGGTCCCCTTTTGGCATTCCAACGAACTTTAACGATCGGGACCACACGAGGAATGCAGAGGTACATCATATGGGAAGTTCACATGATATGTTTTGTCAACGCCTTGGGAGTAATTTAATCTATATGATTATTTTTCTAGAGGTGTACTTTATACTGGACATTTCCTAATGTAGCTATAAAATACATGAAAGAAGCTTGTACACGTCAAAAAATACAACAACTTTTAACCAAGCTATCAATCAAAGTAGGTTTTTACCAAGCTATCAATGAAAGCACGAGTAAGTCTTGGACCTTTGGTTAATTGCATGGACTTGAATATTTCATTGCTTCAATAAATAGAAGACCTCACTCACACATTCCATAGAGGTTATTATTGTTAGCGGTGTGAAGCTCATAAATTGCCCTCAACCTTGAAAATCTTGCTTATGCTTTTAGTGTGTTCTAAGCTACTCAAGTCGTAATATGCATCAACCGGTTATTTATTCCACTCTATGATACTCGTAATTTTTTGAGATACTTTTATATTTATTAATAAAAGAATAATCTGAAAATTACTTTAGACTGTCATTAATTTACTTACTATCTGTCTTTATCGTGCTTAAAAGTCTATCACTCAAAAAAGATTGTATTCATCCTTCACTCCACAACTTCATGTTGTTACTGATAATGCTAAAAACGAACATATATTTCATAGCATTATTCCTCAAGAAAGACAAGCTTTTAGTTGCAATTGTTCTATTTAAAAGTGATATTCGTTTAAATAATAAAAGGTGAAGACAAACGACAGATTCGACGAATTGAAGACGCAAAGGTCCAAAAAGCTCAAAAGTACAAAATACAATCAAAGAGGTTCCAATTATTGATAAGAAACGTCTCGAAATTACAAGAGTACAAGATTCAAAACGCAAAGTACAAGATATAAAATAGTACGCAAGGACGTTCGAAAATCCGGAACCGGGACATGAGTCAACTCTCAACGCTCGACGCAACGGACTAAAAATTACAAGTCAACTATGCACATGAATATAATATAATATATAAATAATTCTTAAAAATTATATATATATATATATATATATATATATATATATATATATATATATATATATATATATATATATATATATATTATATTAATATTTAAAAAACGTCGGCAAATTAAAAGACAAACCTTTGTGAGCTGGAATTACGAACTCCGCGAGTTGCGGAGTATGGAGGCCAAAAATGCCGCGAGTCGCGGAGTCCCCCTGGACGAAAATTCCTATAAAAGCCAGCGAATTCTGATCGTAAAAATCATCAAAAAAATCAATATCTCTCTATATGTATACATAAATATTTATATTTATATTTTAATTTTAATTTTAATTTTAAATCCTAATAATAAGGGTATGTTAGTGAATGTTGTAAGGGTGTAAGTCGAAATTCTGTCCGTGTAACGCTACGCTATTTTTAATCATTGTAAGTTATGTTTATATTATTTTCATTAATGTCTCGTAGCTAAGTTATTATTATGCTTATTTAATACCGAAGTAATCATGATGTTGGGCTAATTACTAAAATTGGGTAATTGGGCTTTGTACCATAATTGGGGTTTGGATAAAAGAACGACACTTGTGGAAATTAGACTATGGGCTATTAATGGATTTTATATTAACTAAACAATACCTTGTTAATTTAATATACAAACTTATAATTCGACGTATTTATATATAACCACATACGCTTGACTGGGTACGGTGGGCGGGATATCTATAAATACCAATAATTATTCATTTTACCGGACACGGAACTGGATTAATAGTTAATAGACTTGTTGAAACAGGGGTGAATTACATTCAAGGGTAATTGGTGTAATTGTTAACAAAGTAGTAAAACCTTGGTTTACACGCAGTCGATAACCTGGTGTATTCATTAAACAAAGTATTAAAACCTTGTTACAATTCGAATCCCCAATTAGTTGGAATATTTGACTTCGGGAATAAGAATAATTTGACGAAGGCTTTCGCTCTTTATATTTATGACTGATGGACTATTATGGACAAATCCGTATGGACATATTAAATAATCCAGGACAAAGGACAATTAACCCATGGACATAAAACTAAAATCAACACGTCAAACATCATGATTACGGAAGTTTAAATAAGCATAATTCTTTTATTTCATATTTAATTTCCTTTATTTTATATTTAATTGCACTTCTAATTATAGCATTTTTATTTATTGTTATTATATTTAATTGCACTTTTAATTATCGTACTTTTTAATTATCGCAAGTTTATTTTATCGCACTTTTATTATTCGCAATTTCATTATCGTTATTTACTTTACGCTTTAAATTAAGTCTTTTATTTTACATTTGGTTTTAACTGCGACTAAAGTTTTAAAATCGACAAACCGGTCATTAAACGGTAAAAACGCCCCTTTATAATAATAATATTACTTATATATATATTTGTATTTTTATAAATTTAAACTAATATAGCGTTAAGCTTTGTTTAAAGATTTTCCCTGTGGAACGAACCGGACTTACTAAAAACTACACTACTGTACGATTAGGTACACTGCCTATAAGTGTTGTAGCAAGGTTTAAGTATATCCATTCTCTAAATAAATAAATATCTTGTGTAAAATTGTATCGTATTTAATAGTATTTCCTGCTAAAATTTAAGCTATTTTATATACACCTCGCATAACATCAAGTAATTTTTGGCGCCGCTGCCGGGGACAATCAAACTTAAAAGCCGGAAGCGCAACGCTAAATAAATAAAAATAAAAAAGATTTTTATTTTTAGTTTACTTTTATTAAAATTCACTTTTGTAAAAATACGTTTTTAATTATTCGAAAACATAAAAAGAAAACAAAAATATAAATATTTTTAAGAATTTGTTAAATATTTAAGTTTTGTAAAGTTTCTTTATTTTTATTTTATAAAAATATAAGTTTTATTTAAATATTTTGTTTTTATTAAAACATAAAAAAAAAGTCGAATTAAATCCTGTACCTGAGTTGAATTTTGGAACCCCGCGACTCGCGGAATTTGCAGCTTCGAATACCGCAACTCGCGGAGCCGTCTGACACGGGCCACACAGGAACCCTAATCAGTATTAATTACGGAGTAATTATTAATTATTATTATTATTATTAACCCTAAATTACTTATTATTATAATTAGTTTTAAGTTTCTTTTTATTTAATTTATATATTTAGTTAAATTAGTTTAATTAATGTAAAATTAATAGTTTTAATAAATAAATAATATAAAAATAATATTTTTATAAAAATTGTAATTTTCACAATATTAGTATATTTTTATATTTTGCCCCTTTTTAATTGTTTTAGCGTAATATTTGTATTTTTCGCTAGTTTTTAGTTTTAAACTTAGTTTTTGCCATAGTTATATTTTTATTTCTAGATTTTTAGGCTTTGCCGTAAAATCCCTTAAGTGCTTTTTCTTTAGACTAAGAATTAGGTGCTTTAGAATTTTGCGACGCCTTTTTAAGTTTTAGTTTCTTTTTAAGTTATTGCCATTTGAGATATAGTTTTACTTGTAAGCTTTAATATTTTTAGACACCTTTTACCTATGTATCAATTATCATTCCAATTAGTAATCTCAATTTGCGATTATAATTTTAAGTTAGTGATAGTAATAAGGTTGGGTTAGTCGAGTGTTTTTAAGTTCTATAAGTCACTCTTTTTTTTCTTTTTTTTATTTTTCGACCTTTTTCCGACGCACTCTTTTTCTTTCTTATTTCTCGTCATTCTAGTTTTAGGACATAGATTTTTATTCTACTTCTTATCTAAATTTCTTAAAATTACGAAAATTTATTTTAAGTGGTTAAATTGATAGACATCAAAATTTTCTGGTTCGTAGTAATAGTTGGATTTGTATGTGGACCGGGTTATTGGAGCCAAACAGTCCTCAATTATATTGAGACCAAACGAATCCTGCCCCTCTGCTGCATCTTTTGGCTATTCGAAACGTGGGCAAAATCAGAAAAGTCTATTAATTGGATAACTTATATAATTTTTTCTTTCCTTTTAAAAACTAATAGGATATTCAGTGAATGCACCGAGCAAGACGTTCACCGCCTTTTGTACGTTCACCACCTGTAACTAGATCAAGACATTTAGCAAATATTACCGCCGTTGATTTTTCTTTAGAATCGTCATCCAGTCGACCAAGTACTCCAATTCAAATTTCCGATAATCCATTTTTTAAACCCGACCTCACAATTGAGAATCCGGAGAATATTCAGGGACGATTCATAGATCCTGAACCACTAAACTTTCCTCCGGAACCACCAATCATTCAAACAGAGATTGTTGAGGAACGAACCATTAAATCAGAATCCTCTAGTGATTCCGATTCAACAAATTCAATTATGGAGAATCTGGAACCTTTAAGTATGGAAGACCGAATGAGAGCTAAACGCACTGGCCAAGGTCACGCAATTACTCATCCTGACATTAATGCGCCAGATTATGAAATCAAAGGACAAATTCTACACATGGTGACTAATCAATGCCAATTTAGTGGTGCGCCAAAGGAAGATCCAAATGAACATCTTCGTACCTTTAATAGGATCTGCACTCTATTTAAAATAAGAGAAGTTGAGGATGAACAGATATATCTCATGTTATTTCCCTGGACTTTAAAGGGAGAAGCCAAAGATTGGTTGGAATCGTTACCTGAAGGGGCGATTGATACATGGGATGTTTTAGTTGAAAAATTTCTTAAACAATTCTTTCCAGCATCTAAAGCCGTAAGACTTCAAGGAGAAATTGTTACGTTCACACAGAAGCCAAATGAAACTCTATATGAGGCGTGGACAAGATTTGGAAAGTTATTAAGAGGATGTCCGCAACATGGTTTAGACACCTGTCAAATAGTACAAATATTCTAACAAGGATGCGACATCACTACAAGAAAAGACATTAATATAGCAGCTGGTGGTTCCATTATGAAGAAAACCGAAACTGATGCTTATAAAATTATTGATAACACTGCTTCCCACTCACATGAGTGGCACCAAGAAAAAGATATCGTTAGATCATCTAAAGCAGCTAGAGCCGATTCTATCCATGACTTAGATTCCATTTCCGCAAAGATAGATGCTGTCGAGAGACGAATGGAAAAGATGACTAAGGATATTCACTCAATACGAATTAGTTGTGAGCAGTGTGGAGGACCACATTTGACAAAAGATTGTCTCAGTATTGAATTAACAATGGAACAAAGAGAGAATATTTCATACATAAACCAAAGGCCTGGAAATAATTATCAGAATAATTATCAACCGCCAAGACCGATTTACAATCAAAACCAGAATTATAATCGAAATATTCCATACAACAACCAACAAGGTCCTAGCAATCAACAAGTATCCAATAATACTTACAACCAGCAAAGACCTAATTTTCAAAAAAAACCACCACAAATCGATGATAAAAAGCCGAATTTAGAAGATATGATGACGAAGCTAGTTGAAACTCAAATGCAGTCTTTCACATCTCAAAAACAAACAAATGAACAAAATGCTCAAGCATTTAGAAATCAACAAGCTTCTATTCAAAACTTGGAACAAGAAGTAAGTAACCTAGCAAGGTTAATAGGTGAAAGAAAACCGGGAAGTTTACCTAGTGATACAAATGCTAACCCCCGGAATGAAACAGCTAAAGCCATTACCACAAGAAGTGGTACAACACTTAAACCACCTAAAATACCTGTAACTTCTGATGAAGCTAATCCTGCTCCACAAGAACCACAACCTGATCAAGATAAGGAAAAAGAACCGGTAGTTGAAAAGGTTAATGAAGATAACACAGCTAAGGATAAACCTTATGTTAAACCATAACAACCACCACTTCCTTACCCGAGTAAAATGAAGAAAGAGAAACTTGAAGCCGAGCAATTCAAATTCTTGGATATGTTTAAACAGATAAATGTAAATCTTCCTTTCATTGATGTAATTTCAGGAATGCCTAGATATGCTAAATTTCTGAAAGATCTAATATCAAATAGAAAGAAAATGGAAGAACTCTCGGCTGTTACTATGAATGATAATTGTTCAGCAGTGTTGTTGAATAAGATACCAGAAAAACTATCTGATCCAGGAAGTTTCACAATTCCATGTTTTCTGGGTAGTCTTAGTTCAATAGAAGCATTGGCAGACTTAGGTGCTAGTATAAATTTAATGCCGTATTCACTATACGCTAAACTAGACCTTGAAGAATTGAAACCAACAAGAATAAGCATACAACTAGCCGATCGATCAATAAAATATCCTAGAGAGATAATGGAGAACATGCTAGTTAAAGTTGGTACTTTAGTATTTCCAGTAGATTTTGTTGTTCTGGACATGGAAGAAGATTCTCAAGTTCCTCTCATATTAGGAAGACCATTCTTAAACACGGCTAAAGCAATGATAGACGTGTTCGGTAAGAAACTGACCCTAAGTATAGAGGATGAGAGTGTTACCTTTTCAGTTGATAGAGCAATGCAACAACCGCAATCTGCAGATGATACATGTTATTATATTCAAACTATAGATTCACATGCAGAATTGTTAGAAGAATTTCCAGAATTACAAGGAACATGAGAATGTTCTTTAGGAGAAGGTAATGAACCAATTGATGAAGCTGAAATGATAGCTACACTTATAGCTAATGGATATGAACCAACAACAGAAGAAATTCAAATGCTAAAAGAAGAAGACAGATATCGATATAAATCATCGATAGAAGAACCACCGAAATTAGAGTTAAAGCCACTTCCAAACCATTTGGAATACGCTTATTTACATGGTGAATCTGAATTACCTGTAATAATATCGTCTTATCTTAGTGAAAAAGAGAAATCACAACTCATTTCTGTGTTGAAAGCTCATAAACCAGCCATTGCATGGGAGATTCATGATATTAAAGGAATAAGTCCTTCGTATTGCACACATAAAATCCTTATGGAAGAAGGTCATAAAACGTATGTGCAACGCCAACGAAGACTAAATCCGAATATGCAAGATGTAGTTAAAAAAGAAATTATTAAACTGCTAGATGCATGTTTAATTTATCCAATTTCTGATAGTCCATGGGTAAGCCCATTTCAATGCGTGCCTAAGAAGGGTGGCATGACTGTCATTACAAATGAAAAAAATGAGCTTATTCCTACTAGGACTGTAACAGGATGGCGTGTGTGTATTGATTATAGAAAATTAAATGACGCCACCAGAAAAGATCACTTTCCCTTACCTTTCATTGATCAAATGTTGGAAAGATTAGCCGGAAATAGTTACTATTGTTTTCTTGATGGTTTTTCCGGATATTTTCAAATTCCAATAGCACCCGAAGATCAAGAGAAAACCACATTCACGTGCCCTTATGGTACTTTTGCTTACAAACGCATGCCATTTGGACTTTGCAACGCCCCTGCAACCTTTCAAAGGTGCATGATGGCGATTTTTCACGACATGATAGAAGAATGCATGGAAGTTTTTATGGATGACTTTTCAGTCTTCGGTGATACATTTGAATCATGTCTAGTTAATCTGGAACGAATGCTTATTAGATGCGAACAATCAAATCTAGTACTTAATTGGGAGAAATGCCATTTCATGGTTAAAGAGGACATCGTTCTTGGACATAAAATTTCCAAAGAAGGAATTGAAGTGGATAGAGCTAAAGTAGATGTAATTGCTAAACTTCCACATCCCACCAATATTAGAGGAGTTAGGAGTTTTCTAGGGCATGCCGGTTTTTACCGACGTTTCATAAAAGATTTTTCTAAAATTGCCACTCCTATGAATAAACTCCTAGAAAAGGATGCTCCATTCATCTTTTCAGATGAATGCATCAAATCTTTTAATATTCTTAAAGAGAAACTCACTAATGCGCTGATCATGATAACACCGAATTGGAATCTACCGTTTGAACTAATGTGCGATGCAAGTGATTTTGCAATGGGAGCCGTTTTAGGACAAAGGATTGAAAAACGATTTCAACCTATATATTATGCTAATAAGACGTTACAAGGAGCACAAACGAATTATACAACTACTGAAAAAGAACTCCTTGCTATTGTCTTTGCTTTTGACAAATTTTGTTCATATCTCGTTCTAGCAAAAACGGTGGTCTATACCGACCATTCTGCTCTTAGATACCTATTTTCGAAACAAGATGCCAAACCAAGATTAATCCGTTGGATCTTACTCTTACAAGAATTCGATATTGAAATCCGAGATAAAAGAGGAGCAGAAAATCTCGTCGCCGATCATCTTTCTCGTCTTGAAAATCCCGAATTAGAAGTTCTAAATGAATCGGCCATACAAGACAACTTTCCTGATGAATATCTATTGAAGATAGATTATAATGAAATTCCATGGTTTGCAGACTATACAAACTACTTAGTTTGCGGATTCCTTGAAAAGGGATTGTCGTACCAAAAACGAAAGAAATTCTTCAGTGATATAAAACACTATTTCTGGGAAGATCCACATTTGTTTAAAAGTTATCCAGATGGAATAATACGCCGATGTGTATTCGGAGATGAAGCTAGTAAAATTTTAAACCATTGTCACACAGGACCAACAGGAGGGCATTATGGGCCTCAACTAATAGCAAGAAAAGTTTATGAAGCTGGATTCTATTGGCCTACAATTTACAAAGACGCACACCTTCTTTGCAAATCCTGTGATGCTTGTCAAAGGGCCGGAAAAATAAGTCAACGTGATGAAATGCCACAAAATGTCATTCAAGTATGTGAAGTATTTGACATTTGGGGTATTGACTTTATGGGTCCATTTCCAAAATCTCATAATAATCTCTACATTCTCGTTGCCATTGATTATGTATCTAAATGGGCGGAAGCACAAGCTCTCCCAACTAACGATGCACGAGTTGTAGTCAACTTTTTAAAACGTATTTTTGCAAGGTTTGGAACACCGAAAGCTTTAATAAGTGATCGGGGTACTCATTTCTGTAATAATCAACTTGAGAAAGTTCTTAAAAGATATGGAGTAACTCATAAAATCTTCACTGCATATCATCCACAAACAAGTGGACAAGTTGAAAATACCAACCGAGCTTTAAAACGTATTCTAGAAAAAACCCTAGGATCAAATCCGAAGGAATGGTCCATCAAATTGGAGGATGCACTCTGGGCTTTTAGAACAGCCTACAAAACTCCAATTGGAACCACACCTTTTAGACTTGTTTATGGAAAAGCATGTCATCTTCCAGTAGAAATTGAACACAAAGCATTTTGGGCTTTGAAAACATGTAATCTTGATATACATGAAGCTGGACGTCTACGATTAAGTCAACTAAACGAATTAGAAGAATTAAGACATGAAGCATACGAAAATTCGTTAATCTATAAAGAAAGAACGAAGAAATGGCATGATAAAAGAATCAGAAGTTCAAAAGAATTTAAAGAAGGAGACAGAGTTCTTCTTTTCAATTCACGATTCAAGCTATTTCCTGGAAAATTGAAATCAAGATGGTCTGGACCATTCATAGTCAAAAGAGTTTTCCCATACGGAACGATAGAATTAATAAATTCAAATGGAATTGAATTTAAAGTTAATGGTCACAGAGTTAAACATTACATACATAGTCCGATGGAAGTTGACAATGAAGTTAATCATAATTTCACCACCCAAGAAAACCTTCAAAATGAAAACATAAATATGTTATCAACAACATATGAAAAATCAAAATTAGAATATAAGGAGGATTCAAATTTGAGTGATGAAGAAGAATTCTTATACAAACCTCCCATTCCAAGAAACGAAGAAAAATGTGAACAAGAAATTCAAATAGAAGTGAAAGAACCAAGAAAAGAACACCCGAAAAAGGTTTACAAACCAACTCGACTTACTAAAGCAGGAGACCCGGGTGAATTTATTATTTCTTGCTTGCTTAATGATGGTGCTGTATATAATGGACTCGCAGATTTAGGAGCAAGTGCAAATATTATGCCTCTTTCCTTATACAAAAGATTAGGCATGGGTAAATTAAAACCAACCAAAATAGGTGTTCAATCATTTGACCAAACCATTAAACACCCGGTTGGAATAGCAAATAATTTACTTGTTAACGTGGGAAGTTTGACCTTTGTTGCAAACTTCATAGTGATTAATATGGAGGAAAACCTTGATATTCCTCTAATTCTAGGTCGCCCATTTTTAGCAACCACCGAGGCATTCATTGATGTAAGAGAAGCTAGAATGACACTTAGGGATGGTGATACATCGATCACCTTTGTGAACCGAAAGTTTAGATCTCCACAAACCAAAACTGTTAGACCAATAAAAACGCATAAGTGTGGGGAAGATGAAGAAACACTTAATGATGATCCAATCACAAAGAATGCCGTTGATGATACAAAATTAGATGAACCCATTTTTAACAGTTCAACGAAGAAACTTTATAAACGGATTCACGATGCTAAGATTAAAGGAAACTTTAAGTTATATAACCGATTAATATCCAATTTATCGTCAAAAGAAAAGACAATGTTAGTTGAATTTGTAAAAGTTACGGAGGAAATCAACAAATGGATTGAAGTAAAAGTCAAAGATATACAAGTTGTTGATGATTCAATTGAAAATAATGTTAATCACAATTTCAACTAAGTATAGGGAGGTTTATGTATTTCTGTTAGAGTTAGATTTTCTGTTTTCGTGTAGTTCTCGAAAATGGAACTCGAATGGTCTTTCCCTAGCAGACCCTAAAGAACTAGTCTTCTCCCCCCATTCTGAATTTTTATTTTTTTAGGTTTTTACGAAATGAAGACTTCCTGTGAACTAAACCATGGTCTAATGCTACACGCTTTGATCACTAAACGTAATAATGACACACTTCCGAGTGAAATAGTATCAGTAATCAGAGAAAGATTGGACGGAGTAAGAAAAGAATCCAGATACGAAGATAATAAGTTACAATTTGGTAAAGGAAAATCAAAATCCGCAGCGAAAAGAAGAGCACGACACCTAGAAAGATGTCACAAATGCGGAAAATGGTCACATAGAGGTAAATGTTCAAATAATCAAACCTATTCAAACACCGAATTTGTTACTTTATGCAGAGACGGACCGTTCATATGTTTAGAAGAAAAGACACTAAATGCTCGAGGTTACGCCTATGTAGCTATGGAAAACCAATTAAACCGACTATCTTATGAGTGGGATAGATCGTATCACTAAGAATACTATCTCACAGGTAAGTCTGTACAGTTTTTTTTTTTTTTTTTTTAACCTTTTGATAATAAACGCTAATTTGTTCGCTATAAAGTATTAAATTGGTATTGAAAAAAATTAGGTTTGGCGACCGAAATTATTGATATCATTCAAAAATTTATTACATCACTGTGAAATTTAACGTTTATTCTTAAGGTATAAATATCTTCAATCAATCAACCCAAAATATTTCAAAAATTCGTCATAAGTTAAATTAGGTCATGGAACCGAAATTACTTTACCGAAAAGAGGGGCGTATATTTTTGATAATATTTGATTGATTAAAGTGGGATAAAAAGCCAAAAAGATTTTTAATTTTATTTTTACCATGTTTTTTAAAATTAATATATAAATCTTAAATTGATATTGTAAACTTTTTAAATCAATATATTTAAGTTTGTCAATATTTAAAAAATTAATATTTTTAATATAAGTTTGTATGTATAAAAAAACAAAAATATAATATAAGTTTGGTGTGAATTTATAATATGAATTTTTAATTAAGTTTGGTGTGAATTTTTAATTTTATGCATTTTTAAATTTAAGTTGTGTGAATTTAAAAACAAAAATTTACTTTATTTCGCTAAGTTAAAAATATGATTTTTAAAATTCGTCGTAAGTTGAAGACTAGGTCATTGAACCGAAATTGCTTTACCCGAGGGAGGGACGAGAACTTTTATTATCATTATTTTTAATCTTATTGAATTAAAGTATGCCAAAAACATTAAAAAAAAACCCAAAAATCTTAGCTTTTAAAACAATCGCTACAAAAAAACAAAATTTTAAAATTAATTACTTAATTGTTTTAATTAGTATAAGATATATATTATTTAAAAAAAAATATACAAACTCCGCGACTCGCGGAGTTTGAAGGGTAAAAATACCGCAAGTCGCGGAGGATCCAAAACCCAGAAAAAAAATAAAACGAGCTGAACTGATCAGTCCCCATCCCCACACCACATAAACTGCGAAATAAACCCGAAAAAACCCGAAAAACACACACCAAATTCGCAATTTTTGACCGTTAATCATCAAATCTTTTACTAAAATCATGTTAAGAAGGATGCTATCAAGGAATTACTCAAGAAAAACGACTGAAAGGGGTGAATCTTCATCCCAAGCTCGCAATGCTCCTGCTGAGAATGCGGAATAACAGGAGGTGGATAACTACTACAAACAAGATATACCTCATCCAGTCATGACATTTTCTGATATGCACTTGGAAGATTTGCACCCGAACCTGAGATTTGACAGACTTTAGATAGATTATCCAAAATACCAAAGGGGTTTGCATACTCTTCATTTTAAAGCTGTTGAAGTACCTAGGGTCATAGAATGGGGACCATTAGAAGCTGTAGAATTGGCCGGGCCAATTAGGGAATTACTTGCACAGAGGTATGGTAATTCTACTTTTAACGATTGGGTACGGTTATTCAACATGCGTAGACCTGTATATAAAGTATGGTGTGAAGAATTGTTGTGTAGTATAGAATTAAATGATCGGGTAGCTAGTTTAACCGATCGATCTTTTATTAGATTTTTGTTAGGAGGTTCGATGCGCCACATGTCTTTACTAGACATGGCTCAGGCTTTACGTATATATACGCCTGAGGAGTTAGCATCTGCCGATTGTAGAGGGTTGATACTAAATGGTAGGAAGATAGATGAGAATTTTGATACACATGGTGTATGGAGTCAAATGATTAGCCATCACCGATTCAAAGGGGGAAATTACTCTTATTTGAATATAGATAGAGCAGAGTTAAGAGTAATTCATAGGTTTTTAGCTAATTCGATTACACAAAGAGGTAAGAATAAGGAAAAGGTAAATGAACAGGATTTGTTTTACCATATGTGTATTCGAGACCCACAAAGCGCTGTAAGTATACCTTATTGTGTGGGTTATTATTTATCAGCTATGGTTAGGGGGATGAGACCACATAGCATAATAGGAGGTGGTATATTTATTACTTTGATTGCTGATTATCTCGGTGTGGATATAAATCGGGGGGGATTATTAGTCGAAGAACCAGAACCCCGCGATACAATAGGTTTAAATGTATACCATGGTGCGAAGGTTTTGAAGAGGCCAAATAACGCCGCAGTACAATACCATGGTAGACATCCACAGGTTGAGAGAAACCAACAGCCAGGTAATGTGGGAGGGGGAAATGAAATGACATAAATGCAAAGGTTTATAGCTTCACAAGAGTACGAAAATGCTAGACATCGAGCATTTGAAGATTGGCAAGTTCATCAAAACCAAATCATAGCTCATTACCAACATGTAGGTAGAAACTATATTCCTACTCAATCACCCGTATTTCCTCCCTGGTCTATAGAGATCCAACCACCGTATCCTACGTATAACCCAGCCGAAGCATTATATAACACCTATGGTTATGCATGGAACCCCTACTAGTATCAGTATCATCCCTAGTCTACTTAGTTTTATTTATTTTATAATTTGTAATGTTGATACCTTTAATACTTATGTTAATATTGTAATAGTTTTTATAATTTTCTAACTTTTATTATTAGATTTTAATAATTTTTGAACGTGGGGTAATATACCAAACTTCAAAAATATATAGATATATATATATATATATATATATATATATATATATATATATATATATATATATATATATATATATATATATATATATATATATATGTTTGCAGTTTATCTTATGTACACAACAGGGTAAAACAACGCATTTTTAAAAACCGACATTAAGTTCAGCAAAAGCAACTAATTTTGACGACAAGATGCAAAATAAATGTGATATAACAACAAGACGGAATGAACAAATGATATGCACCATTTATCATTCAGCAAACAAACGCCAATATGTTTGGAAACTTTGGTAAAATTTAATCATTTTCACACAAATCACCCTCAATAATTTAAATTGTTACTGATTTCTTGCAAATGAGGGCATTGCAAGATCTTAAGTGTGGGAAGGGGTTAAGTTCTTTCGGATTTTAAAATTTTTACTTTATACACTTGGTTACCATTAGAAATACTAGTAAAGTAGTAGTTGTATTAGAATCTAGTGCTCTCTGATAATAAAGAACAGCCCTAGTCTTATATACTGACTACCCAATTCTAGTAAAATTTTTCAAAATTTTCAATTAAATGAACTCAAAATCATGTTTATACATATTTATGAACGATAAAACTAGGTTTTAACACCGAAATTATTGTTACCTCGGAAAGGACATAAATTGAGAAACAAACCAAAATGTTAAAATTCATTTAAAATGGAATAGAGGACAATAAAAAGGAAAATAAAAGCCAAGTGTGGAAAAATTTACCAAGATATTTTAAACATATGTCACATATTTCTGTAACAAATAACTGAAAATACTTTTGCTTTGGACTAAACTAAACTGTTTTACCCGATGAAAGAAAAGAAAAGATGAATCTACACGATGAATCAATTCCATCATTAAAAGGAAGTAAAGTCTTCCGAAAAAGAAACACGCTTCTTGATTTAGGTCATGACGTTGTCGTCCAGACCAGCTGTAGGTTGATGAAAAATCTAGAAAAGTCATCTCTAAAATCAGCAGGAAATCCACGGACCTCAGCATAAAACAGGGTCGCCAAGTGGTCAGATTTATCCTAACCATGAGAAGGATTTATCTCGTACAATGGGGGGCACCGTGCAAATTAGCTTGATAAGACTAATGAATCAGATCCCCAGAAAGGATAATCTCCTTAAAAGATCAAAAATCAGCTTTTAAGACTGATATTACTCAATCCTTGAGATTGACCTTAAAGATTGAGAATTCAAACTCATGGAATTCAATGATATCTAAACTCGAGCTTGAACAAGAAAATATTTTGATCAAAAGTTACAAACCGATTTGTTTTCTGAAAACCTATTTTCAATGCGTTCATTACCATTGAACGTAAAATCCTAGGAATTCACCTGGAATTCATTAGGTCACCTGAACCAAATCGGGTGTCAACCGTAAGAACGGTTGATGTCAAAGCTAAGGGATACGAAATAGTTTATATTTTACTAGGAAAAACTATTAAATACGATAAAATTTTACACAAGATATTTATTTATTTATAGAATGGATATACTTAAACCTTGCTACAACACTTATAGGCAGTGTACCTAATCGTACAGTAGTGTAGTTTTTAGTAAGTCCGGTTCGTTCCACAGGGAATCTTTTTTAAACAAAGCTCAACGCTATATTAATTTACTTTTATAAAAATACAAACATATATATAAGTAATATTATTATTATAAAGGGGGGTTTTTACCGTTTAATGACCGGTTTGTCGATTTTAAGACTTTAGTCGCAGTTAAAACCTAATGTAAAATATAAAATAAATACAAGACTTAAATTAAAGCGTAAAGTAAATAACGATAATGAAATTGCGAATAATAAAAGTGCGATAAAATAAACTTGCGATAATTAAAAAGGACGATAATTAAAAGTGTAATTAAATAACAATAAATAAAAGTGCGATAATTAGAAGTGCAATTAAATATAAAATAAAGGAAATTAAATATGAAATAAAAGAATTATGCTTATTTAAACTTCCGTAATCATGATGTTTGACGTGTTGATTTTAGTTTTATGCCCATGGGTTAATTGTCCTTTGTCCTGGATTATTTAATATGTCCGTCTGGTTTTTGTCCATAACAGTCCATCAGTCGTAAATATAAAGTGCGAGTGTCCTCGTCAAATTATTTTTATACCCGAAGTTAAATATTCCAACTAATTGGGGATTCGAATTGTAACAAGGTTTTAATACTTTGTTTAATGAATACACCAGGTTATCGACTGCGTGTAAACCAAGGTTTTACTACTTTGTTAACAATTACACCAATTACCCTTGAATGTAATTCACCCCTGTTTCAACAAGTTTATTAACTATTAATCCATTTCCGTGTCCGGTTAAATGAACGATTATTCGTACATATAAATACCCCGCCCATCGTGTCCGATCGAGTGTATATGGTAATTTATAGGGACGCCCAATTATAAATCTTTATATTAACATTAACAAACTATCATTTAGTTAAACAAATATAAAGCCCATTAATAGCTCATAGTCTAATTTCCACAAGTGTCGTTCTTTTGTCCAAACCCCAATTATGGTACAAAGCCCAATTACCCAATTTTAGTAATTAGCCCAACATCATGATTACTTCGTTTTAAATAAGCATAATAATAACTTAGCTACGAGACATTAATGTAAAAAGGTTGAACATAACTTACAATGATTAAAAATAGCGTAGCGTTACACGGACAGAATTTCGACTTACACCCTTACAACATTCGCTAACATACCCTTATTATTAGAATTATAATTAAAATTAAAATATAAATTATAAATATATATATATATTTTACGTATGAGAAGAAGAAGAAAAAGATTGATAAAAATGATCAGAATTCGGTTGGCTTTATAGGCAGTTTTTCAATTTGGGGCTCCGCGACTCGCGGCATATTTTGCCTTCAAACTCCGCGAGTCGCGGAGTTTGAAATTCCAGCTCACACTTTGGAGTCTTTCTCTGCCGACGGTTTTTATTTATAAATATAATATATATATATAATTAATATAATTAATTATATATTATATTATATTTATATACATAGTTAACTTGTAATTTTTAGTCCGTTGCGTCGAGCGTTGAGAGTTGACTCTGGTCCCGGTTCCGGATTTTCGAACGTCCTTGCGTACAATTTTATATTTTGTACTTTGCGTTTTGAATCTTGTACTCTTGTAATTTCGAGACGTTTCTTATCAATAATTGGAACCTCTTTGATTGTCTTTTGTACTTTTGAGCTTTTTGGTCGTTTGCGTCTTCAATTCGTCGAATCTGTCTTTTGTCTTCACCTTTTATTATTTAAACGAATATCACTTGTAAATAGAACAATTGCAACTAAAAGCTTGTCTTTCTTGAGGAATAATGCTATGAAATATATGTTCGTTTTTAGCATTATCAAATATTCCCACACTTGAGCGTTGCTTGTCCTCAAGCAATATCGTCTTGAAATACTAGAATCACTTCTTTATTCTTCACACTTTGTACATCAGTGATTTCTATACGGCGGTATAAACAATGGTATTAACGATATGGTTTACAGTCCCACATGACTATAAAAATTTAGATCCATTAAGGAAATTGGATCTTTATGAAAACATTTGATCTTTTGAAAATTAAATCTAGTTTTTACCCTAGATAAGTTTTCCGGAATAACCCTTTACCGGTGTTTGCAAAATATTTTTGTGGGTTTGGTGGGTTTCAGATTTGAAAATTTTAGCTCAAAACTTGCGGTTTTGTGTCACCCACTTGCTAACCTTGTATTTGGAAAGCAACACGTCCAGTTTACTTGTCCCGTATATTACCTTTCGATAAACTACCGTCCGGTTGTAAAGGAAAGCGTTGAACAAGCAACTGTTAAGGCAATGTCCCCTGACATGCTTTTAATTATGGTTTATAACGTGTCGGACGCAATTACTATCCTTGGTAGGAGCAATAGTAAAGCTCACCCTTATAATTTTTCGGTATGGCACAAGGTCCTGTCTTTGACCACTATGCAACCACCGTTCTTACGGTTGACACCCGATTTAGTTCAGGTGACCTAATGAATTCTAGGTGAATTCCTTGGTTTTTACGTTCAATGGTAATGAACGCATTGAAAATAGGGTTTTCAGAAAACAAATCGGTTTGTAATTTTTATCAAAATATTTTCTCGTTCAAGCTCGAGTTTAGATATCATTGAATTCCATGAGTTTGAATTCTCAATCTTTAAGGTCAATCTCTAGGATTGAGTAATATCAGGCTTAAAAGCTGATTTTTAATCTTTAAGGAGATTATCCTTTCTGGGGATCTGATTCATTAGTCTTATCCAGCTAATTTGCATGGTTCCCCCCCCCCCATTGTACGAGATAAATCCTTCTCATGGTTAGGATAAATCTGACCACTTGGCGACCCTGTTTAATGCTGAGGTCAGTGGATTTCCTGCTGATTTTAGTGATGACTTTTCTAGATTTTTCGTCAACCTACAGCTGGTCTGGACGACAACTTCATGACCTAAATCAAGAAGCGCGTGTCTTTTTCGGAAGACTTTACTTCCTTTTAATGATGGAATTGATTCATCGTGTAGATCTATCTCTTCTTTTCTTTCATTGGGTAAAACAGTTTAGTTTAGTCCAAAGCAGAAGTATTTTCAGTTATTTGTTACAGATATATGTGACATATGTTTAAGATAACTTGGTAAATTTTCCCACACTTGGCTTTTATTTTCCTTTTTATCGTCCTATATTCCATTTTAAATGAATTTTAACATTTTGGTTTGTTTCTCAATTTATGTCCTTTTTGAGGTAACAATAATTTCGGTGTTAAAACCTAGTTTTATCGTTCATAAATATGTATAAACATGATTTTTAGTTCATTTAATTGAAAATTTTGAAAAATTTTACTAGAATTGGGTAGTCAGTATATAAGACCAGGGCTGTTCTTTATTATCAGAGAGCACTAGATTCTAATACAACTACTGCTTTACTAGTATTTTTAATGGTAACCAAGTGTATAAAGTAAAAATTTTTAAAATCCGAAAGAATTTAACCCCTCCCCAGACTTAAGATCTTGCAATGCCCTCATTTGCAAGAAATCAGTATCAATTTAAATTATTGAGGGTGATTAGTGTGAAAATGATTAAATTTTTACCAAAGTTTCCAAATATATTGGCGTTTGTTTGCTGAATGATAAATGGTGCACATCATTTGTTCATTCCGTCTTGTTGTTATTTCACATATATTTTGCATCTTGTCGTCAAAATTAGTTGCTTTTGCTGAACTTAATGCCAGTCTTTGAAAATGCGTTGTTTTACCCTGTTATGTACATAAGATAAACTGCAAACATATATACATATTTTTGAAGTTTGGTATATTACCCCACATTCAAAAATTATTAAAATCTAAGAATAAAAGTTAGATAATTATAAAAATGATTACAATATTAACAAAAGCATTAAACGTATCTATAATTACAAATTACAAAAAAAATAAAACTAAGTATACTAGGGATGATACTGGTACCAATAGGGGTTCCAGGCATAACCATAGGTGCTATAGAATGCTTCGGCAGGGTCATACGTAGGATACGGTGGCTGCATCTCTATAGACCAGGGAGAGAAGATGGGTTTCGGTGTAGGAATATAGTTTCTACCTATATGTTGGCAATGAGCTATGATTTGGTTCTAATGAACTTGCCAATCTTCAAATGCTCTCTGTCTAGCATTTTCGTATTCCTGAGAAACTATAAACCTTTGCATTTCTTGCATCTCATTCCCCCCTCCTACATTACCTTGCTGTTGGTTTCTCTCCACCTGTGGATGTCTACCATGGTATCGCACTGCGGCGTTATTTCGCCTCTTCAAAACTTTCGCACCATGGTATACATTTAAACCTATAGTATCGCGGGGTTCTGGTTCTTCTACTAATAATCCCCCCCGACTTAAATCCACACCGAGATATTCACCAATCAAAGTAATAAAAATACCACCTCCTATTATGCTATGCGGTCGCATCCCCCGAACCATAGCTGATAAATAATAACCCACACAATACGGTATACTTACAGCGCTTTGTGGGTCTCGAATACACATATGGTAAAACAAATCCTGTTCATTTACTTTTTCCTTGTTCTTACCCCTTTGTGTAATCGAATTAGCTAAAAACCTATGTATCACTCTTAATTCGGCTCTATCTATATCCAAATAAGAGTAATTTCCCCCTTTGAAACGGTGATGGCTTGTCATTTGACTCCACACACCGTGTGTATCAAAATTTTCATCCATCTTTCTACCGTTTAGTATCAATCCTCTACAATCGGCAGACGCTAACTCCTCAGGCGTATATATACGTAAAGCCTGAGCGATGTCCAGTAAAGATATGTGGCGCATCGAACCGCCTAACAAAAATCTAATAAAAGAACGATCGGTTAAACTAGCTACCCGATCATTCAACTCTATACTACATAACAATTCTTCACACCATACTTTATATACAGGTCTACGCATGGTGAATAAACGTACCCAGTCATTAAAAGAAGAATTACCATACCTCTGTACAAGTAATTCCCTAATTGGCCCGGCCAATTCTACAGCTTCTAAGGGTCCCCATTCTATGACCCTCGGTACCTCAACAACCTTAGAATGAAGAGTATGCAAACCCCTTTGATATTTTGAATAATCTATCCAAAGTCTGTCAAATCTCAGGTTCGGGTGCAACTCTTTCAAGTGCATATCGGAAAAGGTCATGACTGGATGAGGTATATCCTGCTTGTAGTAGTTATCCACCTCCTGTTGTTCCAAATTCTCAGCAGGAGCATTTCGGGCTTGGGATGAAGATTCACGCCTTTCTTTCTGCAAAACACATCAAACACAATTTTTGTGCATCCAAATATGCATTAGTGTCAGCAAAATCATTAATCAAACTAATTACAATGACATTATCAATTTATATCAAACTTAAGCTCATTTTCACATTTTTATCAAATCTACACTTTTTCAAATAAGCATATACGAAAATGTTCGCCAAGTTCATAAACATTCAACTCAAATAACATGTCAAAATAATCATTACTAGCAATTAAACAAGTCTCAAATGGCATTATCTTTCAAAAATCAAGTTCATGAATTTTAGACTTGAAAAAGTCCACTTTAATTCTCAAAATCATGTTTAGGCTCAAAGTTTGGATCATTTAACTACCTAAACATGTTACACTACTTAATTTAGCAACAATTCATGACAAAAATCGGCCATAACCTGTTTATATCAAAAAGCCCCAATTTTGTTCAAGAACACAAACCCTAGATTACTCAAAATTTGAAGTTTAAGGCTTCTAATCATGTTAAACAGCATCAATCTAGGTTATACAAGCATAATACATAAATAATTTAAGCCTAATTACACTAAAAAGCATCAAAATCAAATTGGGAAAAAAATGACTCAAGAACACCAAATTTCGGATTAAATGGTGTTTAGGTGTAGAAATTTACCGTTTTTCTTGAGTAATTCTTAGATAGCATCCTTCTCAACATGATTTTAGTAAAAGATTTGGTGATTAACGGTTAAAAATTGTGATTTTGGGGGTGTTTTTGGTGTATTTTCGCGCAGTATTTCGCTGTGTTTTTGAGTTTTGGGTTGGGGACTGATCTGTTCTGCGGGTATATTTTTTTTCTGATTTTTAGTCCCTCCGCGACTCGCGGTGAATAACCCTTCAAACTCCGCGAGTTGCGGAGTTTGATATATATATTTTTTTTTTTTTTATAATCATTAACTTATAAAACAATTAAGTACTTAATTTTTAAAATTTTGTTTCCCTTGTTATTTAGGACGAGGTCGTTTCGGGTCGATGTCCTAGTCCGTCCTTCGACAAAATTTTAAAATTTGTCTTTTTGTAGCGATTGTTTTAAAAGCTAAGATTTTTGGTTTTTTTTAATGTTTTTGGCATACTTTAATTCAATAAGATTAAAAATAATGATAATAAAAGTTCTGTCCCTCCCTCGGGTAAAGCAATTTCGGTTCAAAGACCTAGTCTTCAACTTACGACGAATTTTAAAAATCATATTTTTAACTTAATGAGATAAAGTAAATTTTTGTTTTTAAATTCACACAACTTAAATATGAAATTCAAAATTAATATTAAAAATTCACACCAAACTTAATTTAAAAATTCATATTATAAATTCATACCAAACTTATATTAATTTTTCAAATATTTACAATTTTAAATATATTGTTTTTACAAAGTTTACAATATTAATTTAAGATTTAAATATTAATTTTAAAAACATGGTAAAAATAAAATTTAAAATCTTTTTGGCTTTTTAACCCACTTTAATCAATCAAATATTATCAAAAATATGCGCCCCTCTTTTCGGTAAAGTAATTTCGGTTCCAAGACCTAATTTAACTCATGATGAATTTTTGAAATATTTTGGGTTGATTGATTAAAGATATTTATACCTTAAGAATAAACGTTAAATTTCGCAGTGATGTAATAAATTTTTGAATGATATCAATAATTTCGGTCGCCAAACCTAATTTTATTCAATACCAATTTAATACTTTTTAGCGAACAAATTAGCGTTTATTATCAAAAGGTTAAAAATAAAAATAAAAATAAAAACTGTACAGACATACCTGTGAAATAGATTTCTTAGTTATATGATCTATCTCATTCATAAGATAGTCGGTTTAATTGGTTTTCCATGGCTACATAGGCGTAACCTCGCGCATTCAGTGTCTTTTCTTCTAAACATATGAACGGTCCGTCTCTGCATAAAGTAACAAATTCGGTATTTGAATAGGTTTGATTATTTGAACATTTACCTCCATGTGACCATTTTCCGCATTTGTGACATCTTTCTAGGTGTCGTGCTCTTCTTTTCGCTGCGGATTTTGATTTTCCTTTACCAAATTGTAACTTATTATCTTCGCATCTGGATTCTTTTCTAACTCCGTTCATTCTTTCTCTGATTACTGATACTAATTCACTTGGTAGTATGTCATTATTTCTTTTAGTGATCAAAGCGTGTAGCATTAGACCATGATTTAGTTCACAGGCAGTCTTCATTTTGTAAAAACCTAAAAAAAAATAAAAATTCAGAATGGGGGGAGAAGACTAGTTCTTTAGGGTCTGCTAGGGAAAGACCATTCGGGTTCCATTTTCGAGATTTACACGAAAACAGACAATCTAACTCTAACAGAAATACATATTATCCTTTAAAGACTTGATTCTCCCCACACTTAGTTAGCTGTGGTGTCGAAATTGTGATTAACTTCATTGTCGACTTCCATCGGACCATGTATGTAATGTTTAACTCTGTGACCATTAACTTTAAATTCCATCCCATTTGAATTTATTAATTCTATCGTTCCGTATGGGAAAACTCTTTTGACTATGAATGGTCCAGACCATCTTGATTTCAATTTTTCAGGAAATAGCTTGAATCGTGAATTGAAAAGAAGAACTCTGTCTCCTTCTTTAAATTCTTTTGAACTTCTGATTCTTTTATCATGCCATTTCTTCGTTCTTTCTTTATAGATTAACGAATTTTTGTATGCTTCATGTCTTAATTCTTCTAATTCGTTTAGTTGACTTAATCGTAGACGTCCGGCTTCATGTAAATCAAGATTACATGTCTTCAAAGCCCAAAATGCTTTGTGTTCAATTTCTACTGGAAGATGACATGCTTTTCCATAAACAAGTCTAAAAGGTGTGGTTCCAATTGGAGTTTTGTAGGCTGTTCTAAAAGCCCAGAGTGCATCCTCCAATTTAATGGACCATTCCTTCGGATTTGATCCTACGGTTTTCTCTAGAATACGTTTTAAAGCTCGGTTGGTATTTTCAACTTGTCCACTTGTTTGTGGATGATATGCGGTGGAGATTTTATGAGTTACTCCATATCTTTTAAGAACTTTCTCAAGTTGAATATTACAGAAATGAGTACCCCGATCACTTATTAAAGCTTTCGGTGTTCCAAACCTTGCAAAAAGACATTTTAAAAAGTTGACTACAACTCGTGCATCGTTAGTTGGGAGAGCTTGTGCTTCCGCCCATTTAGATACATAATCAATGGCTACAAGTATATATAGATTATTATGAGATTTTGGAAATGGACCCATAAAGTCAATACCCCAAATGTCAAATACTTCACATACTTGGATGACATTTTGTGTCATTTCATCACGTTGACTTATTTTTCCGGCCCTTTGACATGCATCACAGGATTTGCAAAGAAGGTGTGCGTCTTTGTAAATTGTAGGCCAATAGAATCCAGCTTCATAAACTTTTCTTGCTGTTAGTTGAGGCCCATAATGCCCTCCTGTTGGTCCTGTGTGACAATGGTTTAAAATTTTACTAGCTTCATCTCCAAATACACATCGGCGTATTATTCCATCGGGACAACTTTTAAACAGATGTGGATCTTCCCAAAAATAGTGTTTTATATCACTGAAGAATTTCTTTCGTCTTTGGTACGATAATCCTTTTTCAAGGAATCCACAAACTAAGTAGTTTGCATAGTCTGCAAACCATGGGATTTCTTTATAATCTATCTTCAATAGATATTCATCAGGAAAGTTGTCTTGTATGGCCGATTCATTTAGAACTTCTAATTCGGGATTTTCAAGACGAGAAAGATGATCAGCGGCGAGATTTTCTGCTCCTCTTTTATCTCGGATTTCAATATCAAACTCTTGTAAGAGTAAGATCCAACGGATTAATCTTGGTTTAGCATCTTGTTTTGAAAATAGGTATCTAAGAGCAGAATGGTCGGTATAGACCACCGTTTTTGCTAGAACGAGATATGATCGAAATTTGTCAAAAGCAAAGACAATAGCAAGGAGTTCTTTTTCAGTAGTTGTATAGTTCGTTTGGGCTCCTTGTAACGTCTTACTAGCATAATATATAGGTTGAAATCGTTTTTCAATCCTTTGTCCTAAAACGGCTCCCATTGCAAAATCACTTGCATCGCACATTAGTTCAAATGGTAGATTCCAATTTGGTGTTATCATGATCGGCGCATTAGTGAGTTTCTCTTTAAGAATATTAAAAGATTTGATACACTCATCTGAAAAGATGAATGGAGCATCCTTTTCTAGGAGTTTATTCATAGGAGTGGCAATTTTAGAAAAATCTTTTATGAAACGTCGGTAAAAACCGGCATGCCCTAGAAAACTCCTAACTCCTCTAACATTGGCGGGATGTGGAAGTTTAGCAATTACATCTACTTTAGCTCTATCCACTTCAATTCCTTCTTTTGAAATTTTATGTCCAAGAACGATGCCTTCTTTAACCATGAAATGGCATTTCTCCCAATTAAGTACTAGATTTGATTTTTCGCATCTAATTAGCATTCGTTCCAGATTAACTAGACATGATTTAAATGTATCACCGAAGACTGAAAAGTCATCCATGAATACTTCCATGCATTCTTCTATCATGTCGTGAAAAATCGCCATCATACACCTTTGAAAGGTTGCAGGGGCGTTGCAAAGTCCAAATGGCATGAGTTTGTAAGCAAAAGTACCATAAGGGCACGTGAATGTGGTTTTCTCTTGATCTTCGGGTGCTATTGGAATTTGAAAATATCCGGAAAATCCATCTAGAAAACAATAGTAGCTATTTCCGGCTAATCTTTCCAACATTTGATCAATGAAAGGTAAGGGAAAGTGATCTTTTCTGGTGGCGTCATTTAATTTTCTATAATCAATACATACACGCCATCCTGTTACAGTCCTAGTAGGAATAAGCTCATTTTTTTCATTTGTAATGACAGTCATGCCACCCTTCTTAGGTACGCATTGAACTGGGCTTACCCATAGACTATCAGAAATTGGATATATCAAACCTGCATCTAGCAGTTTAATAATCTCTTTCTTAACTACATCTTGCATATTAGGATTTAGTCTTCGTTGGCGTTGCACATACGTTTTATGACCTTCTTCCATAAGGATTTTATGTGTACAATACGAAGGACTTATTCCTTTAATATCATGAATCTTCCATGCAATGGCTGGTTTATGAGCTTTCAACACAGAAATGAGTTGTGATTTCTTATTTTCAGTAAGAGAAGACGATATTTATACAGGTAATTCAGATTCACCATGTAAATAAGCGTATTCCAAATGGTTTGGAAGTGGCTTTAACTCTAATTTCGGAGGTTCTTCTATCGATGATTTGTATCGATATCTGTCTTCTTCTTTCAGCATTTGAATTTCTTCTGTTGTTGGTTCATATCCATTAGCTATAAGTGTAGCTAACATTTCAGCTTCATCAATTGGTTCTTTACCTTCTCCTAAAGAACATTCTCCTGTTCCTTGTAATTCTGGAAATTCTTCTAATAATTCTGCATGTGCATCTATAGTTTGAATATAATAACATGTATCATCTGCAGATTGTGGTTGTTGCATTGCTCTATCAACTGAAAAGGTAACACTCTCATCCTCTATACTTAGGGTCAGTTTCTTACCGAACACGTCTATCATTGCTTTAGCCGTGTTTAAGAATGGTCTTCCTAATATGAGAGGAACTTGAGAATCTTCTTCCATGTCCAGAACAACAAAATCTACTGGAAATACTAAAGTACCAACTTTAACTAGCATGTTCTCCATTATCCCTCTAGGATATTTTATTGATCTATCGGCTAGTTGTATGCTTATTCTGGTTGGTTTCAATTCTCCAAGGTCTAGTTTAGCGTATAGTGAATACGGCATTAGATTTATACTAGCACCTAAGTCTGCCAATGCTTCTATTGAACTAAGACTACCCAGAAAACATGGAATTGTGAAACTTCCTGGATCAGATAGTTTTTCTGGTATCTTATTCAACAGCACTGCTGAACAATTAGCATTCATAGTAACAGCCGAGAGTTCTTCCATTTTCTTTCTATTTGAGATTAGATCTTTCAAGAATTTAGCATATCTAGGCATTCCTGAAATCACATTAATGAAAGGAAGATTTACATTTATCTGTTTAAACATATCCAAGAATTTGGATTGCTCGGCTTCAAGTTTCTCTTTCTTCATTTTACTCGGGTAAGGAAGTGGTGGTTGATATGGTTTAACATAAGGTTTATCCTTAACTTTGTTATCTTCATTAACCTTCTCAACTACCGGTTCTTTTTCCTTATCTTGATCAGGTTGTGGTTCTTGTGGAGTAGGAATGGCTTCATCAGAAGTTACAGGTATTTCAGGTGGTTTAAGTGTTGTACCACTTCTTGTGGTAATAGCTTTAGCTGTTTCATTCCGGGGGTTAGCATTTGTATCACTAGGTAGACTTCCCGGTTTTCTTTCACCTATTAACCTTGCTAGGTTACTTACTTCTTGTTCCAGATTTTGAATAGAAGCTTGTTGATTTCTAAATGCTTGAGCATTTTGTTCATTGGTTTGTTTCTGAGAGGTGAAAAACTGCGTTTGAGTTTCAACTAGCTTCGTCATCATATCTTCTAAATTTGGCTTTTTATCATCGGTTTGTTGTGGTGGTTTGTTTTGAAAATTTGGTCTTTGCTGATTGTAATTATTATTGGATACTTGTTGATTGCTAGGACCTTGTTGGTTGTTGTATGGAATATTTCGGTTATAATTCTGGTTTTGATTGTAAATCGGTCTTGGCGGTTGATAATTATTCTGATAATTATTTCCAGGCCTTTGGTTTATGTATGAAATATTCTCTCTTTGTTCCATTGTTAATTCAATACTGAGACAATCTTTTGTCAAATGTGGTCCTCCACACTGCTCACAACTAATTCGTATTGAGTGAATATCTTTAGTCATCTTTTCCATTCGTCTCTCCACAGCATCTATCTTTGCGGAAATGGAATCTAAGTCATGGCTAGAATCGGCTCTAGCTGCTTTAGATGATCTAATGATATCTTTTTCTTGGTGCCACTCATGTGAGTGGGAAGCAGTGTTATCAATAATTTTGTAAGCATCAGTTTCGGTTTTCTTCATAATAGAACCACCAGCTGCTATATCTATGTCTTTTCTTGTAGTGATGTCGCATCCTTGGTAGAATATTTGTACTATTTGACAGGTGTCTAAACCATGTTGCGGACATCCTCTTAACAACTTTCCATATCTAGTCCACGCCTCATATAGAGTTTCATTTGGTTTCTGTGTACACGTAACAATTTCTGCTTGAAGTCTTACGGCTTTAGATGCAGGAAAGAATTGTTTAAGAAATTTGTCAACTAAAACATCCCATGTATCAATCGCCCCTTCAGGTAACGATTCCAACCAATCTTTGGCTTCTCCCTTTAAAGTCCAGGGAAATAACATGAGATATATCTGTTCATCCTCCACTTCTCGGATTTTAAATAGTGTGCAGATCCTATTAAAGGTACGTAGATGTTCATTTGGATCTTCCTTCGGCGTACCACTAAATTGGCATTGATTAGTCACCATGTGTAGAATTTGTCCTTTGATTTCATAATCTGGCGCATTAATGTCTGGATGAGTAATTGCGTGACCTTGGCCAGTGCGTTTAGCTCTCATTCGGTCTTCCATACTTAAAGGTTCCAGATTCTCCATAATTGAATTTGTTGAATCGGTATCACTAGATGATTCTGATTTAATGGTTCGTTCCTCAACAATCTCTGTTTGAATGATTGGTGGCTCCGGAGGAAAGTTTAGTGGTTCAGGATCTACGAACCGTTCCTGAATATTCTCCGGATTCTCAATTGTGAGGTCGGGTTCAAAAAATGGATTATCGGAAATTTGAACTGAAGTACTTGGTCGACTGGATGACGATTCTAAAGAAAAATCAACGGCGGTTATATTTGCTAAATGTCTTGATCTAGTTACAGGTGGTGAACGTACAAAAGGTGGTGAACGTCTTGCTCGGTGCATTCACTGAATATCCTATTAGTTTTAAAAAGGAAAGAAAAATTATAATAAGTTATCCAATTAATAGACTTTTCTGATTTTGCCCACGTTTTGAATAGCCAAAAGATGCAGCAGAGGGGCAGGATTCGTTTGGTCTCAATATAATTGAGGACTGTTTGGCTCCAATAACCCGGTCCACGTACAAATCCAACTATTACTACGAACCAGAAAATTTTGATGTCTATCAATTTAACCACTTAAAATAAATTTTCGTAATTTTAAGAAAATTTAGATAAGAAGTAGAAAAAATTCTAAGTCCTAAAAACTAGAATGGCGAGAAATAAGAGAGAAAAAGAGTTCGTCGCAAAAGGTCGAAAAAGAAAAATGGTTGAAAAATAAAAGGTGACGAAAAAATAAAAATAAAAGAAACTTATAAAACTTAAAAATACTTGACTAACCTAATCTTATTACTACAACTAACTTAAAATTATAATCGCAAATTGAAATTACTAATTGGAATGATAATTGATACATAGTAAAAGGTGTCTAAAAATATTAAAGCTTACAAGAAAAACTAAATCCCAAATGAAAATAACTTAAAAAGAAACTAAAACTTAAAAAGGCGTCGCAAAATTCTAAAGCACCTAAATCTTAGTCTAAAGAAAAAGCACTTAAGGAATTCTACGGCAAAGCCTAAAAATCTAGGAGTAAAAATGACTATGGCAAAAACTAAGTTTAAAATTAAATATGAGCTTAAAATACAAATATTACGCTACAACGCTTAAAAAGGGACAAAATATAAAAATATACAAAAAGTTGTAAAAAGTACAATTTTTATAAAAATATTATTTTTATATTATTTATTTTATTAAACTATTAATTTTACAATTTAATTAAACTAATTTAACTAAAATATAAATTAAATAAAACTTAAATTAAAAATAAACTTAATTATAATAATAATAATAATTAGGGTTAATAATTAATAATAATCCGTAATAAATGCAGGATTAGGGTTTTGTCTCCTGTCAGAAAGTCTCCGCGAGTCGCGGTATTTATTGCATCAAACCCCGCGAGTCGCGGGGTTCAGAAATTCAACTCTGGAGCTGTTTTAATTTACGCGTTTTTTTTTTTATGTTTTCTAATTTTCTGTTTTAATATAAATAAAAGATATTTAAATAAAACTTATATTTTTATAAACTAAAATAAAAATAAAGAAACTTATAAAACTTTTTAACAAACTCTTAAAAATATATAAATTTTTGTTTTTCTTTTTATATTTTCGAATATTCAAAACGTATTTTTACAAAAGCGAATTTTAATAAAAGTAAATAAAAAATCTTTTTTTTTTTATATTAGCGTTGCGCTTTCGGCTTTTAAGATCGATCCCCGGCAACGGCGCCAAAAATACTTGATGTCAAAGCTAAGGGATACGAAATAGTTTATATTTTACTAGGAAAAACTATTAAATACGATAAAATTATACACAAGATATTTATTTATTTATAGAATGGATATACTTAAACCTTGCTACAACACTTATAGGTAGTGTATCTAATCGTACAGTAGTGTAGTTTTTAGTAAGTCCGGTTCGTTCCACAGGGAATCTTTTTTTAAACAAAGCTCAACGCTATATTAATTTACTTTTATAAAAATACAAACATATATATAAGTAATATTATTATTATAAAGGGGGGTTTTTACCGTTTAATGACCGGTTTGTCGATTTTAAGACTTTAGTCGCAGTTAAAACCTAATGTAAAATATAAAATAAATACAAGACTTAAATTAAAGTGTAAAGTAAATAACGATAATGAAATTGCGAATAATAAAAGTGCGATAAAATAAACTTGCGATAATTAAAAAGGACGATAATTAAAAGTGCAATTAAATAACAATAAATAAAAGTGCGATAATTAGAAGTGCAATTAAATATAAAATAAAGGAAATTAAATATGAAATAAAAGAATTATGCTTATTTAAACTTCCGTAATCATGATGTTTGACGTGTTGATTTTAGTTTTATGCCCATGGGTTAATTGTCCTTTGTCCTGGATTATTTAATATGTCCGTCTGGTTTTTGTCCATAACAGTCCATCAGTCGTAAATATAAAGTGCGAGTGTCCTCGTCAAATTATTTTTATACCCGAAGTTAAATATTCCAACTAATTGGGGATTCGAATTGTAACAAGGTTTTAATACTTTGTTTAATGAATACACCAGGTTATCGACTGCGTGTGAACCAAGGTTTTACTACTTTGTTAACAATTACACCAATTACCCTTGAATGTAATTCACCCCTGTTTCAACAAGTTTATTAACTATTAATCCATTTCCGTGTCTGGTTAAATGAACGATTATTCGTACATATAAATACCCCGCCCATCGTGTCCGATCGAGTGTATATGGTAATTTATAGGGACGCCCAATTATAAATCTTTATATTAACATTAACAAACTATCATTTAGTTAAACAAATATAAAGCCCATTAATAGCTCATAGTCTAATTTCCACAAGTGTCGTTCTTTTGTCCAAACCCCAATTATGGTACAAAGCCCAATTACCCAATTTTAGTAATTAGCCCAACATCATGATTACTTCGTTTTAAATAAGCATAATAATAACTTAGCTACGAGACATTAATGTAAAAAGGTTGAACATAACTTACAATGATTAAAAATAGCGTAGCGTTACACGGACAGAATTTCGACTTACACCCTTACAACATTCGCTAACATACCCTTATTATTAGAATTATAATTAAAATTAAAATATAAATTATAAATATATATATATATATATTTTACGTATGAGAAGAAAAAGAAAAAGATTGATAAAAATGATCAGAATTCGGTTGGCTTTATAGGCAGTTTTTCAATTTGGGGCTCCGCGACTCGCGGCATATTTTGCCTTCAAACTCCGCGAGTCGCGGAGTTTGAAATTCCAGCTCACACTTTGGAGTCTTTCTCTGCCGACGGTTTTTATTTATAAATATAATATATATATAATTAATATAATTAATTATATATTATATTATATTTATATACATAGTTAACTTGTAATTTTTAGTCCGTTGCGTCGAGCGTTGAGAGTTAACTCTGGTCCCGGTTCCGAATTTTCGAACGTCCTTGCGTACAATTTTATATTTTGTACTTTGCGTTTTGAATCTTGTACTCTTGTAATTTCGAGACGTTTCTTATCAATAATTGGAACCTCTTTGATTGTCTTTTGTACTTTTGAGCTTTTTGGTCGTTTGCGTCTTCAATTCGTCGAATCTGTCTTTTGTCTTCACCTTTTATTATTTAAACGAATATCACTTGTAAATAGAACAATTGCAACTAAAAGCTTGTCTTTCTTGAGGAATAATGCTATGAAATATATGTTCGTTTTTAGCATTATCAACGGTGGTTGCATAGCATGGTCAAAGACAGGACCTTGTGCCAGACCGAAAAAATTATAGGATGATCTTTACTATTGCTCCTACAAAGGATAGTAATTGCGTCCGACACGTTATAGACCATAATTAAATGCATGTCATTAGACATTGCCTTAACAGTTTCTTGTTCATTGCTTTCCTTTACAACCGGACGGTAGTTTGCCAAAAGGTAATATACGGGACAAGTGAACTGGACGTGTTGCTTTCCTAATACAAGGTTAGCAAGTGGGTAACACAAAACCGCAAGTTTTGAGCTAAAATTTTCAAATCTGAAACCCACCAAACCCACAAAAATATTTTGCAAACACCAGTGAAGGGTTATTCCGGAAAACTTATCTAGGGTAAAAGCTAGATTAAAATTTTCAAAAGATCAAATGTTTTCATAAAGATCCAATTTCCTTAATGGATCTAAATTTTATAGTCATGTGGGAATGTAAACCATATCGTTACTACCATTGTTTATACCGCCGTATAAAAATCACTGATGTACAAAGTGTGAAGAATAAAGAAGTGATTCTAGTATTTCAAGACTATATTGCTTGAGGACAAGCAACGCTCAAGTGTGGGAATATTTGATAATGCTAAAAACGAACATATATTTCATAGCATTATTCCTCAAGAAAGACAAGCTTTTAGTTGCAATTGTTCTATTTAAAAGTGATATTCATTTAAATAATAAAAGGTGAAGACAAAAGACAGATTCGACGAATTGAAGACGCAAAGGTCCAAAAAGCTCAAAAGTACAAAATACAATCAAAGAGGTTCCAATTATTGATAAGAAACGTCTCGAAATTACAAGAGTACAAGATTCAAAACGCAAAGTACAAGATATAAAATAGTACGCAAGGACGTTCGAAAATCCAGAACCGGGACATGAGTCAACTCTCAACGCTCGACGCAACGGACTAAAAATTACAAGTCAACTATGCACATGAATATAATATAATATATAAATAATTCTTAAAAATTATATATATATATTATATTAATATTTAAAAAACGTCGGCAAATTAAAAGACAAACCTTTGTGAGCTGGAATTACGAACTCCGCGAGTTGCGGAGTATGGAGGCCAAAAATGCCGCGAGTCGCGGAGTCCCCCTGGACGAAAATTCCTATAAAAGCCAGCGAATTCTGATCGTAAAAATCATCAAAAAAATCAATCTCTCTCTATATGTATACATAAATATTTATATTTATATTTTAATTTTAATTTTAATTTTAAATCCTAATAATAAGGGTATGTTAGTGAATGTTGTAAAGGTGTAAGTCGAAATTCTGTCCGTGTAACGCTACGCTATTTTTAATCATTGTAAGTTATGTTTATATTATTTTCATTAATGTCTCGTAGCTAAGTTATTATTATGCTTATTTAATACCGAAGTAATCATGATGTTGGGCTAATTACTAAAATTGGGTAATTGGGCTTTGTACCATAATTGGAGTTTGGATAAAAGAACGATACTTGTGGAAATCAGACTATGGGCTATTAATGGGTTTTATATTAACTAAACAATACCTTGTTAATTTAATATACAAACTTATAATTCGACGTATTTATATATAACCACATACGCTTGACTGGGTACGGTGGGCGGGATATCTATAAATACCAATAATTATTCATTTTATCGGACACGGAACTGGATTAATAGTTAATAGACTTGTTGAAACATGGGTGAATTACATTCAAGGGTAATTGGTGTAATTGTTAACAAAGTAGTAAAACCTTGGTTTACACGCAGTCGATAACCTGGTGTATTCATTAAACAAAGTATTAAAACCTTGTTACAATTCGAATCCCCAATTAGTTGGAATATTTGACTTCGGGAATAAGAATAATTTGACGAAGGCTTTCGCTCTTTATATTTATGACTGATGGACTATTATGGACAAATCCGTATGGACAAATTAAATAATCCAGGACAAAGGACAATTAACCCATGGGCATAAAACTAAAATCAACACGTCAAACATCATGATTACGGAAGTTTAAATAAGCATAATTCTTTTATTTCATATTTAATTTCCTTTATTTTATATTTAATTGCACTTCTAATTATCGCATTTTTATTTATTGTTATTGTATTTAATTGCACTTTTAATTATCGTACTTTTTAATTATCGCAAGTTTATTTTATCGCACTTTTATTATTCGCAATTTCATTATCGTTATTTACTTTACGCTTTAAATTAAGTCTTTTATTTTACATTTGGTTTTAACTGTGACTAAAGTTTTAAAATCGACAAACCGGTCATTAAACGGTAAAAACCCCCCTTTATAATAATAATATTACTTATATATATATTTGTATTTTTATAAATTTAAACTAATATAGCGTTAAGCTTTGTTTAAAGATTTTCCCTGTGGAACGAACCGGACTTACTAAAAACTACACTACTGTACGATTAGGTACACTGCCTATAAGTGTTGTAGCAAGGTTTAAGTATATCCATTCTCTAAATAAATAAATATCTTGTGTAAAATTGTATCGTATTTAATAGTATTTCCTGCTAAAATTTAAGCTATTTTATATACACCTCGCATAACATCAGTTACTTTGTGGGAAAAATACTTTGTCGTCATCCACAATCCACACTAACAATTATACTGTTTGAACGAGGCGGTATGGGTGGACACCACTACGCTCTACATTGAAGTGTCGTATATCAGTTTCAGAACAATATAATCGTAGCCTTCTGCTTGGATTTTCCAATGGCATAACTCAACAACGCAACATCAAAATATTTACGATGATTAAGAATTCTCAAGGCATAGCTCAACTACTTGGTCTTAAAGCATAACTCACATGTATTCATAATGAGTTATCAAGTATAAAAAAGGATTTATGTGTCTTATTATTGTTGCAAAGTATGTCAAGTATACCGCGTTGTATATAAATTAATGACAAATTGTTAAATTCATCCCTGTATTTGTTCATTTTAGTACAAATAGTCCCTCTCAATAATTTACTGCAAAATCAGTCCTTATTTGCATTTTGGAGTCCCAAGTTCGTCCCTGTGTTAGTTCATTTTAGTACAAATAGTCCCTCCCATCATCATAGTTTGAAAATAAGCAAAACTACTGAGTAAAATACTTTACGTGTCGATGATTATTGAAAAGACTTCTCATTTCATCCTAATTCATATGGGTATTTCTACGTATCCTTATAAATTACCAAAAATGAGAACTTATTAATGGACTAGTTGTGAGCCCATTTTATTACTAGTAACTTATTAATGATAAACTTGATTAATTAAGTAATTGAGGAGACAAAATGTGCAAGCATGCTAGCAACTCTTTCCCATACAATTTACTTTAAACCATTCTAAGCTTACACCATCTTTCCATGCATGAAAGTGAGTTTTGACCTTTCCCCTTTTGTGCCCAAACCGTCGGTTCTAGCAAGGGTGAGGAGAGTTCTTTTTTTTTCAATTTTTGTTACATATACACTAGTATTGAACCTCACTTTTTACACACACATACTTACACTTTTCTCTCAACTTTTCTCTCCTTTCTTGTAAGTAATATGTTCTAGTTTTCTTCTTCTTTTTCCTTTAACAAAACCGAAACTAGTCATCATCATTCTTCTTGTTTAGTTACTTGATTTTTGTTTGTTGTTGTTAAAGATCAAGTTTTCTAACTTGTATCTTCATGTAATCTTGGTTACTTCCATCTTTTGTTTGATGAAGAACTAAGAACAAGAATCTAAACTTGTTAGTTTATGATTTTACACTTAAATGTTTTAAAGATCTAAAACTCATAAGCCTTGAGAGCTTACTTGTGTTCATGTTTTGAAGACTTAAAGTTTACTTTCCTAAGATCCAAACTTTGATTTGAATCTTCTTAAGTATGAAACAAACATGAACATAATACTTGTAACTTTAGTTATTTCTTTTTTTTGTAAGTACCTTTAAATCTGTAATGTTGTTATTTTGGTCAAGTATTACTAGTTAAACTTGATCTCATATTTCTTGAAACTAAAGTTAACTTTATAAGTTCAAGAACATGGAAGTATAACTTTTTAGTTATAACTTCATACACTTGTGTTGGATCTAAGTTTCTATAACTTATGGTCTTCTAATTTTGTTGTAAACAAGAGCTTATAAGCTTATATACATTTTAAAAGATGAAAATCTAAGTTTCATAACTTATCATTTCATTAAAGTGAAGATCCAAGTTCTATAACTTAGGATCTAACTTAAGAACACTAGATCTAGACTTTCTAGTCTAGGATCTTTAAGATCTAGCTAAGATTTAAGTTCTACAACTTAAGATCTTGTTTATTTAGTTTACTTTCAAGTTTGTAGCTTAATATTACTATTAGAACTCATGTATGTGTCGGATCTAAGATCTTGATGTAACTTTGGTTCATCAACCTTCATACAACTCTTAAGTGAGTTGTGCTACATATCTTAGACTTATATTAGTGTTATGATAGTCAAAACTTGGTAAAGATGATGCAAACACATCAACGAGTTGTACACTTGAAGCTATACGCATCAAGGATGAGAACCGTGATGAGCATCAAGCACCAAGAACCCACCGAAGCACCTTACCTACTGTTTTCCGGGTCTGATCAGTAACCTGGGCTACTGGAAAAGTTGATTTCCAGCTAGTTCTGTTCAAGTAGATGATTTTCTGTTTAGGCCTATTCTTAATCCGAGTTACGGTTTAGGATTTATGGCTTTCCAAAAGTCACTACAACCTTTTACCGTTGTGCTGAAATTTCTGACCTACTCGCACTTAAACTGTCGCCCCGGTCAAACGAAGACAAGTTTGGTTCTGGAAATTGGTCAGCCTCTAGGGGACTCATATACGGAGTCATGACCACTGGTCTCACCTCATTTCAGTTTGTATAGAGGTCATGGCAACTGAACGAAGTTAGCCTTTATTTCAAACTCTATTCTTGATTAAAACTTACTTTACACTTTTTGTTTGATGATGAATGATGATGATACTTAAGACCTAATTTACATACTTTTAAACCTTTGGGAACGATTTACTGACTTAGTAACTTTTGACTTAGGTTGAGGACCTTTTGGACAAACTACTTGCTTACTTTCCCGAATCAACTTTACTACTTTTCACTGTGAGTTATAGCATCCCTTTTTACTTTAACTATTTTGGGAACTGAAAATACATGCGCATTTTACGTTTTACATACTAGGCACGAGTACTTAAACTTTATATATGTGTGGGTTATACAACGGCATAAACTTTCCCCTTAACTCGGTAACGTTTAGTCATTGGTCTTTGAACCGGTGAACGCGAATCTTAGATATGGATCCATAGGGTTTGACATCCCCACTCGGGCTAGTAGCGCTAGCATTTAACGGGTGTTTAATACTTCGTAAACATACGCACTCGCCAAGTGTACTTTTAGGGGGTGATATTTACGTTAAGTTAGTTGCCAAGTGCCCACGGTTATACATATACTTTTCATACTGCTTTGAAATACGAAATCTCGTGGCCTACCTTACATTACTGTTACATTTAAACTATAGCTCACCAACATTCGTGTTGACGTTTTTAAGCATGTTTTTCTCAGGTGCTTAAGGTTTGGTTGCTTCCACTGTAGTTGTCATGCTTTGTAGACTCCTGCTGCGCTTATTAGAGATGTCTTCGCATGAAACATTTAATTTGCATTCAAACTATGTTATTTTGAAACGATGAATTTGTAACGACCATTGGGTCACGTACTATTATTATTGTCTTCTATTCGTAGAGGCACATTATCGTATGTTAAACATTTGATGTTGGTTAAGACATCACCTTTTTTTATGAATGCAAACTTATTTTAAAACCGCATATAGTGTTTGACCTTGTAATGATCATGTTGTTGATTATCCGTACACGATAGTTTTGTACGGGGCGTCACAACGTGGGCTTTCGGGCTGCGTATTCATATTTAACGTAGCGTTGTGTATTTACATATGGGAACACGGCCCATGTGTTAAGCGCCGTTTTAGATGTCGTTGTGTTAAGCGTTTTTTAAAAATAATCCGTTTTGAACGTAGTTAGTCTTGTTTTGTTCAATAATTTTTTTTCGAGTGTAACGGTGCTGTCGGAAAAATTTAACTCGCGGCGAGCAGAAAGATACGGGCTGTCGTTGTATTAAGCGTTTTTTAAAAAGTGTCCGTTTCGAACGTGGTTAGTTTCATTTTGTTCATAAAATTATTTCGAGTCTGACGCTACCGTCGAAAAAATTTAACTCGTGGCGAACGGGAAGATACGGGTTGTCGTTGTGTTTAGCGTTTTTTTTAAAAAATTGTCCGTTTCGCGTATAGTTAGTCCCGTTGGGTTCGTAAGATTTTTTGTAATTGAATGGTGGTCTCGAAAAAATTTAACTCGAACCGAGCGAGAAGATAGGGCCCATTATAAATTCGGGTGGAATTAGGTTCTTTTATCTTAATAAAATTATATATTTACACTTTTAATCCATGAGAAAGTGTAAATTTAAGGGGTCGTTGTATAAATATAGCTGAAGTTGTGGAGCCGTTTGTAATGTGAACGCAAATTCAAAACTACAATCTAATATAACTAAAACTATAAACATCACATTTAGTATGTAAGGGTTAATAATAATAATAACTAAAACTATAAACATTTTCACCACGTTTAGTATGTAAGGATTAATAATATAAGGTACTAAGGTTAAGGTTAATAATAATTGAAGGCCGGTTACTGATACTCACCTTTATCACAAAAACACCACACTGATCTCTCTCTCTCACAACACATTACGCTACATGAACCATGATGAAGTCGTGTTAAAATTAGGGTTCTTGGTGTCCATGATCAACACAACATGGCTTTCTGATCTTGGGATTTTACAAGAAACATTGACGAAGCGTTCTAAATATCAAATTAGGGTTGATAGATGTGTTTATCTTATTACATTCGGTTTGAAATTCACATTTAACAACAGTTCAATATATTGTGAAATTTACATCGTTTATCAAATCGCAAGGTTTGATTATTGTTTATTAATCTTTTCTGTTTTTAGTTCTCAAGTTTTATCATCAATAAAGATATTGTATACCAGATATGGTTTCGGTATGTATTTGTGTTGTATTCCAAATATACGGTTTCACAAGAAGGTATGTATTTTTATTATTCCAGAAAAAGAAGGTATGTGTTCATTCGAATTAGGGCTTATGTTTTGGTTTTAATTAACATTCGAACCAGATAGTTGCAAAACATCAATTAATGGATCGTTTGATTCATTCTTATCAGGGTTTCATGAGCTTTTAAGCATAAGCGTATGTAGATGCTATTCGTGGCAAAGTAAACAAACGTTGTGATGATTGATGTTATTAATTGAGTAGATGATTACGGGATGTTGAACATTTGAACCGTATATTTGCAGGGCAACAACCGTATATCATATAATTTGTGCAACTGCGTGTGTTTGCAGCCGTGGCAGATTTCGAATGTTCATTTGCCCCAAACAGGAACTCCATAGCTGAGCATCTCTAATCTTTTGCCTATAAATTAGGTTTTAAACTTTAGTTGTGGCTGTTCTTTGAAACCCTAATTTTTGCGACTATTTTCAAAGACTACTGATCCCAGATCTTCATGAGGATTACTTTCATGCCTGACTGCGGAACTGGTACATGTTTGCTTCACTTACTTTCTATGTAACACAATTTCATTTAACAAAAAGGCACAATGAAGATAACCTGTCAGAATTGTTTCTGCGTATTCGTGCAGGGTATGTTTGTATTACAGTATTTAAATTCACTGTTGGCCGTTGTGTGATTCTTCTATTCAACTTGAACCTGAAGCTGAAAGATCTAAAATTTGTGACACCAGGATGCTACCTGGCCCATTTTGTGTTCTAATTTATGCAGGAGGACCAAGGAATTCAGTGGTTGCTGCCTATAATGGTGTTGTTGCAGCAAAAAAAAAAAAAAAAAACAACTCAAGTGAGGAATCTGAAATATATTGATTCCGATGATAGTGTAAACGACTTGGGTTTGATTTTGGATTAGTTTTAATGTTTTATATTCAAACTTGTTTGTGGTTACAGCTGCTAAAAATGGATCTTCCAAGTTTGGAATAAGTGAATGTTTTTTGAAGCAACCAGAGGTGGAAATGTAGGTGGGTCAGGTGACATGTCAACATGGGTGATTTTAAGGAGGGATCAAAATGGTTGGAAAGAAAGTGAAATACAAATGTTTCTATAGCTGTAAAAAAAGCTTCATTTAATATAATTTGTTACTCAGCTTCACAGATATATACAGAACGACCTACAGAACTCAACAAATGTTTGCACACCCAGGCATATATGTATATAATAATCAATGAGAATTTCATATTTTAATTAATAAATGTTCATGATTAGTACCCTTTAGTTCAGTGTATATAATAAACTCCGATTTTGTTGTGGCGATCAAACACAACAAAAGATGATGTCAACGTCGTATATGTGTTTTTGATAATAGTAGTCAATACATAAAGCTTTGCCAGATTGCATTATGCTAAAGATTTTGACAACATACCATTTGATGAAGAAAATGGTTCGGACTCAAGTTTAATGGATATTTGATACGGAAAAATGCTTTTTGAGGTCTTCAAGATTCAACTGCTTATCGGTATTTTTTATATCTTAGCACCCGAGATGTGGTCTGTTACTGAATGATTAGTACAGTAGCTTTTAGGTTGCTATTTTTTATAGTTTGTTATTGGTGACCACATCTCTAACAACTAAAATTCTTACTTCTTATTTCCTTTAGTTAGCGAATAGTTTGTAAGAATATAACCACATGTTTAATTTTGTCTTTTTATTGAATAATATTTACTTTTTAGCAATTACTAATGTTCTTATGCTGCAGGCCATTTTGTTAAATAGGTTGTGTGCATACAGAGGTGTCATCGGCTCAATTGACATCGTATATCGGGATAGACTCTTAAGGGTTCAAGGTCCTTGAAGCAGATGGTTGTTTCACATCTGTCGTCAGTGTCGTTTACTCAATATTAGATATAGGTATCTTAAACATACTTCCCATAGCAGCCCTCTAATGAGACGTAATACATAATCTATTGCACTTTTACCCTAAGGTTCTATATTTATAGTGACATAATATGGTGCTTATTGCTTTATATATTCGAGGGTATAGTTTAGAAGTGAATTGGATATTACTTTTGTTGAGTCACCAAAATAATTAAGGATTTAATTATGACAAAACTGTAATTTATTTGCACTAAAATGTTATGTGCAGTCAGCACAAGTTTGTTTGTGTATAGACAGCAGATATTGCTGTGTCGAGTGTTTAGTTTGCCGCTCAGTCTACCAGCACAAGGTAGACAGTGTTCTTCAATTAGCACAGGATGTGTACTCAGCAAATCAAGAACATGAAGTGGCTCAGCAATGAAGAACCAGCACAGCTGGAATGCAGCTTACTACACAAGACAGCTATGCTCCATTATAAGCATAGTAGTTTCCCGAGTGGTCTACATCAATGGTACTAGTCAACAGAAGTCTAAGACAAAGTTGAACAGAAAAGGACACGTGTCGGCGGCTGACAAGTGACCTTACAAGACCACATGGGAATGCAGAAGTTTAACGCATATGCAGACATGGGTTATACTTTGTCAACACCTAGGGAACACAACATTCTATTTGTATAATCAAATAGTGGTGCCAAACCGAATTGGGGTGTTCCTGCCAATAGCTACCAACGAGGAAAGAGGAGAGCATGCTCTCTGATGTAGTTGTCCCCACAAGTACAGACATACTATGTACCAATGGACAATAGAACCATTACACGGTTAATAGGACTACTATAAATTGTTGTATCCACTATTGTAACAACTAGTGGTGTGAGTTTATTTTTATAGAGTCAAAACGTGTAATAGCTGTTAGTTTACCTCTTAGCTATAATCTAGGTAATCTGTATCAACCAACTATCATTCCGCCAAGGATAGTTGTGATTCTTTGTGATTCAATCAATAAAGAATAACTGTTGAAAATTACCTGTGACTATATTTATTTGCATGCTTGAATACTAATCGTGTTTAAGTGTTAAGTTATTTTAAAAGGAATTGTATTCACCCCCTCTCTACAATACTCCTGTTGTTATCAAGGGACCAACAACTGGTATCAGAGCTTCAGTCTTGATAATTAATATCTTGGATCTGAATTCTCTCATGGCTGCATATTCTAATACAGCTTACCTTGAAAATGGCTCATCCAATAGACCATCCAAATTTGATGAAGATGAGTATGAAACTTGGAAGGCAAGATTCATACTTCACCTTGAGTCTATTGACCCACTCATGCCCGGTATTGTCACAGATGGTCCATTTGTACCTACTGAGACTATTGGTAATACACCAGGCTACAGCTGACACTCTTGCTATTCCTGGCAGAGAGGTTATTCTTACCCCTTCTAGATGGGATGCTGAGGATAAACGTTGTGTTGGACTTAACCCTAAAATCAGAACCTTGTTAGCTATAACTTTGCCTAACCCTCTGTTCAAACTGATTAAGGGAAAAGAAAATGCCAAGCTTATGTTGAACTATCTAGATGTTACCTATGAGGGTATGGGAGAAGTTAGGCAGAACAGAATGATTGCTTTAAAACGAGAATATGAAATGTTCTTTGCCTACAAGAATGAAACCCTTAAGCAAACCTTCATTAGGTTTAACTCCTTGATTGCTGACCTGATCACTTTGAATGTCACCTATACCTAGTTTTAACAAGTAAACAAATTCATAGATTCACTGCCTACTAAATGGAAATCTGTTACTGACCCTTTAAGAACCACTCAGACCCTAAAGAACTTTAACATGTCTTCTCTCTACAGTTCACTTTGGAACCATGAGAAGGCAGAGGCTAAATTTGAACATAACTTGAAAGAAAACTTTAGCTCTGCCCCCACCACTTCAAAATCTTCTAAGACAAATGATACGGCTCTTATTGCTGCTGCTAAAAAGAAAGCTCAAAAGGCTTTACTGGTTCAAAAGTTGTTGGCAGAAGAAGAGTCAGCTGAGAGTGATGTGGATAGTGGTACTGGGTCTGAAGAAAGCAGTGATGATGAAAGTGATGTAGAAGGGTTTGCTGAAGGTATGGCTTTGCTGGCTAGGCAGTTCAAAAGGTTCAATCGTAATAGAACCAGCAAGTCATACAAAGGGAGTAAGAAACCGAGTGCTAGGTATAGCAGCAAGTCAGTCAAGGGTCCTAAATCTGAGTGTTATAATTGTGGGGAGGTTGGACATTTTGCTGCTGAATGCATGTCCAGGAAACCTTCAACTTCACATGCTAACTCTTTCTCAAAAGCTGACAAGTACAAGAACAAGTACAAAGCTATGAAAGCTCAGATGAAGGAAAGTGCTAAGACTGATAAGAAGGGTAAAAAGTCAGAAAAGGTTCTAGTTGCTGAGCATCATGATTGGGATGAAACCAGCTCGTCGTCTTCCTCTGATAGTGATACTGATGATGATGGTGCTGGTTATGCTCCAGAAAAGAAGCTGTGTTTAATGGCCAAGGAGGTCAAGGAGTCTGATGAGGATGATAGTGGTAGCAAGTTTTTGGCTGATATGAGGGAAGCTGATCAGAAAAGAGATTCTCCTCAATGGAAAACTGAATTGATGTATAAGGTTGATAATTTTTGAACTTATACTGATGATGAAAAGGCCGAAATGTTTGACTACCTAAGAGTTGAGTTATGTAGAGGCAGCAAACGTGAAGAAGTTTTGAAAACTGACAACAAATCTTTAAATGAGAAACTTAAATGCAAAAATAATGAAATTAAAATCTTGAAAGATGATATTTCCAAACTTGAAAAACAAAACTTTGCTTTAAGGTCTCTTCACATTGAGGCAGCAGAAGTTAAGAACCAGCTGGATAATCTTAAAAAGGTTGTCGCTTCGTGGTGTACATCTGCTCAACGCACAGCAAAGTGTGTTAACGAGCAGGTGCCTGCCCAAGTTGAAGCTTTCTTTGCTGGTAACTATGCTGCTGTTGCTGCTATTGCAGAAGTTACTTTCATGGACCCAATTCTTGAAACAGATCCTGAAGCTGTCTTGCCAAATACTTTTGCCAAGATAGTTAAGGGTAAAAAGGTCTTGACAAATAAGTTTGTTAGACCTACTGTGTCCCCACCACCTGCCATGAAAGAAATTTTGGAGGATGAAGTTAGAGCAAGAGAAGCCAGTACCTCGATTGATGAGACTACTGACCCCTCAAGCATCTACTACATGACTCCAAAAGAAAGACGTATCAAAAGGGAAATCACTGAAAATAATCTTAGAAAAATTAAACCTACTGATTCCCCTTCGTGTTCGAGTTCCAATTGTGCTACTGGTCCACCAGTAGCTGCAGACAAGCCAGTCAAACGTAATACTGGCAAGTCCAAGGCAGCAGGAAAAACTTCTTCTAGCTCATCAGCTTCAGTAGACAAGCCAGTAACTTCCCACGCTGGCTCGTCAAATGATAAAGGCAAAGCAATACGTCATGACTATGGTACTGGTTCCAAGAAGAAAGCTGCCCTTAAGGAAAAAGCAAAAGTGGACTCGAATGAAGAGCTGTCTATCACTGAGATTATGACAGTCAAGCTTGACCAGCTAATTGAGGCAGTAACCAAAAATCGACCCGATCTTACTGCACCCCTTTACTCTGTGTATGACCAGTCACCGATACCAAATGTGAGAAAATGCTACAAATGTGGCAGCAAGTTTCACTTAGCCAACCAGTGTCCTTTTACCCCAACCCCGTCTGCTGCTGCTTCTTCAAGCAAACCAGCAGACAGGAAGAGATCATCAAAGATGACCCTTCCAGAACCCATCCTTGAATGGGTTCCCAAAAAGAACTAATCTCTTAGCTACTGTGCAGGGCATTCAAAACAAGCAAATCTGGTATCTCGATAGTGGTTGTTCGAGACATATGACCGGATGTAAGTCCCTGCTGATGGACTATCAAGAAAAAGATGGTCCAGTTGTTTCGTATGGAGATAATTCGTTGGGTTACACAAAGGATTTTGGTACTTTGACTAATGGGAATGTCACATTCTCAAATGTTGCATATGTCGTTGGGCTTAAATATAATTTACTCAGCATAAGCTAACTGACAAGTAAAAATAAGATAGTTCAATTCAGAAGGAAAATTGGCACTATTTTTGATAAGACAGGGAAGCTACTGCTGACTGCAAAACGTCATGAAAACATGTATCAAATTGACATGAACACAGCAGTCACAACAACTGATACTTGTTTCTATTCAAAGGCAGCAGACAATCTGAAGTGGTTATGGCACAAGAGACTCACATCTCAACTTCAAAGATATTCACAAATTATCCAGTAGAAGTTTGGTGTCTGGGCTACCCACCATGTCTTATGTAAAGGACATGTTGACAATGAATATTGTCTATTATTTGTGGCATGCGGTTTTAGTTAGTTTTAATGTAATAGGTAGTTTACTTGTTATGTTATTAGTTAGTTTAGGCCCACTCCCACCTGTCCAAATGAAACTGCCCATTAAACCTGAATCTGTGCCTTTTAATGATGAATGTGTGTTTCATATACTACCTGATATGTATGTAGACGACTTTGCCAAGATGAATAGAGACCTTAGATCATTTGCTAGTCAAATTAGCGAACTAAAAAATGAGAACTCTAGGTTGAAATCAGAATTGGAAATAAAAGTGTCAAATCATACTTATCTGAAAGTAAAACAAGATCTAGCTGACAAAGTAACTGAATTAAGAGAGCTAGAAAGTAGTGTGAAACCCCTACGGATAGAAAGGACAGATTTTAAACTGAGGAATGCAGTTCTCACGGAAAAAGTTAACAACGCTGAAAAAGAACTTAAGAAGCTTAATGATTCTAAGAAACTTTTCCTAGAGACTGTAGAACAGAACACTAGAAAGCCTTTGAGTGACCTGGCCGAGAAGACTTCTGAATGCTCTAAGTTAGTTACAGAAAACTTAGACTTGAAAACCCAACTAAGTTTACTTGAAGAAAAACTTTACAGAACTGACCAAGCTAAAGTAGTCTTAGATGGCCACATTTCTAAACAAGCTCTGTTCTTGAATCGACCCAAAAACTCCTACCAAAAACACCAGGGGTTAGGGTTTGAAAATCCTCAAACACAGTCCAAGATCTCCAAAGCCGAACCTTGTTTATATGATGGTAGATACATTAAGATAGGTTTGCCAGAGAGACTCACTTTTGCAAATGAAAGTGAGATTGAGGAGAGAATAGCCAATCGATCAACAAAAATGAAACGTGAGGTGTCATTAATTTATGACAAAATAAATGCAAATTACATGAGAAAAGATGGTTCATATTATAACACACCTCTCGATTTATTCAATGATTTTGAAAGTTTGAATGCTCAAAATAGTCCTAAAAAGCGTATAATCTATTTACCAACCTTGATTTTAGAAAGATACATCATCAGTCTGGAGGACGAACTTGATCAAAACAAAATCAAATATTTTGACAACGAACTCAAATTTCAAATGATCATTAAGGCTTTACAATGAAATGTCCCGTTCTTATTGATTAAAAACGTTCCATATTAATTGATTTCGTTGCGAGGTTTTGACCTCTATATGAGACGTTTTTCAAAGACTGCATTCATTTTAAAACAAACCATAACCTTTATTTCATCAATAAAGGTTTAAAAAGCTTTAAGTAGATTATCAAATAATGATAATCTAAAATATCATGTTTACACACGACTATTACATAATGGTTTACAATACAAATATGTTACGACAAAATAAGTTTCTTGAATGCAGTTTTTACACAATATCATACAAGCATGGACTCCAAATCTCGTCCTTATTTAAGTATGCGACAGCGGAAGCTCTTAATAATCACCTGAGAATAAACATGCTTAAAACGTCAACAAAAATGTTGGTGAGTTATAGGTTTAACCTATATATATCAAATCATAATAATAGACCACAAGATTTCATATTTCAATACACATCCCATACATAGAGATAAAAATCATTCATATGGTGAACACCTGGTAACCGACATTAACAAGATGCATATATAAGAATATCCCCATCATTCCGGGACACCCTTCGGATATGATATAAATTTCGAAGTACTAAAGCATCCGGTACTTTGGATGGGGCTTGTTGGGCCCGATAGATCTATTTTTAGGATTCGCGTCAATTAGGGTGTCTGTTCCCTAATTCTTAGATTACCAGACTTAATAAAAAGGGGCATATTCGATTTCGATAATTCAACCATAGAATGTAGTTTCACGTACTTGTGTCTATTTTGTAAATCATTTATAAAACCTGCATGTATTCTCATCCCAAAAATATTAGATTTTAAAAGTGGGACTATAACTCACTTTCACAGATTTTTACTTCGTCGGGAAGTAAGACTTGGCCACTGGTTGATTCACGAACCTATAACAATATATACATATATATATCAAAGTATGTTCAAAATATATTTACAACACTTTTAATATATTTTGATGTTTTAAGTTTATTAAGTCAGCTGTCCTCGTTAGTAACCTACAACTAGTTGTCCACAATTAGATGTACAGAAATAAATCGATAAATATTATCTTGAATCAATCCACGACCCAGTGTATACGTATCTCAGTATTGATCACAACTCAAACTATATATATTTTGGAATCAACCTCAACCCTGTATAGCTAACTCCAACATTCACATATAGAGTGTCTATGGTTGTTCCGAAATATATATAGATGTGTCGACATGATAGGTCGAAACATTGTATACGTGTCTATGGTATCTCAAGATTACATAATATACAATACAAGTTGATTAAGTTATGGTTGGAATAGATTTGTTACCAATTTTCACGTAGCTAAAATGAGAAAAATTATCCAATCTTGTTTTACCCATAACTTCTTCATTTTAAATCCGTTTTGAGTGAATCAAATTGCTATGGTTTCATATTGAACTCTATTTTATGAATCTAAACATAAAAAGTATAGGTTTATAGTCGGAAAAATAAGTTACAAGTCGTTTTTGTAAAGGTAGTCATTTCAGTCGAAAGAACGACGTCTAGATGACCATTTTAGAAAACATACTTCGACTTTGAGTTTAACCATAATTTTTGGATATAGTTTCATGTTCATAATAAAAATCATTTTCTCAGAATAACAACTTTTAAATCAAAGTTTATCATAGTTTTTAATTAACTAACCCAAAACAGCCCGCGGTGTTACTACGACGGCGTAAATTCGGTTTTACGGTGTTTTTCGTGTTTCCAGGTTTTAAATCATTAAGTTAGCATATCATATAGATATAGAACATGTGTTTAGTTGATTTTAAAAGTCAAGTTAGAAGGATTAACTTTTATTTGCGAACAAGTTTAGAATTAACTAAACTATGTTCTAGTGATTACGAGTTTAAACCTTCGAATAAGATAGTTTTATATATATGAATCGAATGATGTTATGAACATCATTACTACCTTAAGTTCCTTGGATAAACCTACTGGAAAAGAGAAAAATGGATCTAGCTTCAACGGATCCTTGGATGGCTCGAAGTTCTTGAAGCAGAATCATGACACGAAAACAAGTTCAAGTAAGATCATCACTTGAAATAAGATTGTTATAGTTATAGAAATTGAACCAAAGTTTGAATATGATTATTACCTTGTATTAGAATGATAACCTACTGTAAGAAACAAAGATTTCTTGAGGTTGGCTGATCACCTTACAAGATTGGAAGTGAGCTAGCAAACTTGAAAGTATTCTTGATTTTATGTAACTAGAACTTGTAAAATATATGAAGAACACTTAGAACTTGAAGATAGAACTTGAGAGAGATCAATTAGATGAATAAAATTGAAGAATGAAAGTGTTTGTAGGTGTTTTTGGTCGTTGGTGTATGGATTAGATATAAAGGATATGTAATTTTTGTTTTCATGTAAATAAGTCATGAATGATTACTCATATTTTTGTAATTTTATGAGATATTTCATGCTAGTTGCCAAATGATGGTTCCCACATGTGTTAGGTGACTCACATGGGCTGCTAAGAGCTGATCATTGTAGTGTATATACCAATAGTATATACATCTAAAAGCTGTGTATTGTACGAGTACGAATACGGGTGCATACGAGTAGAATTGTTGATGAAACTGAACGAGGATGTAACTGTAAGCATTTTTGTTAAGTAGAAGTATTTTGATAAGTGTATTGAAGTCTTTCAAAAGTGTATAAATACATATTAAAACACTACATGTATATACATTTTAACTGAGTCGTTAAGTCATCGTTAGTCGTTACATGTAAGTGTTGTTTTGAAACCTTTAGGTTAACGATCTTGTTAAATGTTGTTAACCCAATGTTTATAATATCAAATGAGATTTTAAATTATTATATTATCATGATATTATCATGTATGAATATCTCTTAATATGATATATATACATTAAATGTCTTTACAACGATAATCGTTACATATATGTCTCGTTTAAAAATCATTAAGTTAGTAGTCTTGTTTTTACATATGTAGTTCATTGTTAATATACTTAATGATATGTTTAATTATCATAGTATCATGTTAACTATATATATATCCATATATATGTCATCATATAGTTTTTACAAGTTTTAACGTTCGTGAATCACCGGTCAACTTGGGTGGTCAATTGTCTATATGAAACATATTTCAATTAATCAAGTCTTAACAAGTTTGATTGCTTAACATGTTGGAAACATTTAATCATGTAAATATCAATCTCAATTAATATATATAAACATGGAAAAGTTCGGGTCACTACATACAACACCAAATCTGTGTCATTGTATCCCAAAACAACAAACTGGTCTCCAATGTTCATAAACTTGAAAATCAAATTGCAAATCAAGTTGTTAATTTTTGTGAATTGATTTCAAAGAACACTGAATCACGGAACTCAAACCCAAAATCCGTGAATGACTCCATCGATTGTGTAGGTCTAGCACAAGAACTCAAAGACTTTAGTGATTCTCTTTTGACCAAGTTTGACACTGTTGAACGTAGGTTAGAATCATCTAGGTCCAAATCTCTAGATCACTTCTTAGAATCTCAACCCAAGATTCCAGAAGTTAAGGTAGAACCACAACCCGAGAAAGAACCTATCTCTTTAGGAGCTCAGGATGTAGAGACTGACCTTACTCAATTTGTTGACAAGCTAGAACGAGAAAACATAAATCTTCAGGTTAAATGTGAGACCTACAAGAAAACTCTAGCAACAATTGAGAATATGCCTGTAGTTCCCAAAGTAGAACCCACTTATGAGTTTAAAGACTCTGTTGTAGTTTCTATTGATGACCTTGTCTTAGAAATTCAGGAGTTAAAAGCTCATGTGAATCTACTTAAGGAAGAGAATGAGACCTTGTATGACCAATGTGATTCACTGGAAAGTATGGACTTCGCAACCAAGATCATATATTCAAAACCTGGATCATACAAGATTTGTCCTGGCACTGAGACCATGCTAACCTCCACTGACACTCCAAAACCAAAAAGTGTCAGTTGGTTCCCAAGTCACTAGATCTGAGTTGTCCAATGCTTCAACGTCTACACCCAAGACTAAGAAAAAGAAGGTGACCTTTGCCAAGACCAATCCCAAGACCAATCCCAAACCCATAGTGTACCAATCCTCAATGTACTCGAATAGTGTTTTGCGTAAAACACCAAAGACCCTGGAGGCTCCAAAACCGAAAGTCAACAGTCCTCCTAAGTCTACACAGACAACGAGGAAATCCCCCATGAATCCAAAAGTCCACATGGATACGCCACCCAAAAGGTCATCTAACCCCAAACCAAACGAACGAGGTTCTCCAAAGTCAATGGTGACTCTGAGAAAAACATCCTCGAAACCAAACGAACCCCAAGTTACTCAACCAAAACCAAAGGAACCTAACGTTGTCCTACCCGTAGCATCCAAGTTCCCAAGCAAAAAGATTTACTCCAGTTACCATACCAACATCAACCGTCCGTTTCTGGAAACAACTTATGGGAAAAATGGGGAGATTACGGGGCTTCGCGATCAATATGGTTGGCTTCCACACAAACCCATGAAGCCATCCATAGGTCCAAAAAATACCCTACGCACCAAAATTGACCTTGTTTCTAAACACTCAAAGAATAATCTTGCTAAACAAGTGTCAAATAAGAAGTGGACAACCAAACCATTTTCAACACCAAGATCCATCTCTTCTTTAAAACCAATTAAGTACTCTTCGTCTGAGTTACTTAAACTTAAGTCGAGATCCGTTTCTCTGGCTATGTCAAAAGATTTTCAACCATCCCTGATTCCACAAAATCAACTTTCTAAGGATACGTCGTGTATCAAACCCAAGTGGAATTCAACGTCCATAAGTCAGATCGACAATGCTTATAAATGGTATTCAAATTTGATTTTCAAAAAGTGAATTGAATGCATAATGGTTCTTGGACACATCGGTTCAAGACCCGGACTTAACCCGCTAATACCTGACTATCCACTCAGGCATGTCCCACTCGTAACCTCAGATGACCTGATGTGCTGCTTGAACCTTTCTTTCCTCCAACCTCGTCCAATCCCTACCCGAATCCATATCCTTTGGTACACCTACTTCAGTAGTTATAGGCGAATCACCATCCGTTGAAAACGACTCATCTGAGTTTCTTCTCCTGGATGAACTTGACAACTGCATGTGTCTAGGGGGAGCAATGCATATTCCTAGGGGGAGTAATGCATGTGCCTAGGGGGAGCAATGAGACCCGCAATGAAATGATGATTTTCAAAATCTGAAATGTCAAAATTTTTTTAGGGGGAGAAGGGGGGAATGTTGGTTCCCATATAGATCATGATGGTTCCCATAATAGATCTATATGGAACCCGCACTTCAAAGAAGGTTTTCACCAAAACCTTATACGGTGTATGCACACATTTCAGTGTATGCCTCGCGTCTCGAATGTCTCTCTTTCTTTCTTTTAAAAACATTTCAATGGAGAAACGTCAAATTTTTTTAGGGGGGGAAGGGGGGAATGAGAGTTCCCATAGAGATCATGATGGTTCCCATAATAGATTTCTATGGGACCCGCAAACTAAAGAAGTCCCTAGGAATGATGGTTCTCATAATAGATCTCTAAGGAACCCGCAAATCAAAGAAGGTTTTCATCCAAACCTTATATGGTGTATGCTCATATATTCGTGTATACCCAATGCCTAAATTGTCTTCCACTCTTTCTCTTAGAAACATTTCAATGGAAACGTCAAATTTTTTTTAGGGGGAGAATGAAAGGACCCGTTCATATACATTATAAACGATTCACAATAGTTGATTACATTGCGAGGTATTTGACCTCTATATGATACATTTTATAAACATTGCATTCGTTTTTAAAAGACAATCTTTCTTTACATCGAAAATTGACAGGCATGCATACCATTTCATAATATCCACTATCCAACTATAAATTGATTTAATAATAATCTTTGATGAACTCAATGACTCGAATGCAACGTTCTTCGAAATATGCTATGAAAGACTCCAAGTAATATCTTTAAAATGAGCAAATGCACAGCGGAAGATTTCTTTAACACCTGAGAATAAGCATGCTTTAAAGTGTCAACCAAAAGGTTGGTGAGTTCATTAGTTTATCATAATCATTTATTTTCATCATTTTAATAGACCACAAGAATTTCATTCCCAGTTCTCATAAATATACGTCCCATGCATAGAGACAAAAATAATCATTCATATGGTGAACACCTGGTAACCGACATTAACAAGATGCATATATAAGAATATCCCCATCATTCCGGGACACCCTTCGAATATGATATAAATTTCGAAGTACTAAAGCATCCGGTACTTTGGATGGGGTTTGTTAGGCCCAATAGATCTATCTTTAGGATTCGCGTCAATTAGGGTGTCTGTTCCCTAATTCTTAGATTACCAGACTTAATAAAAAGGGGCATATTCGATTTCGATAATTCAACCATAGAATGTAGTTTCACGTACTTGTGTCTATTTTGTAAATCATTTATAAAACCTGCATGTATTCTCATCCCAAAAATATTAGATTTTAAAAGTGGGACTATAACTCACGTATCAATATTGAGATTCAATATTGCAGGAAAGGTACGTAGACGCAACGGAAATGATAAACACTATATTGACCTCACGAGCATACCCATGAACCATACTCAATCACCTCCATAGCTATAACCCATAATTTCCTTAATCCTATCCTACTCGAAAAACAATTTCGAAATCACTCGGACAGCACTCCGTCGTAATATTTTATGTATACTAATAATATCTTGAAATAATACGGAGTAAATATATATGTACATCGATTGAGAGAGTTTAGAGAAAAATATTTTCAAGTTTCTATGAAATAATGAAACCTATTGAATTCTATTTATAATAGATTTTTGAATTATTAAAGTGAATTATTAAAGTATGAATTATTAAAGTGAATTATTAAAGTATAAATTATTAAAGTGAATTATTAAAATATGAATTATTAAAGTGAATTATTAAAGTTAAAGTAAAGTAAAAATAAAGTAAAGGTATAGTTTAAGTATAGTAAAAGTATAAAATTATATACGTATAATACGCGTATAAATATATATAATATTAATTTAAATTGTTATATATATTTAATAAAATAAAATATAAATATCGTTATCTTTATCATACTAGTTAAATAATGAGTTGTAAAAAGTGATTCTAGATATTTATAAAAGTTATATACGTTTTAATAATAAAGTTCTTTTTAAATTGAAAACGTTTTTCTACGTTTGAAACTAAATAGATCAATCGAGTCTTTATGAGATTCAATCTTCCACTATCCTTTGTCTAGTTCTCAATGACTGACAATTTATTCTTATTTATAAATTACTTTACTATTTTTCGAATATTGTTAAAATGGAAAGATTTCTCAAATCAACGTGGGCCTTTCAACAGAGACTTGTAATCATAATTCAATATATCTGATAATTCAATCATTTGATCTTATCTTCTAATTTCATTGATAAACATTTTGAAATAGATACAATCATATAAAGTATTTAATCTAATATTTTGTTTACGTTTCAAGTTATAATATATATACACATATACATATATAATCATATTTGTTTAATGGTTCGTGAATCGTTGGAACTTGGTCGAGGTTGAATGAATGTATGAACATAGTTTAAAATTCTTGCAATTTAACTTAACAAATATTGTTTATCGTGTCGGAAACATATAAAGATTAAAGTTTAAATTTGGTAAAATGGAAAGATTTCTCAAATCAACGTGGGCCTTTCAACAGAGACATGTAATCATAATTCAATATATCTGATAATTCAATCATTTGATCTTATCTTCTAATTTCATTGATAAACATTTTGAAACAGATACAATCATATAAAGTATTTAATCTAATATTTTGTTTACGTTTCAAGTTATAATATATATACACATATACATATATAATCATATTCGTTTAATGGTTCGTGAATCGTTGGAACTTGGTCGAGGTTGAATGAATGTATGAACATAGTTTAAAATTCTTGCAATTTAACTTAACAAATATTGCTTATCGTGTCGGAAACATATAAAGATTAAAGTTTAAATTTGGTTGGAAATTTCCGGGTTGTCACAGTACCTACCCGTTAAAGAAATTTCGTCCCGAAATTTGAGTGGAAAGGTCGTGAATGATAATAAGTATGTTTTCATGATGCATACGGGCTAAAAATTAGAGTTTTCTCATCAGCGAATAATTTAGATAAACAATCCATTTATATGAAGAGTACGAATGAAGCTAAAATAGAAGAGTGAAATGAGTAAGTGTAGATTCATCTTATCATTTGACGTAGATATGATTGATTCCCAGATTTCAAGGGATTTGAAGAAAATCTTCTTAATAAGATTTGACTCTCCGGTAATCAAGGAAATTAGGATCCGCTTTAAATGCGATCGTCCATTTTAATTGTTCTGTCGGATATTTTCTTATAAATTCACCTCCTTCATTTCCTTACAACTCACACCTTCTGTTGATGCATTTTATGCAACTCCTTAGACATCTACCCACGTCCATTGCAGGTACAACAGTTTACAGGCCACCATGATTGCTCGTTATTATCCTATACGTGTTTGTATGTGGTTACAGGAACTGCAGGAACGAGATTTAGATGTTTGACTATGTTAGACTTAGTCAGACGTACGAGTGAAGCCTCACTAGTACACCTGACAGGCTCATACGTACGGCTGATGCTGAGCTAAGTCACAATTACAACCTAAATGAGAAGACACGAGTGAGTGATCACCCGTACGGCTGATGAAGCCAACTCGTACGTGTGATGAATGAATCGTATGGGTGAGTCAACAACAGGGGTATATAAAGTCTTATGTTCTTCAATTTTAGGTTAAGCCTCTCATTTGTTACACACACTCAGATCTAGTGAGCTCCTCCAATTTTCTCTCAGTCCAAATCACCCAGGTGGTGAATAATAGCTCTAGGTGTTGATCTAATCACACTTGATTTAGTTGTGGTTTGACTAAATTAATCAAAAAAAAAATTAACCTATTCACTAGAGGGTTTGATTCACCTATTCCGCCATTGTGTGAGTTAAATCTGTTGATTTCTAAGTTCCTAGTCATGTTTCATCACCTTCTATTCTTTCCCCCTCAACTCATATTTTAAAGTATTCATAAATATGCTCCATCCAGTTCTGATTCTCGATATACTTCTAACTTTCATATTGGTCATTCTTCTTTTTCATCTACCGCCGGAAGAATCTATTTACTTCTACTATACTCTTGGGTTTATAGTGTTTCTAGTTCTCCCGTGTCTTTATATTGCTATATGCATCGATATATATAGTTTATAATTTCTGGTTTATCGTTGGGCTTTATATGTTCCCTTATATTTCAAAGTCTCTGCTTCTGTCTTCTATAATCATTATCATTAACAGTTAATGCTCTCTTTTATTTGTTGTAATTTATACCCCAATTTTTATTTCGGAGTTTTGTCCTTTTGTTTCTTCTTCTTGCGATTAAGCACCGCTTGTAATGGTCCAGAATTCACAGATATGAATTTCAGAATGAACATTGTTAATGTTCTAGGAAGGAAATTGTGATGGCACGATCTTGACTTGTCAAATTACTAGAATACCTTGGAAAAGGCCGAATCATCAAGAAATATTTTCTTGATATTTTAGAGGTTAAATAGAATACAAGAGTCGTATAATATGGCACATGATGATATTATGATCTGTGAATCATCACGTTCCATTTAGAAACTCAGCATGACTTACTGTAATATAATCACGTTGATCAAGTGTCATTATATTATACTAATTCATGCTTCAGTTCCCAACACTACTTCAAAATATTCCTATTTTAAACTTGAATGTTTCAGAATTTAGAAACTAAAATAGTTTCTTTTATGATGTAATACAGATAGCGCAAAGAGGTAAATGATTTCAAATAAGAAAAATTAAGAAAATATCTTCAGAAATATGGAGGATATTTATAATGAAAGATATGATGATATTTTAGAATTTCTAATATCAGAGGATGATGAAGAATATTGTCCGCAGGGGTTTAGAGTCAGGAGCAAGGTATTCGTTAATGACTTCAGCAGGTACTGAATCATTTGGATCCTTTGAAGTCAGGTTCAGTCTTTGTAATTTGTCCAAAGCCTCCTTCCTACTTTGCTCAATCCGTTTTCCAGTTCCAAAACTTCTCTTTTTCTGCGCTTTGCCAGCACACTTCATCATTATCATTCAGCTTTTACCGTTTAAAGTCGTTTTTAGTTTTTGCTGCTTCATCGGCATTTTTTCCATTTTCGGAGAACCAATTCTTAGTTCGGAGTGTTTTTCAGAAACTTCACATTCAAATTAAGTCCAGAAGATAGACGTTATATATACACATATAACTGTTGGCGTAGACATGCTGCGAGATTTCAAAATACTGATTGCTAATTCCCAATGATTCGTATGGCAATTCTCATTACAAGATGCGAATGAGTAAATGATGGGGTTTCAATAAATAATTATAATGACTTTTTGGAGAGGCTAAAGTCAAAGGGTAATGAAGTTGTTGGTACATCTGCTAATAATGTGGTGGAATGTAAAAGGTTCCCTAGTAACGATGGTGTATATCTCAAGGTTATAATAAGGTTAGTCTGACTGAAAAGTCGAAGTTGACTTGCTGGAGCTGTGACAAAACTGGCTACTTTGAATAGGAGTCGCAAAGTAATTTTTTCTAATAAATGCCAAAGAATCTGACGCGGATACGTTGTTTAAACTTTTACTTTGGTTTCAAGAGTTTTTCGGGTACATAACTGTGGGTAACATGTGGTTGGATCATCATCTCGATTGCTCATCATTCGAAGTGTCTTCAGAAATTTTCGAAGGGTTTGAACACATATTATAATCGTTAACATACATTTGATGTTCTAACACAGTTTTGAAGTCAAAATATAGCTTGTGAAAGATGTAAGGATCTAAGAGTGATGATTTTGGTCATATCTCGAGTTGAATTTTGAGATTTCAAAATCAGAATATGTAATTAAATTTTGAATGAGTATGGTTGTTTTGATTTCTATAAAAGAATGTATATTGTTGTGAAAGTTGGGAGTATAATGGATAATTTGCTGAATCAGATTCGAAGAATGTAACATATTAATTGTGAATTTATATATCTCTCGGGTATTACCTACCCGTTAAAAAAAATTTCACAATTAATATTTTGTACAAAGGAATTTTATTACAGTCTTTATGAAAATATATATATATGTATATTTTCTTCAGATGTAACATAGATTTAATGAGTTAATGTTAAATTAAACTCATTTGATTTACGGTTGAAACTTGAATTTAATAATCCCTAAAGTCTTTAAAAAGTACATAACTTTTACGCAGTATTTCTTTAATGACATTGAAATTATGAATCAATACTTCGTTATTTGTTGATGTATGATGTTCAGTTCGTGGAATTCTTGTGAATTTCTTAAAGTACGAATGATGTTATCTGAAAAGTTTCGAGTACATCGATGATGAAAGTGTAAAATCAAATATATACTTGATTTATTATGAATTGGAATTTGTTGAATTGTGACAGAGATTGTAGTTAACGCTGGTTAAGTTGCGGCCGAAGGACGTACATTATTGCATATTTGTAATATGAATTAACCGAGTAGTTAAGATTCACACACAATAGTTTAGCACGGAAAGATTTATTTCAAAATATATATATATATATATATATATATATATATATATATATATATATATATATAATATACATATAATTTCTAGAGAGGGAATGAGTTAATTCTTCATAACTCGTTGATACAATATACACGTTATTGATTCGTAATGATGTCCATAGTTGTGACGACTCCGTCAAAACACTTAACGGCTCCGTCACTTGGTCCCACAGCTTGATCGAAACTCTATATGAATTTAATAAAACAACCTTGCATTCTTTATTTAAAAATGATTTCCTATAAAGGAAATCTACTAAAATGTATAAGTTTAGAAAAACTATACAATAATACTTTAACCAAAAGTTGACCAAAATAAAGTCAACAAACAACCACTTTTTAATGTAATAAAATAGAATGCAAGTTAATGTTTAACAAAAGCTGCCATCATAAATATGCAGACTCTCTAAGCACAGCGGAAGCAATCAATCATGAACCTGAGAATAAAACATGCGAGTAACTGTCAACAAAAATGTTGAGTGAATTATAGGTTTAATATTGCAAACAATATTTAATTTAAACAATAAAAATTTATGTTTGAAAACATAAAAACTCCTTTTTGAACCACCAAATTATATGCTAGAAAACATATAATAAAACATTATTCCATTTTCCGTGAGCCACCTGGTAACCACTTAACCATTTATTTACCCTTGCCAAACACAATAAATAATATACACCGAACAAGTGTATCTACAACAAAATACGAAGTACTAAACATTCCGATTATAAATTGCTAGCGCGACTAGCTCGAAATGGGGTTGTCAAACCCGATAGATCTATCCGTAGGATTCGCGTTCACCAGTAGAAACCAGTGATTACAGTTACCAGACTAGGGAATATTTTTGTTCAACTCACAATGAATAATTTAAACCAATTTCCACTTGTGTCCAAAATATAAAATAAATTGCATGTATTCTCATCCCAAAAGATTTAAAATAGAAAAATGGGACTATAACTCACCTTAAATAGCAACTGAAGAAATCTCACAAACACGCGAACAGCAAGTAAAGTAAAGTGATCAAGAAAGATCACAACGCCGACCTATAAATAAAGCAGGTCGAAATAAATAACTAACTTAGGCCAAGTCTTAGTATGATAGCTATTGTACATGTTGCAAGTAGGCATAGAACATTACTCAGCAAGCATCGGTTTGATTGGAACAGCATAAGGACACACACTTTCTATTTTTAGAAAGTTTCTATTTTTAGCAGGTTTCCATTTTTTGGAAAGTTTCTATTTTAGGAAAGTTTCTATTTTAGGAAAGTTTCTATTTTAGGAAAGTTTCTATTTTTGGAAAGTTTCTATTTTAGGAAAGTTTCTATTTTAGGAAAGTTTCTATTTTTGGAAAGTTTCTATCTTTGGAAAGTTTCCAAATTTAGAAACTTCTATTTTTAGAAAGTTTTGAAGTTAGGAAAGTTTCCTTATTTAGAAAGTCAACAGAAGTCAACTGAAAGTCAAAGTCAACCGAAAGTCAACTCAAAAGTCAAACTTGGTCAACATAGTCAACATTACTTTTAAAAGTGTAAATTATAATAATAACATAGGTTATAATGTTTATTAAAGTCAAAAGTGTATAATTATGTCTTAACATAAGTTTAATTAAATAAAATGAATTATTAAAGTTAATATAAGTTGAAATGTTATAATTAGTATAACATAAGTATTTAATTAATTAATTAAATATTAATCATAATATAAGTATTATTAATTAATAACGAATTTTAAATCATATCATAAGTAGTATAAATTAATAATGAATTATTAATTATATCATAAGTTTCTAATTATAATTATTAAATCATAAGTATTTAATAATTAAATTAAAATTAAATAATAAATAAGCCTTATAATAATTAAATAATAATTTAAGCTTTATTATAAGTCTTATAATAATATTCTCATAAAATAAATTTAATACTTATCATAAGTATTTTCCATTAATAATAAAAGTATTATTAATCATAAGTTTAATTAAAATGTTAATTAAATCATAAGTAATAATTAAATGATATAATAAATATATATCATAAGTCTTAAATAAAAATAATTACTTCTTATATCATAAGTAATTAATCAATAATGAAAATCATTATTTTTATCATAAGTTTTAATATTTAACCATAAGTTTTAATTCAAAAGTTCATCGGGTCATAACTTGAGCCCCGAGAATCAGTTTTCGGCGAGCCTTATATATATTTCCGCCTAGTCAATCCACCTGACACTTTAATGTGCTCAAGAACACCCCACAAACAGTAGCAAAGTCGTGATATACAGCCAATACACTACTTGGAACTTCAATTCAATCAAAAACGCGTTTTAGTTATAACGGGTGATCCGTGGCTCGGATTTCGATGACCCGAACATGAAAGTTCATCCCATCATCAATCCAAACACACTAGTACACCCTAAGAACTCTAAAAATGGTCACAAGGTCGGACCATAACTGAACCAATTCGTTTTCATACATTAATCTTTACAAAACACCATTTTAATCATATCCTAAGCTCCGGGAATTGAAACGACATGAATTCGGAGTCTAAAATTAATGTCTTGATGAGAGGAACTCATTTATATACTTTATTTTATGATCCACATCAGTTATATGTACAGAAACACACGAAAAAGCTGCTGTCCCAATTCTATCAAACCGAAAACATGAATTAACGAGCAATTCTACGCATATAATCAACAATACAATAACATATAAGTATCATACTATTAAAATAACATCAAAATACAGTAAAATATATGGGAAATCAAAAAGCTAGGGTTAGGGTTCATACCCTAATCAAGAATTGATTAACATTAACGCGTAGAGCTCGATACGGTGAATCCGGAAATGATGAAAGCCCTAAATCTTCAAGCTTGAAATAAAAAGATGATGATGATTATGGGTGGTGCAGGTGGCGGCTCAAAAGAAAGGAGAAAGAGAGGAGAAAATAAAATGAGGATAATTTAGGGTGAGAGAAAATACTAGCAATTTGAAATGAAAAAAAATGGAATAAATGAATTTTAGTCACAAACCACCCCTTCTATGGGGTTTCGGCCGAATGGGGGGTAGGGTGGGCCCCTCATGGCCCACTTTTGATATTTGCTAGATTAGTTGTGGCCCGAATGCCCGAACGAAACCCGAAACGCGAAAATACGATTACGCGATTGAAAATTCGGAGAGATAACAAATACGCGACGAAAAATAAATATAAATACTATATATAATCATATGACATTAAAATATCATATTTAAAATAATTAGGACTTAAAAATCCCAAAAGCTCGACCGTTGGTTTGAAAACCGAAAAGATTCGCCGGATAGAAATCCGCGACACGTAGAAACGTATAACTTAAAACATGAATACAAATATTCATATAACATATAATAATTAATATATTATTACAAAAATAACAATATAAGTCATAGAAATGACGTGGCACGAATGACAATTAACGGTCGTTAAATAATTAACGGCAAAAGATAACGGAAAAAGTAGGGTCGTTACAGTACCTTCCCGTTACGGAAATTTCGTCCCGAAATTTAAGCAGGTGCAGGGGTTTGACGCAGCATTTGGAAACAAATGCGGGTACTTCTGCCTCATCTAGTCTCCACGCTCCCAAGTGAAATCGGGACCACGTCGTTCCATCTAACTCGAACAATAGGAATTCTACTCTGCTTAAGAGTCTTTACCTCTCGGTCCATAATTTCAACAGGTTCTTCAATAAAATAAAGTTGCTTATCAACATGAAGTTCATCAAAAAGAATAGTTTCATTGGCCTCGGCCAAACACTTCTTTAAATTCGATACATGAAAAACATCGTGAACAGCACTGAGTTCTCGTGGCAACTTCAAACGATAAGCCGCCGGTCCAACTCTCTCAATAATCTCAAAAGGTCCAACAAAATGAGGATTCAACTTTTCCCTTTTACCAAAACGTATCACATCCTTCCAAGGTGATACCTTTAACATAACACGGTCACCGACCTGAAATTCAATATCGTTCCTTCTCTTATTGGCATAGCTCTTTTGCCGACTTCTGACGGTTCTCAATCCTTCCTTAATCTGTACGATCTTCTCGGTCGTCTCATGAATAATGTCTGGACCTGTGAGTTGAGCATCCCCAACCTCATTTTAACAGAGAGGAGACCTACACTTTCTACCATACAGCACTTCAAAAGGTGCGACTTAATTCTTTCATGATAGCGGTTATTATAAGAAAATTCAGCCAGTGGCAAGTACTTATCCCAACCACTACCAAAATCAATGATGCATGCTCGTAACATGTCTTCCAATGTTTGAATGGTCCTTTCACTCTGACCATCTGACTGTGGATGATAAGCAGTGTTCATATCTAACTTAGTTCCCAAAGCTTCCTGTAAGGGTTGCCAAAACCTCGATATAAATCGACTGTCTCAGTCTGAAATAATAGATACAGGAACACCATGCCTTGAAATAATCCCCTTCAAATACAAACGAGTAAGCTTCTCCATCGAATCTGTTTCCTTAATCGAAAAGGAATGAGCTAACTTTATGAGTCGGTCAACAATAACCCAAATGGTATCATAACCACCCACAGCTCTCGGTAGTTTCGTAATAAAATCCGTAGTAATACCTTCCCACTTCCACTTGGGAATTTCAGGTTGCACCAAAAGTCCTGACTGTTCTGATGTTCAGCTTTAACCTTAGCACAGGTCAAACACTTAGTCACATACGTAACCACATCAGCCTTTAAATGAGGCCACCAATACAGCTCCTTAAGATCATGATACATCTTTCCTGAATCAGGATGAATAGAGTACCTAGACTTATGAGCCTCCTCTAGAACAATTTGCCGCAGATCACCAAACTTCGAAACCCAAAGGCGTCCCGTAAAATACCGAGTACCATCGGTTCGTATCTCTAACTGTTTACTCAAGCCTCGGACCTTCCCGTTACAAAATTCTCCTCCTTCAAGGCTTCTTATTGAGCTGCAAGAATCTGCCTTGCAAGGTTTGTTCAAATGGTCATATTTAAGGCCCTAAACCTATGAGGTTCAGTCCTCTCTTTACGACTTAATGTATCGGCCACAACATTATCCTTCCCCGGATGATATAAAAGTTCACAATCATAATCGTTCAACGTCTCAATCCATCTTCGTTGCCTCATATTCGACTGTTTCTGATCAAGGATATGTTGAAGACTTTTGTGATTAGTGTACACAGTACATTTGCCTCTATATAAGTAATGTCTCCAATTCTTAAGCGCAAACACAACAGCTCCAAATTCTAAATCATGGGTTGTATAATTCTGTTCATGGATCTTCAACTGACGTGACGCGTAAGCGATGACTTTCTTTTGTTGTATCAAAACACAACCAAAGCCCTGACGCGAAGCATCATAATAGACAACAAAATCGTCATTACCCTTGGGTAGTGACAATATCGGAGCGGTAGTCAACTTCTTCTTTAAAAATTGAAAAGCGGTCTCTTGTTCATCCTTCTACTCATATTTCTTCCCCTTGTGTGTTAAAGCAGTCAGAGGTTTCGCTATATGAGAGAAATCTTGAATGAACTTTCTATAGTAACCTGCCAACCCTAGAAACTGAAAAATCTGAGTAGGAGTTTTCGGAGTTTCCCACTTTTCAATCGCCTCAATCTTAGCAGGATCAACTTGTATTCCCTGTTTACTAACAATGTGACCAAGGAATTGAACTTCTCTTAACCAGAAAGCACACTTAGAGAACTTAGCGTACAACTCTTCTTTTCTCAATAGATCAAGCACTAACTTCAAGTGTTCTTCGTGCTCTTCATCACTCTTAGAATAAATAAGGATGTCGTCAATGAAAACAATAACGAACTTGTCTAAATAAGGTCTGCACACATGGTTCATGAGGTCTATGAACACAGCAGATGCATTTGTCAATCCGAACAGCATAACAAGAAACTCAAAGTGACCGTAACGGGTGCGAAAAGCAGTTTTCGAAACATCAGATTCTTTAACACGCAACTGATGATAACCGGAACGAAGATCGATTTCAGAATAAACGGACAAACCTTGAAGTTGATCGAACAGATCATCAATTCTCGGAAGAGGGTAACGGTTCTTAACTGTAAGCTTGTTCAACTCGCGATAATCACTATACCATCGGAACGAACCACCCTTCTTCTTAACAAACAAAACAGGAGCTCCCCAAGGGGACGAACTGGGATGAATGAAATGTAGTTGCAACAATGAGGGAAGAAATATATGAAGTAGTCACTTCGGTGGCATAGATATTTAAGGCAATTCTCTCAAAGGAGATAACGAGGATCATGGTCTTCAAAGTAAATTTTCATTACATTCCCGAAAGGAATGCGTACGAAAGGTGTGATATTTCATCGAGAGTGAACTTCCTTGTACAACGAGCGAGGAAATCTAGGATTCATCCATATTCTTAAATTTATGTGAGGATGAAAAGAATGCGAATCATGGGTTATAAAGAATGGTCGACTCCGGTTGAGATGAATCTCCAAAAATAATTTCGTGTACCTCAAAGTACTGAATCATAGGGTTGATGTTGTGGTTGACAGCGAATATTGAGAGTAGAAACTCCTCAAACGGTTTAGTGTAATATATATCCATGATACCCATTAGAATAACAGTTGGGGTAGAAATCCATCTAGCGCCTTTTCTACAATAGGGTGGGCACCGAGTGTACCCCAGAAAATTGATTTATCGGTCCGCATTTCGGCCATGTCCAACCATAAGAGGGAAAATTCTATGGGCGCAAAGACTTTCCAACAAATTTTATAAAACCGGATCCAAACTGGTGTAAGAATTTCTATCAATGAACTTAATGGTAAAATTTCATCCTTAAACGGAGGATGAGAAGAACTGTGATCCAAGCACTCTGTAGAGTAATGCGAAAATTCTAATGTACTCAATCAAAGAAGTTTTGAAAAAGCTTTAAACATCTGATGTAACCCCATAAATGGAACGAAGCTCTTAGTAAATTTAGAAGTATGTACAACGTGTACCATTTTACGTAAAACAATTTGAGTTAACTAGACAACTCAACAAGAGTGGTTTTTAAAATAATTTTAAAGGTATACTTTAGTGTATACTAGCCAAAATAGGTAAGGGTAAATTTGTCCATTTGAATTCATACGTACATATATGATTTTATAAATAGTATACATGACAAAATATTTCATTACTTCTATTCGCCCATAAATCTCGTGAGAACCGCCCAATTACACAAATGTGTAAAAATTTTAATGAAAAACAGGGTATCCGCATTTCAGAGGTTACGAGTTGAAGTAAGATCGTTGAAGTTCGGGTGAAGGACTTGAATCGTCTTGCGACATCTAATCAATAAATGCTACGAGGTCATGAAAACCAATGAGTTAAATATTGTTTTGACTTTTATCAGGACACAAGTCCTTGGGTCAAAACTAGTCACGTGCGAAGCTGTCACTAACAAGCGAGTTATAAATGATAAAACATGGGGTAAGTAGTTCGGTAAAGACGAGTCTCTCGTATATCAATAAATAAGATAATGAGTATCTTCCTTACTCATGTAACAACGTTAGAATTTCCGAATGGGTGGTGTATAAATTTTCTTTGACTCGCTTTCTATTCCTCATGTCACAATATTGGGACTTTTTATGAATTAACGTAATATAATCACGTTGGCCTGACGCCATTATATTTCACTAACTCATAGTTCCATTCCAATATCACTACATAAGGTCAGGACACGTGGTCAACCTCGAATTTCAACACAATTTCCCTAAAATAATTTCTTAACAATGTGCTAAGGATAGCACAAGAGACAAAGACATCGAAAGTAATGAATAGGAGTAACGATGACATGAAAATGTCTTCGAAGTACCAAGAATCTCTAAAAGTAAGAATGACGTTTTCCGTTTCAACAACCAAAGCACATAGGCACAACGGCACAAATGCACGTAATATAACAAAAATGTTATATACCTAAACATAATAGCTGACATTGAAATGCCGAACATTTAGAAGTCAAGAATGACATCTCGCGTAAAATAACTCAAACGTTATATACATAACCATAATAGATGACATAGAAATGCCGAGAATTCTAGAACACATAATGTAACTTAAATGTTATATCAATAAACACTAATTATGACATAGAAATGTCGAGAATTCCAGAAGTCAAGAATGACACCCCCTCGGTTTCACTAACCGAGGTGTTCCTTTAAAAGATGAACTCGCATGAGTCAGAGAATACGTTTAAATCGGAATGGGAGTTCCTCCCGGATTCAGAACATAATAGAAATGTATGTATGATAACAATATACATACCAACACGACACAAATAATCACATATAATAATATATAATAGGCCGGGCTGTAGACTAGACTCACTAATGCACCCTATTGACCCGGGTAACGACATCAATGCAGCCTAATTCCCTACAACCAGAGCTCTGATACCAACTGTGACGACTCCGTCAAAACACTTAACGGCTCCGTCACTTGGTCCCACAGCTTGATCGAAACTCTATATGAATTTAATAAAACAACCTTGCATTCTTTATTTAAAAATGATTTCCTATAAAGGAAATCTACTAAAATGTATAAGTTTAGAAAAACTATACAATAATACTTTAACCAAAAGTTGACCAAAATAAAGTCAACAAACAACCACTTTTTAATGTAATAAAATAGAATGCAAGTTAATGTTTAACAAAAGCTGCCATCATAAATATGCAGACTCTCTAAGCACAGCGGAAGCAATCAATCATGAACCTGAGAATAAAACATGCGAGTAACTGTCAACAAAAATGTTGAGTGAATTATAGGTTTAATATTGCAAACAATATTTAATTTAAACAATAAAAATTTATGTTTGAAAACATAAAAACTCCTTTTTGAACCACCAAATTATATGCTAGAAAACATATAATAAAACATTATTCCATTTTCCGTGAGCCACCTGGTAACCACTTAACCATTTATTTACCCTTGCCAAACACAATAAATAATATACACCGAACAAGTGTATCTACAACAAAATACGAAGTACTAAACATTCCGATTATAAATTGCTAGCGCGACTAGCTCGAAATGGGGTTGTCAAACCCGATAGATCTATCCGTAGGATTCGCGTTCACCAGTAGAAACCAGTGATTACAGTTACCAGACTAGGGAATATTTTTGTTCAACTCACAATGAATAATTTAAACCAATTTCCACTTGTGTCCAAAATATAAAATAAATTGCATGTATTCTCATCCCAAAAGATTTAAAATAGAAAAATGGGACTATAACTCACCTTAAATAGCAACTGAAGAAATCTCACAAACACGCGAACAGCAAGTAAAGTAAAGTGATCAAGAAAGATCACAACGCCGACCTATAAATAAAGCAGGTCGAAATAAATAACTAACTTAGGCCAAGTCTTAGTATGATAGCTATTGTACATGTTGCAAGTAGGCATAGAACATTACTCAGCAAGCATCGGTTTGATTGGAACAGCATAAGGACACACACTTTCTATTTTTAGAAAGTTTCTATTTTTAGCAGGTTTCCATTTTTTGGAAAGTTTCTATTTTAGGAAAGTTTCTATTTTAGGAAAGTTTCTATTTTAGGAAAGTTTCTATTTTTGGAAAGTTTCTATTTTAGGAAAGTTTCTATTTTAGGAAAGTTTCTATTTTTGGAAAGTTTCTATCTTTGGAAAGTTTCCAAATTTAGAAACTTCTATTTTTAGAAAGTTTTGAAGTTAGGAAAGTTTCCTTATTTAGAAAGTCAACAGAAGTCAACTGAAAGTCAAAGTCAACCGAAAGTCAACTCAAAAGTCAAACTTGGTCAACATAGTCAACATTACTTTTAAAAGTGTAAATTATAATAATAACATAGGTTATAATGTTTATTAAAGTCAAAAGTGTATAATTATGTCTTAACATAAGTTTAATTAAATAAAATGAATTATTAAAGTTAATATAAGTTGAAATGTTATAATTAGTATAACATAAGTATTTAATTAATTAATTAAATATTAATCATAATATAAGTATTATTAATTAATAACGAATTTTAAATCATATCATAAGTAGTATAAATTAATAATGAATTATTAATTATATCATAAGTTTCTAATTATAATTATTAAATCATAAGTATTTAATAATTAAATTAAAATTAAATAATAAATAAGCCTTATAATAATTAAATAATAATTTAAGCTTTATTATAAGTCTTATAATAATATTCTCATAAAATAAATTTAATACTTATCATAAGTATTTTCCATTAATAATAAAAGTATTATTAATCATAAGTTTAATTAAAATGTTAATTAAATCATAAGTAATAATTAAATGATATAATAAATATATATCATAAGTCTTAAATAAAAATAATTACTTCTTATATCATAAGTAATTAATCAATAATGAAAATCATTATTTTTATCATAAGTTTTAATATTTAACCATAAGTTTTAATTCAAAAGTTCATCGGGTCATAACTTGAGCCCCGAGAATCAGTTTTCGGCGAGCCTTATATATATTTCCGCCTAGTCAATCCACCTGACACTTTAATGTGCTCAAGAACACCCCACAAACAGTAGCAAAGTCGTGATATACAGCCAATACACTACTTGGAACTTCAATTCAATCAAAAACGCGTTTTAGTTATAACGGGTGATCCGTGGCTCGGATTTCGATGACCCGAACATGAAAGTTCATCCCATCATCAATCCAAACACACTAGTACACCCTAAGAACTCTAAAAATGGTCACAAGGTCGGACCATAACTGAACCAATTCGTTTTCATACATTAATCTTTACAAAACACCATTTTAATCATATCCTAAGCTCCGGGAATTGAAACGACATGAATTCGGAGTCTAAAATTAATGTCTTGATGAGAGGAACTCATTTATATACTTTATTTTATGATCCACATCAGTTATATGTACAGAAACACACGAAAAAGCTGCTGTCCCAATTCTATCAAACCGAAAACATGAATTAACGAGCAATTCTACGCATATAATCAACAATACAATAACATATAAGTATCATACTATTAAAATAACATCAAAATACAGTAAAATATATGGGAAATCAAAAAGCTAGGGTTAGGGTTCATACCCTAATCAAGAATTGATTAACATTAACGCGTAGAGCTCGATACGGTGAATCCGGAAATGATGAAAGCCCTAAATCTTCAAGCTTGAAATAAAAAGATGATGATGATTATGGGTGGTGCAGGTGGCGGCTCAAAAGAAAGGAGAAAGAGAGGAGAAAATAAAATGAGGATAATTTAGGGTGAGAGAAAATACTAGCAATTTGAAATGAAAAAAAATGGAATAAATGAATTTTAGTCACAAACCACCCCTTCTATGGGGTTTCGGCCGAATGGGGGGTAGGGTGGGCCCCTCATGGCCCACTTTTGATATTTGCTAGATTAGTTGTGGCCCGAATGCCCGAACGAAACCCGAAACGCGAAAATACGATTACGCGATTGAAAATTCGGAGAGATAACAAATACGCGACGAAAAATAAATATAAATACTATATATAATCATATGACATTAAAATATCATATTTAAAATAATTAGGACTTAAAAATCCCAAAAGCTCGACCGTTGGTTTGAAAACCGAAAAGATTCGCCGGATAGAAATCCGCGACACGTAGAAACGTATAACTTAAAACATGAATACAAATATTCATATAACATATAATAATTAATATATTATTACAAAAATAACAATATAAGTCATAGAAATGACGTGGCACGAATGACAATTAACGGTCGTTAAATAATTAACGGCAAAAGATAACGGAAAAAGTAGGGTCGTTACAATAGTGATTCTTGAACTGACAGAGTTTGTGATGTTATCTGTGTTGTTGATTCGGATGTTGACTGTACTGACGATGCTGGTAACGCTGACGGTACTGTTGATGCTATTGGTAAAGCAAGTTTAGCTTGTTAATCACACACCATTTTTGTCAGGGTTTCTACTCTTCCTTCTATCATTTTGGTTCGCTTAACTGATTTATGGTTAGGGCTAGATTAGATAATCTCTAAGACTTTAGAGATTACATAATCGCCGCAGAATGTTTCTCCAATGAAGTTATGAATTAATACTTCGTCAGTTATTGTTGTTGGTACTCCTTGGTATCTATGGTGCGTATGACGTTGATGCTCGTGGGACAGATTGTGAAGTTGAGGTTTACGACGCGATTGTGGTTGGAGGTGGTAATGGTACTGTTGGCGTTGATGATGGTGGTACTGGTTATGCTGCTGATGCTGCTGCTGGTGTTTGTAATCTCTGCACCATATTCTCCAAAGCCACTACCCGAGCGCGAAGCTCGTTGACTTCTTCTATTACACCGGGGTGATTGTCGGTTCGGACGAGCGGATAAATAAAATATAAAATTTGATGTAATATATAATCGTAACGAGATACTCTGGAAATGAGCGAGAAAATGGTGTTTCGGACAGGTTCGCCGGTAAGTGCTTCAGGTTCTTCGTCAAGAGGGCAATGTGGTAGATGGAAGGGATCACCTTCTTCTTGTTTCCAATGATTGAGGAGGCTACGAATCCATCCCCAATTCATCCAGAATAGGTGATGACTGATTGGTTGATCTATTCCGGTCACACTGCTTTCGGAGCTTGAATGGGATTCCATTTCGGAATCTGAGTGACTTGAACTGATGACGAATTCCATTTCATACGATTGGATAAAGGATTTTTTTTTCCGATATGAAATGATTTTGGCTAACGGATGGTATTCTAATTACATAGATATCCATAGATATAGAACAAAAGATTTCGTAGATTACGGAGGAATTTACGGGATATGTCAGGTAAAGTTTAAAGTAACAGATACGATAAGATATGATTTAGCAGATACGCTAAGATATGAATTTTATCTATACACTACTCATGCAATTAATGTAGCAAGACGTGTCTAAACTAGTAATGATAAGCAGGTAATTTCCTAAGAATGACATGCAGACACGGTCGAAGTCCAGACTCACTAATGCATCCTAACGACTTATCAGTTAGACACACTAATGCAGACATGGTTCGCTAAGACCACCGCTCTGATACCAACTGAAAGGACCCGTTCATATACATTATAAACGATTCACAATAGTTGATTACATTGCGAGGTATTTGACCTCTATATGATACATTTTACAAACATTGCATTCGTTTTTAAAAGACAATCTTTCTTTACATCGAAAATTGACAGGCATGCATACCATTTCATAATATCCACTATTCAACTATAAATTAATTTAATAATAATCTTTGATGAACTCAATGACTCGAATGCAACGTTCTTCGAAATATGCTATGAAAGACTCCAAGTAATATCTTTAAAATGAGCAAATGCACAGCGGAAGATTTCTTTAACACCTGAGAATAAACATGCTTTAAAGTGTCAACCAAAAGGTTGGTGAGTTCATTAGTTTATCATAATCATTTATTTTCATCATTTTAATAGACCACAAGAATTTCATTCCCAGTTCTCATAAATATACGTCCCATGCATAGAGACAAAAATAATCATTCATATGGTGAACACCTGGTAACCGACATTAACAAGATGCATATATAAGAATATCCCCATCATTCCGGGACACCCTTCGGATATGATATAAATTTCGAAGTACTAAAGCATCCGGTACTTTGAATGGGGTTTGTTAGGCCCAATAGATCTATCTTTAGGATTCGCTTCAATTAGGGTGTCTGTTCCCTAATTCTTAGATTACCAGACTTAATAAAAAGGGGCATATTCGATTTCGATAATTCAACCATAGAATGTAGTTTCACGTACTTGTGTCTATTTTGTAAATCATTTATAAAACCTGCATGTATTCTCATCCCAAAAATATTATATTTTAAAAGTGAGACTATAACTCACGTATCAATATTGAGATTCAATATTGCAGGAAAGGTACGTAGACGCAACGGAAATGATAAACACTATATTGACCTCAAGAGCATACCCATGAACCATACTCAATCACCTCCATAGCTATAACCCATAATTTTCTTAATCCTATCCTACTCGAAAAACAATTTCGAAATCACTCGGACAGCACTCCGTCGTAATATTTTATGTATACTAATAATATCTTGAAATAATACGGAGTAAATATATATGTACATCGATTGAGAGAGTTTAGAGAAAAATATTTTCAGGTTTCTATGAAATAATGAAACCTATTGAATTCTATTTATAATAGATTTTTGAATTATTAAAGTGAATTATTAAAGTATGAATTATTAAAGTGAATTATTAAAGTATGAATTATTAAAGTGAATTATTAAAGTATGAATTATTAAAGTGAATTATTAAAATATGAATTATTAAAGTGAATTATTAAAGTTAAAGTAAAGTAAAAATAAAGTAAAGGTATAGTTTAAGTATAGTAAAAGTATAAAATTATGTACGTATAATACGCGTATAAATATATATAATATTAATTTAAATTGTTATATATATTTAATAAAATAAAATATAAATATCGTTATCTTTATCATACTAGTTAAATAATGAGTTGTAAAAAGTGATTCTAGATATTTATAAAAGTTATATACGTTTTAATAATAAAGTTCTTTTTAAATTGAAAACGTTTTTGTACGTTTGAAACTAAATAGATCAATCGAGTCTTTATGAGATTCAATCTTCCACTATCCTTTGTCTAGTTCTCAATGATTGACAATTTATTCTTATTTATAAATCACTTTACCATTTTTCGAATATTGTTAAAATGGAAAGATTTCTCAAATCAACGTGGGCCTTTCAACAGAGACTTGTAATCATAATTCAATATATCTGATAATTCAATCATTTGATCTTATCTTCTAATTTCATTGATAAACATTTTGAAACAGATACAATCATATAAAGTATTTAATCTAATATTTTGTTTACGTTTCAAGTTATAATATATATACACATATACATATATAATCATATTCGTTTAATGGTTCGTGAATCGTTGGAACTTGGTCGAGGTTGAATGAATGTATGAACATAGTTTAAAATTCTTGCAATTTAACTTAACAAATATTGCTTATCGTGTCGGAAACATATAAAGATTAAAGTTTAAATTTGGTTGGAAATTTCCGGGTTGTCACAGAGAAGGAGGGAATGTGGGTTCCCATATAGATCATGATGGTTCCCATAATAGATCTGTATGGGAACCGCACTGCAAAGAAGGTTTTATCCAAATGGACCCGAAACAAAGATTTTCACCAAAACCTTATATGGCCCGCGTCTCAACTGCCTTACAACCTTTCTCATCAAAACCCATATTTTATGTGTAGCAATTTGGCAAAATATGTTTTAGTTCCAAATAAATCATATTTTGAGGGGGAGAAAAAGACCAAGAAAATAAAGGTTTTATCAAAACATGACACGTCATATATTGAGGGGGAGGGTAAAAGGATTAAAACCAACATGAGTTCCATCCAAAATGGCTTCTACATACTTCTGTGTAGAACCCGCATCTCAAAGTGGTGTCAAACACACTTCAAGGTGGTGTTAAACATCAAAATGGCTTTTGCACAAATAACAGTGTAAAACCAGTATTTTCACACATAACTCTCCCAAGAAATCAAAGCTAAAATGTGTAACTATCAAGAGGGAGTTTAAAGATTCAAATGTCAGTAATGACGGAGGATGTGTCCTGGTGACTGCCTCAAGAGGATGTGTCTAGATGACTGCCTCAACCAAAACAGTCACCAAATGACGGAGGATGTGTCCTAGTGACTGCCTCAAGAGGATGTGTCTAGATGACTGCCTCAACCACAACAGTCACCAAATGACGGAGGATGTGTCCTAGTGACTGCCTCAAGAGGATGTGTCTAGAAGACTGCCTCAACCACAACAGTCACCAAATGACGGAGGATGTGTCCCAGTGACTGCCTCAGGAGGATGTGTCTAGATGACTGCCTCAAATATGGAATGACCCAACAACTTGATGCAAATTAAGTGGTTGGTGTCTCGAACTGCCGAAGGGGTTTCGAAAAACATGAATAGGAACCCTGCTTATCGGTTGGAAATCCTCTATCAACACCTTATTGAAATTATAAGGTGGGACCTCAACGTCAAACAGCGTCAAACAGGGTCCAGAGGTCAGACTTATCTTGATGAGGGAGATCTGTCTAGTTCAACGGAGAGGCAATATGACAATGTTTAGGCTTACCTTGGTAGATTTATCAGACCTCCGGAAGGATGATCACCTTAACGATCAATCAGCCTTTAAGCCTGATAACACACACTCCTTAGAGAGTGTAACAACTGAAAGAGATGTGTCACCTCATGACATATCAATGACTTCAGGACGCGATGTAACATCTTCCTACATTACATTGATTTCTACCGACACCAATGCAGTGTTAGGTATAGTTGGAAGACTTAGTATAACCGAGAGCGACATAGTCGCACAAAAGTCCCATGATACTTCAATCATGGAGGTGTATAGCTTGCTAACGCCGACTAGAACTTCGGTGACCAGTCATCCTCAACATCCACCAAGGTTAAACTTGGACCTACCAATACCGGTGAGGTCCCCAAATCCGGAAACAGTTTTGGTTTCAGAAAACTTGTCTAGTGTAACAACTAGCATGCCTGATTTAAAACTGTCTAGTATAACAATTAGCTTGATTTTTACAAAACCAAAAACGGTTTCTGAAAGATCCGGTTTTCCCTGAGGATCAAACTTTTACCTTAACCTATTTGTTTCTTCTTAGCAGGTACACATTCACTCTCTAATGATAATCATATATGCTCTCTCTCTGCTATTTTGCGATGAACACGGGATGCCATATTCGTGCTACACATGCTGAACACGGTACACCATATTCATCATGCGGAGAGAATGACACACGAGTCAAAATCAAACCAATCACGGTCACGAAAAAGACGACTCAACATTTGAGGGGGAGCAAAAGAGGTTTACACAAGATCATATCAAACTGTTTTCAATTCACAAAGATGGTCGAAAGTCAAAGATCAAGACCTCATCCCCAGAACTAAAGAAGAAGACAAAACAAATCAACCATAACACTCCCAGATCAAACTCAGTCTATGTGTAAAAGTTCGTGTTCAAAGCTGATAGCAACAAAAGCTTCATAGCTTCAAACCGAAATCAATGACCAGAAGAAGGCTGCACAAGAAACTGCAAGAGCATGATCATGGGAGAGTTACATCTTTTGAAAACCCCTCGCCAAGGACTAATTGCTGATAATTAAAGGGAAGACTGTTGACAAAGGGAAAACTATTGACAACTAACACTGTTTTGAAAACCCCATGCCAAGGGGGAGATTGTTGACAATGAATATTGTCTATTATTTGTGGCATGCGGTTTTAGTTAGTTTTAATGTAATAGGTAGTTTACTTGTTATGTTATTAGTTAGTTTAACCATGGTAAATGTAACTTACCATGTCATGTTACCACTTGGAGGTTGCTAGTATAAAAGCAACCTCCCACTCTCATTTGTAATAAGTTGAGTTAACTAGTGTGTGTAATCTTAATATTATTCTCTCAATTATCTCTCATGCTAGTTCTTGTACATCTTCACTACCAAAACCCATAAACACTTAATATAAACCGATCGGACCCTGGAATTGGGGCTAACAGGACAGATTGTGTCCTGGTTGTGAAAAAGGGAAACATCACCATGCCTCATTCAAATCAAAGCAAATCTCATCTGTTGAGAAACCATTTCATTTACTTCATATGGATCTTTTTGGTCATGTTAATGTGGCCAGCTGTAGTGGGAAGAAGTATACACTGGTTATTGTTGATGAATATTCCAGATACACCTGGGTATTCTTTTTGAAGCAAAAGAGTGAAGCTGCCGATGAAATTATCAATTTTATTAAAAGAATGGAGCTTTTAAATGGGCAACTGGTGAAACAGCTAAGAAGTGATCATGGTACAGAATTCCGAAATGCTACATTAGAAGAATTTTGTGCTGATAAAGGTATTTCACAGAACTTTTCTGCTGTGAGAACACCTCAACAAAATGGTGTTGCAGAAAGAAAAAACTGAACTCTCATTGAAGCAGCAAGATCTATGTTAGCTGAGTCTGGGCTGAAAAATTCATATTGGGCAGAAGCTGTGAACACTGCATGTTTTACCCAGAATAGATCTTTAATAGTGAAAAGACATCAGAAAACTGCTTATGAAGTTCTCAAAGGAAGAAAACCCTCAATCTCATTTCTTCATGTATTTGGCACTCCCTGTTTCATTCTAAACAATAGGGATCAGCTGGGCAAGTTTGATGCCAATGCTGATGAAGATATATTCTTGGGATATTCCAACATGTCAAAGGCATATAGGGTTTTCATAGTTTTTGTCATCATCAAATAGGGGGAGATTGTTGAGTCCCCAAAATAATTAAGGATTTAATTATGACAAAACTGTAATTTATTTGCACTAAAATGTTATGTTCAGTCAGCACAAGTTTGTTTGTGTATAGACAGCAGATATTGCTGTGTCGAGTGTTTAGTTTGCCGCTCAGTCTACCAGCACAAGGTAGACAGTGTTCTTCAATTAGCACAGGATGTGTACTCAGCAAATCAAGAACATGAAGTGGCTCAGCAATGAAGAACCAGCACAGCTGGAATGCAGCTTACTACACAAGACAGCTATGCTCCATTATAAGCATAGTAGTTTCCCGAGTGGTCTACATCAATGGTACTATTCAACAGAAGTCTAAGACAAAGTTGAACAGAAAAGGACACGTGTCGGCGGCTGATAAGTGACCTTACAAGACCACATGGGAATGCAGAAGTTTAACGCATGTGCAGACATGGGTTATACTTTGTCAACACCTAGGGAACACAACATTCTATTTGTATAATCAAATAGTGGTGCCAAACCGAATTGGGGTGTTCCTGCCAATAGCTACCAAAGAGGAAAGAGGAGAGCATGCTCTCTGATGTAGTTGTCCCCACAAGTACAGATATCCTATGTACCAGTGGACAATAGAACCATTACACGGTTAATAGGACTACTATAAATTGTTGTATCCACTATTGTAACAACTAGTGGTGTGGGTTTATTTTTATAGAGTCAAAACGTGTAATAGCTGTTAGTTTACCTCTTAGCTATAATCTAGGTAATCTGTATCAACCAACTATCATTCCGCCAAGGATAGTTGTGATTCTTTGTGATTCAATCAATAAAGAATAACTGTTGAAAATTACCTGTGACTCTATTTATTTGCATGCTTGAATACTAATCGTGTTTAACTGTTAAGTTATTTTAAAAGGAATTGTATTCACCCCCTCTACAATACTCCTGTTGTTATCAAGGGACCAACAACTTTATTATACTTTATTATACGTCTTCATTGTGTGTGTGTGTGCAGGTGGACGGGTTGGAAAGGATCCTTAAACTTGCCATTGTATGTTCTTATCGGGTCCTCCTGTACACGCACGCCATAGGCTGGTGTATCATTCTGTTGCAGGTAACCTAAATGAGGGTTCTTTGAGATGTCCTCCACATTGGTTTCAAAGTTAGCATCTACTTATTTTGTTTAGTTCCAACATCATCTGATATATGATGCAGATTTTTGAGTTCAGACGTTGTGGAGTTGAACGAAAACGTTGCATGTGAAATTAGCAGTGCAGATAAATTAGTTTTAACAGAGCTCATGATTAATGGTGTTTCGAAGACAAAAAGATAAAAGAAGTCATCTCTCTCTTATATTGATTTGTATGCCAAGAAAAGCTTATAGATATGCTCAAAAGCTCAGGAAGAACTGAACATGCTCTTTATACAATTCCAATATATCTCAAGAAGGGTGCAACCGTTCAAGGTTAGATTCTATTAGCTTAATTTTTTCTTTAAACCAACTTTTATTTCATAAAGGTCTTTCAGACGTCAAAATGGGTTGTTTGACTGGTCGAAATCGGGCCTGTTCGGGGTGAATTTGCTGGTTACAATTTCATGTCCGTTTTAAGTTGTGTTTTGCGTCATTATGGTTACAAAAACAATACGACTACCATTATAATTTGACACTATTGAATCAAAAAAGCTAGTAGGTCCGGATTCAATATAGAGTTCGGGAAGCTTTCAATCCACTAGCCCCATTTTCTGCTTGTAGCTAAAAGATTTCATTTACAGTTTGCGATGGGATAAAATACAACCCATATTGACCCGTGACCCGGTTAGTAGTAAATGACTTACTACCTGTACATAGCTAAATCCCGTAGCGACAAAAAATCCGGGGGTGATAATGAAATTTTAATATGATGTCAGTTTATTATTGCCATGGAAAAATTGTATGATTTAAACTAAACATTATAATCGTCTTATCTGTCTTGACGGGTTGAAATTGATCTAAATACTTCTGTTAGTTCATTTCATACTCTGATATTATGGTAGCGGTTTATTCATGTGCAAAAAAGGGTCCGAGTTTATGAAATAATGGAAATCACACATGTTTTTGAAGGTAGTTTCATAAAAGGTTATCAATTGAATGGAAGAAATTTTTCAGCGGTTAATATTGGCAGCAAAATTAGTTGGGAAAGTTGAACTCAAAGCCAAGTTTGAAGAATCAATTTTAAAGATCAAGAGGGATATTGTTTTTGCAGCCTCATTATACTTGTAGACATAGGTTGATTACCACAAGTATGCATATATTAACTTATAATAGTTCAATGACGGTTAAACTTATAATAGTTCTAAGACGGTTTACAGAGTAGTACACTTTTATTCTTTTGCAGTCATGTTACTTCTCTGTCCATTTAAATGGATTCTAAGGCATTGACTTGGTATTTAATCAATGTTTTATGTGTATATTTCGTAGAGATTGTATTATATACAGAGTATGTTTAAACCTAAAAAAAAAAAAAAAAAAAAAAATTATCACTTCAAAGGCTGTCAAATGTCTAGCATCTTTGAAGATACCAAAGATGGAAGACATGCGAGAAGTAACAATCGTGTATCAATAATCACATGCTCTTTTAGGATTTCCTTTCCTTGTGTTTGTGTCGATGTTGTTTAGGTTGTTTGTATTCTGTTCGTATCGTTGTGTAGTTTGTTTCGTTTACGTTAGTTAAATTCCCTATCAATCACATTAACCCGTTGGCAATCACAACCTCAACCAAGATATTTTTCTATTTTAGTTTTTTTAACTAAATAGATATTGATACTTGCAAACGCATTGTATCTTTTTTATTTTTTAGTTTCTACTCCAAAATGAAATCCGTTAGTTTCTACTCCAAAATGAAAATCCGTAAGTTTGCATCTTTTTTATATTGAACTAATATTTGTTTGATCATTCACATAAATGTGACAACAAACATATTTTATTTTATAACTTCCTATGAAGAAATCCCGCGAATGCGCGGGTTATAAACTAGTCTTCTTCGAATTAAATATCAAACTGCTACTTAGACGCAAGCCGCAACACGCTAGTACCAGCTAGCGACTTGCGTATTACGAAGCTCGTACTGGTTAGCACTTGAGCATGTGGTACGCGATTCGGAGACACACAAGAACCGAATTGCGTCTTGATTACAACAAGTTAAGGAGCCCGCGCTTCGCAGCGGAACTCCAAAGCAAGCCCTAATTGAAAATCAAGTGTTTGGGAAAAAAACAATGTGTATGAAAGGTGACCCAAACCATTTGACATTTTTTAAAAGGCATCTGTTTTGTGAGTAGTTAGTTTTGTTGTGTTCGTAAAATTATTTCGAGTTCAACGGTATTATTGGGGAAATTTAACTCGCGGCGAGCAAGAAGATATGTCCCATAAGATTTTTTTTTATTTTGAAAATTTTTGGTTGGGGGGCCGATTTGTATTTTGACCAAAGTTGGGGGTCATTCGATTTGTATTTTGAGCAAAGTTGAGTGGTTATTTTGAAGAAGTGAATTCATAGTTTTGGGGGTTGATTTGTATTTTGATCAAAGTTGAGGGTTATTTTTAAAAAAATAGATTTTAGTAATATAATAATATTAAGAATAGTATATTGAATGTATTTATTTATTTATAATTATAATATAATTATAATTGAGTAAATTTGCAACTTTTTAAAAGGGGGATGATTCTCACACACACTTTTTTGATCCTCACACACCAATTGATTATTATTAGAAGAGTAAAAAGTTAAAATAGATATGTGAGAATTAAAAAAGTGTGTGTGAGAATTATCTCCCTTTCTAAAAAGACAAAAAATTAATATCTCAAAAAATGATATGTTTGATACCCACCTCCCTTTTGGAGTAAAGTGATATGTGCACAGTATCCGGTTTAATCTGCCAAACCGGTTAAATACCCGAACCGTTCCTTAAATAAAAAAAGAACCGTATCCATTCGTCCCTCTGTTCATCGTATTCCTTGGAATCTCTTTCACTTCGATCTTTGATTTCCATTTTTTTTTTTCCAAATCGTCATTTAATTTGTATTTTTTTTATTTGTTATATTCTTTTCCCTATGCTAATCTATCAAATTTTGATCAATTTCGTTTTTTTTTGGAACGAATTTTAGGGTTAGGGTTCGTCGTTCAATATTCAAATTAATCATTTTCCACCTGGATCCGTCATATATTCGTACTCTATTTTTCACGATGACAAATAGCCCTATATGAATTGATCGTAAATTGTAGTTTTCATGTCGTAATTTATATCTAGGGCTTTCACGCGTTCGGGTTGTAAAATTTATTGTTTTCTTCGTAAATTGGTTGAGGGTTTCGGTAAGTATGCTCGTAAATTAGGTTTCATTGATTCTTTCGATTGAATATTGATTGATTTACGCATATTATAATTTCTTAGGGTTAGGGTTTGAAGAATAATTGGGGATTTTATTATTTTATTAAATTAGCTGTTTTTTTACCTGAAATTAAGTCCAATTAATGAATTTGGCACTTGTGTGGCTGAATTTGAAATTTGTTTGTATTAGTTAAGAAATTTGTGTCATTTGTTATTCTGAAATTTGTTTCAGTTTCAATTATCAGTTAGAATATATTTTTCCTCTAAGTTTTGAAATTGAATCTACATATTGGAGAATGTGTTTGGTGCCAATGAGCATCAACATACCATGTCTGCATGAAAATTAATGATGTGAATATAAGTGAATGGTTCTGTAAGTTTCAGCCGAAATGTATAGAATACTAACAGCTTTGTGTTGATATAGGAAAACCAGCCGGATGTTTGATTTTTGGTCCCTTCTATTTTGTGAATTTGTTTTCTATCAATTGTGCAGATAGTTTGGTGCATTTTTATGTACGTTAAGGACACATATTATATTTGTTGTTTCATCCTTTGTTCAGTATAATTCGTTAGACTCGTAAAGACTTGAGGTTTTCGGTACTTGACTAATATGATAGCTTCAAAGTTATATCTAATTTTCTTACATTAAGTTATCAATATATCTTACCTATACATATTATTAAGTTATCAATATATCTTACCTATACATATTATTGCAGGCTGTGATGGGAACCAAACGGGCCTTTGATGAAGATCTTCAGGAGTTTATCAAGTACCCAAAACATGTCGATTTTGGTAATAAACCTTCTTTTTAAAATAATTATCTCTTGAAACATTTCAAAATGTTACAATTGGAGGGCTCAAGAAGGTTAATTATATCACATTTTGTATAATCCTCTGTTATCTGCATTGCCTTTTGACCTTTTGAAGTATCAAGTATTTCATCTGCTAGTTAGTCTGGTGGTGCATTCTGACAGGTTATTTGTCTACAATCTGTTTGAAAAAGAGATTAAACTAATTGCTTCTTTTGTAAGAACATTTCTACATGTCCTGCTTCTGTTTAATCTGATTCGGTTTTGACTCTGCCTTGAATAGGTGAAGCTGAACGTAAATACTTCCATAAACGTGACAACGAGGAAAGTGAAAATGACATTTCTGTCCCTCATATGGTTTACAACGAGTTAAAAATCAACTCTCCATTACCATTGGTAACCGGAATCGAAGCCGGTGAAGATGATGTCATGCCGGGGCCCGTGCTCCCTAATAATTTTTTCTCCGATTATTTCGGATACACGTTTCCGAGACGTCAAATTTTTCATTACGATGATATATACTTGTCTTTATTAAATGCGTCTCCCAGGAAAACTATTCCTATTGGTCCAGATCAGCAGGCTGATGTTCCTGAATACGACCCAAAGTTTGCTACAGTTTATAAGGACAAAGGAGGAATCGAACGTTTTCTGGGACGTTGTGTGACTACGGTAGCGCTTTCCGTTGTTGATTCGGATAATAAAACCTACTGCGAGTGTTTGGATGGTGGTTCGATTAGGTGCGTGCAGGCTCATGTTAAGGAAGCGCGATTACGTTTAAGAAAATGTTTCGGGGATGAAATATTTGTTGAAATGGGAATGGTTGATATGGGGGAAGAAGTTGCGCTGATGTGGACTGAAGAAGAACAAAGATTATTTCATCGAGTTGTTTATTCGAATCCTTCATCGATTGGGAATTCGTTTTGGAAGCAACTTGCAATTGTGTTTCCTTATCGAACGAAGAAGGAACTCGTGAGTTATTATTTCAATGTGTTTATTTTGCGTAGACGAGCTGTTCAGAACAGATCGCATATTCTGGACATTGATAGTGATGATGATGAATGGCGGGGAAGTTATGGTGGGAGTTTTGGGGAAGATGATGATTTGGTAGTTGGTGATCATGATGATGATGTTGGCGTTGGCCGAAGTTATGATGATAATGATGTCATCAATGATCAATTTCTTGAGAACAATTTGTGTAAGGAAGGTGATGTAAACTCATCTGGTATTGTGGATGAGACTAAGGATCATACAATTGAAGGGTAGTAAGAAACAGAGCTGAATACAGAGTTAACAAAAGATGAGTCACATCGTTTATTATTTATGAAATAATTAGGTGTCATAAAGGGCGATAACGTTACCCCGTTAGTCCAAATTTTGGTAGGATATGTTTGTTACGCGACATGAGTTTGTTTCAGTTTCCATTTTTTTTTTTTTACTTATGTACATTATTTTTGTTGGGTTTTGATTTTAGTTTTGAGATAATTTATATGTGACCAGGGTCGCCCAGTTAATTTACAAGTTTATCTTTGATAAATAAAATGATCTTTATAGTAGTTAAATTTTTCAATATATAATTTTTATTTCTTTGTGTCAATAATATTCTATATCAATAAATGGGTTATCATTTCAGCTGTTCAAAAATAAATAAATAAATAAATGGGTTATCATATAAGCGTTTAAAAAATTTGGGAACTTCAAAATTTTTCTCTCTCTGGAGACACCTTTTATGTTGACATTACCAATTGGAAATTTGGAATCTGGTTACTCTCTGGCTTTTGTCCATGGGTTCAAGTTGCCGTTAGATCTTTATAAACCAGGATAATGTGGGTTGAATGAGGTTGACTTTGGTCAATCAGGTGAAAGTTACGGTTATTCTAATCGAAAGAACCCATGGCCAACTTCTTAAATGGGAAAGTAGGTGTAGGGGCGGATTTGAAGACGTGCAACACGTGCGTTCGCACATGCCCCATAATTCAAAGGGGCCTATGATGTTAGTACTTAACCATATTTTTTAGTGTATACTGAACTTATTCGTACATATAGTTAAAACTTTTGTATACAAAAATGCCTATTTTTTGTTGATTGAACATGGTCCATATGAAAAATGAGAATTGACGGGACGACCCTGAGTAGGTGCAACACCCGTCATTTGACAAAGTTATAGGGATGATCACGTCGTATGTACAAAATTTCACATATAGGTTTAAAGCAGTTTTTATGTTAATGGTCCTCCTAGTTCTCACTTGTCATGTGAACGGTTATTGACATTTACAATCGTTAAAAAAATCTGTCCAAAAGTCGACTTCTGATAGATTTTGAGACAGTTTGATTAACGATGCATTTTCGATGGCATAATGAGCAATAATACGAGCAATTATTGCTGACGGATACGAAAATTGCCATCCTAAATACTTCACTAATTATACATTTTTTCATCAAATAATTTTTTCAAAAATTCCTTGTTTCTACGTTTTTTTGCCTGTTTTTCCCCAGCCAGTTCCATTGATACCTAAATCAAAACAAAATATTCCCAACAACACCGAATTGTATAAAACATCACAAGTATCCATACATAATCATCTTTCGTTGTCCAAAATAATTGTAGCATACTAAAACAACATAACATCTACAAACAAAGAACGAAATAGCATATTTAAGATTAGATAATATAAGATTTTCAAGCAGGAAGTTTGGTAGATGCTTCATAATTTCGATCAACTACTTACACATTCCCTTCCTAACTTCTTCTGTCACAACTTTACCACACTCGACTTCTTTTTGAAGACGCTTCTCGCATTGTTCAAGCACGAAAGTTTGATAAATGTTTCATGTACTTCACGCATCTCCTCCGTTGTTTGCTGTCTCTTTCTACCTACACTCTGTGATGGCCTTATATATTATTTTTAAATGGGAAAAGCTAAAATTAAATTAGCAAATAAATATCCATATGAACGAGCACATTGGCTTCCGGTAGAGGGTAAACCTCGTATAATCAAGTTCCCCGAGCACGAAACCTGGTAACTTATATATATATTTTTAAAAATCAATTAAAAAGTTCGTTAGAAATCCGTCGCTAAAATTAAAATTTTTCGACGAACCGGGGAAAATTATATTATTTGTTTCTTTATTGATATTTTATGCAAACCTTCTTAAACGTCCATAGGAAATATATCTCAAATGTTATACGTGTCCGACGGATTTGGGATGGCAATAAAAAGGCAATATGTATTCTATCCGTCCCATATTAATAGGTTTCAGACAAAAAAACACACCGTTTAATAAATTTTATCATTACATTGTAATTTTTCTTTACTTTTAACTTAATTATATTTTCTTATATGTAGAATTTAAGAGTATTCGAGAACTTTACCTTATTATTCTTATTTATTTATGAACGTTGACTATTAATTTGAGACAACCCAAAATAAAATATCGGACTATTGATATGAGACAGAGGAATCGTTATTAAATTCGCCTATCGTAAATCGGTCGAGAAACCTTATATTTAGGGATGAATTATTGAAGGATGCCTTTCCGTAGCTCATTCGTTTCTAAATTGTCGCTAATACATGATAAATTAATTACCGGTTGTATTTGTTGAGTCAACAGCAATCGTAGATTTATTGGCGTCTTAACTGTCGTTTAGAGTCTAAATTGAATTCCAGGCAGGATTTAAAACTCATGGAAATTTGATTCCACCATTTTTATGGCGTCTTTTTTTTTTTTTTTTTTAATTTCCTACTTATTGGCAGGAAGTCACTCGGAAAACAATCTCTTTATCCGTCAAATAGAGAAAGGGATAACTTTCTCTACTTTTGAGAAGTTTTTCGCTCTGGGTGGATCAATGACTTGTTTTTATTCTTGGATAGGAGAAGGATTGTCTACATCTTACATCCCCACACGTCACTCATGTGATATTGAGTTTTGTTGTTGTTATTGTTGTTGTATTTTTGGAAATTCATCAAAAAACCGTCAGAACCTTGAGCCGAAAATATTGGTCGTCAAAAAGCCATCGCTAATTCTAAATTTTCAAAAAGTGCCCCTTCGCTTAAATTTAACTCCGTAACAAATTAAACTAGTTCCATTTTTAGTAATCATTACGATTACCGTTCAACTTCATTTCCTTCTACGTACATTTTAATTCTATTACCCTCACCTCATACATCAACACGTATTCGTCAAAGCTTGACTTACGCATCCACAACCAATATTAACAACCCCTATATATACATCCTTTCATGCATCACCTCTATTAACAAAATTTGCTCACCTATATAATATATAATATAATTAATAAAACAAAACAATGGAAGACGATTCCAAAAACAACAATTCAAAACCATCTAATTCCGAGCTCATGGCAAGTGCTAAGGTGGTGTCCGATGCCGTTATGGGTAAGGAAACCGACAAGGGAAAAATAGCTGGCGCCGCGGCAGATATAATTGACGCGGCATCCAGCTATGGAGTGGTTGATGAGAAAACCGGGGTGGGAAAGTATGTGGACCAAGCCGGGGACTATCTTCATAAGTATGAAACCACCAATTCTACCAGTGCTATCAAAACCGATGGTTCGGGCAACAAGACCACCGAAACGACAACAACCACACACTCGACCGGTCGAAAAGATGATGACGAATGATGAGTCACGGAGATGTTAATACGAGAGAGTGTAATGAAAGTTTGACATATGTGGTTTTTAAGAGTTGGAGAAAAGATTTTTGTGTATGAGATCCTTTTTTATTTTCTAGATTAAATTTGAATATTTGAAAAAGGATTATAAGTATGCAATTCATTTACTCCGTATAATTTGTTCTGGTGAAATAAGTATTAAATTCACTCGGTATGAGTTCTTCCGTTCGGAGGACTTATTACCTGAGGTTTTACCTTCTATGAGAGAGCCAATGTGCTTGTTCGTAAGGGTATTTCCTTGCTTACTCAAAAAAAATATTAGCATTAAAATAAAGAACACGTACAATTGAAAATAAATGTAGGCCTCCAAAAAGAAATAGAAGTAGATAATGTAGGGCCTATGAATATATGTGGATTATTCTAAAGGCTGTCATTTATGCGCATAGAACCAACGAAGCAGTGCTTCAGTAGTATTCGGCCCAAATGATCCCTAGGACCCACGCATGTTGATGTTATGCGAGGTGTATACGAAATAGTTATATTTTTACTACGAAATACTATTAAATACGATACAATTTTACACAAGTTATTTATTTATTTATTTATAGAGTGGATATATCTAAACCTTGCTACAACACTATAGGCAGTGTACCTAATCGTAGAGTAGTGTAGTTTTTAGTAAGTCAGGTTCGTTCGGCAGGGAGCTAGCCAAGTTTAACGCTATATTTTATTTTAAACTATATTTGTATATAAATATATATATAAGTAGCATTATTATAAAAAAGGGGTTTTACCGTTTAATGACCGGTTTGTCGATTTTATGTCTTAAGTCGCAATTAAAACCTAATGTAAAATATTAAATATTCAAATGACTTAATTTAAAGCGTAAAGTAAATGACGATAATAAAATTGCGATAATTAAAAGTGCGATAAATAAAATGACGATAAATAAAATTGCGATAATTAAAAGTACGATGAGATATAAAATAAAGGAATTATGCTTATTTAAACTTTCGTAATCATGATGTTCGATTTATTGATTTTAATTTATTACCATGGGTTAATTGTCCTTTGTCCTGGATTATTCGATATGTCCATACGGTTTTGTCCATAATAGTTCATCAGTCATAAATATAAAGTGCGAGGATCTTCGTCAAATTATCCTTATACCCGAAGTCAAATATTCCAACTAATTAGGAATTCGAACTGTAATAAGGTCTTAATACTTTCTTTAATGAATACACCAGATTATCGACTGCGTGTAGTCCAAGGTTTTAATACTTTGTTAACAATTACACCAATTACCCTTGAATGTAATCCACCCCTGTTTCAACGAGTCCATTGACTATTAATCCATCCCCGTGTCCGGTCAAATGAACAATAATTTGTATTTATAAATATCCCGCCCACCGTACCCGATTAAGCGTATGTGGTTATTTATAGATACGTCAAATTGTAACCTTTATATTAAATTAACGAGGTATCGTTTAGTTAATATAAAGCCCATTAATAGCCCATAGTCTAATTTCCACAAGTGTCGATCTTTTGTCCAAACCCAATTATGGTCCAAAGCCCAATAACCCCGTCTTAAATATTTAGCTCAATATCATGATTACTTCGATTTAAATAAGCATAATAATAACTTAACTACTAGACATTAATTTAAAAAGGTTAAACATAACTTACAATGAGTATTAATAGCGTAGCGTTACACGGACAGAGTTTCGATTTACAAACTTAAAACATTCGCCACTATAACCTTATTATTATTAAACTTAAATTAAAATTAAAATTAAAAAATATAAATATAAATATATCGTAGATAGATAGATAGAAAAAGGTGTAAAAATTCGTCGACCAAACGCTTCAATTTATAGGACCTGACATGCTACAGTGTGTCATGCGATCACATGGGATTTAGGCAGGATGGCCATGCGATCGCATGGCAGCCTTTTCCTGCACACAATGATTCCAAAACGTGGGCTGCGCGTATTTATTTAATATATAATATAATATATATAATTTTATATAATTAATTATATATTATATTATATTCTTGTGCATTGTTGACTTGTAATTTTAGCTCCGTTGCGTCGCGCGTTGATAGTTGGTTCATGTCCCGGTTCTGGATTTTCGAACGTCCTTGCGTACAATTTAATATCTTGTACTTTGCGTTTTGCGGCTTGTACTCTTGTAACTTTTAAACGTTTCTTATCAATAAATTGAACCACTTTGATTGTATTTTGTACTTTTTAGCGTTTTGGTCATTTGCGTCTTCAAATCGTCGAATCTGTCTTTTGTCTTCACCTTTTAATATTTAAACGAATATCACTTGTCTTCACCTTTCTTGAAGGATAATGCTATGAAATATATGTTCGTTTTTAGCATTATCAAATATTCCCACACTTTAGCGTTGCTTGTCCTCAAGCAATATAGAACTTGAATATAACTTTACTAGAATCACTTCTTTATTCTTCACACTTTGTACATCAGTGATTTTAATACGGCGGTATGAACAATGGTAGTAACGATGTGGTTTACAGTCTCACATGACTATAAAAATTTAGATCCTTTAGGAAATTGAATCTTTATGAAAACATTTGATCTTTTGAAAATTCAATCTAGCTTTTACCCTAGATAAGTTTTCCGGAATAACCCTTCACCGGTGTTTGCAAAATGTTTTTGTGGGTTTTGTGGGTTTTAGATTTGAAAATTTTAGCTCAAAACTTATGGTTTTGTGTCACCCACTTGCTAACCTTGTATTGGGAAAGCAACACTTCCAGTATACTTGCTCCGTATATTACCTTTCGGTAAACTACCGTCCGGTTGTAAAGGAAAGCGTTGAACAAGCAACTGTTAAGGCAATGTCCCGTGACATGCTTTTGATTATGGTCTATATCGTGTCGGATGTAATTACTATCCTTTGTAGGAGCAATATTAAAGATCACCCTATAGTTTTTCGATCTGGCACAAGGTCCTGTCCTTGACCATGCTATGCAACTACCGTTCTTACGGTTGACACCCGATTTGGTTCAGGTGACCTAATGAATTTCAGGTAAATTTCTAGGATTTTACGTTCAATGGTAATGAACGCATTAAAAATGAGTTTTCAGAAAACAAATCGGTTTGTAATTTGATCAAAATATTTTCTAGTTCAAGCTCGAGTTTAGATATCATCGAATTCCATGAGTTTGTAATTCTCAATCTTTAAGGTCAATCCCAAGGATTGAGTAATATCAGTCTTAAAAGCTGATTTTTGATCTTTAAGGAGATTATCCTTTCTGGGGATCTGATTCATTAGTCTTATAAGCTAATTTGCACGGTGCCCCCATTGTACGAGACATATCCTCTCATGGTTAGGATAAGTCTGACCACTTGGCGACCCTGTTTGATGCTGAGGTCCGTGGATTTCCAGCTGATTTTCGAGAAAACTTTTCAAGGTTTTTCGTAGACTCTACAACTGGTCTGGACGACAACTTCCTGACCTAAATCAAGAAGTGTGTGTCTTTTTCTCGGAAGACTTTACTTCCTTATATTACAATAAACTGGGTAAAACTGATTAGTATTGTCCAAAACAAAAGTATTTTCAATTATTTGTACAAAAATATGTAATATATGTTCTAAATAACTTGGTAAATTTTTTTTTTCACACTTGGCTTTTATTTTTCTTTCTTTGCCTTTTTATTCTCCTCTATTCCATTTTAAATGAATTCAAGTGTTTTGAGTTGTTTCTCAATTTATGTCCTTTCAGAGGTAACAATAATTTCGGTGTTAACACCTAGTTTTATCGTTCATAAATATGTATAAACATGATTTTGAATTCATTTATTTGAAATTTTTTAAAAATTTTACTAGAATTGGGTAGTCAGTATATAAGACTAGGGCTGTTCTTTATTATCAAAGAGCACTAGATTCTAATACAACTACTGCGTTACTAGTACTTTTAATGGTAACCAAGTGTTTAAATTAAAATTTTAAAAATCCGAAAGAATTTAACCCCTTCCCATACTTAAGATCTTGCAATGCCCTCATTTGCAAGAAATCAGTAACAATTTAAATTATTGAGGGTGATTAGCGTAGAAAAATGATTAAATTTTACCAAAATTTTCCAAACATATTGTTGTTTATGTTGAATGATAAATGGTGCACATCATTTGTTCATTCCTGCAGTTGTTATTTCACATATATTTTGCATTTTGTCGTCAAAATTAGTTGCTTTTGCTGAACTTAATGCCAGTCTTTGAAAATGTGTTGTTTTACCCTGTTGTATACATGAAATAAAATACATACAATACAAATATAAACATGCATGTTAATTTGAAATGGGACTTATTATCCCACTTTCAAATTACAAAAATGAAATATTAGTATACAATAATAAAAATATTAAACATTACATAAAAGTATCAAAATGTTAAATTTTTAACATAAATAGATAAAAATAATTAAAGAGAAGACATCACCAATGGAACACTATTGATTTGGATAGGGGTTTCAGTTCATATCATCGTTTGGGTTCAATGGTTGGTGATAGGTGTTCTGGTATGCTTGATTGGGGTCGTACAGGTCATAGGTGTAGTGACCCGAACTTTTCCATGTTTATATATATTAATTGAGATTGATATTTACATGATTAAATATTTCCAACATGTTAAGCAATCAAACTTGTTAAGACTTGATTAATTGAAATATGTTTTATATAGACAATTGACCACCCAAGTTGACCGGTGATTCACGAACGTTAAAACTTGTAAAAACTATATGATGACATATATATGGATATATATATAGTTAACATGATACTATGATAAGTAAACATATCATTAAGTATATTAACAATGAACTACATATGTAAAAACAAGACTACTAACTTAATGATTTTTAAACGAGACATATATGTAACGATTATCGTTGTAAAGACATTTAATGTATATATATATCATATTAAGAGATATTCATACATGATAATATCATGATAATATAATAATTTAAAATCTCATTTGATATTATAAACATTGGGTTAACAACATTTAACTAGATTGTTAACCTAAAGGTTTCAAAACAACACTTACATGTAACGACTAACGATGACTTAACGACTCAGTTAAAATGTATATACATGTAGTGTTTTAATATGTATTTATACACTTTTGAAAGACTTCAATACACTTATCAAAATACTTCTACTCAACAAAAATGCTTACAATTACATCCTCGTTCAGTTTCATCAACAATTCTACTCGTATGCACCCGTATTCGTACTCGTACAATACACAGATTTTAGATGTATGTACTATTAGTATATACACTCCAATGATCAGCTCTTAGCAGCCCATGTGAGTCACCTAACACATGTGGAAACCATCATTTGGCAACTAGCATGAAATATCTCATAAAATTACAAAAATATGAGTAATCATTCATGACTTATTTATATGAAAACAAAATTACATATCCTTTATATCTAATCCATACACCAATGACCAAAAACACATACAAATACTTTCATTCTTCAATTTTATTCATCTAATTGATCTCTCTCAAGTTCTATCTTCAAGTTCTAAGTGTTCTTCATAAATTCCAAAAGTTCTAGTTTCATAAAATCAAGAATACTTCCAAGATTGCAAGTTTACTTCCAAGTTTTCCAAATCCATTCCAAGTAATCATCCAAGATCAAGAAACCTTTGTTAATTACAGTAGGTTATCTTTCTAATACAAGGTAATAATTATATTCAAACTTTAATTCAATTTCTATAGCTATAAGAATCTTATTTCGAGTGGAAATCTTACTTGAAATTGTTTTCGTGTCATGATTCTGCTTCAAGAACTTTCAAGCCATACAAGGATCCTTTAAAGCTAGATCCATTTTTCTTATTTCCAGTAGGTTTATCCAAGAAACTTGAGGTAGTAATGATGTTCATAACATCATTCGATTCATACATATAAAGCTATCTTATTCGAAGGTTTAAACTTGTAATCACTAGAACATAGTTTAGTTAATTCTAAACTTGTTCACAAATAAAAGTTAATCCTTCTAACTTGACTTTTAAAATCAACTAAACACATGTTATATATCTATATGATATGCTAACTTAATGATTTAAAACCTGGAAACACGAAAAACACCGTAAAACCGGATTTACGCCGTCGTAGTAACACCGCGGGCTGTTTTGGGTTAGTTAATTAGAAACTATGATAAACTTTGATTTAAAAGTTTTTATTCTGGGAAAATGATTTTAATTATGAACATGAAACTATATCCAAAAATTATGATTAAACTCAAAGTGGAAGTATGTTTTCTAAAATGGTCATCTAGACGTCGTTCTTTCGACTGAAATGACTACCTTTACAAAAATGACTTGTAACTTATTTTTCCAACTATAAACCTATACTTTTTCTGTTTAGATTCATAAAATAGAGTTCAATATGAAACCATAGCAATTTGATTCACTCAAAACGGATTTAAAATGAAGAAGTTATGGGTAAAACAAGATTGGATAATTTTTCTCATTTTAGCTACGTGAAAATTGGTAACAAATCTATTCCAACCATAACTTAATCAACTTGTATTGTATATTATGTAATCTTGAGATACCATAGACACGTATACAATGTTTCGACCTATCATGTCGACACATCTATATATATTTCGGAACAACCATAGACACTCTATATGTGAATGTTGGAGTTAGCTATACAGGGTTGAGGTTGATTCCAAAATATATATAGTTTGAGTTGTGATCAATACTGAGATACGTATACACTGGGTCGTGGATTGATTCAAGATAATATTTATCGATTTATTTCTGTACATCTAACTGTGGACAACTAGTTGTAGGTTACTAACGAGGACAGCTGACTTAATAAACTTAAAACATCAAAATATATTAAAAGTGTTGTAAATATATTTTGAACATACTTTGATATATATGTATATATTGTTATAGGTTCGTGAATCAACCAGTGGCCAAGTCTTACTTCCCGACGAAGTAAAAATTTGTGAAAGTGAGTTATAGTCCCACTTTTAAAATCTAATATTTTTGGGATGAGAATACATGCAGGTTTTATAAATGATTTACAAAATAGACACAAGTACGTGAAACTACATTCTATGGTTGAATTATCGAAATCGAATATGCCCCTTTTTATTAAGTCTGGTAATCTAAGAATTAGGGAACAGACACCCTAATTGACGCGAATCCTAAAGATAGATCTATTGGGCCTAACAAACCCCATTCAAAGTACCGGATGCTTTAGTACTTCGAAATTTATATCATATCCGAAGGGTGTCCCGGAATGATGGGGATATTCTTATATATGCATCTTGTTAATGTCGGTTACCAGGTGTTCACCATATGAATGACTTTTATCTCTATGTATGGGATGTGTATTGAAATATGAAATCTTGTGGTCTATTATTATGATTTGATATATATAGGTTAAACCTATAACTCACCAACATTTTTGTTGACGTTTTAAGCATGTTTATTCTCAGGTGATTATTAAGAGCTTCCGCTGTCGCATACTTAAATAAGGACGAGATTTGGAGTCCATGCTTGTATGATATTGTGTAAAAACTGCATTCAAGAAACTTATTTTGTTGTAACATATTTGTATTGTAAACCATTATGTAATGGTCGTGTGTAAACAGGATATTTTAGATTATCATTATTTGATAATCTACGTAAAGCTTTTTAAACCTTTATTGATGAAATAAAGGTTATGGTTTGTTTTAAAATGAATGCAGTCTTTGAAAAACGTCTCATATAGAGGTCAAAACCTCGCAACGAAATCAATTAATATGGAACGTTTTTAATCAATAAGAACGGGACATTTCAGTTGGTATCAGAGCGTTGGTCTTAGAGAACCAGAATTTTGCATTAGTGTGTCTTATCGAGTTTGTTAGGATGCATTAGTGAGTCTGGACTTCGACCGTGTTTACTTGAAAAATGATTGCTTAACAAATTTTGTTGGAAACTATATATTTTTAACATGTGAGTATTATGTGATATATTAATCTCTTAACGCGTTTGATATTATGTGATAGATGTCTACCTCTAGAACAAGTCCCATTAACTCACCTAATAATAATGAAGAGTCAAATGTAAATTGGAATGATTCGTGGACTGATTCACAAGTTCCCGAAGAGGAACCGGAAGAAGAGTCGGAACCGGAAGAAGAATCGGAACCGGAAGAAGAATCAGAACCGGATGAAGAAATAGAACCGGTGGGGGAAATAATAAATTGTTAAGTAAAAGAAAATCCTCAACCAACCGACCAAGGTTAATTATGGTCAATGGTGTTTCCACCAAGGAAGCAAAATATTGGGAGGATTACCAATTCTCCGATGAATCGGATTCTGACGAGAATTCCGATGATGTTATAGAAATTACCCCAACGGAATTTAAAAAGGCAAAAGAAAATAATAAGGGAAAGGGCATAAAAATAGATAAATCTAATTCCAACCCCGATGAACTTTATATGTATCGTCAACCCCCGAAGCCCTTAAGTTGTAACAATGACCCGGGAACCTCTAAACCACCAGGTTTTTCTAAACCAATGTGGAAAACGACGGCTCGTATTAGGGGAACATCATATATCCCTAGAAACTTGGCAAAACGAACCAAAGAAGAAGAAACAAGCGAGTCGGAATAAGATAGTTGTATTCGTGTGGTGTAATATATGTAATATAGTGTGCTTATGCTTTATGATATATGTAAAAATTGCTTGTATTAATAAGTATTTTTTTTATGAATCTAACTCTTGTCTATTTTACAGTATAAAAACACAAAATGGATAGACAACCCAATATTTTAAGAGACCTACCCGGAGACATGATTGATGAAATCTTGTCTAGAGTCGGTCAGAATTCTTCGGCACAACTATTTAAGGCGAGATCAGTTTGTAAGACATTCGAAGAACGTTCTAAGAATGCCTTGGTTTATAAAAGGCTTTCGTTCGAAAGATGGGGGATATCACATTGGGAAATCCATAAGTTACGATGTGTTTACTTTGACGCATATATTGCGGGGAACCCAAATGCTATTTTATGCAATGGGTTAAGAAATTATTTTGACTCAATATATTCGAATATTGGACTTCGTGATTTAGAAAAAGCGGCTAACATGCAACATAAAGAAGCATGTTATGCTTACGGATTAGTAATGTTCGCTTCTCACCAAAGTGAGAACAAGAACATCGGGCTACAACTATTAAACAAAACGTTCCCACAAGTGACGGAGTCGGTAATTGGGGTAAGAAATGAGGTTTTTAGATTGTTACGGGACTGTTGGACATTACGTAACCCTCGTCCCTTTGATGACGTTACAACACGCTGTCTTATCAACGGCCATAACGGTTATGTTCCACAAGACCAAGGATGGGAAGTAATCCTAGTAAAACCAGAATGCATGACTTGTTTCTGGACGTATGAATTACGTGTCTTTATTGCCTTTGCTGAACGACTTGTGTACTAGCTAGTATTATCTTCACAACCATCTTGTATCAAATTTATTGTGTGCTATATTTCATGCTATATGTGAAATAAGCGGTATTGTAAGTTTGTAAAATATTGTGTAAAAGTTTGAACGCGAAATATTATTATAATCAGTTTTTCATATAGAATTGTAGTAGTTTAATTGTATATTAGCTACTAAGTATGAACTTAACGGGTAGGTACTACCCGAATTTAAACTTATAAAACGCTAATATGAAGAAAAAACTTTTATAAATGAGTTCATATTATGCTACGAAATACTATTAACTACTCTTAATATTCTGTATTATTAACTTGTTCCATTTGATTATTTTGAAGGAAATGGCACCGACTACTCGACACACCGTGAATATGAATGAAGAGGAATTCCGTACTTTTCTAGCTTCAAACATAGCCGCAGTACAGGCTGCGCTACATACCAACAATAACCTTGGATCTAGCAGTACAGGAAATCGTGTAGGATGCACCTACAAAGAATTCACTGCCTGCAAACCTTTGGAATTTGATGGAACCGAAGGACCGATCGGATTGAAACGGTAGACCGAGAAGGTCGAATCGGTGTTTGCCATAAGTAAGTGTACTGAAGAGGACAAAGTGAAGTACGCTACGCATACCTTCACAGGTTCTGCGTTAACATGGTGGAATACCTATCTAGAGCAAGTGGAACAAGACGATGCGTACGCACTACCGTGGTCAGCATTCAAGCACTTGATGAACGAGAAGTACCGTCCCAGAACCGAGGTCAATAAGCTCAAGACAGAACTTAGAGGGTTACGAACCCAAGGATTTGATATTACCACGTACGAAAGACGATTCACAGAATTGTGCCTCTTGTGTCCGGGAGCGTTCGAAGATCAGGAAGAGAAGATCGACGCGTTTGTGAAAGGATTACCGGAAAGAATCCAAGAAGATATAAGTTCACACGAGCCCGCCTCCATACAACAGGCATGTAGAATGGCTCACAAACTAGTGAACCAGATTGAGGAAAGAATTAAAGAACATACGGCTGAATAGGCCAATGTGAAGCAAGTCAAAAGAAAGTGGGAGGAAAACGGTGATAAGAATCACCAATACAACAACAACATCAATTACAATAATAATCGCAACAATTATCCCAACAATCGCAACATCAATCGCAACTACAACAAACGGCCCAACAACAACAACAACAACAACAACAGCATCTACAACAATCATCCCAACAACAATAATAACCGCAACAACAACAACAATCAGAAGCAGCTATGCCAAAGGTGTGAAAAGTATCACTCGGGGTTCTGCACCAAATTTTGCAATAAGTGTAAAAGAAATGGTCATAGCGCGGCAAAGTGTGAGGTCTACGGACCAGGGGTTAATAGAACAAAAGGAACAAATGGTGTCGGAATGAGTAATGGTGGAGCAAGTAGTGTCGGAGCAAGTTATGCCAATGTAGTTTGTTATAAATGTGGAAAATCGGGCCACATTATTAGAAATTGCCCGAACCAGGAGAACACGAATGGACAAGGCCGCGGAAGAGTTTTCAATATTAATGCGGCAGAGGCACAGGAAGACCCGGAGCTTGTTACGGGTACGTTTCTTATTGACAATAAATCTGCTTACGTTTTATTTGATTCGGGTGCGGATAGAAGCTATATGAGTAGAGATTTTTGTGCTAAATTAAGTTGTCCATTGACGCCTTTGGATAGTAAATTTTTACTCGAATTAGCAAATGGTAAATTAATTTCAGCAGATAATATATGTCGGAATCGAGAAATTAAACTGGTTAGCGAAACATTTAAGATTGATTTGATACCAGTAGAGTTAGGGAGTTTTGATGTGATAATCGGTATGGACTGGTTGAAAGAAGTGAAAGCAGAGATCGTTTGTTATAAAAATGCAATTCGCATTATACGAGAAAAAGGAAAACCCTTAATGGTGTACGGAGAAAAGGGCAACACGAAGCTACATCTTATTAGTAATTTGAAGGCACAAAAACTAATAAGAAAAGGTTGCTATGCTGTTCTAGCACACGTCGAGAAAGTACAAACTGAAGAAAGAGCATCAATGATGTTCCCATTGCAAAAGAATTTCCCGATGTATTTCTGAAAGAATTACCGGGATTACCCCCACATCGATCCGTTGAATTTCAAATAGATCTTGTAACAGGAGCTGCACCAATAGCTCGTGCTCCTTACAGACTCGCACCCAGTGAGATGAAAGAACTGCAAAGCCAATTACAAGAACTTTTAGAGCGTGGTTTCATTCGACCAAGCACATCACCGTGGGGAGCTCCTGTTTTGTTTGTCAAGAAGAAAGATGGTACATTCAGGTTGTGTATCGACTACCGAGAGTTGAACAAACTTACCATCAAGAACCGCTACCCACTACCGAGAATCGACGACTTATTTGATCAACTACAAGGCTCGTCTGTTTATTCAAAGATTGACTTACGTTCCGGGTATCATCAAATGCGGGTGAAAGAAGATGATATTCCAAAGACTGCTTTCAGAACACGTTACGGTCATTACGAGTTTATGGTAATGCCGTTTGGTTTAACTAATGCACCAGCTGTGTTCATGGACCATATGAACCGAGTGTGTGGACCATACTGATAATGCTAAAAACGAACATATATTTCATAGCATTATTCCTCAAGAAAAACAAGCTTTTAGTTGCAATTGTTCTATTTACAAGTGATATTCGTTTAAATAATAAAAGGTGAAGACAAAAGACAGATTCGACGATTTGAAGACGCAAACGACCAAAAAGCTCAAAAGAACAAAAGACAATCAAAAAGGTTCCAATTATTGATAAGAAACGTCTCGAAATCACAAGAGTACAAGATTCAAAACGCAAAGTACAAGATATTAAATTGTACGCGAGGACGTTCGAAAATCCGGAACCGGGACCAGAGTCAATTCTTAACGCTCGACGCAACGGACTAAAAATTACAAGTTAACTATGTATATAAATATAATATAATATATAATTAATTATATTAATTATATATATATTATATATATATATTAAAAACTGTCGGCAGCCAGAAACTCCAAGGGTGTGAATTGAAAATACCTCTCCGCGACTCGCGGAGTTTGAAGGGCTTTTTGCCGCGAGTCGCGGAGCCCCAAAATTCACTTCTGGCTATAAAGCCAACCGAATTCTGATCGAATTTAACATCTTATTTTCTCAATCTCTCTCAATATATACGTAATATATTTATATTTATAATTTATATTTTAATTTTAATTATAATTCTAATAATAAGGGTATGTTAGCGAATGTTGTAAGGGTGTAAGTCGAAATTCTGTCCGTGTAACGCTACGCTATTTTTAATCATTGTAAGTTATGTTCAACCTTTTTATATTAATGTCTCGTAGCTAAGTTATTATTATGCTTATTTAAAACGAGGTAATCATGATGTTGGGCTAATTACTAAAATTGGGTAATTGGGCTTTGTACCATAATTGGGGTTTGGACAAAAGAACGACACTTGTGGAAACTAGACTATGGGCTATTAATGGGCTTTATATTTGTTTAACTAAATGAAAGTTTGTTAATGTTAATATAAAGATTTACAATTGGGCGTCCCTATAAATTACCATATACACTCGATCGGACACGATGGGCGGGGTATTTATATGTACGAATAATCGTTCATTTAACCGGACACGGGAATGGATTAATAGCCACTAGAATAATTAAAACAGGGGTGAAATTACATTCAAGGGTAATTGGTGTAATTGTTAACAAAGTAGTAAAACCTTGGTTTACATGCAGTCGATAACCTGGTGTATTCATTAAACAAAGTATTAAAACCTTGTTACAATTCGAATCCCCAATTAGTTGGAATATTTATCTTCGGGTATAATAATAATTTGACAAGGACACTTGCAATTTATATTTATGACTGATGGACTGTTATGGACAAAAACCAGACGGACATATTGAATAATCCAGGACAAAGGACAATTAACCCATGGGCATAAAACTAAAATCAACACGTCAAACATCATGATTACGGAAGTTTAAATAAGCATAATTCTTTTATTTCATATTTAATTTCCTTTATTTTATATTTAATTGCACTTCTAATTATCGCACTTTTATTTATTTTATTTTATCGCACTTTTAATTATCGTACTTTTTAATTATCGCAATTTAATTTTTATCGCATTTTTATTATTCGCAATTTCATTATCGTTATTTACTTTACGCTTTAATTTAAAGTCTTGTATTTATTTTATATTTTACATTAGGTTTTAACTGCGACTAAAGTTTTAAAATCGACAAACCGGTCATTAAACGGTAAAAACCCCTCTTTATAATAATAATATTACTTATATATATATTTGTATTTTTATAAAAGTAAACTAATATAGCGTTGAGCTTTGCTTAAAGATCTCCCTGTGGAACGAACCGGACTTACTAAAAACTACACTACTGTACGATTAGGTACACTGCCTATAAGTGTTGTAGCAAGGTTTAAGTATATCCATTCTATAAATAAATAAATATCTTGTGTAAAATTGTATCGTATTTAATAGTATTTTTCTAGTAAAATAATAACTATTTTATATACACCTCGTTGCACATCACATACCTTGACAAGTTTGTCATTGTTTTCATTGATGACATACTTATTTACTCAAAGAATGACCAAGAACACGGTGAACATTTGAGAAAGGTGTTAGAAGTATTGAGGAAGGAAGAATTGTACGCTAAGTTTTCAAAGTGTGCATTTTGGTTGAAATAAGTTCAATTCCTCGGTCACATAGTGAACAAAGAAGTTATTAAGGTGGATCCGGCAAAGATAGAAACTGTTAAAAAGTGGGAAACCCCGAAAACTCCAAAACACGTACGCCAGTTTTTAGGACTAGCTGGTTACTACAGAAGGTTCATCCAAGACTTTTCCAGAATAGCAAAACCCTTGACTGCATTAACGCATAAAGGGAAGAAATTTGAATGGAATGATGAACAAGAGAAAGCGTTTCAGTTATTGAAGAAAAAGCTAACTACGGCACCTATATTGTCATTGCCTGAAGGGAATGATGATTTTGTGATTTATTGTGACGCATCAAAGCAAGGTCTCGGTTGTGTATTAATGCAACGAATGAAGGTGATTGCTTATGCGTCTAGACAATTGAAGATTCAAGAACAAAATTATACGACGCATGATTTGGAATTAGGAGCGGTTGTTTTTGCATTAAAGACTTGGAGGCACTACTTATATGGGGTCAAAAGTATTATATATACCGACCACAAAAGTCTTCAACACATATTTAATCAGAAACAACTGAATATGAGGCAGCGTAGGTGGATTGAATTATTGAGTGATTATGACTTTGAGATTCGTTACCACCCGGGGAAGGCAAATGTGGTAGCCGATGCCTTGAGCAGGAAGGACAGAGAACCCATTCGAGTAAAATCTATGAATATAATGATTCATAATAACCTTACTACTCAAATAAAGGAGGCGCAACAAGGAGTTTTAAAAGAGGGAAATTTAAAGGATGAAATACCCAAAGGATCGGAGAAGCATCTTAATATTCGGGAAGACGGAACCCGGTATAGGGCTGAAAGGATTTGGGTACCAAAATTTGGAGATATGAGAGAAATGGTACTTAGAGAAGCTCATAAAACCAGATACTCAATACATCTTGGAACGGGGAAGATGTACAAGGATCTCAAGAAACATTTTTGGCGGCCGGGTATGAAAGCCGATGTTGCTAAATACGTAGGAGAATGTTTGACGTGTTCTAAGGTCAAAGCTGAGCATCAGAAACCATCAGGTATACTTCAACAACTCGAAATCCCGGAATGGAAATGGGAAAACATTACCATGGATTTCATCACTAAATTGCCAAGGACTGCAAGTGGTTTTAATACTATTTGGGTAATAGTTGATCGTCTCACCAAATCAGCACACTTCCTGTCAATAAGAGAAGATAACAAGATGGAGAAGTTAGCACGACTGTATTTGAAGGAAGTCATCTCCAGACATGGAATACCAATCTCTATTATCTCTGATAGGGATGGCAGATTTATTTCAAGATTCTGGCAGACATTACAGCAAGCATTAGGAACTTGTCTAGACATGAGTACTGCCTATAATCCACAAACTGATGGGCAGAGCGAAAGGACAATACAAACACTTGAAGACATGCTACGAGCATGTGTTATTGATTTCGGAAACAGTTGAGATCGACATCTACCGTTAGCAGAATTTTCCTACAACAACAGCTACCATTCAAGCATTGAGATGGCGCCATTTGAAGCACTTTATGGTAGAAAGTGCAGGTCTCTGATTTGTTGGAGTGAAGTGGGGGATAGACAGATTACGGGTCCGGAGATTATACAAGAAACTACCGAGAAGATCATCCAAATTCAACAACGGTTGAAAACCGCCCAAAGTCGACAAAAGAGCTACGCTGACATTAAAAGAAAATATATAGAATTTGAAATTGGAGAGATGGTCATGCTTAAAGTTGCACCTTGGAAAGGCGTTGTTCGATTTGGTAAACGAGGGAAATTAAATCCAAGGTATATTGGACCATTCAAGATTATTGATCGTGTCGGACCAGTAGCTTACCGACTTGAGTTACCTCAACAACTCGCGGCTGTACATAACACTTTCCACGTCTCGAATTTGAAGAAATGTTTTGCTAAAGAAGATCTCACTATTCCGTTAGATGAAATCCAAATCAACGAAAAACTTCAATTCATCGAAGAACCCGTCGAAATAATGGATCGTGAGGTTAAAAGACTTAAGCAAAACAAGATACTAATTGTTAAGGTTCGATGGAATGCTCGTAGAGGACCCGAGTTCACCTGGGAGCGTGAAGATCAGATGAAGAAGAAATACCCACATCTATTTCCAGAAGATTCGTCAACACCTTCAACAGCTTAAAATTTCGGGACGAAATTTATTTAACGGGTAGGTACTGTAGTGACCCGAACTTTTCCATGTTTATATATATTAATTGAGATTGATATTTACATGATTAAATGTTTCCAACATGTTAAGCAATCAAACTTGTTAAGACTTGATTAATTGAAATATGTTTCATATAGACAATTGACCACCCAAGTTGACCGGTGATTCACGAACGTTAAAACTTGTAAAAACTATATGATGACATATATATGGATATATATATAGTTAACATGATACTATGATAAGTAAACATATCATTAAGTATATTAACAATGAACTACATATGTAAAAACAAGACTACTAACTTAATGATTTTTAAACGAGACATATATGTAACGATTATCGTTGTAAAGACATTTAATGTATATATATCATATTAAGAGATATTCATACATGATAATATCATGATAATATCATGATAATATAATAATTTAAAATCTCATTTGATATTATAAACATTGGATTAACAACATTTAACAAGATCGTTAACCTAAAGGTTTCAAAACAACACTTACATGTAACGACTAACGATGACTTAACGACTCAGTTAAAATGTATATACATGTAGTGTTTTAATATGTATTTATACACTTTTGAAAGACTTCAATACACTTATAAAAATACTTCTACTTAACAAAAATGCTTACAATTACATCCTCGTTCAGTTTCATCAACAATTCTACTCGTATGCACCCGTATTCGTACTCGTACAATACACAGCTTTTAGATGTATGTACTATTAGTATATACACTCCAATGATCAGCTCTTAGCAGCTCATGTGAGTCACCTAACACATGTGGGAACCATCATTTGGCAACTAGCATGAAATATCTCATAAAATTACAAAAATATGAGTAATCATTCATGACTTATTTGCATGAAAACAAAATTACATATCCTTTATATCTAATCCATACACCAACGACCAAAAACACCTATAAACACTTTCATTCTTCAATTTTCTTCATCTAATTTATCTCTCTCAAGTTCTATCTTCAAGTTCTAAGTATTCTTCATAAATTCCAAAAGTTCTAGTTTCATAAAATCAAGAATACCTCCAAGATTGCAAGTTTACTTCCAAGTTTTCTAAATCCATTCCAAGTACTCATCCAAGATCAAGAAACCTTTGTTACTTACAGTAGGTTATCTTTCTAATACAAGGTAATAATCATATTCAAACTTTAATTCAATTTCTATAGCTATAACAATCTTATTTCGAGTGGAAATCTTACTTGAAATTGTTTTCGTGTCATGATTCTGCTTCAAGAACTTTCAAGCCATCCAAGGATCCTTTGAAGCTAGATCCATTTTTCTTATTTCCAGTAGGTTTATCCAAGAAACTTGAGGTAGTAATGATGTTCATAACATCATTCGATTCATACATATAAAGCTATCTTATTCGAAGGTTTAAACTTGTAATCACTAGAACATAGTTTAGTTAATTCTAAACTTGTCCGCAAATAAAAGTTAATCCTTCTAACTTGACTTTTAAAATCAACTAAACACATGTTCTATATCTATATGATATGCTAACTTAATGATTTAAAACCTGGAAACACGAAAAACACCGTAAAATCGGATTTACGCCGTCGTAGTAACACCGCGGGCTGTTTTGGGTTAGTTAATTAGAAACTATGATAAAATTTGATTTAAAAGTTGTTATTCTGGAAAAATGATTTTTATTATGAACATGAAACTATATCCAAAAATTATGGTTAAACTCAAAGTGGAAGTATGTTTTCTAAAATGGTCATCTAGACGTCGTTCTTTCGACTGAAATGACTACCTTTACAAAAACGACTTGTAACTTATTTTTTCGACAATAAACCTATACTTTTTCTGTTTAGATTCATAAAATAGAGTTCAATATGAAACCATAGCAATTTGATTCACTCAAAACGGATTTAAAATGAAGAAGTTATGGGTAAAACAAGATTGGATAATTTTTCTCATTTTAGCTACGTGAAAATTGGTAACAAATCTATTCCAACCATAACTTAATCAACTTGTATTGTATATTATGTAATCTTGAGATACCATAGACACGTATACAATGTTTCGACCTATCATGTCAACACATCTATATATATTTCGGAACAACAATAGACACTCTATATGTGAATGTTGGAGTTAGCTATACAGGGTTGAGGTTGATTCCAAAATATATATAGTTTGAGTTGTGATCAATACTGAGATACGTATACACTGGGTCGTGGATTGATTCAAGATAATATTTATCGATTTATTTCTGTACATCTAACTGTGGACAACTAGTTGTAGGTTACTAACGAGGACAGCTGACTTAATAAACTTAAAACATCAAAATATATTAAAAGTGTTGTAAATATATTTTGAACATACTTTGATATATATGTATATATTGTTATAGGTTCGTGAATCAACCAGTGGCCAAGTCTTACATCCCGACGAAGTAAAAATCTGTGAAAGTGAGTTAGAGTCCCACTTTTAAAATCTAATATTTTTGGGATGAGAATACATGCAGGTTTTATAAATGATTTACAAAATAGACACAAGTACGTGAAACTACATTCTAAGGTTGAATTATCGAAATCGAATATGCCCCTTTTTATTAAGTCTGGTAATCTAAGAATTAGGGAACAGACACCCTAATTGATGCTAATCCTAAATATAGATCTATTGGACCTAACAAACCCCATCCAAAGTACTGGATGCTTTAGTACTTCGAAATTTATATCATATCCGAAGGGTGTCCCGGAATGATGGGGATATTCTTATATATGCATCTTGTTAATGTCAGTTACCAGGTGTTCACCATATGAATGACTTTTATCTCTATGTATGGGATGTGTATTGAAATATGAAATCTTGTGGTCTATTATTATGATTTGATATATATAGGTTAAACCTATAACTCACCAACATTTTTGTTGACGTTTTAAGCATGTTTATTCTCAGGTGATTATTAAGAGCTTCCGCTATCGCATACTTAAATAAGGACGAGATTTGGAGTCCATGCTTGTATGATATTGTGTAAAAACTGCATTCAAGAAACTTATTTTGTTGTAACATATTTGTATTGTAAACCATTATGTAATGGTCGTGTGTAAACAGGATATTTTAGATTATCATTATTTGATAATCTACGTAAAGCTTTTTAAACCTTTATTGATGAAATAAAGGTTATGGTTTGTTTTAAAATGAATGCAGTCTTTGAAAAACGTCTCATATAGAGTTCAAAACCTCGCAACGAAATCAATTAATATGGAACGTTTTTAATCAATAAGAACGGGACATTTCAATAGGGTGGTCACATGTCGGGCTGATGTGGTGGATAGTAAGTAGGCCGAGTCGGGATGTAGTTATTTGGTACCTGATATGATAGCTGGCTCATGATTTGGTGCTGATGAACCAGCCAGCTATCGTGTTGGCGTCGCCTGGAAGTCTCATACTCATTCGCGGCTTGCCACTGTTCATACCGACGATGCCTATCCTCATTAGTCATTTCTACCTCATCTATACGCTGGAAAACGTCAGTAGCACTATCCCTAATGACATCCCTAATGTCATCCGCTTCCTCCATCTCCTCATCCGAACCCCTCTCTACCTGTGGATGGCGGCCCTGATATTGTATTGCCTGATTGCGTCTCCTAGTCAATACCTTTGCACCTTGATAGACTTGCAAACCTAAAGTCTCGTCATGTTCCCTACATACCATCATCGGATCCCTTTGATCCCTATCTACACCTAAATACTCTCCAATGAGAGTAACAAAAATACCTCCTCCTATTATTCCCCCTTCCTGTATACCTTCCACCATTTTGGACAGATAAAAACCAATACAGTAGGGGATATTAACAAAGCTTCTAGTGTCTCGAATGCACTTAAGGTAAAATAAATCGTGTAAGGTCATTTTCTCCTTGTTGTTACCTCTTTGTGTAATCGAGTTTGCTAAGAATCTATGTATTATACGAAGTTCGGCTTTATTAATATCTAAATAGGAGTGTCTTCCTCCCAACGTAAACACAATAAAATTTGACATACGCCTCCAGATGGCGTTAGCGTCAAAATTTCTATCTACTCGCTCACCATGATAAATCAAATTTGTACAATCAGGTGATAGTAATTCAGCGGGAGTGTAAATCTGTAAAGCCCTGGCCATGTCCAACATGGACATCCTGTACATCCTACGGCCAAGTAAAAATCTAAGAAAACTCTTATCATCTAACCTATCTACATCCTTATTAAAAGCTATAGTACTCATTAGCTCAACACACCACTCTTTATATACAGGCCTACGAGTGGTAAATAAACGTTCCCAATCCGTAAAAGAAGAGCTGACATACCTTTGGATTAGATGCTGCCTAGCTGGGTTAGCTAGGTGGACCCTTTCCAAAGGCTCCGAATCTATTGCCCTTGGTACTTCAACATTTTTGGTCCAAAGCTTAAATTTGTTACTTTAGTACGTCGGGTAATCTCTCCAACTTCTATCAATCCTTAAATTTGGATGCAACTGTTCTTCATGAATTGTTGGGTGTTCTATTATATGGTGAACGGGAAATACTACGTAGGCAATAAAAAATTGTGGTTTTGGTTCATAGTATTGCACGTGTTGATCATAATGTTGTTGTTGTTCAGGTTGTTGTTCCGGTTCGTGATATTGCATCTCTGGCTGTGGTTCCGGATCAGGTTGCCTAGACGATGATGCACCGTTCATATCCGTATTTTTCTGCAAAACACATTAAACACAAAATTTGTGCATCCAAATATGCATTAGTGTTAGCAAAATAACAAATTAAAACAATTACAATAACATGTTTAATCCATTTTAAACTTATACTCATTTTCATATTTTTATCAATTCTACACATTTTTAAATAATCATATATGAAAATGTTTACAAAGTTCATAAGATTTTATCTCTAATAACATGTCAAAATAATCATTACTAGCAATTAAACAAGTTTCAAATGACATTTATATCAAATTAATCAAGTTCATGAATTTTAGACTTAAAAAGTCTACTTTAATTCTCAAAAATCATCTTTAGGATCAATGTTTGGATCATTTAGCAACCTAAACATGTTACACTACTTAATTTAGCAATAAATCATGATAAAAATCGGCCATAACCTGTTTATATCAAAAATCCCCAAATTGCTCAAGAACACAAACCCTAGATATGTAAAAATTTTGAAGTTTAAGGCTTCAAATCATGACAAATAGCATCAATCTAGGTTATACAAGCATAATATACTAACAATTTAACTCTAATTACATTAGAAATTAACAAAATTAAATTAGGTAAAATAGTTGTAATTATCACTAAAACTGAGAAATTTAAGAGTTTAGGAGTAAAATTTTTACATTTTTGCTTCCACATCTAAAGAAAGGCATGATTATAGCTAATTATAGTGATGAATTTCGTTGATTTTGGTGAAAAATTGGTGAAATTTGAGGGTGTTTGGGAGAGTTTTCGTATGTATGTGTGTGTATTATTTGTGAAGACAGAAGCAGGTCGATGGGGTTTGTAATCTGCCTAGTTTTTTACTCCCATGCGACCGCATGGTTTGGAAGGGTAAACCCCATGCGATCGCATGGGGTTTGATTTTTTTTTTTTTTTATATAAAACCATTTACTTATAAAACAAATAATTAATTTTAAAATTTTGTTTTCTTTTAGAATGAGGGCGTTTCAGATCGTTGTCCTAGTTCGTCTCTCGACAAAATTTTAAAATTTATCATTTTTAAGCGTTGTTTTAAAAGCTAAGGTTTTTGAGTTTTTTTTTAATGTTTTTGGCATACTTTAAATAAATAAGATTAAAAATAATGATAATAAAATTTCTCGTCCAGCCCTCGGGTAAAGCAATTTCGGTTAAACGACATAGTCTTCAACTCACGACGAATTTTAGAAATCATATTTTTAACTTAATGAAATAAAGTAAATTTTTATTTTTAAATTCACACCAAACTTAAATTTAAAATGCATAAAATTAAAAATTCATATAAATATCATTAATATTTAAATATATTAGTTTTACAAACTTATATTAAAAATATTAGTTTTTAAAATATTTACAAACTTAAATATATTGATCTTAAAAATTTACAATAATAATTTAATATTTATATATAAATTTTAAAAATAAAAATCTTTTTGGTCTTTTATCCCACTTTAATCAATCAAATATTAACAAAAATATACGTCCCTCTTTTGGGTAAAGTAATTTCGGCTATTTTACCTAGTTTTACTCCTGACGAATTTCTGAAATATTTTGGATTGATTGATTAATGATATTTATACCTTAAGAATAAACGGTAAATTTCACAGTGATGTAATAAATTTTTGTATGATATCAATAATTTCGGTTTCGCATACCTAATTTTATTGAATATCAATTTAATACTTTATAGCGAATGATTCAGCGTTTATTATCAAAAAGTTAAAAGCAATAAATAAAAACAAATAAAAACTGTACATGCTTACCTGTGAGATAGAATTCTCAGAGACCTGCTTTAGTTGACTCATAGGAGAGTCGTGTGATTTGGTTTTCCATAGCTACATAAGCGTAACCTCGATTCTTCAATAACTTTTCTTCTAAACATATAAACGGTCCTTCTCTGCATAGAGTAACAAATTCGGTATTTGAATATGTTTGATTGTTCGAGCATTTACCTTCGTGTGACCATTTTCCGCATTTATGACATCTTTCAAGGTGTCGTGCTCTTCTTTTTATTGCGGATTTTGATTTTCCTTTACTAAAATGTGTCTTATGATGATCTTTCCTGAGTTCTTTCCTTACTTCGTCCATTTTGCCTCTTATGAATGATACCAATTCACTCGGAAAAGTGTTATTATTACGTTTAGTAATCAAAGCGTGTAGTAGTAGACCATGGTTCAGATCAAAGGAATTCTTCATCTCGTAAAACCTAAAAAAAATAAAAATTCAGAATGGAGGGAAAAGACTAGTTCTTTAGGGTCTGCTAGGGAAAGACCATTCGGATTCCATTCTCGAGAACTACACGAAAACAGAAAATCTAACTCTAAAAGAAATATATATTATCCTTAAAAAGACTTGATTCTCCCCACACTTAGTTAGTTGTGGTGTCGAAATTGTGATTAACTTCGTTTTCAATTGGACTATCAACAACTTGTATATCTCTGACTATTGCTTCAAGCCAATTGTTGATTTCCTCTGTAACTTTCACAAATTCAACTAACATTTCCTTTTCTTTAGGCGACAAATTGGATACTAATCAGTTACATAACTTAAAGTTCCCCTTAATCCTAGCATCTTGAATCCGTTTATAAAGTTTCTTCGTTGAACTGTTGAAAACGGGTTCATCTAATTTCGTATCAACAATGGGGTTCTTTGTTATTGGTTCATCATTAGGTGTTTCTTCATCTTCCCCACACTTAGGCATTTTTATTGGTTCAACAGTTTTGGTTGGTGGAGATTTAAACTTTCGGTTCATAAAGGTAACCGATCTGTCACCATCCCTAAGTGTCATTCTACCTTCTCTTACATCAATGAACGCTTCGGTGGTTGCTAAAAATGGGCGACCTAAAATTAGAGGAATATCAAGGTCTTCCTCTATATTAATAACTATAAAGTTTGCAACAAAGGTCAAACTTCCCACTTTAACAAGTAAATTATTGGTTATTCCAACCGGGCGTTTAATGGTTTGATCAAATAATTGAACACCTATGCTGGTTGGTCTTAATTTACCCACACCTAATCTTTTGTATAAAGAAAGAGGCATAACATTTGCACTTGCTCCTAGATCTACGAGTCCATTATACATAGAACCATCATTAAGCAAGCAAGAAATGATAAATTCATCTGGGTCTCCCACTTTAGTAAGTAGAGTTGGTTTGTTAACCTTTTCCAAGTGATCTTTTCTTGGTTCTTTTACTTCTACTTGAATTTCTTGTTCACAATTTTCTTCGTTTCTTGGAATGGGAGGTTTGTATAGGAATTCTTCTTCATCACTCCAATTTGAAGCTTCCCCGTCTTCCAATTTTAGTTTTTCATATGTCGTTGATAACATATTTATGTTTTCATTCTGAGGGTTTTCTTGGGTGGTGAAATTATGATTGACTTCATTGTCAACTTCCATCGGACCATGTATGTAATGTTTAACTCTGTGACCATTAACTTTAAATTCAATCCTGTTGGTCATATGTGACAATGGTTTAAGATTTGACTAGCTTCATCTCCGAATACACATCGGCGTATTATTCCATCGGGACAACTTTTAAACAAATGTGGATCTTCTCAAAAATAGTGTTTTATATCACTAAAGAATTTCTTTCGTTTTTGGTACGACAACCCTTTTTCAAGGAATCCACATACTAAATAGTTTGCATAGTCTGCAAACCATGGAATTTCACTATAATCTATTTTCAATAGATATTCATCAGGAAAGTTGTCTTGTATAGCTGATTCATTTAGAACTTCTAATTTGGGATTTTCAAGATGAGAAAGATGATCAGCGGCGAGATTTTCTGCTCCCTTTTTGTCTCGGATCTCAATATCGAACTCTTGTAAGAGTAAGATCCAACGGATTAATCGTGGTTTAGCATCTTGTTTTGAAAATAAGTATCTAAGAGCAGAATGGTCGGTATAGACCATCGTTTTTGCTAGAACGAGATATGAACGAAATTTGTCAAAAACAAAGACAATAGCAAGGAGTTCTTTTTCAGTAGTTGTGTAATTCGTTTGTGCTCCTTGTAACGTCTTACTAGCGTAATAAATAGGTTGAAATCATTTTTTAATCCTTTGTCCTAAAACGGCTCCCATTGCAAAATCATTTGCATCACACATGAGTTCAAATGGTAGATTCCAATATGGAGTTATCATGATCGGCATATTAGTGAGTTTTTCTTTAAGAATATTAAAAGATTAGATGCATTCATCCGAAAAGTTGAATGGAGCATCCTTTTCTAGGAGTTTATTCATAGGAGTGGCAATTTTAGAAAAATCTTTTATGAAACGTCGGTAAAAACCGGCATGCCCTAGAAAACTCCTAACTCCTCTAACATTGGTGGGATGTGAAAGTTTAGCAATTACATCTACTTTAGCTCTATCCACTTCAATTCCTTCCTTTGAAATTTTATGACCAAGAACGATGCCTTCTTTAACCATGAAATGGCATTTCTCCCAACTAAGTACTAGATTTGATTGTTCGCATCTAATAAGCATTCGTTCAAGATTAACTAGACATGATTCAAATGTATCACCGAAGATTGAAAAGTCATCCATGAAAACTTCCATGCATTCTTCTATCATGTCGTGAAAAATCGCCATCATGCACCTTTGAAAGGTTGCAGGGGCGTTGCAAAGTCCAAATGGCATGCATTTGTAAGCAAAAGTACCATAAGGGCACGTGAATGTGGTTTTCTCTTGGTCCTCGGGTGCTATTGGAATTTGAAAATATCCGGAAAAACTGTCAAAAAAACAATAGTAACTATTTCCGGCTAACATTTCCAACATTTGATCAATGAAAGGTAAGGGAAAGTGATCTTTTCTGGTGGCATCATTTAATTTTCTATAATCAATACAAACACGCCATCCCGTTACAGTTCTAGTAGGAATAAGCTCATTTTTTTCATTTGTGATTACAGTCATGCCACCCTTCTTAGGCACGAATTGAAATGGGCTTACCCATGGACTATCAGAGATTGGATAAATTAAACCTGCATCTAGAAATTTAATAATTTCTTTCTTAACAACATCTTGCATATTAGGATTTAGTCTTCGTTGGCGTTGCACATAGGTTTTATGGCCTTCTTCCATAAGGATTTTATGTGGGCAATACGAAGGACTTATACCTTTAATGTCATGAATCTTCCATGCAATAGCTGGTTTATGAGCTTTTAGCACAGTAATGAGTTGAGATTTTTCATTTTTCGTAAGAGAAGACGATATTATTACAGGTAATTCAAATTCACCATGTGAATAAGCGTATTCCAAATGGAAGTGGCTTTAACTCTAATATCGGTGGTTCTTCTATCGATGATTTGTATCGATATCTGTCTTCCTCTTTTAGCATTTGAAGTTCTTCTGTTGTTGGTTCGTATTCATTAGCCATAAGTATAGCTAACATTTTAGCTTCATTAATTGGTTCAGTTCCTTCTCCTAAAGAACATTCTCCTGTTCCTTGTAATTCTGGAAATTCGTCTAACAATTCTGCATGTGAATCTATAGTTTGAATATAATAACATGTATCATCTGCAGATTGCGGTTGTTGCATGGCTCTATCAACAGAAAAGGTAACACTCTCATCCTCTATACTTAGGGTCAATTTCTTACCAAACACGTCTATTATTGCTTTAGCCGTGTTTAAGAATGGTCTTCCTAATATGAGAGGAACTCGAGAATCTTCTTCCATGTCCAGAATAACAAAATCTACTGAAAATACTAAAGTACCAACTTTTAAGTTGTGATCTAATATATATATATATATATATATATATATATATATATATATATATATATATATATATATATATATATAAACTAGCATGTTCTCCATTATCCCTCTAGGATATTTTACTGATCGATCTACTAGTTGTATTCTTATTCGTGTTGGTTTCAATTCTCCATGGTCTAGTTTAGTGTATAGTGAATACGGCATTAAATTTATACTAGCACCTAAGTCTGCCAATGCTTCTATTGAATTAAGACTACCCAGAAAATATGGAATTGTGAAACTTCCTGGATCTGATAATTTTTCTGGTATCTTATTCAACAACACTGCAGAACAATTAGCATTCATAGTAACAGCCGAGAGTTCTTCCATTTTCTTTCTATTTGTGATTAGATCTTTTTCAGAAATTTAGCATATCTAGGCATTCCTGAGAAAGGAAGATTTATATTTATTTGTTTAAACATATCCAAGAATTTGGATTACTCGGCTTCAAGTATTTCTTTTCTCATTTTACTTGGGTAAGGAAGCGGTGGTTGGTATGGTTTAACATAAGGCTTTGCCTTAAATGTATTCTCTTCATTAACCTTTTCAACTACTGGTTCTGATTCCTTTTCTTGCTCAGATTGTGGTTCTTGTGTAGTAGGAATAGCGTTATCAGAAATTTCAGGTATTTCAGGTGGTTTAAGTGTAATACCACTTCTTTTAGTAATGGCTTTAGTGTTTCATTTCGGGGGTTAGCATTTGTATCGCTAGGTAGACTCCCCGATTTTCTTTCACCTATTAACCTTGCTAGGTTGCTCACTTCTTGTTCCAGATTTTGAATAGAAGCTTGTTGATTTCTAAATGCTTGGGCATTTTGTTCATTGGTTTGTTTCTGAGATGTGAAAAACTGCGTTTGAGATTCAACTAGCTTCGACATCATATCTTCTAAATTTGGCTTTTTATCATCGGTTTGTGGTGGTTTAATTGGAAAAATAGGTCTTTGCTGATTGTAAGTATTATTGGATACTTGTTGATTGCTAGGACCTTGTTGGTTGTTGTATGAAACATTTCGGTTATAATTCTGGTTTTGATTGTAGTTTGGTCTTGGCGGTTGATAATTATTCTGATAATTATTTCCAAGCCTTTGGTTCATGTATGAAACATTCTCTCTTTGTTTCATTGTTTGTTCAATACTGAGACAATCTTTTGTCAAATGTGGTCCTCCACACTGCTCACAACTAATTCGTATTGAGTGAATATCTTTAGTCATCTTTTCCATTCATCTCTCAAAAGCATCTATCTTTGCGGAAATAGAATCTAAGTCATGGCTAGAATTGGCTCTAGCCGCTTTAGATGATCTAACGATATCTTTTTCTTGATACCACTCATGTGAGTGGGAAGCAGTGTTATCAATAATTTTGTAAGCTTCAGTTGCGGTTTTCTTCATAATGGAACCACCAGCTGCTATGTCGATGTCTTTTCGTGTAGTAATATCGCATCCTTGATAGAATATTTGTACTATTTGATAAGTGTCTAAACCATGTTGCGGACATCCTCTCAACAACTTTCCAAATCTTGTCCATGCCTCATATAAAGTTTCATTTGGCTTTTGCGTGAACGTAACAATTTCTCCTTGAAGTCTCACGGCTTTAGATGCCGGAAAGAACTGTTTAAGAAATTTTTCAACTAAAACATCCCATGTATCAATCGCCCCTTCAGGTAACGATTCTAACCAATCTTTGGCTTCCCCCTTTAATGTCCAGGGAAATAACATGAGATATATCTGTTCATCCTCAACTTCTCTGATTTTGAATAGAGTACAGATCCTATTAAAGGTACGAAGATGTTCGTTTGGATCTTCCTTCAGCGCACCACTAAATTGGCATTGATTAGTTACCATGTGTAGGATTTGTCCTTTGATTTCATAATCTGGCGCATTAATGTCTGGTTAAGTAATTGCGTGACCTTGGCCAGTGCGTTTAGCCCTCATTCGGTCTTCCATACTTAGAGGTTCCAGATTTTCCATGATTGAATTTGTTGAATCTGAATCACTTGAGGATTCTGATATAATGGTTTCTTCCTTGACAATCTCTGGATGAGTAATTTGTGGTTCAGGAGGAATGATTAGTGGTTCAGGATCTCTGAATTGTCCCTGAATATCCTCCGGGTTCTCAATCGTGAGGTCGGGTTCAAAAAATAGATTATCGGAAATTTGAATTGGAGTACTTGGTCGACTAGATGACGATTCTAAAGAAAAATCAACGGCGACAATATTGGCTAGATGTCTTGATCGAGTTACAGGTGGTGAACGTATGAAAGGTGTTGAACGTTTTTCTCGGTGCATTCACAGAATATCCTATTAGTTATAAAAGATAAAAACTATATAAGTTATCAAATTAATAGACTTTTCTGATTTTACCCACGTTTCGAATAGCCAATAGATGTAGCAGGTAGCCAGGACCCTTTAAATCGGAAGCCCACAACTAGCCACTAACAAATCCAACTATTACTACGAACCAGAAAATTTTTGATGTCTATCAATTTAACCGCTTAAAATAATTTTTCGTTGAAGTTTAAAGAAAATAAAGAAAATTCTATGTCCTAAAAACCAGAGCGTCGAGAAATAAGAAAGAAAAAGAGTGCGTCGAAAAACGTCGAAAAATAAAAGGTCAAAAAATAGGTGTCGAAAAATAAAAGTTGAAAAATAAAAAAATGCAGCGTCGAAACTTAAAAGTCTAAAAATTAAATATTAAAAGTTGCGTCTAAAGGAAATAAAACTTAAAGAAATTCTATATCCAAAACGGCAATAACTTAATTAGGCACTAAAATCTATTAAATTATTAAAGCGATAAGCGACGTCATAGAATTCTAAAGGGCCTAAATATTAGTCTAAAGAAAAAGCACATAAGGGATTTTACGGTAAATCTTAGAAATCTAAAAATAAAATAAAAATAAACTACGGCAAAATACTAGTCTTAAAACTAATTACGAAGGATAAATATACAAATTACGATTAAACGATTAAAAAGATACGAAATATAAAAATAAAACTAAAAGTTATAAAAATATAATTTTTATAAAAATATTATTTTTATATTATTTATATAAAAGTATTAGTTTTATATATTTAATATTAATTATTAAGCTTAATAATACTAATTAAAACTAAAAATAAAACTAATTTAAACTAATTAATATTTTAATTAAACCCTAATTATAATTAATTATATAATAAAACTAACCCTAATTCGTTGGTCAAAGGTACCAGACCTGTCCAATCAGCTTATGTGATCGCATGAGCTGAGTGTTTTAATATCATGCGATCGCATGGCTTCGGGTACCAGGCCAGATTATGGGCTGCTACAGTACCAGGCCCGATTACTTTTACTTATAGTTTTTTTTTTTGATTTTTAAATTTATATATAAAAAAATAATATGTAATAATAAAAAAAACTTATATTTTAAAAAAAATACTTATTAGTTTTAATTTTTAACAAAAGAAAAATAAAAATATAAACTTTTTAATTTAAATAGATATAGATTTTTCTTTTATATTTTTGTATTTTAAAACTTATATAAAATTATATTTTTACAAAAATACCTTAAAAACTAATAATTTTTTTTATAGCGTTTCGCTTTCGGCGTTGATGAATTCCCCGGCAGCGGCGCCAAAAATACTTGATGTTATGCGAGATGTATACGAAATAGTTATATTTTTACTACGAAATACTATTAAATACGATACAATTTTACACAAGTTATTTATTTATTTATAGAGTGGATATACCTAAACATTGCTACAACACTATAGGCAGTGTACCTAATCGTAGAGTAGTGTAGTTTTTAGTAAGTCCGGTTCGTTCCGCGGGGAGCTAGCCAAGTTTAACGCTATATTTTATTTTAAACTATATTTGTATATAAATATATATATAAGTAGTATTATTATAAAAAGGGGGTTTTACCGTTTAATGACCGGTTTGTCGATTTTATGTCTTAAGTCGCAATTAAAACCTAATGTAAAATATTAAATATACAAATGGCTTAATTTAAAGCGTAAAGTAAATGACGATAATAAAATTGCGATAATTAAAAGTGCGATAAATAAAATGACAATAAATAAAATTGCGATAATTAAAAGTACGATGAGATATAAAATAAAGGAATTATGCTTATTTAAACTTCCGTAATCATGATGTTCGACTTATTGATTTTAATTTATTACCATGGGTTAATTGTCCTTTGTCCTGGATTATTCGATATGTCCATACGGTTTTGTCCATAATAGTCCATCAGTCATAAATATAAAGTGCGAGGATCTTCGTCAAATTATCCTTATACCCGAAGTCAAATATTCCAACTAATTGGGGATTCGAACTGTAACAAGGTCTTAATACTTTGTTTAATGAATACACCAGGTTATCGACTGCGTGTAGTCCAAGGTTTTAATACTTTGTTAACAATTACACCAATTACCCTTGAATGTAATTCACCCCTGTTTCAACGAGTCCATTGACTATTAATCCATCCCCGTATCCGGTCAAATGAACAATAATTTGTATTTATAAATATCCTGCCCACCGTACCCGATTAAGCGTATGTGGTTATTTATAGATACGTCAAATTGTAACCTTTATATTAAATTAACGAGGTATCGTTTAGTTAATATAAAGCCCATTAATAGCCCATAGTCTAATTTCCACAAGTGTCGATCTTTTGTCCAAACCCCAATTATGGTCCAAAGCCCAATAACCCCGTCTTAAATATTTAGCCCAACATCATGATTACTTCGATTTAAATAAGCATAATAATAACTTAGCTACTAGACATTAATTTAAAAAGGTTGAACATAACTTACAATGAGTATTAATAGCGTAGAGTTACACGGACAGAGTTTCGACTTACAAACTTAAAACATTCGCCACTATAACCTTATTATTATTAAACTTAAATTAAAATTAAAATTATAAAATATAAATATAAATATATCGTAGATAGATATATAGAAAAAGGTGTAAAAATTCGTCGACCAAACGCTTCAATTTATAGGACCTGACATGCTACAGTGTGCCATGTGATTGCATGGGATTTAGGCAGGATGGCCATGCGATCGTATGGCAGCCTTTTCCTGCACACAATGATTCCAAAACGTGGGCTGCGCGTATTTATTTAATATATAATATAATATATATAATTTTATATAATTAATTATATATTATATTCTATTCTTGTGCATTGTTGACTTGTAATTTTAGCTCCGTTGCGTCGCGCGTTGATAGTTGGTTCATGTCCCGGTTCCGGATTTTCGAACATCCTTGCATACAATTTAATATCTTGTACTTTGTGTTTTGCGGCTTGTACTCTTGTAACTTTTAAACGTTTCTCATCAATAAATTGAACCACTTTGATTGTACTTTGTACTTTTTAGCGTTTTGGTCATTTGCGTCTTCAAATCGTCGAATCTGTCTTTTGTCTTCACCTTTTAATATTTAAATGAATATCACTTGTAAATAGAACAATTGCAACTAAAAGCTTGTCTTTCTTGAAGGATATTGCTATGAAATATATGTTCGTTTTTAGCATTATCACATGTAAAGATTGTAACAATAACGATGCAGGTTCGATTCTCGTTCCTGACATGCTGTAGGGGCATTTGGTGATGGTGTTTCGCCAGGCTCCAGTGGGCTACGGGGGACCGCTGGATGGGTTGACATAGTCAACACAGGGCTAACATGTCCCTGCCGATACACATATTTTTTTAACAATTTATGGGCATAGAAAGCCTGTAAAATTTAATATCCACCAATTTGAAGTCAAAAAATAATTCACTATAACAACGATCATTAGGGTCGTCGTTGTAAAATACTGGGTCGGTCATGAGTTTCTTAGTGTCTCGAGTGAGTTCGTAAAAAAAAAGGCTTCTATGAATACAGATTCATGAAAATTACCGAGGCGACGTATAACATATTAAAAGACCCTTAGACTCTAAAGTTCCTTTTACTTACGAATTCATTTGTGATTAGTTTATATTTACACCTACCATCAATTATTGTACTTTGCATTCGCTGCTTCAATTGTGTTTTTCTAGTTCCACTGCTTTTCAACTCTCCGATTATGTCTGTATATATATATATATATATATATATATATATATATATATATATATATATATATATATATATATATATAATTAAGCCGTTGGAAATCATGGGTCCTGAGCGGTCAATCAGTTTGCTTCCCCTTCGGGCCTCCCATGATATATACTTTTATAACAATGACGAAGGTGATGTGATTAGGAAGACATATCCAATCATCTTTATGCATTAATGTGTTGTAATGTACCTATCAATGCATAAAATGATAGGATCTATCTATTATGATAAACATAATTAACTAAACCATTTTGCTATGTAAATTACTTTATTTTATCTCTAATTCTACTATTTAGATGATGTTTCTTAATTATTTTATTCTTTTTCATTATGCGATAATAAAATTACGTGTGATTAGCATAGTCACATGTTGCTAGTTGTACCCTAGCAATTATAATATAAAGTTTTTAACTCTCGTTAATCACATACCATCCTGGTCATTGTTCATCAATATTCCCAAATCGACAACGCTTGTTGGCTTGTTGTGATCGACAGTTGGACAATACATTATATTCAATTTTGTATTTGTATATTTTGAAAATGATTTTGTAGCATAGGTTCAATTTTTTTTTTTTTTTTTTTTTTTTTTTGGCAAGGCAAAACAATAGATTTCATTAAATTAAATATAGAGAATTACATGATTGTGCAAATGAGCATATGCACTGCAGCTATGTACATCTGAACCGAAGCAAACATTAGTACAGAACTAAACAACTAGTTTAGTTGAAAAAAATAAAATCGACTAGAGCACCCCGAACAGTTTGGTTAGCCATTATCATCGAAGGAGCTAGGATTTAGAAGCCATTCGTTCCACTCTAATGATGTCTTCTTCGCACGTCTAGATATCCATTCATAAGATTTGATTTGAATCTCACTAAGGATATTGGGACCACTTCCTCTTTTTTTTACTAAAAAGCGCGAGGTTCCTATTTTGCCAAATGAGATAACCACAGGTCCATTCGATCGCTTGACATTGTATCGACTTTGCCCTCGATTGTGAAGAACCGTGTTTCCCTTCGAACATTTCATTCAGTGAGCAGTATGATACATCCCTTTGATTCCACCATTTACACACCCTTGACCAAATGTCTTTAGCAAATGGACAATTTAGCAGAATTGTAACATCCCAACCCGTTATCCAACCGATTACGCGAAATATATATATATTTTTTTTAAACAGAGGAGTGCGCGGCGCGCAACCCCTCTATGTGCGTGGCGCGCACAAGCCAATTCAGCTTCTGTCCGGTTTTTCCAATTTTCAAATAAAGATCCCCCACTTCCCGACACATTTAGACGAAACGCTTTTCACAACATGTTATTATAGTTAAAACTCACACGATTCAATAATAAAATAAGTTTTATGAAACCGGGCCCACATATGCCATAATACGAGTTTCGTATAAAATATAAGTTTCAGCCACACTAGTTTAAATTCCAAACTACACTTTGAGCATAGTGTTTGGGGTTAAACTACCCAAATCTTGGTCAAACTTCAAAAGCTATACGTTCCAAAAGCTTCTCCTAATATAATGAAGCGGGATCACTAATCCAAACGAACGCCCTTACCCTTATCCACGTCGGAGCCTATAAAAAGCTAAACAACGAGAGGGTAAGGAAAACGATTAGTGAATGCAATAATTATACACATAAATATATAATATACCTACTTGCAATCACTTACACACATACCGCATACATGCTAGCAACATAATTATTATACCATCTCAAGTACGAAGCTAATAATCTCCAAAATCGCAACTAGCATAATCAATAGCATATAATTGACATAATACAATATGCTACAATACAATACACAACCATGGTTAACCATTCTCGCGTCATGGTGCTACCGGCTCTTTGGTTCACACCATACGCATCGGTTATGATGCTATCGGCTCTTTGGTTCACATCACAACCCGAGTCATACTCGCGCTAAAGTGCTACCGGCTCTTTGGTTCACACTCTAACAACTCGTGCCGTAGTGCTACCGGCTCTTTGGTTCACACTACAACACACGTACTATGATGCTACCGGCTCTTTGGGTCACATCATAGCACAATCGCACATACTATGGCACTACCGGCTCTTTGGCTCATACCATAGCATACAAATAAATATATTATATACATACGCATATAATCATTCCACTCACCTTAACGCCTTCGGTGAATGTTTTATACTTCCGCAAACTTCAAGGCTAAGTACCTAATACAATAAGTATTCAATCAACACACAAACTAGTTAGACTAAACACCAACCATTCACTCATGTGCATTTAATGACTTAAATGCATTAAATGCCCCATTTTCACCAAAACCGTCCATTTAAGGTCAAGACCATCACATATCACTAAAAGCTAGTGACTAAGATCCAACAACACTAACTAATACACAATTAGGGTATTTCATACCCATCTTTCCCAACTAGGTCAATTATTACGTATTTAACCATTTTAAAGTCACACACCCATTTCGGGTCATCCACTAACCCCATTAACACCCATTTGCTTAATAACTAGGTGTGCTAGTAATTAACTAATGAATTATAACTCATAATTCCATTTAACATTTTCAAAACCCTAGGTTAGTCATCCTTGGGTCCTCATGACCCAATCTTACCCAAGAACACCCAAAATCACCAAATATGGGTTTTATGTTCATCACTAACCCAAACCCTAACCCTTAAAAAAATTAAAATAAGGAAATCAAAGTTAGAGCTTACCACCACAATCACAACGTAGCTAGTGATTATATGAAAAACTTTAACACACGCGGTTTGGCCCGAAATCAACTTCTTCCTCCTTGATTTGAGCTTTCTCTCTCTCAAATGGGTTTCTATCTCTAAACTTGAAGTAGAAAGATGAAGGTGGTTGAAAGTGGAGTTATGACACTCCATCCACTGATCTTGTGGCCCTTAACTCGGCCCTAAGTGAATTTACCAAAAAGCCCTTCCAAAATATCAATTAAAAGAAACAGAATCCGGCTACAGTAGCAGTGCGCCACGCGCACCCTTAAGTGTGCGCTGAGCGCACCCTGGTCTGGGCAGGCTCTGACCTCTGTTTAACTGCACAATATTTCCCACACTTCAAATACCCTATTTACACCACTGTACAATAATTATTCGGGTCTTACAACTCTCCCCACTTGAATCGGAGCACGTTCTCGCGATCCAAGCCGCATGACAAGAGGGAATATAAACCAACACGAACTCTTCGGGCTCCCAAGTAAACTCGGAACCTATACTACGACGCCATTGAACTTTAAAAGTTCTCACCTCTTTATTTCTCAACCTTTTGACCTTCTCATTGAGTATAACAATCGGCTCCTCAACATACTCTAACCTAATGTTTAGCTCAATCTCGTCTAATGGCACCCATGAAGAATCATCCGCAAAACACTTACGAAGATGGGAAACATGAAATGTATTATGGATCCCCGCAAGCTCTTCGGGTAATTCCAAACGATACACAACTTCACCAACACGAGCTAAAATTTTGAATGGCCCAATAAACCGAGGAGCTAACTTTCCCCGTTTTCGAAACCGAATAATACCCATCCATGGCGAAACCTTAAGCATCACCATGTCACCTTCTTGAAACTCAATCGGTCGCCTTCGTTTGTTGGCATAAGCCTTTTGTCTACCTTGAGCCTTTTTCAAATGAGCCCGAATCATATCAATCTTGCTATTCATCTCTAAAATCGGTACTCCCGATTTCTCTTTGACCCACTTCACCCCAACAAATCGGGTTTCGACACCTACGCCCATAAAGCATCTCGTAAGGTGGCATCCCGATACTAGTATGATAACTATTATTGTACGAGAATTCCACCAATGGTAAGTGCTCATCCCAACTACCGCCGAAATCAATAATACATGCCCGTAACATATAATCCAATGTTTGATTCGTACGTTCAGTTTTACCGTCCGTTTGAGGATGGTACGCCGTGCTCAATTTCAATTGTGTACCCATATCTTCATGAAACTTTTCCCAAAACCGAGATGTGAAACGAGTATCTCGATCCGAAATAATAGGTATAGGAACCCCGTGTCTCGATATCACCTCCTTGATAAATAACTTAGCCAAGGTCTCCGACGATATCACTTCCCGAATGGGAAGAAACAAAGCACTTTTCGTCAATCGATCAACTATCACCCAAATCGTATCAAATTGGGTTCTCGCCGTCTTTGGTAACTTTGTGATGAAATCCATGATAATGTGCTCTCATTTCCATTTCGTACTTTATAACGGTTGTAACATACCATACGGCTTCCGGTGTTCGGCTTTAACTTGCAAACACGTGACGCATTGTTCAACATACTTAACAACATCACGTTTCATGCCCGGCCACCAATACTCCTTCCTTAAATCAAGATACATTTTCATTGCGCCCTGATGAATGGAATCCTTTGACTTATGTGCTTCATCAAGTAGCACTCATCGGAAATCTCCTATTCTAGGCACCCACACTCGTCCTTGAAAAGATAACAAACCATGCGTACCTAAGGTAATAGACTCCATTTGTCCCACGATTCGTTCCTCATGTTTATTGTTAACAAATGCTTCAATTTGAATCTCACCGAGCTTCACAAGAAAATCATTAGTAATAATCATGCGTAACGATCCTACTCGTATCACCGGATGTTGACTCTTCCGACTTAACGCATCCGCGATCACATTCGCCTTACCCGGATGATAAAGTATTTCACAATCATAATCTTTTACCACATCCATCCACCTACGTTGTCGATAATTCAAGTCTCGTTGATCAAAAAGATGTTTCAAACTCTTATGATCCGAATAAATTGTACACTTGACACCATACAAGTAGTGGAGCCAAATTTTCAACGCATGCACCACCGCCGCCAATTCAAGGTCATGAGTCGGATATCTCTTTTCGTGTTCCTTTAATTGTCGAGAGGCATAAGCGATGACTTTACCTCTTTGCATTAGAACACACCCGATTCCATTTAATGAGGCATCACAATAAACCGTCATATCTTCTACACCTTCCGGTAATACTAACACCGGAGCTTGACACAATTTCTCCTTCAACAATTAGAAAGCGATCTCTTGCTCATTTTCCCAATTAAATCTAGCGTTCTTCCTCGTCAACTTCGTCAATGGAGAAGCGATCTTAGAAAAGTCTTGGATAAACCGACGATAATAACCGGCCAATCCGAGAAAACTTCGGATTTTCGTAGGCGTAGTCGGTCGTCCCCAACTCTTCACCGTCTTAATCTTTCCCGGATCTACTTGAATCCCCTCTTTATTAGCAATATGGCCAAGGAATTGAACTTTCCTTAGCCAAAATTCACATTTGGAGAATTTAGCTTACAACTTCTCCTTTCGCAACGTCTTCAATACTTCACGCAAATGGCGTTCATGTTCTTTCATACTTTTTGAATAGACAAGTATGTCGTCAATGAACACAATTATCGACTTGTCCAACATAGGTTGGCACACTCGATTCATAAGATCCATGAATGACGCTGGTGCATTCGTAAGACTGAAAGACATAACTACAAACTTATAATGCCCGTAACGCGTTCTAAAAGCCGTTTTCTCAATGTCTTCCTCACGGACCCGCATTTGGTGATAGCCGGACCGTAAGTCAATTTTAGAAAAATACATCGCACCTTGGAGTTGGTCAAACAAATCGTCAATCCTAGGCAATGGATAACGATTCTTAATCGTCACTTTGTTCAACTCCCGATAATCAATGCACATCCGCATACTACCATCCTTCTTCTTAACGAATAAAACCGGAGCGCCCCATGGCGAAGCACTCGGTCGAATAAAACCCTTTTCAAGCAACTATTGAGTATGATTTAACAACTCTTGCATTTCTGTTGGTGCTAAACAATAAGGTGTTTTAGCAATGGGAGTAGCACCCGGAACCAACTCAATGCGAAATTCAACTTGTCTTTCCGTCGGAACACCCGGTAATTCGTTCGAAAAAACGTCTTCGAATTCACTAACCACCGGAATTTCACGAATGGATGGTGGCTCTTCACCAGTATCAACCACATGGGCAAGAAAAGCCATGCCACCACTAACAAGAAAACGCCGTGCCCGTGCATAAATGCATAATGGCACAAGTCTTCTCCATCTCTCGAAATGAATAATTAACTCTCCCCCACTTGGGGTCTTCCCACGAATAGATTTTTCATGGCATGCAATATCGGCTCTATGACTGATATGGCCAAAACGGACGGTTTTATTTGCGCGGTGTAGTTCGGCCGCGATGCATCAGAATCAGCTACCACGGGGGCGAGTAATGGTTTTATTATTTATATTTAGCTGGGGTCCCTAGCTATAACTCACCTACTTTTCTTCCTTTTAATGAGTAAGTGGTAAATATAACTCGGGTACGTATTTTTGTATGTTTGCTCAGTAACGTGGGACAAAAGTGCCTATATAGTTAACCCTAGTGACAAGAGGTGATAGATTAAGACTAACTAAATAAAATAGTAATTGGACAATAAAAGTAAAGATAGATAGGTATGAAGAATAGAATTCTGAAGGGGAATTATCGCAAGAGTTTAACTTCCTAGGATAAACACTAAACCTCAATCAACTGGGCTATGAACCTAACTGATTTGTCACTAAGAGTTTAGGCCTTGAAGATTCTGGCTAAGACGGATATCCCTACTCCCAACATTAACCTAAAAGGTTTAAACGACCTTATGGAATGAATCCTAGGTGCATGAACAAAGTGGTATACCCATAAAGGAAAGTCTCAGCTTTTCTTAATCCTAGTTAGTCTAACTAAAGCAATATCCTACCACTTAATCACTATGCTATGCCTTAACATTAACAGATGTTCAATCTTAGATATTCTAAGGTACTGCTAATTGGGATAGAAGTCTCTCCTTTGCGATCACTTATTCAACCCCGGATCATCTTACAATATCTCAAGAACATTGCTTCTGACGCGAATCATGCTTTTGAGTAAGCTAGTGTTCACTGAACTCTCTAATGCTAACTCTAATCACAACCTAAATGGGCAGCTCTTCTATGACGAACAAGTGGTTATTCGTACGTAGGTACTATATCCCTATTGTGACGCTAAGCACACATAACTACTTACCTTGTATCCTAGGGTTGATCAGGTCCTAATACTAGGTTATAGCCACGTGAATAAGTGGAAAGGGTGATCCGTAAATTAAACTTCTAAACCGTCAAGGTTTCAGCATAACAGTATGATAAGTTTCAGATAAAATATTCAACATATAATAAACATTTGTAACAGATAGATAATCATGCAAGGTGAAAGCAACTCAAGATAATAACTTTATTAAATTAAGGAAAGCGTTCACCGTTTACAGACGAGATCTGGACCATTACAAGTGCTGACAACCTCAAGACCGCTCCTATTACAATCTTCGGCGTTCGCCTCCGGGTACTTAATTTCCCGCTCGGAGGTGAGAAGGCCTTGAAAGCTCTAGTGAGAGAAAGGGTATTGTAGTGAGAGAGTGAAGAGAGGTGTGTGGAAATTGGATGACAAAAAGCCATTTAAATAGACTAGAAAATTTCCTGCAAACGGCTGGCAGGCCGTTTGGCAGGCCGTATTTGGCAGGCCGTTTGCCAGGCAAGCCGTTTCTTGGGGCCGTTTACTGGACCGTTTGGCAGGCCATACCCCATACTGCCAAGCTGTATGGCAGGCCGTTTTTTTGGTCTGGTCAGCCTTGATTCATTGGATCGTAACTTGATTTCTTGTCTTTCACTGTTTTCGCTCTAGAATCTTCGTTTTAGCTCCGTTTCTCTTGATTCTTTTTGCATCGTCTTCGTAATTACTTTACCTACAAATTTAATCAAAAAAGCGATTATTTTACCGACAAAGCTTTGAACTTTATGCTTTTGGGACTCAATATCGGGGGTCAAAACATGACTTTTTAGCCGATATCAAATATCCCACACTTAGACTTTGATTGTCCTCAAGCAAACTTCTGAACTTAAAATAGCGAGGACTTTAATTCGTAGTGATCAAGTTGTTTTTGTTCCGCAAGACGGAAGAGCGAAAATTTAGTTTTTATCCTTTTTGCTATCCTCGAATCTTTTTCCGCAAGCATGAGAGGAGGTTACATAACTGAGGCTATCTCACTCGGGTCACTCCTTTCACTAAAGTGTTTAGGGTATCCTATAGTTCTAAGAAATGAAGTCACTCTTAGCCAGTCATGCTTACATTCTTCGTCATAGGCTTGATCAAGACTCAAATCTCAATCACTTATTTGCGAGAATTTTCGGTAATCGACTCAGCTCAAATTGTGAAGAGATGGGGGTTTGGAAGTTTTTAGAGTGCGAAGGGTTTTGATAGATAGGAGTTTCTTTTAAAAGATTGATTTTTGCAATCCTTTCAGCTTTTTGTCAGGAATTTCTTTGTAAGCATCCTTCTTTTTTGACTGCTAGGAGTTTCTTTTCTCGAATCTTTTCTAGTTCTCCTCCTTTTCTCAGAACCTTTATTCATAGAGACTTTGCTCTTTTTTTTTTGAAAGCAACTTTTGCTTTTTTTCTTCGAGGTCTCCTTTTGGCGATCTTCTTTGATAATTGGCTTGGATGCTCGCATTTTTCTCGTGCGATTTTGTAGAGGGTTCTCCCGAAAAAGAATGATTTGACCGGGATTTATTTCTTTTATGAAGCGGATAAAGTAGATAAGAAGGGGTGAATGAACTTGTGGAGTGAAAATGAAAGTGTGTAGCGGGGGTTGTTTTTGTCTTCACGAATAGCTGAGGTTCTAACTTAGTCATCCTCGTCAAAATGTGTGATTCCGAAATGTAGATCAAGAGCAAGTTCTGATTCCGAGATGTTAATATTGGCGCGCTCAACGGAAATATAGTGAAGCACTAAAAATGAGTGCTTATAAAGCCTTATTTGGGGGTGCCTCACAACAATTATAGCAGGTCGATTTGCGCCTTTCGTTACGTAATGCTCTTTTGGAAAATTGATTTTTGATTTTCGCAAAAAGTTTTCAACCTTGTTTTACCCTTTTTGTCTATTTTGTAGGAAATTTTTTTTGATCTTTTATAGAATTTTATAATCCTTAGTATTTTATAATTCGGAGAGTTTAAATTTTTGTGAAAAACTTGAGGGTTTTACAAGAATCGTTATGTGCAACATTTTCTATCCCACACTTTAAAATAACATTGTCCTCAATGTTATGGATACGACGTATCCCACACTTTAGATTTTAAAAGAGGCATTGTGTTATTAAAAGTTTATGTTGATGGGGTTTCCAATCCCACACTTAGTTTTCAAAGTGGTATAGTAGTTTGCGTATATTCTATTGAAAAGGTGATGAAGATGTAGTACCCCCCTATGGTTTCAGGATGTGTGGTCGGTTAGCGCGCTAGTTATTGATCCTTCAATTCTTGTGCCTGCGTCATCCTCGTTCAAAGCGTCCTTGCTCCAAGTTGTGTTTCCATCTCGTACGGTCTCGATCGTCGTTTGTTTTTGTGACGTTTTATTCATGCAATTTATTATTCTAAAAACCATATATACTAAAACATAAAGATAGTTATGCCCAGAACCGGGCGTACAAAAATAAGATAATGTAGCATAAGTGATAATACGAATGTTTCAAAATAAACATGGTCACGGCTGAGGTGGTGAGTACGGAGGGGAATAGATTACGCTGGTGCGTGGCCTGGCCGGGTTTCTCAATCTGGACTGACCCTCGTCGGTCATTTCCTCGTCCATAGCGAACTAGTTTGCCAACTCTTCTGTGTTCATGCCCGAGGATATTCTAAACTGTATTTCGTCCAATCGTGCAATTAACCCAGTAAGTGATGATGTGCTCGTGTAAACCATAGGCCCTGTCTGCCAACCCATTCCTTCCTGTAAATCTCTACCTCTACCCCACTGCTGGTTAACGTCCATACCATCAATACCCTGTGCAATCCCTGCAGTCGTACGTTGCTGCAACGCCTGATCCCATCTCGACTCCAGAGCTTCAGTAAATGTGTTAACATTAACGTTCATGTGTTTGGTGTTGAACAGGTCGTTGACAAAAATCCCGGCCCCTGTGTTCTGTGGAGATGGCGGTGGAGGTGTAGACGTGATAACTGTACGCTGCGTGTAGTGATGTGTAGGTGAAGGTGGAGGTCCTGAAAACTGGTGGCTTGGGCCTGCTCCTCTGGGATCACGGTGGGATTCTAGTTGTTAGCCCCAATTCTTGCTAAGGTCGATCGGTTTAGTAAGTGTAAGTGGGTTTAGATGATAAGAACAAGTAGTATAATGATAATATTGAGAGAGATACTTGCAAAGAGGTGAAATGGGAAATAACTCAACTAAAGAGTAAAATGGGTGGGAGGTTGCTTTATATACTAGCAACCTCCTTTAGATACAAGGATGGTAAAATACATTTACCATGGATAAACTAGTTAGTTAACTATTACATAGTTATTACTATTACATAGTTATTACTATTACATTAATACATGAGTAAAACCGCATGCCACATATAAAAGACAATATTCATTGTCAACAATCTCCCCCTTGGCATGGGGTTTTCAAAACAGTGTTGATTGTCACAATTTTCTCTTTGTCAACAGTCTTCCCCTTGATTATCAGCAATTAGTCCTTGGCGTGGGGTTTTCAAAAGATGTAACTCTCCCTTGATCATTCTCTTGCAGTTTCTTGTGCAGCCTTCTTCTGGGCATTGATTTCGGTTTGAAGCTATGAAGCTTTTGTTGCTATCAGCTTTGAACACGAACTTTTACACATAGGATGTGTTGATCTGGGAGTGTTATGGCTGATTTGTTTAGTCTTCTTCTTTAGTTCGGGAGGGTGATGAGGTCTTGATCTTTGACTTTCGACCATCTTTGTGAATTGAAGGTAGCTTGATAAGATATTGTGTAAACCTCTTTTGCTCCCCCTTAAATTTTGAGTCATCTTTTTCATGATCATGATTGGTTTATTTTTGACTCATGTTTCATTCTCCCCGCATGATGAATATGGTGTACCGTGTTCAGCACATGTAGCATGAATATGGCATCCCGTGTTCATCGCAAAATAGCACAGAGAGCATATATGATTATCATTATAGAGGGAACGTGTACCTGCTAAGAAGAGACAAAGGGGTTAAGGTAAAAGTTTGATCCTTGGGGAAAACAGGATCTTCAGAAACCATTTTTGGTTTTGTAAAAATCAAGCAAGTTGTTATACTAGATAGGTTTAAATCAGGCATGCTAGTTGTTACGCTAGACAAGTTTTCTGAAACCAAAACTGTTTTCTGATTTGGGGACCTCACCGGTATTGGTAGGTCCAAGTTTAACCTCGGTGGATGTTGAGGATGACTGGTCATCGAAGTTCCAGTCGGCGTTAGCAAGCTATCCACCTCCATGATTAAAGTATCATGGGACTTTTGTGCGACTATGCCGCTCTTGGTTATACCAAGTCTTCCAACGGTACCTAACACCGCATTGGTGTCAGTAGAAATCAATGTAATATAGGAAGATGTTACATCGCGTCCTGAAGTCATTGATATGTCATGAGGTGACACATCTCTTTCAGTTGTTGCACTCTATAAGGAGTGTGTGTGGTCAGGCTTAAATGCTGACTGATCGTTAAGGAGATCATCCTTCCGGAGGTCTGATAAATCTACCAAGGTAAGCCTAGGCATTGTCATATTGCCTCTCCATTGAATTAGACAGATCTCCCTCATCAAGATAAGTCTGACCTCTGGACCTTGTTTGAGGTCCCACCTTCTAAATAAGGTGTTGATAGAGGATTTCCGGCCAATACGCAGGGTTCCTATTCATGGTTTTTCAAAACCCCTTTAGCAGTTTGAGACACCAAACACTTAATTTGCATCAAGTTGTTGGGTCATTTCATATTTGAGGCGGTCATCTAGACACATCCTCCTGAGGCAGTCACCGGGACACATCCTCCGTCATTTAATGACTATTTTGTTTGAGGCAGTCCTCTAGACACATCCTATTGAGGCAGTCACCAGGACACATCCTCCGTCATTACTGACATTTGAATCTTTAAATTCCCCCTTGATAGTTGCACAATTTAGCTTTGGTTTCTTGGGAGAGTTATGTGTGAAAATACGAATTTTACACTGTTATTTGTGCAAAAGCCATTTTGATGTTTAACACCACGTTGAAGTGTGTTTGACACCACATTGAGATGCGGGTTCTACACAGAAGTATGTAGAAGCCATTTTGGATGGAACACATGTTGGTTTTGATCCTTTTACCCTCCCCCTCAATATATGACGTGTCATGTTTTGATAAAACCTTTATTTTCTTGGTCTTTTTCTCCCCCTTAAAATATGATTTATTTGGAACTAAAACATATTTTGCCAATTTGCTACACAGAAAATATAGGTTTTGATGAGAAATGTTGTAAGGCAGTTGAGACGCGGGCCATATAAGGTTTTGTTGAAAATCTTCGTTGCGGGTCTATTTGGATAAAACCTTCTTTGAAGTGCGGTTCCCATACAGATCTATTATGGGAACCATTATGATCTATATGGAAACCCACATTCCCTCCTTCTCCCCCTAAAAAATTTTGACGTTTCCATTGAAATGTTTCTAAGAGAAAGAGTGGAAGACAATTGAGGCGTTGGGTATACGAGCATACACCATATAAGGTTTGGGTGAAAACTTTCTTTGCAGTGCGGGTCCCATAGAGATCTATTATGGGAACCATCATGATCTCTATGGGAACCATCATTCCCTCCTTATCCCCCTAAAATTTTTTTGACATTTCTCCACTGGGATGTTTTTAAGAGAAAAAAAGAAAGACAGTTGAGACTCGGGACATCCATTGAAAGGTTTTGGTGAAAACCTTATTTGCAGTGCGAGTCCCATACAGATCTATTATGGGAACCCACATTCCCCCCTTCTCCCCCTAAAAAAATTTTGACGTTTCAGATTTTGATAACCGTCATTTCATTGCGGGTCTCATTGCTCCCCTAGGCACATGCATTACTTCCCTTAGGAACATGCATTGCTCCCCCTAGTCACATGCAGTTTTCAAGTTCATCCAGGAGAAGAAACTTAGATAAGTCATTTTTAACGGATGGTGATTCGCCTACAACTACTGCGGTAGATGTGCCAAAGGTTATGGATTCGGGCGAAATTGGTTTTAGTGAAACCGTGTGATTGGGTGAGGTTAGAGGAAAGAAAGGTTCAAACAGCACATCAGGTCATCTGAGGTTGCGAGTGGGACATGCCTGAGTGGATAGTCAGGTGTCAGCGGGTTAAGTCCAGGTTTTGAACCGTTGGGTCCAAGAGCCATTTTGCAGTCAGGTCAGTTTTTCACATTCAAATTTGAATACCATTTATAGGCCTTGTCGATCTGACATATGGACATTGAATTCCACTTAGGTCTGATACACGACGTATCCTTACGAAGTTGTTTTTGTGGAATCAAGGATGATTGAAAATCTTTTGACATAGCCAGAGAAACAGATCTCGGCTTAAGTTTAAGTAACTCAGATGAAGAGTACTTAATTGGTTTTGAAGAAGAAGTGGATCTTGGTGTTGAAAATGGTTTGGTTGTCCACTTCTTATTTGATACTTGTTTAGCAAGATTATTCTTTGAGTGTTTAGAAACAAGGTCAATTTTGGTGCGCGGGGTATTTTTTGGACCTATGGATGGCTTCATGGGGTTTGTGTAGAAGCCAACCATATTGATTGCGAAGCTCCGTAACCTCCCCAATTTTCCCATAAGTTATTTCCAGAAACGGGCAATTGAACTTGGTCTGGTAACCAGAGTAAGTCCTTTTGCTTGGGAACTTGGGTTCTACGGGTAGGGAGACATTAAATTCCTTTGGTTTGGGTTGGGTAACTTTGGGTTCGTTTAGTTTCGAGGATTTTTTTCTCGGAGTCACCGTTGAATTTGGAGAACCTCGTTCTTTTGGTTTGGGGTTAGAGAATCTTTTGGGTGGGGTATCCAGGTGAACTTTTAGTTTCATGGGGGATTTCCTCGGTGCCTGTGTAGACTTAGGAGGACTATTGTCTTTTGATTTTGAAGCCTCCAAGGTCTTTGGTGTTTTACGCACAGCAGTCTTCGAGTACATTGAGGATTGGTACACAATGGGATTGGGATTGGTCTTGGCAAAAGTCACATGCTTTTTCACAGCCTTGGGAGTAGACATTGAAGCATTTGACAACTCAGATTTTGTAACTCGGGAACCAACTGACACATTTGATTTTGGAGTGTCAGTGGAGGTCAGTATAGTCTCCGTACCAGGACAGATCTTGTAAGAACCAGGTTTTGAATATATGGTCTTGGTCACAAAGTCCATACTTTCCAGTGAATCACATTGGTCATGCAAGGTCTCATTCTCTTCCTTAAGTAGATTCACATGAGCTTTTAACTCCAGAATTTCTAAGACAAGGTCATCAACAGAAACTACTACAGAGTCTTTAAAATCATAAGTTGGTTCTACTTTGGGAACTACAGGCATCTTCTCAATTGTTGCTAGAGTTTTTTTGTAGGTCTCACATTTAACCTGAAGAGCTATGTTTTCTCGTTCTAGCTTGTCAACAAATTGAGTATGGTCAGTCTCAACATCATGAGCTCCTAAAGAGATAGGTTCTTTCTTGGGTTGTGGTTCTACCTTAACTTCTGGAATCTTGGGTTGAGATTCTAAGAAGTGATCTAGAGATTTGGACATAGATGATTCTAACCTGCGTTCAACAATGTCAAATTTGGTCAAAAGAGAATCACTAAAGTCTTTGAGTTTTTGTGCTAGACCTTCACAATTGATGGTGTCATTCACGGATTTTTGGTTTGAGTTCCGTGATTCAGTGTTCTTTGAAATCAATTCACAAAAATTAACAACTTGATTTGCAATTTGATTTTCAAGTTTATGAACATTGGAGACCAGTTTGTTGTTTTGGGATTCAATGACAGAGATTTGGTGTTGTAAATCCTTAATGATCATTTGAATTTTGAGTTCGTTGTCAAAATATTTGATTTTGTTTTGATCAAGTTCGTCCTCCAGACTGATGATGTATCTTTCTAAAACCAAGGTTGGTAAATAGATTATACGCTTTTTAGGACTATTTTGAGCATTCAAACTTTCAAAATCATTGAATAAATCGAGAGGTGTGTTATAATATGAACCATCTTTTCTCATGTAATTTGCATTTATTTTTTCATAAATTAACGACACCTCACGTTTCATTTTTGTTGATCGATTGGCTATTCTTTCCTCAATCTCACTTTCATTGGCAAAAGTGAGTCTCTCTGGCAAACCTATCTTAATGTATCTACCATCATATAAACAAGGTTCGACTTTGGAGATCTTGGACTGTATTTGAGGATTTTCAAACCCTAACCCCTGCTGTTTTTGGGTCGGTTCAGGAACAAAGCTTGTTTAGAAATGTGGCCATTTAAGACTACTTTTGCTTGGTCAGTTTTGTAAAGTTTCTCTTCAAATAAACTTAGTTAGGTTTTTAAGTTTAAGTTCTCTGTAACTAACTTAGAGCATTCAGAAGTCTTCTCGGCCAGGTCATTCAAAGGCTTTCTAGTTTTCTGTTCTACAGTATCTAGAAGAAGTATCCTAGAATCATTAAGCTTCTTAAGTTCTTTTTCAGCGTTGTTCACTTTTTCCGTGAGAACTGCATTCCTCAATTTAAAATCTGTCCTTTCTATCCGTAGGGGTTTCACACTACTTTCTAGCTCTCTTAATTCAGTTACTTTGTCAGCTAGATCTTGTTTTAGTTTCAAATAAGTATGATTTGACACTTTCATTTCCAATTCAGATTTCAACCTAGAGTTCTCATTTTTTAGTTCGCTAATTTGACTAGCAAATGATCTAAGGTCTCTATTCATCTTGGCAAAGTTGTCTACATACATATCAGGTAGTATAGAAAACACACATTCATCATAAACAGTCACAGATTCAGATTTAATGGGTAATTTCATTTGGACAGGTGGGACAGGGGTATGAAAAGCATAGCTACATGCAATTGTATCATTTTGATCAAGAGGTGTTTCAGGACAAGTTTGCAATACATCAGATATAGAAACAGAATTATAATGCACAGAGTTGTAATATTCATGAGTAACATCAGTGTATAGTTGTACCTCTTCCTCATGTACCTCTTCCTCAACATTAGAGGACAAGTGATAATCATGATTTGCCATGTTAACAGGACGGGTGTTCAACAAGTAGGTCAGGACAGACAAGGTTTACGAGCATACCACGAAACAAAAAATAAGCTTAAGAAATATCACTTTTCTCCGCCTCAAAATATGATTCACGTGAATCAAATTTTGAAAACGAGGTTTCGTTGGTTTTCGTTAACTTTTCGTTAAGTGTCCGTTAATTGTCCGTTAAGTGTCAGTTAAGTGCACGATTTGGATTTCCCTCCAAAATTTTTCAACAAAAATTAATGTCGTAAACTTTTGGGATACGAACTAATATGTGACCGGGGGTTGAGGAAAAATTATGACTTTTTCCGAAATTTTCTGGCAAATTTCGTTCAAAAACGTGCGTTTTCAAGTGGTTTTTGGGGCCGAAAAATTTTCTGTCGTGAAAATTTAAATCTCGCGTAGAAATGTTCTTTTTAAATCTCGCGTATAAGGGTTTCAGGCAGGAGGTTTTCGGGCAGGATGTATTCGTGCAATTATTTTCGAGCAGGAAGTTTTTGTGTAAAGTTTTTGAGCAGATGTTTTCACACAAGTTTTCGAGCAGGATTTTTGAACAATGTTTTCGAGCACAAGTTTTTCGAGCACTGGTTTTCGAGCAGTTATTTTTCTGGCAGGGGTTTTTGGTAGGTGGTTTTCGAGCAAGGGTTTTCGAGCAAGGGTTTTCGAGTAGGGGTCTTAGGACTAAGTTTTTTCGAGCACTGGATCTGTCAACTTTTTGTACTTTTGTCCTTTGTACTTTTTATGACACACAAAGTCAAAGATGCCTTTTCGGTGGGTAATAACCACAAAATAAATTATTTTCGGTGGGTATTATCCAAGGGACAAAATTATGGAGCCAAAATAAAGTCAAATTTGGAGCCAAAAATTCAAGGTTATTGGGCACAAACACAGATTTTCGAGCAAAAATACAGTATTTCGAGCAGTAATCTGGACAGATCCAGGTTTTCGAGCACTTAATTTTGCACTGATTGATGTTTTCGATCACAAGTATCTGATCAGTTTCAAGTGTTTGAGCAAGACAAATCGGGTTTTAAAGCACTAAATTCAGTTTTTCAAGCATACAACACATTAAAACAGTTAGTTTCACAAACTCAAACATGTTGTTCATATTAAATCAGTAAATAGCAGCAAATTTGTTCACGGATTCAAGCAAATTTAACACTTTAAAGCTTCAACAGTTCAAGTTTCAAGTTTTCACAATAAAAGTAACATAAGATTGGACTAATCTGTAGGTATACTAGGGTGTAAAAATTAGTTCAAGTGGTTAAAGAACAAATATATGATATGATAAGCACTAAAACCAACAAGAATAAGATAGTGAGTTGAGTTTTCGAGTTACCTAAACCGAAAATAAACACAAACACTTCAAAAAACGCAATGGAGACCTTCAAGCAACGGATCTTCTATGTAAAGAGCTTAGACCCGCTCTGATACCAATTGTTAGCCCCAATTCTTGCTAAGGTCGATCGGTTTAGTAAGTGTGAGTGGGTTTAGATGATAAGAACAAGTAGTATAATGATAGTATTGAGAGAGATACTTGCAAAGAGGTGAAATGGGAAATAACTCAACTAAAGAGTAAAATGGGTGGGAGGTTGCTTTATATACTAGCAACCTCCTTTAGATACAAGGATGGTAAAATACATTTACCATGGATAAACTAGTTAGTTAACTATTACATAGTTACTATTACATTAATACATAAGTAAAATCGCATGCCACATATAAAAGACAATATTCATTGTCAACAATAGTATTGGGTACTCATGATGGTATGGCGGAACGTGGAGCTGTCTGCCTGCATAGTGCGCAAAATGATCTAAATTCTGAAGGATTGCATGTTGGGCAAACCAACTCTCGTGCCCTGGTAGATCCCCCATGTGGTATTGGTATGGCGAATATCGTGGCCGATCACCCTTCCCAACTGATGAGTGTCGGCGGGTGTCAGTGGGCCGTCCATGTGCTGTGGGATCATCCTCATCCCTTGGTTCCTGAGAACCTCGCCGTTTACTATCGTCTCATGTCCTCGTATCTGGTCTGAAACCCTGTACTCTCACCCCTGGCACTGTCCGATCTTCAGAACCAGGTATTTCTGGATTCGCCTGAATGATTAACTGCTCACCTTCAACACGAATGTAATCCCAGCTGCTCAGTAGCTTATACCCTATTTCTTCTAACATAGCCCCGATCCTAGAATTAAACCGTTCTACACTTCCCAAAACGCGCATTCTATGAAGAAGTTTTGTAACAACGCCCCCTAAAACCAGCACAACTGTTCTTGCCGAATTCTTCTCATTAGTGAAAGTCTTAGCCAGGAGATGTGCTACCTGCATATTTTGGTGATGTATCATGGCGTGCATCAGGCGCATATCGCCAATCGTAACAGCGCCGCCATGTTGGACTTTAGGGTGGAGGGTTTTAGTGATGAGGTGGTGGAGGATTCAGTGTACGGGATTGGTGAATTTGGATGCCTTTTTACTCGATTTCCATGGCCCATTATCAGTGGTGTAATTGCGCCAAAAAGCTTGGTGATCTATGTTATTCAAGGTGGTGAATCCCCTCTTGAATATTGACCGGGTGAGCTGCGACGATTTATACAACTCCAAGTACTTTGCAAACTGTGCGAGAGTTATGTTATACGTGTGGTTTTGGTGTCGAAAATGGATACACTCTTGATCATTATAATCTTCCTGATCAACATCCGAATCAAAACTCCAAGTAGCCATAAATTCTGCATATGGCTCATTGTATGTTGTCTCATTTAACTCAAACAACTGTTGCCAGGCCCGGTGTGTTCTACCATCATCTTGAAAGGTTAAGATTTGTAACAGACTGAAACCCGGACTAGTTGTAAGTTGTCTATTTTGCCCTTAGGGTTTGTGCTTAGTCTTAAGTGCTTTTATTTTAATTATTTAATTAGTGTTTTATTATATTTGTGCTGTGACCAGTTTCTGACAAGGGTCCCAGAACAGGTTTGTTTATTTTAATTGGACCTCGTTTAGGTTACCTAATCGTGTGCGAAAGATTTCAGATAACTGGTAAATACCCATGTGTTGAGGGGTATTGTGATATAACACAATTAAGTGTTATACCAGCTACCACTTTCTCATTTTCTCTAGAAAATTCACTAAATCACTCACTATCACCTAACCTCATCTTCATCATCTCAACCAACCCTAAATCATTTGATCTCGAATTGAAGCTTGATTTTGGTGTCAAAACATTCCTTGTGTCATTGTGATTCTAACAAGGTAAGGTTTGTAAGATTTCATGATCAAAGCTGTGATTAAATGGGTTTTTGAGTTAGTTTTTGTTAAAATGGGGTTTTGTGTCAAATTGGTAGAAATTGATGTTGTTTGTGTTTAAATGTTGTGGGTTTATGTTCCAAAAAGTTTAGTGTATGAGTTGTGTTCAGTTTTGAGGTAAAAAACGTGTCCAAAGTCGAGATTTGGTGATTTTGGGTTGAAACCCGTCACTTTGCTGCTGTTGCAGCTGATGAACTACCTTCGACCGATGGTCGTTGACCATCGACCAATGGTGAGGGACGATCGGCCGGTGGACAAGACCATCGACCGATAGTGTATGACTTCTGACCAGCGGATGTAATTTTGACGATTGACTGATTAGGGGAGACCATCGACCGATGGTGTGTGGACGATCGGCCGATGGATGGGACCATCGACCGATGTGTGATGACCCGGGAATTTCTGACCAAATTTAAACTTGATCTTTATATGTTTCCGACACGATAAGCAAAATTTGTTAAATTGAATCTCAAACATTTTAAAACTATGTTCATATATTCGTTTAACCTCGACCAAATTTCGACGATTCACGAATAATTATTTGTAAATGAATATATATATATATATATATATATATATATATATATATATATATATATATATTAAATAAGTATAAACATAAGAATATATAATATTTTGAATAATTGGAATTTAAAATGTAAAATAACAATTAAAATAATTAAGTACTATTAACACATATAAATATGTACATGTTATTATAAATCCATGATTCCTGTTAAATATATATAGAAATATTAACTATTCAGTAAATGTCATCATATAATATAATATTACATAAATAATAAATGATATAATACAAGTTTGAATATAATTGATATATTAATACTATTATCATTACTTTCATTATTATTATTGTTAATACTAATATTAATATTTGTATTAGCAATATTATTAATTCTAATATATATATATATATATATATATATATATATATATATATATATATATATATATATATATATATATATATATATATATATATATATATATAATTTGAAATTTATAAGTTGTTATATTAGTGTTATTATTAATATTATTATTATCATTAATAATATTAATACTTTTATAATTGGTGTTAATAATAGCATTATTAATAAATTATTAGTATCATTATTATTTAATATTACAATTAATATATTTATTAGGATTATTGATATTATTATCATTATTATTAAATTATTTATTATTAGTCTCATTATTATTAGAATTAAAATTTAAGATAAAGGTTGTATAATTAATACTATTATATTTAATTGCAATACAGATATGGATATAATTGATATGCAGATATATAAATTCAGTCATATATATATTTATAAATCCGTATATTCAGTTAAGAAAACATATTTATACAAATTATACGTATACTAGTATATCCATATATATATATAAGGTTAATACGTATTTTTGATAAAAATCCAAATTCAGTTTAGCAACACAATCAAACTGTATCAAGCTTTATTTAAAGTCTTCAATCCAGTACAAATAAAAATCCAATCACAGAAATAATCGTCATTCAGTTAGCAATCTCTTTCACCTTTTATTTTTTTTATATTATTTTCGGTACTGAACAACAAATTCAAGTCGACTGCAGTTTTATATATAATTGATATATTTCAGTGTTATTTAATCCATACAACCTTCTATCATCCAACAAAGTTTATACATTTTATTTACTGGTTATCAAATTGTCAAATTATATCAGAAAAGGGGTAAAGGATACGTGTTTACTCTGTTCGTGTCTCTAAGTTTGAAAAATTCGATTTTTCAAAAAATTTCAAAATGTATTAATGCCAAATGGTTAGGAATCATTCATATAAACTATCTGGAACGTTTCAATTACAATTTTTTAGTATCGAGTCTTAATTTCTAAAGTCAAACTCTCAAATTCAAAGTTAACCCTTTTGTTCATAACGAAATTCGGATTCCAGTGGATGTCTTGGGTTTAATTAAGGATACAGGTAGTTTCTAAAATAGTTTTGAAACCTATTTGGTGTTGAAATTTTTGTCTGAAGGTGTCTAAATTTTTAAAACGCGAATTGAGTTTATGAAGTGCAAAAACGGGTCTGAGGAAGTTTTTAAATTAATTGTTGTTAAAACGAATCAATTGCTATACATTCAATTTGTTTTCTCTTTAGTTTATGAATCTAAAACCCAACTCATTTGAGCATGGTTAGCTTGATTTGATTTCTGGTCGAATGGTGTTGTGAAGAAGATGATGTAGGAAACAGAAGTATATAGGTTAAATAAATACGGATGTAAGTATAATCAGAAAAAAACTGGGTTCGAATGGTTAGAGTGTTTGGCCACTGAACGGGAGGTCTCGGGTTCAAGCCCGGTTCGAGGCAGTATTTTTTTGGGCTTATTTCCTCTAAGGTAGTCTCATTTTCTATTATTATTATTATTATTATTATTATTATTATTATTATTATTATTATTATTATTATTATTATTATTATTATTATTATTATTATTATTACCATTTTTATTATTGTTATTACTATTATTATTGTTATTGCTATTGTTATTGTTATTGTTATATTTATTAGTTATTGATATTATTAGGATAACATTAATATTATGATTTATATTATTATCAATTTTGTTATTAAGCAACATCATTAAGTATTATTATCATTACTATAAACATAACACAAACTAGTTTTATTATTATTAGTCTTAGTATTAGTATTACTTTATAAGTATTATTGTTATTATTAATGTTACTATAAGTAATATCACTATTATTATTATCATTATTATTACTTTTACCATTATTAGTATTATTACCACCATATTATTATTACTATCAATATCATTACTATAAAAACTAATATGATTACGAAAATAAAAGTTTTTGTTAAAATTATAAATATGAAAACTATAAATACGAATACCAATGTTATTATGAAATTTACATGTAAGATTAAAAATAGATTATTATTAGTATTATTATTACTATCACTATACTTATTATTGTTATTATTACGAATATAAAACTTTATATAAAAACACATTACCATTACATTAATATTACTTGATACTATATTTTATCAATAGAATATTAATAATTAAACTATACTAAAATTTAATATGTTAAGTATTAATTATATACCATGTATGAATTAAATATATTAAATATATCCATATAACATAATATAACAAATATATTATTAATAATAATAATAAATAAAGTTGTTTGATTACGATATATGTCTAAATAAATATACAAATGATATAGGTTCGTGAATCCGAGGCCAACCCTGCATTGTTCAATATAGTCATATGTATTTTTACTACAAAATACATTAGGTGAGTTTCATTTGCCTTTTTACCCTTTATATTTTTGGCTGAGAATACATGCGCAATTTTTATAAATGTTTTACGAAATAGACACAAGTAATTGAAACTACATTATATGGGTGAATGATCGAAGCCGAATATGCCCCTTTTACTTGGTAACCTAAGAATTAGTAAACCGATCTATTAATTGACGCGAATCCTAAAGATAGATCTATGGGCCCGACGAACCCCATCCAAAGTATCGGATGCTTTAGTACTTCGATGTTGTTTTATATCATGTCCGAAGGATTTCTCGGAATGATAGGGGATATTCTTATATGAATCTTGTTAATGTCGGTTACTAGGTGTTCAATCCATATGAATGATTATTTTTGTCTCTATGTATGGGACGTATATTTATGAGAAATGAAAATCTTGTGGTCTATTAAAATAATGGAAGTGATTATTTATGTTAAACTAATGAACTCACCAACCTTTTGGTTGACACTTTAAAGCATGTTTATTCTCAGGTATGAAAAAAATCTTCCGTTGTGAATTTGCTCATTTTAGAGACATTATTTGGAGTCATTCATGACATATTTTAAAAGACGTTGCATTCGAGTCGTCGAGTTCATCAAGATTATTATCAAATCATTTATAGTTTAGATATATTATGAAATGGTATGCATGCCGTCAACTTTCATTGTATTAAAAGTTTGTCTTTGTAAAAACGAATGCAATGTTTGTAAAATGTATCATATAGAGGTCAAGTACCTCGCAATGAAATCAACTATTGTGAATCGTTTATAATCAATATGGACTTCGTCCAGATGGATTAGGACGGGTCACTACACGATGGTCTTTGGCAGTGAAATTTTTACTAAGTGTTGAATTATAGCTATTACACTGTCCATATGTTTTTATGATTTTCAGGATGTAAATTCTGAAAATGCATAAGTGTTAAGTAGACCTTTTTGTGGCGCTTTTTGTGACTGATTTTCTGTACTGTGCTGTTTTGTGTTAACGGACAGAAACTAACTTGATTTGCCTTATGTTCAGGTGATAAGGATAAGGAAGCCGCTCAGTGATAGATTATCTGAGCTAGTTGCTAGTATTTGGTGAGTGGGTCTATCTCCGGATAGAGTTTAAGTAGCATATCATGCTACTGTGGTTGACTCTTTTATCATGCATAGTGTAGAAATTATCATGTTAGAATAATATAGTATGCCTGAGGTTGTATGTGAATTTATGTGTACACTGTGTGAATGGCACCAGTCGGGCCTAGGGAGACTGAGGACTTGAGACCGTGCCTGGGAGAGGTTAGAGTCCGTATGAGGTCCACCGTGCCTAGAAGAGGTTGGGTCCATAGGCTACTAATTGTGGAGTATAGTGTGAACGATGCACCCCCTGCATCTGGATAACTATACTGTGAATTGAGTAGCAGGGACTATCGGTAGACTCAGGCCCGATCAGCTGGGAGTCGTGTGCTCGTACAAGCCGCCGATCCTCGTATTGTCTTATTGTTTGATAATTGGTAGTTAGCAAGTGTTGTTGTTAGTATATAGCTTATGTGTGGCTTAAGCTATATCTGTTAGATAGATTCCATTCACTTAGCGGTGCGCTAATCCCCCACATATTCTCCCCTTGCAGGTTTAGGTACTGCTAGTCGGGATGGGTGCTGTTGCGGAAGACATGTTTGACAACCCTACTCTGATGTGGACTTTTGTTTAAATCATGTTTTGTAATAACGTAACACCGTTTTGTAAACTTAAACTTAATTACTTAGATTAATGTAATGACGTGACTTATATTGTGTTTGTTAATAAAGTCTTCCGCTGTGTATTTTAAAAAAAATGGCTGGTGTTACAAGTTGGTATCAGAGCATGGTTTGGCAGCAAGTACGTGCGCGTATTTTGTTCCCAAACCCTGAGGAAAGTCAAACATGTCTGTGGGTGTGGAGGCTAAGTGAAAATAGGATATATGTGTGTTTGAGTTGTGATTGAACTAACTGATATCCACTAATCTTTTGTGTGAGCTGTTTTGTAGCACATGTATGGCTGATAGAAACGCAACTGACCCATCCAACCTCGGAACATTCAGAGCACCAGAAGATGGTCTTGAGTCCGATGATGATCAGAATAGTTACATCCTTCAGTTAGAAAGCAAGCTAAAAGAGGCTGAAGACAAAATTAATGAACTTGAGTTGGCGAGGCATTTGGGAAATGATGATACACCACCTGGATTCCCAACCGCGCAATCTCAAACGACATCTAATGTGCACCAGAACCAGTTTCAGAATCAAATACCTAACCAATACTATATGCCACCGCAAAACACTTTTACTTACCAAAATCCCATGATGATGAACCCATACCAAATGAAAATGTTCCAACAACCTTACATGCAACCACCCAAAATATGTACTTATAAGAACTTCCGTGATTGCATACCCTCCGAGTTTTTTGGAAGTACTGATCGGACTGTAACTCTCAATTGGTTGTGAGAAATTGAAAGGATATTTGAAGCGTGTCAGTGTGAACCTGAACTGAAAGTAACATATGCTAGTCGAATGTTGAAAGGTAAAGCTATGATTTGGTGGGATTCTTTGATTTCCAGTATACCGAAAGAGCAAGTGAGGATGATCACATGGGAACAGTTTTATGGGAAATTATGTGAACAGTATTGTAACCCGTTTGATATGAACCGAATCAAGACTGAGTTTCTTGAAATGAAGATGACACCACAAATGACGATCGATGAGGTAGTAGAGAAGTATATGGATAAACTGAGGTTTGTACAACAATGGGTGCCAGACGAAGCGTCTCATATCCAGCATTTTGTTAATATCATTTTGCCAGAGTACCAAACTATTGTTAGAACAGCTACATCGTTGTCTCAAGCTGTTGTGATGGCTAAGATGGTAGAATGTGATGTTTAGGCCGCCAGAAACAGAATGTTTGGTAATGTGTTACAACAAGGTGGGCAAGTATCTGGTCAATCAGGATCTAAATCCAAGAAGTCTAGTGGGTTTAAATCGAAGGGTAAAAGTGGTCAGAGTAGTTCTGGGTCTGGATCAGGTAAAGGGAATTGGTGTCACACGTGTCGATCTTCTCATAGTGGTCAGTGTTCTGAGGCTACAAGAAGATGTTTAAAGTGTGGTGTTGTTGGGCATGAGTCTTCAGCATGTCCGTATCCGAATAGTGTGTGTTGGAGTTATCACAAACCAGGGCATCGTGCAGTTAGTTATCCGTCGAAGAGTGGTAGTTCCGGGGTAGGGTCAGGGGCGCGTTTGGCATCACTCGGAGGGTCAACTACCTCGAGTGGGTAGAAAAGGAAGAATCCTCCAACAGCAGAGGCTAGAGCTTTTCAGATGTCGGTTGAGAATGCTATGGCAACCGACGAAGTGATCACCGGTATGTTTCTAATCAACTCAATACCTGCTCACGTATTGTTTGATTGCGGTGCCAATAGGTGTTTTATGTCCCTAGATTTCTGTGCTAAGTTGAAATTACCAGTTACTGTGTTACCCAAGCCGGTTAGTGTTGAAGTAGCTGATGGTAAGATCACACCCGTCACAACATATGTGTCTGGGGTTTGTATAGAGATCGAAGGGAAGTCTTTCCCGGTGACTTGTTTAGTGTTACCTATTCCTAGCTTTGATGTTGTATTAGGAATGGATTGGTTGAGCTCATTTAGGGCTAATATTAAGTGTGATAGGAAAATGATTACATTTCGTTCGATCGATGGAACCCGTGTTGTGGCTCGAGGGGAGCGGGGGGGGGGGGGGTATAATTTTTTGTTGATAACCATGATGAAAGCGAAAAAGTCGATGGCAAAGGGTTGTGAATCATTTCTTGCATATGTGATTGATGCGAAGATAGAAAAGAAAATAGTGGCTGATATTCCGGTAGTATCAGAATTTCCCGAAGTGTTCCTAGATGAGTTACCAGGTCTACCACCGGTAAGGGAAGTCGAATATAAGATTGAGTTGGTTCCTGGAACAACTCCAGTTGCAAAAGTTCCATACCGATTAGTGCCGTCTGAAATCCGTGAAATGATGTCACAGATTCAAGAGTTATTAGATCGTGGGTTTATCCGACCGAGTTCTTCACTGTGGGATGCTCCGGTATTGTTTGTTAAAAATAAATATGGTTCAATGCGTATGTGTATTGATTATCGTGAATTGAACAAAAGAACAGTGAAGAATAAGTATCCATTACCTCGAATAGACGATTTGTTCGATCAGTTACAGGGTGCTTCATTCTTTTCTAAGACAGACTTACGATCCGGGTATCATCAGGTTCGTGTTTCTGAATCAGATATACCGAAAACAGCGTTCAGAACAAGGTATGGTCATTATGAATTTCTTGTCATGCCGTTTGGGTTGACGAATGCACCAGCAGTCTTCATGGATTTAATGAATAGAGTGTGTCGTCCGTTCTTAGATAAGTTTTTGATTGTGTTCATAGACGATATACTAGTGTATTCAAAGACGGAGAGTGAACATGCTGAACATGTGACGCCCCGTACTAAATCAACATGTACGGACCATCAACAACAGGATCATTACAAGGTCAAACACTATATGCTGTTTCAAAATACGTTTGCATTCAAGATAAAAAGTGACGTCATAACGAACGTCAAGTGTTTTACAACCAAAGTATGCTTCTATGAACGGAAGCAAAGATAATAGTACATGACCCTTAGGTCGTTACAAATCATAGTTCAAAAGTATTAAAGTTATGAATGCAGGATAAACAGTTTATGCGGTGATAACTCTAGAACAGCGGGTGTCTACAGCAAGACTAGCATGACAGCGGAAGCAAATAACCTTAAGCACCTGAGAAAAACATGCTTAAAACGTCAACATAAAGGTTGGTGAGCTGTAGTTTAAGTATAACAGTATGTAAGGTAGGCCACGAGATTTCAGTGATACAAAGAGCGTTTCAAAACAGTATGATAAAGTATATGTTAACCGTGGGCACTTGGTAACTAACTTAACGTTTATACCCCCTGAAAGTACACTTGGCAAGTGCGTATGTTTATGAAGTATTAAACACTCGTTAAATGCTAGCGCTACTAGCCCGAGTGGGGATGTCAAACCCTATGGATCCATATCTAAGATTTGCGTTCACGGTTCAAAAACCAATGATTAAACGTTACCGAGCTAAAGGGAATGTTTATGCCGTTGTATAACCCACACATATATAAGTTTAAGTACTCGTGCCTAGTATGTAAAACGTAAAATGCGCATGTATTCACAGTTCCCAAAATAGTTAAAGTAAAAAGGGAATGCTATAGCTCACAATGATAAAGTAGCGGTAAAGTCGAGTCGGGAAATAAGAAAGTACGTAGGTCCGGAAAGTCCTCAATGAAAGGACCCGTCCTAATCCATCCGGACAAAGTCCATATTGATTACAAACGATTCACAATAGTTGGTTACATCGCGAGGTACTTGACCTCTATATGATACATTTTACGACATTGCATTCGTTTTTAAAAGACAAACTTGCTTTATATCGAAAATTGATGACATGTAAATCATTTCATAATATATTCAACTATAATTGACTAAATAATAATCTTGATGAACTCGACGACTCAAATGCAACGTCTTTGAAATATGTCATGAATGACTCCAAGTAATATCTTTTAAATGAGCAATTTCACAGCGGAAGACTTCTTTCATACCTGAGAATAAACATGCTTTAAAGTATCAACTAAAAGGTTGGTGAGTTCATTAGTTTATCATATCAATCATTTCAATAATTTAATAGACCACAAGATTTCATATTTCAATTTCTCATAAACATATGTCCCATGCATAGAGACAAAAATATCATTCATATGGATTGAACACCTGGTAACCGACTTTCACAATATACATATAAGAATATCCCCATCATTCCGGGATCCTCCTTCGGACATGATATAAATTTCGAAGTACTAAAGCATCCGGTACTTTGGATGGGGCTTTTTGGGCCCGATAGATCTATCTTTAGAGTTCGCGTCAATTAGGGTGTCTGTTCCCTAATTCTTAGATTACCAGACTTAATAAAAAGGGGCATATTCAATTTCGATCATTCAACCATATAATGTAGTTTCAATTACTTGTGTCTATTTCGTAAAACAGTTATAAAAACAGCGCATGTATTCTCAGTCCCAAAAATATAAAGGGTAAAAAGGTAAATGAAACTCACGCATATAAATATTGTAAAACAGTTCATAAAGCATTTGCATGTATTCTCAGCCCAAAAACGTAAAGAGTAAAAAAGGGCAATGAAACTCACCTACTGTATTTTGTAGTAAAAATACATAGAACGACATTGAACAAGTATAGGGTTGGCCCCGGATTCACGAACCTATATCATTTATATATATATATTAACACATATTCGTAATCGAGTAAATATATATATTATTATTAGTGATATAATTTTTGTATTATTAACTTCTATATATTTTTCATTAATTAATAAAATGTACTCATTTTGTATATAAAAGTATTAATATAGCTAAGTTATGTATGTTGAATATATTTATATATTTCATTTGTTTGTTGAAGCTAGTAATTGTAACAATAATAATATTTGTGGAAAAAAAAATGATAATGTTGATAATACCTATTATTACTAAAAATAATAATGTTAATAATCTTAATGATAAATATAATGATATTAATAATACTAACTATAAAAAAATATTACTTTTACTGTTAATTATAGTTTTAATAATAAATCTATGATAATGTTAATATTAGTAGTTTTTAATGAAAAATTTAGTAATAAGTATTGTAATGTGTTTTTATATAAAGTTTTAATTTGTAATAATAACCATAATAATAATAGTGTTAATATTAGTAATAATAATGATATTCTGTTTTAAATATTTATATTCATATTTAGAATTTGATAGTTATAATCTTAATCATAATAATAATAATACCACTTTCTAATAATAATAGTAATGATAAATAGGATAAATAGTAATACTTAATAATACTATTTCTTAACAATAACAATAATAATAATAATCATAATAATAACAATAATAGTTATATTTATAATAATAATAACATTAATGATAATAATAATAATAATGAAAAAGATAATATTTATAATAAAAATAAAAAGTGAGCTACCTTCAAAGCATGAAGCCTAAAAAAAAAATAAGCTGCCTCCCCAGGGACTCGAACCCAAGACCATCCGCTAACCCGACACTCCTTTGTACCATTGGGCTGTTGCCCTTTTTCTGAAATAATACTGGAAATAAATATATATATACCGTATCTAACTAACTGCAATTTCTTCTTCTTCATCGTTTTTTTTTCTCAATCGACCAGAGTAAAACCAAACATCAAAACAAAGATTCGAATACATCCACAATATACTAACCAATTAATATCAAATGTTTTATTAGTTGAAAACAAAGAAAATAAAATAAAAAAAAATTAAAACAGCCCTGCTGGCGACGGTTTGAAAAGAAAAAAAAATTTTGATTTAACCTTTGAAAACATTTTAGACAAAGATCAAAGCACGAACTATATTTCAAATCAATCATATAATCTGTTGGAACCGTCAATTTAACTCGAAACATCAAATACAACTCGAATTTAACTAAGAACAAATTTGTTGACTTTTGAATTTAAAACTTTGACTCCTGAATTCGTATTCGTTACAACGAATTAGAAATTGATCTTTTGCAGAAAGGTTTAGTATAATATTCCTACTGAAACTACATTTTTAAATTTTGTAATTTCATTAAAAATCGAGCGGTTGAAAAATTGACCCAAGAACAGAAGTTAATAAAATAAAATTTTGATTAAACTGTAATTCGATTCTGGAAAAAAAATATAGTTGTAACTGATATGTAGAAAGGAGAAAACGAATTTAATTTCCTTAGTGTCATTGAGAATTCAAATGTTTTATAATGATATAGTGTCAATAGAAAAATTTACTCAGTAGTAAAATAAAAAATAAAATAAATACATAATAAAACGAGATTAAGATTGATAACAAATTTTGTTGTGTTCCTCAAATTGAATTCGATTTGTAATGTGATAAAGAGACAGCAAACAAAATTAGTTACAGTGTGGATTGTGATGTGTATCTCAAAAAGATTCCCCAAAATCGTACGTAATAGGTTTTATATGATTATTATTAATACCTAATAATTATAATTATTAAATATAATCCAAACACTAATAATAATAATAATAATATCAATAATTATAATAAAAGTAATAATAATAATAAGTCACAACAATAATAATTTTGGTGAAATTGATGATAATAATATTATTAATGGTATCTATAATAATAATACTAATAATAATTATTTTTATGGTATTTATAATATTAATAAATAAAAATAATGATATTAGCTATAATATTGATAATAATAATTTTATTCATGATAATAATACTATTTATATTATTATATAATAATAATGATAACTATAAAGTAAATGTATCAATTTTATATCTATATGTTATTTTGTAATATTAATAATACTGATATTAATATTGATATTAATATTTATTTTTAATCATAATGACAGTAATAATAATAATATCAATAACTATATTTTAACTTGTAATTACTTCTAAGATATAAATGTTACGATTTATTATTTATGCAATGTTTACTAATTATATAATTTATAATTGAATATTTATACACTATATATATTACAATATACATTTAATTACACATATAATCATATCTATTTATATATGTACATTTATCTTAAATTACAACATAATTATTTCATATTTTTATTTACATATTTAATTCTAACATTTAAATTATATTTTATTATTTCAAATCATTATATATACTTCTGTTTATATTTATTTATATACATTTTTACTTACACACAATTGTTAGTGAATCGTCAGAATTAGTCAAAGGTCAAATGTATACATGAATGCGATTCAAAGTTTTTGAGACTCAACATTACAGACTTTGCTTATCGTGTCGAACTCATATATAGATTAAGTTTAAATTTGGTCAGAAATCTCCGGGTCGTCACACTCAACCTAAGTCAAACAGTACTAAGTCAGTAAATCATCCGAATAGGTTTAAAAGTATGTAAATAAGGTCTTAAGGGTCATCATCATTCATCATCAAACAAAAGGTGTAAAGTAAGTTTCGTTCATGAAAAGAGTTTAAAACAAAGGCTGAGTTCGGTCACTCACCACGGCCTCTATACCTACTGAAATAAGGTGAGACCAGTGGCCATGGCTCCATATATGAGTCCTTTAGTTGTGGTAAAAATCCCAGAAGCAAACTCGTCTTCGTTTGACCGTGGCGACGGTCTAAGTGCGAGTAGGTCAGAATTTTCTGCACAACATTAAAAGGACATAGTGACGATCGGAGGGCCATAAATCCTAAACCGTAACTCGGATTAAGACGAGTCCTAAATGAAAAGTTATCTACTCGAACAGAGATATCTGGAAATCATGTTTACAGTAGCCCAGGTTGTACGGGTAAGACTCAGAAACAGTAAAATAGTAGGGTCAGTAGGTTCCGGTGGTTCTTGGTGCTCGATGCTTATCATGGTTCTCATCCTTGATGCATATAGCTTCAAGTGTACAACTCATTGATGTGTTTGCATCATTTTCACCAAGGTTTCACCATCATAACACTTGTGCAAGTCCAAGACATGTAGCACAACTCATTTAAGTGTTGCAAGTGTTTTGATGAACCAAAGTTACATCAAAGTCTTAGATTTAACACATACATGAAATATAAAAGTAATATTAACCAAGTTTTGACTATTATGACACAAGTGTAGGTCTAAGACATGTAGCACAACTCACTTAAGAGTTGTATGTAGTTTGATGAACCAAAGTTACATCAAGGTCTTAGATCTAACACATACATGAACTTTAAAACTAATAATAAGTTGCAAACTTGAAAGTAAACTTATGAAATCAAGATCTTAAGTTGTAGAACATAGTTCTTAGTTAGATCTTGAAGATCCAAGACTCAAAAGTCTAGATCTAACATTAGTGTACAAAGTTATAATTAAAGAAAGCTTACTTACATGTTCTTGAACTTTTAAAGTTAACTTTTGTTCAAGATAAATGAGATCAAAGTTAACTAGTAACACTTGACCAATTTTAACCAACAAACATGAAATTTAAAGCGCATAATATGAAGTAATAAACTAAGTAAACAAGTAACTAGTTCGTGGGTTGTTCATACTTTAAAGATTCAAACCAAAGTTTGATCTTTAAGAAAGTAAACTTTTAAGTTTACAAACATGATTCACAAGTAATGATTCTACAACCATGAACTTAAAATCTTTTAACATATTAAGTGTAGAACATAAACTAGAAAGTTTATGTTCTTGTGTGTTCTTGTAAATACAAGATAAATGAAGAACAAACTAACAAGTTTGGTTCTTGAAAACTAGTAAGTAAATAACAAACAACAAAGTAAACAACTACAACTAACAAATACAAGTAATTAAACAACATCAAAGAACAAAAGATGATGATGATATGAGATGTATAGGTTCGGTTTTTAGGGAGAAAAAAGAAGAGAAAAGAAGTCTTGTAACTTACAAAGTTTAGAGAGAAAAGAGAGAAAAGTTTGAGAGAGATTTGCAAGTAAAAGTGTGTAAAGGAGAAGTGAAGTGAACAAGTACTAGAAGTAATACCAAAAAAATGAAACAACTCCCTCCCACTCAAAGAGAGCCGACGGTTTGCAAGGGAGAATGGGGGAGGGAAGTGCACACTAGTCTCTTGCATGTTGTTGTCCTAAAAGTTGGTTAATAAGGGTGCATGCATGGAGATTATGTTGTAACTAGATTCTTCAAGTATAAAACTAACTAGTCAAGTTCTAAAGTGATACTTACATGTGTAAAATGGGCTAGTTAAGTCCATATAAGATGTAGGGTGGGCTCTTTAAGTCCATGTACAAATAAAAAGCCCAAGTATGTATGTAATTAACAAGTTAATCCACTTAAAGCCCAAGTAATTAACTAATAACCATAGTTAATCAAAATGATTAATAAACTTAATCATGAATGTAAATAATATTCTAAAAATATTATTCGTGAAAGTTTCGTGTGTCACAAAGACGTTTCGGGCAATTAAAGTCAAGTTCGGGCAATCATGGTAACAAGTAAATGTAATAACATACATTCGTTAATTCACAAATACTAATAATAACAATTATTAATAAATAAACATTAGAAAATCCAGGGTCGTTACAGAACATCTGAGACAGGTTTTGAACTTGTTGAAACGTGAACAACTATCTGCAAAATTTTCAAAGTGTGAATTTTGGTTACGTGAAGTGCAGTTTTTGGGTCATGTGATTTATGCCGAAGGTATAAATGTTGATCCGATAAAGATAGAAGCGGTAATGAATTGGAATTCTCCAAAGACTCTGACTGAGATTAAGAGTTTTCTGGGATTGGTCGGTTATTATCGCAGGTTTATCAAAGATTTTTCTAAAATAGCAGGTCCGTTGACTAAGTTGACTCGTAAAGATGTAGCATTTCGATGGACAGATGAACAGGAAAAGGCTTTCCGGATCTTGAAACAGTTACTGTGTCAAGCACCAGTGTTAGGTTTACCAGAAGGTTCAGATGACTTCGTGGTATACTGTGATGCGTCATATGCTGGGCTGGGTTATGTATTAATGCAAAGAGATAAAGTAATCGCTTACGCCTTTCCAAGGTATCGCGGGTTTAACTTTCCACGTTTTCCAAAACGGATCACACCTTTCCAAGGTGCAACCTTCAACATTACACGGTCGCCAACTGTAACATCCCGCGTTTTTCCGTTAAATTTATTTTAACACCGTCTTTTTTTTTAAAATAATATCTTTCGTATTTAAATTCGTCGACTCCGTTGACGAACGTTCATAATATTCTCGTTATTTAATTATAACATCTCTCATTAACTTGCGTTTTAAAAATACTCGATCGGTTAAATCCCGCACCCGCTTCTAAACTCGAGGGACTAAAAATTGACACGGGGCAAACTAGTTGACTAGGTCAACTAGTCCACCCCAATCACCACCATTCAACCATCTCCCTTCCTCTCTCTTTCTCTCTAGCAAGAACACACACACAAACCCCAACTTCATAAAATCATCATCTAAAATCGATCTAGGAGGCTTACAACAAAACAAATTACATTTTCGTGATCCTCTCTTCATTCTCTACGATTTGATACTAACTTCATCGATTTTGGGTAACAATTCTAAAACTCTAGATTTCTCTAAATTCGTGTTTTTGACTTGAAATGGTGTTAGTTAGTGTCTATGGCTCGTGTATAACATGAATATATGTTTTGTTTGCTCGATTCGTTGTTTTGAGTAACTAGTTTGAACATTTGAAATGGGTGTGCTAAATCCTTGATTTTGGATGAGTTAAAGTTGTTTAATTGTTAAAGTTCATGTTTTAATTGTGTTACTAGTATCATTAGCTACATTTTGATGTGTAGGTTGATTAAGAAAACTTCAAAAACCCGATTATTGATTTTGAGATGTTTGACTAGGGTTTGATAGTTCTTGACATGAATTTTTGGATGCTTGAATGCCATGAAATGTTAATTGTTAGTGTTTAGTTGTAATGTATGCCTCATTACCTTCAAAACGGCATATCATATGTGAGAATTGGATTCCCGAAACTCAAAATGCATTTGATGAACTTGAAAATTTGAAAATAGACTTTTAATGATCACTTGACGAGAAATCGGTTATGGAAAATGTTGTTTTTGTTTGATGAAACATGTTTAGTTGTGTTCCTTGTCAAAAGAGCTTTCCAACGGTATAAGATACGCTTTCTAATTGTTTACGGTTTGAGTTTTGCGTCTGTTTGAAATTTTACCAAGCTTGAACAAGTGAAACAGACCTGGGACCAGGCCACGGCCATTGTCGCGGCGCGACAGGCCTGGCCGCGGCGCGACATAAGCCGCGTCCAGATTCTGTTTCCCTTGACCTTTTTACTAAAAATGTTTGACATGTTCTAGACCTCCAATTTACATGCAACTTGTTTTAACATGCTTATATATGAATAACTAGCATAGAAAAATAGTTCGGGACCCGACCCGAACGTGTTGACTTTTTCGTTGACTTTGACCAAGTTTGACTTTTAGTCAAACTTAACCAAACTTTTATACAATCGTTCTAACATGCTTTTATACTTGATTCTTGCATGAAACTTGACAACGTGATTCACATGCTATACTATTCGAGTCGTAACGAGCCATAGGACTAATTGAACACATTTCACCCGACCTTGTGTCGTAACCGGTTAATTGATACAACTTACTTGTTTAGGTCAAGGCTAAGCAACTTTCATGCACACGTTTACTTGTTGAAGTACCTTTATACTCGTGCACTCGAGGTGAGATCATAGTCCCACTTTTTCAATCACTTTTATTCTTTACATCGTGGGCTGAGAAACACATACATTTCATACTTATTTACTTTTCATGCTTTTACCTTGTGAACAAATACGAATACAAAGATGCATACGAGTTTGAACAAAAGTCCTCAATCCAATTATCATTAGTTCCACTTGCAGGGTGTAAGTGTAAGCGTGTAATTATGTTGTGTGGCCATACGGGTTTAACAAACCCTCATTCAGACGGTTCGCTACCGTTAGTGAATGAAATATAATTTCAACAATGTATAGTGTAAGTTCTAACACTAAATTCAAAATTCAGAGGGAAGATTCGGTTAAGCCTTGATAATTGGGTGCTCGTGATACAAATACTATTTTGGAATGTGAATGATTCTGGTTGAGCAATTCTTAAAGAACCTTGTGGTTCAATACAATTTACTTACTAAACCTATGATTTCACCAACGTTTTTCGTTGACAGATTTCTATGTTTTTCTCAGGTCTTGCACGATATGTGATACATGCTTCCGCTCATTATTTGATACTTGCTTTGGATGTCGAGTATACATGCTTTTCATGGAGCGTCTTTTGACTTTACTTTAAATCGTGTCGCCTAGATTTCAATCGTACTTATAACGTTGTAACTTAACTTTTGGTTGAACAATTCTTGTAAACTTTGAAACAATCTTTATTTTGAAATGAAGGCGACATATTTTGGTCAAACGTTATCTTAAAGACTTATAATCAGGTAATGGGACCCACGTAGCCGACGCCGTCACTTGACGATTTGTCGGGGTCGCTACAGGTGGTATCAGAGCCTTGGTTGTAGGGATTTAGAGTTCATTTGTGTTCACCCCGAGTCATAGGGTACATAGGTGAATCTAGACTACAACCGGCATATAGACAGAAGTAGGAATTACTTGACTATTTGTGCATTTATACTCGAACTCTTCTATCATATCTAACTCGTATTCGATCTTGATCTTACGTTGATAAATTTTGTTGACGCGCCACCTTGACTTTATGAAGTAATGTTAAATGCACATGAGAATCAGGGTAATATAATTTCCGGGATTATATTACGGTGATTCATATGGACATTCCGACATTATGACATAAAGAATTTAAGGCGAGTCAAGGAAAATTTTCTCTACATCATCATTCCATATCATGATTAGTATTATTGAGAATACTAATCAACGATATTCTTGTGTCTTGAAGGAACAATGCCTCCCCGTCGCGGGCCACGTAATGAAACTTCCGAACAAGCTTTTCAACGCATGATAGCCGCCGCCATAGGTGCGGCTATGGCTAGTATCTCCCCCGACATCAATAACAACCACAAACACAATAACCATGGAGCCGGTAATTCAAACGAGGGTTGCTCTTACAAAACTTTCATGGGGTGCAAACCTCACACCTTCGATGGGACCGGAGGACCGGTTGTACTCACCCGATGGTTTGAGCAAACAGAAGCCGTTTTTAGCATAAGCGGTTGTCGGGACCAAGACAAAGTCAAATATTCCACCCACACTTTTGCCGGTATCGCCCTCACATGGTGGAATACGTATGTGCTGTCGGTGGGTATCGATGAAGCCCACACACTCTCATGGGCCGACTTAAAGAAAAAGATGATCACCGAATACTTCCCGCGCGAAGAGACCCGTAAGCTCGAACACGAACTAAGAACTTTAAAAGCGGTCGGGAATGACCTTAAGGCCTATAATCAACGATTCTTCGAACTTGCTTTGATGTGCCCAAATCTTGTGAACCCCGAATCTTTAAGGGTTGAACTTTACATGGATGGTCTCCCCAAGAGCATCAAACAAGGAGTAATGTCATCCAAACCCGCTAACCACCAAGAGGCTTTGAATATGGCCCGCCAATTGATTGAAACAGTGGACGAGATTGAAGTGCCGGCACGTAAAGCCGAGGATAAGTCGGGTGACAACAAAAGAAAATGGGAAGCCCCCCAACCAAGCAATTACAACAACCCCGCCAAGAAGCCCTTCATCCCCAACGGCAAGAAAGGTTATACCGGACACCTACCGTATTGTAACGAGTGCTACAAACATCATTTAGGTGAATGTGGCAAACCATTTTGCTTGAAGTGTCAAAGAAGTGGCCATGTAGCCCACGATTGTAGGAATACCGCTCCCGTCGCCCAAAAGGAGCACAATGCACCCAAGACGGGTGTTTGTTTTGAATGTGGCCAACCGGGTCATTTTAGGAGTGCGTGCCCAAACAAGAAAATCAACCCCAACGCACGCCGTTGAACTTTCAACATCGACACCTAGGATGCCCGAGACGACGATGGACTAGTCACGGGTACGTTTCTTCACAACAAACAGTATATTTCATACTTATTCGATTCGATTACCGCTAGATGTTTATTAACCAAGTCTTTGACTCGTGCTCTTTACATTCCACTTTTTTTTTCCCCTAGATATTACTTAGACGATTTAAGTGACCAACGGAAAATATTGTGTGCCTATAAATTTTATTGGAGGAAATACGTTAAGACTGTTGACTTGACACATATAGAACTAGGGAGCTCGGAACCTATTCGTTAAAAAAAAAAAAAAAAAAAAAAAAAAAAAAAATGTTTCCCCATCATCTTGTATAGATTATTGTGAACTGAGTAATTTTCGGTTGGAAACCGATACCCTCTCCCTCGCATCCATGACCTCATGATTATTTGCACGAATCCCGTATGTTCCAAATCGACCTCCGTTCCGGTTATCATCAATTGGGGGTTAAGTGAGACGATGTCTCCTAAGCCACTTTCCGAACTCGCAACGTTAGTTGTAAATCTCTCTTAGTACCGCTTGATTTATTTAGGGCTCGCCCGTATCCATAAACCTCTTGAACCGCGTATGCAAATTCATATAGACTAATCTGTTATCGTATTTATAGATGACATCTTAACTTATTTAAGTAAAGAAGGAAAACGAACAACATCACCATCTTACGCTCGAACTTTTGAGAAAAGAGCAACTTTATACCAAATTCTCCGAGTGAGAATTTCTGTTGAACGAAGTCCCATTTTCTAGACCATGATGTTAATGGTCAAGGCATTACAATCAATCTCGAAATCAAGCCACATGTAATCAGGAAACTCTCCCAACTCAGACTTGTATTCGTAAAAATCTTAGATCTCACCGGTTGTTACCGAAGATTCATTTCTGACTTTTCTCGTATTACACGACTTTAATCTCTCCGCGATCGAACCTTGAGCGTGATTCTTCACACCAACATTTCTAGCTAAATTCGTACAACACCAGATGGGACTCAAATATGGAAATATTTCTACTTGGACGCCGAAAGGCATACTCCCTCGACTCGAAATCAACGGGACGGAAATTCGTTATTTTGCACGAAGAATTCGAATACTAAATTGTGGATCCGATCAATATTCTTGTCATCACGTACCACACTACATACCTCTGTTATTTCACCGTTACCGTCTGATATTACTGGAAATTAAGATAACACACAATCCAACGATACTTCACTCTTCTTTGACTTAACGCCCTTGTGTTTCTGATAATCGGTCAACTATTATTCAACCCCGAACTATACAACTACGTGTACTACCTCGTTTCTCTTTCAGACTTCAACTTTTGACAACTAGAGGCACGTTATAGCAACCTCGAGATGTAAACTCATCCTATTCTAAGTCCTCATTTCACTACTATCTTTACCGTTCGCATTTCCGTTTAAAGAAACTCCTTGTAACATTTCTCCATGGATAGAGAAACTCCTCATATTACATAAGTATTCGCCACGAGGGTGAATAGTCCTAACGAACATTTTTCGAACCCTAACTAACTTGTTCAAATGTATCTTAAGAGATTCTATTCCAACACGGTGTATCTTTGTCAATTATTCTGTATCGAAATACTCGTTTCACTTCTAGTTTTACAAGAAACCTTGGGAACCCGCTTAGACATGAGTACCGCGTACCACCCACAAACTGACGAACCGAGCAAACGAACGATTTACGTCTTGGAAAGACATCTCACAAACTCGTATTGTCACCTTTAGTAGATCACTCTTACAACAGTAGTTACCACTCGTGTGTTCACGCGCACTTTTCGAAACCTTATGTGACCGCTAATGTCATGCCCCTGTTCATTTAACCAAAGCATCAACCACCGAAATCTGAACTCCATCAAGAAACAACAATTGAGATCGTTCAAGTCCGAGAAGGGCTCGAGACAACCCATTGTCGCCAGAAGAGTTATACCAAACTTAGAGGAGAACCTCACAAATCCCAGTGTGTAACCGCGTAATATTGAGAACCCGCACCTTGGAAGGGTGTAATCCGTTTCGGGAATCAGGGAAAGTTAAACCCGCGACATGTTAACCCTTTTGAAACCTTGGGGCGTATTAGAACCGCTCCCTACCGTTTAGAACTTCCGACTCAATTAAGTTTCCGTTTACCCTACATTTCGTGTAACAAACTTAGAAACGTGTCCTGCGGAACAGGAACGTGCAATCCTGCTGGATACATCAACTATCGATGACAAACTTCTCTTCATAGGAAAACCAGTTGAAACCAGGGATCGTAAAAACCGAACCTTAATGCAACGTAAAACCCTGACTATCCAAATTCATGAGAACCCTCAAGAACGTACTTTCACTTATTCATAGCATTGACAACGTAAAGCCTCGAGTACGAGATATCGACTACTACTTCCAACTAAATTTCGGGACGAAATTTCTTTTGAGGTGTGGATAATGTAACATCCCGCGTTTTTCCGTTAAATTTATTTTAACACCGTCTTTTTTTTTTAAAATAATATCTTTCGTATTTAAATTCGTCGACTCCGTTGACGAACGTTCATAATATTCTCGTTATTTAATTATAACATCTCTCGTTAACTTGCGTTTTAAAAATACTCGATCGGTTAAATCCCGCACCCGCTTCTAAACTCGAGGGACTAAAAATTGACACGGGGCAAACTAGTTGACTAGGTCAACTAGTCCACCCCAATCACCACCATTCAACCATCTCCCTTCCTCTCTCTTTCTCTCTAGCAAGAACACACACACAAACCCCAACTTTATAAAATCATCATCTAAAATCGATCTAGGAGGCTTACAACAAAACAAATTACATTTTCGTGATCCTCTCTTCATTCTCTACGATTTGATACTAACTTCATCGATTTTGGGTAACAATTCTAAAACTCTAGATTTCTCTAAATTCGTGTTTTTGACTTGAAATGGTGTTAGTTAGTGTCTATGGCTCGTGTATAACATGAATATATGTTTTGTTTGCTCGATTCGTTGTTTTGAGTAACTAGTTTGAACATTTGAAATGGGTGTGCTAAATCCTTGATTTTGGATGAGTTAAAGTTGTTTAATTGTTAAAGTTCATGTTTTAATTGTGTTACTAGTATCATTAGCTACATTTTGATGTGTAGGTTGATTAAGAAAACTTCAAAAACCCGATTATTGATTTTGAGATGTTTGACTAGGGTTTGATAGTTCTTGACATGAATTTTTGGATGCTTGAATGCCATGAAATGTTAATTGTTAGTGTTTAGTTGTAATGTATGCCTCATTACCTTCAAAACGGCATATCATATGTGAGAATTGGATTCCCGAAACTCAAAATGCATTTGATGAACTTGAAAATTTGAAAATAGACTTTTAATGATCACTTGACGAGAAATCGGTTATGGAAAATGTTGTTTTTGTTTGATGAAACATGTTTAGTTGTGTTCCTTGTCAAAAGAGCTTTCCAACGGTATAAGATACGCTTTCTAATTGTTTACGGTTTGAGTTTTGCGTCTGTTTGAAATTTTACCAAGCTTGAACAAGTGAAACAGACCTGGGACCAGGCCACGGCCATTGTCGCGGCGCGACAGGCCTGGCCGCGGCGCGACATAAGCCGCGTCCAGATTCTGTTTCCCTTGACCTTTTTACTAAAAATGTTTGACATGTTCTAGACCTCCAATTTACATGCAACTTGTTTTAACATGCTTATATATGAATAACTAGCATAGAAAAATAGTTCGGGACCCGACCCGAACGTGTTGACTTTTTCGTTGACTTTGACCAAGTTTGACTTTTAGTCAAACTTAACCAAACTTTTATACAATCGTTCTAACATGCTTTTATACTTGATTCTTGCATGAAACTTGACAACGTGATTCACATGCTATACTATTCGAGTCGTAACGAGCCATAGGACTAATTGAACACATTTCACCCGACCTTGTGTCGTAACCGGTTAATTGATACAACTTACTTGTTTAGGTCAAGGCTAAGCAACTTTCATGCACACGTTTACTTGTTGAAGTACCTTTATACTCGTGCACTCGAGGTGAGATCATAGTCCCACTTTTTCAATCACTTTTATTCTTTACATCGTGGGCTGAGAAACACATACATTTCATACTTATTTACTTTTCATGCTTTTACCTTGTGAACAAATACGAATACAAAGATGCATACGAGTTTGAACAAAAGTCCTCAATCCAATTATCATTAGTTCCACTTGCAGGGTGTAAGTGTAAGCGTGTAATTATGTTGTGTGGCCATACGGGTTTAACAAACCCTCATTCAGACGGTTCGCTACCGTTAGTGAATGAAATATAATTTCAACAATGTATAGTGTAAGTTCTAACACTAAATTCAAAATTCAGAGGGAAGATTCGGTTAAGCCTTGATAATTGGGTGCTCGTGATACAAATACTATTTTGGAATGTGAATGATTCTGGTTGAGCAATTCTTAAAGAACCTTGTGGTTCAATACAATTTACTTACTAAACCTATGATTTCACCAACGTTTTTCGTTGACAGATTTCTATGTTTTTCTCAGGTCTTGCACGATATGTGATACATGCTTCCGCTCATTATTTGATACTTGCTTTGGATGTCGAGTATACATGCTTTTCATGGAGCGTCTTTTGACTTTACTTTAAACCGTGTCGCCTAGATTTCAATCGTACTTATAACGTTGTAACTTAACTTTTGGTTGAACAATTCTTGTAAACTTTGAAACAATCTTTATTTTGAAATGAAGGCGACATATTTTGGTCAAACGTTATCTTAAAGACTTATAATCAGGTAATGGGACCCACGTAGCCGACGCCGTCACTTGACGATTTGTCGGGGTCGCTACACCAACGTTGAATTCAAAGTCTTTACGTTTAAGATCAGCATAACTCTTTTGACGATCGCGGGCAGTCTTAAGTCTCGCTTGAATCTGAGCAATCTTCTCTGTTGTTTCATGGACTACCTCGGGTCCGGTGATTTGCTTTTCGCCTACGTCAGCCCAACAAATAGGAGATCAGCACTTGCGGCCATACAATGCTTCAAAAGGTGCGGCATTAATGCTTGAGTGATAACTGTTGTTGTAAGAAAATTTAGCGAGTGGCAAATGCCTTTCCCAGGCCTTTTCGAAATCAATGACACATGCACGCAACATGTCCTCCAATGTCTGAATCGTTCGTTCACTTTGCCCGTCGGTCTGTGGATGATAAGCAGTACTCATGTCGAGACGGGTTTCCATGGCTTCTTGTAAAGAACGCCAAAATCTGGAAGCAAAACGGGGATCGCGATCTGAGATGATCGATAAAGGTACACCATGACGAGATACAACCTCTTTGATGTATAATTGAGCAAGTTTCTCCATTGTATCCGTTTCCTTCATCGCTAAGAAGTATGCAGATTTAGTAAGGCGGTCAACAATAACCCAAATAGTATCGTATCCGCCCACCGTCTTTGGTAGCTTGGTGATGAAATCCATTGTGATCCTTTCCCACTTCCATTGGGGGATTTCCGGTTGCTGAAGTAACCCAGAAGGTCTCTGATGCTCGGCCTTAACTTTCAAGCAAGTTAAACACTTACCAACATAGGTTGCAACGTCCTTCTTAAGATTCGGCCACCAATACTGTTCTTTAAGGTCATGGTACATCTTGCCCGCTCTGAGATGAATTGAATATCTCAACTTGTATGCTTCATCAAGTATAAGGTTCCGTAAATCTCCATAATAAGGTACCCAAATTCTTCTGGCATAACATAGGAGTCCAGTATCTCTAACCTCGAATCGAGAGACAAGAATGTTCAAATGTTCATGAGATATATTCTCCTCCTTGAGAGCCTCATCTTGGGCTACTCTGATCTGGCTGTTGAGATTCGAATGAATTGTGATGTTCAGAGCCCTAACACGAAGAGGTGCCGTCCTCTCCTTTCGGCTTAAAGCGTCAGCTACAACATTGGCCTTGCCAGGGTGATAATGAAGTTCACAATCGTAGTCATTTAGCGTCTCGATCCATCGTCTGATCAAAGATATGCTGGAGACTCTTGTGGTCGGTGAAGATAGTACTCTTAGTTCCATACAAATAGTGTCTCCACAATTTGAGCGCAAAGACGATGGCTCCAAGTTCAAGATCGTGAGTAGTGTAGTTCCGCTCGTAAATCTTCAATTGTTGGGAGGCATAAGCGATAACCTTTGATCGTTGCATCAGTACACAACCAAAATCACTCTTCGATACATCACAATAAACGACGAAATCGTCACTGCCTTCAGGAAGAGATAGGATAGGTGCGATGGTTAACTTCTTCTTCAAAGTTTGGAATGCTGATTAGTGTACGGGTTCCCAAATGAACTTCTTTCCTTTGTGAGTCAGCGCGGTCAAAGGACGCGCAATCAGAGAGAAACCTTCGATAAACCTTCAGTAATAACTGGCGAGACCTAGGAATTGGCGAATATGCGTCGGAGTAGTGGGGGTCTCCCACTTGCTGATAGCTTCAATCTTGGCGGGATCAACTTTGATACCCTGGTCGCTCACAACATGACCCAGAAACTGGACTTCCTTCAACCAAAATTCACACTTGGAGAATTTGGCGTAAAGTTGCTCTTGTCTCAAGAGTTCAAGTACTAGTCGGAGGTGTTGCTCATGATCTTCTTCGCTCTTAGAGTAGATGAGGATATCATCTATGAAGACGATAACGAACTTATCCAAGTATGGCTTGCAGACACGATTCATGAGGTCCATGAACACGGCAGGTGCGTTGGTTAAACCGAATGGCATCACGAGAAACTCATAATGACCATAACAGGTTCTGAATGCAGTCTTCATTACATCACTTTCCTTCACCCTCAACTGGTGATAACCGGATCGCAAATCGATCTTAGAGTAAACGCTCGATCCTTGTAGTTGATCAAAAAGATCGTCAATTCTGGGAAGAGGATACCGATTCTTGATTGTCAATTTGTTGAGTTCACGGTAGTCGATACACATACGGAAGGATCCATCCTTCTTCTTCACAAATAGAACCGGTGCGCCCCAAGGCGAGAAACTTGGTTGGATAAATCCTCGATCTAACTGATGGAATTCAACATTATAACATGTTCTTGATGTTAATATAATCACAAACCAATTTTACAATAGTTAATGAAAGCGGAAGCATGATGATCAAGAAAACAAGTTTATATGTTAAACCATATTAGTTGAATTCCATGTGGACCTCAAGTCATGAAAATATGCTTACAAATAATAGAAGAAGATAAGAAATATTCAATACCTCCTCAAGCTAGTTGAGGGTTGTTTGATGCAAGAATTTGATGAACAAGAGTGTAAAACCCAATCCTTTGATGCACCAACACCACCCTTTAGGTTAGTTAAGATTTAAACACTTAACTAACTAATTAACCAAGCTTGAAACCCTTTTATTTGCACCCAAAATTCTGGACAGCAGCTTGTCAAAAGATGATGATGAATTGAGTCTCAAAACTATGAAACCTCAAGAGATTATACCCCAAACTTATAACCAACACCTAGTACTTTAGTTAGGATTTAATGACACTTCATTATCACTTAAAAACCGAGGTTTTGAACCCCTTTTTGCTGCTGAATGACCACGACAGAAACAGCAGCCAGGAGCAATCTGTTTTCAGTTTTTTTTGAAAGGAAAATGAGTCAAAGTGTGCTTGGTTCAAGTGTAGACATTCCCCTTGGAGTTGTGTATATAGGGAGCAACAAAAGCAAGCATGAGATGCTCTCTTGGAGTCCCAAAATCTGCCACCAACTATCTTATTTTATATCAAGAATTATATATATAAAACTTGTATTTACATATATAAACTTGTATAAACTTAAGTATAGATTAGTAACTTATATATATATCTTATAAACCTTTTATAAAATATAACACAACTTAATTATTTAAACCTTTAAATAATTAATTCATTAATATATAAATTATCTAAGTAATTTATCTCAAGTGATAACATCTTAGAAATCCGATTTTCTAAGATCCAAGTGTCGCGTATTTATTTAATGAATCAATCGTTAAGATCAAATATGTTTAAGGTGTCGGCAAGCTTGTTATTGGGTATGACCCGACTTGGATCATAACATATTAGCCACATTAATTAAATATGTCTCTCGGGCATACGAAAAACTTACAATCTCCCACTTGCACGAGAAACATAAGAAATTAATGCAAGTGACGGATACCACCTAACGACCGTCCATCACCCCCAATATGTTATGACTATGCGCCATTCAATAACATCATCCCTTTCGAGTTTCCATCTTGAATATGAATAGGTGAATCTTTTCATTATATCCTTTCATCCTAGATGTCATGTTAAATCCAAGAGATATAGAGTGATCACTCTCTTTCTAGATTTAACTTTATCAGGCCTTAGACATCTGACTCTCAACGAATAAGAGGGACAAATTCCATCTTGACTACATACGTCCTAAATATGTACCTTGCATTGTACCTGAGCTCTTCCTTATGAACTACCATATTTCAGAATAGCGAAGGAAAGATTCAAGGCACAATACTTGTAAATATCTGAACCCAATATGTATCTCAGGTCAGAGGATACAATGATATTCGCCTTTACTCAAGATTACATGTGATCAACCACAAAGGCTCCATTTAGCAAATCTTGAGGGCGGGTCTTCCAATATTTGCATCCCACAAATATCTATGAACCTTGGTAGCAACCTTGCCCCACATTCAGTCCGTGAATGTATACCAATCCAAGTTCATAATAGTCTAAACCTCACACTTGTTCCCACAAATGTGATCAACTACGGAATTTAGAATAATAGTTTATTCATAGATAAAATATGCAAAATTAGAACATGACTCATAATTAAATTAATACCATAATTATATTAATGAGTTTGAACTAATTCATTCCGTTACAATACATAAAATAGATCAATTCCAATCACTAGAATATCGAAGCCCTAATGCACAAACATGTTCCTCATGTTTTGGCCCATGTAAAAGCTTCGTGAGTGGATCCACAACATTTTGATCTGTGTGAACTTTGTGAATACATATCTTTCCCTTTTCAACCTCATCCCTGATGTAGTTGAATCTCTGCTCAATGTGACGAGTCTTTTGATGAGCACGAGGTTCCTTGATTTGAGCAATCGCACCCTCGTTGTCACAAAAGATCTCAAGAGGGTCCTGAATGGAAGGGACCACTCCTAAGTCGTCGATGAATTTCTTCATCCATGCAGCTTCCTGAGCTGCCAGTGAGGCGGCAATATACTCCGACTCTGTAGTGGATAACGCAACAACATCTTGTTTTGAACTCTTCCAAGAGACCGCACCACCATTTAACATGAAGACATAACCGGATTGTGATCGAGAGTCATCTCGATCAGTTTGGAAACTCGCATCCATGTAACCCTTTATAGCGAGTTCCTCCTCACCAGACCCATATATTAGAAACATATCCTTAGTTCTCCTAAGGTATTTCAATATACTTTTAACAGCAATCCAATGACTGTTTCCTGGGTTGTTCTGGTATCTACTTGTCAAGCTTAGAGCGCATGACACATCCGGTCTAGTACATATCATTGCATACATGATAGACCCAATAGCAGATGCGTATGGGACTTTCTTCATTCTCTCTTGTTCATCTTTCGTGGTAGGACACTGAGATGAACTGAGAACGGTTCCTCTTTGAATAGGTACCAAACCTTTCTTAGAGTTTTCCATCTTGAACCTTTTCAAGATTTTATCAATGTATGTACTTTGACTTAAACCTATCAATTTCTTGGATCTATTCCTATAGATCCCAATCCCCAATATGTATTGTGCTTCTCCAAGATCCTTAATGGAGAAGCAACTCTTTAGCCAAGTTTTGACTTCTTGCATTGTGGTAATATCATTCCCAAATAATAATATATCATCCACATATAGCACAAGAAACATTATGGAGCTCCCACTAGCCTTCTTGTATACACAAGCTTCATCACCATTTTTAATGAAGCCAAATTTCTTTACCTCCTCATTAAAACGATGATTCCACATTCTAGATGCTTGCTTCAATCCGTAGATTGATTTCTTTAACTTGCATACCTTTTTAGGATTTTTCGGATCAACAAAACCTTCGGGCTGTACCATATAGACATCTTCCTCAAGATATCCATTTAGGAAAGCGGTTTTGACATCCATTTGCCATATTTCATAATCATAATGAGCAGCAATGGCAAATAATATCCTAATAGACTTTAGCATTGCCACAGGCGAGAAAGTTTCATCATAGTCAACCCCTTGAGTTTGAGTGAAACCTTTTGCTACAAGTCTAGCTTTGTATGTATCCAAGTTTCCATGTATGTCGGTTTTCTTTTTGAAAAGCCATTTGCAATCAACTAGCTTGGAGCTAGGAGGTTGCACAACAAGTTCCCAAACTTGATTTTCATACATGGATTGCATCTCGGCGTTCATGGCTTCCTGCCATTTATCTTTATCAATCCTTGATAAAGCATCTTCGTAGTTTGTCGGTTCATCCAAATCAACCGTATAGCAACCATCCACGAGAAACCCATATCTCTTGGGAGGATTACTAATCCTACTAGATCTTCGAACGTCTTGTGTACCTTGATCATCCACTTGATCATTTTCAACATCCTCATGTTGAGTACTAGTGCCAACCAATTGTGTATCATCGGCTTGATCTTGTACCTCTACAAGATCTATCTTCCTTTCACCATCTCCTTCCATAAGGAACTTGGTTTCAAGGAATTCCGCTTTCCGAGCAACAAATACCGTTTGCTCGGATGGATCATAGAAGTAATACCCCATGTCATCTTTGGGATATCCTATGAAGATACACTTTGTGGATCGAGCATGTAGCTTATTAGCTACATATCGCTTAGGATAAGCTTCACATCCCCATACTTTCAAGTATGAAAGAGAAGGAGGTTTTCCAAACCACATTTCATGAGGAGTTCGTTCCACTTTCTTGGTTGGGGCCATATTTAAAATACGAACCGCGGAGCTTAGACAATAACCCCAAAATGATAGAGGTAACGAGCTTCTTGCCATCATAGATCGAACCATATCCATTAGGGTTCGGTTCCTCCTTTCGGAAACTCCATTAAGTTGGGGTATTCCGGGTGGAGTAAGTTGTGAGATAATCCCACAACTCCTAAGATGATCTTGGAAGGCATCGCTTAGGTATTCACCTCCTCTATCGGTACGAAGTACCTTAATTGTCCTATTGAGTTGATTTTGTACTTCGTTTTGATATTCTTTGAATGCTTCAAACGTTTCGTCCTTGTGTCTTAATAAGTAGACATATCCGAAACGACTAAAGTCATCAATGAAAGTAACAAAGTATCTTTTACCATTCCTAGTCATGGGTTTAAAGGGTCCACATACATCCGAATGTATTAATCCCAATAAATCTTTAGCCCTCTCATAAGTCCATTTGAAAGGTGCTTTAGTCATCTTGCCTTGTAAACAAGATTCACATACATCAAACGAATCCATTTCATTTGATTTCAAAAGTCCATTCTTTTGAAGTGTATGCATTCGGTTCTTGTTTATGTGACCAAGGCGACAATGCCATAAGTAGGAATCACTCAAATCCCTTTTGAGTTTCTTGGTGCTAGTATGGTATATTGAGCTACTAGATGATGTGTCATCATGAACCAATTCATAAATTCCATTTGAAGGCGAAGCCTTGAAATAGAATACATTATCTAAATAAATGTGGATATCATCATTAACAAAATTAAGATTAAAATCACATTGTTTCAAACGGGAAACGGAAATAATGTTTCGACATAAATCGGGTGCATACAAAACATCATTCAAAATAAGTTCCAAACCACTTGGAAGCTTTAACACAAAGTCTCCTTGAGCCTTCACTTGCACTTTGGCTCCATTACCCATAAAGAGACTTGATGTTCCCGCTTGCTTGCTACTTCTTTTGAACCCCTGCAATGAATTGCAAATGTGAGTTCCACATCCAGTGTCTAATACCCATGTATTAGAAGAAGTAATACTAAGCTCTATATATACCATATATATATTACTTGAGGTTTGCCCTGCATCCCTCTTGTCCTTCAACTCCTTAAGATAGACCGGACAGTTTCGTTTCCAATGACCCATCTCACCGCAACCGAAACATGGGTCTTCCTTTGGGTTTGTCTTCTCGGCTACCTTTTGCTTCTTAGCCTTGTTGATGGTTGGGGTAACCATCTTCCCCTTCCCTTTGCCTTGATAGGCGGGTCCTTTTCTCTTAGCCACCTTTGGCTTAGAGGTGTTACCTTTGGATCCACCTTGATCGATTGCTAACACGGGTAAAGCCCTTTTACCCATGCTAGTTTCCGCCGTTCTAAGCATACTGTGAAGCTCACCTATGCTCTTATCCATCCCATTCATATTGTAATTAATTACAAATTGATCAAACCTTTTTGATAGGGAGTTAAGGATAAGATCGGTGGCTAACTCATTTGATATGTTTAGGTTAAGGCGGTTAGCACGATCAATAAGGCTCTTCATCTTAAGCACATAAGATGAAACCGATTGGGTATCGTCCATACGACAAGCATGTAGCGCCCGAACGGTCTCGAAACGCTCGACACGCGCTTGTTGAAGGAACATCTCCTTCAATTGCGTTATCATGTCGTATGCACTATGATGCTCGAAATCCTTCTGGAGTTCGGGAATCATAGTCCCAAGCATTAGGCATGAGACTTGAAGGGAGTCGTGGCAATACTTATCGTAAGAGGCCATTGCCTCCACATCATTCTCATCCGGTTGATCGGGAATGGGGTCCTCAAGTACATACGCTTTATCCTCTTGTTTGAGGACAATCCGAAGATTGCGGAACCAATCCATAAAGTTTGTATGGTTGAGTTTGTCTTTCTCTAAGAGAGACCTTAATGATAGGTTGTTCATGTTAAGTGGTGCGTTTTGCATGTTGTTGTTGTTATTAGCGGCCATCTACAAAATTCAACAAAGTCCTTTTAAGTATCGATTTTAAATTCAATAAACAATACCCTTTTAATTTGTTTTATTAAATATTAGAATCCAACGGTAAATCAAATTTCGGTTAGGTGACCTTTATCCCGTCATTTGATTTAGCTAGGTAGTCATAATGACAATTGCAATCCTTTTGCAACTTCTAAGTTATGGGATCATGTAATCCTTTTGCATGGCATATTAATCCCATCAACGCCTATTTTGTTCCTCATGCTTCGGTGACCCTAAGTTCATGATTCCCAAATCAAGTCGTCCTACTTGTGTAGACATGTAAATTTAACAAACAAGTGGTTAGGTGACCTTTATCCCACTAGTGTGCGAAATTTACCTTATTCATATTAGTCCGCTCATGACGGTTAGGTGACCTTTATCCCGTCAAGAGTTTCTTAATATGTCTAAGTGTTTTCACAAAAGGATGGCGTTTAACTTGTTTACCTTGTTGATTAAGGGATTTTAAGTTTTCGTTAATTCTAGTTTAAGAAAACATTTATGCCATACACCAACATGCATTTAGTGTATGGTTCATTTGAAATCCATTTTCAAGTCTTGTAATTTGCCAATTACTTGATATAAACCATTTTATATATATGTGATCCTTTTCTTGTTCTTAATAACCATTTATTTAGGTCTTTAGTTGCTTTTAATTTAACCAATTAAATTGTCGTCTTGCATGTTATTAATACGTCTAATTTAACCAATTAAATTGTCGTTTTGCTTGTTGTTATCTTGTGATTAATTGTATCAACCAAACATACAATACAATAAACAAACAAACAACCACACATGCAAAACAAGTATGTTTACAATCTAGCCATTTTGGTGGACATTTGTTTAGCCGAAAACAAATGTCACCGGGTTAAGGGGTAATAATACAAAGTAGGAGATTTCAAATCTCCCACTTAACCTTGCATCCATATGCTCCTTGTGTTCTTCAAGTCTTCATCATCTTGTATCTTCATTTTACAAAATATGTATCCTAATACATTTTTATCTAGAAAATGAAAATACAACCTATTCTATTTTACATACCAAATATAAAATAAATTACATAACCAAATGAATTATTACATGCCAAATGAATAAATATTATTACAAACCAATTGAATAAATATTAATCAACCATGCATGCAACCAAACACAAGGTCAAGGCTTAGATTGTGAACTTACAACATACAACAAAATTGACCAATTTGCAAGTTCCAAACCCACTTTTGGAACCCTTAAAATTCGGCCAAAATCATGAACCCACCCAAACCCGAATATTTTTACATTCTACTTTCATGCATGTACATAGAATGCAAAGTTGGTGGGTTTTAAAGACCATATATTAGAAGCATATTTCATTGACTTCGGCTCTAGATACCATTGATGGAATTCAACATTATAACATGTTCTTGATGTTAATATAATCACAAACCAATTTTACAATAGTTAATGAAAGCGGAAGCATGATGATCAAGAAAACAAGTTTATATGTTAAACCATATTAGTTGAATTCCATGTGGACCTCAAGTCATGAAAATATGCTTACAAATAATAGAAGAAGATAAGAAATATTCAATACCTCCTCAAGCTAGTTGAGGGTTGTTTGATGCAAGAATTTGATGAACAAGAGTGTAAAACCCAATCCTTTGATGCACCAACACCACCCTTTAGGTTAGTTAAGATTTAAACACTTAACTAACTAATTAACCAAGCTTGAAACCCTTTTATTTGCACCCAAAATTCTGGACAGCAGCTTGTCAAAAGATGATGATGAATTGAGTCTCAAAACTATGAAACCTCAAGAGATTATACCCCAAACTTATAACCAACACCTAGTACTTTAGTTAGGATTTAATGACACTTCATTATCACTTGAAAACCAAGGTTTTGAACCCCTTTTTGCTGCTGAATGACCACGACAGAAACAGCAGCCAGGAGCAATCTGTTTTCAGTTTTTTTTGAAAGGAAAATGAGTCAAAGTGTGCTTGGTTCAAGTGTAGACATTCCCCTTGGAGTTGTGTATATAGGGAGCAACAAAAGCAAGCATGAGATGCTCTCTTGGAGTCCCAAAATCTGCCACCAACTATCTTATTTTATATCAAGAATTATATATATAAAACTTGTATTTACATATATAAACTTGTATAAACTTAAGTATAGATTAGTAACTTATATATATATATATCTTATAAACCTTTTATAAAATATAACACAACTTAATTATTTAAACCTTTAAATAATTAATTCATTAATATATAAATTATCTAAGTAATTTATCTCAAGTGATAACATCTTAGAAATCCGATTTTCTAAGATCCAAGTGTCGCGTATTTGTTTAATGAATCAATCGTTAAGATCAAATACGTTTAAGGTGTCGGCAAGCTTGTTATTGGGTATGACCCGACTTGGATCATAACATATTAGCCACATTAATTAAATATGTCTCTCGGGCATACGAAAAACTTACACTAACAGCTCTTGTAGTTGACTCTGTAATTCTTGCATCTCGGAAGGTGCGAGTCTATAAGGTGCGCAAGCTACAGGTGCAGCTCCTGGCACTAAATTGATTTGAAAATCTAATGCTCTCGGCGGTGGTAATCCAGGCAATTCTTCAGGGAAGACATCAGAAAATTCGTTCACAATTCGAACATCGTTCACGCTCTTCACCTCAGTTTCTACTGTTTTCACATGTGCTAGGACAGCAAGACGTCCCTTCTTCATAATCTTTTGCGCTTTCACGCAACTAATGAGGTTCAGCTTCGAGGTACATCTCTCTCCGTAGATGATCAGTGGCTCACCGTCTCCGTGTGGTATACGAAGCGCTTTATCTCCGCAGATAATGTCAGCCTTTATCTTGGTCAACTAATCCATACCGACGATCACGTCAAAACTTCCCAATTTGATGGGTATCAAATCAATTTCGAAATCTGCACCAGCTATGTTGATAATAGCTCCTCGACTAATGTGGTTAACTTTTTCAAGTTTACCATTGGCTACTTCGACAAGCATACTCTCTTTTAATGGGACTAATGACCAATTAATCTTATCGCAAAAATGTCTACATACATAACTTCTATCGGCACCAGTATCAAATAGGACAGAATCTAATAAATTGTTGATAGTGAATGTACCTGTCACCAAGTCTGGATTCTCACGTGCATCCCTTGCATTAACGTTGAAAGCTCTACCACGGGGTGGTCCGCCATCTTTTCGCTTGTTTGGACACACATTTCTGAAATGGCCCGTCTGTCCGCATTCGTAGCACTTTTTCGGTCCATTGGCGTTCGGCTTCCCCATCATAGTGGTGACCTTGCAGTCCCTTCCAACATGTCCAGTCCGTTGGCACTTCTCACAAACAACATTACAATACCCGGTGTGGTGCTTGTAGCACCGCTTGCATTGTTGTAAGGTTCCCTTGTAGTTTGGGTTCGTGTTGATGTTCGGATTGGTGTTTCCACCTTTGTTGTTTCCTCTGAAACCCTCATGTCATTTCACCGGGTTCTGTTCATAGGTCCGTCCACTGTTGTAATCCCATTTGCGCTTCTCACTACTAGCCACTTCAGACCTAGCCTTCTATGGTTCATCGATGATAATTTGATTCATGAGTGTGTGCTCCATGCGCATTGCTTCGGGAACATTCGGTGGCTTAGACGAGGTGACATTACCCTTGATGGACTTAGGAAGTCCCCACAAGTATCTCTCCATACGCTTGAATTCCGGGGTGACCATGGTAGGACACATAATAGCTAACTCAAGAAACCTCCGATTGTAACCATCGAGATCGTTGCCAACAGCTTTCAATTGCATAAACTCCATTTCCATCTTTTGTATCTCGGTCCTCGGACAATACTCATCAATCATAGCCGCTTTGAACTCCTCCCACGGCATAGCATACGCCTCATCAATACCTTGTGCCTGTGCCATGGTGTTCCACCATGTGAGGGCGCCATCAGATAGCGTGCAGGAAGCAAATTTGGTTTTGTTGGACTCGGAACAGTTGCTAACTCGGAACACAGATTCAAGTTTTTCAAACCATCTAGTGAGACCAACTGGCCCCTCTGTTCCGCTAAAGTTATGTGGTTTGCAGCTTTGGAACTCTTTGTACGTACACCCATTACGAACGGGCTGAATAACCGGTGGCGGTGGCGGTGGAGCTTGGGGTTGCATTTCCGTAATGGCTGCGGCTACCCTTTCGGCAATCATCTCTTCGATTTGGGCGGTGGTAGGTGTTGATCGTCCGTTGGCCATGATGTTCTAAACAAAAATTTTGACTCAAGTCAAAGTCCAGTATTCAAATAGTAATAATATAGTATATGGTAACCAACATGGAATCAACACATCACATGTTTATTAAATAACGCATCTAGGTACAAATACCACAGAATCATCGTACAGTAATGTAAATAGAACATCGTGCAAGAATTAAATAACGTAAAGTTCCATTCATTATTAATAATAAGTTTCATACATCTGAATGAGTTCGTACAATACATAAGTGAAACATAAAACTACAACTAGATTACATAATGAAATCTAAATACAAAAGCCCTACGGTGAAGGTGGGTGTAGGATATCCAATACATGGGACATCTGGTCCTCGAGCTTAGTAACTCGGGCTTGGAGGATCCCCACCTCCCTTGTCAATTCCTCGACAGTGGGAGATGGTGGGGCAGGCGGTGCTGGCGGTGCTGGTGGTGCGGGTGGTGCAGATGTAGACGGTCCAGCTCCAGAAATAGTCAGTACGTAATGGGGTGCCTTACGCACGAGTGGGTCGGCAGGGTACGACACAAGCCGCATACGGGCAGTAACCCTACGACGCCGACCAAATGCGTCAGTGAATGCTCGTCCTCCGTTGATCCCCGGAATAATAGTACCATCTAAGCGATACCGCTTATTCGGCGGGGTGGAGGGTAGCTGTACAGGTGCATCAGGGTCCTCCTCGTCGGAGTCATCATCACTCGAGTCATCTGTGGATGAGTCATCGGATGAAGAATCAGCGTATGATGGGTCGTCCGAATCATGTGGTGGTGACTGCACGGGTGGCCCTCCTTGGGCTGCTATCATCTGTTGGTAATGGGCAGGTCCGATCAGAATGAGACGTCCATCAGGGGCGCGTCGGCACCAATTGAGATACCGGTTATGGAATGGACCTTCCCCGAATTCCGCGGGAATCACAATCTCACCGGAGCGGGGCTGTGACACCGAGGGTCCGGGGGCAGATGGAGCTGGAATCTCCGGAGGGTCCTGGGTTCCGTTAGAAGTAACCACTGGGGCAGGCGCATGGCTGCTAGCTCCGGAAGATGAAGCGCCGGGGTCACTAGTAGGCAGCGGAATCGGTGTGTCGACAGCAGCAGTAGGTGGGGTGGCTGACGAGTCTGAACTACCCAAAATGATAGCAGGTGGAGTATCCGACATCTGAACAAGGAAAAATAAATTTTCCATGTCAGTAAGTCATAAAGCAAGCACGTATTAGGCCAACAGTCTAAATCATGTATAACGGTAAATAGCATGGCAATAACAGTAAATCGTACAGAAGTAGCATGCAATTGAAAGCAAGTAATATCATGCAGTAGTGAAATCATGTAGTAGCATACGACATATAGCAGTAAAAGTAAGCAGCAGCATGCAGTAAGTTTAGCGGAAACAAGTAAACTAGCAAGTTGTAGATTAGTCCTATTAGTGAATCCTACTCGGGTCGGTCTTAGACTCACTAATGCAACCTAATTCCCTACAACCAATGCTCTGATACCAAATGTGATGCCCCGTACTAAATCAACATGTACAGACCATCAACAACAGGATCATTACAAGGTCAAACACTATATGCTGTTTCAAAATACGTTTGCATTCAAGATAAAAGGTGACGTCATAACGAACGTCAAGTGTTTTACAACCAAAGTATGCTTCTATGAACGGAAGCAAAGATAATAGTACATGACCCTTAGGTAGTTACAAATCATAGTTCAAAAGTATTAAAGTTATGAATGCAGGATAAACAGTTCATGCGGTGATAACTCTAGAACAGCGGGTGTCTACAGCAAGACTAGCACGACAGCGGAAGCAAATAACCTTATGCACCTGAGAAAAACATGCTTAAAATGTCAACACAAAGGTTGGTGAGCTGTAGTTTAAGTATAACAGTATGTAAGGTAGGCCACGAGATTTCAGTACTACAAAGAGCGTTTCAAAACAGTATGATAAAGTATATGTTAACCGTGGGCACTTAGTAACTAACTTAACGTTTATACCCCCTGAAAGTATACTTGGCAAGTGCGTATGTTTACGAAGTATTAAACACTCATTAAATGCTAGCGCTACTATCCCGAGTGGGGATGTCAAACCCTATGGATCCATATCTAAGATTCGCGTTCACGGTTCAAAAACTAATGATTAAACGTTACCGAGCTAAAGGGAATATTTATGCCGTTGTATAACCCACACATATATAAGTTTAAGTACTCGTGCCTAGTATGTAAAATGTAAAATGCGCATGTATTCTCAGTTCCCAAAATAGTTAAAGTAAAAAGGGAATGCTATAACTCACAATGATAAAGTAGCGGTAAAGTCGAGTCGGGAAATAAGAAAGTACGTAGGTCCGGAAAGTCCTCAACATAAGTCAAATAGTACTAAGTCAGTAAATTGTCCGAATAGGTTTAAAAGTATGTAAATAAGGTATTAAGGGTCATCATCATTCATCATCAAACAAAAGGTGTAAAGTAAGTTTCGTTCATGAAAAGAGTTTAAAACAAAGGCTGAGTTCGGTCAGTCACCACGGCCTCTATACCTACTGAAATAAGGTGAGACTAGTGGCTATGGCTCCGTATATGAGTCCTTTAGTTGTGGTAAAAATCCCAGAAGTAAACTCATCTTCGTTTGACCGTGGCGGCGGTCTAAGTGCGAGTAGGTCAGAATTTTCTGCACAACGTTAAAATGACATAGTGACGATCGGAGGGCCATAAATCCTAAACCGTAACTCGGATTAAGACGAGTCCTAAATGAAAAGTTATCTAATCGAACAGAGCTATATGAAAATCATGTTTACAGTAGTCCAGGTTGTACGGGTCATACCCAGAAACAGTAAAACAGTAGGGTCAGTAGGTTCCGGTGGTTCTTGGTGCTCGATTCTTATCATGGTTCTCATCCTTGATGCATATAGCTTCAAGTGTACAACTCATTGATGTGTTTGCATCATTTTCACCAAGGTTTCACCATCATAAAACTTATGCAAATCCAAGACATGTAGCACAACTCATTTAAGTGTTGCAAGTGTTTTGATGAACCAAAGTTACATCAAAGTCTTAGATTTAACACATACATGAAATATAAAAGTAATATTAACCAAGTTTTGACTATTATGACACAAGTGTAGGTCTAAGACATGTAACACAACTTACTTAAGAGTTGTATGTATTTTGATGAACCAAAGTTACATCAAGGTCTTAGATCTAATACATACATGAACTTTAAAACTAATAATAAGTTGCAAACTTGAAAGTAAACTTATGAAATCAAGATCTTAAGTTGTAGAACATAGTTCTTAGTTAGATCTTGAAGATCCAAGACTCAAAAGTCTAGATCTAACATAAGTGTACAAAGTTATAATTAAAGAAAGCTTACTTACATGTTCTTGAACTTTTAAAGTTAACTTTTGTTCAAAATAAATGAGATCAAAGTTAACTAGTAACACTTGACCAATTTTAACCAACAAACATGAAATTTAAAGCGCATAATATGAAGTAATAAACTAAGTAAATAAGTAACTAGTTCATGGGTTGTTCATACTTTAAAGATTCAAACCAAAGTTTGATCTTTAAGAAAGTAAACTTTTAAGTTTACAAACATGATTCACAAGTAATGATTCTACAACCATGAACTTAAAATCTTTTAACATATTAAGCGTAGAACATAAACTAGAAAGTTTATGTTCTTGTGTGTTCTTGTAAATACAAGATAAATGAAGAACAAACTAACAAGTTTGGTTCTTGAAAACTAGTAAGTAAATAACAAACAACAAAGTAAACAACTACAACTAACAATTACAAGTAATTAAACAACATCAAAGAACAAAAGATGATGATGATATGAGATGTATAGGTTCGGTTTTTAGGGAGAAAAAAGAAGAGAAAAGAAGTCTTGTAACTTACAAAGTTTAGAGAGAAAAGAGAGAAAAGTTTGAGAGAGATTTGCAAGTAAAAGTGTGTAAATGAGAATTGAAGTGAACAAGTACTAGAAGTAATACAAAAAAAAAAAAAAATGAAACAACTCCCTCCCACTCAAAGAGAGCCGACAGTTTGCAAGGGAGAATGGGGGAGGGAAATGCACACTAGTCTCTTGCATGTTGTTGTCCTAAATTTGGTTAATAAGGGTGCATGCATGGGGATTATGTTGTAACTAGATTCTTCAAGTATAAAACTAACTAGTCAAGTTCTAAAGTGATACTTACATGTGTAAAATGGGCTAGTTAAGTCCATATAAGATGTAGGGTGGGCTCTTTAAGTCCATGTACAAATAAAAAGCCCAAGTATGTATGTAATTAACAAGTTAATCCACTTAAAACCCAAGTAATTAACTAATAACCATAGTTAATCAAAATGATTAATAAACTTAATCATGAATGTAAATAATATTCTAAAAATATTATTCGTGAAAGTTTCGTGTGTCACAAAGACGTTTTGGGCAATTAAAGTCAAGTTCGGGCAATCATGGTAACAAGTAAATGTAATAACATACATTCGTTAATTCACAAATACTAATAACAATTATTAATAAATAAACGTTGGAAAATCTAGGGTCGTTACAGAACATCTGAGACAGGTTTTGAACTTGTTGAAACGTGAACAACTATTTGCAAAATTTTCAAAGTGTGAATTTTGGTTACGTGAAGTGCAGTTTTTGGGTCATGTGATTTGTGCCGAAGGTATAAATGTTGATCCGATAAAGATAGAAGTGGTAATGAATTGGAATTCTCCAAAGACTCCGACTGAGATTAAGAGTTTTCTGGGATTGGCCGGTTATTATCGCAGGTTTATCAAAGATTTTTCTAAAATAGCAGGTCCGTTAACTAAGTTGACTCGTAAAGATGTAGCATTTCGATGGACAGATGAACAGGAAAAGGCTTTCCGGATCTTGAAACAGTTACTGTGTCAAGCACCAGTGTTAGCTTTACCAGAAGGTTTAGACGACTTCGTGGTATACTGTGATGCGTCATATGCTGGGCTGGGTTATGTATTAATGCAAAGAGATAAAGTAATCGCTTACGCCTTTCCAAGGTATCGCGGGTTTAACTTTCCACGTTTTCCAAAACGGATCACACCTTTCCAAGGTGCAACCTTCAACATTACACGGTCGCCAACGTTGAATTCAAAGTCTTTACGTTTAAGATCAGCATAACTCTTTTGACGATCGCGGGCAGTCTTAAGTCTCGCTTGAATCTGAGCAATCTTCTCTGTTGTTTCATGGACTACCTCGGGTCCGGTGATTTGCTTTTCGCCTACGTCGGCCCAACAAATAGGAGATCGGCACTTGCGGCCATACAATTCTTCAAAAGGTGCGCCATTAATTCTTGAGTGATAACTGTTGTTGTAAGAAAATTTGGCGAGTGGCAAATGCCTTTCCCAGGCCTTTCTGAAATCAATGACACATGCACGCAACATGTCCTTCAATGTCTGAATCGTTCGTTCACTTTGCCCGTCGGTCTGTGGATGATAAGCAGTACTCATGTCGAGACGGGTTCCCATGGCTTCTTGTAAAGAACGCCAAAATCTGGAAGCAAAACGGGGATCGCGATCTGAGATGATCGATAAAGGTACACCATGACGAGATACAACCTCTTTGATGTATAATTGAGCTAGTCTCTCCATTGTATCCATTTCCTTCATCGCTAAGAAGTATGCAGATATCACTCGATATGTTGAAAAGTGTCATATTTGTGCTCAAGTGAAGGCAGAACATCAGAAACCTTATGGGTCGTTACGTCAGTTACAGATTCCAGAGTGGAAGTGGGAACATATAACGATGGATTTTGTGACTAAATTACCTCGAACTCAGAAAAGACATAACATGATTTGGGTAATAGTGGATCGTCTAACTAAAAGTACTCATTTTCTTACTACTCGTGAGATAGCTTCGTTAAGTGAGTTAGCCGAATTGTACGTGAAAGAAATAGTTAGTCGACATGGTGTGCCGTTATCGATCGTTTCAGACAGAGATTTCAGATTTGTGTCGAATTTTTGGAATAGTCTTCAACAGAATCTGGGTACATGTGTGAATTTAAGTACAGCTTATCATCCTCAGACAGACGGTCAAAGTGAAAGAATGATACAGACTTTGGAGAATATATTAAGGGCTTGTGTGTAAGAATACGGTGGTTCGTGGGATACACATTTGCCATTGGTCAAATTCGCGTATAATAATTCATATCATTCGAGTATAGGGATGCCGCCCTATGAAATGTTGTACGGTCGTCGTTGCAGAACTACGACTTGTTAGTTAGAAGCCGGGGAGAAACAGTTTGCAGGTCCCGAAATTGTTCGAATGACAGTCGAAAAAGTTGCAATTGCGCGAGAAAAGTTGAAAGCCGCTAGAGATAGACAGAAAATGTATGCTGATCCACATAGACGTTTGGTAACCTTTATTGTGGGTGAACGAGTGTATCTAAAAGTTTCGCCATGGAAAGGGGTTATCAGATTCGGTAAATGTGGTAAGTTAGCACCGAGATTTATTGGTCCGTTTCCGATCAGTGAAGTGTTAAATGATCAGACTGTGGTGTTCGATCTTTCGCCAGAGTTAGCCGGTATTCATAATACATTCAATGTGTGTTATCTTCGTAAGTGTAAAGTCGACGATGAAACGCAACTTCTTCCTTTAGAAGATTTAAGGGCCGATTTGAGTAAGAAATTGGTGGAAGAGCCGGTCCGTGTAGTTGATCGAAAGGTGACTAAGTTGAGAAAGAAGGAGATACCGATGGTGTTGATTGAGTGGAAACACAGTTTGGGTTCTAATCTTACGTGGGAGACAGAAGAGTTGATGAAGACTCGTTACCCTCGTTTGTTTGACCAAGACCAGATTTCGAGGACGGAATCTTCTTAAGGGGGGTGGATTTGTAACAGACTGAAACCCAGGCTAGTTGTAAGTTGTCTATTTTACCCTTAGGGTTTGTGCTTAGTCTTAAGTGATTTTATTTTAATTATTTAATTAGTGTTTTATTATATTTGTGGTGTGGCCATTTTCTGACAAGGGTCCCAGAACATGTTTGTTTATTTTAATTGGACCTCGTTTGGGTTACCTAATCGTGTGCGAAAGATTTCAGATAACTGGTAAATACCTGTGTGTTGAGGGGTATTGTGATATAACACAATTAAGTGTTATACCAGCTGCCACTTTCTCATTTTCTCTAGAAAATTCACTAAATCACTCACTATCACCTAACCTCATCTTCATCATCTCAACCAACCCTAAATCATTTGATCTCGAATTGAAGCTTGATTTTGGTGTCAAAACATTCCTTGTGTCATTGTGATTCTAACAAGGTAAGGTTTGTAAGATTTCATGATCAAAGCTGTGATTAAATGGGTTTTTGAGTTAGTTTTTGTTAAAATGGGGTTTTGTGTCAAATTGATAGAAATTGATGTTGTTTGTGTTTAAATGTTGTGGGTTTATATTCCAAAAAGTTTAGTGTACGAGTTGTGTTCAGTTTTGAGGTCAAAAACGTGTCCAAAGTCGAGATTTGGTGATTTTGGGTTGAAACCCGTCACTTTACTGCTGTTGCAGCTGATGAAATACCTCCGGCAGATGGTCGTTGACCATCGACCGATGGTGAGGGATGATCGGCTGGTGGACAAGACCATCGACCGATAGTGTATGACTTCTGACCAGCGGATGTAATTTTGACGATCGACCAATTGGGGGAGACCATCGACCGATGGTGTGTGGATGATCGGCTGATGGATGGGACCATCGACCGATGGTCTTTGGCAGTGAAATTTTTACTAAGTGTTGAATTATAGCTATTACGTTGTCCGTATGTTTTTATGATTTTCAGGATGTAAATTCTGAAAATGCATAAGTGTTAAGTAGACCTTTTTGTGGCGCTTTTTGTGACTGATTTTCTGTGCTGTGCTGTTTTGTGTTAACGGACAAAAACTAACTTGATTTGCCTTATGTTCAGGTGATAAGGATAAGCAAGCCGCTCAGTGATAGATTATCTGAGCTAGTTGCTGGTATTCGGTGAGTGGGTCTATCTCCGGATAGAGTTTAAGTAGCATATCATGCTACTGTGGTTGACTCTTTTATCATGTATAGTGTAGAAATTGCCATGTTAGAATAATATAGTATGCCTGAGATTGTATGTGAATTTATGTGTACACTGTGTGAATGGAACCAGTCGGGCCTAGGGAGACTGGGGACTCGAGACCGTGCCTGGGAGAGGTTAGAGTCCGTATGAGGTCAATCGTGCCTAGGGGAGGTTGGGTCCATAGGCTACTAATTGTGGAGTATAGTGTGAACGATGCACCCCCTGCATCTGGATAACTATACTGTGAATTGAGTAGCAGGGACTATCGGTAGACTCAGGCCCGATCAGCTGGGAGTCGTGTGCTCGTACAAGCCACCGATCCTCGTATTGTCTTATTGTTTGCTAGTTGGTAGTTAGCAAGTGTTGTTGTTAGTATATAGCTTGTGTGTGGCTTAAGCTATATCTGTTAGATAGATTCCATTCACTTAGCGGTGCGCTAATCCCCCACATATTCTCCCCTTGCAGGTTTAGGTACTGCTAGTCGGGATGGGTGCTGTTGCGGAAGACATGTTTGACAACCCTACTCTGATGTGGACTTTTGTTTAAATCATGTTTTGTAATAACGTAACACCGTTGTGTAAACTTAAACTTAATTACTCAGATTAATGTAATGACGTGACTTATATTGTGTTTGTTAATAAATTCTTCCGCTGTGTACTTAAAAAAAATGGCCGGTGTTACAAGATTCCTCTGAGATCATCGGCCCATCCACATTGTTCCAAGATTGTCCAATTGTTATATTTATTACCCGCTTTAGGCCGATTAATCCAAACTCTCATAACCGGCTCATTATCAGCCGGGTTATCTTGCTCGCGGAGATAATGGGGTAACTCATATTTGTTTGGTAAACGATTAGCCATCTGCAAAAATCAAGTAACATAGATTATGTTCCAAAAATTAAGACTTATAATCCAAAAATGCATATATTTTTCGAAAAAATTTCGAAATGAGGGCTTTAAAAATGGCATTTTCCAAAATCCTGTTATAGTCAAATATAGCCAAAATTACCACAAACAACACTTAAACGAACTATAAACTTACTCTTAAGCAAAATTCAAAGTGTACCCGTGATTACAATAAATATTGCTAAAAATAATAATTATAGCAAGTTAGTCGTAATAAGCAATTTTGAACCAAATGTGATGATTTTTAAGCATACAATGATTCTAATGACCATTTTTGATTACCTTAAATATTTTTAATCACCAAACTTGAGCTATAACATCTTAAAGTCAAAGATTAAAGCCGTTTAACCGAAAAATAATCATTTTGTTCAAAACGTACAAAATAAGGAAATTCAAAGAATAAGCCACCTTTTCACGAGCAAATCAATGATATCATCATTTGAACTAGTTTTAAGGCAATCCTAAGTTTTAAAAACGTTTTAACTATAGAAAAAACCGTAATCCTAATTACGTGTAGTTTGACCAAAATATCAAAATTAAGCAAACAAGCCTACTTTGTTCCAAAATCAGTTTCTAAACACTTCTAATGCATCACTAAGCCTAACTAAGCTAGCAAGATATCAAATTTCCAAGAATTTCACCAAATTCTACCCTAAAACCTCAACTAGCGAATCGATAGCCAAAAATATCCAAAATGCTTCAATCAAGCCTAAAAACTAACACAAAGGAATCACATTATCTATCTAAGCATAAAGGAATCAAAATTGGGTCAAAAACAAGGTTTTTCCAAAAAGTCAAAAATTTGCCTCTAGGAGAAAATTCGAATTTTAACCAAGAAAGAGTACATTTTCTGCCAAATTGACGATGGAATCGAGTTTAGAAGGCAAGAGAGAACAAGATTTGAGCTTTGAATCGTTGAATTTGATGAAGATTTGAGGTTGGTGTGGTGTGTGTGTTGCGTCGGTCGTGGGCAACAGGGAAGGGGAGAAGAGAAAAAAAAAAGAAAAGAGAAAAAGGAGAAGAAAAAGGAGAGGAAGAGAAGAAAAGGAGAAAGAAATTGGCCCGTGTGGCTCGCGGGCTTATTTTCCCGACCCGACTTGCAAAAATTTTAACTTTTTAAGACTTTAAAATTTTAATGGGTTTAAGAAAAGATAAATAAAATTTTACCTCTGATTTTAATCCGGTTATTTTTATATAACAAACTAAAATAAGAAAAGAAAATACAAATAAATGGAGTAAAATTAAAATATTTTAGTTTATTAAAACACAAATTACACAGGTTCTACAACTAAATTCCAGAAATGATGTGGAAAGAAAGACAAGTTTAAAGCTTCTTTGACCATCCAGAGTAAATTAGCGGAGCGTACTGAAAATATTTTGAAATCACTTAACATCTTGCACTTGCGCTTCTGTAAATCTCCGATATCGTCCATAAGTTTAACCAAAGCCCTTTTAACTTTCTTAGTGTTTGAAATTCCATCCCTTGGTCCAGTATCTCTATAATTAAGTTCGAAAAGAAGTTTTGACACTGTGTCTTAAAATAAAAGATCTTCTGCGCAGTCAGGATCACCGATAGTAAATTTAAAATTTGTAGATATTTCCCGAATGATCTTCCTTTGCGGAGTTGTAAATGGAAATTTTGACATAGTGAGGATTTGCACGAGTTCTGAATATATTTCCTTTCTTTTTGCGAAGAAATTCTGATGTATTATTTCCTCGGTAGAATCCGAAAAAGCTTCAAATAATCTTTTGATAAGAAATGAGGTTGGATCAAAGTAAAAGAAATCTCGATTTCCATATGTTAAAATAGGGTTAGGTTTCTTGCTTTCAATCCAAAATTCTAATTCAGAGATCATTGCCGAGACATAACGGTTTATATGAATTGGAGAAATTTCCTTATTGGTGAAGTCAGGGAGAAAACTGACGAATGACTCTAAATCGAATTTGAAATCAATTTCTGCATCCCGATACTTGACGAAAAGGTCATCCCCACATTATTTTAACAGTTTGTGAAGAGAACGCATCTGAGAACGCAGCTCTTTTAACAGATTGATTTGAAATGTTGAAAACGGGAAGTCTGAGGAATAGAGGTGCCTAATGAATTCTCTATAGATGTCTAACCTTCTGCTAGGATTTAACAGATTTCCAATAAATGGAGCTTTTGTTTTATCAGGGTGTCGTATCTCTTTAGGATTAAATTCGAACAAGTCTGGATAATTGAAAATAGTTGGATATTCTTTCCGCATTTCATCTTCCATAATCAGGAGTTCGTTAAGACTGAACCTCCCTTTTGGATCATGAAGAGGGTCGAATCCTAGTTCATTTGAGTAAAACTTATCCAAAAGCAATGAAATCTCTAAGTCAGATGAAGTTATCCGGCTTCTTGGACTACAAGGATCAAGAACTAAGTCTTGATGAGATTCATCAGGGTTTAGATTTTTTTTGGGTTCATAAAGAAAAACTTCGCCGGTTTCTGAAGTTGTGGGAGAGCAACTGCCATTCGCACTTTCTTCGTAGTCGGTTAAATTTGAACTGGAAACTACAGAAATGAAAATCATAATTAATATTTTGTTTTTATAAAGGGTTTACTATAATGGCGACTTTAAATCCTATACCGACAAACTCTCTGCTTGTTAAGCATGTGTGTTTCTTGTCAATTTATCTTTGAAACAAGTGGCCAGGCAGACAACGGAGAGGCAGGATCCTTTTGGTTCTAATGTAATCAGAGACTGTTAGGAAAATCTAACAACCAAGTCCGTGTGTAATTGTCTTTCTTAGATACCACCCAAGAATCTCAGATATCTTGATAGAATCAACGATTACCTTAACAGACAGAAAATAAGTCCCCGGCAGTGGCCCCAAAAAACTTTACATCCCTCGTGATATGGCCAAAACGGACGGTTTTATTTGAGCGGTGTCTTTAGGCCGCGATGCGTCAGAATCAGCTACCACGGGGGCGAGTAATAGTTTTATTATTTATATTTAGCTGGGGTCCCTAGCTATAACTCACCTACTTGTCTTCCTTTTAACGAGTAAGTGGTAAATATAACTCAGGTACGTATTTTTGTATGTTTGCTCAGTAACGTGGGACAAAAGTACCTATATAGTTAACCCTAGTGACAAGAGGTGATAGATTAAGACTAACTAAATAAAACAGTAATTGGACAATAAAAGTAAAGATAGATAGGTATGAAGAATAGAATTCTGAAGGGGAATTATCGCAAGAGCTTAACTTCCTAGGATAAACACTAAACCTCAATCAACTGGGCTATGAACCTAACTGATTTGTCACTAAGAGTTTAGGCCTTGAAGATTCTGGCTAAGATGGATATCCCTACTCCTAACGTTAACCTAAAAGGTTTAAACGACCTTATGGAATGAATTCTAGGTGCATGAACAAAGTGGTATACCCATAAAGAAAAGTCTCAGCTTTTCTTAATCCTAGTTAGTCTAACTAAAGCAATATCATACCACTTAATCACTATGCTCTGCCTTAACATTAACAGATGTGCAATCTTAGATATTCTAAGGTACTGCTAATTGGGATAGAAGTCTCTCCTTTGCGATCACTTATTCAACCCCGAATCATCTTACAATATCTCAAGAACATTGCTTCTGACACGAATCATGCTTTTGAGTAAGCTAGTGTTCACTGAACTCTCTAATGCTAACTCTAATCACAACCTAAATGGGCAGCTCTTCTATGACGAATAAGTGGTTATTCGTACGTAGGTACTATATCCCTATTGTGACGCTAAGCACACATAACTACTTACCTTGTATCCTAGGGTTGATCAGGTATAACAACCCGGAAATTTTTGACAAAATTTAAACACAATATCATTTAACTTCGAACAAATTCCAACGATTCACGAACCACTAATTGTAAATAATTATGTATTAATATTAATTTTTTATATTAATATTATTATTATTATTTATCATCATTTAAAAATATTATTACTCTAAATATTATTAATATTATTATCATTATTATTAATTATAATTAAAATTTTCATTTTTATTATTAATATTGTCATATTAATATTATTATCATTATTAACATTAGTATTAACAAATATCATTATCTTTGTTACTAATAGTATTATTGTTATTATTATTATTATTATTAATATTAAAAGTATTATTATATTTTTATATTCACTGATTATTATTATGATTAATTAAATACAAATATTAAATCAGTAGTAAATGGATCAAGTAGGTCACCATTTTTTTATATGATCTGTTATTTTATAAAAGTAGATTAGGTATTATTAGGTATATCAAATTTTTAATTGATCGTGATTCATATCTGCTTCCCATTATTTCTGTTTTCTAATATTTTTTTTATTGGTTCCTGAGTGAAAAATCAAGTCGACATCCATAGTAATCAATCATCCTAGTTTTATTATAAAAACCTAATCGAATTCTCCATCATCTTTATCAGCTATCAATTGTAATTACTTCTCTTAAACTGAATCGTATTTATTTTATTTTTTTCAAAACAGTCTCGTAACTCTGTTCATGAACTCAAATATTGAAAAGCTCGATTTCAAATGAAATTTCAAAATCCTTAAATGCAGTTATGTTTGAAATCTCTATTTCAAATTATCTGCAAAGTTTTGAACCTCAATTTTTCATAACGAATCCAAATTGATGAGTCAAAGTTAAAGTTTCAAAAGTCAAACGATTTTTCTTTGATCAAATTCGAAATATCTGATATGTTTAAGGATCAATTAAGGGTTCAGAAAGTTTATAATAAAGTTTTAGAGTATAATTCATGTTATGATCATAAGCTAAAAACATTTGGAAATTGAAAATCAATTTTTTTATTCAAGTCGTGCAATAGCAGCAGCAGCAGAAATTATAATTTTTTTAATTTTTTTTCTGTTAATCCACAAGCTCAACGAACGTACGATTTCTGTTTTGAATACATGTACTAATCAAACCTGTACGTATTACTATTATGATTATTTGGATTTTGATCGATTAAACTATTGAAGAGGAAGAAGAACAATTAAAAATACGAGTTATATATTTTGGGTTTGGGATTTTAAATCAGAAAGAAACAGACAGCAGAATGGTTTGAGTAGGTGTCAGTTAACGAGAGGTCACGGGTTCAAGTCCCGTTTTGGGCATATTCTTTTTAGAAAAACTTCAAAGGTAGTTTTCAACTCTATTTTCATTATTATTATTATTATTATTATTATTATTATTATTATTATTATTATTATTATTATTATTATTATTATTATTATTATTATTATTATTATTATTATTATTATTATATTTCATGCTAATACTAAACTTAATATTATAATTATCATTATCATTAATATGATTATTATTATCATTACCATTATTATTACTATTATTAATACTAATAATATTGTTAGTATTATCATTAAAAGTTATTAGTAACATCATTACTAATAAAATTATCATTTTTATTACTAAAAGTATTATTTTATTATTATTATCATTATCACTATTATTATTGTTATAATTATCATTACCATCAGTATTTTTACTACCCTTATAATCAAATACAACTTTTGATTACCAATATTAATATTATTTTACTAAATAGATATTATGTATGTAAAAACGTATTTATATTTAATGTTACATATAAGTATGTATTAACCATATTATCAATTTTATACGAATATTCATATATAACAAATTAGATATTTTTAAAACAAACCAAATATATATTAATATAACTATATAAATATTTATCATTTTAAATACATATACACAAATTAAATATATATAATATATAATATAAGTTATAATATGTGAAATTGTTTAATTACGATTACATGTTTTAATATATATGAAACAGATATAGGTTCGTGAATCCGAGGACAACTCCACATTTGTTCAGTACCATCATACACAAATTTACTACAAACTATCGTATCAGTATCGTGAGTTTTCATAGCTCCCTTTTTATATATATTTTTGGGCTGAGAATACATGCGCAACTTTTATAATTGTTTTATACGTTAGACACAAGTACCAACTATTAAACTATGCTATACCCGGCTATGTCCGACTAAGTCCCGACAGTGATATTTTTAATTGCTGCGGCATTCTTAATTATTGGGGATAGGCCTATCGGGAGTAACGTCCCCGATACATTTGACTAAGTCTTTGTATTACTTGATAATGAAATTAAATGACAAGGACAGAACAACTTGTCACGGGGCAAACAACGTTTAGTCTAAATATCACGCACTGGCATAACTTTTGGATCTTGCGAGATCTACTTTACAAACTAAATCTTGTGGTCTAACACTATTACTGAAATCATTATTTATGATAAACCTATGAACTCACTCAACCTTTGTGTTGACACTTTAAGCATATTTATTCTCAGGTACTTAAATATTGCTTCCGCTGTATAGCTACTGCTTTGATGATGATTACTTGCTATGCTTGGAGTCTTCATTATATATCATATCAATTAAAGACATATTTATCTTCCGCTGCAAAAACTCAACAAAACGTCTCATGTAGAGTCGTTCTCGTTTATACAACTGTGATTTGATATATTTAGTGACGTCATTCTCCCAGGCCCTATCTGGAGGACGCCACAGATTGGTATCAGAGCAGGTTGTTGTAGAGAACCAGGATTGCATTTTATGTGTGCCTTATACAATTAGGTACCTTAGCAATGTAGGACTACAACTTTCCTTGACCGTAGTGCATTTACTTGTTGCCTTTAACTGTTAAATGCTACACTATGCTTTAGAAACTTTACTTATCTTAGAATACCGAGCCAACCTAAGAACTCTGCTCACTTTCCTAAGTATTATCCAATTACGCCACCGCATTTAAATGCGACACCATGATTTCTGAAATTCTTGACATTCCTATGTCATCTATCATGGTTTTGTGTATTACATATGTATTACATGAAATATTATCCATGATTTTTAAAACTCCTATAATTGTTACTATTCATACTCAAACGTATATAACTCCCTGTTATATCACGTACCTATATGCCTTATACCTTTATGCATCGGTTTGCGAACCGGAAAATGTCATTGGGTTATCACAGTATACGAATTGAAAGTCTTTAATCGAAAGATTATTAGATTACATACTTATCATTTTATAATCTCGACACATCATACTGCCATTATTGGAGTATAGACAAATCATATCTTATCATATCTATCCCAATAGACCTTGTCTACCACTTTTCCTAAATTTCCTGCGTAAATTACGGAAACCTTTTTACTATATATATGTATTCAAGGAGATGAATATATCATTTAATATTCAACACCCATTTCAAATCAAACCCTTATTCCAAACACATAATATGGATTTCTCACCCAATTTCTCAAGTTCCTCTAGCTCCGAAGATAGCGTAACGGGAGCACACCCACCAATCAATTACCGCAATTTCTTCAGAAAATGGGGATGGGTTCGTGAAATACTCACACTATGGAGAAATGAAGAAGGTACTCCTTATCACGAGCCATACTTACCACCAAACGTCGGAGTACTCGATCCGATTACCGGTGAACCTGTTCGCAATACCGTTTTCACTCTTTTCGCAAGGATTTTCCGCCTCGAAGGTCGTCTCACCGTAGTCAAAGACAGTATTCGTCCTCTACTCCCAAATTCTAATCAGATAGGGTTATTAGAAGAAGTTAGAAGACTTCGAACTAAATATCAAGAATTGACAAACCTTACTGAGGAATGGGTAGAACAAATCCATAGACTCGAGCATAAAGTAGAAACCCTGGAGGAAACGGTGCACGATTTAAAAGCTAGGCTCACACCTACTACCCAAGTACCACAAGCAACACCAGTAGCAAAATCAGCACCACCAGTACCAGTAATACCACCAACATCACCAACACCACAAGCAATACCAACAACAACCGCAACAACACCAGCAGTATCGTCAACATCACTAGCACCGACGGCACTACTAGAATCAGTAACAGCCTCAACAGTACCACCAACATCATCAACACAGCAAGCATTATAAGCACCAGCAGTTGCATCAGTATCAGCAACAACATTAGCACCATCAGCTTCATCAACAACAACATCCGCATGCCACGCCTCAACATCACACTCGGTACCTCGGATATCAACATCATACGCCCCAAAGATACCAAGGAATATTAGCAATAATGAGTTAAGATGTATTGACTCATTCATCAATTATATATGTATACCTTATATATATATGATTTGGAACAATAATAAATCTTGTCATACTAAGCAATTACGTGTGAATCTCAACTAGTATGTACTACTTGGTTAATTCATATCACTAATATGCTATGATGTACACCCTTCATTAATGACTTAACAATTGTTAATCACTGCTTTAACACAATAAACTCCATTTCATAATAAATCAAGTGTAACGATGAATGTATTGATTCATAACTTCATTAGCGAAATATTTTGCGACAATTATGAAATCTCTAAAGGTTTTGGAGATTATTCATTCTCGTTTCAACCGTAAATCAAATGAGTTTAATATTATATTAAATCCATGATTACATCTGAAGGAAAATATATATGTATGTATATTTTCATAAAGACTGTAATTAAAACTCTTTTGTACAAACTGTTAATTGTGAAAATATTTTAACGGGTAGGTAATACCTAGAAATATTTATATCTCACATTAATATGTTACATTGTACATTCTTCAATTCTGATTCTCATGAATTATATTCATTCGTATTCTATGATGAATTATCATATCAAACCACCGAAATTATCATTCATTACTTTTAAAATCAATAACGCCTATTCGTTAACCATTAGATCTGTTGACGATTCCAATCAGCGTTTAATCATCTAAAAATAAAATTTCTTGAAACCATCTCAGATTAATAACCAATGATTCAGATATGGTAGAATTAAATGCAGAGGAAACAGAAGAATTTTCCTCATCATTGGATCTTAGAAATTCTAAGATATCACCGTATCTTTCGTTATAAATATCCTCTATATTTCTCAAGATATCTTTATAACGATTCTTGTCCGCAATTAATTATCTCTTTGCGATAACTTTATCACATCATAAAGGAAACTGTTTTAGTTTCTATATTCAAGTTTAAATTATAAATGTTTTGAAGAAGTGTTGGGAATTGAAGCACGAGTTAGTATAATATAATGACGTCAGGCCAACGTGATTATATTACAGTAAGTCATGCTAAATTTTTAGTGGAAGATGATGATTCATAGACTTTATAATCATCATTTGCCATGTTACATGACTCTTACATTTAAACTCTAAAACATATCAAGAAAATATTTTTCTTGATGATTCGGTCTTTTTTGAATATTCTGGTAATTTGACAAATCAAATCGTGCTATTACCTTTCCTTTCTACTTTGTATATTATGATTATTCGAAACTTCATATCTACAAATTCTTTACCATTACTCGCTTTACTTAGAGTCGAGAGGAGAATAAAAAGGCAAAGAGATCCGACATATAAGGGAAAATATAAAGCCCGATAACAACACTGAAATTACAAACCGTGTATATCAATGCGTATAGCAATATAAAGACACGGGAGAACTAAAAACACAATAAATCCTAGAGCATAATAGAAGTAAACAGACTCCTCTGGTGGGAGTTGGAAAAGAAGGAAGATTGTGGCGATAACCAATATAAGGTTAAGAACAAGAACTGGATTGAGCATATTAACAAATCTTTTGGAAGTATGAATTGAGGAAGAAAGTACAGAAGTGGTGAAGATAATGAAACGGAAGAAGCTAATTTATAGCGAAATTCCAGACACGTCAATCAAGAAAATTTCACCGCATTTAATCAAAGAAAATCTCAGTTTCCGTAATTACCAGAGAATTAGATCTTATACTGATTATGAAGATTTTCTTTAATCCCTTGAATTTCGGAAATCAACTTTAACTGTATCAAAAGTTAAGGCAAATATTTAATTTCCTCATTTCAATCTTTTACTATAGCTTCACTTATACTCTTTCTATAATCGAATCATTTTATCCATATTATTTAATGTCGATAAAACTCTATTTTTCAACTCATATTCATCATTACAATATCCATGTTGTAAACAATGACGATCTCTATCAAATTTCATGATTATGATTTTCATGAACTCCTCTCTATTTTGTCTACCCTAATATTGTGGCATAAACGCTCAAGATTTAAATAAGCTCACTATTATTCATAACACATTTCATGTGTATTGAAATGCTTGTATAGCGTCATTATCTCCTTCTGAGGAAACCTAATCAATGACACTCTTGTTAGATAACCTCCGCATTAATAATAAAATGCACTTCGTAAAATTTATGGATCGTATGATTTAAACGCTTGAAACAAAACAATATTCTATCCGTTGAAATTCATGCAAGGCCCCGAGTATACCTGGGAACGTGAAAAACCAAATAAAATGAAAATATCCTCACCTGTTTACAAACGACGCCGACTGATGGCAACAATAAAATTTCGGGACGAAATTTCTTTTAACGGGTAGGTACTATAACAACCCGGAAATTTTCGACAAAATTTAAACACAATATCATTTAACTTCGAACAAATTCCAACGATTCACGAACCACTAATTGTAAATAATTATGTATTAATATTAATTTGTTATATTAATATTATTATTATTATTATTTATCATCATTTAAAAATATTATTACTCTAAATATTATTAATATTATTATCATTATTATTAATTATAATTAAAATTTTCATTTTTATTATTAATATTATCATATTAATATTATTATCATTATTAACATTAGTATTAACAAATATCATTATCTTTGTTACTAATAGTATTATTGTTATTATTATTATTATTATTATTATTATTATTATTATTATTATTATTATTATTATTATTATTAATATAAAAAGTAATATTATATTTTTATATTTACTGATTATTATTATTATTAATTAAATACAAATATTAAATCAGTAGTAAATGGATCAAGTAGGTCGCCATTTTTTTTATATGACCTGTTATTTTATAAAAGTAGATTAGGTATTATTAGGTATATCAAAATTTTAATTGATCGTGATTCATATCTGCTTCCCATTATTTCTGTTTTCTAATATTATTTTTTTGTTTATCGGTTCCTGAGTGAAAAATCAAGTCGACATCCATAGTAATCAATCATCCCAGTTTTATTATAAAAACCTAATCGAATTCTCCATCATCTTTATCAGCTATCAATTGTAATTACTTCACTTAAACTGAATCGTATTTATTTTATTTTTTTTCAAAACAGTCTCGTAACTCTGTTCATGAACTCAAATATTGAAAAGCTCGATTTCAAATGAAATTTCAAAATCCTTAAATGCAGTTATGTTTGAAATCTCTATTTCAAATTATCTGCAAAGTTTTGAACCTCAATTTTTCATAACGAATCCAAATTGATGAGTCAAAGTTAAAGTTTCAAAAGTCAAACGATTTTTCTTTGATCAAATTCAAAATATCTGATACGTTTTAGGATCAATTAAGGGTTCAGAAAGTTTATAATAAAGTTTTAGAGTATAATTCATGTTATGATCATAAGCTAAAAACATTTGGAAATCGAAAATCAATTTTTTTATTCAAGTCGTGCAACAGCAGCAGCATCAGAAATTATAATTTTTTTAATTTTTTCTATTAATCCACAAGCTCAACTAACGTACGGTTTCTATTTTGAATACATGTACTAATCAAACCTGTACATATTACTATTATGATTATTTGGGTTTTGATCTATTAAACTATTGAAGAGGAAGAAGAACAATTAAAAATACGAGTTATATATTTCTGGTTTGGGATTTTAAATCAGAAAGAAACAGATAGCAGAATGGTTTGAGTAGGTGTCAGTTAACGAGAGGTCACGGGTTCAAGTCCCGTCTTGTACATATTCTTTTTAGAAAAACTTCAAAGGTAGTTTTCTACTCTATTTTCATTATTATTATTATTATTATTATTATTATTATTATTATTATTATTATTATTATTATTATTATTATTATTATTATTATTATTATTATTATTATTATTATTATTATTATATTCATGCTAATACTAAACTTAATATTATAATTATCATTATCATTAATATGATTATTATTATCATTACCATTATTATCACTATTATTAATACTAATAATATTGTTAGTATTATCATTAAAAGTTATTAGTAACATCATTACTAATAAAATTAGCATTTTTATTACTAAAAGTATTATTTTATTATTATTATTATTATCATTATCACTATCACTATTATTATTGTTATAATTATCATTACCATCAGTATTTTTACTACCCTTATAATCAAATACAACTTTTGATTACCAATATTAATATTATTTTACTAAATAGATATTATGTATGTAAAAACGTATTTATAGTTAATGTTACATATAAGTATGTATTAACCATGTTATCAATTTTATACAAATATTCATATATAACAAATTAGATATTTTTAAAACAAACCAAATATATATTAATATAACTATATAAATAATTATTATTTTAAATACATATACACAAATTAAATATATATAATATATAATATAAGTTATAATATGTGAAATTGTCTAATTACGATTACATGTTTTAATATATATGAAACTGATATAGGTTCGTGAATCCGAGGACAACTCCACACTTGTTCAGTACCATCATACACAAATTTACTACAAACTATCGTATCAGTATCGTGAGTTTTCATAGCTCCCTTTTTATATATATTTTTGGGCTGAGAATACATGCGCAACTTTTATAACTATTTTATACGTTAGACACAAGTACCAACTATTATACTATGCTATACCCGGCTATGTCCGACTAAGTCCCTATAGTGATATTTTTAATTGCTGCGGCATTCTTAATTATTGGGGATAGGCCTATAGGGAGTAATGTCCCTGATACATTTGACTAAGTCTTTGTATTACTTGATAATGAAATTAAACGACAAGGACAGAACAACTTGTCACGGAGCAAACAACGTTTAGTCTAAATATCACGCAATGGCATAACTTTTGGATCTTGTGAGATCTACTTTACAAACTAAATCTTGTGGTCTAACACTATTACTGAAATCATTATTTATGACAAACCTATGAACTCACTCAACCTTTGTGTTGACACTTTAAGCATGTTTATTCTCAGGTACTTAAATATTGCTTCCGCTGTATAGCTACTACTTTGATGATGATTGCATGCTATGCTTGGAGTCTTCATTACATATCATATCAATTAAAGACATATTTATCTTTCGCTGCAAAAACTCAACAAAACGTCTCATGTAGAGTCGTTCTCGTTTATACAACTGTGATTTGATATATTTAGTGGCGTCATTCTCCCAGGCCCAATCTGGAGGACGTCACATCCGGTCCTAATACTAGGTTATAGCCACGTGAATAAGCGGAAAGGGTAATCCGTAAATTAAACTTCTAAACCGTCAAGTTTTCAACATAACAGTATGATAAGTTTCAGATAAAATATTCAACATATAATAAACATTTGTAACAGATAGATAATCACGCAAGATGAAAGCAACTCAAGATAATAACTTTATTAAATTAAGGAAAGCGTTCACCGTTTACAAACGAGATCTGGACCATTACAAGTACTGACTGATGGAATTTAATGAGTTCATAAAACATGTCATTAATGTTAACATAGTTACAAAACCAACTTGTAATTGTTAAGAAAGAGGAAGCAAGATTATCAATAAAACAAGTTTATATGTTAAACCATTTAGTTGAATTCCATGTTAATATCAAGTCTTGAAATCATGCTTACAAATATAACAAGATAAGAAGGGTGATTATACCTCCTCTAACAATGTAGAGGGCTGAAATTTGGACAGCAGGAAGGTTGATGAAGATGATGCAAAATGGAGCTTCAAAAGGATGAAACCTCAAGAGATAATACCCCAAACCTTGCACCAACACCTTGTACTTTGGTTAGGATTTAATTTGCACTTGAAAATAAGCTTGCAAAAAAGAAAATGAACCCTCTTCTTGGCTTGGAAGGTCACGGCCAGCAAGGAAAAAGGCAGCAGAATTTTTGCTAGCTAACTTGATATGTTTTTAATGCAAGTGTATTTTCAAAGAGTCTAGTCTTGCATGTATATGGAATGGGAATTCTCTTTGACCAAGATGGAATCTCTAGCATGCTTCATCCAATTCCAAGGCCACTCCCATCCTTTTATAAAATAATGCTTGACTTAATTTATAAACTTGCATTTTATAAATTATGTTTACATTATTTATAAAACTAATAGAATTCCATACCATTTGTTATGTATAATTTATTTTATAAAACCAATATTATAAAATGCAACATAACATAATTAATTATTCAACCTATAAATAATTAAATCCTTATTATATAAATCATTCCATGATTTACATATATATACATATCAAGTGTAATTTAAGAAACCATTTTTCTTAAAGTTCAAGTGTCGCGTATTTAATCAACGATCCAACCGCTAAAATCAAATACGAATAAGGTGTCGGTAAGCTTGTTATTGGGTATGACCCGACTTGGATCAAAACATATTAGCCACGTTAATTTAATATGTCTCTCGGGCATACGAAATACCTTCAATCTCCCACTTGCACGAGAAACATAAGAAATTAATGCAAGTGATGGATATCACCTAACGACCGTCCATCACCCCCAATATGTTATGACTTTTTCCATTCTATAACATCATCCCTTTCGAGTTCCCATCTCGAATATGAATAGGTGAATCTTTTCATTACATCCTTTCGTCCTAGATGTCATGTTAAATCCAAGAGACACAGAGCGATCACTCTCTTTTAGATTTAACTTTATCAGGCCTTAGATATCTAACTCTCAACGAATAAGAGGGACAAATTCCATCTTGACTACATACGTCCTAAATATGTACCTTGCATTATGCCTGAGCTCTTCCTTGTGAACTACCATGTTTCAGAATAGCGAAGGAAAGAATCAAGGCATAATACTTGGTAAATATCCGAACCCAATATGTATCTCAGGTCAGAGGATACAATGATATTCGCCTTTACTCAAGATTACATGTGATCAACCACAAAGGCTCCATTTAGTAAGTCTTGAGGGCGGGTCTTCCAATATTTGTATCCCACAAATATCTATGAACCTTGGTTGCAACCTTGCACCACATTCATCCCTTGAATGTATACCAATCCGAGTTCATAATAGTCTAAACCTCACACTTGTTCCCACGAATGTGATCGACTACGGAATTTAGAATAATTACTTATTCATGGATAAAATATGCAAAATAGGAACATGACTCTAAATAAATTAATACCATAATTATATTAATGAGTTTGAATAATTTCGTTCCGTTACAATACTTAAAACAGATCATGACCAATCACTAGAATATCGAAGCCCTAATGCACAAACATGTCCTGTATGTTTTGCTCCATGTAAGAGCTTTGTGAGAGGATCCGCTATGTTAAGATCTGTGTGAACTTTGCGAATACATATCTTTCCCTTTTCAACTTCATCCCTTATGTAGTTGAATCTCCGCTCAATGTGACGGGTCTTTTGGTGAGCACGAGGTTCTTTGATTTGAGCAATCGCACCCTCGTTATCACAAAAGATCTCAAGAGGGTCCTGAATGGATGGGACCACTCCTAAGTCGTCTATGAATTTCTTCATCCATGCAGCTTCCTGAGCTGCCAATGAGGCGGCAATATACTCCGACTCTGTAGTGGATAATGCAACAACATCCTGTTTTGAACTCTTCCAAGAGACCGCACCACCATTTAATGTGAAGACATAACCGGATTGTGATCGAGAATCATCTCGATCAGTTTGGAAACTCGCATCCACGTAACCTTTTACAGCGAGTTCCACCTCACCAGACCCATATATTAGAAACATATCCTTAGTCCTCCTAAGGTATTTCAATATACTTTTAACAGCAATCCAATAACTATTTCCTGGGTTATTCTGGTATCTACTTGTCAGGCTAAGAGCGCATGACACATCCGGTCTAGTGCATATCATTGCATACATGATTGACCCAATGGCAGACGCATATGGGACTTTCTTCATTCTCTCCTGTTCATCTTTCGTGGTGGGGCACTGAGATGAACTGAGAAGTGTTCCCTTTTGAATAGGTACCAAACCTTTCTTAGAGTTCTCCATCTTGAACCTTTTCAAGATCTTTTCAATGTATGCACTTTGATTCAAACCTATCAGCTTCTTGGATCTATCCCTGTAGATCCCAATCCCCAAAACGTATTGTGCTTCTCCAAGATCCTTAATGGAGAAGCATTTACTTAACCAAGTTTTAACTCCTTGCATTGCCGGAACATCATTTCCAAATAATAATATATCATCCACATATAATACAAGGAACATAATGGTGCTCCCACTAGCCTTCTTGTATACACAAGCTTCATCACCATTTTTAATGAAGCTAAATATCTTGGCCTCCTCATTAAAACGATGATTCCACATTCTAGATGCTTGTTTCAATCCGTAGATTGACTTCTTTAACTTGCATACCTTCTTAGGATATTTCGGATCAACAAAACCTTCAGGCTGAACCATGTAGACATCTTCCTCAAGATATCCGTTTAGGAAAGCGGTCTTGACATCCATTTGCCATATTTCATAATCATAATGAGCAGCAATGGCAAGTAATATCCTAATAGACTTTAGCATTGCCACAGGCAAAAAAGTTTCATTATAGTCAACCCCTTGAGTTTGAGTGAAACCTTTTGCTACAAGTCTAGCTTTATATGTATCCAAGTTTCCATGTATGTCGGTTTTCATCTTGAAAAGCCATTTACAATCAACTAGCCTTGAGCCAGTAGGTTGTTCAACAAGTTCCCAAACTTGGTTGTCATACATGGATTGCATCTCAGCGTTCATGGCTTCCTGCCATTTATCCTTATCAATCCTTGATAAAGCATCTTGGTAGTTTGTTGGTTCATCCAAATCAACCACATAGCAACCATCCATGAGAAACCCATATCTCTCAGGAGGATTACTAATCCTACCAGATCTGCGAACGTCTTGTGTATTTTGATCATCCATTTGATCACTCTCAACATTTTCATGTTGAGTGCTAGTGTCAACCAATTGTGTATCATCTACTTGATCTTGAACCTCTTCAAGATCTATCTTCCTTTCACTATTACCTTCCATTAGGAACTTAGTTTCAAGGAATTCCGCCTTTCGAGCAACAAATACATTTTGCTCGGTAGGATCATAGAAATAGTATCCCATATCATCCTTGGGATATCCTATGAAGATACACTTCGTGGATCGAGCATGCAACTTATTAGCATTATAGTGCTTTGGATAAGCTTCACATCCCCATACTTTCAAGTATGAAAGAGAAGGAGGTTTTCCAAACCACATCTCATGAGGAGTTCGTTCCACTTTCTTGGTTGGGGCCATATTTAAAATACGAGCCGCAGAGCATAGACAATAACCCCAAAACGACAGAGGTAACGAGCTTCTTGCCATCATAGATCGAACCATATCCATTAGGGTTCGGTTCCTCCTTTCGGAAACTCCATTAAGTTGGGGTGTTCCTGGTGGAGTAAGTTGTGAGATAATCCCACAACTCCTAAGATGATCTTGGAAAGCATTGCTTAGGTATTCACCTCCTCTATCGGTACGCAGTACCTTGATTGTCTTGTTGAGTTGATTTTGTACTTCGTTTTGATATTCTTTGAATGCTTCAAAAGTTTCATCCTTATGCCTTAACAAGTAGACATATCCGAAACGACTGAAGTCATCAATGAATGTAACAAAGTATCTTTCACCATTCCTAGTCATGGGCTTAAAGGGTCCACACACATCCGAATGTATTAATCCCAATAAGTCTTTAGCCCTTTCATAGGTCCCTTTGAAAGGTGCTTTAGTCATTTTGCCTTGTAAACAAGATTCACATACATCAAACGAGTCCATCTCATTTGATTTCAAAAGTCCATTCTTTTGAAGTGTATGCATTCGGTTCTTGTTTATGTGACCAAGGCGACAATGCCATAAGTAGGAATCACTCAAATCCCTTTTGAGTTTCTTGGTGCTTGTATGGTATATTGAGCTATTAGATGATGTGTCATCATGAACCAATTCATAAATTCCATTTGAAGGCGAAGCCTTAAAATAGAATACATTATCTAAATAAACGTGTATATCATCATTAACAAAATTAAGATAAAAACCACATTGTTTTAAACGGGAAACTGAAATAATGTTTCGACATAAATCCGGTGCATACAAAACATTGTTCAAAATAAGTTCCAAACCACTTGGAAGCTTTAATACAAAGTCTCCTTGAGCCTTCACTTGCACTTTGGCTCCATTGCCCATAAAGAGACTTGATGTTCCCGTTTGCTTGCTACTTCTTTTGAACCCCTGCAAAGAATTGCAAATGTGAGTTCCACATCTAGTGTCTAATACCCATGTATTAGAAGAAGTAATACTAAGCTCTATATATACCACATATATATATTACCTGAGGATTGCCCCGCATCCCTCTTTTCCTTCAACTCCTTAAGGTAGACCGGGCAGTTTCGTTTCCAGTGACCCATTTCACCGCAACCGAAACACGGGTCTTCCTTGGGGTTTGCTTGTCCGGTAACCTTTTGCTTCTTGTTCTTGTTTTTGGTTGGGGTAACCATCTTCCCCTTTCCCTTGCCTTGATGAGCGGGTCCTTTCCTTTTAGCCGCTTTAGGCTTAGAGGTGTTCTTACCTTTGGACCCACCATCTGAAAGGACCCGTTCATATACATTATAAACGATTCACAATAGTTGATTACATCGTGAGGTATTTGACCTCTATATGATACGTTTTACAAACATTGCATTCGTTTTTAAAAGACAAACTTTCTTTACATCAAAAATTGACGGCATGCATACCATTTCATATTACATCCAACTATAATTGACTTAATATTAATCTTGATGAACTCAACGACTCGAATGCAACGTCTTTCAAAGTATGTCTTGAATGACTTCAAGTAATATCCTTAAAATGAGCTAATGCACAGCGGAAGAATTCTTTAATACCTGAGAATAAACATGCTTTAAAGTGTCAACCAAAAGGTTGGTGAGTTCATTAGTTTATCATAATCCATCATTTCCGTAATAGTAATAGACCACAAGATTTCAGTTTCTATAAATATCCGTACACTCGCAAGTGTATAAAAGTGTTCTATAAGTTGTAGGCACCCGGTAACAAGCTTTAACGTTCATGTTTTACCCTCTAAAGTACACCAGATCAGGTGTGTTTAAAATAACCTCGAAGTACTAAAGCATCCCATAGTCAGGATGGGGTTTGTCAGACCCAATAGATCTATCTTTAGGATTCGCGCCTACCGTACATAGACAAGTAGTTTAATGTTACCAAGCTAAGGGTATATTTCTGGTTTAAACCCACATAGAATTAGTTTTAGTACTTGTGCCTATTTCGTAAAACATTTATAAATCAGCGCATGTATTCTCAGCCCAAAAATATATATAAAAAGGGAGCAAATGAAACTCACAATACTGTATTTCGTAGCAATTATGTATATGACGGCACTGAACAAGTGCAGTGTTTGTCTCGGATTCACGAACCTATATTAAGTATATATATTTATATGTTGGTCAATATCTGTCTAACAATTTAGGTCAAGTCGTAGTGTATCACAATCCTAATGCTCGAGACCGACATGCAAAAGTCAACAAAAGTCAACTTGACCCAAAATGACTTCCAAAATCTATACATGTTTATTATATAACTTATATATAGTAGTTTTATATATTTAAATATATTTATCAGATCTTATTATACTAAATAATACAAGTCATTTATTAATAAATAAAAATTTATATTAAAATTCATATATGATAAAAATATACTTTTATATATCTCAAATAATAAAATTTATAAAATTCACTTAATATCATAAAAATATAGTGGTATGTATTATTAATGTAATTACATTACGTGTGGTAAAAATATCTTTGTACGCATATTTATTTGATAAAATAATATTGATAATAATAATAATGATAAAAATAATAAAATGATAGTTTCAATAAAAATTTTAATTTTTAGTAATAAAGATAATTTTAGTAATAACATTAACTGATAACAGTTATAATAATCGTTTTAATAATAATATTAAAATTAATGATAATTCAGTTGACCATATCTTTTAATCCGTTCATCGAAACCACACGATTTCTAAATGAAAAGTTATTAATTTTTTTCTTCAAATTTTCAACGACATGCATATCATATAACTTATCTCAGTAGCATATGTATCAAATTCGTGATTTATCATAAACTATTTAACGACGAAACTAAGCATACAAACATGCATAATCATATATACTCGAGCACTAGTCAGGGATACACTATTAATATATAAAAGATAAGATATAAATGCTCACGTATCAATATTGTGATTCAATATTGCAGGAAAGTACGTAGACGCAACGAAAATGATAAACGTTAGGTTGACCTCACGAGCAATACCCTCGATCAATACCCATAACCTTCATAGCTATAACCCATAATTTCCTTAGCTCTATCCCATTTGAAAACTTATTTTGAAATCGTCTGAATATAACTCCGTCGTAGTATTTTATGTACACTAATAATATCTTGAAATAATATTAAGTAAATATATATATATATCTGTAATTCGATTGAGAGAGTTTAGAGAAATATATTTTCAAGTTTCTATGAAATAATGAAACCTATTGAATTCTATTTATAATAGATTTTTGAATTATTAAAGTGAATTATTAAAGTATGAATTATTAAAGTGAATTATTAAAGTATGAATTATTAAAGTGAATTATTAAAGTATGAATTATTAAAGTGAATTATTAAAGTATGAATTATTAAAGTGAATTATTAAAGTATGAATTATTAAAGTATGAATTATTAAGTAAATTATTAAAGTATGAATTATTAAAGTGAATTATTAAAGTATTATTATTAAAGTGAATTATTAAAGTATGAATTATTAAAGTTAAAGTAAAGTAAAGGTAAAGTTAAAGTATAGTAAAAGTATAAAACTATGTATGTATAATACGCGTATAAAATATATATAATATTAATTTAAATTATTATATATATATATATATATATATATATATATATATATATATATATATATATATATATATATATATATATATATATATTAATAAAATAAAATATAAATATCGTTATCTTTATCATACTGGTTAAGTAATGAGTTGTAAAAAAAAATAGATTTCTTAAATCACAGTGGATCTCATAACATAGGCCCGTAATCATATCATAATGTATCTGATAATTCAATCATTTGATATTATCTCTTAATTCTGTCGATAAATATATCGAAACAAATATGTTTATGTAAAGTATCATATATCTAATACTTTGTTAATCTTTTCAGTTAATATTATATATTATATATACATATCTATATACACATAATTGTTCGTGAATCGTCGAACACGGTTAAAGGGTAATTGATTACATGAATGTAGTTCTAAACTTTTTGAGATTCAACATTACAAATTCTGCTTATCGTGTCAGAAACATATAAAGGTTAAGTTTAAATTTGGTCGGAAATTTCCGAGTCGTCACACCATCATTGATCATTAGTACGGGTGAAGCCCTTTTACCCATGCTAGTTTCGGCCGTCCTTAACATGCCATGAAGTTCACCAATGGTCTTATCCATCCCATTCATATTGTAATTAATTACAAATTAGTCAAACCTCTTTGACAAGGAGTTTAGGATAAGATCGGTGGCTAACTCATTAGAAATGTTGAGATTAAGACGGTTTGCGCGATCAATAAGGCTTTTCATTTTGAGGACATAAGATGAAACAGATTGAGTGTCATCCATACGACATGCATGTAGTGCTCGAACGGTCTCGAAGCGCTCGACACGTGCTTGTTGAAGGAACATCTCCTTCAATTGCGTGATCATGTCGTATGCAGTATGATGCTCGAAATCCTTTTGAAGTTCGGGTATCATAGTCCCAAGCATTAGGCAAGCAACTTGCACCGAATCAGCACAATACTTATCCCAATAAGCCATGCCTTCCGTATCATCCTCGTCAGGTTGATCGGGAATGGGGTCCTCCAACACATACGCCTTATCCTTGAGTTTGAGGACAATCCTAAGATTGCGGAACCAATCCATAAAGTTCGTATGGTTGAGTTTGTCTTTCTCGAGGAGAGACCTTAATGATAGGTTGTGTAAGTTAATTGGTGCATTTTGCGTGTTGTTGATGTTATTGGCGGCTATCTACAAAATTTAACAAAGTTCATTTAAGTATTGATTTTAAATTTAATAAACAATACCCTTTTATATTTTAATTGACATATTAAATATTAGAATCCAACGGTAAATCAAATTTCGGTTAGGTGACCTTTATCCCGTTATTTGATTTAGCTAGGTAGTCATAATGACAATTGCAATCCTTTTGCAACTTCTAAATTATGGGATCATGCAATCCTTTTGCATGGCATATTTATCCCATCAACGCCTATTTGTTCCTCATGCTTCGGTGACCCTAAGTTCATGATTCCCAAATCAAGTCGTCCTACTTGTGTAAACATGTAAAATCAACATACAAGTGGTTAGGTGACCTTTATCCCACAAGCATGCGAATTTTACCTTAACCATATTAGTTAGTTCATAATGGTTAGGTGACCTTTATCCCATTATGAGTTCCCTACTATGTTCAAGTGTTCCCACAAAAGGATGGCGTTTAACTTGTTTACCTTGTTTTAGTTAAGGGATTTTAAGTTTTCATAAATTCTAGTTTAAGAAAACATTTTGCCATATACCAACATGCATTTGGTGTATAGCACAAAATGAAAAACCAATTTTCATGTCTTATTAGTAAAACCAATTACATGATATAAATCATTTTATATGCAATGTCATTTATGTCCTTGATAACCATTTATTAGTGACCTTTGTTGTTTTAATTATAACCAATTATAATGTCATTTTGCAAGTTGTAAATATGTGATAAATTGTAGCAACCAAACATACAAACACAATAAACATGCAAAACAACCAAGTTCACAATCAAGCCAATTTGGTAGACATTTGTTTAGCCAAAACAAATGTCACCTTCTAAGGGTTATGACAAAGTAGGAGATTTACAAATCTCCCACTAGCTCTTGCATCCATCTTGTGTTCTTCATTCATCTTGAATCTTCATTCTTCATTCTCTTTACAAAAATATATCCTAATACATTTTTCTAGAAAATGAAATTACAACCAAATCTATTTTACATACCAAATATAAAATAAATTACAAATGAATAAATATTACAAATTATTACAAACCAAATGAATGAATAAAATAACCACATCATACACACATGCAACCACAAGGCCAAGGCTTGATTGTGAACAACAACTAACAACAAAACTTGACCAAACTTGAAGTTCCAAACCCATTTTGGAACCCCTAAAATTCGGCCAAAATTAAACCCCACCAAAATCCAAAATTTTTACATTCTAGTTTCATGCATGTTACTAGATTGTAAGATTAGTGGATTTAAAAGTCATAAACAAGAAGCATATTTCAAAGACCTTGGCTCTAGATACCATTGATGGAATTCAATGAGTTCATAAAACATGTCATTAATGTTAACATAGTTACAAAACCAACTTGTAATTGTTAAGAAAGCGGAAGCAAGATTATCAATAAAAACAAGTTTATATGTTAAACCATTTAGTTGAATTCCATGTTAATATCAAGTCTTGAAATCATGCTTACAAATATAACAAGATAAGAAGGGTGATTATACCTCCTCTAACAATGTAGAGGGCTGAAATTTGGACAGCAGGAAGGTTGATGAAGATGATGCAAAATGGAGCTTCAAAAGGATGAAACCTCAAGAGATAATACCCCAAACCTTGCACCAACACCTTGTACTTTGGTTAGGATTTAATTTGCACTTGAAAATAAGCTTGTAAAAAAGAAAATGAACCCTCTTCTTGGCTTGGAAGGTCACGACCAGCAAGGAAAAAGGCAGCAGAATTTTTGCTAGCTAACTTGATATGTTTTTAATGCAAGTGTATTTTAACTTGATATGGGAATTCTCTTTGACCAAGATCAAATCTCTAGCATGCTTCATCCAATTCCAAGGCCACTCCCATCCTTTTATAAAATAATGCTTGACTTAATTTATAAACTTGCATTTTATAAATTATGTTTACATTATTTATAAAACTAATAGAATTCCATACCATTTGTTATGTATAATTTATTTTATAAAACCAATATTATAAAATGCAACATAACATAATTAATTATTCAACCTATAAATAATTAAATCCTTATTATATAAATCATTCCATGATTTACATATATATACATATCAAGTGTAATTTAAGAAACCATTTTTCTTAAAGTTCAAGTGTCGCGTATTTAATCAACGATCCAACCGCTAAAATCAAATACGAATAAGGTGTCGGTAAGCTTGTTATTGGGTATGACCCGACTTGGATCAAAACATATTAGCCACGTTAATTTAATATGTCTCTCGGGCATACGAAATACCTTCACTGACAACCTCTAGACCGCTCCTATTACAATCTTCGGCGTTCGCCTCCGGGTACTTAATTTTCCGCTCGGAGGTGAGAAGGCCTTGAAATCTCTAGTGAGAGAAAGGGTATTGTAGTGAGAGAGTGAATAGAGGTGTGTGGAAATTGGATGACAAAAAGCCCTTTAAATAGACTAGAAAATTGCCTGCAAACGGCTGGCAGGCCGTTTGGCAGGCCGTATTTGGCAGGCTGTTTGCCAGGCAAGCCGTTTCTTGAGGCCATTTGCTGGACCGTTTGGCAGGCCATACCCCATACTGGCAAGCCATATGGCAGTCCATTTTTTTGGTCTGGTCAGCCTTGATTCACTGGATCGTAACTTGATTTCTTATCTTTCACCGTTTTCGCTCTAGAATCTTCGTTTTAGCTCCGTTTCTCTTGCTTCTTTTTGCATCGTCTTCGTAATTACTTTACCTACAAATTTAACTGAAAAAGCGATTATTTTGCCGACAAAGCTTTGAACTTTATGCTTTTGGGTCTTAATATCGGGGGTAAAAACATGACTTTTTAGCCGATATCAATGACGATCGAGCCAATCCATACCAACGACAATATCGAATTCACCCAAGGTCATCGGGATAAGATCAATTTTAAACATTTCAGTACCAAACACAATATCACAATCATTACAAACATCAACCCCTAGTACCGTCTTACCATCCGCTATTTCAACTTCTACCGGATGACTTAATTTAGCTAGCGGTTTATCAAGCTTAGACACTGATAATGCTAAAAACGAACATATATTTCATAGCATTATCCTTCAAGAAAGATAAGATTTTAGTTGCAATTGTTCTATTTACACGTGATATTCGTTTAAATAATAAAAGGTGAAGACAAAAGACAGAATCGACGATTTGAAGACGCAAATGACCAAAACGCTCAAATGTACAAGATACAATCAAAGTGGTTCAAATTATTGATGAGAAACGTCTAAAAATTACAAGAGTACAAGCCGCGAAATGCAAAGTTCAAAATATTAAATCATACAAAAGGACGTTCGAAAATCTGGAACCGAGACATGAACCAACTATCAACGCGCGACGCAACGGACCTAAAATTACAAGTCGACTATGCACAAGAATATAATATAATATATAAAATTATATAAAATTATATAAAATTATATATATTATATTATATATTATATTTAATACGAGCAGCCTACGTTTTTAATGCATTGTGACCAGTGGAAGGCGGCCATGCGATCGCATGGCCTGGAAGAACAAAACCCATGCGATCACATGGCTTCAACAGTAGGGTCAGGTCCTATAAATTGCAACGTTTGGTCAACGAATTTTTACACACAATATCAATATCAATCTCACTCTCTGTCTTTATATTTATATTTATATTTTATAATTATAATTTTAATATTAAGTTAATAATAATAAGTTTATTATAGCGAATGTTTTAAGGTTTGTAAGTCAAAACTCTGTCCGTATAACACTACGCGATTAATACTCATTGTAAGTTATGTTCAACCTTTTTAAATTAATGTCTTGTAGCTAAGTTATTATTATGCTTATTTAAGCCGAAGTAATCATGATGTTGGACTAAATATTAAGACTGGGTTATTGGGCTTTGGACCATAATTGGGGTTTGAACAAAAGACCGACACTTGTGGAAATTGGACTGTGGGCTATTAATGGGCTTTATATTTAATTAGCTAAATGATATCTTGTTAATTTAATATAAAGGTTACAATTTGACGTATCTATATATAACCACATACGCTTGACTGGGTACGGTGGGCGGGATATTTATAAATACTAATAATTGTTCATTTGATCGAACACGGGGATGGATTAATAGTCAATGGACTCATTAAAACAGGGGTGGATTACATTCAAGGGTAATTGGTGTAATTGTTAACAAAGTATTAAAACCTTGGATTATACGCAGTCGATAACTTGGTGTATTCATTAAACAAAGTATTAAGACCTTGTTACAGTTTGAATCCCCAATTAGTTAGAATATTTGACTTCGGGTATAAGGTTAATTTGGCGAAGACCCTGGTACTTTATAATTATGACTGATGGACTATTATGGACAAAACCAGATGGACTTATCAAATAATCCAGGACAAAGGACAATTAACCCTTGGTAATAAATTAAAATCAACACGTCAAACATCATGATTACGGAAGTTTAAATAAGCATAATTCTTTTATTTTATATCTCATCACACTTTTATTTACCGTCATTTTATTTATCGTACTTTAAATTATCGCACTTTTAATCATCACACTTTTATTTATCGTCATTTACTTTATGCTTTAAATTAAGTTATATTTATATTTAATATTTTGCATTAGGTTTTAACTGTGATATAAGACTTAAAATCGACAAACCGGTCATTAAACGGTAAAACCCCCTTTTATAATAATAATAATACTACTAATATATATATATATATATATATATATATATATATATATATATATATATATATATATATACACAATTATAGTTGTAATAAAAATATATATATACAATTATACTTGCCTTTCAAAAAAAAAAAAATATATATATATATATATATATATATATATATATATATATATATATATATACATTTATAGTTGTAATAAAAATATAGTGTACGCAATAAGTAAATCCCTGTGGAACGAACCGGACTTACTAAAAACTATACTACTCTACGATTAGGTACACTGTCTATAAGTGTTGTAGCAAGGTTAGGTATATCCCATTCTATAAATAAATAAATAACTTGTGTAAAATTGTATCGTATTTAATAGTATTTTGTAATAAAATATGAATAGTATTTTGTATTACACCTCGCATACATCAAGTATTTTTGGCGCCACTGCCGGGGACTCATACGCCGAAGCGAAACTTTATAAAAAATATATATATAAGTTTTAATCTATTTTTGTAAAAATATAATAAGTTTTAAACATAAAAATACAAAAATATAAAAAAAAGAAAAGAAATTTATATATCTATATTTTTAAGCGTTTAAATTAAAAAGTTTATATATTTTATTAAAAGTTATAAAAACTAATAAGTAATTTATTTTTTAATTAAATTATATAACATTTTCTATAAATTAAAATCAGAAAATACAGAAAAAAATAAATTAAAATTAAAACTGAACTTGCGAAATTTGAACCTGCATTTGAACTGAACCTGAAGCTCATGCGACAGCATGAGACTGAACCTTTAATACCATGCGACCGCATGGCCTGGTCTGACACGACTGAAACCTTAGCCGACACAATTAGGGTTACGGTTTAATTATTATTATTATTATTAATTTAATAATAATTAGTTTTAGTTTTAATTAATATTGTATTTTAAGTTTTAATTAGTTTTATTAATTTATAAATTAGTACCTTTTTAATAAATAATATAAAAATTATATTTTTATAAAAATTATATTTTTATTACTTTAAGTTTTATTTTTTTATTTTGTATCTTTTTAATCGTTAATTCGTAATTTGTATATTTATCGTTCGTAATTAGTTTTAAAATTAGTTTTTGCCGTAGTTATTTTATATTTCTAGATTCTTAGGCTTTGCCGTAAAATCCCTTAAGTACTTTTTCTTTAGATTCAGATTTAGGTACTTTAGAATTTTTGCAACGCAGTTTATAGATTTTAGTGCTTTTTAAGTTATTGCAGTTTTGGATATAGAATTCCTTTTAAGCTTTAATACCTTTAGACGCAATCTTTAATTTTTAGTTTTTAGACTTTTAAGTTTCGACGCTTTACTTTCTTATTATTATTTTTCGACTTTTTATTTTTCGACCTCTTATTTTTCGACCTCTTATTTTTCGCGCACTTTTTCTTTTTCATTTCTACGCTCTAGTTTTTATGACATAGATTTTTATTTTCTTTAAATTTCGACGAAAAATTATTTTAAGCAATTAAATTGATAGACATCCAAAATTTTCTGATTCGTAGTAATAGTTGGATTTGTTAGTGGCGAGTTGTGGGCTTCCGATTTAAAGGGTCCTGGCTGTAACATCCCGCATTTTTCCGTTAAATTATTTTAACGCCCGTCTTTTTATTTTAAATAATATCCTTCGTGACTAGATTCGTATCCTCCGTTAGCTAACATTCTTAATAATTTTCGTTATTGGATTATAACATCTCCCGTTAATGTGCGTATCTAAAATATCTCGTTTAGGTAATTCAAGCACCCGCTTATAAACTAGAGGGACTAAACTTGCCAAAAGACCAAACCTTTGACTAGGTCAAAGTGGTCAACACCCACCTCCTTCTTTCATTTTCCATTTCATTTTCCTTTTCTTAAATACTTTCACCATTTTTCTCTCAATCTTCAAAACAAGAATTCATCATCTAAATTCAGATTAGGAGGCTAGCAACAAAACAAATTACATATTTGGAATCCTCTCTTCATCCTCTACAACTCGATACCAATTTCATCTCATTTGGGTAACTTTCTAAAATCACTAGATTTTGTGTTCTTGATGTTTTTGAATTATAAAGTTGTTAATTAGTGTCTATGGCTCAAGTCTAACATGAATATATGATTTGTATGCTCGATTTGTTGTTTTGGAGTAACTAGCATGAACTTGAAAATGGGTTTGTTTAATCTTTGATTTTGGATGAGTTAATGTTGTTAAATTATTTAAGTTCATGTTTTAATTGTGTTACTAGTATCACTAGCTTCGTTTTGATGCGTAGGTTGATTAAGAAAACTTCAAATACATGATTAGTGATTTTTGTGAATTTTGGTTAGGGTTTGATAAGCCTAAAATGAACTTTTGATATTTTGAATGCCATGAAATGTTATTAGTAAGTGTTTAGTTGTAATGTATGTTTCATTACCTTCAAAACGGCATACCATATGTGTGAATTGGATTCCCGAATCTTAAAATGAGTTTTGAGAACTTGAAACTTTGAAAATAGACTTTTAATGACCACAGGACGAGAATTCGGTTATTGAAAATGATGTTTTTGTTTGATGAGACGTGTTTAGTTGTATTCCTTGTCAAATTAGCTTTCTAATGATATAAGGTGCGAGTTCTAAGTGTTAGCGGTTTGTGATTTATGCTTGAAAGAGTTTTGATTTGAGACTTGGACATTTGAGACTGACCAGGTACCAACTTCCGTTAAATGCCGCGGCGTGGCAGTCTTGGGTCGCGGCGCGACCTAAGGCGTGTTCTGGTTCTGACCTACTTGTCAATTATATGAAAAATGTTTGGCACGCTATGGACCTCCGATTCACATGTAACTTGTTCTAACATGCTTATATATGAATAACTAGCACAGAAAAATAATTCGGGACCCGACCCGTGAAAGGACCCGTTCATATACATTATAAACGATTCACAATATTTGATTACATTGCGAGGTATTTGACCTCTATATGATACATTTTACAAACATTGCATTCGTTTTTAAAAGACAAACTTTCTTTACATCGAAAATTGACAGGCATGCATACCATTTCATAATATCCACTATCCAACTATAAATTGATTTAATAATAATCTTTGATGAACTCAATGACTCGAATGCAACGTTCTTTGAAATATGCTATGAAAGACTCCAAGTAATATCTTTAAAATGAGCAAATGCACAGCGGAAGATTTCTTTAACGCCTGAGAATAAACATGCTTTAAAGTGTCAACCAAAAGGTTGGTGAGTTCATTAGTTTATCATAATCATTTATTTCCATCATTTTAATAGACCACAAGAATTTCATTTCCAGTTCTCATAAATATATGTCCCATGCATAGAGACAAAAATAATCATTCATATGGTGAACACCTGGTAACCGACATTAACTAGATACATATAAGAATATCCCCTATCATTCCGGGATCCTCCTTCGACATGATATAAATTTCGAAGTACTAAAGCATCCGGTACTTTGGATGGGGTTTGTTAGGCCAAATAGATCTATCTTTAGGATTCGCGTCAATTAGGGTGTCTGTTCCCTAATTCTTAGATTACCAGACTATATAGGGGCATATTCGATTCGATAATCCAACCATAGAATGTAATTTTCGAGTACTTGTGTCTATTTCGTAAAACAGTTATAAAAACAGCGCATGTATTCTCAGTCCCAAAAATATATATTGTAAAAGCATTTAAAAAGGGATTAATGAAACTCACCATACTGTATTTCGTAGTAAAAATACATATAACGTCATTGAACAAGTGCAAGGACATTTCTATTAAAATGATAATTTTTGTTAAAATGATAGTTTTAATACTAACGATACTTTTAATAATAATAGTAATGATAAAAATAATAAGAACAATAATTTTATCTAAATCAATATCTTATAATATTTTAATTTCATCATGATACTCTTACTCATTATTTCCTAATCATTTCGTTTAATAGCTTTTAATCGTCTTTTATATCGTGTTCATAATAATAATAATAATAGTAATCAAAATAATTAGGTGTTACAAATATTTGTTTTAATTACACTAATATTAATAATGATAGTTACTATAACATTATTAACGATAATACTAATAATTATCTTAATGATAATATAGTAATAATAATAATAATAATAACAATAACAATAACAATAACCATTTTTAAATAATGATATATATATTAATAATGATAATAATAATAATAATACTAATAATAATAATAATAATAATAATAATAATAATAATAATAATAATAATAATAATAATAATAATAATAATAATAATTAGATAATAATAATAATACTAATTATAACTTTAACGATAATAACGATAGTAATAATAAAAAAAATAACAATTTTTAATGATAAATCCATTTTATTGATAAAGATAATAATAATGATAATAATAAGATAAAACTAGAATGACGATAAACGACGATAATAATAATCATTTTTAATAAAAATATCGAAAATTCAATTGATTATAACTTCTAATCCGTTCATCGAAACCATTCGATCTCTAAAGGAAAAGTTCTTAATTTTTCGCTAGCTTTCCAAGGACATGCATATCTTATACCTTATCTCAACCGCAAGTGTAACTAATTCAAGATTCAACCTAACCTGTCTAAGGGCAATATCAAAAGTACAAGCATGCATAATCCTAAATACTCGAGCACTAGTCAGGGATACACTATTAGTATGTAAAAGTTAAATTATGAGTACTCACGTATCAATATTGAGATTCAATATTGCAGGAAAGGTACGTAGACGCAACGGAAATGATAAACACTATATTGACCTCACGAGCATACCCATGAACCATACTCAATCACCTCCATAGCTATCACCCATAATTTCCTTAATCCTATCCTACTCGAAAAACAATTTCGAAATCACTCGGACAGCACTCCGTCATAATATTTTATGTATACTAATAATATCTTGAAATAATACGGAGTAAATATATATATGTAAATCGATTGAGAGAGTTTATAAAAAAATATTTTCAAGTTTCTATGAAATAATGAAACCTACTGAATTCTATTTATAATAGATTTTTGAATTATTAAAGTGAATTATTAAAGTATGAATTATTAAAGTATGAATTATTAAAGTGAATTATTAAAGTATGAATTATTAAAGTGAATTATTAAAGTATGAATTATTAAAGTAAATTATTAAAGTGAATTATTAAAGTTAAAGTAAAGTAAAAATAAAGTAAAGGTAAAGTTTAAGTATATTAAAAGTATAAAACTATGTACGTATAATACGCGTATAAATATATATAATATTAATTTAAATTATTATATATATTTAAAAAAATAAAATATAAATATCGTTATCTTTATCATACTAGTTAAATAATGAGTTGTCAAAAGTGGTTCTAGATATTTATAAAAGTTATATACGTTTTAATAATAAAGTTCTTTTTAAACTGAAAACGTTTTTGTACGTTTGAAACTAAATAGATCAATCGAGTCTTTATGAGATTCAATCTTCCACTATCTTTTGTCTAGTTCTCAATGATTGACAATTTATTCTTATTTATAAATCACTTTACCATTTTCCGAATATTGTTAAAATGGAAAGATTTCTCAAATCAACGTGGGCCTTTCAACAGAGACTTGTAATCATAATTCAGTATATCTGATAATTCAATCATTTGATCTTATCTTCTAATTCCATTGATAAATATTTTGAAACAGATACAATCATATAAAGTATTTAATCTAATATTTTGTTTACGTTTCAAGTTATAATATATATACACATATACATATATAATCATATTCGTTTAATGGTTCGTGAATCGTTGGAACTTGGTCGAGGTTGAATGAATGTATGAACATAGTTTAAAATTCTTGAAATTTAACTTAACAAATATTGCTTATCGTGTCGGAAACATATAAAGATTAAAGTTTAAATTTGGTTAGAAATTTCCGGGTTGTCACAACCCGAACGTGTTGACTTTTTCGTTGACTTTGACCCGACTCAAGTTTGACTTTTTGTCAAACTTAACCAAATGTTTATGCAATCTTTCTAACATGATTCTTTACTTGTATCTTGCATGAAACTTGACAATTTGATTCGCATGCTATATGATCGAGTCGTAACGAGCCATAGGACTAATTGAACATCTTTGACCGATCGTGTTTACCGTTATTGATACAACCCTAATTGTTTAGGTCAAGACTAAACAACTTTCATGCACACATTTACTTTGTGAAGTACCTTTATTACTCGTGCACTCGAGGTGAGATCATAGTCCCATCTTTCAACAACTTTTATACTTTTAAATCATGGGATGAGAAACATATACAGTTTTATACTACATACTTTTATGCTTTGAATACAAGTACGAAAACAAACATTCCACGTGCGAGTTTAGAACGAAATGCCTCAATTCGATTATCATTAGTTACACTTACCGGGTGTAAGCGAGAACTTATGTTGTATGGATCCATATGGGTTTGACAAACCCTCATTCGGACGGTTCGCTACCGTTATGCGGATGAAATATATTTTCGTGTTTTAGTGTAGGTTCTAACACTGTGTGATGGGGTAACATTGGTTAAGTCTTGATAATTGAGTGCTCGTGTATAACAACACTTTTGGAATGCAAATGTTTTGGATAATCTACGTTATGGGAATACAAAATCTTGTGGTTCAAAAACAATGTTTATTACTACACCTATGATTTCACCAACGTTTTTCATTGACAGTTTTCTCTATGTTTTCTCAGGTTCTTGAATGATATATGATACATGCTTTCGCTCACTTTTGATACTTGCTTGGATGTCGAGTATACATGCATACATGGAGCATCTTTTGACTTTACTTTTACTTGTGTCGCATGGGTTTCATTTGTACTTATAAACTTTGTAACGTAACTCGTTGTAGAACTACTTTTGTAAACTTGAACCATCCTTACATTTGAAATGAATGCGACATGTTTTGGTCAAACGTCATTTTAAAGACTTATGACCACGTAACGGGACCTAAGTAGACGGCGCCGTCAATGACGTTTTGGTCGGGTCGCTACAGATGGTATCAGAGCATTGGTTGTAGGGATTTAGAGTTCATTCGTGTCAACCCCGAGTCATAGGGTACATTAGTGAATCTAGACTACAACCGGCATATAGACTTGAAGTAGGAATTACCTGACTACTTGTGCATTATACTCGAACTCTCCTATCATATCTAACTCTTATTCTATCTTGATCTTACGTTGATAAATTTTGTTGACGCGCCACCTTGACCTTATGAAGTAATGTTAAATGCACATGTGAATCAGGGTAATATAATTTCCGGGATTATATTACGGTGATTCACATGGACGTTCCGACATTATGACATAAAGAATTGAAGGCGAGTCAAGGAAAATTTTCTCTACATCATCATTCCATATCATGATTAGTATTGTTGAGAATACTAATCAACGATATTCTTGTGTTTTCAAGGAACAATGGCTCGTCGACGCACTCCTCCCGAAACACCCGAACAAGCTCTTCAACACATGATAGCCACCGGCATAGGTGCGGCTATGGCTAGTATCTCCTCCGACATCAATAACAACAACCACAACCATAACAATCATGGAGCCAGTAATTCAAATGAGGGATGCTCCTACAAAGCTTTCATGGGGTGCAAACCTAACACTTTCGATGGGACCGGGGGACCGGTTGTGCTCACCCGATGGTTTGAACAAACGGAAGCCGTTTTTAGCATAAGTGGTTGTCGGGACCAAGACAAAGTCAAATATTCCTCCCACACTTTTGCCGGTATCGCCCTCACATGGTGGAATACGTATGTGCTATCGGTGGGTATCGATGAAGCCCACACTCTCTCATGGGCCGACTTAAAGAAAAAGATGATCACCGAATACTTTCCGTGCGAAGAGACCCGTAAGCTTGAACACGAGCTAAGAACTTTAAAAGCGGTCGGGAATGATCTAAAGGCCTATAATCAACGATTTTCCGAGCTAGCCTTGATGTGCCCAAACCTCGTGACCACCGAGTCTCTAAGGGTTGAACTTTACATGGATGGTCTCCCCAAGAGCATCAAACAAGGAGTAATGTCATCCAAACCCGCTAATCACCAAGAGGCCTTGAATATGGCCCGCCAATTGATCGAAACGGTGGACGAAATTGAAGTGTCGACATCTAAAGTCGAGGATGAGTCGGGTGACAACAAAAGAAAATGGGAAGCCCCTCAATCGAGCAACGACAACAACAACAACTTTGCCAAGGAACCTTTCACCTCCGTCGGCAAGAAAAGTTATGCCGGGACTCGACCTTTTTGCAACAAATGCCACAAGCATCACTTTGGTGAATGTTGCAAACTAATTTGCCATCGGTGCCAAGGAAGTGGTCATATTGCCAAGTATTGTGGAAGTACCACCCCCGTCACTCAAAAAGGACCCAACACACAAAAGCCGGGTATTTGCTACAAATGTGGCCAATCGGGTCATTTTAGGAATGAATGCCCAAAGAATAAAGTTAAAACCAACGCACGCGGTTGAACTTTCAACATTTGCACCCAGGATGCCCGAGATGACAATGAACTAGTCACGGGTACGTTTCTTCTCAATAACTCATGTTTCCTACTTATTCGATTCGTGTGTCGATAAATGTTTTGTATCCGAGGCTAGGAGCCTACTCTTTGCACTTTACCATTTTCCCTATACACTACTTACACCATTCAAGTGACCAACGGGAAAACTATTACGTACCGATAATTTATTGGGAGGTGTACGTTAAACTTATTGAGTGGATAATTTGAATCTTGACTTGATACCTATAGAACTAAAGAGCTCAAAACCTATTCGTTAAGAAGAAACGTTTCCCTGCAATTAGGTATAGATTATTGTGAACTTAGTAATTTCCGGTTGAGAACCAATATCCTTTTCCTCGTATCAATGACCTCATGATAAATTACATGGACCCCGTGTGTATTCCAAATCGACCTCCGTTCTGGTTATCATCACTTGAGGGTTAAGGGAGATGACGTCTCCTAAACCGCTTTTCGGACTCGCTACGATAGTTATAAATTTCTTTTAGCACCGTTCAGTTTATCCAAGGCACCGTCCGTACTCATAGACCTCCTGAACCGAGTACGCAAACTTATCTAGACAAATCCATTACCGTATTTAAATGATGTCCAAATCTATTCAAGTAAATGAACAACGTCTCCGCCTTACGCTCGAACTCTTGAGAAAAGAGCAACTCTATGCCAAATTCTCCAAGTGTGGATTTTGGTAAAACGAAGTTCAAATTTCTAGACCATGTTGTTAATGGTCAAGGTATTATGATAAATCTCACAATCGGAGCCACACGTAATCATGAAACCCTTACGACTCTATCATGTATTCGTAAAATTTTGGATCTCGCCAGTTATTACCGAAAAAAAAATCGTTCCCCACTTTCCCCATGTTACTCGTCCTTTAACCTCGTTAACTCACTAAGGGAAAAACTTAAATCTCTCTGTGTCTGAACCTTGAACGTAACTATTCACACAAACCTTACCAGCTAAATTCGTTTAGCACAATGGAATTCAAACATGGAAATATTTCTACTTGAACGCTCGAAAGGCATACTCTCTCGACTCGAAATCAACGAAACTGAAATTCGCTATTTTAGCACGAAAAAAATTTGAATACTTAATTATGGAACCGATCAACCCTCTCGTCATCACGTGCCACGTTACATAGCTCTGTTATTTCACCATTTCCATGTAGTGACCCGAACTTTTCCATGTTTATATATATATTAAATGAAATTGTTATTTACATGATTAAGTGTTTCCAACATGTTAAGCAATCAAACTTGTTAAGACTTGATTAATTGAAATAGGTTTCATATAGACAATTGACCACCCAAGTTGACCGGTGATTCACGAACGTTAAAACTTGTAAAAACTATACGATGACATATATATGGTTATATATATAGTTAACATGATTTTATTATAAGTATGTATCTCATTAGGTATTTTAACAATGAGTTATATACATAAAAATGAGACTATTAATTTAAGAAACTCGAAAACGATATATATAACGATTATCGTTATAACAACGTCTTACTAGGTACATATGAATCATATTAAGATATTGATACACTTGGTTAATTATGTTAAATGATAAGTAAATATATTATTAAGTGTATTAACAATGAAATACATATGTAAAAATAAGACTACTAACTTAATGATTTCGAAACGAGACATATATGTAACGATTATCGTTGTAACGTCATTTAACTGTATATATATCATACTAAAATATATTATATATCATAATATCATGATAATATAACAATTTAACATCTCATTTGTTATAATAAACAATGGGTTAACAACATTCAACAAGATCGTTAACCTAAAGGTTTCAAAACAACATTTACATGTAACGACTAACGATGACTTAACGACTCAGTTAAAATGTATATACATGTAGTGTTTTAATATGTATTCATACACTTTTGAAAGACTTCAAGACACTTATCAAAATACTTCTACTTAACAAAAATGCTTACAATTACATCCTCGTTCAGTTTCATCAACAATTCTACTCGTATGCACCCGTATTCGTACTCGTACAATACACAGCTTTTAGATGTATGTACTATTGGTATATACACTCCAATGATTAGCTCTTAGCAGCCCATGTGAGTCACCTAACACATGTGGGAACCATCATTTGGCAACTAGCATGAAATATCTCATAAAATTACAAAATATGAGTAATCATTCATGACTTATTTACATGAAAACAAAATTACATATCCTTTATATCTAATCCATACACCAACGACCAAAAACACCTACAAACACTTTCATTCTTCAATTTTCTTCATCTAATTGATCTCTTTCAAGTTCTATCTTCAAGTTCTAAGTGTTCTTCATAAATTCCAAAAGTTCTAGTTTCAAAAAATCAAGAATACTTCCAAGATTGCAAGTTTACTTCCAAGTTTTCTAAATCCATTCCAAGTAATCATCCAAGATTAAGAAACCTTTGTTACTTATAGTAGTTTATCTTTCTAATACAAGGTAATAATCATATTCAAACTTTAATTCAATTTCTATAACTATAACAATCTTATTTCGAGTGGAAATCTTACTTGAAATTGTTTTCGTGTCATGATTCTGCTTCAAGAACTTTCAAGCCATCCAAGGATCCTTTGAAGCTAGATCTATTTTTCTCATTTCCATTAGGTTTATCCAAGGAACTTTAGGTACTAATGGTGTTCATAACATCATTCGATTCATACATATAAAGCTATCTTATTCAAGGGTTTAAACTTGTAATCACTAGAACATAGTTTAGTTAATTCTAAACTTGTTCGCAAATAAAAGTTAGTCCTTCTAACTTGACTTTTAAAATCAACTAAATACATGTTCTATATCTATATGATATGCTAACTTAATGATTTAAAACCTGAAAACACGAAAAACACCGTAAAACCGGATTTACGCCGTCGTAGTAACACCGCGGGCTGTTTTGGGTTAGTTAATTAAAAACTATGATAAACTTTGATTTAAAAGTTGTTATTCTGGGAAAATAATTTTTATTATGAACATGAAACTATATCCAAAAATTTTGGTTAAACACAAAGTGAAAGTATTTTTTCTAAAATGGTCATCTAGACGTCGTTCTTTCGACTGAAATGACTACCTTTACAAAAACGACTTGTAACTTATTTTTCTCACTATAAACCTATACTTTTTCTGTTTAGATTCATAAAATAGAGTTCAATATGAAACCATAGCAATTTGATTCACTCAAAACGAATTTAAAATGAAGAAGTTATGGGTAAAACAAGATTGGATAATTTTTCTCATTTTAGCTACGTGAAAATTGGTAACAAATCTATTCCAACCATAACTTAATCAACTTGTATTGTATATTATGTAATCTTGAGATACCATATACACGTATACAATGTTTCTACCTATCATGTCGACACATCTATATATATTTCGGAACAACCATAGACACTCTATATGTGAATGTTGGAGTTAGCTATACAGGGTTGAGGTTGATTCCAAAATATATATAGTTTGAGTTGTGATCAATACTGAGATACGTATACACTGGGTCGTGGATTGATTCAAGATAATATTTATCGATTTATTTCTGTACATCTAACTGTGGACAACTAGTTGTAGGTTACTAACGAGGACAGCTGACTTAATAAACTTAAAACATCAAAATATATTAAAAGTGTTGTAAATATATTTTGAACATACTTTGATATATATGTATATATTGTTATAGGTTTGTGAATCAACCAGTGGCTAAGTCTTACTTCCTGACGAAGTAAAAATCTGTGAAAGTGAGTTATAGTCCCACTTTTAAAATCTAATATTTTTGGGATGAGAATACATGCAGGTTTTATAAATGATTTACAAAATAGACACAAGTACGTGAAACTACATTCTATGGTTGAATTATCGAAATCGAATATGCCCCTTTTTATTAAGTCTGGTAATCTAAGAATTAGGGAACAGACACCCTAATTGACGCGAATCCTAAAGATAGATCTATTGGGCCTAACAAACCCCGTCCAAAGTACCGGATGCTTTAGTATTTCGAAATTTATATCATATCCGAAGGGTGTCCCGGAATGATGGGGATATTCTTATATATGCATCTTGTTGATGTCGGTTACCAGGTGTTCACCATATGAATGATTTTTATCTCTATGTATGGGATGTGTATTGAAATATGAAATCTTGTGGTCTATTGTTACGATTTGATATATATAGGTTAAACCTATAACTCACCAACATTTTTGTTGACGTTTAAAGCATGTTTATTCTCAGGTGAATACTAAGAGCTTCCGCTGTTGCATACTAAAATAAGGACAAGATTTGGAGTCCATGTTTGTATGATATTGTGTAAAAACTGCTTTCAAGAAACTGATTTCGATGTAACATATTTGTATTGTAAACCATTATGTAATGGTCGTGTATAAACAGGATATTTTAGATTATCATCATTTGATAATCTACGTAAAGCTTTTTAAACCTTTATTTATGAAATAAAGGTTATGGTTTGTTTTAAAAATGAATGCAGTCTTTGAAAAGCGTCTCATATAGAGGTCAAAACCTCGCAACGAAATCAATTAATATGGAACGTTTTTAATCAATAAGAACGGGACATTTCAGTTGGTATCCGAGCGTTGGTCTTAGAGAACCAGAATTTTTCATTAGTGTGTCTTATCGAGTTTGTTAGGATGCATTAGTGAGTCTGGACTTCGACCGTGTTTACTTGAAAAATGATTGCTTAACAAATTTTGTTGGAAACTATATATTTTTAACATGTGAATATTATGTGATATATTAATCTCTTAACGTGTTTGATATTATGTAATAGATGTCTACCTCTAGAACAAGTCCCATTGACTCACCTAATAATAATGAAGAGTCAAATATAAATTGGAATGATTCGTGGACTAATTCACAAGTTCCCGAAGAAGAACCGGAAGAAGAATCAGAACCGGAAGAAGAATCAGAACCGGAAGAGGAGGAACCGGAGGAGGAAATAGAACCGGTGGGGGAAATAATAAAACGATTAAGTAAAAGAAAATCCTCAACCAACCGACCAAGGTTAATTATGGTCAATGGTGTTTCCGCCAAGGAAGCAAAATATTGGGAGGATTACCAATTCTCCGATGAATCGAATTCCGATGAGAATTCCGATGATGTTATAGAAATTACCCCAACTGAATTTAAAAAGGCAAAAGAAAATAATAAGGGAAAGGGCATAAAAATAGAGAAATCTAATTCCAACCCCGATGAACTTTATATGTATCGTCAACCCCCGAAGCCCTTATGTTGTAACAATGACCCGGGAACCTCTAAACCACCAGGTTTTTCTAAACCGTTGTGGAAAACGACAGCTCGTATTAGGGGAACATCATATATCCCTAGAAACTTGGCAAAACGAACCAAAACCAAAGAAGAAGAAACGAGCGAGTCGGAATAAGATAGTTGTATTCGTGTGGTGTAATATATGTAATATAGTGTGCTTATGCTTTATGATATATGTAAAAATTGCTTGTATTAATAAGTATTTTTTTTATGAATCTAACTCTTGTCTATTTTACAGTATAAAAACACAAAATGGATAGACAAGCCAATATTTTAAGAGACCTACCCGGAGACATGATTGATGAAATCTTGTCTAGAGTCGGTCAGAATTCTTCGGCACAACTATTTACGGCGAAATCAGTTTGTAAGACATTCGAAGAACGTTCCAAGAATGTCTTGGTTTATAAGAGACTTTCGTTTGAAAGATGGGGGATATCACATTGGGAAACCCATAAGTTACGATGTGTTTACTTTGACGCATATATTGCGGGGAACCCAAATGCTATTTTACGCAACGGGTTAAGAAATTATTTTGACTCAATGTATCCGAATATAGGACTTCATGATTTAGAAAAAGCAGCTAACATGCAACATAAAGAAGCATGCTATGCTTACGGGTTAGTAATGTTCGCTTCTCACCAAAGTGAGAAAAAGAACATCGGGCTACAACTATTAAACAAAACGTTCCCACAAGTGACGGAGTCGGTAATTGGGGTAAGAAATGAGGTTTTTAGGTTATTACGAGACTGTTCGTCATTACGTAACCCTCGTCCCTTTGACCAACGACGTTACAACATGCTGTCTTATCAACGGCCATAACGGTTATGTTCCACAAGACCAAGGATGGGAAGTAGTCCTAGTAAAACCAGAATGCATGACTTGTTTCTGGACGTATGAATTACGTGTCTTTATTGCCTTTGCTGAACGACTTGTGTACTAGCTAGAATTATCTTCAAAACTATCTTGTATCAAAGTTATTGTGTGCTATATTTCATGCTTTATGTAAAATAAGCGGTATTGTAAGTTTGTAAAATATTGTATAAAAGTTTGAACGCGAAATATTATTATAATCAGTTTTTCATATAGAATTGTAGTAGTTGAATTGTATATTAGCTACTAAGTATGAACTTAATGGGTAGGTACTACCCGAATTTAAACTTATAAAATGCTAATATGAAGAAAAAGCTTTTATAAATGAGTTCATATTATGCTACGAAATACTATTAACTACTCTTAATATTCTGTATGATTAACTTGTTCCATTTGACTATTTTGAAGGAAATGGCACCGACTACTCGACACACCGTGAATATGAATGAAGAGGAATTCCGTACTTTTCTAGCTTTAAACATAGCCGCAGTACAGGCTGCGCTACATACCAACAATAACCTTGGATCTAGCAGTACAGGAAATCATGTAGGATGTACCTACAAAGAATTCACTGCCTGCAAACCTTTGGAATTTGATGGAACCGAAGGACCGATCGGATTGAAACGGTGGACCGAGAAGGTCGAATCGGTGTTTGCCATAAGTAAGTGTACTGAAGAGGACAAAGTGAAGTACGCTACGCATACCTTCACAGGTTCTGCGTTAACATGGTGGAATACCTATCTAGAGCAAGTGGGACAAGATGATGCGTACGCACTACCGTGGTCAGCATTCAAGCACTTGATGAACGAGAAGTACCGTCCCAGAACCGAGGTCAATAAGCTCAAGACAGAACTTAGAGGGTTACGAACCCAAGGATTTGATATTACCACGTACGAAAGACGATTCACAGAATTGTGCCTATTGTGTCCGGGAGCGTTCGAAGATGAGGAAGAGAAGATCGACACGTTTGTGAAAGGATTATCGGAAAGAATCCAAGAAGATATAAGTTCACACGAGCCCGCCTCCATACAACAGGCATGTAGAATGGCTAACAAACTAGTGAACCAGATTGAGGAAAGAATTAAAGAACAGACGGCTGAAGAGGCTAATGTGAAGCAAGTCAAAAGAAAGTGGGAGGAAAACGGTGATAAGAATCACCAATACAACAACAACAGCAACTACAACAATAATCGTAACAATTATCCCAACAATCGCAACATCAATCGCAACTACAACAAACGGCCCAACAACAACAACAACAACAACAACAACAGCAACTACAACAATCATCCCAACAACAATAACAACCGCAACAACAATAACAATCAGAAGCAGCTATGCCAAAGGTGTAAAAAGTATCACTCGGGGTTCTGTACCAAATTTTGCAACAAGTGTAAAAGAAATGATCATAGCGTGGCGAAGTGTGAGGTCTACGGACCAGGGGTTAATAGAACAAAAGGAACAAATGGTGTCGGAACGAGTAATGGCAGAGCAAGTAGTATCGGAGCAAGTTATGCCAATGTAGTTTGTTATAAATGTGGAAAATCAGGCCACATTATTAGAAATTGCCCGAACCAGGAGAACACGAATGGACAAGGCCGCGGAAGAGTTTTCAATATTAATGCGGCAGAGGCACAGGAAGACCCGGAGCTTGTTACGGGTACGTTTCTTATTGACAATAAATCTGCTTACGTTTTATTTGATTCGGGTGCGGATAGAAGCTATATGAGTAGAGATTTTTGTGCTAAATTAAGTTGTCCATTGACGCCGTTGGATAGTAAATTTTTACTCGAATTAGCAAACGGTAAATTAATTTCAGCAGATAATATATGCCGGAATCGAGAAATTAAACTGGGTAGCGAAATATTTAAGATTGATTTGATACCAGTAGAGTTAGGGAGTTTTGATGTAATAGTTGGCATGGACTGGCTGAAGAAGGTGAAAGCAGAGATCGTATGTTATAAAAATGCAATTCGCATTGTACGAGAAGAAGGAGAACCCTTAATGGTGTACGGAGAAAAGGGCAACATGAAGCTACATCTTATTAGTAATTTGAAGGCACATAAACTAATAAGAAAAGGTTGCTATGCTGTTCTAGCACACGTCGAGAAAGTACAAACTGAAGAAAAGAGCATCAATGATGTTCCCGTCGCAAAAGAATATCCCGATGTATTTTCGAAAGAATTACCGGGACTACCTCCACATCGATCTGTTGAATTTCAAATAGATCTTGTACCAGGAGCTGCACCAATAGCTCGTGCTCCTTATAGACTCGCACCCAGCGAGATGAAAGAACTGCAAAGCCAACTGCAAGAACTATTAGAACGTGGTTTCATTCGACCAAGCACATCACCGTGGGGAACTCCTGTTTTGTTTGTCAAGAAGAAGGATGGTACATTTAGGTTGTGTATTGACTACAGAGAGTTGAACAAACTTACCATCAAAAACCGTTATCCACTGCCGAGAATTGATGACTTATTTGATCAACTACAAGGCTCGTCGGTTTATTCGAAGATCGATTTATGTTCTGGATATCATCAAATGCGAGTAAAGGAGGATGATATTCCAAAAACTGCTTTTAGGACGCGTTATGGTCATTACGAGTTTATGGTTATGCCGTTTGGATTGACTAACGCACCAGCTGTGTTCATGGACCTTATGAACTGAGTGTGTAGGCCATATCTTGACAAGTTTGTCATTGTTTTCATCGATGACATACTTATTTACTCAAAGAATGATCAAGAGCACGAAGAACATTTGAGAAAAGTGCTAGAAGTATTGAGGAAAGAAAAACTGTACGCTAAGTTTTCAAAGTGTGCATTTTGGTTGGAAGAAGTTCAATTCCTCGGTCACATAGTGAACAAAGAAGGTATCCAGGTGGACCCGACAAAGATTGAAACCGTTGAAAAGTGGGAAACCCCAAAAACTCCGAAGCATATACGTCAATTTTTAGGATTGGCTGGTTACTACAGAAGATTCATCCAAGATTTCTCCAAAATAGCAAAACCCTTGACTGCATTAACGCATAAAGGGAAGAAATTTGAATGGAAGTATGAACAAGAGAAGGCGTTTCAATTATTGAAGAAAAAGCTAACTACGGCACCTATATTGTCATTGCCTGAAGGGAATGATGATTTTGTGATTTATTGTGACGCATCAAAGCAAGGTCTCGGTTGTGTATTAATGCAACGGACGAAGGTGATTGCTTATGCGTCTAGACAATTGAAGATTCACGAGCAAAATTATACGACGCATGATTTGGAATTAGGCGCGATTGTTTTTGCATTAAAGACTTGGAGGCACTACTTATATGGGGTCAAAAGTATTATATATACCGACCACAAAAGTCTTCAACACATATTTAATCAGAAACAACTGAATATGAGGCAGCGTAGGTGGATTGAATTGTTGAATGATTATGACTTTGAGATTTGTTACCACCCGGGGAAGGCAAATGTGGTAGCCGACGCCTTGAGCAGAAAGGACAGAGAACTCATTCGAGTAAAATCTATGAATATAATGATTCACACTAACCTTACTACTCAAATAAAGGAGGCGCAACAAGGAGTTTTAAAAGAGGGAAATTTAAAGGATGAAATACCCAAAGGATCAGAGAAGCATCTTAATATTCGGGAAGACGGAACCCGGTATAGGGCTGAAAGAATTTGGGTACCAAAATTTGGAGATATGAGAGAAATGGTACTTAGAGAAGCTCATAAAACCAGATACTCAATACATCCTGGAACGGGGAAGATGTACAAGGATCTTAAGAAACATTTTTGGTGGCCAGGTATGAAAGCCGATATTGCTAAATATGTAGGAGAATGTTTGACGTGTTCTAAGGTTAAAGCTGAACATCAGAAACCATCAGGTCTACTACAACAACCTGAAATCCCGGAATGGAAATGGGAAAACATTACCATGGATTTCATTACTAAATTGCCAAGGACTGCAAGTGGTTATGATACTATTTGGGTAATAGTTGATCGTCTCACCAAGTCAGCACACTTCCTGCCAATAAGAGAAGATGACAAGATGGAGAAGTTAGCACGACTGTATTTGAAGGAAGTCATCTCCAGACATGGAATACCAATCTCTATTATCTCTGATAGGGATGGCAGATTTATTTCAAGATTCTGGCAGACATTACAGCAAGCATTGGGAACTCGTCTAGACATGAGTACTGCCTATCATCCACAAACTGATGGGCAGAGCGAAAGGACGATACAAACGCTTGATGACATGCTAGGAGCTTGTGTTACTGATTTCGGAAACAGTTGGGATCGACATCTACCGTTAGCAGAATTTTCCTACAACAACAGCTACCATTCAAGCATTGAGATGGTGCCGTTTGAAGCACTTTATGGTAGAAAGTGCAGGTCTCCGATTTGTTGGAGTGAAGTGGGGGATAGACAGATTACGGGTCCGGAGATAATACAAGAAACTACCGAGAAAATCATCCAAATTTAACAAAGATTGAAAACCGCCCAGAGTCGACAAAAGAGCTACGCGGATAGTAAAAGAAAAGATATAGAGTTTGAAATTGGAGAAATGGTCATGCTTAAGGTTTCACCTTGGAAAGGCGTTGTTCGATTTGGTAAACGGGGGAAACTAAATCCAAGGTACATTGGACCATTCAAGATTATAGATCGTGTCGGACCAGTAGCTTACCAACTGGAGCTACCTCAGCAACTCGCGGCTGTACATAACACTTTCCACGTCTCAAATTTGAAGAAATGTTTTGCTAAAGAAGATCTCACTATTCCGTTGGACGAAATACAAATCAATGAAAAACTTCAATTCATTGAAGAACCCGTCGAAATAATGGATCGTGAGGTTAAGAGACTTAAACAAAACAAGATACCTATTGTTAAGGTTCGATGGAATGCTCGTAGAGGACCCGAGTTCACCTGGGAGCGTAAATATTAGATGAAGAAGAAATACCCGCATTTATTTCCAGAAGATACGTCAACACCTCCAACTGCTTAAAATTTTGGGACGAAATTTATTTAACGGGTAGGTACTGTAGTGACCCTAACTTTTCCATGTTTATATATATATTAAATGAAATTGTTATTTACATGATTAAGTGTTTCCAACATGTTAAGCAATCAAACTTGTTAAGACTTGATTAATTGAAATAGGTTTCATATAGACAATTGACCACCCAAGTTGACCGGTGATTCACGAACGTTAAAACTTGTAAAAACTATACGATGACATATATATGGTTATATATATAGTTAACATGATTTTATTATAAGTATGTATCTCATTAGATATTTTAACAATGAGTTATATACATAAAAATGAGACTATTAATTTAAGAAACTCGAAAACGATATATATAACGATTATCGTTATAACAACGTGTTACTAGGTACATATGAATCATATTAAGATATTGATACACTTGGTTAATTATGTTAAATGATAAGTAAATATATTATTAAGTGTATTAACAATGAAATACATATGTAAAAATAAGACTACTAACTTAATGATTTCGAAACAAGACATATATGTAACGATTATCGTTGTAACGGCATTTATGTAGTGACCCGTCCTTATCCACCTGGACGAAGTCATCAACATTTGGTCCCATTGCGATGATCGACTCCAAGTAATATCCTTAAATTGAGCAAATGCACAGCGGAAGACTTAATTCGTACCTGAGAATAAACATGCTTTAAAGTGCCAACCAAAAGGTTGGTGAGTTCATAGGTTTATCGTAACAATTATTTCAATATATTAATAGACCACAAGATTTTCGTTTATAAATATATGTACACTCTCAAGTGTTTAAAAGTATTCTATAAGTTGTAGGCACCTGGTAACAAGCCTTAACATTCATGTTTTACCCTCTGAAGTACACCAGATCAGGTGTGTTTAAAATAACCTCGAAGTACTAAAGCATCCCATAGTCAGGATGGGGTTTGTCAGACCCAATAGATCTATCTTTAGGATTCGCGCCTACCGTACATAGACAAGTAGTTTAATGTTACCAAGCTAAGGGTATATTTCTGGTTTAAACCAACATAGAATTAGTTTTAGTACTTGTGCCTATTTCGTAAAACATTTATAAAACAGCGCATGTATTCTCAGCCCAAAAATATATATAAAAAGGGAGTAATGAAACTCACCATACTGTATTTTGTAGTAAAAATACATATAACACCATTGAACAAGTGTAAGGTTGGCCTCGGATTCACGAACCCTTAAAGGCTTCAAGTAAAAAGAAATGCTCAAGACGGGACTAGAACCCGCAACCTCCCGCTCACACCCTAACCATTAATCCGTGAGTGATTTTCTATTTTAATACAACCATACATCTTTTCACCCTAATTTCTATTTTCATCTTCTTTCATAAAAACAATCGACCAGGGTTTCAAAAATCATAACATAATCATTCTTTCACCATCATCAAAAACATATTGTCATTATCATTAACAATCGGATCATCATCTTAATCATTAATATTCGTGTTTATCATCATCCCTTAATCATACTACCCTAATGATTATCATCATCATAACCATAATCATCATCATCATTTAATGTCAACTAACCTTGTCATCAATAACACACGTTCATCATCATCTATCTGTGATGTCATGATTGTTTGAGCAGAATCAAGAGTTACGCAGCAAGAAAGGAAACAGGTTCGAATAACAAGAAGGTTGCAACATTTAAATGGTACCCCGTATAAATGGGTTTGTTATGGCCCAATCTCTTAACCTAACTAGAAACCGAGCCTTGCAACCCCAATTAGTAAAAATGGCCCAATCAAATGCAAGCCTAGTAACCGTTTTAAATATAACATGTCTTATAAAATTTCGGTGTGGGGACTCGTCTGGTACACACAGGAACAAAAAGATATAATAATTCCTCTTTACAGCTCAACCTCACTCAATTTTTCCATAAAAAAAACAAACATTCACTTTAGGTGACCCCTTGGTCGGCCATAATCTTCAATCAATCAAATAACCCGTTTGTTTTCTTTAAAATAGAAACCAAAATAAACAAGTGGGGAAAAACAAGCCAGCGCAATCACTTTTAAAAGTTTTTGTTTTCGAGTTTAAATAATAGGAAGTGGAACTCGTATTGAGGAGTTTTCAGTGATGGTTTGGTGATTGTTACGGGGGTTGCAGAAGCAGAAACGTAGTAGAGATACTAGAGAGAGAAGATATGAGAGAGAGAGATAGTGGTTACCGGTTGTTTATCATGGTGATGGAGGTGATCAAAAAATGAAATAAGGTGATGGTTTGATGTTTTAACGATTGATTGCGGGGACTATAAACGGGAAACAAAATTTAAACAACCACATAGCATTAGTGGTCTGATCGATCAAGCATTTTCAATTGGTTTACGATTGTAAATGCCATACAGAAATAGATATAAGAAAACGCAGCAGTAGGGTAATCAATGATGGTGTTTTATGGAGAAGAAAGGGGGAGAGAGAGTAGATGAGAGGGATGAGTGAGAGAGAGGAGATGGTAGTATATGGTGACGGTATTGATGGTGGAAATGAGGGTGACGGTTGATAGAGTGGTGGTGGTTGTTGATTGAAGATGAAACAAAAGATGGTTGGTTTCGGTTTTACCTTGTGATACTTCGATGGGTTGTTGGAGGTGGTGGTTCTCGGGGATCAAAGTGGGGTTTTAGAGGTGGTTGATTTGTGTTGGACTTGGTGGAGATGACAAGGGCCGATGGTGGTGGTGGCGATTCAAAGTGACCGAGTTGTGGGTGTTAGATTGATCGAAGAAACAGATAATCTAATACCAGTAGCAAATTACCTGGCAAAGAAGGGTGTAGGTTTGATCACAACAGATATAGTAACAGAAAAATTAACATCGGTTGCCTTTATTTTGATCTTATGTGGTTTCAAGTGTTTGAAGTGAAGTATAAGGTGGTGTTCAATTTGTATGGCTTAAGATGAGGGTGATTAGTGGTTTATGGTGTGGTGTTCACATATATATCGAGCATATGTATGAGCATATAGATTAGATTATATAATATATAATGTAACTAAAACAAACAAACACAGTAAACTCATGAATAAATATCTCATTTATACTGTATGCCAAATAGTAAAGCAACCTTTGATTTAGAATGATGTACCGACACTTCTCACGGATACCTATATCGTGTCCTTTGCTAAACAATTAACGTCTAAAAGTGTTCCTAAAAATCCCAAATTTTTAGATTAAATATATTTAATTATTTCACTCATTAACTGTTTGAAACCTGATCAATAATGCTCGATAATTGTTTATTTTCTAATTACTCTCTCTCTCTCTATATAATCAGTTTTAAATAACAATTTTTATCACATAAATATATATTATATATTTTTAAACAATTAGATTTAATATTATTTTATATATTTCCAAGTAGTATTTATATACACATTTATATACACACACATATATGTATCTATTTACAAATAGTTGTTCGTGAATCGACAGGCATGGTCAAAGGGTAATTGATTACATGAATATAGTTTCAAAATTTTCGAGATTCAACATTACAGATTTTTGCTTATCGTATCAGAATTATAAAATCATATAGAGAATTAAGTTCAGAATAAGTCAAAATTTTCCGGGTCGTGACAGTACCTACCCGTTAAAGAAATTTCGTCCCGAAATTTGTTCGAGGTGGTCATGGCTAACAATAAGATTGTTTTTATGACGAATATGAGTAAATAACTAGAGTTTTATCACCATTTAGTATTAGTGGTAAAACAATTCGATTATGTGAAGCGTACGAGTGAAGCTATCACAGAAGAGTGAAATAAAGTAAATAGAGGTTCGTTTTAACTTTTGACATAGTCATGTTGGATTTCTGAAATTCAAGGAATTTAAGGAAATCTTCTAATCAGAAAGAAAATGAAATAGCATGTTTAATTAGCAAACTGTTGGAATTACGGAAGAACAGAAATATCAAGGAAAACATTTCCGTGATATTCTTAGAAATTAAGTAGAATGAAAGAGTCATGTAACAAGGCACATGATGAGGATAAGGTCTGTGAATCATCATCACGTTACATTAAAAATTTAGCATGACTTACTGTAATATAATCACGTTGGCCTGACGTCATTATATTATACTAACTCATGCTTCAATTCTCAACACTTCTCTATGAAATCATTCATAATTTATACTTGAGTTTTACAGAAGTTTCTAGTATAATGAAATACAGAAAATACGAAGAGGTAGATAATTTCGAACAAGAATATTTATGTAAATATCCTCTGAAATATCGAAGATATTTATGATGATATTTTGGAATTTCTAAGTTCGAAAGATGATGATGATAAATTTCCCGCAAGATTTTAACATGACTTTGGAGCAAGATATTCTCTAAAGATTTCATCAGATCCAGAATTACCTGGATTCTTTGAATATAGGGTTTAGTCCTTGTATTTATCCTTGGTCTCCTTCATGGTGTGCTCAATCCAATTTTCAGTACCAAATTTTCTATCGAGCGTTCCTAACACCTCCTTCTTTATCATCAATTTTTGGCCATTAAGACCATCTACAACATGCTGCTTCATCAGTATTTTCAAAGTTAACGGATCTGGGTCATCGGTTATCAAATCGAGGTGGTTTCAGGAAAATTGTGTTTTTAGATGATTAAATGCTGATGGTAATATGGTGGAATATAAAAGGTTCTACGGTAACAATAAATGAGCACGCATATATATCAAAGTTATAATAAGGCAAACCCGAATGAGAGTTGAAGTTGACTTGCTGGAGCTGTGACAAAATTTGCTACTTTGGAAGGGATTACCAAGTTATTTTGGGTAATAATAACACTAAAGGAATTAGCACAGCTACGTGTTAAACGTTTACTCAGTTTTCGAGGGTTTTTCAGGTGCATAACTATATGTATCAATCTTTTCTTTCGTAGATGAAGTGCGGCTGGTTCATCCTCTCGATTGAGGTGTTTTCAAGATTCGTGAAAGATTTGAACATGGATTGGAATCGTCAAGATACAAATGAGGTTTAAGATGAAATCAAGTGGCAAACTTGAAGAATTGTTTAGTTTCATATGTTATAATCAATATTTTAATTCATTTTATTTGTCCAAAGTTAGTAGTCCAATAGTTCATATATATAGTTTAATATATAACACTCGAATTAATTAATACGTATCGTGACCCGTGTACCGGTCTCAGTATTGATCACAACTCAAACTATATATATATTTTGGAATCAACCTCAACCCTGTATAGCTAACTCCGTCATTCACATATAGAGTGTCTATGGTTGTTCCGAAATAAATATATAGATGGGTCGATATGATAGGTCGAAACCTTGTATACGTGTCTCGTTATTTAAAGTGCATAAAATAAATAACAGAAATTAAATGACGATAAATAAAATTGCGAGAATATAAATTGCGATAATTAAATTGCGATAAATAAATGTAACGAGTTAGCTAGGAACAGTTAGCGTGGATTCTTAACAATATTTCAATTAATTACTTCGTTTGTTTCTAACAAATTTTATTTGTCCAATGTTTTCTTCATTAAGCCACTTGTTGGATTCTGAGAAGTCAAAATCCAATTATGAAATTGAATGAAAATGGTTATTTTACGGTGAACGGATTCGTATCTCTGTGGATGTATGTAGGATAGTAAATGACTTGTTGAATTAAATTCGAAGAATGTACAGTGTAACTTATTAATGTGAAATCTAAATATTCCTCGGGTATTACCTACCCGTTAAAATATTTTCACCATTAACATTTTGTACAAAAGAATTTTAATTACAATCTTTATGAAAATATACTTGCATATATATTTTCTTCAGATGTAATCATGGATTTTAATGAGTCAATAAGATATTAAACTCATTTGATTTATCGTTAATACTAGATTACATAATCTCTAAAACTTTAGAAATTACATAATTGCCATGTCGAGCGAAGATAATCGATGTAGAACGATGTGTAGAACGAAGATAAAGTAGATAGAACGATACGTAGAACGATGATTAGGCTCGAGGTACAGAATGAGATGTTGAGACGTGTGATGTTGAAACTTGGGTTGTTGGTGGTACTGGTGTTTATGTTGGTGGTACTGTTGGTGCCGGTGATGTTGCTGAAGCTGGTAGGTTCTACACCATATTTTCCAAAGCTACAACTCGAGCGCGAAATTCGTTGACTTCTTCTATTATTTCGGGATGATTGTCGGTCAAAACGAGCGGATGAATAAGGTTCAGAATTGTGGATAGAATATAATCGTGTCGAACTACTCTGGAACTGTGGCTGAATATGGTGTTACGAACAGGTTCGCCGGTAAGTGCTTCGGGTTCTTCATCAAAAAGTGAATTCGGTTAGTGGAAGGGATCGCCTTATGCGCGTCTCCATTGATTAAGTCGACAACGAAACCATCAGATGAATTGGGGATGGCTGATTGGTTGATTCACTCTGGTGACGTTGCCTTCAGAGCTTAGGTGAATATCCATGTCAGAATAGCTGTCGGAATAACTATCGGAATAGCTATCGAAATCTGAGGAACTCGAACTGGTTGAGGGATTCATCTCGTACGATCAGATGAAGGGTTTTCGATAAGAAATATATTATAGGATGTAGATTAGTACCCTGCAATACATAATTTACATATGCATATATAATACTAAAATTCCATAAGTTACGGAGGAATCTACGGAAACTGTCAGGCAAAGGTGACAATAACAGATATGCCAAGATATGTATTAGCAGATATGCTAAGATATGAGTTTTGTCTATACACTATCTAAGCAATAGAGGCAGTAAGATGTGTCTAGACTAAGAATGATAAGCAGGAAATTTTCTAAGGATGATAAGCAGATAATTTCCGACAAGAAATGATAAGCAAAACTTTTGACATGCAGACACGGTCGAAGTCCAGACTCACTAATGCATCTAAGCAACTATCAGTTAGACACACTAATGCAAGACCTGATTCGCTAAGACCACCGCTCTGATACCAACTGTAGTGACCCGTCCTTATCCACCTGGACGAAGTCATCAACATTTGGTCCCATTGCGATGATCGACTCCAAGTAATATCCTTAAATTGAGCAAATGCACAGCGGAAGACTTAATTCGTACCTGAGAATAAACATGCTTTAAAGTGTCAACCAAAAGGTTGGTGAGTTCATAGGTTTATCGTAACAATTATTTCAATATATTAATAGACCACAAGATTTCCATTTATAAATATATGTACACTCGCAAGTGTTTAAAAGTATTCTATAAGTTGTAGGCACCTGGTAACAAGCCTTAACATTCATGTTTTACCCTCTGAAGTACACCAGATCAGGTGTGTTTAAAATAACCTCGAAGTACTAAAGCATTCCATAGTCAGGATGGGGTTTGTCAGACCCAATAGATCTATCTTTAGGATTCGCGCCTACCGTACATAGACAAGTATTTTAATGTTACCAAGCTAAGGGTATATTTCTGGTTTAAACCCACATAGAATTAGTTTTAGTACTTGTGCCTATTTCATAAAACATTTATAAAACAGCGCATGTATTCTCAGCCCAAAAATATATATAAAAAGGGAGTAATGAAACTCACCATACTGTATTTTGTAGTAAAAATACATATAACACCATTGAACAAGTGTAAGGTTGGCCTCGGATTCACGAACCCTTAAAGGCTTCAAGTAAAAAGAAATGCTCAAGACGGGACTAGAACCCGCAACCTCCCGCTCACACCCTAACCATTAATCCGTGAGTGATTTTCTGTTTTAATACAACCTTACATCTTTTCACCCTAATTTCTATTTTCATCTTCTTTCATAAAAACAATCGACCAGGGTTTCAAAAATCATAACATAATCATTCTTTCACCATCATCAAAAACATATTGTCATTATCATTAACAATCGGATCATCATCTTAATCATTAATATTCGTGTTTATCATCATCCCTTAATCATACTACCCTAACGATTATCATCATCATAACCATAATCATCATCATCATTTAATGTCAACTAACCTTGTCATCAATAACACACGTTCATCATCATCTATCTGTGATGTCGTGATTGTTTGAGCAGAATCAAGAGTTACGCAGCAAGAAAGGAAACAGGTTCGAATAACAAGAAGGTTGCAACATTTAAATGGTACCCCGTATAAATGGGTTTGTTATGGTCCAATCTCTTAACCTAACTAGAAACCGAGCCTTGCAACCCCAATTAGTAAAAATGGCCCAATCAAATGCAAGCCTAGTAACCGTTTTAAATATAACATGTCTTATAAAATTTCGGTGGGGGGACTCGTCTGGTACACACAGGAACAAAAAGATATAATAATTCCTCTTTACAGCTCAACCTCACTCGATTTTTCCATAAAAAAAATAACAAACATTCACTTTAGGTGACCCCTTGGTCGGCCATAATCTTCAATCAATCAAATAACCCGTTTGTTTTCTTTAAAATAGAAACCGAAATAAACAAGTGGGGAAAAACAAGCCAGCGCAATCACTTTTAAAAGTTTCTATTTTCGAGTTTAAATAATAGGAAGTGGAACTCGTATTGAGGAGTTTTCAGTGATGGTTTGGTGATTGTTACGGGGGTTGCAGAAGCAGAAACGTAGTAGAGATACTAGAGAGAGAAGATATGAGAGAGAGAGACGGTGGTTACCGGTTGTTTATCATGGTGATGGAGGTGATCAAAAAATGAAATAAGGTGATGGTTTGATGTTTTAACGATTGATTGCGGGGACTATAAACGGGAAACAAAATTTAAACAACCACATAGCATTAGTGGTCTGATCGATCAAGCATTTTCAATTGGTTTAGGATTGTAAATGCCATACAGAAATAGATATAAGAAAACGCAGCAGCAGGGTAATCAATGATGGTGTTTTATGGAGAAGAAAGGGAGAGAGAGAGTAGATGAGAGGGATGAGTGAGAGAGAGGAGATGGTAGTATATGGTGACGGTATTGATGGTGGAAATGAGGGTGACGGTTGATAGAGTAGTGGTGGTTGTTGATTGAAGATGAAACAAAAGATGGTTGGTTTCGGTTTTACCTTGTGATACTTCGATGGGTTGTTGGAGGTGGTGGTTCTTGGGGATCAAAGTGGGGTTTTAGAGGTGGTTGATTTGTGTTGGACTTGGTAGAGATGACAAGGGCCGATGGTGGTGGTGGCGATTCAAAGTGACCGAGTTGTGGGTGTTAGATTGATCGAAGAAACAGATAATCTAATACCAGTAGCAAATTACCTGGCAAAGAAGGGTGTAGGTTTGATCACAACAGATATAGTAACAGAAAAATTAACATCGGTTGCCTTTATTTTGATCATATGTGGTTTCAAGTGTTTGAAGTGAAGTATAAGGTGGTGTTCGATTTGTATGGCTTAAGATGAGGGTGATTAGTGGTTTATGGTGTGGTGTTCACATATATATCGAGCATATGTATGAGCATATAGATTAGATTATATAATATATAATGTAACTAAAACAAACAAACACAGTAAACTCATGAATAAATATCTCATTTATACTGTATGCCAAATAGTAAAGCAACCTTTGATTTAGAATGATGTACCGACACTTCTCACGGATACCTATATCGTGTCCTTTGCTAAACAATTAACGTCTAAAAGTGTTCCTAAAAATCCCAAATTTTTAGATTAAATATATTTAATTATTTCACTCATTAACTGTTTGAAACCTGATCAATAATGCTCGATAATTGTTTATTTTCTAATTACTCTCTCTCTATATATAATCAGTTTTAAATAACAATTTTTATCACATAAATATATATTATATATTTTTAAACAATTAGATTTAATATTATTTTATATATTTCCAAGTAGTATTTATATACACATTTATATACACACACATATATGTATCTATTTACAAATAGTTGTTCGTGAATCGACAGGCATGGTCAAAGGGTAATTGATTACATGAATATAGTTTCAAACTTTTCGAGATTCAACATTACATATTTTTGCTTATCGTATCAGAATTTTAAAATCATATAGAGAATTAAGTTCAGAATAAGTCAAAATTTTCCGGGTCGTGACAATTTAACTGTATATATATCATACTAAGATATATTATATATCATAATATCATGATAATATAACAATTTAACATCTCATTTGTTATAATAAACAATGGGTTAACAACATTCAACAAGATCGTTAACCTAAAGGTTTCAAAACAACATTTACATGTAACGACTAACGATGACTTAACGACTCAGTTAAAATGTATATACATGTAGTGTTTTAATATGTATTCATACACTTTTGAAAGACTTCAAGACACTTATCAAAATACTTCTACTTAACAAAAATGCTTACAATTACATCCTCGTTCAGTTTCATCAACAATTCTACTCGTATGCACCCGTATTTGTACTCGTACAATACACAGCTTTTAGATGTATGTACTATTGGTATATACACTCCAATGATCAGCTCTTAGTAGCCCATATGAGTCACCTAACACATGTGGGAACCATCATTTGGCAACTAGCATGAAATATCTCATAAAATTACAAAAATATGAGTAATCATTCATGACTTATTTACATGAAAACAAAATTACATATCCTTTATATCTAATCCATACACCAACGACCAAAAACACCTAAAAACACTTTCATTCTTCAATTTTCTTCATCTAATTGATCTCTCTCAAGTTCTATCTTCAAGTTCTAAGTGTTCTACATAAATTCCAAAAGTTCTAGTTTCATAAAATCAAGAATACTTCCAAGATTGCAAGTTTACTTCCAAGTTTTCTAAATCCATTCCAAGTAATCATCCAAGATCAAGAAACCTTTGTTACTTACAGTAGGTTATCTTTCTAATACAAGGTAATAATCATATTCAAACTTTAATTCAATTTCTATAACTATAACAATCTTATTTCGAGTAGAAATCTTACTTGAAATTGTTTTCGTGTCATGATTCTGCTTCAAGAACTTTCAAGCCATTCAAGGATCCTTTGAAGCTAGATCTATTTTTCTCATTTCCAGTAGGTTTATCCAAGGAACTTGAGGTAGTAATGGTGTTCATAACATCATTCGATTCATACATATAAAGCTATCTTATTCGAAGGTTTAAACTTGTAATCACTAGAACATAGTTTAGTTAATTCTAAACTTGTTCACAAATAAAAGTTAATCCTTCTAACTTGACTTTTAAAATCAACTAAACACATGTTCTATATCTATATGATATGCTAACTTAATGATTTAAAACCTGGAAACACGAAAAACACCGTAAAACCGGATTTACGCCGTCGTAGTAACACCGCGGGCTGTTTTGGGTTAGTTAATTAAAAACTATGATAAACTTTGATTTAAAAGTTTTTATTCTGGGAAAATGATTTTTATTATGAACATGAAACTATATCCAAAAATTTTGTTTAAACTCAAAGTGGAAGTATTTTTTCTAAAATGGTCATCTAGACGTCGTTCTTTCGACTGAAATGACTACCTTTACAAAAACGACTTCTAACTTATTTTTCCGACTATAAACCTATACTTTTTCTGTTTAGATTCATAAAATAGAGTTCAATATGAAACCATAGCAATTTGATTCACTCAAAATGGATTTAAAATGAAGAAGTTATGGGTAAAACAAGATTGGATAATTTTTCTCATTTTAGCTACGTGAAAATTGGTAACAAATCTATTCCAACCATAACTTAATCAACTTGTATTGTATATTATGTAATCTTGAGATACCATAGACACGTATACAATGTTTCGACCTATCATGTCAACACATCTATATATATTTCGGAACAACCATAGACACTCTATATGTGAATGTTGGAGTTAGCTATACAGGGTTGAGGTTGATTCCAAAATATATATAGTTTGAGTTGTGATCAATACTAAGATACGTATACACTGAGTCGTGGATTGATTCAAGATAATATTTATCGATTTATTTCTGTACATCTAACTGTGGACAACTAGTTGTAGGTTACTAACGAGGACAGCTGACTTAATAAACTTAAAACATCAAAATATATTAAAAGTGTTGTAAATATATTTTGAACATACTTTGATATATATGTATATATTGTTATAGGTTTGTGAATCAACCAGTGGCCAAGTCTTACTTCCCGACGAAGTAAAAATCTGTGAAAGTGAGTTATAGTCCCACTTTTAAAATCTAATATTTTTGGGATGAGAATACATGCAGCTTTTATAAATGATTTACAAAATAGACACAAGTACGTGAAACTACATTCTATGGTTGAATTATCGAAATCGAATATGCCCCTTTTTATTAAGTCTGGAAATCTAAGAATTAGGGAACAGACACCCTAATTGACGCGAATCCTAAAGATAGATCTATTGGGCCTAACAAACCCCATCCAAAGTACCGGATGCTTTAGTATTTCGAAATTTATATCATATCCGAAGGGTTTACCGGAATGATGGGGATATTCTTATATATGCATCTTGTTAATGTCGGTTACCAGGTGTTCACCATATGAATGATTTTTATCTCTATGTATGGGATGTGTATTGAAATATGAAATCTTGTGGTCTATTGTTACTATTTGATATATATAGGTTAAACCTATAACTCACCAACATTTTTGTTGACGTTTAAAGCATGTTTATTCTCAGGTGAATACTAAGAGCTTCCGCTGTTGCATACTAAAATAAGGACAAGATTTGGAGTCCATGTTTGTATGATATTGTGTAAAAACTGCATTCAAGAAACTGATTTCGATGTAACATATTTGTATTGTAAACCATTATGTAATGGTCGTGTGTAAACAGGATATTTTAGATTATCATCATTTGATAATCTACGTAAAGCTTTTTAAACCTTTATTTATGAAATAAAGGTTATAGTTTGTTTTAAAAATGAATGCAGTCTTTGAAAAACGTCTCATATAGAGGTCAAAACCTTGCAACGAAATCAATTAATATGGAACGTTTTTAATCAATAAGAACTGGACATTTCATTCCATCTGATATTACTGGAACTTAAGATAACACCCAATCCCAGGATACCACCTTCTTCTTTATCTTAACGTCCTTGTGTTTCTGATAATCGGCTAACTACTACTCAACCCCGAACTATACAACTACGCGTACTATCTCGTTCCCCTTCCAAGCCTCAACTCATGGCCACCTCAAGGTGTAAACTCATCCTATCCTAAGTTCTCGCTTCACTCGCATCTTTTTCGCTCATACTTTCATATGAGGAAACCTTTTTATTTAAATCCTCAACGGAGAGAGAGACTCTTCATGTATTACTAGTATTCACCACGAGGGCGACTAGCCCTTACGAACTTTTTTTCAGTAGCCGATAAGAAACTTGTTCCAGTAAACGCTTTCGAGCCCTAACTAACTTGTTCAAGCATATTTTAGAGGATTCTTTTGTAACACGGTGTACCATTGTCATTTATCTCGGATCGAAATACTCATTTCATTTCTAGTTTTACAAGAAGCTTTAGGAACACGTTTAAACATGAGTACCGTGTATCATCGACCAACCAACGGACCAAGCAAATGTACAATTCAAATCTTGGAAAGACATGTTACAAACTTGTATTGTCGCCTTTAGTTGATCCCTCTTACAACGGTAGTTACCACTCGTATATTAACGCCGCACCTTTCGAAACCTTACAGCACCACAATTGTTGTTCTCTTATTCGTTAGACCGAAGTAGGTGACAAGCAAATTATCAGATCCAAAATTCATCCAAGAAATAACCGTTGAGATAGTTCAAGCCCGAGAAGGGCTCAAGACGGCCCGTAGTCGCCAAAAGGACTATGCCTATGTTAGACGTAAACCTTCCGGATCCCAAGTCAGTAACCGTGTAATATTGAAAAACCGCACCTCGGAAAGGTGTAATCTGTTTCGGGAAATCGAGGAGAGTCATATCCGCAATATTGATTCTTTTGTAATCTTGGGGCGTATTGGAACCGCTTCCTACCGTTTAGAACTTCTGACTCAATTAAGTTTTCATTTACCCTACGTTCCATGTAACAAACTTAGAGACGTGTCCTGCAGAACAGGAACGTGCTACTCTTCTAGATAAACTTACTATCGATGACAAACTCCTCTTCGTAGAAAGACCGGTTGAAATTGTGGATCGTAAAACCAAGCCTTAATACGATGTAAACCCTGACTATCCAGAATCGTGGAAACGCCCAAGGAAGTACCTTCACTCATTCATAGGATTGACAACGCTAGGTCTCGATTAAGAGACATCGACTATTACTTCCAACTAAATTTCGGGACAAAATTTCTTTTAAGGTGTGGGTAATGTAACATCCCGCATTTTTCTGTTAAATTATTTTAATGCCCGTCTTTTTATTTTAAATAATATCCTTCGTGACTAGATTCGTATCCTCCGTTAGCTAACATTCTTAATAATTTTCGTTATTGGATTATAACATCTCCCGTTAATGTGCGTATCTAAAATATATCGTTTAGCTAATTCACGCACCCGCTTATAAACTAGAGGGACTAGACTTGCCAAAAGACCAAACCTTTGACTAGGTCAAAGTGGTCAACACCCACCTCCTTTTTTCATTTTCCATTTCATTTCCCTTTTCTTAAATACTTTCACCATTTTTCTCTCAATCTTCTAAACAAGAATTCATCATCTAAATTCGAATTAGGAGGCTAGCAATAAAACAAATTACATATTTGGAATCCTCTCTTCATCCTCTACAACTCGATATCAATTTCATCTCATTTGGGTAACTTTCTAAAATCACTAGATTTTGTGTTCTTGATGTTTTTGAATTATAAAGTTGTTAATTAGTGTCTATGGCTTAAGTCTAACATGAATATATGATTTGTATGCTCGATTTGTTGTTTTGGAGTAACTAGCATGAACTTGAAAATGGGTTTGCTTAATCTTTGATTTTGAATGAGTTAATGTTGTTAAATTGTTTAAGTTCATGTTTTAATTGTGTTACTAGTATCACTAGCTTCGTTTTGATGCGTAGGTTGATTAAGAAAACTTCAAATACATGATTAGTGATTTTTGTGAATTTTGGTTAGGGTTTGATAAGCCTAAAACGAACTTTTGATGTTTTGAATGCCATGAAATGTTATTAGTAAGTGTTTAGTTGTAATGTATGTTTTATTACCTTCAAAATGGCATACCATATGTGTGAATTGGATTCCCGAATCTTAAAATGAGTTTTGAGAACTTGAAACTTTGAAAATAGACTTTTAATGACCACTGGACGAGAATTTGGTTATTGAAAATAATGTTTTTGTTTTATGAGACATGTTTAGTTGTATTCCTTGTCAAATTAGCTTTCTAACGATATAAGGTGCGAGTTCTAAGTGTTAGCGGTTTGTGATTTATGCTTGAAAGAGTTTTGATTTGAGACTTGGACATTTGAGACTGACCAGGTACCAGCTTCCGTTAAATGCCGCGGCGAGGCAGTCTTGGGTCGCGGCGCGACCTAAGGCGTGTCCAGGTTCTGACCTACTTGTTAATTATATGAAAAATGTTTGGCACGCTATGGACCTTCGATTCACATGTAACTTGTTCTAACATGCTTATATATGAATAACTAGCACAGAAAAATAGTTCGGGACCCAACCCGAACGTGTTGACTTTTTCGTTGACTTTGACCCAACTCAAGTTTGACTTTTTGTCAAACTTAACCAAATGTTTATGCAATCTTTCTAACATGATTCTTTACTTGTATCTTGCATGAAACTTGACAATTTGATTCTCATGCTATATAATCGAGTCGTAACGAGCCATAGGACTAATTGAACATCTTTGACCGATCGTGTTTACCGTTATTGATACAACCCTAATTGTTTAGGTCAAGACTAAACAACTTTCATGCACACGTTTACTTTGTAAAGTACCTTTATTACTCGTGCACTCGAGGTGAGATCATAGTCCCATCTTTCAACAACTTTTATACTTTTAAATCATGGGATGAGAAATATATACAGTTTTATACTACATACTTTTATGCTTTGAACACAAGTACAAAAACAAACATTCCACGTGCGAGTTTAGAACGAAATGCCTCAATTCGATTATCATTAGTTACACTTGCCGGGTGTAAGCGAGAACTTATGTTGTATGGATCCATATGGGTTTGACAAACCCTCATTCGGACGGTTCGCTACCGTTATGCGGATGAAATATATTTTCGTGTTTTAGTGTAGGTTCTAACACTGTGTGATGGGGTAACGTTGGTTAAGTCTTGATAATTGAGTGCTCGCGTATAACAACACTTTTGGAATGCAAATGTTTTGGATAATCTACGTTATGGGAATACAAAATCTTGTGGTTCAAAAACAACGTTTATTACTACACCTATGATTTCACCAACGTTTTTCGTTGACAGTTTTCTATATGTTTTCTCAGGTTCTTGAATGATATATGATACATGCTTCCGCTCACTTTTGATACTTGCTTGGATGTCGAGTATACATGCATACATGGAGCATCTTTTGACTTTACTTTTACTTGTGTCGCATGGGTTTCATTTGTACTTATAAACTTTGTAACGTAACTCGTTGTAGAACTACTTTTGTAAACTTGAACCATCCTTACATTTGAAATGAATGCGACATGTTTTGGTCAAACGTCATTTTAAAGACTTATGACCACGTAACGGGACCTAAGTAGACGGCGCCGTCAATGACGTTTTGGTCGGGTCGCTACACTGGCTACCTACTGCATCTATTGGCTATTTGAAATGTTGGCAAAATCAGAAAAGTCTATTAATTTGATAACTTTAATAATTTTTATATTTATAATTAATAGGATATTCAGTGAATGCACCGAGCAAAATGTTCACCACCTTTCATACGTTCACCGCCTATAACTCGATCAAGACATCTAGCCAATATTGTCTCCGTTGATTTTTCTTTAGAATCATAATCTAGTCGAACGAGTACTCCAATTCAAATTTCCGATAATCTATTTTTTGAACCCGACCTCACAATTGAGAACCTGGAGGATATTCAAGGACAATTCAGAGATCCTGAACCACTAATCATTCCTCCTGAACTACAAATCATTCAACCAGAGGTTGTCGAGGAAGAAACTATTAAATCAGAATCCTCTAGTGATTCAGATTCAACAAATTCAATCATGGAAAATCCGGAGCATCTAAGTATGGAAGACCGAATGAGAGCTACACGCATTGGCCAAGGTCATGCCATTACTCAACCAGACATTAATGCACCAGATTATGAAATCAAAGGACAAATCCTACACATGGTAACTAATCAATGCCAATTTAGTGTTACGCCAAAAGAAGATCCAAACGAACATCTTCGAACCTTCAATAGGATTTGTACTCTATTTAAAATCAGAGAAGTTGAGGATGAACAGATCGATCTCATGTTGTTTCCCTGAACTTTAAAGGGAGAAGCTAAAGATTGGTTAGAATCGTTACCTGAAGGAGCGATTGATACATGGGATGTTTTAGTTGAGAAATTTCTTAAAAGATTCTTTCCGGCATTTAAAGCCGTGAGACTTCAAAGAGAAATAGTTACGTTCGCGCAAAAGCCAAATGAAGCATTATATGAGGCGTGGACAATATTCGGAAAGTTGTTGAGAGGATGTCCTCAGCATGGTTTAGGCACTTATCAATTAGTACAAATATTCTACCAAGGTGTCGACATTGCTACACGAAAAGACATCGACACAGCAGCTGGTGGTTCCATTATGAAGAAAACTGCAACTGAAGCTCACAAAATTATTGATAACACAGCCTCCCACTCACATGAGTGGCATCAAGAAAAAGATATTTTTCGATCATCTAAAGCGGCTAGAGCCAATTCTAGCCATGACTTTGATTCCATTTCTGCAAAGTTAGATGCTTTCGAGAGACGAATGGAGAAGATGACTAAAGATATTAACGCAATATGAATTAGTGGTGAGCAGTGTCGAGGACCACATTTGACAAAAGATTGTCTTAGTATTGAACAAACAATGGAATAAAGAAAGAATGTTTCATACATGAACCAAAGGCCAGGAAATAATTATCAAAATAATTATCAACCGCCAAGGCCAAACTACAATCAAAATTAGAATTATAACCGAAATATTCCATACAACAACCAACAAGGTCCTAGCAATCAACAAGTATCTAATAATACTTACAACCAACAAAGACCTATTTTTCCAAATAAACCACCACAAACCGATGATAAAAAGCCAAATTTAGAAGATATGATGTCGAAGCTAGTTGAATCTCAAACGCAGTTCTTCATATCTCAGAAATAAACTAATGAACAAAATGCTCAAGCATTTAGAAATCAACAAGCTTCAATTCAAAATCTGGAACAAGAAATGAGTAACCTAGCGAGGTTAATTGGAGAAAGAAAACCGAGGAGTCTAACTAGAGATACAAATGCTAACCCCCGAAATGAAACAGCTAAAGCCATTACCACAAGAAGTGGTATTACACTTAAACCACCTAAAATACCTGTAATTTTTGATGACTCTATTCCTACTATATAGGGACCACAACCTGACCAAGAGAAGGAATCATAACCGGTAGTTGAAAAGGTTAATGAAGATAACACAGTTAAGGCAAAGCCTTATGTTAAACCATACTAACCACCGCTTCCTTACTCGAGTAAAATGAGAAAAGAAAGACTTGAAGCCGAGCAATCCAAATTCTTGGATATGTTTAAACAAATAAATGTCAATCTTCCTTTCATTGATGTGATTTCAGGAATGCCAAGATATGCTAAATTCCTGAAAGATCTAATCACAAATAGAAGAAAAATGGAAGAACTCTCGGCTGTTACAATGAATGCTAATTGTTCTGCAGTGCTGTTGAATATGATACCAGAAAAATTATCAGATCCAGGAAGTTTCACAATTCCATGTTTTCTGGGTAGTCTTAGTTCAATAGAATCATTGGCAGACTTAGGTGCTAGTATAAATTTAAAGCCATATTCACTATACGCTAAACTAGACCTTAGAGAATTGAAACCAACACGAATAAGCATACAACTAGCCGACCGATCAATAAAATATCCTAGAGGGATAATGGAGAACATGCTAGTTAAAGTTGGTACTTTAGTATTTCCAGTAGACTTTATTATTCTGGACATGGAAGAAGATTCTCAAGTTCCTCTTATATTAGGAAGACCATTCTTAAACACGGCTAAAGCAATAATAGATGTGTTTGGTAAGAAACTGACCCCAAGTATAGAGGACGAGAGTGTTACCTTTTCTGTTGATAGAGCCATGCAACAACCGCAATCTGTAGATGATACATGTTATTATGTTCAAACAATAGATTCACAAGAAGAATTGTTACAAGAATTTCCAGAATTACAAGGAACAGGAGAATGTTATTTAGGAGAAGGAACTAAACCAATTGATGAAGCTGAAATGTTAGCTACACTAATGGCTAATGAATACGAACCAACAACAGAAGAACTTCAAATGCTAAAAGAGGAAGACATATATCGATACAAATCATCGATAGAAGAACCATTGATATTAGAGTTAAAGCCACTTTCAAACCATTAGGAATACACTTATTTACATGGTGAATCTGAATTACCTGTAATAATCTCGTCTTCTCTTACGAAAAATGAAAAATCTCAACTCATTTCTGTGCTAAAAGCTCATAAACCAGCTATTGCATGGAAGATTCATGACCTTAAAGGTATAAGTCCTTCATATTGCACACATAAAATCCTTATAGAAGAAGGTCATAAAACATATGTGCAACGCCAACGAAGAATAAATCCTAACATGCAAGATGTTGTTAAGAAAGAAATTATTAAACTGCTCGATGCAGGTTTAATTGATCCAATCTCTGATAGTCCATGAGTAAGCCCAGTTCAATGCGTACCAAAGAAGGGTGGCATCACTGTAATCACAAATGAAAAAGATGAGCTTATTCCCGCTAGGACTGTAATAGGATGGCGTGTTTGTACTGATTAGAGAAAATTAAATGACACCACCAGAAAAGATCACTTTCCCTTACCTTTTATTGATCAAATGTTGGAAAGGTTAGCTGGGAACAGTTACTATTGTTTTCTTGACGGTTTCTCCGGATACTTTCAAATTCTAATCGCACCCGAGGACCAAGAGAAAACCACCTTCACGTGCCATTATGATACTTTTGCTTACAAACGCATGTCATTTGGACTTTGCAACGCCCCTGCAACCTTTCAAAGGTGCATGATGGCGATTTTTCACGACATGATAGAAGAAGGCATGGAAGTTTCATGGATGACTTTTCAGTCTTCGGTGATACATTTGAAACATGTCTAGTTAATCTTGAACGAATGCTTATTAGACGCGAGTAATCAAATCTAGTTCTTAATTGGGAGAAATGCCATTTCATGGTTAAAGAAGGCATCATTCTTGGTCATAAAATTTTAAAGGAAGGAATTGAAGTAGATAGAGCTAAAGTAGATGTAATTGCTAAACTTCCACATCCCACCAATGTTAGAGCAGTTAGGAGTTTTCTAGGGCATGCCGGTTTTTATCGACGTTTCATAAAAGACTTTTCTAAAATTGCCACTCCTATGAATAAACTCCTAGAAAAAGATGCTCCATTCATCTTTTTAGATGAATGCATTAAATCTTTCAATATTCTTAAATAAAAACTCACTAATGCGCTGATCATGATAACTCCAAATTGGAATCTACTATTTGAACTCATGTGCGATGTAAGTGATTTTGCAATGGGAGCCGTTTTAGGTCAAAGAATTGAAAAGCAATTTCAACCTATTTATTACGCTAGTAAGATGTTACAAGGAGCACAAACGAATTACACAACTGCTGAAAAAGAACTTCTTGCTATTGTCTTTGCTTTTGACAAATTTCGTTCATATCTCGTTCTAGCTAAAACGGTGGTCTATACTGATCATTCTGCTCTTCGATACCTTTTCTCAAAACAAGATGTCAAACCACGATTAATCCGTTGGATCTTACTCTTACAAGAATTCTATATTGAAATCCGAGACAAAAAGGGAGCAGAAAATCTCGCCGTTGATCATCTTTCTCGTCTTGAAAATCCTGAATTAGAAGTTCTAAATGAAGCCGCCATACAAGATAACTTTCATGATGAATATCTATTGAAGATCGATTATAATTAAATTCCATGGTTTGCAGACTTTGCAAACTACTTAGTATGTGGATTCCTTGAAAAAGGGTTGTCGTACCAAAAATGAAAGAAATTCTTTAGTGATATAAAATACTATTTTTGGGAAGATCCACATTTGTTTAAAAGTTGTCCCGATGGAATAATACGCCGATGCGTATTCGGGGATGAAGCTAGTCAAATTTTAAACCATTGTCACACAGGACCAACAGGAGGGCATTATGGGCCTTAACTCACAGCAAGAAAAGTTTATGACGCTAGATTCTATTAGCCTACAATTTTCAAAGACGCACACCTTCTTTGTAAATCCTGTGATGCATGTCAAAGGGCCGGAAAAATAAGTCAACGTGATGAAATGCCACAAAATGTCATTCAAGTATGTGAAGTTTTTGACATTTGGAGTATTGACTTTATGGGTCCATTTCCAAAATCTCATAATAATCTCTACATTCTCGTTGCCATTGATTATGTATCTAAATGGGCGAAAGCACAAGCTCTCCCAACTAACAATGCACAAGTTGTAGTTAACTTCTTAAAACGTCTTTTTGCTAGGTTTGGAACACCGAAAGCTTTAATAAGTGACCGGGGTACTCATTTTTGTAATAATCAACTTGAGAAAGTTCTCAAAAGATATGGAGTAACTCATAAAATCTCAACCGATTATCATCCACAAACGAGTGGACAAGTTGAAAATACCAACCGAGTTTTAAAACGTATGCTAGAGAAAACTGTAGGATCAAATCCGAAGAAATGGTCCATGAAATTGGAGGATGCACTCTGGGCTTTTCGAACAGCCTACAAAACTCCAATTGGCACCACACCTTTTAAACTCATTTACGGAAAAGCATGTCACCTTCCAGTAGAAATTGAGCACAAAGCATTTTGGGCTTTAAAGACATGTAATCTTGATTTACATGAAGCTGGACGTCTACGATTAAGTCAACTAAACAAATTAGAAGAATTAAGACATGATGCATATGAAAATTCGTTAATCTATAAGGAAAGAACAAAGAAATGGCATGATAAAAGAATTAGAAGTTCAAAAGAATTTAAGGAAGGAGACCGAGTTCTTCTTTTCAATTCACGATTCAAGCTATTTCCTAGAAAATTGAAATCAAGATGGTCTGGACCATTCACAGTCAAAAGAGTTTTTCCATATGGAACAATAGAGTTAATAAATTCAAACGGGATTGAATTTAAAGTTAATGGTCACAGAGTTAAACATTACATATATGGTCCGATGGAAGTTGACAATGAAGTTAATCACAATTTCACCGCCAAAGAAAACCCTCAGAATGAAAACATACATATGTTTTCAACGACATATGAAAAGCCAAAATTGGAAGACGGGGAGGTTTCAAATTGGAGTGATGAAGAATAATTTCTATATAAACCTCCCATTCCAAGAAACGAAGAAAAATATGAACAAGAAGTTCAAGTAGAAGTGAAAGAACCAAGAAAAGAGCATCTGGAAAAGATTAACAAACCAACTCCACTTACTAAAGTGGGAGACCCAGGTGAATTTATCATTTCTTGCTTACTTAATGATGGTGCTATGTATAATGGGCTCGCAGATTTAGGAGCAAGTGCAAATGTTATGCCTCTTTCCTTATACAAAAGATTAGGTGTGGGTAAATTAAGACCAACCAGCATAGATGTTCAATCATTTGACCTAACCATTAAACACTCGGTTGGAATAGCCAACAATTTACTTGTTAAAGTGGAAAGTTTGACCTTTGTTGCATATTTCATTGTTATCAATATGGAGGAAGACCTTGATATTCCTCTAATTTTAGGTCGCCCATTTTTAGCAACCGCCGAGGCGTTCTTTGATGTAAGAGAAGGTAGAATGACACTTAAGGATGGTGACAAATCGGTCACCTTTGTGAACCGAAAGTTTAAATCTCCACCAACCAAAACTGTTGAACCAATAAAAACGCCTAAGTGTGGGGAAGATGAAGAAACACCTAATGATGACCCGATAACAAAGAACCCCGTTGTTGATACGAAATTAGATGAACCCATTTTTAACAGTTCAACAAAGAAACTTTATAAACTGATTCAAGATGCTAGGATTAAGGGGAACTTTAAGTTATGTAACCGATTAGTATCCAATTTGTCGCCTAAAGAAAAGACGATGTTAGTTGAATTTGTGAATGTTACAGAGGAAATCAACAAATGGCTTGAAGCAAAAGTCAGAGATTTGCAAGTCGTTGATGGTCCAATTGAAATTAATAATGAAGTTAATCACAAGTTCGACACCACAACTAACTAAGTGTGGGGAGATTCAAATGTTCTAAAAATATAATGTTGTCTAGAGTTAGATTTTCTATTTTCGTGTAGTTTTCGAGAATGGAATCCGAATGGTCTTTCTCTAGCAGACCCTAAAGTACTAGTCTTCTCCCTCCATTCTGAATTTTTATGTTTTTAGATTTTACGAGATGAAGAATTCCTTTGATTTGAACCATGGTCTACTACTACACACTATGATTACTAAACGTAATAATAACACCTTTTTGAGTGAACTGTTATCATTCATAAGAGACAAAATGGACGAAGTGAGGAAAGAACTCAGGAAAGAACATCATAAGACACATTTCGGTAAAGGAAAATCAAAATCTGCAACAAAAAAAAGAGCACGACACCTTGAAAGATGTCATAAATGCTGAAAATGGTCACACGAAGGGAAATGTTCGAACAATCAGACACATTCCAATTCTGAATTCGTTACTTTATGTAGAGAAGGACCGTTCATATGTTTAGAAGAAAAGTTATTGAAAACTCGTGGTTACGCCTATGTAGCTATGGAAAACCAAATTGAACGACTCTCCTATGAGTCGATTAAAGCAGGTCTCTGAGAATTCTATCTCATAGGTAAGTATGTACAGTTTTTATTTTATTTTTATTTATTGCTTTTAACCTTTTGTTAATAAACGCTGAATTGTTCGCTATAAAATATTAAATTGATATTCAATAAAATTAGGTATAATAAACCGAAATTATTGATATCAGATAAAAATTTAATTCAATACAGCGAAATTTTCCGTTTATTCATAAGGTATAAATATCTTTAATCAATCAATCCAAAATATTTCAGAAATTCGTCAGGAGTAAAACTAGGTAATATAGCAGAAATTACTTTACCCAAAAGAGGGACGTATATTTTTGTTAATATTTGATTGATTAAAGTGGGATAAAAGACAAAAAAAAAAGATTTTTACCTTGTTTTTAAAATCAATATATATATAACTATATTATTTTAAATATAAGTTTTGTAAAAATAATGTAAATATTAATAATATTTATATGAAATTTTATGCATTTTAAATTTAAGTTTGGTGTGAATTTAAAAACAAAATTTACTTTACTTCATTAAGTTAAAAAAAATGATTTCTAAAATTCATCGTGAGTTGAAGACTAGGTCGTTGAACCGAAATTGCTTTACCCGAGGGCGGGACGAGTAATTTTGTTATCATTATTTTTAATCTTATTGATTTAAAGTATGCCAAAAACATTAAAAAAAACCCAAAAATCTTTACTTTTAAAACAATCGCTTTGAAATGACAATTTTTAAAATTTTGTCGAGGGACGAACTAGGTGAACATACCAAAACTACCTCAACCCAAAGACTAAGAAAACAAAATTTTAAATTAATCACTTATTTGTTTTATAAGTTAAGGATTTTATAAATAAAAAAATACAATATTACACCCCATGCGATCGCATAGGGTTTGCACTGGGAAACCATGCGATTGCATGGGGACCCTGGACTGGTCAGATGCTTAAAAAATGAAAAAATTCATAGAACCCTCATTTTATCCACACACATACACGAACATCACTCCCAAACTCTCCCTAAAATCATCAATTTTTGGCCAAATCACTCCAAATTTCGTGCTATAAATCACTCTAAACATGCCTTTGTTCGGATTTGGGAGGAAGAAGGTAACGATTTCACCCCTGAAATCTTTAAATTTGAATTCTAGTGTTCTTGAGCAAATTTTTACCTAATTTAATTTTAATGATTTCTAGCTTAATTATAGTTAAATTGTTAGTATATTATATTTGTATAACCTAGATTGATGCTATTTGTCATGATTTGAAGCCTTAAACTTCAAAAATTTTAGAAATCTAGGGTTTGTGTTCTTGAGTAATTTGGGGCTTTTTGATATAAACAGGTTATGGCCGATTTTTGTTATGAATTATTGCTAAATTAAGTAGTATAACATGTTTAGGTTGCTAAATGATTAAAACTTTGATCCTAAACATGATTTTTGAGTATCAAAGTGAACTTTTTGAGTCTAAAATTCATGAACTTGATTAATTTGATATAAATGCCATTTGAAACTTCTTTAATTGCTAGTAATGGTTAGTTTGACATGTTATTTGAGATGAATGCTTATAAACATTGTATACATTTTCATATATGCTTATTTAAAAAATGTAGAATTGTTAAATTCATGAAAATGTGTATAGGTTTAATATGGATTAAACATGTTATTGTAATTTTTTTAAGTTGTTATTCTGCTAACACTAATGCATATTTGGATGCACAAAATTTTGTGTTTAATGTGTTTTGCAGAGAAATACAGATACTGACGATGCATCATCGTCTACACAAGCTGATCCAGAGCCACAACCTGAGCTGCAACCTGAGCCACAACAAGAGCAGCAACATCATAATCAACACCTACCATATTATGAACCAGAGCTACAATTTTTTACTTCCTACATACAATATCCACCTCATGAATTAATAATACACTCAAGAGTTCATGAACATGAATTACATCCCAATCTCAGATTTGAGCGAAACTGGAGAGATTACCCGAAGTACCAACGTAACAAATTTAAGCTTTACACCAAAAATGTGGAAGTACCAAGGGTAATAGATTGGAGACCTTTGGAAGAAGTTGACCTAGCTAACTCAGTTAGGCAGTTACTAATCCAAAGGTATGGGAACTCTACTTTTCCTAATTAGGAACGTTTGTTTACCACTCGTAGGCCTGTATATAAGGAGTGGTGTGTTGAATTAATGAGTATTATAGCATTTAATAAGGATGTATCTAATGTTAGACGATAGGACTTTTCTTAGATTTTTACTTGGAGGTAGGATGTACAGGATGTCCATGCAGGACATGGCTAGGGCTTTATAGATTTACACCCCCACTGAATTATTATCACCTGATTATACAGCTTTGATTTATGAAGGTGAGAGGGTAGTTAGAGATTTTGACGCTAATGCCATATGGAGGCGTATGTCAAAATTTAACGTATTTAGGCGGGGTGGAAAACACTCCTATTTGGATATTGACCGGGCAGAGCTTTGCGTAATTCATAGGTTTTTGGCAAACTCGATTACACAACGAGGTAGAAACAAGGAGAAAATGACCCTAAACCATTTATTCTACCTTAAGTGCATTCGAGACCCTAGAGGCTTTGTTAACATCCCTACTGTGTTGGGTATTATTTGTCCAAAATGGTGGAAGGTATACAGGAGGGGGGAATAATAGGAGGAGGCATTTTTGTTACTCTCATTGGAGAGTATTTAGGTGTAGATAAATATAGAGGGGGTTCGATGGTCGAGATTGAGGAACAAGCTGAGAGTATAGGATTGCAGGTTTATCAAGGTGCACAGGTACTAACTCGGAAACACAATAGGCCAATACCATATCAGGGCACCCATCCACAGGTAGAGAGGGGTTCGGACGAGGAGATTGAGGAAGCAGATGACATTAGGGATATTAGGGATAGTTATACTGATGTTTTCCAGCGTATAGATGAGGTTGAAATGAGCAACGAGGCTCGGCATCGTCAGTATGAGCAATGGAGAGCCGCGGATGTGTACGAACGATCTAGGCAACGCCAGCATGATAGATGGGCCGTTCATCAGCACCAAATCATGAGCCATCTATCATATCAGGTACCACACAACTACATTCCGACTCAACCTGCATACTATCCACCATATCAGCCCGACATGCAACCGCCCTATAACCTATACGACCCCAACCAAGCCTATCAGAACACCTATCACCAGCCATGGAACCCGAGCGATGACATGAACTGGAATCTATATCCATATTGATACAGTTCCATTGGTGATTTCTTATCTTTTTATCATTTTTATCTATTTATGTTTAAACATATAATATTTTGATATTTTTATTATTTTTTAACATTTTTATTATTTTGTTACTAATATTTCATATTTATAATTTGAAAGTGGGATATTAAGTCCCATTTTAAATAACCATGCATATTTATATTGGTATTGTATGTATATTGTGAATTGTACACAACATGGTAAAACGGCGAACTTTCAAAGACTGGCATTAAGTTCAGCAAAAGCAACTAATTTTGACGACAAGATGCAAAATAAATGTGATATAACAACTGCAGGAAAGAACAAATGAAGTGCACCATTTATCATTCAAACAAACAACAATATGTTTGGAAACTTTGGTAAAAGTTAATCATTTTTCTACGCTAATCACCCTCAATAATTTAAATTGTTACTGATTTCTTGCAAATGAGGGCATTGCAAGATCTTAAGTGTGGGAAGGGATTAAATTCTTTCAGTTTTAAGCATTTGACTTATACACTTGGTTTAATAGCCACCGTTAAATTTTACTAGTAAAGCAGTAGTTGTATTAGAATCTAGTGCTCTCTGACAATAAAGAACAGCCCTAGTCTTATATACTGACTACCCACTTCTGGTAAAAATTTTAAAAATTTTCAAATAAATGAATTCAAAATCTTGTTTATACATATTTATGAACGATAAAACTAGGTATTAACACCGAAATTATTGTTACCTCGAAAAGGACATAAATTGAGAAACAACCCAAAATGCTTGAATTCATTTAAAATGGAATAGAAGAGAATAAAAAGGCAAAGAAAGAAATATAAAAGCCAAGTGTGGGAAAAATTTACCAAGTTATTTAAATCACATACCACATATTTTTGTACAAATAATGGAAGGTACTTTTGTTTTGGTTTATACTAATCAGTTTTACCCGATTTCTTATAATATATTTGAAAGAAATGTGCCACTTGATTTAAAAGGAAGTAAAGTCTTCCGGAAAAAGAAGTGAAGGAAGTAAAATCTTTCGAAAAAGACACGTGCTTCTTGATTTAGGTCAGGAAGTTGTCGTCCAGACCAGTTGTAGAGTCTACGAAAAATCTTGAAAAGTTTTCTCAAAAATTAGCTGGAAATCCACGGACCTCAGCATCAAATAGGGTCGCCATGTGGTCAGACTTATCCTAACCGTGAGAGAATCTGTCTCTTATAATGGAGGGGGCACCGTGCAAATTAGCTTGATAATACTAATGAATCAGACCCCCAGAAAGGATAATCTCCTTAAAGATTAAAAATCAGCATTTAAGCCTGATATTACTCAATCCTTGAGATTGACTTTAAAGATTGAGAATTACAAACTCATGGAATTCGATGATATCTAAACTCGAGCTTGAACGAGAAAATATTTTGATCAAAGTTAAAAACTGATTTGTTTTCTGAAAATCCATTTTCAATGCGTTCATTACCATTGAACGTAAAATTCTAAGAATTCATCAGAATTCATTAGGTCACCTGAACCAAATCGGGTGTCAACCGTAAGAACGGTGGTTGCATAGCATGGTCGAAGATAGGACCTTGTGCCAGACTGAAAAATTATAGGGTGATCTTTGCTATTGCTCCTACAAAGGATAGTAATTGCATCCGACACGTTGTGGACCATGATTAACTGCATGTCATTAGACATTGCCTTAACAGTTTCTTGTTCATCGCTTTCCTTTACAACCGGACGGTAGTTTACCGAAAGGTAATATACAGAATAAGTAAACTGGATGTGTGCTTTCCGATACAGGGATAACAGTGGATTACACGAACCTAAAAGTTTTAGCCAAAATATTGATTCACAAAAATATTTTGCAACACCGATGGTGGGTCAAATCAGAAAACGTATCTAGGGTAAAAGCTAGAATGAATTTTCAAAAGATCAAATATTTTCATAAAGATCCAATTTCCTAAAGGATCTAAATTTGTATAGTCATGTGGGACTGTAAACCACATCGTTACTATCATTGTTCATATCGCCGTATAAAAATCACTGATATACAAAGTGTGAAGAATAAAGAAGTGATTCTAGTAAAGTTTTATTCAAGTTCTATATTGCTTGAGGACAAGCAATGCTCAAGTGTGGGAATATTTGATAATGCTAAAAATGAACATATATTTCATAGCATTATCCTTCAAGAAAGACAAGCTTTTAGTTGCAATTGTTCTATTTACAAGTGATATTTGTTTAAATAATAAAAGGTGAAGACAAAAGACAGAATCGATGATTTGAAGATGCTAATGACCAAAATGCTCAAGTGTACAAGATACAATCCAAGTGGTTCAAATTATTGATGAGAAACGTCTAAAAATTACAAGAGTACAAACCGCGAAACACAAAGTACAAGATAGTAAATCATACAAAAGGACGTTCGAAAATCCGGAACCGAGACATGAACCAACTATCAATGCGCGATGCAACGGGCCTAAAATTACAAGTCAACTATGCACAAGAATATAATATAATATATATATAATTATATAAAATTATATATATTATATTATATATTATATTTAATACGAGCAACCCACGTTTTTAATGCATTATGACCAGTGGAAGGAGGCCATGCGATCGCATGGCCTGGAAGAACAAAACCCATGCGATCGCATGGCTTCAACAGTAGGGTCAGGTCTTATAAATTGCAACGTTTGGTCGACGAATTTTTACACACAATATCAATATCAATCTCACTCTCTGTCTTTATATTTATATTTATATTTTATAATTATAATTTTAATATTAAGTTAATAATAATAAGTTTATTATAGCGAATGTTTTAAGGTTTGTAAGTCGAAACTCTGTCCATATAACACTACGCGATTAATACTCATTGTAAGTTATGTTCAAACATTTTAAATTAATGTCTTGTAGCTAAGTTATTATTATGTTTATTTAAGCCGAAGTAATCATGATGTTGGACTAAATATTAAGACTGGGTTATTGGGATTTGGACCATAATTGGGGTTTGAACAAAAGACCGACACTTGTGGAAATTGGACTATGGGCTATTAATGGGCTTTATATTTAATTAGCTAAATGATATCTTGTTAATTTTATATAAAGGTTACAATTTGACGTATCTATATATAACCACATACGCTTGACTGGGTACGGTGGGCGGGATATTTATAAATACTAATAATTGTTCATTTGACCGAACACGGGGATGGATTAATAGTCAATGGACTCATTAAAATAGGGGTGGATTACATTCAAGGGTAATTGGTGTAATTGTTAACAAAGTATTAAAACCTTGGATTACATGCAGTCGATAACCTGGTGTATTTATTAAACAAAGTATTAAGACCTTGTTACAGTTTGAATCCCCAATTAGTTGGAATATTTGACTTCGGGTATAAGGTTAATTTGGCGAAGACCCTCGCACTTTATAATTATAACCGATGGACTATTATGGACAAAACCAGATGGACTTATCAAATAATCCAGGACAAAGGACAATTAACCCTTGGTAATAAATTAAAATCAACACGTCAAACATCATGATTACGGAAGTTTAAATAAGCATAATTCTTTTATTTTATATCTCATCGCACTTTTATTTATCGTCATTTTATTTATCGTACTTTAAATTATCGCACTTTTAATTATCGCACTTTTAATTATCACACTTTTATTTATCGTCATTTACTTTACGCTTTAAATTAAGTTACATTTATATTTAATATTTTGCATTAGGTTTTAACTGTGATATAAGACTTAAAATCGACAAACCGGTCATTAAACGGTAAAACCCCCCTTTTATAATAATAATAATACTACTAATATATATATATATATATATATATATATATATATATATATATATATATATATATATATATATATATATATACAATTATAGTTGTAATAAAAATATAGTGTACGCAATAAGTGGATCCCTGTGGAATGAACCGGACTTACTAAAAACTACACTACTCTACGATTAGGTACACTGCCTATAAGTATTGTAGCAAGGTTTAGGTATATCCCATTCTATAAATAAATAAATAACTTGCATAAAATTGTATCGTATTTAATAGTATTTTGTAATAAAATATAAATAGTATTTCGTACTACACCTCGCACACATCAGACACAAATCTTGGAGAAACAAATGATAAATTAGTACCGCTATCAAATAGGATCCTTGCCGGATTAGAGTTAACCATGAAAGTACCTGAGGCAACTTCGTTTGATTGCTTGGCCTCATCATGGGTCATTAAGTAATTTCGTCCCCTCGCCATCCCTGCCGCCTTTTCTAGCTTCTTAACTTGATCATTCCTCAAATCGGGACATTCCGTCCTTCAGTGACCCTCTTTATTAAAATTAAAACAAACGATTTTGTTAGAAGATGAGTTTGTACAATCACGGGCCATGTGCCCTTGTCGACCACAATTGTAGCACGTGGGCCAAAACTCTTAGAAGCCCCCTTTTTCACACTACCGACGCTCTCGGTCACACTCCTAATCTTCTTGTTTGAGTGGCTAGTAGCTTCAAATTTTCGTTTGCCAAAGGTGAAGTCACTCTTTCTCGGAGCAAGCGACTCAAAACCCTTAGCGATATCAAATAGCTCATCAAAAATTTTCGTCGAATTCCTACTAATCCTTTCTTGATAGTTATCATTCAAGGTTCGGTAGAAATCTTCTTTCAACATATGGTCATTCCCGACATACTCCGGGCAAAATTGGGTCTTTAATAAGAAAGTGGACTTGAGAGTGTTCAAATCCATTGACCCTTGCCTCAAAGTACACAACTCGTCCTTAAGCCTTGAAAGATCGACCGAAGTTCGGTACTCCTTAAAAAATTCCTCCTTAAACTCGTCCCACGTCAAACTCATACTTTGTTCTTCGCCATAAAGTCGGATTTTCGCATCCCACCACAACTTGGCATCACCCCTCATCATGCTACTACCATACCTTGTCCTTTTATCGAGAGGACACTCACTAGTATGAAAAGCCCCCTCCATGTCGGATATCCAAAGATCACTCTTGAGCGGGTCTCGTTCACCTTCAAAGGTAGGAGGTTGAGCATCTTTGAAATTTTTATAGTGGAAGTCTCACCTTCCAATGTTATCCTCTTGAAGAATAATCTTAACTTGTTCCTTGACTAGATTGACTACTTGCTCATCAATCGAATCTAAGAACCCTCTAGAAAGGCCGCATGACGCCTTTACATAATGGCCTCAACCTTGGCCGTAAACTCGACATCCTCACTCGTACCCCCTTCATTGTTCTCGGGTCCGTTTCTCGTCTTCATACTATAAAACGGAAATAGGTTAAACAATGAAATGAAAGGACATAACATAAAAGCATATATGTACATCTCACACTGCCCCATCTTGCTCAACAATCGTCGTACTTCGCTTGTTTGACACGATTTTAACTCGTAACAATGGTAGCTAATCATTGTTACGAGAGCATGTCGCATTAACTTGATAGTACAACGTCTATCTCGCTTGATGATTTCAAATACAACACAAAACAATTAGTGCATAGTTAATTCACCTATGAAACGCCCCATCCTAATCCATCCGGACGAAGTCCATATTGATTATAAGCGATTCATAATAGTTGATTACATCGCGAGGTACTTGACCTCTAAATGATACATTTTTACAAACATTGCATTCGTTTTTAAAAGACAACCTTTCATTACATCGAAAGTTGACAGGTATGCATACCATTTCATAATATACAACTATAAATGACCTAATCCGTCATTTACTTAATAATCTCTAATGAACTTCAATGACTCGAATGCAACGTCTTTTGAAATATGTCATGAATGACTCCAAGTAATATCCTTAAAATGAGCTAATGCATAGCGGAAGATTTCTTCCAAACCTGAGAATAAACATGCTTTCAAGTGTCAACCAAAAGGTTGGTGAGTTCATTAGTTTATAGTAATCATTACATTTTCATCATTTTATTAGACCACAAGATTTCATTTATTATAAAACGTGCAGAAGTCCCATTCCAACTGCACAAAAAATATCTTTCATATGAAGAACACCTGGTGAGGATTCACAATATAATAGTAATCATCTGTGCCGGTCTTTCACCCTACGGCTGAATACATGTGCCTTCAAAATATAGAACCTCTGTGCCAGTCTTTACACCCCACGGCTGAACACATGTTTATAAAATATAGGCCAACCGGTGCCAAAATGTCGTAAATAATAAACCATCCACCCGGCTCGGGAGCTCATACGCTCTAACGGAAACCGGGGGCTAATGCATGTCATACTAATCAACCCCAATCCCAGATAATTCTATCATAGAATGCAGTTAAGGTACTTGTGTCTATTGCGTCAAACATTTATAAAAGCGCATGTATTCTCAGTCCCAAAAATGTAAAGAGTAAAAAGGGAATCAAATGAAACTCACACATATAAATATTGTAAAATAGTTAATAAAGCATTTGCATGTATTCGCAGTTCAAAATGTATTTCAAAAGCATTTAATAAAGCAGTTGTAAAAATAGCGCATGTATTCTCAGTCCCAAAAATGTAAAGAGTAAAAGGGAGCAAATGAACTCACCTAATGTATTTTGTAGTAAAAATACATATGATTATATTGAACGACTAAACAATGCAGGGTTGACCTCGGATTCACGAACCTATATCATTTATATTTATATTAACACATATCATCATAATTGAATGAGTTATACTTTAATATATATATTATTTTAATTATTTATATTTTTATATCTATATGTATACTTTTATATATGTTTTATATAAGTATTTTAAAAAAAACAAATTTTATTGTAATAATAGTATAGTTGTAATAATAAGTAAAAATTTGAGATATCTTTATATTGATAATAATACTATTAACTATAAAAGTAATAATTTTTTTAATAGTAATAATACTAACATTTATATTAATAACTATCATGATAATAACTATAAAAAAATAATTTTACTAACATTAATTATACTAATATTTATAATAATAAAAATAATAATAATAATAATTATTATAACAAGAGTAGTAATAATAACTACCTTTCAAGAAGAAAATGTTCCAAAATAAAAGCCTATGCCTGGGTTGGAACTCAAGACCTCTCGTTTAATCACATACATACCAAACCATTGCTCTGCTATTTCGTTTCTGGACTAACCCTCGATTAAAACCATATGACATATATCTATCTGTCAGTCTTTTTCTTCTTCATCTAACATTTGATCTTCATTATCATCACTAACATCACACGTCACCATGATCATCATGTATATGATATCACCATCTTTTCATCCCAAAAATAAAATGGATCACAAGCCATTGCCCAAATGAATCTCGGCCCCAACATCTAATATATACCTCGGCCCAAATTCAGAATTTGCTTATTTTGGCATTAAGGAATCGTGAGCTTTTGGAATCCAAGAACTTCTATGTCCCCAGCGAGTCCCACCCTTAACCAATATGAGATTAATACCTCTCCTTTTCCCTTCATCATGAAAAAAAAACACTAAAGAATATATGTGCTGTATCATTTGTCTACCACTAATGTACCTCACTAATTATTTGATAACTTTCTTATTAATATCTATATCTATACTGCTCAACACAATTTCATATTCTATCATTTTCATTTTCATTAAAACACTTAACAAAAGGAATGAAGTAGTAAGATAAATGATGATGATGGCGGTCAGTAGCCTGAATGAAACAGAATCGAACTGGTAGCAGCGGTGGTAATTCGACAAGAAAAAAAATATAAAGTAAACACATGCTTGTTGCAGCAAAAGTGAACACAAAATGGTAGCAGTCTGATCCAACATGGCAGCCGGTTCTTTGGTGTTTTAATGGTGGTTTATACTTTGGTTAAGAGAGGAGAAAAGAAGGAGGTTATCACGAAGAGAGAGAGATAGAGAGGAAAGGGAGAGATATGTAGAGAGAGAGGTGGTGTTTTGGCGATGGCTGTGATCGAATAACAAGGCTGAAATAATAGTACTTGATGATGATGGTGATCGTGTTTTTAATAATGGTCGATTAGTGTTTGTGTGGTTTGAACCAAAAATGAAAACAGGAAGTGATGAAGGTGGTAATGGTACTCCGGTGGTGATGGTTTGTTTTCGGTGATTGGTAGCGAGGAAGATCAAGGCACAAGCAACCCATGTGACTCCGGTGAACACATAAAATCATACCATTAACTCACGATTGTAGCAGTGATTTATGATGGTGTTCTTTATTGATGACGACTTTGCTTGAATGGAAAACAAGAACCGTAATATAGTTGCAACAGAAATGGTTACAACGGTTGTTTAATGGTGACGGGTTTGTGGTGGTGTGCAACGGTTTGTATTAGAAAACAGAAGTAATAGCAAGATGTAGAAAGTTGCAAATAGTGATGGTTTGAAACAGTGAGCATAAGTGGTGTTGGGTTGATGATGGACATGGTGGGTTTTGGTTATGTGTTGACAACGTAACATAAATAGAGAGAAGCTAGTAGCTGCAATTTCGAATTATGGCTTGTTCTTGTGAGGCTTACGACAAAAGCATAAGACAAAACAAACTAGATTTTGAAGTGGTTCTTGATTTGTAATCGTCAGATTTCAACTAGTTTCAATAATTCAAACAGAGTGAAAACGATTTGTAACTGAATTGGGTCCCTAAATCGTACGTAGGAATTTACATATATATATATATATATATATATATATATATATATATATATATATATATATATATATATATATATATATATATATATATATATATATATATATATATATATATATATATATATATATATATCATTCAGGAGAATAAAAAGATAATAGAATTCAAACAAGGAAGAAAGGACAAAGGTGCATAACAGAATTAAAGTAGATGTGGAGTTGTAACAGATTGTGGAATATGTTGGTGTCAACTTCCTGGTTCGTACGAAATTGGAGATTGAGGGAATCAATTAAACACAGTTTGATTGCTACTTAACCAATCCCAAATATTTTATCTGATTCCAAATTATATAAAAAAAATCAGTTTTAATAAATAGATTAATAATAATAATAATAGTTTTAATAATAATAATAATCATGATTAATTATAACATTAACATTTATCATAATAATAAGAATCAATCTTAAAGATGATATTATTAACAATATAAATGATAAATTGTATTATTTATATACTAATATTAATAATGACTTTAATAATAATGGTAATTATAATTATAAAAGTAATAATAATAATAATAATAATAATAATAATAATATTAATATTAATCATGATAAAAAATAGTATTTAAATTACAACTAAATAATAATTTTAATCATTCTTATAGTAATATTTATATTTAAGTATTTATTTTGATAATCATAATCTTAAATTTATTAAGATTTTTATTTTTAACATATGTTAATATCACTAATAATGATATTAATAATAATGAAAGTAGTAATAACATAGTTTGTCATTATTATTATAGTTTTAACTTGTTGTTACATCATATACTATATATGTAAATATGAACACAGTAATAATGTTTTATATATAATTATTATATATCTATTTGCTATATTATTTTATAATATGAATAGATATTATAAATTTCAACACATAATATTTATATCTTTCATATATATATATATATATATATATATATATATATATATATATATATATATATATATATATATATATATATATATATATATATATATATATATATATATTCTTAACAATTGTTCGTGAATCATCAGAAATAGTTAAAGGTCAATTAAACATAATTTCAAGGTTTTCGAGACTCAGCATTATAGACTTTGCTTATCGTGTCGGAATCATATAAAGATTAAAGTTTAAATTTGGTCGGAAATTCCCGGGTCATCACAGTACCTACCCGTTAAAAGAAATTTCCTCCCGAAATTTGATCGAGGTCGTCATGGCTAACTATAATAATGTTTTCATGACGAATATGAATTGATAATTAGAGGTTTATCATTATTGAATAATAATGATAAAATAATTTGTTTATTCTAAGAATACGATTGAAGCTATCGCAAAAGAGTGGATTGAAGAAAATAAGATTTTCCTTAGCTTTTGACGTAAACAGGGTTGAATTCCGGAATTCAAGAGATTTAAAGAAAATCTTCGAAATCTAAAAGATTTGATTCTTCGACGAGTAAGGAAATTAAGATCTCTATAATTAAATACGGTGATCTGTCTCAATTACTCTGTCTGATATTTCCTTTATAAATTTTCCTTTTCCGTTCCATTAATTTTCACCACTTTTATACTCAATTCCTAAATTCGAAAGATTTATGAAAATGCTTAACCCTGTTCTGATCCTTGTTCTTATTCTAACTATCGCAATGATCATTTTTCTTTTCCAACTTCCACCAGAGGAGTCTGCTTTCTTCTACTTTGCCCTCGGGATTATAATGTTTTTAATTCTCCCGTGTCTTTTTGTTGCGATAAACATTGATAAACACGGTTTGTAATTTTTGTGTTGTTATCGGGTTTTATATTCTCCCTTATATTTCAAAGCTCTATGCTTTTGTTTTCTCTTCCCGACTTCAAGTCAAGCGAATAATGGTCCAGAATTTGTAGATATAGAGTTTCGAATGATTATAATGTTCAAAGCAGGAAAGAACGTGATAGCACGATTTGATTTTCAAATTTATCAACATCACGGAAGATAGAACCATCAAGAATACATTTTCTTGATTTGTTCAGGAGTTAAGTAGAATGAAAGAGTTATGTGTCATGGCACATGATGACGTTATGATCTGTGAATCATCACGTCCCATTAGAAACTCAGCATGACTTACTATAATATAATCACGTTGATCAAGTGTCATTATATTATACTAACTCATGCATCAGTTCCCAACACTACTTCAAAAACATTCATATTTTAAGCTCGAAAGTTTACAGAATATAGAAACTAACAGTTTCTATATGATGTAACACTGATAGCACGAAAAGATTTATGATTTCAGATAAGAATAATTATAAAAATCTTCAGAAATATGGAGAATATTTATAATGAAAGGTACGCTGATATCTTGGAATTTCTAATATCTAAGGATGATTAAGAAGATTTATCCGTAAGGGTTTAGATTCGGAAGCAAGGTATTCGTTAAAGATTTTATCAGAAATAGAATCATTTGGATTCTTTGAAGTCAAACTTATTCTTTGTGATTTGTCCACGGCTTCCTTCATATTTTCGCATAATCCGCCTTTCGGTAATAGATTTTCTATTGAATGTTTCCAATATAATGATACACAGGAAGCACGAAGAGGTATATAATTTGGGACGAGAATATTTATAAAAAAATATCCTCAAAAATATCGAAGATATTGATGATGATATTTTGGAATTTCTAAGTTCGATGGTTGATGGAGAAAGATTTTCTGCAGGATTTTAACATGACTTCGGAGCAAGATATTCTCTAAAGATTTCAGCGAACGCAACATTATCTGGATTCTTTGAATATAGGGTATGGTCCTTGTAATTATCCTTGGTCTCCTTCATGGTTAACTCTATCCATTTTCTAGTTCCAATGTTTCTGAGCTTTTCCAACATATTTTTTTTTATCATCAAACTTCTGACGACTAAGGTCATTTACGGTTGCCTTCAGTTTCTGCTGCTTCATTCAGCTTTTTCAACATTCAGAGTATCGATTCATAAATTGGGTGCCTTTTAAAAATTTCAGATTTGAAGATCGTAATTCTAGGAGATATTTGTTATATGTATACATATAACTATTGATGTAGAAATACTGTGAGTTTTCAAAGTACTGATTGCCGATTACTCTACATTTACTGCTACCATATCTGAATCATTAGTTATCGATCCGAGGTGATTTCAAGAGAATTGTGTTTTTAGATGATTAAACGCTGACGGTAATATGGTGGAATATAAAAGGTTCCCCGGTAACAATAAAAGAACATACATATAAGTCAAGGTGATAATAAGGTTGTTTCAAACGAAAAGTCGAAGTTGATTTGCTGAAGCTGTGACAAAATTTACTAATTTGGAAAGAGATTGCTAAGTTATTTTTGCTAATAAATGCCAAAGGATCTGACGCGGCTACATGTTAAACTTTTACTCCGTTGCCGAGAGTTTCTCAGGTGCAATACTATATGTACAAATCTTTCTTTCCGTAGATGAAATGCGGTTGGTTCATCCTCTCGATTGAGGTGTTTTCAAGAATCATGAAAGGTTTGAACGCAGATTGTAATTGTCAAGATACAAATGAGGTTTATGATGAAAATCAAGTGGCAACTTGAATAATTGTTTAGTTTCATATGTTATAATCAATATTTTAATTCATTTTAATTGTCCATTGTTGGTAGTCCTCAGTTGATTAGTCCACAGTTAGCTAGGAACAGTTAGTTAGGATTTTTGTTAGCGTGGATTCTTAACAAAATTTCTCATAAATAATTTGTTTGTTTCTAACCAATTTTATTCCGTCAAATGTTTCCTTCATTATGCCACTTGTTGGATTATGATAGGTCAAAATTCAAATATGAAATTTGAATGGAAATGGTTATTCTGTGGTGAACGGATTCATTTATCTGTGGATGTAAGTAGGATAGGAAATGACTGTTGAATCAGATTTGAAGAATGTACAATGTAACTTATTAACGTGAAATCTTAAATATTCCTCGGGTATTACCTACCCGTTAAAATATTTTCATCATTAACAGTTTGTACGAAAGAATTTTTAATCGCAATCTTTATGAAAATATATATACATATATATTTTCTTAAGATGTAATTATGGATTTTATGAGTCAATAAAATATTAGACTCATTTGATTTTTGATTTGAGCTAGAATAAGTAATCTCTAAAACTATTAGGATCCACATATTCTTCGCAGAATATTGATGAAGTTATGGATCAATACTTCATTGTTAATTGCTGTTGGTATTCCTTGGTATCTATGGTACGTATGATGTTGATGTTCGTGAAACAGATTGTGAAATTGAAGTGTGTGATGTGGATTATGCTGTTGGTGATGGTGGTACTGTTGATGTTGCTGAAGTTGGTACTTTTGCACCATACTTTCCAAGGCTACAACTCGGGTGCGAAGCTCGTTGACTTCTTCTATTATTCCGGGATGATTGTCGGTCGGAACCAGTAGGTGAATAAGATTTAGAATTGTGGATAGAATATAATCGTGTCGAGATATGCTAGAAATGAGGCTGAAAATGGTGTTTCGGATAAACTCGCCGATAGGTGCCTCGGGTTCTTCGCCAAGAGGACAATTTGGTGGATGAAAAGGATCGCCTTCTTCGCGTTTCCTTTGTTTAAATTGACTATGAATCCATTAGATGAATTGGGGATGACTGATTGATTGATTCATTCTGGTGACATCGCTTTTGGAGCTTAGGTGAATATCCATGTCGGAATAGCTGTCGGAATAACTATCGGAATAGTTATCGAAATCTGAGGGACTCAGACTGTTGGAGGGATTCATCTCGTACGATCAGATGAAGGATTTTTGATAAGAAATAGATTATAAGATGTAGATTAGTACCCTGCAGTACATGATTTACACATGCATACATAATACCAAAATCCCATAAGTTACGGAGAATCTACGGAAGCTGTCAGGCAAAGGTAACAATAACAGACACGCTAAGATATGAATTTATCTATACACAGTCTATGCAATAGAGGCAGTAAGACGTGTCTAGACTTTAAGGATGATAAGCAAATAATTTTTCGACACTAATGATAAGCAAAACTTTTGACATGCAGACACGGTCGAAGTCCAGACTCACTAATGCCTTCTAACGACTTATCAGTTATACACACTAATGCAGACCTGGTTCGCTAAGACCACCGCTCTGATACCAACTGAAACGCCCCATCCTAATCCATCCGGACGAAGTCCATATTGATTATAAGCGATTCATAATAGTTGATTACATCGCGAGGTACTTGCCCTCTAAATTATACATTTTTACAAACATTGCATTCGTTTTTAAAAGACAACCTTTCATTACATCGAAAGTTGACAGGTATGCATACCATTTCATAATATCCAACTATAAATGACCTAATCCGTCATTTACTTAATAATCTCTAATGAACTTCAATGACTCGAATGCAACGTCTTTTGAAATATGTCATGAATGACTCCAAGTAATATCCTTAAAATGAGCTAATGCACAGCGGAAGATTTCTTCCAAACCTGAGAATAAACATGCTTTCAGGTGTCAACCAAAAGGTTGGTGAGTTCATTAGTTTATCGTAATCATTTCATTTTCATCATTTTATTAGACCACAAGATTTCATTTATTATAAAACGTGCAGAAGTCCCATTCCAACTGCACAAAAAATATCTTTCATATGAAGAACACCTGGTGAGGATTCACAATATAATAGTAATCATCTGTGCCGGTCTTTCACCCTACGGCTGAATACATGTGCCTTCAAAATATAGAACCTCTGTGTCGGTCTTTACACCCCACGGCTGAACACATGTTTATAAAATATAGGCCAACCGGTGCCAAAATGTCATAAATAATAAACCATCTACCCAGCTCGGGAGCTCATACGCTCTAACGGAAACCGGGGGCTAATGCATGTCATACTAATCAACCCCAATCCCAGATAATTCTATCATAGAATGCAGCTAAGGTACTTGTGTCAATCGCGTCAAACATTTATAAAAGCGCATGTATTCTCAGTCCCAAAAATGTAAAGAGTAAAAAGGGAATCAAATGAAACTCACACATATAAATATTGTAAAACAGTTAATAAAGCATTTGCATGTATTCGCAGTTCAAAATGTGTTTCAAAAGCATTTAATAAAGCAGTTGTAAAAATAGCGCATGTATTCTCAGTCCCAAAAATGTAAAGAGTAAAAGGGAGCAAATGAACTCACCTAATGTATTTTGTAGTAAAAATACATATGATTATATTGAACGACTGAACAATGCAGGGTTGACCTCGGATTCACGAACCTATATCATTTATATTTATATTAACACATATCATCATAATTGAATGAGTTATACTTTAATATATATATTATTTTAATTATTTATATTTTTATATATATATGTATACTTTTATATATGTTTAATATAAGTATTTAAAAAAAAACAAATTTTATTGTAATAATAGTATAGTTGTAATAATAAGTAAAAATTTGTGATATCTTTATATTGATAATAATACTATTAACTATAAAAGTAATAATTTTTTTAATAGTAATAATACTAACATTTATATTAATAACTATCATGATAATAACTATAAAAAAATAATTTTACTAATATTAATTATACTAATATTTATAATAATAAAAATAATAATAATAATAATAATAATTATAACAAGAGTAGTAATAATAACTACCTTTCAAGAAGAAAATGTTCCAAAATAAAAGCCTATGCCCGGGTTCGAACTCAAGACCTCTCGTTTAATCACATACATACCAAACCATTGCTCTGCTATTTCGTTTCTGGACTAACCCTCGATTAAAACCATATGACCTATATCTATCTGTCAGTCTTTTTCTTCTTCATCTAATATTTGATCTTCATTATCATTACTAACATCACACATCACCATGATCATCATGTATATGATATCACCATCTTTTCATCCCAAAAATAAAATGGATCACAAGTCATTGCCCAAATGAATCTCGGCCCCAACATCTAATATATACCTCGGCCCAAATTCGGAATTTGCTTATTTTGGCATTAAGGAATCGTGAGCTTTTGGAATCCAAGAACTTCTATGTCCCCAGCGAGTCCCACCCTTAACCAATATGAGATTAATACCTCTCCTTTTCCCTCCATCATGAAAAAAAAACACTAAAGAATATATGTGCTGTATCATTTGTCTACCACTAATGTACCTCACTAATTATTTGATAACTTTCTTATTAATATCTATATCTATACTGCTCAACACAATTTCATATTCTATCATTTTCATTTTCATTAAAACACTTAACAAAAGGAACGAAGTAGTAATATAAATGATGATGATGGCGGTCAGTAGCCTGAATGAAACAGAATCGAACTGGTAGCAGCGGTGGTAATTCGACAAGAAAAAAAAATATAAAGTAAACACATGCTTGTTGCAGCAAAAGTGAACACAAAATGGTAGCAGTCTGATCCAACATGGCAGCCGGTTCTTTGGTGTTTTAATGGTGGTTTATACTTTGGTTAAGAGAAGAGAAAAGAAGGAGGTTATCACGAAGAGAGAGAGAGAGAGAGAGAGAGGAAAGGGAGAGATATGTAGAGAGAGAGGTGGTGTTTTGGCGATGGCTGTGATCGAATAACAAGGCTGAAATAACAGTACTTGATGATGATGGTGATCGTGGTTTTAATAATGGTCGATTAGTGTTTGTGTGGTTTGAACCAAAAATGAAAACAGGAAGTGATGAAGGTGGTAATGGTACTCCGGTGGTGATGGTTTGTTTTCGGTGATTGGTAGCGAGGAAGATCAAGGCACAAGCAACCCATGTGACTCCGGTGAACACATAAAATCATACCATTAACTCACGATTGTAGCAGTGATTTATGATGGTGTTCTTTATTGATGACGACTTTGCTTGAATGGAAAACAAGAACCGTAATATAGTTGTAATAGAAGTGGTTACAACGGTTGTTTAATGGTGATGGGTTTGTGGTGGTGTGCAACGGTTTGTATTAGAAAACAGAAGTAATAGCAAGATGTAGCAAGTTGCAGATAGTGATGGTTTGAAACAGTGAGCATAAGTGGTGTTGGGTTGATGATGGACATGGTGGGTTTTGGTTATGTGTTGACAGCGTAACATAAATAGAGAGAAGCTAGTAGCTGCAGTTTCGAATTATGGCTTGTTCTTGTGAGGCTTACGACAAAAGCATAAGACAAAACAAACTAGATTTTGAAGTGGTTCTTGAATTGTAATCGTCAGATTTCAACTAGTTTTAATAATTCAAACAGAGTGAAAACGATTTGTAACTGAATTGGGTCCCTAAATCGTACGTAGGAATTTACATATATATATATATATATATATATATATATATATATATATATATATATATATATATATATATATATCATTCAGGAGAATAAAAACATAATAGAATTCAAACAAGGAAGAAAGGACAAAGGTGCATAACAGAATTAAAGTAGATGTGGAGTTGTAACAGATTGTGGAATATGTTGGTGTCAACTTCCTGGTTCGTACGAAATTGGAGATTGAGGGAATCAATTAAACACAGTTTGATTGCTACTTAACCAATCCCAAATATTTTATCTGATTCTAAATTATATAAAAAATCAGTTTTAATAAATAGATTAATAATAATAATAATAGTTTTAATAATAATAATAATCATGATTAATGATAACATTAACATTTATCATAATAATAAGAATCAATCTTAAAGATGATATTATTAACAATATAAATGATAAATTGTATTATTTATATACTAATATTAATAATGACTTTAATAATAATGGTAATTATAATTATAAAAGTAATAATATTAATAATAATAATAATAATAATAATAATAATAATAATATTAATATTAATCATGATAAAAAATAGTATTTAAATTACAACTAAATAATAATTTTAATCATTCTTATAGTAATATTTATATTTAAGTATTTATTTTGATAATCATAATCTTAAATTTATTAAGATTTTTATTTTTAACATATGTTAATATCACTAATAATGATATTAATAATAATGAAAGTAGTAATAACATAGTTTGTCATTATTATTATAGTTTTAACTTGTTGTTACATCATATACTATATATGTAAATATGAACACAGTAATAATGTTTTATATATAATTATTATATATCTATTTGCTATATTATTTTATAATATGAATAGATATTATAAATTTCAACACATAATATTTATATCTTTCATATATATATATATTCTTAACAATTGTTCGTGAATCGTCAGAAATAGTCAAAGGTCAATTAAACATAATTTCAAGGTTTTCGAGACTCAGCATTATAGACTTTGCTTATCGTGTCGGAATCATATAAAGATTAAAGTTTGAATTTGGTCGGAAATTCCTGGGTCATCACAACCTAAACCTAGGCACTAACAAATCCCCGATCTGACCCGTCTCCTACAAGTCCCTCATAAAGCGCATTTAACTCGACCCTAAGTGAATTTACCAAAAAGCCCTTCCAAAATATCAATTAAAAGAAACAGAATCTGGCTACAGTAGCAGTACGCCACGCGCACCCTTAAGTGTGCAATGAGTGCACCCTGGTCTGGGCAGGCTCTGACCTCTGTTTAACTGCACAATATTTCCTACACTTCAAGTACCCTATTTACACCATTGTACAATAATTATTCGGGTCTTACAAGAATATGGTCCACACTTTCCGTTTCGTTGTTGCATACCGGACATAATAGCGATTCTAGGTCAATGCCTCGTTTATTTAATTCGACACATACCAGGATTCGCTTGCTTTTCAGCGGCCAAACAAATAAACCAACCTTCTGGGGAAGCATTCTATTGCGCATGGTGGCAACCATGCTCCCATAATTTTCGAGCAGTTTTTCATCAATGAAACTTGTGAGCTGTTTTGTTGAGAACTTGCTATTGGTCTGTAGGTTCCACGCCCAAGTGTCACGATCACCATCCACAAATTTAAAGGAATTTAGCATGTCCGTCAGATTATCGAGTTCATTACGAGTTCTTCCATTTGGTGTTCGTAACCATTCCCATGAGAGGATCCAAGAAGTGTCTGTATTTATTAGCCTATCAGTTATCGCAGCATCTTTGTTGGATTCGAGCCAAAATAGCCTTTCGAATTTCTCATTGAGCACTTGATTTTCCAGCCATCGATCTTTCCAAAACAATGTATTATCGCCCTTGCTTATGGCTTGCAGAAAAGAGTTAGTAAATGGAACATTTATGCCATCGATTATTGAACCTGTACATCGTATATTATTCCAGACCGTACCATTACCCGCATTTTGGTTTGAAATCATCGACCCTAACCAAGGTTGCAAAACTCGGCCTGATCGACCGATTAATCGTTTTGAAGGATAAAACGAAAAATTGGCAAAATGATCGCTAAAAACTCGGTCAACAAAAGTCAACAAGTCTAAAAAATTGATATACATGCAATTGCTAGGGTTTCTTCCACATCGACACTTTCTTTTCTTCTTTGGCTACTGCAGATGACTACAGTACTCTTCTTCATCTTATTATTAGGGTTTCGTTCCTAATTAAGGTATGTCGATTACTTACTCTTCAATTGGTTTTGTCACTTAACAATTAACATAGTCGACACTCTTCTCCTCTTCTATCTTAACTGATTGAGGTATGTTTATTAATTTTAATCTTATAATCAGTGACTAATCGTTGAATATTTGTCAATTTTGTTTATTAATTTGTTAATTAATTTTAATCTGTGAATATTTGTCAGTTTTGTTTATTTCAGTTAATTTTAATCAGTGAATAATCAGTAAGTAATGACTGTGTAATTTTGATTAGTTAAGTAAAGATTTTGTAACTGTAATCAGTTAATTTTAATCGGTGAATAATCAGCTAAGTAATGACTTTGTAATTTTGATCAGTAATGACTTTGTAATCAGCTAGCTTTGATCAGTTAGTCAGTTACTTTGTAATTTGTATCAGCTAAGTAGCTAACTGACTTTGCAATTATATAGAATGACAGGAAAGTCTACGGATCAATCAATGAACTCTACTGCTGCTACTAATGAACTCAAGAGGAAATCGGGTGATGTTGGGTGGGATTATGCAATTTTGATTGACAAGAACAATTTTCAGAAAGTGAAATGCACGCTTTGCGGGAAGGTTATGTCGGGTGGTATTCATAGATTGAAATAACATATTGCTCATATAACAGGAAATGTCTCATCATGCTCTAAAGCCAACAAAGATGATATGTCAAAATGTCAAAAAGCTATTGATGATATTGGTGCTAAAAAGAAAGCTAAACAAGATCATGATGTATCTGTGAGAATGGAGGTAAGGAATGATATGAAAAGCCCTATTGACCTTGATGATGAGAGTGAAGAATTCATTAGAGGATTGAAGCCACCACATTCTTACGGTCCCACTGATATGTTTACAACTTTTGATATAGGAAAGAGTGAACAAACCAATCTTGATAGTGTGATGAGAAAAGAAAGTGCGGATCGTTTAGATGCTTGTATTGCTAGGTGGGCTTATCAGCATGTGTTTCCATTTAATGTAGTTGATAATGATGAATTCCTATGTGTGTTAGAGGCGGCCGGTCATCATGGACCTAATGCTAAACCTCCATCAAGATACCATTTAGGAGAACCTTTATTAAAGAAAGAGGTTGATAGAACAAAAGATCCCATGAAAATGCATGAAGATAATTGGAAAGTAAATGGATGCTCCATTATGACGGATGCATGGTCCGATACAAACAGAAGGAGCATCATAAACTTATGTGTAAATTCGAGCTTGGGTACCGTGTTCTTGACCTCAAAAGAGTGTTCAGACGAAGCTCACACAAGTGATTACATATACCAATATATTATGACTTGCATCGAAAGAGTTGGTCCGGAAAATGTGGTTCAAGTTGTGACCGACAATGCCACTAATAATATGGGTGCCGCAAATTTGTTGAAGTTGAGTCATCCTAAAATATTTTGGACATCATGTGCGGCGCACATAGTTAACCTTATGCTTGAAGGTAATAAAGTATTTATATTACTGTTGTATTTTGAAGTATTTTGAAGTATTTATATTACTGTTCGAACTGATGTAAAGTATATTTTGGACATCATCCTAATATATAAATATTTTGAAGCATTTATGTTACTGTTAACACTTGTAAAGTATATATCTGTTGATTGTTGTTATTCTTGAAGGTATTGGGGAAAAAGTGGCTTTAAAAAAACACTTGATGCAGCAAGAAAAATAACGGTGTTCATTTATTCCCACCACATGTCATTGGCTTTAATGCGAAAATACACCAAGAAGAGGAAAATTATAAGACCGGGAGTTACACGATTTGCTTCCACATTTCTTACTTTGCAAAGTTTACTTGAAAAGAAGACACAATTAAGACACATGTTTTTTAGTGAGAAATGGGAAAATTGTAGCTTAGCAAAGACGAAGAAAGGGTCAGAGGTTAAAAATTTGGTGATTGCCGACAAAACTTGGGCGGGTATGGTAACATGCCTATGTGTTTTTGAACCTTTAGTCAAAGTCTTGAGGATGGTAGATGCTAATTGGAAGCCTTCCATGGGTTTCCAATATGGTGAGCTTAAGAAGGCAAAAGAACAAATCAGAGAAATTTTCAACAATAATTTCAAAAAATATAATCCCATCTTGGAAGTCATAGAAACTAAGATGGAAGGTAGACTTGATACATGCTTACACTTGGCGGCTTATTATTTGAACCCGTTTTATCTTTTTAACGATATAAACATCCAACATTATGAAAATGCAAATGATGTGGTTGTTGAAGTTGTTGAGCAATTGTATCATGAAGATTATGAGTTGCAAGGTACAATATGTAATGTGGAGTTGCCAATTTACAGAAATAAAGAAGGGAAGTTTGGTCGGACAGTTGCACTTAAATCATGTGAGGTGAACGATTCTACATCCAGGTAATGCATTTCATATTTGATAACTTTACGTGTTTACATTTTACAGGCTATGCCATTTGATATTTCATATGTGAATGCTACTTCCATTTAATATACGTGTACTTGTAGCAAATTGGTAGGCAAGCTATGGTGCCTCAACTCCTAATTTGAGAAAAGTTGCAATTAGGATACTTTCTTTAACCACCGCCTCATCGAGTTGCGAAAGAAACTGGAGCACATTTAAAGCGGTTAGTGACTTTTAGTGTTTAGTAATCTATTTTTTTTGAAGTTATATTTTTACTTAAACTATTTGTTGGCTTATTTTTTAATTTGTAGATTCATACGAAAAAGAGAAATAGGCTCGAGGTGGAAAAAGTGAATAGTCTTGTCTACGTAAATTCAATGCTAATTTAATGAATAAAAACGAAAAAAGAAAGGAACGAGTAGGTCGTGATGTACTTGTATCGCATGATGATGTTGCAAGTGGGGCGCAAGATTGGATTATTGATGAAGGATTGACTTATGAGGCGATTGGTGAGGCTTTGGGTGTGGATGAAGTTAATTAACCTCGAAGAAGTAGTAGAAGGACACGGGAACTTTTTGAAGATGATTTCGAGTCGGCGAGTGAGGAGGAACTAGTTGAAGAGGTTGAGTATGAGTCGGATGGAGTTGGAATTCTTGAACAACATTATGAACCTGATGAGAACTTCAACATTGATGAAGATTGATCAAGATTCAAGAATGACATGCTCTATTATTACCGTTTGTAACTTTGTATCATGTATTTGCTATTTGATGTTAACGTTGATGCTTTTTGATGTTTTTTGATGTTTAAAATTGCTACTTATGTTTATTTAAGTTTCATACAAAGGCAATTTGTATTGATTCAAGCATATAAGCAACTTACATACACTTTTGAAACATATATTACAACATTATATTTATAAATCTATATTAAAAACTCAAAAGTCAACAAAAGTCAACATCCGAGTTCTCCTCCGAGTTCTCCCCGAGTCGCCGATTACTCCTCAAAAACCTCCAACCGAGTTCTCCCCGAGTCGCGAGTTTTAAAACCTTGACCCTAACCCTCCGTCCCGCCCATATAAGCTTTTGATAATTTTTACCCAAATATCATTTTCCTCAAGTCGGAACCGCCACCACCACTTGCCCAATAGAGCCAAGTTTTTGGCTTTAAGTGACCCAATATTAAGGTCCCCCCCCCCCCCCCCGGTCATAAGGTAGAACGGTTTTTTCTCATTTCACCCAAGATAGATGTGATGACCCGGAAATTTCTGACCAAATTTAAACTTAATCTTTGTATGATTAACATTTTCGACACGATAAGCAAAGTCTGTAAAACTGAATCTCAAAATTTTTGAATTACTTTTATATATTTAAATACCCTTCGGTTGTTTTCGACGATTCGCGAACAATTATATGTAAATAGATACATATATACTATAACATGAAAAGGTAACAATGTATTAATTGTTTGATACCGTACATTAAACTTATTGGTTTAAATATCTATTTGAATGTATATGATAAGTTGAAATATTTATTATTAAAATTTATTTATAAATAACTTCCAATGTGTATTTAAAAACTGATTTATGTATATTAAAAAGATATATACATATATATAATAAACGATAGTAACATTCGTTTATTGATTCAATTGATATTAAGATAAGTTAACTAAAGCGTTTAAGATGAACCAGTTAAACACTAATTTGTTACAGTGTTTTCAAATTGCCACATTACTCAAAATGCTACAGTGTTTTTGAAAATCACTATTTGCTACAGTGAAATTGACTTTGCTACAGTGAATTGCTACAGTAAAAATTGACTTTGCTACAGTAACTTTGCTACAGTGGTATATTTTATGGATGATTTAAGACTATATTTTGACAAAGGTACGATTCACGAAACGTAAAGTACAAGTTTTCTCAGCGTACGAAAGGGCGTTCGAAAAACCGGAACCGGGACATAAGTCGAGTGACAACGTACGACTTATCGGAACAAAAATTACAAGTCAACTATGCACGTGAATTTAATATAATATATAATTAATTAATTTAAATTATATATATTATATTTATATTTATTTTATATTATGTCGACAAGCTAGGAGCCAAAACAATGTGAGCTGTCCCTGGTCCTCATGCGAGTCGCATGGCCAGAAGGCCATTTCCATGCGAGTCGCATGACTCCAGATTTCAGGCCACATCTATAAATTTCAGTGTTTTCGCTCGATTTAAATCACACACATACACAAATATATATATACTCCGTAATATTATTTATTATTTATTATTATTATTATTATTATTATTATTATTATTATTATTATTATTATTAATAAGATTATTATTAATCTTATTATTTTTATTTTTATTTTTAGTGTTATTATTTTTGCGATACAAAAATAATAATGTACAAAAAATATTACGACGGAGTGCTGTCCAAGTAATTTTCAAAACGAGTTTCCGAGCGAGCTAGAGCTAAGGAAAATATGGGTTATTGCCAAGGAAATTATGGGTAATGTTCGGGGTTATTTTTGGGAATCAAACCTCGTGTGTATCATCTCGGATGCGTCTACGTGCTTTCCTGCAATATTGTATATCAATATTAAACAGTGAGTTTCATATGATCCCTTTTACTCATCATATTTTTGGGCTGAGAATACATGCGACTGTTTATAAATACTGAAAATACTCGATTTATATGCGTGAGTTTCATATGATCCCTTTTACTCAATATATTTTTGGGCTGAGAATACATGCGACTGTTTATAAATACTGAAAATACTAGATTTATATGCGTGAGTTTCATAAGATCCCTTTTACTCTCTATATTTTTGGGCTGAGAATACATGCAAATGCTTTATTAACCGATATACAATATTTATATGCGTGAGTTTCATTTGCTCCCTTTTTAATTGCTTTTGCAATCTATATTTTTGGGCTGAGAATACATGCACTTTATTTTAAACGCAATGGATACAAGTACATATTAAATTCTACACCGAGTTTGAACCGAAAATCCCTTAGCTTTGGTAACTAGTAACTGCCGGTTATAAGAACTGGTGGGCGCGAGTAGTAGTATATGGATCCATAGGGCTTGATATCCCCGTCCGAGCTAGAGCACTAGCCTTTTAACGGACGTATGCTATTTGAGAAGCGTACACGTTGGTTTGCGTGTATTATTAAGATGATTATACAAAGGGTACAAATTATATATACGTTAAAGTTTAGTTACCAGGGTGCTCAACTTTGTAGAACCGATTGATAAACGTTTCGGATGAAACAACTGAAATCTTGTGATCCACCTTTTATTTAAAACATAATGATAAACGTTTTGAATAAAACAACTGAACTTTTGTAATCCACATTGATATACGGATTATGTGTAATATTAAAACTATGAACTCACCAACCTTTGTGTTGACACTTGAAGCATGTTTATTCTCAGGTTTCTAGAAGTCTTCCGCTGTTTGCTCATACGTGATACAAGTTATGTGCTTGGAGTCATACATGCTATATACAAGAAACTTGCATTCATCAAACCATTACCATGTATCTTATTTTGACTGTATTGTCAACAGATGTATTATTGTAAACCATTTAAATGGTGATTGTCTATACGTAGGAATCATCAGATGTAAAAAAACCTGGAATTTATATATTCATTTATGAAATACCTTTTCAAACGAATGCAATGTTACAAAACGTATCACATAGAGGTCAAATACCTCGCAATGAAATCAATGAATGACGTGTTCGTCCATATGGATTTGGAGCGATCGTCACAATAGATTTGAAATCTCCCCCGACCCGCCCCAACCCAAAAGAACATACGTCTCAAACCTTCAAGCATGTTGATGACACACGATGGGGCACGGAATAGGGAGAAAGCGTACAATGGAAGACTACTCAAGACCATTTTGATTAGGGTAAGCCGATCACCGAATGACACCAATTTTGCTTTCCAATCCGATAACCTAGAGTGGACCTTTTCTATGACCGTTTTCCAAGCACGAAGATTATTCATCTTTTCTTCAATCGGGAGTTCGCGGTAGGTAAAAAGGAAACAACCAACTCGACAATTGAGGAGACTTGCCATTTCGGCAATTGCATTACTTTGAACACTAATGCCATACAAGCAACTTTTTGAGAAATTCACTTTTAGGCCTGAAAAGATTTCAAAGCACTTTAGAAGTTTGAAAAGGTTGATCACATTTCTCCGGTTCCACTCACCAAAGAAAATCGTATCATCGGCATATTGGAGGTTGGATATTGAAAGGACCCGTCCTAATCCATATGGTCGAATACATTACAATTTATTACATCGCGAGGTACTTGACCTCTATATGATACATTTTACAAACATTGCACTCGTTTTTAAAAGACAAACTTTTAATACATCGAAAGTTGACGGCATGCATACCATTTCATAATATATCCAACTATAATTGACTTAATAATAATCTTGATGAACTCAACGACTCGAATGCAACGTCTTTTGAAATATGTCATGAATGACTCCAAGTAATATCTCTAAAATGAGCAAATGCACAGCAGAAGATTTCTTTCATACCTGAGAATAAACATGCTTTAAAGTGTCAACCAAAAGGTTGGTGAGTTCATTAGTTTAACATAAATAATCATTTCCATCATTTTAATAGACCACAAGAATTTCATTTCCAGTTCTCATAAATATACGTCCCATGCATAGAGACAAAAATCATTCATATGAATTGAACACCTGGTAACCGACATTAACAAGATGCATATAAGAATATCCCCTATCATTCCAGGACATCCATCGGACATGATAAAACAACATCGAAGTACTAAAGCATCCACTACAACGGATGGGGTTCGTTAGGCCCAATAGATCTATCTTTAGGATTCGGGTCAATTAGTAGACTGGTTTACTAATTCTTGGGTTACCAAGTAAAAGGGGCATATTCGGCTTCGATCATTCAACTATATAATGTAGTTTCGATTACTTGTGTCTATTTCGTAAAACAGTTATAAAAGTTGCGCATGTATTCTCAGCCCAAAAATATAAAGGGTAAAAAGGTAAATGAAACTCACCTAATGTATTTTGTAGTAAAAATACATATGACTATATTGAACAATGCATGGTTGGCCTCAGATTCACGAACCTATATCATTTATATATATATATATATATATATATATATATATATATATATATATATATATATATATATATATATATATATATATATATATATATATATATATATATATATATATATATATATATATATATATATATATATATATATATATTAACACATATAATTGAAATTGAACAACTTAATATATATTTATTAGTGATATCATCTTTATATTAATAACTTATATGTTTCATAAATATATTCATTTTATGTATAAAAATATAGTTATGTTTTATGTGTTTAGTATAGTTTTATATAACTAATGGTTATTTGATAAAATAATATTAATAATTAGTAAGTAAGAAGTTGTATCTTTTTATGATAATAATAATACTAATAATAATAATTATGATAATAATAACAAAAATAATAATTTTAAAATAATAATATTGTTAATAAAAATGAAAATACTTAAAATACTAATAATAATGATAGTACCGATAATAATAATAATATTAGTTATGTTAATGATAATGATAATAATACTTATAACGTTAATATTCGTGATAATAATAATTAACACAATAATACTCACATAACCAATAATAATAGCAATAATAATAATAATAATAATAATAATAATAATAATAATAATAATAATAATAATAATAATAATAATAATAATAATAATAAATATAAAGGGTTACAACCTTTGAAGAGAAGCAAAAAAAAAACACCGCTGCTGAGACTCGAACCCACGACCTCTCGAAACTCGAAAACACTCTTTAACCATCCTTCTGCCTTTACTATTCTGATTAAAATCGTATTTCACTTAACTTAAATATGTTCTTTCTAAATTCACTTCTTCTTCTTCTACTGCTAAAATGGTCGACCAGAGGCATTCCATAATTCATCAAACGGGTTTTTAAATAAGAGTTAAGAGATTGAAATTTCATTTTAACGTCCTATTTTGTAAAACTCATCCAACAGACACACGAAATAAAAAAAAATAAAAAAATTTAAAAGGAGCAGCAGCTCTTCGTCGCTGATAAAGAAAAAATATGATTTCAACTTGTGAATCGTTTTAGCTTATACTTATAACATGAAATATATAGTAAATGATTTCTTGAAACTATCTGAACCGTCAATTTTACAGGAAACATAAAACAATTCACGAATTTTGTGATGAACACAAGTTTGACTTTTTTGAAATAACGGTTTGACTCTTCAAATTAACAATTAATTTGTGGAATTAGAGGCTGGAAATTTACAGGTAGATCAATTAAACGACTCTTATCACCTCTGCATTTATAGATTTTGCTGAGTGATCCTAAATTGATCTATTGATAAAAAGATTGATACGTACAGGGGAAAAGAAGAAAGAAAGGAAAAAAAATAATAATCTGTTTTTAATCTTGCAGCTCTCAAGGAACGATATACCTAGAGGGATTAAATGATTGATACAGAAGTAAAAAAAAATTGATAGATATTGTATGTAGGGTTCGACAAGAAGTCACAGAGCAGAAAAAAACAGAAGAGGGAAACATATATCAGATTGTAAAGTATATACGCATTTTTTTATATTTTTACATTTAATATATATAATAATAATAATATTAATAATAATAATACTAGTTAATAATAATTATATCAATAATAATAATACTATTAATATTAATAATAATAATAACAATAAATAATAATAATAATAATAATAATACTGATAATGATAATGATAGTTATAAATATGATATTATTTATGATAATAATAATAATATATTGTATTATTTATAATAATAATGATATCATAAAAAAATATAATGATTTTCAGTGATAATGATAATAAAAATTCTAAAATAATAATAATTATAATGTAACAAATTTCATGTATCAATTTTATATCTATGTATTATCATTTTAATAATATTAATAATACTGATATTAATACTAATATTAATATTTATATCTTAATGAAAGTATATATATTAACTATATTTTAACTTGTATTTACATATATTAATATTACTTTTTATTAGTTATGTAATATCATAATATATAATATCATACATTGAATATTTAATATTTATATATATATATATATATATATATATATATATATATATATATATATATATATATATACATACAATCAATAATTATGTACTTCAATCATTTGTATGAATATATATATATATATATATATATATATATATATATATATATATATATATATATATATATATATATATATATATATAGATACTTCAACAACTACACATTTAATTATGTTTTAAATATCTAGTAAATAAATGTATTAATTATATATATATTGAACAAATAATCTCAGGGTATAACATTATACATTAAATACTTTGTTAACATTGACAAATTATATTCGAATTCATTTATTTTCAATATACTCTATATATTTAAAATAACAAGTTTTAGTTGTTTTAAATTATCTTTAATCACAAAATAGTTCATTAATATATCTCATTTATTATATGTAGTTATTTACATATATAATCATTTATATATATATATATATATATATATATATACATTTGTATTTACAATTCAAAGGTTCGTGAATCGTCGGTAATAGTCAAGGTCACTTGATTTCATAAAACTGTTCAAAAATTTTGAGATTTAATATTACAGACTTTACTTATCGTGTCGAAATCATATAAAGATTTGATTTAAATTTGGTTAGAAATTTTCGGGTCGTCACAGTACCTACCCGTTAAAGAAATTTCGTCCCGAAATTTGAGTGAGGTGGTCATGGATAACAATAAAAATGTTTTCATGACGAATATGAGTTGATAAATAGAGTTTTATCACCATTGAATAATTTGGATAAAACGATTCGATTACTCGAAGCGTACGAGTGAAGCTATCACAAAAGATGGAGATAAGGTAATAGATATTCGTCTTTACTTTTGATGTAGTCATGGTTGAATTCCGAAATTCAAGGGATTTAAAGAAAATCTTCTAAATCTAAAAGATTTGATTCCTCGGCGAATAAGGAAATTAAGATCTCTATAATTAAATACGGTGATCTGCCTCGATTACTCTGTCTGATATTTCCATTATAAATTAAACTCTTCCGTTCCATTATTCTCACCATTCCTATAATTTATTTCTTAGTTCATACATCCAAAAGATTGTGAAAATGCTTAATCCAGTTCTAATCCTTGATATTTTCTAATTATCATTCCTGTCATCCTTCTTTTCAATCTTCCACCAGAAGAATCTGTTTACTTTTACTATTACCTTGGGGTGATACTATTCTTAATTCTACCATGTCTCTATATTGCTATTCGTATTAATATCCACGGTTTGTAACCTCCGTGTTGTTATTGGGCTTTATATTTTCTCTTATATTTTGGAGCTCTTTGCCTTTTTATTATCTTCTCGATCTCTAATAAAGCGAGTAATGGTCCAGAATTCGTAAGTATAGAGTTTCGAATGAACATGACTAATGTTCTAAGAAATAAACGGTAATAGCACAATTTGACTTGTCAGATTACCAGAATTCAAGGGAAAAGATAGGACTATCAAGAAAATATGTTCTTGATATATTTATAGATTAGATAGAATGTAAGAGTCGTGTAACATGGTACATGATGATGTTATGATTCTGTGAATCGTCACATTCCATTAGAAATTCAGCATGACTTACTGTAATATAATCACGTTGATCAAGTGTCATTATATTATACTAACTCATGCATCAATTTCCATCACTACTTCAAAAACATTCATACTTCAAACTCGAAAGTTTCAGATTTTAGAAACTAAACAATTTCCTTTATGATGTAACACAGATAGCGCAGAGAGATAATTAATATCGAATGAGAATATTTATGAAGATATCTTCAGAAATATTGAGGATGTTTATAATGAAAGATACCATGATAACTAATAATTTTAGAACCAAAGTGTGATGAAGATATTCATTCACAATGATTTGAAATGATTAAGAAGCAAGGTAATCGCCAAAGATTTCATCAGAAACATAATCATCAAGATTCTTTATGTACAAATTTAGTTCTTATGATTTATTCAGAGTCACCTTCATGGTTTGCTCAATTCTTTATTATCAAACTTTTGACTGTTAAGATAGTCTCCAGTTTTCACTGCTTCATCAGCTTTTTCAAAACTCGGGAAAACTGATTCATAGGCTAGAGCGCTTTTCGAAAATTCAGAATTGAAGTTCGTAAATCCAGGAGATAGGAGTTATATATATATATATATATATATATATATATATATATATATATATATATATATATATATATATATATATATATATATATATATATATATATATATATATATATATATATAATTGTTGTCGTAGAATCGTTGAGAAATTTCGAGATTATCGATTGATGCCTCCCAGTATTTGGTATGGTAATTATCGTTACAAGATGCCGATGAGTTCATGATAAGACTTTAATAGATGAATATAGTGATTTATCGGAGAGATTTAAGCCGCGGAGCGACGAGGTTACTAATACGTCTATAGTTATAAAGGTGGAATATAAAAGGCTCTCCGATAACAATAAAAGAGCATACATATAAATCAAGGTGATAATAAGGTTGTTTCGAATGAAAAGTCAAAGTTGGCTTGCTGGAGCTGTGACAAAATTTGCTACCTTGAAAAGGAATTGTGAAGTTATTTTGGGTATTAATAATGCTAAAGGAGCTAACACAGATACGGGTTAAACGTTTTACTCAGGTTTCGAGTATTTTCAGGTGCATAACTATATGCATCAATCTTTTCTTCCGTAGATGAATTGCGGTTGGTTCATCCTCTCGTTTGAGGTGTTTTCAAGAATCATGAAAGGTTTGAACGCAGATTGTAATCATCAAGATACAAATGAAGTTTAGGATGAAATCAAGTGGCAAACTTGAAGAAATTTTTAGTTTCATATGTTATAATCAATATTTTAATTCATTTTAATTGTCCAACATTATTAGTCCACAGTCGATAGTTCACAGTTAACAGTCCAATAAATTCATATATAATATTCGAATTAATTAATACGTATCGTGTCCCGTGTACATGTCTCAGACTCGATCACAACTCAAAGTATATATATTATTTAAGAATCAACCTCAACCCTGTATAGCTAACTCTATCATTACTGCATATAGAGTGTCTATGGTTATTCCAAATAATATATATAGATGCGTCGATATGATATGTCAAAACCTTGTATACGTGTTCCGATATTTAAAATACGTAAATAACAATATTTAAATGACAATAAATAAAGTACGTAAAATAAATAACAGAAATTAAATGACGATAAATAAAATTGTGAGAATTAAAATTGCAATAATTAAATTGCGATACATAAAATGTAATACGGAATTAACAGTTAGCTAGGAACAGTTAGCTAGGATTTTGTTAGCGTGGATTCTTAACAAAATTTTCTCATGGTTAATTTGTTTGTTTCTAACAAATTTTATTTTTTGTCCAATGTTTTCTTCATTATGCCACTTGTTGAATTCTGATAGATCAAAATTCAAATATGAAATTGAATGAAAATGGTTATTCTGCGGTGAACGGATTCGTATCTCTATAGATGTAAGTAGGATAGTAAATGAATGTTGAATCAGATTTGAAGAATGTACAGTGTAACTTATTAATGTGAAATCTAAATATTTCTCTGGTATTACCTACCCGTTAAAATATTCTCATCATTAACAGTTTATACGATAGAGTTTTTAATTACAATCTTTATGAAAATATACTTTCATATATATTTTCTTCAGATGTAATCATGGATTTAATGAGTTAATATAATATTAATCTTATTTGCTTTTCGGTTTGAGCTAAAATAGCTAATCTCTAAGACTTTAGAGATTACATAATCGCCATGTTCCGTGAAAATAAATGATATAGAACGATTCGTAGAACGAAAATTAATCGATGTAGAACAATGTGTAAAACGAAGATTATGCTCGAGGTACAGAATGAGATGTTGAGGCATGGATTGTTGATGGTACTGGTGCTGTTACTGATGGTATTGTTGGTGCCTGTGATGTTGCTAAAGCTGGTAAATTTTGCACCATATTATCCCAATTGTTTACTTGAGCGCGAAGTCCGCTAACTTCTTCTATTATTCCGGGATGATTGTCGGTCAGAACGAGCGGATGAATAAGGTTTAAAATTATGGATAGAATATAATCGTGTCGAATTACTCTGGAAATGAGGCTGAAAATGGTGTTTCGGATAGATTCGCCGGTAAGTGCTTCAGGTTCTTCGCCAAGAGGGCAATTTGGTTGGTGAAAAGGATCGCCTTCTTCGCGTCTCCATTGATTAAGTCGACTACGAACCCATCAGATGAATTGGGGATGGCTGATTGATTGATTCATTCTGGTGACACTGTTTTCGGAGCTTATGTGAATATCCATGTCGGAATAGCTATCGGAATAACTATCGGAATAGCTATCGAAATCTGAGGGACTCGAACTGGTTGAGGGATTCATCTTGTACGATCAGATGAAGGATTTTTGATAAGAAATAGATTATACGATGTAGATTAGTACCCTGCAATACATAATTACATATACATATATAATACTAAAATCCTATAAGTTACGGAGGAATCTACGGAAGCTGTCAGGCAAAGGTAACAATAACAGATACGCTAAGATATGAATTTATCTATACAATGTCTATGCAATAGAGGCAGTAAGACATGTCTAGACTAAGAATGATAAGCAGGTAATTTCCTAAGGATGATAAGCAGATGATTTCCGACTAGAAATGATAAGCAAAACTTTTGACATGCAGACACGGTCGAAGTCCAGACTCACTAATGCATCTAAACAACTATCAGTTAGACACACTAATGCAAGACCTGGTTCGCTAAGACCACCACTCTGATACCAACTGAAAGGACCCGTCCTAATCCATCTGGATGAATACATTATAATTGATTACATCGCGAGGTACTTGACCTCTATATGATACATTTTACAAACATTGCATTCATTTTTAAAAGGCAAACTTTCAATACATCGAAAGTTGATGGCATGCATACCATTTCATAATATATCCAACTATAATTGACTTAATAATAATCTTGATGAACTCAACGACTCGAATGCAACATCTTTTGAATTATTTCATGAATGACTCCAAGTAATATCTCTAAAATGAGCAAATGCACAACAGAAGATTTCTTTCATACTTGAGAATAAACATGTTTTAAAGTGTCAATCAAAAGATTGGTGAGTTCATTAGTTTAACATAAATAATCATTTCCATCATTTTAATAGACCACAAGAATTTCATTTTCAGTTCTCATAAATATATGTCCCATGCATAGAGACAAAAATCATTCATATAGATTGAACACCTGGTAACCGACATTAACAAGATGCATATAAGAATATCCCTTAACATTCCGGGACATCCATTGGACATGATAAAACAACATCGAAGTACTAAAGCATCCGCTACAATGGATGGGGTTCGTTAGGCCCAATAGATCTATCTTTAGGATTCACGTCAATTAGTAGACTGGTTCACAAATTCTTAGGTTACCAAGTAAAAGGGGCATATTCGGCTTCGATCATTCAACCATATAATGTAGTTTCGATTACTTGTGTCAATTTCGTAAAACAGTTATAAAAGTTGCGCATGTATTCTCAGCCCGAAAAGATAAAGGATAAAAAGGCAAATGAAACTCACCTAATGTATTTTGTAGTAAAAATACATATGACTATATTGAACAATGCATGGTTGGCCTCAGATTCACGAACCTATATCATTTATATATATATATATATATTAACACATATAATTGAAATTGAACAACTTCATATATATTTATTAGTGATATCATCTTTATATTAATAACTTATATGTTTCATAAATATATTCATTTTATGTATAAAAATATAGTTATGTTTTATGTGTTTAGTATAGTTTTATATAACTAATGGTTATTTGATAAAATAATATTAATAATTAGTAAGTAAGAAGTTGTATCTTTTTATGATAATAATAATAATACTAATAATAATAATTATGATAATAATAACAAAAATAATAATTTTAAAAATAATAATATTGTTAATAAAAATGAAAATATTTAAAATACTAATAATAATGATAATACCGATAATAATAATAATATTAGTTATGTTAATGATAATGATAATAATACTTATAACATTAATATTCGTGATAATAATAATTAACACAATAATACTCACATAACCAATAATAATAATAATAATAATAATAATAATAATAATAATAATAATAATAATAATAATAATAATAATAATAATAATAATAATAATAATAATAATAATAATAATAATAATAATAATGATAATAATAATGATACTAATAACATTAATAATAATAATAATAAATATAAAGGGTTACAACCTTTGAAGAGAAGCTAAAAAAAACACCGCTGCTGAGACTCGAACCCACGACCTCTCGAAACTCAACAACACTCTTTAACCATCCTTCTGCATTTACTATTCTGATTAAAATCGTATTTCACTTAACTTAAATCTGTTCTTTCTAAATTCACTTCTTCTTCTTCTACTGCTAAAATGGTCGACCAGAGGCATTCCATAATTCATCAAACGGGTTTTTAAATAAGAGTTAAGAGATTGAAATTTCATTGTAACGTCCTATTTTGTAAAATTCATCCAACAGACACACGAAATAAAAAAATAAAAAAATTTAAAAGGAGCAGCAGCTCTTCATCGCTGATTAAAAAAAATATGATTTCAACTTGTGAATCGTTTTAGCTTATACTTATAACATGAAATATATAGTAAATGATTTCTTGAAACTATCTAAACCGTCAATTTAATAAGAAACATAAAACAATTCACGAATTTTGTGATGAACACAAGTTTGACTTTTTTGAAATAACGATTTGACTCTTCAAATTAACAATTAATTTGTGGAATTAGAGGCTGAAAATTTATAGGTAGATCAATTGAACGACTCTTATCACCTCTGCATTTATAGATTTTGCTGAGTGATCCTAAATTGATCTATTGATAAAAAGATTGATACGTACAGGGGAAAAGAAGAAAGAAAGGAAAAAAATAATAATCTATTTTTAATCTTGCAGCTCTCAAGGAATGATATACCTAGAGGGATTAAATGATTGATACAGAAGTAAAAAAAAATTGATAGATATTGTATGTAGGGTTCGACAAGAAGTCACGGAGCAGAAAAAAACAGAAGAGGGAAACATATATCAGATTGTAAAGTATATACGCATTTTTTTTATATTTTTACATTTAATATATATAATAATAATAATATTAATAATAATAATACTATTTAATAATAATTATATCAATAATAATAATAATACTATTAATCTTAATAATAATACTAATAATAAATAATAATAATAATAATACTGATAATGATAATGATAGTTATAAATATGATATTATTTATGATAATAATAATATATTTTATTATTTATAATAATAATGATATCCTAAAAAATATAATGATTTTTAGTGATAATGATAATAAAAATTCTAAAATAATAATAATTATAATGTAACAAATTTCATGTATCAATTTTATATCTATGTATTATCATTTTAATAATATTAATAATACTGATATTAATACTAATATTAATATTTATATCTTAATGAAAGTATATATATTAACTATATTTTAACTTGTATTTACATATATTAATATTACTTTTTATTAGTTATGTAATATCATAATATATAATATCATACATTGAATATTTAATATTTATATATATATATATATATATATATAGCAATATACATACAATCAATAATTATGTACTCCAATCATTTGTATGAATATATATATATATATATATATATATATATATCTAGATACTTCAACAACTACACATTTAATTATGTTTTAAATATCTAGTAAATAAATGTATTAATTATATATATATATATATATATATTGAACAAATAATCTCAGGGTATAACATTATACATTAAATACTTTGTTAACGTTGACAAATTATATTCGAATTCATTTATTTTCAATATATTCTATATATTTAAAATAACAAGTTTTAGTTGTTTTAAATTATCTTTAATCACAAAATAGTTCATTAATATATCTCATTTATTATATGTAGTTATTTACATATATAATCATTTATATATATATATACATTTGTATTTAAAATTTAAAGGTTCGTGAATCGTCGATAATAGTCAAGGTCACTTGAATTCATAAAACAGTTCAAAAATTTCGAGACTTAATATTACAGACTTTGCTTATCGTGTCAAAATCATATAAAGATTTGATTTAAATTTGGTCGAAAATAAGTGTATTAACAATGAACTACATATGTAAAAATAAGACTACTAACTTAATGATTTCGAAACGAGACATATATGTAACGATTATCGTTGTAACGACATGTAACTGTATATATATCATACTAAGATATATTATATATCATAATATCATGATAATGTAACAATTTAGCATCTCTTTAGATATAATAAACATTGGGTTAACAACATTTAACAAAACCATTAACCTAAAGGTTTCAAAACAACATATACATGTAACGACTAACGATGACTTAACGACTCAGTTAAAATGTATTTACATGTAGTGTTTTAATATGTATTCATACACTTTTGAAAGACTTCAAGACACTTATCAAAGTACTTCTACTTAATAAAAATGCTTACAATTACATTCTCATTCATTTTTATCAACAATTCTACTAGTATGCACCAGTATTCGTACTCGTACAATATCTAGCTTCTAAATGTATTTACTATTAGTATATACACTCTAATGATCAGCTTTTAGCAGCCCATGTGAGTTACCTAACCATGTGGGAACCATCATTTAACATCTAGCATGAAATATCTCACAAAATTACAAACTAATGGAGACTATAATGCACCCCTAAATTCACGTGAAGCTAGACACACACAAACACTTTCATTTTGCAACTTACATGCATCAAACTACTCTCTCTCAAGTGTTCTTTCATTGTTCTAAGTGTTCTTCATCATCTTCATCAAAATCTAACTCAATCTAGTTCATAAATCCATACATAAACCAAGTTACAAAACAACTACTCAAGAACACACCAACAACACTTCCAAGTTTGCTAGCTTACTTCCAATCTTGCAAATCCAGTTTGAGTGATCATCCAACCTCAAGAAATATTTCTTATTTACAGTAAAATATCTTTCTAATATACGGTAATACTCATATTCAAACTTTGATTCATTTTCTATGACTTTAACAATCTTATTTCGAGTGGAAATCTTACTTGAATTTGTTTTCGTGTCATAATTTTGCTTCAAGAACTTTCAAGCCATCCAAGGATCCTTTGAAGATAGATCTATTTTTCTCATTTCCAATAGGTTTATCCACAAAACCTAAGGTAGTAATGATGTTCATAATATCATTCGATTCATATATATAAAACTACCTTATTCGAAGGTTTAAACTTGTAATCACTAGAACATAGTTTAGTTAATTCTAAACTTGTTCGCAAACAAAGGTTAATCCTTCTAACTTGACTTTTAAAATAAACTAAACACATGTTATATATCTATATGATATGCTAACTTAATGATTTAAAACCGGAAAACACGAAAAACACCGTAAAACCGGATATACGCCGTCGTAATAACACCGCGGGCTGTTTTGGGTTAGTTAATTAAAAACTATGATAAAATTTGATTTAAAAGTTGTTCTTCTGGGAAAATGATTTTTCTTATGAACATGAAACTATATTCAAAAATCATGGTTAAACTCAAAGTGAAAGTATGTTTTCCAAAATGGTCATCTAGACGTCGTTTTTTCGACTGAAATGGCTACCTTTACAAAAATGACTTGTAACCTATTTTTTTGACTACAAACTTATACTTTTTATGTTTATATTCACAAACTTAACTTCAATATGAAACCATAGCAACTTGAAACACTCAAAATGGATTTAAAACGAAGAAGTTATGGGTAAAACAAGATTGGATAATTTTTCTTGTTGTAGCTACGTGAAAATTGGTAACAAATCTATATTAATCATATCCTAGCTAACTTATATTGTATAATACATGTATTCTAATATATTATATAATCTTGGGATACCATAGATACGAATACAATGTTTTGACATATCATATCGACCCATCTATATATATATTTCGGAACAACCATAGACACTCTATATGCAGTAATGTTGGAGTTAGCTATACAGGGTTGAGGTTGATTCCAAAATATTATATACTTTGAGTTGTGATCTAGCCTAAGGCTTGTATACACGAGGTCGTGGATTGATTCGAGATAATAAATATTGCTTTATTTCTGTACATCTAACTGTGGACAACTAGTTGTAGGTTACTAACAAGGACAGCTGACTTAATAAACTTAAAACAGTAAAACGTATTAAAATGGTGTAAATATACTTTGAACATACTTTGATATATATGTACATATTTGTTATAGGTTCGTGAATCGACCAGTGGCCAAGTCTTACTTCCCGACGAAGTAAAAATCTGTGAAAGTGAGTTATAGTCCCACTTTTAAAATCTAATATTTTTAGGATGAGAATACATGCAGCTTTATAAATGTTTTACAAAATAGACACAAGTACATGAAACTACTTTCTATGGTTGAATGATCGAAGCCGTATATGCCCCTTTTTGCTTGGTAGCCTAAGAATTAGGGAACATCACTAATTTTGAGAATTAGTGCACGCCTAATTGACGCGAATCCTAAAGATAGATCTATTGGGCCTAACAAACCCCATCCAAAGTACCGGATGCTTTAGTACTTCGAGTTTTATATCATGTCTGATGGATGTCCCGGAATGATGGGGATATTCTTATATGCATCTTGTTAATGTCGGTTACCAGGTGTTCACCATATGAATGATTTTTATCTCTATGTATGGGATGTGTATTGAAATATGAAATCTTGTGGTCTATTATTACGATTTGATAAATATATAGGTTAAACCTATAACTCACCAACATTTTTGTTGACGTTTAAAGCATGTTTATTCTCAGGTGATTATTAAGAGCTTCCGCTGTTGCATGCTAATATATGGACAAGATTTGGAGTCAGCATGCTTGTATAATATTGTTTAAAACTGCATTCGAAATTTACTTTGTTGTAACAAATTAATATTGTAAACCAATATGTATTGGTAGTGTGTAAGTGTGATATTTTTATATTATCATTTTTGATAATCTAGGTGGTGTCCTTTTAACCTTTTCGATAAAATAAAGGTTATGGTTTGTTTTAAAAACGAATGCAGTCTTTGAAAAACGTCTCATATAGAGGTCAAAATCTCGCAACGAATTCAATTAATATGGAACGTTTATAATCAATATGAACGGGACATTTCAGTTGGTATCCGAGCGTTGGTCTTAGAGAACCAGAAATTTGCATTAGTATGTCTTATCGAGTTTGTTAGGATACATTAGTGAGTCTGGACTTCGACCGTGTTTTCTTTAAAAAAAACGATTGCTTAACACTTTTGTTGGAAACTATATATTATTAACATGTAAATATTATGTGATATATTAACCTCTTAATGTGTTTAATATTGTGTGATAGATGTCTACCACTAGTACAAATCCCTTCGACTCACCTAATAATAATGAAGAGTCGAATATACTTTGGGAAGATTTATAAATTCCCGAAGAGGAACCGAAAGAGGAGGAACCGGAAGAGGAGGAACCGGAAGAAGAGGAACCGGAAGAAGAGGAACCGGAAGAGGAGGAACCGAAAGAGGAGGAACCGAAAGAAGAAGAGGTTTCGGAGGAAGAAATATTGATACATACTGTAAATCGATTAAATAAAAGAAAATCCTCAACCAACGGACCAAAGTCAATAATGGTCAATGGTGTTTCCGCCGAGGAAGCAAAATATTGGGAAGATTACCAATTTTCCGATGAATCGGATCCCGATGAGGATTCCGATGAGGATTCCGATGATGTTATAGAAATTACCTCGACCCAATTTAATATGGCAAAATAAAATAATAAGGGAAAAGGTATAAAAATAGAGAAACCTGATTCCAACCCTGATGAACTTTATATGTATCGGCAATGTCCGTATTTCCTAAATTGTAACAATAACCCGGGAACCTCTAAACCACCAGATTTTTCTAAACCATTGTGGAAAACGACGGCTCGTATTAGAGGAGCATCATATATCCCTAGAAAATTAGGAAAATGAACCAAGTCCGAAGAAGAAGAAGAAGAAGAAGAAGAAGAAACCAGTGATTCAGATTAGAGGGTTGTAATTATGTTGTGTATTATATGTATTGTAGTGTGCTTGTACTTTTATGTTCTATGTAAAAATTGCTTGTATTGTTTGTTAATTATTTTTTTACGAATCTAATCCTTGTCTATTTTACAGTATAAAAACAAAATGGACGTTAAGGGTAGACAACCGAAAATTTTAGAAGACCTACCAGGAGATATGATTGAGGAAATCTTGTCTAGAGTCGATCAGAATTCATCAGCATAATTAATTATGGCAAAATTAACTTATCAAACGTTTGAAAGACTTTCCAGAAATGCCTTAGTTTATAAAATGCTTTCCTTTTGATAGGTGGGGTATATCACATTGGGAAGACCGTAAGTTACACCGTGTTTTCTTTAAAGCGTTAAATGCGGGGAACCCAAATGTAATTTTACGCTACAGGTTAAGAACCTATTTTGACTCAACATATCCCAACATAGGACTCCGATCTTTAGAAAGAGCTACTAACCTACAACATAAAGAAGCATGTTATGCTTACGGGTTAATAATGTTCGCTTCTCATCAAATTGAGAAAAAGAACATTGGGTTGCAACTTTTAAATAAAACGTTCCCACAAGTGACGGACTCGGTAGTTGAGATGAGAAACAAGGTTTTTAGATTGTTATGGGGCTGTTGGGCATTACGAAACCCTCGTCCTTTTGATGACATTACAACATGCTGCCTAGCCAATGGTCATAACGGTTACTTTCCACAAAACTAAGGATGGGAAGTCGTCTTAGTAAAACCAGAATGCATGACTTGTTTCTGGACTTATGAATTACGTGTCTTTATTTCTTTTGCTGAACAACTTGCGTATTAACTAGAATTGCCTTTATAGCTGCCGAGTAGTAATGTTATTATGTGCTATATTTCATCCTATATGTATAATAGCGGTATTGTAAGTTTGTAATATTTTGTATAAAGTTTGAACGCAAAATTTTATTGTAATAAGTTTTTCATATAGAAGCGTAGTAGTTGAGTTGTATAGTAGCTAGTAAGTATGAACTTAACGGGTAGGTACTACCCGAATTAAAACTATAAAATGCTAATATGAAGAAAAAGCTTTTATAAATAAGTTCATATAATGCTACGAAATACTATTGACTACTCTTAACTTCTATATGATTAACTCAATTCTTTTGGCTATTTTTGAAGGAAATGGCACCGGCAACTCGTCAGAACTTGAACATGAGTGAGGAAGACTTCCGTGTTTTCCTTGCAGCAAACATATCCGCAGTACAGGCTGCGATGCAAAATAACAATAACTTTGGATCTAGCAGTGGAACTAATTCCACAAGAAATCGTGTAGGATGCTCCTACAAATAATTCACTGCCTGCAAACCTTTGGAATTTGATGGAACCGAAGGACCAATTGGATTGAAATGGTGGACCGAGAAGGTTGAATCAGTGTTTTCCATAAATAAGTGTACTGAAGAGGACAAAGTTAAGTACGCTACGCATACCTTCACAGGTACGGCGTTAACATGGTGGAATACCTATCTCGAGCAGGTAGGACAAGATGCTGCTTACGCACTACCATGGTCAGCATTCAAGCAATTGATGAACGAGCAGTATCGTCCCAGAAACGAGGTCAATAAGCTCAAGGTAGAGCTTAGAGGATTACCAATGCAAGGTTTTGATATCACCACGTACGAACGACAATTCACAGAATTGTGCCTATTGTGTCCCAGAATGTTCGAAGACAAAGAAGAGAAGATCGACACATTTGTAAAAGGGTTACCGGAAAAATTCAAGAAGATGTGAGTTCACACGAGCCCGCCTCCATACAAAAGGCAAGTCGAATGGCTCACAAATTAGTGAACCAGATCGAAGGAAGGATTAAAGAGCGGGCGACCGAAGAGGCTAACATGAAACAAGTCAAGAGAAAGTGGGAGGAAAACAGTGACAAGAGTCACCAATACAACAACAACAACAACAACAATTACAACCACAATCGCAACAACTATCCCAACAACCGCAACATAAATCGCAACAACAACAATCGCAACCCCAACAACAACAACTACAACAAACGTCCCAACAACAACAATTACAATAATCGTCCCAACAACAATAACAACCGCAACAACAACAATAATCAGAAACATCAATGCCAAAGGTGTGAACAGAATCACCCGGGGTTCTGCACAACATTTTGCAACAGGTGTAAAATAAATGGTCATAGCATGACAAAGTGTGAGGTCTACGGACCAATGTATAACAGAACTAAAGGAACAAATAATGCCGGAACGAATAATGTCGGAACAAGTAGTGTCGGAGCAAGTACTGCCAACGTAGTCTGTTATAAATGTGGAAAACCGGGTCACATTATTAAAAATTTCCCAAATCAGGGGAATACTAATGGGCACGGCCGCGGGAGAGTTTTCAATATTAATACGGCAGAAGCGCAGGAAGACCCGGAGCTTATTAGGGGTACGTTTCTCATTGACAATAAATCTGTTTATGTTTTATTTGATTCGAGTGCGGATAGAAGCTATATGAGTAGAGATTTTTGTGCTAAACTAAGTTGCTCACCGACGCCCTTGGATAATAAATTTTTACTCGAATTAGCAAATGGTAAATTAATTACAGCAGATAATATATGTCGGAATCGAGAAATTAAACTGGTTAGCGAAACATTTAAGATTGACTTGATACCAGTAGAGTTAGGGAGTTTTGATGTGATAATCGGTATGGACTGGTTGAAAGAAGTGAAAGTAGAGATCGTTTGTTACAAAAATGCAATTCGCATTATACGAGAAAAAGGAAAACCCTTAATGGTGTACGGAGAAAAAAGCAACGCGAAGTTAAATCTTATTAGTAACCTGAAGGCACAAAAACTAATAAGAAAAGGTTACTATGCTGTGCTAGCACACGTCGAGAAAGTCAATTCCGAAGAAAAGAACATCAATATGTTCCTGTCGCAAAAGAATTTCCCGATGTATTTCCGAAAGAATTACCGGGACTACCTCCACACCGATCCATTGAATTTCAAATAGACCTTGTACCGGGAGCTGCACCAATAGCTCGTGCTCCATACAGACTCGCACCTAGCGAAATGAAGGAACTTAAGAGCCAATTACAAGAACTTTTAGAGCGTGGTTTCATTCGACCAAGCACATCACCGTGGGGAGCTCCTGTTTTGTTTGTCAAGAAGAAGGATGGTACATTTAGGTTATGTATCGACTACCGAGAGTTGAACAAACTTACCATCAAGAACCGCTACCCATTACCGAGAATCGATGACTTATTTGATCAACTACAAGGCTCGTCAGTTTATCCGAAGATTGATTTACGTTCTGGGTATCATCAAATGCGGGTGAAGAAGGATGATATTCCAAAGACTGCTTTTAGGACGCGTTATAGTCATTACGAGTTTATGGTTATGCCGTTTGGGTTGACTAACACACCAGCTTTGTTCATGAACCTCATGAACCGAGTGTGTGGACCATACCTTAATAAGTTTGTCATTGTTTTCATCGATGACATACTTATTTACTCAAAGAATGACCAAGAGCATGAAGAACATTTGAGAAAAGTGCTAGAGTTATTAAGAAAAGAAAAACTGTACGCTAAGTTTTCAAAGTGTGCATTTTGGTTGGAAGAAGTTCAATTCCTCGGTCATATAGTGAACAAAGAAGGTATTCAAGTGGATCCAGCAAAGATTGAAACCGTTAAAAAGTGGAAAATCCCAAAAACTCCGAAACACATACGCCAATTTTTAGGGCTAGCTGGTTATTACAGGAGATTCATCCAAGATTTTTTCAAAAAAGCAAAACCCTTGACTGCATTAACGCATAAAGGGAGGAAATTTGAATGGAAGGATGAACAAGAAAAAGCGTTTCAATTGTTGAAGAAAAAGTTAACTACGGCACCTATATTGTCATTACCTGAAGGGAATGATGATTTTGTGATATATTGTGACGCCTCAAAGCAAGGTCTCGGTTGTGTATTAATGCAACGAACGAAAGTAATTGCTTATGCGTCTAGACAATTGAAGATTCATGAGCAGAATTATACGACGCATGATTTGGAATTAGGCGCAGTTATTTTTGCATTAAAGACTTGGAGGCACTACTTATATGGGGTCAAAATTATTGTATATACCGACCACAAAAGTCTTCAACACATATTTAATCAGAAACAACTGAACATGAGGCAGCGTAGGTGGATTGAATTATTGAATGATTATGACTTTGAGATTCGTTACCACCCGGGGAAGTCAAATGTGGTAGCCGACGCCTTGAGCAGAAAGGACATAGAACTCATTCGAGTAAAAGCTATGAATATAATGATTCAGAATAACCTTACTACTCAAATAAAGGAGGCGCAACAAGGAGTTTTAAAAGAAGGAAATTTAAAGGATGAAATACCCAAAGGATCGGAGAAGCATCTTAATATTCGGGAAGACGGAACCCGGTATAGGTCTGAAAGAATTTGGGTACCAAAATTTGGAGATATGAGAGAAATGGTACTTAGAGAAGCTCATAAAACCAGATACTCAATACATCCTGGAACGGGTAAGATGTACAAAGATCTCAAGAAACATTTTTGGTGGCCAGGTATGAAAGCCGATGTTGCTAAATATGTAGGGGAATGTTTAACGTGTTCTAAGGTCAAAGCGGAGCATCAGAAACCATCAGGTCTACTTCAACAACCTGAAATCCCGGAATGGAAATGGAAAAACATTACCATGGATTTCATCACTAAATTGCCAAGGACTGCAAGTGGTTTTGATACTATTTGGGTAATAGTTGATCGTCTCACCAAATCAGCACACTTCCTGCCAATAAGAGAAGATGATAAGATGGAGAAGTTAGCACGTCTGTATTTGAAGGAAGTCGTCTCCAGACATGGAATACCAATCTCTATTATCTCTGATAGGGATGGCAGATTTATTTCAAGATTCTGGCAGACATTACAGCAAGCATTAGGAACTCGTCTAGATATGAGTAATGCTTATCATCCACAATCTGATGGGCAAAACGAAAGAACGATACAAACGCTTGAAGACATGCTACGAGCATGTGTTATTGATTTCGAAAACAGTTGAGATCGACATCTACCGTTAGCAGAATTTTCCTACTACAACAGCTACCATTCAAGCATTGAGATGGCGCCGTTAGAAGCACTATATGGTAGAAAATGCAGGTCTCCGATTTGTTGGAGTGAAGTGGGGGATAGACAGATTACAGTTCCGGAGATAATACAAGAAACTACCGAGAAGATCATCCAAATTCAACAACGGTTGAAAACCGCCCAAAGTAGACAAAAGAGCTACACTGACATTAAAAGAAAAGATATAGAATTTGAAATTGGAGAGATGGTCATGCTTAAAGTTGCACCTTGGGAAGGCGTTGTTCGATTTGGTAAACGGGGGAAATTAAATCCAAGGTATATTGGACCATTCAAGATTATTGATCGTGTCGAACCAGTTGCTTACCGACTTGAATTACCATAACAACTCGCGGCTATACATCACACTTTCTAGACGAAATCTAAATCAACGAAAAACTTCAATTCGTCGAAGAACCCGTCGAAATAATGGATCGTGAGGTTAAAAGACTTAAGCAAAACAAGATACCAATTGTTAAGGTTCGATGGAATGCTCGTAGAGGAGCCGAGTTCACCTGGGAACGAGAAGATCAGATGAAGAAGAAGTACCCACACATATTTCCAGAAGATACGCCAACACCTTCAACTGCTTAAAATTTCGGGACGAAATTTATTTAACGGGTAGGTACTGTAGTGACCCGAACTTTTCCATGTTTATATATATTAAATGAAATTGATATTTACATGATTAAGTATTTCCAACATGTTAAGCAATCAAACTTGTTAAGACTTGATTAATTGAAATAGGTTTCATATAGACAATTGACCACCCAAGTTGACCGGTGATTCACGAACGTTAAAACTTGTAAAAACTATATGATGACATATATATGGTTATATATATAGTTAACATGATATTATAATAAGTAAGTATCTCATTAGGTATTTTAACAATGAGTTATATACATAAAAATGAGACAATTGAATTAAGAAACTCGAAAACGATATATATAACGATTATCGTTATATCAACGTCTTACTAATTCCATATGAATCATTTTAAGATATTGTTACATTATATAATCATGATAAATGATAAGTAAATATATCATTAAGTGTATTAACAATGAACTACATATGTAAAAATAAGACTACTAACTTAATGATTTCGAAACGAGACATATATGTAACGATTATCGTTGTAACGGCATTTAACTGTATATATATATCATACTAAGATATATTATATATCATAATATCATGATAATGTAACAATTTAGAATCTCTTTAGATATAATAAACATTGGGTTAACAACATTTAACAAAACCGTTAACCTAAAGGTTTCAAAACAACATATACATGTAACGACTAACGATGACTTAACGACTCAGTTAAAATGTATTTACATGTAGTGTTTTAATATGTATTCATACACTTTTGAAAGACTTCAAGACACTTATCAAAGTACTTCTACTTAACAAAAATGCTTACAATTACATTCTCATTCATTTTCATCAACAATTCTACTCGTATGCACCCGTATTCGTACTCGTACAATACCTAGCTTCTAATTGTATTTACTATTGGTATATACACTCCAATTATCAGCTCTTAGCAGCCCATGTGAGTCACCTAACCATGTGGGAACCATCATTTAACATCTAGCATGAAATATCTCACAAAATTACAAACTAATGGAGACTATAATGCACCCCTAAATTTACGTAAAGCTAGACACACACAAACACTTTCATTTTGCAACTTACATGCATCAAACTACTCTCTCTCAAGTGTTCTTCCATTGTTCTAAGTTTTCTTCATCATCTTCATCAAAATCTAGCTCAATCTAGTTCATAAATCCATACATAAACCAAGTTACAAAACAACTACTCAAGAACAAACCAACAACACTTCCAAGTTTGTTAGCTTACTTCTAATCTTGCAAATCCACTTTGAGTGATCATCCAACCTTAAGAAATCTTTCTTATTTACAGTAAGATATCTTTCTAATATAAGGTAATACTCATATTCAAACTTTGATTCATTTTCTATGACTTTAACAATCTTATTTCGAGTTACTTGAATTTGTTTTCGTGTCATGATTTTGCTTCAAGAACTTTCAAGCCATCCAAGGATCCATTGAAGATAGATCTATTTTTCTCATTTCCAGTAGGTTTATCCACAAAACCTGAGGTAGTAATGATGTTCATAACATCATTCGATTCATATATATAAAACTACCTTATTCGAAGGTTTAAACTTGTAATCACTAGAACATAGTTTAGTTAATTCTAAACTTGTTCGCAAACAAAAGTTAATCCTTCTAACTTGACTTTTAAAATCAACTAAACACATGTTCTATATCTATATGATATGCTAACTTAATGATTTAAAACCAAAAAACACGAAAAACACCGTAAAACCGGATATACGCCGTCGTAGTAACACCGCGGGCTGTTTTGGGTTAGTTAATTAAAAACTATGATAAACTTTGATTTAAAAGTTGTTCTTCTGGGAAAATGATTTTTCTTATGAACATGAAACTATATCCAAAAATCATGGTTAAACCCAAAGTGGAAGTATGTTTTCCAAAATGGTCATCTAGACGTCGTTTTTTCGACTGAAATGGCTACCTTTACAAAAACGAATTGTAACCTATTTTTCTGACTATAAACTTATACTTTTTCTGTTTAGATTCATAAACTTAAGTTCAATATGAAACCATAGCAACTTGAAACACTCAAAACGGATTTAAAACGAAGAAGTTATGGGTAAAACAAGATTGAATAATTTTTCTTGTTGTAGCTACGTGAAAATTGGTAACAAATCTATATTAATCATATCCTAGCTAACTTATATTGTATTATAAATGTATTCTAATATATTATGTAATCTTGGGATACCATAGACACGAATACAATGTTTTGACATATCATATCGACCCATATATATATATATATATATATATATATATATATATATATATTTCGGAACAACCATAGACACTCTATATGCAGTAATGTTGGAGTTAGCTATACAGGGTTGAGGTTGATTCCAAAATATTATATACTTTGAGTTGTGATCTAGCCTAAGGCTTGTATACACGAGGTCGTGGATTGATTCGAGATAATAAATATTGCTTTATTTCTGTACATCTAACTGTGGACAACTAGTTGTAGGTTACTAACAAGGACAGCTGACTTAATAAACTTAAAACAGTAAAACGTATTAAAAATGGTGTAAATATATTTTGAACATACTTTGATATATATGTACATATTTGTTATAGGTTCGTGAATCGACCAGTGGCCAAGTCTTACTTCCCGACGAAGTAAAAAATCTGTGAAAGTGAGTTATAGTCCCACTTTTAAAATCTAATATTTTTGGGATGAGAATACATGCAGCTTTATAAATGTTTTACAAAATAGACACAAGTACATGAAACTACTTTCTATGGTTGAATGATCGAAGCCGAATATGCCCCTTTTTGCTTGGTAGCCTAAGAATTAGGGAACATCACTAATTTTGAGAATTAATGCACGCCTAATTGACGCGAATCCTAAAGATAGATCTATTGGGCCTAACAAACCCCATCCAAAGTACCGGATGCTTTAGTACTTCGAGTTTTATATCATGTCCGATGGATGTCTCGGAATGATGGGGATATTCTTATATGCATCTTGTTAATGTCGGTTACTAGGTGTTCACCATATGAATGATTTTTATCTCTATGTATGGGATGTGTATTGAAATATGAAATCTTGTGGTCTATTATTACGATTTGATAAATATATAGGTTAAACCTATAACTCACCAACATTTTTGTTGACATTTAAAGTATGTTTATTCTCAGGTGATTATTAAGAGCTTCCGCTGTTGCATGCTAATATATGGACAAGATTTGGAGTCAACATGGTTGTATAATATTATTTAAAACTGCATTCGAAATTTACTTTGTTGTAAGAAATTAATATTGTAAACCAATATGTATTGGTAGTGTGTAAGTGTGATATTTTTATATTATCATTTCTGATAATCTAGGTGGTGTCCTTTTAACCTTGTCGATAAAATAAAGGTTATGGTTTGTTTTAAAAACGAATGCAGTCTTTGAAAAACGTCTCATATAGAGGTCAAAACCTGGCAACAAAATTAATTAATATGGAACGTTTATAATCAATATGAACGGGACATTTCAACAGAAAAGAAAATCCAAATTTATGCTATCGAATGCTTTTTCGAAATCGACTTTGAAAATTAGGCATTTTTTCTTTTGATGTTTCGCTTCCGCAACCACTTCATTTGCAACTAGTATGCCATCCATTATGTAGCTTCCTTTTATGTAGGCACTCTGTTCCGCACCTATAATCCTATGAATAACTCTTTGAAGGCGAGTCGAGAGTATTTTTGATATGATCTTGTAATAACTCCCGATATGACTTATAGGTCGATAGTCACCTAAATTCAAAGGATCTTCTCTCTTGGGGACTAAGGTGAGGAATGAGGCATTACATCCTCTCGATATCATTCCATGGGTCCAGAACCAATCTATAGCTTTCTTTAAGTCGTCTTTTACAAGCTAAAAGAACTTCTTGTAGAAACTTAGGTTAAACCCGTCTGGACCCGGGGCTTTGGATGCATCACATACATTTATTGCGTTCCATATATCCAACTCCAGGAAGGAAGCTTTTAACATTTCTGAATCTTCCACACTTATCGAGTTAAAAGCAAGTGAACTCAGGCTGCTAAAATCGGGTTTATAAGTACCTGCCTGCTCGAAAACGTTGCTATAATATTTGAAGACCTCCTCTTTAATTTCATTTGAATTTTTCTCCCACTTTTCATTTATGTGCAGTCCTCTAATCTTTGTTTTGCTGACCTTTCGCTTAATTGTTGAGTGAAAAAAGGCCGTGTTGTCATCACCTTTTTCCACCCACTTCAATCGGGATTTTTGCCTCAACATATCAGCCTTCTCTTGTTCTTTTTGAAGCCATTTAGCTCTTGCTTTGACCCATTCTGCCCGATCAGATTCGGATATCGTACCCCTATCAGCTTGATTTTCAAGATCATGTGCCCTTTTTTTCCATGAATCAAGCTCTAGATCTAAGGTATCAAAAATATTTTTAGAACGACGACAGATACACATCCAATTATAAAATGATACGGTAATTAAACTCACAACCTAGTTTCTCTGATATCGTTAAGCCAAAGACCTTTTGATTACATACATGTTCATATAAATATAATGTTACATACAGGGGCGAATCTAGTTATAGACTCGTGGGCTCACGGGACACCACTAGTTTAAATTTTTTTTTTTTTTTTTGTAGAAATAACTTTTTAAATTTTATAGTATACCACTAAATTTAACTGTAGGACTCCATATCTTTTTCAAAATTTATTGTTTTTGTTTTAAATTGTATTGAATACTACTAAATTTAACTACTCGGACCCCATAAATTTTTCGAATTTGTAAATTTTTTAAAGTTAAACTACCTCTAAAATAACATTGAGATATAATTAGTACTGGAAAAAAATTTCGGGACTCCGTTAACATATATATACTCGTGAAATCGTCACTGGTTACTATATATCAAATACAATTATAAAATATCGAAAAATTGTGAAACAATACATACAGATAATCACTACTCATTACTCATTTACTCATACATTTGAAAAGAAAACAAGTAAATAATTTTAGATGTTAATGTTGTACTCTGCAAGGAAAAATAATAACTGAATAAATTTATTAAAATAACTGAATAAATTTATTAAAATATTAATTATTATTAAAAACTTCAAAATAACATTTCGTTTTTATATTCTTTCCATTCTCTTTTACTCTATATTCTTTGAAGATACGACGCACACGTATATGGAGTATGTAGGTATTAGTTTTTAATTTACTTTATAACACGTGTCAACACCAATTGAACATGCAAACCTGAAATTGAGAGGGTTAATCGTACCGTAATTATGAAGAAATCAAACTCAACCGCCACTAATATACAACCTAATAAACGACATCGTATTCACAGTACTGACTCACTACTATACATATACGCCATTCACTCTCACATAAGGTAATCACTCCCTGCATTTCACTTGATTTGTGTGTTGATGATTTTGCTGAACTCCTAATCGCAGTACGTACAATTATATTTCATGCATTCGTTTCTATACTTGATTTAACATGTAATACGATGTGATTTGATGTAATGTGATGATGATGATCAATTTTTACTAGGTTAATTTACAATTAGGGTTTATATATAGCGTAATGATGCTTATATTTCGAATGTCATCAAGTAAGACTACATACTGATTGATTGTGACATCTCAATTTTAGTTTCAATTTAGGTTTATCGATACAAAATTCATATTCGTATTTGTATTTTGTGCTGTTCGATTGCTCATTTACACAATAATTTAGTTTCAATCTAGGTCTATAGATACAAAATTTGGTATCCTTGAATTAGAGGACTTTGACCTGATAACAATAGTGGCAGGTTTAGAATTTGTTAGTTTAGGTGTAATTGTTTGATGACACTGTTGATATATTGATGCATTTTGCATTTTGACTGTTGCAGATTTAGTCAAAGAGTTAGAATTTGCAGGTGTTTGTTTTCTAAAGAGGAAAAAGGACTAAAGGTGAGATCAATTTTCAAAAATGAAATTTGGAAAAGAGTTTAAACAACAAAAGGTGCCAGAATGGACTGAAGCCTACATGAACTATAACAAACTCAAAAGAATATTACACGAAATCCAGAAATTTAAACTGTGTGAGGTACCTTCGACGCCGATTAGAACTTCACAGCAGCGTGTATCATTATACAAACCCTTTAGTGGTTTAGAAGTACGAAGTAGCTCTGAAGAAAGTTCGAGTGACCTTGAGGACCAAGTTATAGCTGTTGAAACTATACAGGAAAATGATCATAGACAAGTGTATAATACCAATTTTCTTGGGTCACCTAAAGAAGGAAGACAGAGTGAGATAATGTTCTTTGAGAAGCTTGATGAGGAGCTTAACAAGGTTAATACTTTTTATAGGGATAAGGTGGAGGAAGTAATTGGGGAAGCAGCTTCATTAAATAAGCAAATGAATGCGTTGATTGCATTGCGGATTAAAGTGAAACAGCCGGATACATTAGGTAAGTTGCATATGAAACTGTATTTGCCTGTATACAAAATAAGTTTTCTTTGATCATCATTTATCATATGCAAAACTGAAAGTAGAGTTTTATATTGCAGATAACAGACACATGGATGCAAATATTGACATTGACAGGATCAATACTCATGAAAATGGCGATTTTAATTTCACTGCCAATTTTGTAAATTCAGGCGGGTCCAGAAACAGGACGAATTCTGATAAGTATGAATCAGATCTGCTCGATGTTCTTGATCGTGTGAGGATTAACAATACTCTTGAAAGCCCGATGTCAACCATAAGAAGTGTACTCAATGATTCAAAAGATAGGGATTTGTGTTTTAAACAAGAGGAGCTAAAAGAAGTTGAAGGACGTCTGAAAGTTGTGTTTATTGAATTCTACCGCAAGCTTCATCTTCTAAAGCATTACAGGTGCTAAAAAGTTGATTTAAACTTCTATATGTATATATATGTCGTTAAAAATGTTCTATTCAATATGAAATTGAACCATGACAATGTTTCTTTTTGTTCATGGTTGGTACAGTTTTGTAAATCTCATGGCTTTTTCGAAGATAATGAAAAAATATGAAAAGGTTAGATAATCAAAATACTCAAAACCTTATGGTTTACCTATTTAAGTAAAAAAAAAAAGACGGTTTTCTACTGTGTATGTTCAGGTTGCTTTAAGAAGGGCAGCAAGGTCATATATGAAAATTGTGGATGACTCTTACATTGGGAGCTCTGATGAGGTTTTCTTGATATGTTCATTTCTAATTGCTATTTTTTAATGTATGATACCTAATTTCAGGTCTTATTTCAGTAAAAATTGACATGATAAATATATATACATTTAGGTTGCTCTTATCATGGATCGAGTAGAGGGTACATTCGTCAAGTACTTTGCGAGGTCCAACCGTAGACAAGGTATGAAATTATTGAGGCCCAAACGGAGGAAAGAAAAGCACAGGATAACATTTTTTTCAGGTACACAAGTAACCATCAGCTGACCTGGTCTTTATTAGTCTCTTCAACAATTTGATTTATCTCTATGTCGTTAATTTCAGGATTCTTTTCTGGGTGCTCAATTGCACTCCTGATTGCAATCATTTTTCTTATACAAGCGAGGAGTGTAATGACTACAAAGGAGCATACCATGTATGTGGAAAATGTTTTCCCTCTTTACAGGTGATGTAACTCCTGATTAATATCTCTAAAATGGCTAATTAATATATGTATTTTATTTAATTTGAATTGATTTACTTGCAGCCTATATGCATATATAATCCTGCATATGCTTCTGTACGCTGCAAATATATACTTTTGGAGGCGTTGCAGAATCAACTACCCATTCATATTTGGTTTTAAGCAGGGAACTGAATTAAGCTACCAAGATGTTTTTCTCATCAGTATGGGTCTATCAGTACTCGCACTTGGCACGTTTCTGGTCCACTTGCACATGAAACTGGAATCTGTTAACTCAGTCTATACTAAACATATCGAATTAGTTCCCCTGGGATTGCTCATTGTAAGATGTGATATTCTATTTACTTTTTTATCTGCAGTAACAGTTACTATCTTAACTGTTTCTCATGCAGGTTTTTGTTGCCATCTTCTTCTGTCCTCTCAATATCTTGTACAAATCCAGTCGTTTCTTTCTTGTACGATGTCTATTGCATTGTATATGTGCTCCTCTTTACACGGTATGTATGTTCAATAAGAAATATTCTTAATTTAAAACTATCCAAATTATATAAATGCTATGTTAATGAGATATCTTAGTAATTAAAAAATTGCATGTTTTGTGACACACTAGTTAATTTTCAGAAGTATAACAACTGTGGACAGTCTTTTGAGATAATCCAACCCATCCACCTCGCCCTCCCAAAAAGCATTTGTTACCCAACTTGACCGACCCACCCGTTTTCCCCTCTGGTAGGATCTGAACTTTTCTAACCTTATGTAAAACTTAATGCATATTTTGGAGTCTAAATATAACTACTAATGTCTTTCGTGTCTCGAATCATTAGATCTTATTCAAATATGTTTTTTTTTTTTTTTTTGTTTTATCGTACTCTGCAGGTTTCACTTGCTGACTTTTTCTTGGCAGATCAGCTTACTAGTCAGGTTTAACATGCTTATAATCATAATTCTATTGTTGATTCATGCATGTAAGCTTATTATTAACTTTATTTACATTTATGTTTTTTTAGATTCAAGCCATACGGTGCTTAGAGTTTTACATCTGCTACTACGGTATGAGATGGTATGAGAAGGAACAAAAATGCCATAATCTCGCTCTCTACAACGTCTTCTATATTATCGTAGCCGTTATACCTTACTGGATTCGATTCCTTCAGGTGAATATTACAATATTTCTACTAGAACAATAAAGTATTTTAAAAATAATAATAGGGTGTTAGCTTTCTTTACAGAAAACTATAAAATGACAAGTTTTATGTTCCTTGTAGTGTGTTCGGCGGTTGTTTGAAGAAAAAGAATGGGTACACTTATACAACGGGTCAAGATATTTTCTTACCATTATTGCAGTAGTAATAAGAACAGCGTTCGAATTGAAGATGGACAAAACCTGGAAAGTTTTAGCCCTTTTGTGTTCGATTGCTGCGATTTTGTTTAACACGTACTGGGATATAGTTATGGATTGGGGACTTTTACAAAGGAATTCAAAGAACAGGTTTCTTAGAGACAAACTTGCAGTATCACGCAAATTTGTGTACTTCGTCGTGATGGTACAAACACAAAACTCACAATCCATTTACTGGTTGTCTGTGTAGTTTTTATTTTTTAATTATATATTTTTTTTTTCTTGCAATGATTTTCAGGTACTGGATGTTATACTAAGACTTGCCTGGCTGCAATTAGTTTTGAAATTTAACATACGAATCCTGAAAGGAACTGCTATATCAAGTCTATTTTCTTGCCTGGAAATAATTCGTCGTGGGGTATGGATGTTTTTCAGGTACAAGAGCTTTTTCTACTAAAACATATATATATTGACAGAATTATTATAGTTGGGATTTTGTAATACGTGAATAATAGGATTTTGTAAGTATTATAATATTTGTACTGGAGGATTAATTACGCCGTTGTTATATACACCGGTATTAAAATTGTGTGTTGGCAGGTTGGAGAACGAGCACTTGAACAACGTTGGGAAGTATCGAGCATTTAAATCAGTACCACTTCCGTTTAGTTACTATGAAGAAGATGATGACAAGGGTAACTAAAGTAAAAACAATGTAGAGAATGTGTCAATATCAATCCGGCTTATCGACTATGAAACAATGCTCAATGCCTAGATGAGTTTTGTTACAAGATTTTTTGAGGATCTACCATAAAGGATGAGAAACTGTTATGTAGATTGTTGAATCGAACTTCACAATAAAAGAAAAAACTGTTTAGCCTGATCATGCATGATGTATATTACCTTGTGTGCTAAAATTTGTGGTTGCTGTTGGGTTAGATTAGCTAAGACGTACGAACATGTAGTTCAATACACCCGTCTCAAATTTGTAGTCCATTTTTCATTTTCGTATGTTATGGGATAATTGAATAAAGTTACTTTAACATAAAAAATGTGGGTAATAGACTTATACATTAAGTTGCAACAATTATACGACAATAGACTTTGGACGGATAAACGGATAGAGTAAATGTTAAACATAAACCAAATAAAGTTACTTGGGGTATGATTGGAGCAAAGTTTTAGAAGTTTTTAACTTTTGTAAAAAAAATCCCTATTTAATAAAAAGTTCCGTTTGATTAAAGGAGCTTAAAACTTTTAGATATAAGGAAAAAGCTAAAAGCTACTAATATTAGCGTTTAACTTCTAGCTTTTTGTCATTTTACTCTTTATATAAAAAATTCAGCTACTCTAACAAACACCAAAATATATCTAAAAAACTAACAGTTACCAGCTAGTAGCTAAAAGCTACCAGTTATAGCTAGTTTTGCCGAACATACCTATTACCCTTAAGGTGCATAACCAATCTAAATGTAAGTTGATTATATCAATTTATTCTTGATAGATCAAATTGAATTTACGTTGATGATGTTGTGGTGAGACTTATTCCATACAGTTAAACGTTTAAATTTCTTTTGTATAGCTTGAATGCGATCTTGTGTTCACATTCACCCCTTAATATAAAGAGACTCACGATTATTATGTATACAAAACAAATATTTATTTGTTTCTGAAAAACATACGCACACAATCAACACGTTTTTTTCACACGAATACATACACATTGTACACCGGAAGACTTGAACCATGACCTCAACATCAGAGGACACCTCAATACCGTCAGATCAATAGCCTTTCGATGCATATACAAAGCAAATTGACATATTTATAAGTAAACGCGTTGAGATACACACCACTAAATTCAAATTACCGTATGAGAATCACTATATTCTACTGACATGAATAAACGGTACTCTACACACACTAAACAAACTAATTAGTACGCTCGTTCACAAATACGAGTACTATTATACATAGACTAAACAACCTACAAACTAGAAAGTATGTCTTCCTCCTCTTCAAACTCCGATTCCTTTTTTTATAGAGAAATTTCTTATATAGAAAATGATACATTTTACATATCTAAGGAATTCCGCGGGTCAAGTCAAAGAAGCAATGTCACTCGATCCTAAATGGCCGCAAGAATGAATGACACATAAATTAATTGACCTAATTCAATTGACTAAAGAACAATTGTGTGATATTAATAGCACATAAAAAAAAAAAATGAAAATATCACTATTATTGAAAGGTAATTGAGAATCGTTAGTACAATAATTTAATGCATGTTAACGACATCACATAGACCTAACGTTAGTACAACGTTACTTTTTCATCCATAATTTTGTAATGTATTAAATTATAAATTAGAGGTATAAAAGAATTTTCCTGTTAATATTTTTTATTAATCTTTTATATATAAACCTAGTAAACCTAGTTATATTATATTATAGTTATATACTCCGTATAAAACTAGACCATTAATTTGACACTAGGAAGTAGGAACACGAGTAAACTGAGATTACTGAGATTGATGGAATAAAATGTATAATTATAAGATATTAACATTAACTGATTAACAATAACACTTATATATTAAAAATGATGGAGAACGTCGTCGTTTCAGTTATATCGGATTGTCGTTGTGAGTTTGCGTTCACATTACAAACGATCCCTCAATTTCGACTATATTTACACAACGGCCCCTTAAGTTTACACTTTTTCAGGGGTAAAAAGTATAAATATATAATTTTATTAAAATAAAAAAAACTAACTCCACCCGAATTTATAACGGGCTCTATCTTCTCGCTCAGTGCGAGTTAAATTTTTCAGAGACCACCGTTCAACTCGGAAAAATCTTACGAACCCAACGGGACTAAGTATACGCAAAACGGACACTTTTCAAAAAAACATTAAACATAACGACAACCCTTCTTCCCTCTCGCCACGAGTTAAATTTTTCCGACGGTCAGACTCGAAATAATTTTATGAACAAAACGAAACTAACCACGTTCGAAACGGACACTTTTTTAAAAAACGTTAAACACAACGACAACCCATATCTTTCTGTTCGCCGAGAGTTAAATTTTTTCGACAGCACCGTTACACTCGAAAAAATTTATTGAACAAAACAAAACTAACTACGTTAGAAACGGATACTTTTTAAAAAACGCTTAACACAACGACATATAAAACGGCGCTTAACACATGAGCTAAAGGTGTTGATAAATTTGCTTGAATTCTTATTGCACAATTGTGGGGTAAGTATACAAAGATAGCATGTGGAAAATCTATGATGTCTGTGAAAAATCTCACCATAATCCCATGATATAAGGGGAAGATATATCTTACATTAAATACAAAGATATATTACATTAAAATACAAAGGTGATAGTCAAATATGTACGGCTAATACTCCCCTGCAGTCGAAGCTATCGGTTTTCGTATGCAAAGACTGGACCGAAATTGTTAAAGAGTAGTCGAGGTAACCCTTTAGTGAATATAACCGCAATCTGAAAGCGTGTTGGTACGTGTAAAACACGCACTTGTCCCCGCGAGACTTTTTCTCTGACAAAGTGGATGTCGAGCTCGATATGCTTAGTTCTTTGGTGCTGAACTGGATTGCCAGATAAATAAATGGCACTAACATTATCGCAGAATACTATAGTGGCTTTCATAATTGGGCAAGTGAGCTCGAGTAGTAAGTTACGGATCCAACATGATTCAGCGACTACATTTGCCACTCCTCGATATTCGGCTTCAGCACTTGAGCGTGAAATGGTTGGCTGTCTTTTGGAAGACCATGAAATGAGATTATCACCCAAGTATATACAATAGCCGGAAGTGGAACGACGCGTGTCAGGGCAACCAGCCCAGTCGGCATCTGTATAAGAGACTAGTGCATGTGATGAAGTTTTGGAAATGAAGAGGCCGAGACTTAGTGTGCCTTGTATGTATCTGATAATGCGCTTTAGCGCGAGCATGTGATCATCATGTGGAGCGTGCATGTGAAGGCAAACTTGTTGGACGGCATAAGAGATGTCAGGTCGGGTGAAGGTAAGATATTGAAGGGCACCTGCAAGACTTCGATAGTAAGTGGGATCGGAATATAAGTCTCCCATAGTAGCACTTTGTTTTCCATGTGTGTCAACGGGTGTGGCCACTGGGTTGCACGACTCCATACCTGCACGTTTAATAATGTCGCGAGCATATGCCGTTTGATCAAGAAATAAACCGTTAGTGCTACGATGAACCGATATTCCAAGAAAAGAGCTCAAAGGACCTAAATCCTTCATAGCAAATTCACAACCCAACTTTGACATTAAGCTGTCACGTAGTGTGTCTGAAGATGTGGCAAGAATGATATCATCGACATATAATAACAAGTATGCGATGTCTTTTCCATGATGATATATAAATAATGAGTGATCACATCTGCTATGTGTGAAACCAATAGTAGATACATAATCTGCAAACCGTTGGTACCATGCACGCGGTGCTTGTTTCAAACCATAAAGAGAGCGTTTGAGCAAGCATACGTGATTTGGACGATCTCGATCTCTAAAACCTGGAGGCTGATACATATAAACCGTTTCATTTAGATTACCATGTAAAAATGCATTTTTAACGTCCAATTGATGTATAGGCCAAGACTTAGAAATGGCAATGCTAAGGACGGTCCGAATGGTGGCCGGTTTAACAACTGGACTAAAAGTCTCGTGACAGTCGATACCTAATTGTTGAGACCGTCCATCACCTACAAGACGCGCTTTGTAGCGCTCAAAACTACCATCGGATTTCGTTTTGTGACGAAAAATCCACATAGATCTAATAACATGCATATTTGATTTGCGGGGAACAAGTTCCCACGTCACATTATCCAACAAAGCCTGGTATTCATCAGTCATGGCACGACGCCAATTAGGGTCGGCTAAGGCTATTTTAAGATTATAGGGTAGGGGAGAAATGGATGTAAAAGCCGAAAGATTAAATGGGGCTTTTGGTTTGAATATCCCAGACATAGAACGTGTTGTCATAGAACGAATAGGTTGAGTAATATTATTCGAAGTAATAGTAGGAGATGGAATTAAATTTGTTGGAGGATGTGTATTCATAGGATTTTGTGAAACATTAGGAGAATGAATATTAGAGGAGTGTGGGTCGATGGATGTAGGTGAGGCTGGAGATGGGCTATTCAGCCCGTTATTGGTGCTAAAGTCAGTCGTGGATGGTTGTGGGTTGGATGGAGAAGTATCAGGCTCAGTAGTGATATTTGAAGGAGATGGTATTGATCTATTTGGTGGTTTGGATTCAGGAAATTGTGAATTATAGAGGAATGAGGGATGAATATTGTCGTGTAGGAATTTATAGTCGGGAATTGTAGATGAGACGAAGTTAGAAAATGGAAATTGGTGTTCGTTAAAGATAACGTGTCGAGAGATGATAAACTTTTTATTTTTAAGATCGTAGCATTTGTAACCGCGATGATTTTTTGGATATCCTAAGAAGACACAGGGTGTTGAACGTGGTTGTAATTTGTTTATTGTGGTGGCAGGAATGAGAGGATAACAAAGACAACCAAAAACACGAAGATGTGAATATTCCGGTGTACGTCGATAGAGTATTTGAGTAGGAAAAAAGTTATGTAGAAGCTTGCTGGGTAGAATATTAAGTAAGTAAGTAGCCATTTCGAGTGCGTGTGGCCAAAAGGACGGGGGAACGGAAGAGTGAGTCATGATTGTGTGCATGATGTTATTAATTGCGCGAATTTTTCGTTCCGCTTTACCATTTTGAGAAGATGTATAAGGACATGAAAAACGAAACATCATGCCATTTTGATTACAAAAGTTGTGAAAAGAGGAGTTATTATACTCGGTACCATTGTCACATTGGAAAGCTTTTATTTGTCGAGAAAATTGAGTTTGAATTAGTTTTTGGAAGGAAAGAAATATGTTAAACACATCGGATTTGTTACTTATTGGTACTGTCCAAAGAAAATTTGTGAAATCATCAAGAAAGAGAATATAATATCTGTGTCCGTTAGTACTAACAATTGGGGATGTCCAAAGATCGCTATGTATAATATCAAAGGGAGAAAATGTAGAGTTGGTGGAGGAATAAAAGGGTAATCGTACATGTTTTCAGAACACACAAGATTGACAAAATGAGATTTTATTATAATTGCATGCAACATAATTCTTATTATTTAAAGATTTAATAACGTTAACACCCGGATGACCAAGGCGTTGATGCCATAAATCATGTAGAGAAACAGTAAAAGCAGTAGGTTGTTGAAGTTGTTGCAGCTTAGTAGGGTTAAGAGGATATAGCTCGTTAGTGCTATTACACCGCATTAGGTGGATTCCCGTCGGAAATTCCTTCACAGTAAAACCAAACGGGTCAAATTCAACAGACACACAATTATCAACAGAAAGTTTACGGACAGAGATAAGGTTTTTAATTAATTTTGGAGCATGTAATATATTGGATAAAAAGAGAGGTCGGTTTGGGTTGATATTTAGGGATGATTGTCCATAACCACTAATTGGAATGCCGTGACCATTACCAACAATAATACGCTTATTAACATTTGAGGGATATTAAGTCGTGAGGTTACCTTGAGAACCCGCCATATGTGAAGTCGCTCTAGTGTCTAGGTACCAATTTTCATCGGGGGGATTTAGACTCATAGTGTGCATAGCGGCTTCAATGTTGGTAGCAGTTGGTGTAGAACAAACAGATTGCGCATAAGCACTATCGGGCCGAGGACCCAATATACCGGTCTGAGATGGAGAATTCATAGGCTTGGGCAATTGAGAGGTGGTTGGGTAAGGACATGGTGGTGGGCTTGCAGCCCAAGTGGGGGATTGCCAAACCCATGACCCGTAAGTAGAAGGCCCAGAATGAGCCCAATTCTTTTGTTGTGGGCCGGAATAGTTGCCCTGGTTATTGTTTCTGCCAAAATTCGATCGACCCCTGCCACTGCCATAACTACCACGCCCTCGGTTGATGGAGCCACGAAAATTACCCCTGCCTCTATAGTGGTTGTTGTTGTTGCGATTGTGATTATTACCAGTGTTCAATTGCATATTATTGGGTGCGGATGATGCTGTAAGTGTGGTACCAGCGTTTGCTGACGATTGTGCGGCCATTGTTTTGTTACATTGTTCTTCTAAAATCAGCATAGAACGAGCATCATAAAATGAAGGTAGCGGTTTGGTAAAAGACAGAAGAGTAGCGATTGCACGATAACTGTCGTTTAAGCCGGAGATTAATTGTAAGACCAGTCGATCTTCCTTAACTTTATCGCCTACATTTGATAGTTGATCAGCTGTGTTTTTGAGTTCTTGGCAATAGGAGGAGACGTTGGTAAAATTGTCAAGTCGAATGTTGGAAAAATGTTGTTGTAGTTGGACGGATCGTGAGTGCTCGTTGTCATGAAAAAGGCTTTTTAATCTTTCCCAGGTTTGTTGAGCAGTGTGACCAGGGGTTAAAACTATTTGAAGAAGTTCACCCGAGATAGTGCCATATATCCATTGAAGGACAATGGCATCTAGTCGAGACCATAAAGCTGGATTTTGATTAGTTGGAGGAGAAGCAGAATCAGTGTCGAATGTGGAAGAAGAGGATGATTTAGAGGGGATAATATGATCGATGACATCAAAAGCAGTGCAGTGAATTTTAAACAATTCGGCCCAAGAACCGTAACGACTGTTATCCATTTCAAGGATTATGGGAATAAAGTTTCTGATATTGTTTACAGTGACTGCAGGATGGATTTTGTTTTCTGCCATGGAGAAAATGAAGCAGGAAGTGAGGAAGAAGAAGCAGAGAAGAATATTGTGGAGAAAGGCTCGTGATACCATAAAGGTGTTGATAAATTTGCTTGAATTCTTATTGCACAATTGTGGGGTAAATATACAAAGATAGTATGTGGAAAATCTATAATGTCTGTGGAAAATCTCACCATAATCCCATGATATAAGGGGAAGATATATCCTACATTAAATACAAAGATATATTACATTAAATACAAAGGTGATAGTCAAATATGTACAGTTAATATGAGCTGTGTTTCCCTCTGTAAATATACAACGCAATATGAATACGCATGCCGAAAACACCTACCGCAACACGCGGGCCGGTCCGGACTAGTTAAATTACCAAAATTGACATTTTTGTATGTACATACCTGTATGTACATACCTTTTGTAATTTTTTTACATCAATCAGATGTTATTGGGGATAGAGCATCAAACAAAACACGTGGTTGGAATATGGATAGTATACTGGATAGAGCATCATCAGTTATTAACCACCAATATCAACGATAACATTACATACCCAGGGCAGCGGCTATGGCTACTTTGTTCTCCACAACCTTCACAACTCCCAATCCTATCACATCTAAATCAATCCTTCACTACAACCACCATTTCACTGTCAAATGCAATGCGTACGCTCCTCCACCGCTTCCTCCAGCGGTTCAGACATTCTGGAAATGGCTCTCCGATGAAAAGATAGTGTCTGCAAAGTCTCCGGCGAAGCCTGGAACCGTAACAGAAGGTTTAGGATTAGTTGCGCAAAGAGATATAGGTCGAAACGAGGTCGTTTTGGAAGTTCCGAAAAAGTTTTGGATAAATCCAGATACTGTAGCAGGTTCTGAAATTGGTAGGGTTTGTAATGGATTAAAACCGTGGATTTCAGTTGCGCTGTTTTTAATTAGGGAAAAGAAACAAATTGATATTTCTGATTGGAGAAATTACATTAATATCCTTCCTGAATTTACTGACTCCACTATCTTCTGGTGAGTTGGTTTTACATTTTCCCCTTATTTTATTGGATTAATGATATGTATTATTTATAAATCAGTTGGCTGATTTAATGGTGTTTTTTTACAGAACAGGTCACAAGAGGAGCTAAGTGAGATTGAAGGTTGGTATAATTTATTATAGTCACATTTATTTTATTGATTTATGACAATGTGTGTTAACAGTTAAACAGATTTGCTTTTTCTTGTTCTAAGTTACCCGGGTAGGATTATATTTTCTTGTTCAAGTTACTTGAGTTCCTTGCAAGAGGTCTCAGGTTCGAATCATGTCTTGGGTGAATATTTAGTGATGGCCAGGGAAGGGTTTGAAACAGCCAGAGGTAAACATTAGAGTATTGGGTCGGATTACTCGCCCTCCCGGGTAGCCCGAACAGAAAAAACCTTGTACCTTTCTATGACCTTTTTCGACCCTTTCACCGGAGGTTTAAACCTAAAACTTGTTGTTTTGAGGATATCCGAATGTCAATCACTATTCCATCTTGGTTATGGTTATTATTGACAATGTGTGTGTGATAGTAAAATTAAGTTACTAAGTTTGTTAATAATTCAGGTGTTGAAAGAATATTTTCAAAGCAAATTTAGGAACTAAAGTCTTCGCCACTCCCATTAAGTCATTTGAATGTAATTGTGTTCCGAAAAAAGCAAGAAAATTAAGTAATAAACTTGTTGTTAATTTTCAGGAACTCAACTATTGAGCACTACATTGAGTGTCAAAGAATATGTGGAAAACGAGTTTGTGCAAGTTCAAGAACAAGTGATTCTCCCAAATAAACAGCTTTTTCCTTTTGTCATTACATTAGACGATTTTATTTGGGCTTTCGGGATACTAAGATCCAGGGCATTCTCCCGACTTCGTGGTCAAAATCTTGTTTTGATCCCCTTAGCAGATTTGGTAAGCAATCATTATAGGAGTATTTTTTTTTTTTTTTATATACAAACTGGTTTATTTTCTGATACGTGTGATACATTACATTTATGTCAGATCAATCATAGTTCGACTATAACCACGGAAGATTATGCATATGAAATCAAAGGAGCTGGCCTTTTCTCCAGGGATCAAATATTCTCTTTAAGAAGTCCTATACCAGTTAAGGCTGGTCAACAGGTGAGTCTTAAGTTATCTCTTTGACTTTTAAAAGTCAAACGTGTTACATCCATCTTTATACATCACATTGATTGATGATTGATTCTCATACAAATCTGTGTAAAAGATATATACATGGTTGAAAAAGTCGCGAGACGGAGACGAGTCGGTTACGACCTTGAAAGGTCGAGTCGGTGCCGAGATGGACGTTGACCAACGTTGACTTTAAAATATAAATATATTAAATATAAATATTTCAAACATAAATATAAATATGTTAAACATAAATATCTTATAAATAAATGATTTACAAATAAATGTTAGTTTAAATAATATATATGTTTTTTATAACGTTTCTATAATTATAGTGTATTTATTAATTCGCCTTTAAGGCATATACTATGTAAATCGGTATCTTTTTTACTTGGCTTGGGAATTTCATTTACACTAGAACAAGGCCAGACAAAAAGTCGACTTTTGACCAATTTTGACCCGAATTTTCCCGACTTTGACCTGACTTTTTAGCATTTACCGAATAATTAGACGTTTCTTGGGCGAAACGGAACGGGCTATAGTCACCAAATCGCTGCAACGGCCGCTGTAACCGCCGTTTGCAACCACATATATATATCCTTTCTTATTTTACTATTGTTAGTCTGTAACCATAAATCTTTGACCAATGTTGAAGTGGAAATGTTGTTAATTTGACCTAATAAGTTAAACTTATGTTTGAATTCTGGCAGGTCCTGATCCAATATGATTTAAATAAAAGCAATGCTGAGTTGGCACTAGACTATGGATTTATAGAATCAACACCAGACAGAAATACGTACACGTTAACACTACAAATAAGTGAATCAGACCCTTATTTTGAAGATAAACTAGATATTGCTGAATCTAATGGGACAAAGGCAATTCAATATTTTGATATCACTTTAGGCCGGCCTCTTCCACCTAAAATGCTACCATATATAAGGCTAGTTGCACTTGGTGGTACAGATTCTTTTTTATTAGAATCCATTTTTAGAAACTCGGTGTGGGACCACCTTGAATTACCCATGAGCCGCGATAACGAGGAGGTTATTTGTCAAGTTGTACGTAGTGCCTGCCAGTCTGCTTTGTCAAGCTATCGGACCACCACTGAAGAGGTATGTAGCGTTTAGCTATGGTTCATGATCACAAGTTTTAGAGTTGGCATTTTCAATCCATTTATGTTTTAATTTACTAAATTATGTTTTTTCAAAAAATGTGAAGAGATAGAAAGTTGCATCAGAAAATTAAAATGCATCTAAATAATAATTATTTTTAGTTATCGAAACAAGGGAAAGGGTCAATAACTAATTACCAAATCTGACCATTGTTCCACTTAGGTCACTTAAACTTCTCTTATGGATGTTGAACCACTCAACATTTAGGTGGTGTTTGTTTTTTTGTCTGCAGATCTTATAATGTCTTATGTCTACGCGCTTGCAGACGTTTTCACTACAAACAGTTTGTTTTTCTGAAGACATAAGATAAAATAATGTTTTATTATGTCTGCAGCCTCGCAGACTTAGAATTGTTCTTCTAAGTGCTGCAGACAGAACTAAGTTATTTTGTAGACATAAAAACAAACAGTCTTCACTATCCAGCATACAAACTTTTAGGCCACATCTTCTCTACAGACACGCTCCGCAGAATTTCAGACAAAAACATCTTAAAAAACAAACAGCACCAAAGTATCATGAATTTTTTAGTAATTGTTATGCAAGTGAGTTATCAGCTGAAGTTACTAACTTTACTTGGACACCACATTTGCAACATTTTTTTACTTCCTATTGCTTTTTAAGTTGTTATTATATATTATATATATATATATATATATATATTATATTTATCATTTTTTTTCGTTTAGAGTGTGGATGCAATGTTAATCCAAGGTTGTAAAAGTAACTAGTCAGGGACTAGTCGGTCGGAACCTTGTAAGGACTAATTGGCCAAGTCGGAGACTAGTCGAACGGGGACCAACTCTGACCTACGGTGACCGATTTTAACCGAATAAATCCGACTTTGAACTAAAAAAATTGACTCTAACCAACTAAATTGGACTTTTGAGAACTTTGACCTAATAATTAAGCTAAGTCGGAGACTAGTCGAACTACTTTAAAACCCAACTAGTCGGGGTACTTTTACAATGATAATGTTATCCAATTAAATACCATCTGCATGTCAGCTATAAGTTACTGTTAATAGAGGCAGGTAATGCATATTTTTGATTTCAAAAAATTGAAACTTGATTGTTTAAACTTCTGAAAATAAAAATAAAAATGCGTGACTTCGCTGAAACAATAGTTTATTGTGTGAAACTTTGGTTTGTATTTTGACCACTTCCACATGTACTTGAACAACACGGAATTTGACCCAGCTTAGTTTCCCTCATTGCGTGTTTGCAGGATGAAAAATTGAAAGAAGGAAATATCGATCCGAGGCTTGAGATTGCAATTGGGATTCGAAAAGGGGAAAAAATGGTGTTGCAACAGATAGATGAGATCTTCAAAGATAGGGAAATGGAGTTGGATGAATATGAATATTATCAAGAAAGAAGACTTAGAGACCTTGGTTTGGTTGGAGAACAAGGTGACATCATCTTCTGGGAGCCCAAATGAGAATCTGGCTTACAAATTCAAAAAAAAAAAAAAAAAATGTCGTTTTTCATTCCTTTATGTACCATTTGGATTTAGAAATTTTTATAGCCACTCAAACAGAAAGGTCTGTCAGTAGAAGATTTCGATCTATTTATATACCCGTACATGTTATAATCATGTGAGTTATGCTCATTCCATGCGACATTTACCAAATTCAGTTTTGCTGTGATTAGTTATACTAAGGGTTGCATTCTCAAGTTTTATGGATATATATTTTTGACTCGGATAATTTATGACGATATAAGCACAATCACTACGTTCCAATGATAGCATAAAGAGCAAAACAGGTGTATATTTTCAGGAGGTTTAGAAGCTTAACAAGGCCGAAAATTGGCAAACAGGAATGGTAAAATGTTCAGGGAGGCGTTTGCGGCTTTGACGTTATGATCACGAGTATGGCCGGGGAGAGCGAACTGGTTAATGTTTCTCTTTTAAATCCTCGCGAGATCCCTAGTACGTCGCCTAAAATAAAAATCAACGAAAGTGGAAGATAAAAATGGTTCAAGGAGCCGAGATGAAAGAATTCGACGTTTTCATCAAAGACATTTGAGCTCGTGTTCTCGGCTTCACACTTCCTAGTGTCTTTTTTTGTTTTTGAGTTTGGTGTCGTTAGTTTGTTGCATGTGTTTTTTGTTGTCCGATTTGTTTTCGGTTTGGTTAAGTTGAGGCTCGGTATAGATAGTTTGTAAGGTTGCCGCTTTCTAGGTACGAGCCTCTTTGGAGTTTCTCTCGTATCTTTGTTGAAGACGTTTTCGATTCGAAAACGTTTTCCGTATGTATAAAAGTTTTCGTTTTTTTTTTTTCTTCCAAAAACAAATGTCTTTTTAACCTGTCTGTTGAGTTTAACACATGTAGATAGGTTATCATGTTTATAGACATTCGTTTGTTTGTGGAGCAGAGGTCTAATAGAAGTGCAAACATTATAGTAAGACAACTGTACCTAAAAACTGGAGGTTCCTAAAACTTGTGGTTTTTAAAACACATGAAGTGGAAGTGGGAAGACGTTTCATCGGCAATTTCCCACCCAGAACGCTTCTAGCAATTTACACCCGGAACTTGAAAATCTTAGTTAGGGGGGCGAAAATCGTCTTCACATAGATATGTATTACCACTTAAATCAGATGATATTCTTTTATTAGAACTTTAATAGACTACACACAATACACATACAAATACCAATGTCTAAAAAAAATGTTGAGTTAAATATCTACAAAGAAAGCCAGTTTTAATAATTAGATTAGTTTTTATGGGATAATTAAGCATTAGACTATTATCATATATTAATACGTTAGCATGATGCAAGTATAAGAACGGGAAAATAATAAAGAATGAAGATTAGTTAGTGCTTGAATATTGGGCTGGGTCATAAAATTAAATGTAGGGTTTCTACCAACCGAGTGACTGACCTTGTGTTTTCATATAGGTTTTTAAGCGGTACTACAAAAATTCATCTAGTTTTCATATTTAGTAAAACTACAAACAAATTCCCAGCAGGGGCAACCACCCCCTCCAACTATAAGGAAGTTCCGCCCCTGTTTACACCACTCCCCCGGTGCCGTTTTGGAGCACCGTCGCACTTGCTACACTGTTTTTATAATTGTCACCGCTCCGCTTTTATGCCTCTTTAAATTAAAATGCTTCAAACAAGTTTTCGGGTCACGCGCTTCGCTGTGTTAGAGAAGATTTTACTATGGGTCACCTTAAGAAAAAGAAAAAAAAAACGAAGAAAAACTGCCATAGATCGGATTCGTGACCTATATGTAACGACCCTGGATTTTCCAACGTTAATTATTAATAATTATTATTATTAATACTTGTGATTAAACAAATGTATGTTATTACATTTACATGTTGCCATGATTGCCCATACTTGACTTTAATTGCCCGAAACGTCTTTGTGACACATGAAACTTGCACGAATAATATTTTCAAGTATTATTTACGTTCATGGTTAAATTTTATTAATCATTTTAATTAACTATGGTTATTAGTTAGTTACTTGGGCTCTAATTGGATTGACTTGTTAAATACTTGAACTTGGGCCTTGTTAATGTTATGAACTCATGATATTGGGCTTATAAGCCCACCCTACTTCTTTAGTGGACTCATTAGCCCAACTTAACATGTAAGTATTACATTTAGAGATTAGCTAGATAGTTTGATACTTGAAGAATCTTGTTACATGTTACTTCCCATAAAAACACCTCCATTAACCAACTTTTGAAGGCTTTACATGCAAGTGACCAAAGAACAATTTTCTTCCTCTCTTCTCTCCCAATGTCGTCGGCCTACATGGCCTTGGAGAGGGTTTTTGACTTCATTTTTGTATTACTTGTGCACTAGTAATCTTTCATTTCAAACACACACACTTACCTCTCACTTTCTCTCAAACATTTCCTCTCTTATTCTCTCAACTTGTAAGTAATATGTTCAAGTTTTTCTTCTTCCTTTCTTGACCAAAACCGAAGCTAAACATAAGCATCATCATCATTCTTTTGTTGTTTGTTACTTGTTCTTGTTTGTTACGTACTTACTAGTTGTTGTTTATGGTTATTTACTTACTAGTTTCAAGAACCAAACTTGTTAGTTTGTTCTTCATTTATCTTGTATTTACAAGAACACACAAGAACATAAACTTTCTAGTTTATGTTCTACACTTAATATGTTAAAAGATTTTAAGTTCATGGTTGTGAAAGCATACTTGTAATTCATGTTAGTAAACTTTAAAGTTTACTTTCTTAAAGATCAAACTTTAGTTTGAATCTTTAAAGTATGAACAACCCATGAACTAGTTACTTGTTTACTTAGCTTGTTTCTTTATATTATGCACTTTAAATTCATATTTGTTGGTTAAGATTGGTCAAGTGTTACTAGTTAACTTTGATCTCATTAATCTTGAACTAAAAGTTAACTTTAAAAGTTCAAGAACATGTAAGTAAGCTTTCTTTAATTATAACTTGGTACACTTATGTTAGATCTAGACTTTTGGGTCTAGGATCTTCAAGATCTAACTAAGAACTATGTTCTACAACTTAAGATCTTGATTTTATTAGTTTATTTTCAAGTTGTAACTTAATATTACTTTTACATTCCATGTATGTGTTGAATCTAAGACTTTGATGTAACTTTGGTTCATCAAAACACTTGCAACACCTAAGTGAGTTGTGCTTCATGTCTTAGACTTATGCTTGGGTTATGATGGTCAAACCTTGGTGAAAATGATGTAAACACATCAACGAGTTGTACACTTGAAGCTATATGCATCAAGGATGAGAACCATGATAAGCATCGAGCACCAAGAACCACCGGAACCTACTGACCCTACTGTTTTACTGTTTCTGTGTCTGACTCGTACGACCTGGGCTACTGTAAATATGATTTTAAGATAGCTCTGTTCGATTAGATAACTTTTCATTTAGGACTCGTCTTAATCCGAGTTACGGTTTAGGATTTATGGCCCTCCGATCGTCCCTATGTCCTTTTAACGTTGTGCTGAAAATTCTGACCTACTCACACTTAGACCGTCGCCACGGTCAAACGAAGACGAGTTTACTTCTGTAATTTTTACCACAACTAAAGGACTCATATACGGAGCCATGGCCACTGGTCTCACCATATTTCAGTAAGTATTGAGGCCGTGGTGACTGACCGAAGTCAGCCTTTGTTTTAAACTTCTTTCATGAAAGAAACTTACTTTACACCTTTTGTTTGATGATGAATGATGATGACCTTTAAGACCTTATTTACATACATTTAAACCTATTGGGACGATTTAATTACTTAGTACTATTTAACTTAGGTTGAGGACTTTCCGGACCTACACACTTGCTTATTTCCCGAGTCTTACTTTACCGCTACTTTATCATTGTGAGTTATAGCATTCCCTTTTTACTCTAACTTATTTTGGAAACTGAGAATACATGTGGATTTTATGTTTTACATACTAGGCACGAGTACTTAAACTTTATATATGTGTGGGTTATATAACGGCAGAAACATTCCCTTTAGCTCGGTAACGTTTAGTCATTGGTTTTTGAACCGGTGAACGCGAATCTTAGATATGGATCCATAAGGTTTGACATCCCCACTCGGGCTAGTAGCGCTAGCATTTAACGGGTGTTTAATACTTCGTATACATACGCACTTGTCAAGTGTACTTTCAGGGGGTATAAACGTTAAGTTAGTTACCAAGTGCCCACGGTTAAGCATATACTTTATCATACTGTTTTGAAACGCTCTTTGTAGCACTGAAATCTCGTGGCCTACCTTACATACTGTTATACTTAAACTATAGCTCACCAACCTTTGTGTTGACGTTTTTAAGCATGTTTTTCTCAGGTGCTTAAGGTTGCTTCCGCTGTGTACTAGTCTTGCCGTAGACACCCGCTGCTCTAGTGTTATCACCGCATGAACTACTTTATCTTGCATTCAAACTTAATTACATTTGGAACTATGATTTGTAACGACCTAAGGGTCATGTACTATTATCTTTGCTCTATTCATAGGAGCATATTTTCGATGTAAAACATTCGACGTTAGTTATGACGTCACCTTTTATCTTGAATGCAAACGTATTTTGAAATAGCATATAGTGTTTGACCTTGTAATGATCCTGTTGTTGATGATTCGTACACGATGGTTTTGTACTGGGCATCACATTTGGTATCAGAGCATTGGTTGTAGGGAATTAGGTTGCATTAGTGAGTCTAAGACCGACCCGAGTAGGATTCACTAATAGGACTAATCTACAACTTGCTAGTTTACTTGTTTTCGCTGAACTTACTGCATGATGCTGCTTACTTTTACTGCTATATGCCGTATGCTATTACATGATTTCACTACTGCATGTTATTATCTGCTTTCGATTACATGATACTTGTCGTTATTGCCATGCTACTTACTGTTACACATGATTTAGACTGTTGGCCTAATACGTGCTTGCTTTATGACTTACTGACATGGAAAAATTTATTTTTCCTTGTTCAGATGTTGGATACTCCACCTGCTATCATTTTGGGCAGTTCAGACTCGTCAGCCACCCCACCTGCTGCTGCTGCCGATACACCGATCCCGCTACCCACGAGTGACCCCGACGCTTCATCTTCCGGGACTAGCAGCCAGGCGCCTGCCCCAGTGGTTACTTCTAGCGGAGCCCAGGACCCTTCGGAGATTCCAGCTCCATCTGCCCCCGGACCCTCAGGATCACAGCCCCGCTCCGGTGAGATTGTGATTCCCGCGAAGTTCGGGGAAGGTCCGTTCCGTAACCGGTATCGCCATTGGTGCCGACGCGCCCCTGATGGACGTCTCATTCCGATCGGACCCGCTAGGTACAGACAGATGATAGCCGCCCAAGGAGGGCCGCCCGTGCAGTCACCACCACATGATTCGGACGACCCATCATCCGCTGATTCTTCATCCGATGACTCATCCACAGACGACTCGAGTGACGATGACTCCGACGAGGAGGACCCTGATGCACCTGTACATCCACCCTCCACCCCGCCGAAGAAGCGGTATCGCTTCGACGGTACTATTATTCCGGGGATCAACGGAGGACGAGCATTCACTGACGCATTCGGTCGGCGTCGTAGGGTTACTGCCCGTAAGCGGCTTGTGCCGTACCCTACCGACCCACTCGTGCGTAAGGCACCCCGTTACGTACTGACTATTTCTGGAGCCGGACCATCTACATCTGCACCACCGGCACCACCCGCACCACCTGCACCGCCAGCACCGCCTGCCCCACCATCTTCCACTGTCGAGGAATTGACAAGGGAGGTCCGAGTTACTGAGCTCGAGTACCAGATGTCCCATGTATTGGACATCCTACACCCACCTTCACCGTAGGGCTTTTGTATTTAGATTTCATTATGTAATCTAGTTGTAGTTTTATGTTTCACTTATGTATTGTACGGACTTATTCAGATGTATGAAACTTATTATTATTAATGAATGGAACTTTGCATTATTTAATTCTTGCACGATGTTCTATTTACATTACTGTACGATGATTCTGTGGTATTTGTACCTAGATGTGTGATTTAATAACATGTGATGTTTTGATTCCATGTTGGTTACTTTATACTGTATTATTACTATTTGAATACTGGATTTTGACTTGAGTCAAAATTTTTGTTTAGAACATCATGGCCAACGGACGATCAACATCAACACCTACCGCTGATCAGATTGAAGAGATGATTAATGAACGAGTTGCCGCAGCCCTAGCGGAAAGGAACCCTCAAGGTCTTCCACCGCCGGTAATCCCACCCGCTCGAAATGGGTGTACTTACAAGGAATTCCAGAGCTGTAAACCACATAACTTCAGCAGCACTGAGGGACTGGTTGGTCTCACTAGATGGTTCGAAAAGCTAGAATCAGTATTCTGAGTTAGCAACTGTTCGGAGGACAGCAAAACCAAATTTGCTTCATGCACGCTGTCGGACGGCGCGCTCACGTGGTGGAACACAATGGCACAGGCACAAGGCATTGATGAGGCGTATGCTACGCCATGGGAAGAATTTAAGTGTGCCATGATTGAGGAGTATTGTCCGAGAACCGTGATACAAAAGATGGAAATGGAATTTATGCAGTTAAAGGCCGTTGGGAACGACCTTGATGGTTACAACAGGAGATTTTTGGAATTAGCCCTGATGTGTCCGACAATGGTCACCCCGGAATTCAAGCGAATGGAAAGATACTTCTGGAGACTTCCTAAGAGCATTAAGGGAAACGTCACCTCGTCCAAGCCACCAAATGTCTCGGAAGCGATGCGCATGGCGCATACTTTGATGAATCAAATAATCATCGATGAACCGGAGAAGGCTAAGTCTGAAGCAGGTAGTAGTGAGAAGCGCAAATGGGATAACAACAGGGGAAGGACCTATGAGCAAAACCCGGCGAAACGACATGAGGGTTTTAGGGGAAACAACAACGGTGGAAATACCAATCCGAACACCAACTCAAACCCGAACTACAAGGGAACCTTACCACAATGCAAGTGGTGCTATAAGCACCATACTGGGTATTGTAACGTTGTTTGTGAAAAGTGCCAACGGACTGGGCATATCGGGAAGGACTGCAAGGTGACCACTTTGAATGGGAAGCTGAATACCAATGGACCGAAAAAGTGCTACGAATGCGGACAGACGGGCCATTTCAGAAATGCGTGCCCCAACAAAAGAAAAGACGGCGGACCACCGCGAGGTAGAGCTTTCAACGTTAATGCAAGGAACGCCCGAGATAACCCCGACTTGGTGACAGGTATATTCACTATCAACAATCTTTTAGCTTCTGTCCTATTTGATACTAGTGCTGATAGAAGTTTTGTATGAAGACACTTTTGCGATAAGATAAATTGGTCATTAGTTCCTTTAAAAGAGAGTATGCTTGTCGAGGTCGCCAATGGAAAACTTGAGAAAGTTGACCATATTAGTCGAGGAGCTATTATCAACATAGCTGGTGCAGATTTCGAAATCGATTTGATACCTGATGTTATGCGAGGTGTATATAAAATAGCTTTATATTTTACAAGGAAATACTATTAAATACAATACAATTTTACACAAGATATTTATTTATTTATAGAATGGATATACTTAAACCTTGCTACAACACTTATAGGCAGTGTACCTAATCGTACAGTAGTGTAGTTTTTAGTAAGTCCGGTTCGTTCCACAGGGAAACTCTTTTAATCAAAGCTTAACGCTATATTAGTTTACTTTTAAAAATACAAATATATATATATAAGTAATATTATTATTATAAAGGGGGATTTTTACCGTTTAATGACCGGTTTGTCGATTTTAAAACTTTAGTCGCAGTTAAAACAAAATGTAAAATATTAAATAAATAAAAGATTTAATTTAAAGCGTAAAGTAAATAACGATAATGAAATTGCGAATAATAAAAGTGCGATAAAATAAACTTGCGATAATTAAAAAGTACGATAATTAAAAGTGCAATTAAATACAATAATAATAAAAATGCGATAATTAGAAGTGCAATTAAATATAAAATAAAGGAAATTAAATATGAAATAAAAGAATTATGCTTATTTAAACTTCCGTAATCATGATGTTTGACGTGTTGATTTTAGTTTTATGCCCATGGGTTAATTGTCCTTTGTCCTGGATTATTTAATATGTCCATCTGGTTTTTGTCCATAACAGTCCATCAGTCATAAATATAAAGTGCGAGTGTCCTCGTCAAATTATCCTTATACCCGAAGTTAAATATTCCAACTAATTTGGGGACTTAAACTGTAACAAGATTTTAATACTTTGTTTAATAATTACACCAGGATGTCGACTGAGTGTAACCCAAGGTTTTAATACTTTGTTAACAATTATGCCAAGTGTCCTTGTACATAATTTCACCCCTGTTTTAATAATTCTAATGACTATTAATCCATTCCCGTGTCCGGTTAAATGAACGATTATTCGTACATATAAATACCCCGCCCATCGTGTCCGATTGAGTGTATATGGTAATTTATGGGTACGTCCAATTATAAATCTTTATATTAACATTAACAAACTATCATTTAGTTAAACAAATATAAAGCCCATTAATAGCCCATAGTCTAATTTCCACAAGTGTCGTTCTTTTGTCCAAACTCCAATTATGGTACAAAGCCCAATTACCCAATTTTAGTAATTAGCCCAACTTCATGATTACTTCGGATTAAATAAGCATAATAATAACTTAGCTACGAGACATTAAATTAAAAAGGTTGAACATAACTTACAATGATTAAAAATAGCGTAGCGTTACACGGACAGAATTTCGACTTACACCCTTACAACATTCGCTAACATACCCTTATTATTAGGATTAAAATTAAAATTAAAATTAAAATATAAATTATAAATATAAATATTACGTATAGATAGATGGATGGATATATTAGTTTTTAAAATTCGTCGAACTGCGTTGGCTTTTATAGGCATTTTCATTTTTTTTGGGGCTCCGCGACTCGCGGCCCTTTTCTTCTTCAAACTCCGCAAGTCTCGGAGATCGTATTTCCAGCCCACACATCTTTGTCTTTTAATCTGCCGACGGAATTTAATATATAAATATAATATAAATATATAATTTATATAATTAATTATATATTATATTATATTTATATACATAATTAATTTATAACTTTCGGTCCGTTGCGTCGAGCGTTGAGAGTTGACTCTGGTCCCGGTTCCGGATTTTCGAACGTCCTTGCGTACAATTTAATATCTTGTACTTTGCGTTTTGAATCTTGTACTCTTGTAATTTCGAGACGTTTCTTATCAATAATTGGAACCTCTTTGATTGTATTTTGTACTTTTGAGCTTTTTGGTCGTTTGCGTCTTAAATTCGTCGAATCTGTCTTTTGTCTTCACCTTTTAATATTTAAACGAATATCACTTGTAAATAGAACAATTGCAACTAAAAGTTTGTCTTTCTTGGGGAATAATGCTATGAAATGTATGTTCGTTTTTAGCATTATCAAATATTCCCACACTTGAGCGTTACTTGTCCTCAAGCAATATAGTCTTGAAATACTAGAATCACTTCTTTATTCTTCACACTTTGTACATCAGTGATTTCTATACAGCGGTATAAACAATGGTAGTAACGATATGGTTTACAGTCCCACATGACTATAAAAATTTAGATCCATTAAGGAAATTGGATCTTTATGAAAACATTTGATCTTTTGAAAATTAAATCTAGTTTTTACCCTAGATAAGTTTTCCGGAATAACCCTTCACCGGTGTTTGCAAATTATTTTTGTGGGTTTGGTGGGTTTCAGATTTGAAAATTTTAGCTCAAAACTTGCTGTTTTGTGTCACCCACTTGCTAACCTTGTATTAGGAAAGCAACACGTCCAGTTTACTTGTCCCGTATATTACCTTTCGGTAAACTACCGTCTGGTTGTAAAGGAAAGCGTTGAACAAGCAACTGTTAAGGCAATGTCCCCTGACATGCTTTTAATTATGGTCTATAACGTGTCGGACGCAATTACTATCCTTTGTAGGAGCAATAGTAAAGCTCACCCTTTTAATTTGTCGGTCTGGCACAAGGTCCTGTCTTTGACCATGCTATGCAACCACCGTTCTTACGGTTGACACCCGATTTAGTTCAGGTGACCTAATGAATTTCAGGTGAATTCCTAGGATTTTACGTTCAATGGTAATGAACGCATTGAAAATGGGTTTTCAGAAAACAAATCGGTTTGTAATTTTGATCAAAATATTTTCTCGTTCAGGCTCGAGTTTAGATATTATTGAATTCCATGAGTTTGTAATTCTCAATCTTTAAGGCCAATCTCAAGGATTGAGTAATATCAGTCTGAAAAGCTGATTTTTAATCTTTAAGGAGATTATCCTTTCTGGGGATCTGGTTCATTAGTCTTATCAAGCTAATTTGCACGGTGTCCCCCCCATTGTACGAGATAAATCCTTCTCATGGTTAGGATAAATCTGACCACCTGGCGACCCTGTTTAATGCTGAGGTCCGTGGATTTCCTGCTAATTTTAGTGATGACTTTTCTAGATTTTTCGTCAGCCTACAGCTGGTCTGGACGACAATTTCTTGACCTAAATCAAGAAGCGCGTTTCTTTTTCGGAAGACTTTACTTCCTTTTAATGATGAAATTGATTCATCGTGTAGATCCATCTTTCTTACAGTAAATCAGGTAAAACTTTTTAGTTTAGTCCAAAGCAAAAGTATTTTAAGTTATTTGTACAAAAATATGTGACATATGTTTTGAATAACTTGGAGAATTTTCCCACACTTGGCTTTTATTTTCCTTTTTATTGTCCTCTATTCCATTTTAAATGAATTTTAACATTTTGGTTTGTTTCTCAATTTATGTCCTTTCCGAGGTAACAATAATTTCGGTGTTAACACCTAGTTTTATCATTCATAAATATGTATAAACATGATTTTGAGTTCATTTAGTTGAAAATTTTTAAAAATTTTACTAGAATTGGGTAGTCAGTATATAAGACTAGGGTTGTTCTTTATTATCAGAGAGCACTAGATTCTAATACAACTACTGCTTTACTAGTATTTTTAATGGTAACCAAGTGTTTAAGATAAAAATTTTAAAAATCCGAAAGAATTTAACCCCTTCCCACACTTAAGATCTTGCAATGCCCTCATTTGCAAGAAATCAGTAACAATTTAAATTATTGAGGGTGATTTGTGTGAAAATGATTAAATTTTACCAAAGTTTCCAAACATATTTGTGTTTGCTTGCTGAATGATAAATGGTGCATATCATTTGTTCATTCCATCTTGTTGTTATTTCACATATATTTTGCATCTTGTCGTCAAAATTAGTTGCTTTTGCTGAACTTAATGCCACTCTTTGAAAATGCGTTGTTTTACCCTGTTGTGTACATAAGATAAACTGCAAACATATATACATATTTTAGAAGTTTGGTATATTACCCCACATTCAAAAATTATTAAAATCTAATAATAAAATTTAGAAAATAATAAAACTATTACAAATCCAACATAAGTATTAAATGTATCAACATTACAAATAATAAAATAAAAAAAAAAACTAAGTAGACTAGGGATGATACTGATACCAGAAGGGGTTCCATGCATAACCATATGTGCTATAAAATGCTTCGGCTGGGTTATACGTAGGATACGGTGGTTGGATCTCTATAGACCATGGAGGGAATATGGGCGATGGAGTAGGAATATAGTTTCTACCTATATGTTGGCAATAAGCTATGATTTGGTTTTGATGAACTTGCCAATCTTCAAATGCTCTATGTTTAGCATTTTCATACTCTTGTGAAGCTATAAACCTTTGCATTTCTGCCATTTCATTTCCCCCTCCTACATTACCTTGTTGTTGGTTTCTCTCAACCTGTGGATGTCTACCATTATATCGTACTGCGGCGTTATTTCGCCTCTTCAAAACTTTCGCACCATGGTATACATTTAAACCTATTGTATCTCGGGGTTCTAGTTCTTCGATTAGTAATCCCCCCCGACTTATATCCACACCGAGATATTCAGCAATCAAAGTAATAAATATACCACCTCCTATTATGCTATGCGGTCTCATCCCCCTAACCACAGCTGATAAATAATAACCCACACAATAAGGTATACTTACAGCGCTTTGTGGGTCTCGAATACACATGTGGTAAAACAAATCCTGTTCATTTACCTTTTCCTTGTTCTTACCTCGTTGTGTAATTGAATTGGCTAAAAACCTATGAATTACTCTTAATTCAGCTCTATCTATATTCGAATAAGAGTAATTTCCCCCTTTGAATCGGTGATGGCTAGTCATTTGACTCCATACACCATGTGTATCAAAATTCTCATCTATCTTCCTACCATTTAGTATCAACCCTCTACAATCGGCAGATGCTAGCTCCTCAGGCGTATATATACGTAAAGCCTGAGCCATGTCTAGTAAAAACATGTGGCGCATCGAACCTCCTAACAAAAATCTAATAAAAGATCGATCGGTTAAACTAGCTACCCGATCATTTAATTCTATACTACACAACAATTCTTCACACCATACTTTATATACAGGTCTACGCATGTTGAATAACCGTACCCAATCGTTAAAAGTAGAATTACCATACCTCTGTGCAAGTAATTCCCTAATTGGCCCAGCCAATTCTACAGCTTCTAATGGTCCCCATTCTATGACCCTAGGTACTTCAACAGCTTTAGAATGAAGAGTATGCAAACTCCTTTGGTATTTTGGATAATCTATCCAAAGTCTGTCAAATCTCAGGTTCGGGTGCAAATCTTCCAAGTGCATATCAGAAAATGTCATGACTGGATGAGGTATATCTTGTTTGTAGTAGTTATCCACCTCCTGTTGTTCCGCATTCTCAGCAGGAACATTGCGAGCTTGGGATTAAGATTCACCCCTTTCAGTCTGCAAAACACATCAAACACAATTTTTGTGCATCCAAATATGCATTAGTGTCAGCAAAATCATCAATCAAAATAATTACAATGACATGATCAATTTATATCAAACTTAAGCTCATTTTCATATTTTCATCAAATCTACACTTTTTCAAATAAGCATATACGAAAATGTTCGCCAAGTTCATAAGCATTCAACTCAAATAACATGTCAAAATAATCATTACTAGCAATTAAACAAGTTTCAAATGGCATTATCTCTCAAAAATCAAGTTCATGAATTTTAGACTTGAAAAAGTCCACTTTAATTCTCAAAATCATGTTTAGGCTCAAAGTTTGTATCATTTAACTACCTAAACATGTTACACTACTTAATTTTGCAACAATTCATGACAAAAATCGGCCATAACCTGTTTATATCAAAAAGCCCCAAATTGCTCAAGAACACAAACCCTAGATTACTCAAAATTTGAAGTTTAAGGCTTCTAATCATGTTAAATAGCATCAATCTAGGTTATACAAGCATAATACATAAACAATTTAAGCATAATTACACTAAAAAGCATCAAAATCAAATTGGGTATAAAATTGCTCAAGAACACTAATTTTCGGATTAAATGGTGTTTAGGTGTAGAAATTTACCGTTTTTCTTGAGTAATTCCTTGATAGCATCCTTCTTAACATGATTTTAGTAAAAGATTTGATGATTAACGGTGAAAAATTGTGAATTTGAGAGTGTTTTCTCGAGTTTTTTCGCAGTATTTTCGCAGTTTATTTTTGTGTTGTGGTGTGTGGACTGAGCTGATTACGTTTTTATTTTTTCTGGGTTTTGGTCCCTCCGCGAGTCGCGGTGTTTGACCCTTCAAACTCCACGAGTCGCGGAGTTTGTATTATTTTTTTTTATATCTTATACTAATTAAAAAAATTAAGTAATTAATTTTAAAATTTTATTTCCCTTGTTATTTAGGACGAGGTCATTTCGGATCGATGTCCTAGTCCGTCCTTCAACAAAATTTTAAAATTTGTCTTTTTCAAGCGATTGTTTTAAAAGCTTAGATTTTTGGTTTTTTTTTATGTTTTTGGCATACTTTAATTCAATAAGATTAAAAATAATGATAATAAAAGTTCTCGTCCCTCCCTCGGGTAAAGCAATTTCGGTTCAACGACCTAGTCTTCAACTTACGACGAATTTTAAAAATCATATTTTTAACTTAATGAGATAAAGTAAATTTTTGTTTTTAAATTCACACCAACTTAAATTAAAAATACATAAAATTCAAAATTAATATTAAAAATTCACACTAAACTTAAAATTTGAAATGCATAAAATTAAAAATTCATATTTTAAAAATTAAAAATTCACACCAAACTTAATTTAAAAATTCATATTATAAATTCACACCAAACTTATATTAATTTTTCAAATATTTACAATTTTAAATATATTGTTTTTACAAAGTTTACAATATTAATTTAAGATTTATATATTAATTTTAAAAACATGGTAAAAATAAAATTAAAAATCTTTTTGGCTTTTTATCCCACTTTAATCAATCAAATATTATCAAAAATATGCGCCCCTCTTTTCGGTAAAGTAATTTCGGTTCCAAGACCTAATTTAACTCATGACGAATTTTTGAAATATTTTGGGTTGATTGATTAAAGATATTTATACCTTAAGAATAAATGTTAAATTTCGCAGTGATGTAATAAATTTTTGTATGATATCAATAATTTCGGTCACCAAACCTAATTTTATTCAATACCAATTTAATACTTTATAGCGAACAAATTAGCGTTTTTATTATCAAAAGGTTAAAAATAAAAATAAAAATAAAAACAAAAAAAAACTGTACAGACTTACCTGTGAGATAGTATTCTTAGTTATATGATCTATCCCATTCATAAGATAGTCGGTTTAATTGGTTTTCCATGGCTACATAGGCGTAACCTCGAGCATTCAGTGTTTTTTCTTCTAAACATATGAACGGTCCGTCTCTGCATAAAGTAACAAATTCGGTATTTGAATAGGTTTGATTATTTGAACATTTACCTCCATGTGACCATTTTCCGCATTTGTGACATCTTTCTAGGTGTCGTGCTCTTCTTTTCGCTGCGAATTTTGATTTTCCTTTACCAAATTGTGACTTATTATCTTCGCATCTGGATTCTTTTCTTACTCCGTCCAATCTTTCTCTAATTACTGATACTATTTCACTCGGAAGTGTGTCATTATTACGTTTAGTGATCAAGGCGTGTAGCATTAGACCATGATTTAGTTCACAGGCAGTCTTCATTTCCTAAAAAAAATAAAAATTCAGAATGAGGGGAGAAGACTAGTTCTTTAGGGTCTGCTAGGGAAAGACCATTCGGGTTCCATTTTCGAGAACTACACGAAAACAGACAATCTAACTCTAACAGTAATACATATTATCCGTTAAAGACTTGATTCTCCCCACACTTAGTTAGCTGTGGTATCGAAATTGTGATTAACTTCATTGTCGAATTCCATCGGACTATCTATGTAGTGTTTAACTCTGTGACCATTAACTTTAAATTCAATCCCATTTGAATTTATTAATTCTATCGTTCCGTATGGGAAAACTCTTTTGACTATAAATGGTCCAGACCATCTTGATTTCAATTTTCCAGGAAATAGCTTGAATCGTGAATTGAAAAGAAGAACTCTGTCTCCTTCTTTAAATTCTTTCAAACTTCTGATTCTTTTATCATGCCATTTCTTCGTTCTTTCTTTATAGATTAACGAATTTTCGTATGCTTCATGTCTTAATTCTTCTAACTCGTTTAGTTGACTTAATCGTAGACGTCCAGCTTCATGTATATCAAGATTACATGTCTTCAAAGCCCAAAATGCTTTGTGTTCAATTTCTACTGGAAGATGACATGCTTTTCCGTAAACGAGTCTAAAAGGTGTGGTTGCAATTGGAGTTTTGTAAGCTGTTCTAAAAGCCCAGAGTGCATCCTCCAATTTAATGGACCATTCCTTCGGATTTGATCCTACGGTTTTCCCTAGAATACGTTTTAAAGCTCGGTTGGTATTTTCAACTTGTCCACTTGTTTGTGGATGATATGCGGTGGAGATTTTATGAGTTACTCCATATCTTTTAAGAACTTTTTCAAGTTGATTATTACAGAAATGAGTACCCCGATCACTTATTAAAGCTTTCGGTGTTCCAAACCTTGCAAAAAGACGTTTTAAAAAGTTGACTACAACTCGTGCGTCGTTAGTTGGGAGAGCTTGTGCTTCCGCCCATTTAGATACATAATCAATGGCTACGAGAATATAGAGATTATAATGAGATTTTGGAAATGGACCCATAAAGTCAATACCCCAAATGTCAAATACTTCACATACTTGTATGACATTTTGTGGCATTTCATCACGTTGACTTATTTTTCCGGCCCTTTGACATGCATCACAGGATTTGCAAAGAAGGTGTGCGTCTTTGTAAATTGTAGGCCAATAGAATCCAGCTTCATAAACTTTTCTTGCTGTTAATTGAGGCCCATAATGCCCTCCTGTTGGTCCTGTGTGACAATGGTTTAATATTTTACTAGCTTCATTTCCAAATACACATCGGCGTATTATTCCTTCTTGACAACTTTTAAACAGATGTGGATCTTACCAAAAATAGTGTTTTATATCACTGAAGAATTTCTTTAGTTTTTGGTACGACAATCCTTTTTCAAGGAATCCACAAACTAAGTAATTTGCATAGTCTGCAAACCATGGAATTTCATTATAATCTATCTTCAATAGATATTCATCAGGAAAGTTGTCTTGTATGGCCGATTCATTTAGAACTTCTAATTCGGGATTTTCAAGACGAGAAAGATGATCAGCGGCGAGATTTTCTGCTCCTCTTTTTATAAAACTATATTTATATAAATATATATATATATATATATATATATATATATATAAGTAGTAATATTATTATAAAAGGGGGTTTTTTTACCGTTTAATGACCGGTTTGTCGATTTTATATTTTTAAGCGTAAAGATAAATGACAATAATTAAAGTGCGTAAAATATATAAATGACGATAAATAAAATAACAATAAATAAAATTGCGATAGAATATGAAATAAAAGGATTATGCTTATTTAAACTTCTGTAATCATGATGTTTAACGTTTTGATTTTAATTAATTGTTACTCGGGTTAATTGTCCTTTGTCATGGTTTATTTGATACCTATCTGGTTTTTATCCATAATAGTCCATCGATCATAAATATAAAGTGCAAGTGTCCTCGTCAAATTACCCTTATACCCGAAGTCAAATATTCCAACTAATTAAGGATTTAAACTGTGACGCAGTTATCACTTCTGTCAACAATTACACCAGTTATCACTGTATGTAATCTACCCCTATTTTGATTAGATATGAATATTAATTTACCTACTTGATCAGTTTGAATAATCAATTACCCAACCCGAATAATTAATTAAATGATTATAATAGATTCCATATGAACGTCACTAAATAGGACAACCATAATCATTATTAATTATTAGGATAATTAATTTGAAGATAGGTTCGACAGACTCCAATGAGTTGTCACTCAATTAGACAATACCCCCATCTATTAATAGTCAATAGTCCAATTTCCACAAGTGTCGGTCTTTTGCCCAAACCTTAATTATGGTACAAAATCCAATAACCCCGTCTTAATATTTAGTCAAACATCACGATTACTTCGGCTTAAATAAGCATAATAATAACTTAGTTACGAGACATTAATTTAAAAAGGAAGAAGATAACTTACAGTGATTATTAACCGTGTAGCGTTACACGGACAGAGTTTCGACTTTAAAACCCGTAAAACATTCCTTACAATAACCCAATTATTATTAAACTTAAACTAAAATTAAAATTAAAATTATAAATATATATATTACATGTAAAGAGAAAGAAAGAAGAAAAGGTGTTCTTTTCATTACACCGTGAATTTCATTTTATAGACAATTGGTGATTTGAAATTTTCACTTATGACCCCTTAACTATGCTCAATTAACAACTTTTTATTATTTATTATTATTCTTATTATGAATTATTTAAATATTATATTATATTCTTGAGCATAGTTAACTTGTAATTTTAGCTCCGTTGCGTCGAGCGTTGAAAGTTGGTTCATGTTTCGGTTCCGAATTTTCGAACGTCCTTGCGTACAATTTAATATCTTGTACTTTGCGTTTTGTAACTTGTACTCTTGTCATTTTTAGACGTTTCTCATCAATAATTTGAACCACTTGGATTGTATCTTGTACATTTGAGCTTTTTGGACGTTTGCGTCTTCAAATCTTCGTTTTCGCCTTTTGTCTTCGCACTTATTTATTTAAACAATTATAATGAAAATATAATACAATTACATATGAAAACCTATTATTTAGGAGGGATATTGCTATGAAATATATGTTCCTTTTTAGCCTTATTAAATATCCCCACACTTGAGCGTTGCTTGTCCTCAAGCAATACAGAACTTGAAATAAAAACATACATGAATCACTTTTTTATTCATCACACTTTGTACATCAGTGATTTTGATATGGTGGTATAAACAATGACAGTAACGATAGAACCATGGTTAAAGGTGGGTGTGTCATCCACAGTTGCCTCGGGTTTAGGTCAACGACACTTGCAATCAAATAGCCGATTTACTTTCGGTTTCCAAAGCAAAGTGCACATTTGAAAGGCGGTTTACAGTTCCACATGACTATGAAAATTTAGATCCGTTAGGAAATTGGATCTTTATGAAAACATTTGATCTTTTGAAAATTCAATCTAGCTTTTACCCTAGACAAGTTTTCCGGAATAACCCTTCACCGGTGTTTGCAAAATATTTTTGTGGGTTGTGTGGGTTTCAGATTTGAAAATTTTAGCTCAACACTTGTGGTTTTGTGTTACCCACTTGCTAACTTTGTATTAGGAAAGCAACACGTCCAGTTTACTTGTCCCGTATATTACCTTTCGGCAAACTACCGTCCGGTTGTAAAGGAAAGCGATGAACAAGAAACTGTTAAGGCAATGTCCCGTGACATGCTTTTAATTATGGTCCAAAAACGTGTCGGATGCTTTTACTATCCTTTGTAGGAGCAATAGTAAATATCATCCTATGATTTTTCGGTCTGGCACAAGGTCCTGTCTCCGACCATGCTATGCAACCACCGTTCTTACGGTTGACACCCGATTTGGTTCAGGTGACCTAATGAATTCTGATGAATTCTCAGGATTTTACGTTCAATGGTAATGAACGCATTGAAAATAGGTTTTCAGAAAACAAATCGGTTTTATTTTTGATCAAAATATTTTCTCGTTCAAGCTCGAGTTTAGATATCATTGAATTCCATGAGTTTGTAATTCTCAATCTTTAAGGTCAATCTCTAGGATTGAGTAATATCAGTCTTAAAAGCTGATTTTTGATCTTTAAGGAGATTATCCTTTCTGGGGATTTGATTCATTAGTCTTATCAAGCTAATTTGCACGGTGCCCCCCCATTGTACGAGATAAATCCTTCTCATGGTTAGGATAAATCTGACCACTTGGCGACCCTGTTTGATGCTGAGGTCCGTGGATTTCCTGCTGATTTTAGAGATGACTTTTCTAGATTTTTTGTCAACCTACAGCTGGTCTGGACGACAACTTCTTGACCTAAATCAAGAAGCGCGTGTCTTTTTCGGAAGACTTTACTTCCTTTTAATGATGGAATTGATTCATCGTGTAGATCCATCTTTCTTTAAAATATATTACAGTAAACCGGGTAAAACTGATTAGTATCGTCCAAAACAAAAGTACCTGCAATAATTCTTATACAAAAATGTGATAGATAGTTTTAAATTGAATAACTTGGTACATTCTCCCCACACTTAGCTTTTATTTATTCTTTTCTTTGCCTTTTTATTCTCTTCTATCCCATTTTAAATGAATTCAAGCGTTTTGGGTTGTTTCTCAATTTATGTCCTCGAGGTAACAATAATTTCGGCATTAACACCTAGTTTTATCGTTTTATCGTTCATAAATATGTATAAACATGATTTTGAATTCATTTAGTTAAAATTTTTTAAAATTTTCATAATATTTAGAAAATAAGCCAAGTATAAACCCGAGAGAATTTATAACTCTTCCCCACACTTGAGATCATGCAATGCCCTCATTTGCATGAAATCAGACTATAATTATAAATTCATGAGGGTGATTAGTGTATGAAAGTGATTAAAAATACCCAGTTTGTAATTACAAAGCTCGTCGAATGATAGATGGCGCGCCTCATCGTTCATTCCTTCATTTATTATATCACATTTGTTGTTTTGCATCTTGTCGTCAAAATCAGTAGCTTTTGCTGAACTTAATGTTAGTCTTTGAAAGTGCGTTGTTTTACCCTGTTGTTTACATAATAAAATACAAACATATATACATATTTTTAAAGTTGGGTATATTACCCCACGTTCAAAAATTTATAAAATCAAATATTTTTTTTTTTTGCATACTTTAAATCAATAAAATTAAAAATAATGATGACAAAATTTTTCGCCCCGCCCTCGGGTAAAGTAATTTCGGCTCAACGACCTAGTCTTCAACTCACGACGAATTTTAGAAATCATTTTTTTCAACTTAATGAAATAAAGTAAATTTTTGTTTTTAAATTCACACAAAACTTAAAAAGAAAACATATTAATTTCATATAAAACCTAAAAAACAAAAAAATTCAGAATGGGGGGAGAAAACTAGTTCTTTAGTGTCTGCTAGTGGAAAAGACCAATCGGATTCCATTCTCGAAACTACACGAGAACAGAACAACTAACTCCAAACAGCATTTTCTTTTTAGAATATTTGAATCTCCTCACACTTAGGTAGATGTGGTGTCGAAATTGTGATTAACTTCATCGTCAATTTCTCTTGGACCATAATCAACTTGCATATCTGTGACTTTTGCTTTAAGCCAGTGACCAGCTTTTTCCGTAATATCCACAAATTCAACTAGCTTCGCCTTTTCTTTAGGCGACAGATTGGATACTAACCGGTTATATAACTTAAAGTTCCCCTTACTTTTAGCATCAATAACCCGTTTAAAAAGTTTCTTCATTGAACTGTTAATAACGGGGTCATTTAATTTCGTATCAACTATGGGGTTCTTTATTATCAAGTCATCATTAGGTGTTACTTCATTTTCCCCACACTTAGGCATTCTATTATTGTTAAGCATTACCATTGGAGTTGGTAAAACAACATGGTTCTTACCAATCGTTTTTGTCGGTTCAACGGTTTTGGTTTGTGGATATTTAGACTTTCGAATCATAAAGGTGATCGATTTCTCATCATTACTAAGTGTCATTCTACCCTTTCTTACATCAAATAACGCCCCGGTGGACGCTAAGAATGGTCGACCTAAAATTAGAGGAACGTTTGAGTCCTCTTCTATGTCAATGACAATGAATTAGACTAGAAAGGTTAAATTACCTACTTGAATGGGTAGGTTGTCAGCAATTCCAACTGGGTGCTTAATGGTTTGATCAAGGAGTCGAACACTCATATCCGTTGGAGTTAACTCACCTACACCTAATCTCTTATATAATGAAAGAGGCATAACACTCACACTTGAACCTAAATCTGCTAGTGCATCATACATGACACAGTCACTAAGTAGACAAGGAACAATAAATTCACCCGAATCACCTACCCTAGGTGGAGGATTTGGTGGAACTGTCTTCACCGGGTTTACTTCTACTGTTTTTGTTTCTTGCACTTTTTTATTCTTCTTCTTCTTCTTTCCAGAGGTATCACAAACTTTATTACCTATTACTTGCTCATACTCAACTCCTTTTCTTGGAAACGGGATGGGTGGTCTGTATGGTGCCACCACTGGCTTTACATACTCGGGTGGTGGTGGTGGTGGTGGTGTAACTTCTTCATTGTTACTTACATCTAAAACCTCCCCATCTTCTGATGCTGGTTTTTCAGAATTTGTTGAAACCATATTAACATTTTCATTCCGAGGATTTACTTCAGTATTACTCGGTAGCTTTTCTTGTTTCCTTTCACTCATCAATCTAACAAGAGTACCTACTTATTTTTCTAGATTTAAAATAGAAGCTTGTTGAGTTCTAAATGACTGATCAAACCTCTCATTCGTTTGAGTTTGAGTTTCAATAAATTGTGTTTGAGATTCAACTAGCTTAAATACCACTTCTTCCAGATTTGACTTTTTCTCTTCGGTTTGTTGTGGTGGTTTATACAAGCCAAGTCTTTGTTGATTGAAAGTGTTGTTTTGAGTTGGTTGGTTATTCGGACCTTGTTGGTTATACGAGTTATTGTCGGGTCCTTTTGGATTGTAAAGAATGTTTTGATTTCGATTGAAGTTTGGCCTTGGCGGTTGATAATTATTCTGATAACTATTTTCCAGCCTTTGGTTCATGTAGACAACATTCTCACGTTGTTCCATCGTTTGTTCAATGTGACAGTCTTTCATTAAGTATGGTCCACCGCATTGCTCACAACTGATTCGTATTGCGTGAATATCTTTATTCATCTTTTCCATTCGTCTCTCGAAAGCATCTATTTTTGCGGAAACGGAATCAAAGTTATGGCTAGAATCGGCTCTAGCCGCTTTAGATGAACGATATATATCTTTCTCTTGGTGCCACTCTTGAGAGTGGGAGGCTGTGTTATCAATAATTTTGTAAACTTCAGTTGCGGTTTTCTTCATAATGGAACCACCAGCTGTTATATCGATGTCTTTTCGTGTAGCAACGTTGACACCTTGGTAGAATATTTGTACTATTTGATAAGTGTCTAAACCGTGTTGAGGACATCCTCTTAACAACTTTCCAAATCTTGTCCACGCCTCATATAGAGTTTCATTTGACTTTTGTGTGAACGTAACAATTTCTCCTTGAAGTCTCACGGCTTTAGATGCCTGAAAGAATCTTTTAAGAAATTTCTCAACTAAAACATCCCATGTGTCAATCGCCCCTTCAGGTAACGATTCTAACCAATCTTTGGCTTCTCCCTTTAAAGTCCAGGGAAACAACATGAGATAGATCTGTTCATCCTCAACTTCTCGGATTTTGAATAGTGTACAGATCCTATTAAACGTACGAAGATGTTCGTTTGGATCTTCCTTCGGCGCACCACTATATTGGCACTGATTAGTTACCATGTGTAGGATTTGTCCTTTGATTTCATAATCTGGCGCATTAATGTCTGGCTTAATAATGGTGTGACCTTGGCCCGTGCGTGTGGCTCTCATTCGGTCTTCCATACTTAGAGGTTCCAGATTTTTCATAATTGAATTTGTTGAATACGAATCACTAGAAGATTCTGATTTAATGGTTTGTGGTTCAGGAGGAATGATTAGTGGTTCTGGATCTTGGAATTGTCCCTGAATATTCTCCGGATTCTCAATTGTGAGGTCGGGTTCAAAAGATGGATTATCGGAAATTTGAGTTGGAGTTCTTGGTCGACTAGATGATGATTCTAAAGAAAAATCAACGGCGACAATATTGGCTAGATGTCTTGATCGAGTTATAGGTGGTGAACGTATGAAAGGTGGTGAACGTTTTACTCGGTGCATTCACTGAATATCCTATTAGTTTTTAAAAGGAAAGAAAAATTATATAAGTTATCCAATTAATAGACTTTTCTGATTTTGCCCACGTTTCGAATAGCCAAAAGATGCAGCAGAGGGGCAGAATTCGTTTGGTCTCAATATAATTGAGTACTGTTTGGCTCCAATAACCCGGTCCACGTACAAATCCAACTATTACTACGAACCAGAAAATTTTGATGTCTATCAATTTAACCACTTAAAATAAATTTTCGTAATTTTAAGAAATTTAGATAAGAAGTAGAATAAAAATCTTATCCTAAAACTAGAATAGCGAGAAATAAGAAAGAAAAAAAAAAGCGTCGAAAAAGGTCGAAAAATAAAAGGTCGAAAAATAGGCGTCGAAAAATAAAAATAAGAAAGTAGCGCGAAAAACGGCGTCGCAAAATTCTAAAGCACATAAATCTTAGTCTAAGGAATAAGCACTTAAGGGATTTTACGGCAAACCTAAAAATTCTAGAAATAAAAATAACTATGGCAAAACTAAACTTAATACTAAAAATTGTAACTAGAGTCTAAAAATCTAAAGGTAATAAAAAAAAACTTTTTTTTAATTTTTTTTATATTTCGTTTTTTAAGAATTTTAAAATTTTTTTTAAAATTTTTTTTTTATATAAATTTTTTTTTAAAACCTTTTTGTTTTTTTTAAAAATTTTTCTTTAAAAAAATGATTTTTTTTACAATTTTTTTTTAAAACGAATTTTTTTTTTCTTTAAAAAAAACGTTTTTTTTACACAATTTTTTTTTTAAGGAATTAATAATTTTTTTATTATTATTATTTTTTTTCAAAACTTTTTTTTTAACTCATTTACTATTCATGAATAGTAAATGAAAAGAAATTAATTAATTTACTATTCACATGAAAGCGACATAATAGAAATTATTAATTGCAAGTTACATAATATACCCCTGAAATATTTAATAAATACAACTTTTTAAAACTTTTAAAACTTTTACGATTCAAAATAGTAAAGGAAAGAAATTAATTAATTTACTATTCACATGAAAACGACATTATAGAAATTATTAATTATAAGTTACATAATATACCCCTGAAATATTTAATAAATACGACTTTTTAAAACTTTTACGTATCAAATTTGATTCTAAAATATTATTATATTATTATATTTTATTTCAATATTATTATATTATTATATTTATTAAATTATTATATTTAAATTAATATATCTTTAATCAATCAAAAACTAAAAAAAAAAAACTTAAATACCCCGTGAAAACACAAAAAGTGTCCCCGAAATTATTTTTTTATAACTATATTTTTACAGATATAAATTAAAAATATAGCGTTTTGGCGCTCCCCGGCAGCGGCGCCAAAAACTTGATGATGTAGCGTGAGGGTACGAAATAGTATTATTTTTAATACAAAATACTACAAAATATGACACAAGTTTTATTAATTTACGGATGGGATATACCTAAACCTTGCTACAACACTATAGGCAGTGTACCTAATCGTAGAGTAGTGTAGTTTTTAGTAAGTCCGGTTCGTTCCACAGGGAGCTAGTGATTACGTACTATATTTTTATAAAACTATATTTATATATATATATATATATATATATATATATATATATATATATATATATATATAAGTAGTAATATTATTATAAAAGGGGTTTTTTTTACCGTTTAATGACCTGTTTGTCGATTTTATATTTTTAAGCGTAAAGATAAATGACAATAATTAAAGTGCGTAAAATATATAAATGACGATAAATAAAATAACAATAAATAAAATTGCGATAGAATATGAAATAAAAGGATTATGCTTATTTAAACTTCCGTAATCATGATGTTTAACGTTTTGATTTTAATTAATTGTTACTCGGGTTAATTGTCCTTTGTCATGGTTTATTTGATACCTATCTGGTTTTTATCCATAATAATCCATCGATCATAAATATAAAGTGCAAGTGTCCTCGTCAAATTACCCTTATACCCGAAGTCAAATATTCCAACTAATTAAGGATTTAAACTGTGACGCAGTTATCACTTCTGTCAACAATTACACCAGTTATCACTGTATGTAATCTACCCCTGTTTTGATTAGATATGAATATTAATTTACCTACTTGATCAGTTTGAATAATCAATTACCCAACCCGAATAATTAATTAAATGATTATAATAGATTCCATATGAACGTCACTAAATAGGACAACCATAATCATTATTAATTATTAGGATAATTAATTTGAAGATAGGTTCGACAGACTCCAATGAGTTGTCACTCAATTAGACAATACCCCCCATCTATTAATAGTCAATAGTCCAATTTCCACAAGTGTCGGTCTTTTGCCCAAACCTTAATTATGGTACAAAATCCAATAACCCCGTCTTAATATTTAGTCAAACATCACGATTACTTCGGCTTAAATAAGCATAATAATAACTTAGTTACGAGACATTAATTTAAAAAGGAAGAAGATAACTTACAGTGATTATTAATCGTGTAGCGTTACACGGACAGAGTTTCGACTTTAAAACCCGTAAAACATTCCTTACAATAACCCAATTATTATTAAACTTAAACTAAAATTAAAATTAAAATTATAAATATATATATTACATGTAAAGAGAAAGAAAGAAGAAAAGGTGTTCTTTTCATTACACCGTGAATTTCATTTTATAGACAATTGGTGATTTGAAATTTTCACTTATGACCCCTTAACTATGCTCAATTAACAACTTTTTATTATTTATTATTATTCTTATTATGAATTATTTAAATATTATATTATATTCTTGAGCATAGTTAACTTGTAATTTTAGCTCCGTTGCGTCGAGCGTTGAAAGTTGGTTCATGTTTCGGTTCCGAATTTTCGAACGTCCTTGCGTACAATTTAATATCTTGTACTTTGCGTTTTGTAACTTGTACTCTTGTCATTTTTAGACGTTTCTCATCAATAATTTGAACCACTTGGATTGTATCTTGTACATTTGAGCTTTTTGGACGTTTGCGTCTTCAAATCTTCGTTTTCGCCTTTTGTCTTCGCACTTATTTATTTAAACAATTATAATGAAAATATAATACAATTACATATGAAAACCTATTATTTAGGAGGGATATTGCTATGAAATATATGTTCCTTTTTAGCCTTATCAATAATTGATACATAGGTAAAAGGTGTCTAAAAATATTAAAGCTTACAAGAAAAACTATATCCAAAATGGTAATAACTTAAAAAGAAACTAAAACTTAAAAAGGCGTCGCAAAATTCTAAAGTACCTAAATCTTAGTCTAAAGAAAAGGCACTTAAGGGATTTTACGGCAAAGCCTAAAAATCTAGAAGTAAAAAAATAACTATGGCAAAAACTATATCTTAAAACTAAATACGAGCGAAAAATACAAATATTACGCTAAAACAATTAAAAAGGGACAAAATATAAAAATATACAAAAAGTTGTAAAAATTACAATTTTTATAAAAATATTATTTTTATATTATTTATTTTATTAAACTATTAATTTTATATTTTAATTAAACTAATTTAACTAAAATACAATTTAATTTAAAAACTTAAAACTAATTATAATAATAAATAAGTAATTAGGGTTAATAATAATAAATAAATAAAAATTACCCCGTATTTAATGCTGATTAGGGTTTCTGTCGGCGTGTCAGAGTGTCTCCGCGAGTCGCGGTATTCGAAGCTGCAAACTCCGCGAGTCGCGGGGTTCAAATTTTCAGATGACAGGTTGATTAAAATTCGACGCGTTTTTTTTTATATTCTGTTTTATATTTTCTGTTTAAATAAAAATATTTATATAATAAAAACTTATATTTAAAAACTAAAATAAAAATAGAACTACTTTATAATTTTAAAAATATCTTAAAAATAGATTTATATATATATTAATTTTTTTTTCGGTTTTTTTTTATGTTTTAAATAAAAATATTTAAATAAAACTTATATTTTTATAAAATAAAAATAAAGAAACTTTATAAAACTTAAATATTTAACAAAATCTTAAAAAAATATATAAATTTTTGTTTTTATTTTATATTTTCGAATAATTAAAAACGTATTTTTACAAAAGTGAATTTTAATAAAAGTAAACTAAAAATAAAAATATTTTTTTTTTATTTATTTAGCGTTGCGCTTCCGGCTTTTAAGTTTGATTGTTCCCCGGCAGCGGTGCCAAAAATAACTTGATGTTATGCGAGGTGTATATAAAATAACTTTATATTTTACAAGGAAATACTATTAAATACAATACAATTTTACACAAGATATTTATTTATTTATAGAATGGATATACTTAAACCTTGCTACAACACTTATAGGCAGTGTACCTAATCGTACAGTAGTGTAGTTTTTAGTAAGTCCGGTTCGTTCCACAGGGAAAATCTTTTAATCAAAGCTTAACGCTATATTAGTTTACTTTTAAAAATACAAATATATATATATATAAGTAATATTATTATTATAAAGGGGGATTTTTACCGTTTAATGACCGGTTTGTCGATTTTAAAACTTTAGTCGCAGTTAAAACAAAATGTAAAATATTAAATAAATAAAAGACTTAATTTAAAGCGTAAAGTAAATAACGATAATGAAATTGCGAATAATAAAAGTGCGATAAAATAAACTTGCGATAATTAAAAAGTACGATAATTAAAAGTGCAATTAAATACAATAACAATAAAAATGCGATAATTAGAAGTGCAATTAAATATAAAATAAAGGAAATTAAATATGAAATAAAAGAATTATGCTTATTTAAACTTCTGTAATCATGATGTTTGACGTGTTGATTTTAGTTTTATGCCCATGGGTTAATTGTCCTTTGTCCTGGATTATTTAATATGTCCGTCTGGTTTTTGTCCATAACAGTCCATCAGTCATAAATATAAAGTGCGAGTGTCCTCGTCAAATTATCCTTATACCCGAAGTTAAATATTCCAACTAATTTGGGGACTTAAACTGTAACAAGATTTTAATACTTTGTTTAATAATTACACCAGGATGTCGACTGAGTGTAACCCAAGGTTTTAATACTTTGTTAACAATTATGCCAAGTGTCCTTGTACATAATTTCACCCCTGTTTTAATAATTCTAATGACTATTAATCCATTCCCGTGTCCGGTTAAATGAACGATTATTCGTACATATAAATACCCCGCCCATCGTGTCCGATTGAGTGTATATGGTAATTTATGGGTACGTCCAATTATAAATCTTTATATTAACATTAACAAACTATCATTTAGTTAAACAAATATAAAGCCCATTAATAGCCCATAGTCTAATTTCCACAAGTGTCGTTCTTTTGTCCAAACCCCAATTATGGTACAAAGCCCAATTACCCAATTTTAGTAATTAGCCCAACATCATGATTACTTCGGATTAAATAAGCATAATAATAACTTAGCTACGAGACATTAAATTAAAAAGGTTGAACATAACTTACAATGATTAAAAATAGCGTAGCGTTACACGGACAGAATTTCGACTTACACCCTTACAACATTCGCTAACATACCCTTATTATTAGGATTAAAATTAAAATTAAAATTAAAATATAAATTATAAATATAAATATTACGTATAGATAGATGGATGGATATATTAGTTTTTAAAATTCGTCGAACTGCGTTGGCTTTTATAGGCATTTTCATTTTTTTTGGGGCTCCGCGACTCGCGGCCCTTTTCTTCTTCAAACTCCGCAAGTCGCGGAGATCGTATTTCCAGCCCACACATCTTTGTCTTTTAATCTGCCGACGGAATTTAATATATAAATATAATATAAATATATAATTTATATAATTAATTATATATTATATTATATTTATATACATAATTAATTTATAACTTTCGGTCCGTTGCGTCGAGCGTTGAGAGTTGACTCTGGTCCCGGTTCCGGATTTTCGAACGTCCTTGCGTACAATTTAATATCTTGTACTTTGCGTTTTGAATCTTGTACTCTTGTAATTTCGAGACGTTTCTTATCAATAATTGGAACCTCTTTGATTGTATTTTGTACTTTTGAGCTTTTTGGTCGTTTGCGTCTTAAATTCGTCGAATCTGTCTTTTGTCTTCACCTTTTAATATTTAAACGAATATCACTTGTAAATAGAAAAATTGCAACTAAAAGCTTGTCTTTCTTGGGGAATAATGCTATGAAATGTATGTTCGTTTTTAGCATTATCAATACCCATCAAACTGAGAAGTTTTGACGTGATCGTCGGTATGGATTGGTTGAGCAAGATAAGGGCCGATATTATTTATGGAGATAAAGCTCTTCGTATACCACAAGGATACGGTGAGCCACTGATCATCTACGGAGAGAGATGTACCTCGAAGCTGAACCTCATTAGTTGCGTGAAAGAGCAAAAGATCATGAAGAAGGGACGTCTTGCTGTCCTAGCGCATATGAAAACGGTAGAAACCGAGGTGAAGAATGTGAACGACGTTCGAATTGTGAACGAATTTTCCGATGTCTTCCCTGAAGAATTTCCTGGATTACCGCCGCCGAGAGCAGTAGAGTTTCAGATCGACTTAGTGCCAGGAGCTGCACCTGTAGCTCGCGCACCTTATAGAATCGCACCTTCTGAGAAGCAAGAATTACAGAGTCAACTACAAGAGCTGTTAGACCGTGGATTTATCCAACCAAGTTTCTCACCTTGGAGTGCACCTATTCTGTTTGTGAAGAAGAAGGATGGATCCTTCCGTATGTGTATCGACTACCGTGAACTCAACAAATTGACGATCAAGAATCGGTATCCTCTTCCCCGTATTGACGATCTTTTTGATGAACTACAAGGATTGAGCATTTACTCCAAGATCGATTTGCGATCCGGCTATCACCAGTTGAGGGTGAAAGAAAGCGATGTAATGAAGACTGCATTTAGAACTCGTTATGGTCATTATGAGTTTCTCGTGATGCCATTCGAATTAACAAATGCACCTACCGTGTTCATGGATCTCATGAATCGTGTCTGCAAGCCGTACTTGGATAAGTTTGTTATCGTCTTCATAGATGATATCCTCATCTACTCTAAGAGCGAAGAAGAGCATGAGCAACATCTCCGATTAGTACTTGAACTCTTGAGGCAAGAGCAACTGTATGCGAAATTTTCTAAGTGTGAATTTTGGTTGAAGGAAGTCTAATTTCTGGGTCATGTTGTGAGCGACCAGGGTATCAAAGTTGATCCCGCCAAGATTGAAGCTATCAGTAAGTGGGAGACCCCCACTACTCCGACGCATATTCGCCAATTCCTAGGTCTCGCCGGTTATTACCGAAGGCTTATCGAAGGTTTCTCTCTGATTGCGCGTCCTTTGACCGCACTGACTCACAAAGGTAAGAAGTTTATTTGGGAACCCGCACACGAATCAGCATTCCAAACTTTGAAGAAAAATTAACCACCGCACCTATCCTATCTCTTCCTGAAGGCAGTGACGATTTCGTCGTTTATTGTGATGCATCGAAGAGTGGTTTTGGTTGTGTACTGATGCAACGATCAAAGGTTATCGCTTATGCCTCCCGACAATTGAAGATTCATGAGTGAAACTACACTACTCACGATCTTGAACTTGGAGCCGCTGTCTTTGCGCTCAAATTGTGGAGACACTATTTGTATGGAACTAAGAGCACTATTTTCACCAACCACAAGAGCCTCCAGCACATCTTTGATCAGAAGCAACTGAATATGAGACATCGTCGATGGATTGAGACGCTGAACGACTACGATTGTGAACTTCGCTATCATCCTGGCAAGGCCAATGTTGTAGCTGACGCTTTAAGCCGAAAGGAGAGGACGACACCTCTTCGTGTTAGGGCTCTGAACATCACCATTCATTCGAACCTCAACAGCCAGATCAGAGTAGCCCAAGATGAGGCTCTCAAGAAGGAGAATATAACTCATGAACATTTGAACATACTTGTTTCTCCATTCGAGGTTAGGGAATCTGGACTCCGATGTTATGCGGGAGAATTTGGGTACCTCTTTATGGAGATCTACGGAACCTTATACTTGATGAAGCACAAAAATCGAGATATTCGATTCACCCCGGAGCGGGCAAGATGTACCACGACCTTAAAGAACAGTATTGGTGGCCGAATCTTAAGAAGGACGTTGCGACTTATGTTGGTAAGTGTTTGACTTGCTCGAAGGTTAAAGCCGAGCATCAGAGACCTTCTGGTTACTCCAACAATCGGAAATCCCACAATGGAAGTGGGAAAGGATCACAATGGATTTCATTACCAAGCTGCCAAAGACGGTGGGCGGATACGATACCATTTGGGTTATTGTTGACCGCCTTACTAAATCTGCACATTTCTTAGCGATGAAAGAAATAGATACGATGGAGAGACTTGCTCAACTTTACATTAAAGAGGTTGTATCTCGTCACGGTGTGCCTTTATCGATCATCTCCGATCGCGATCCCCGTTTTGCTTCTAGATTTTGGCGTTCTTTGTAAGAAGCCGGAACTCGTCTTGACATGAGTACTGCTTATCACCCTCAGACTGACGGGAAAAGTGAATGCACAATTCAGACTTTGGAGGACATGCTGCGTGCATGTGTCATTGATTTTGGAAAGGCTTGGGAAAGGCATTTGCCGTTAGCCAAATTCTCGTACAACAACAGTTATCACTCAAGCATTAATGTCGCACCTTTTGAAGCATTGTATGGCCGTAAGTGCCGATCTCCTATTTGTTGGGCCGAAGTAGGCGAAAAGAAAATCACCGGACCCGAGGTAGTCCATGAAACCACGGAAAAGATTGCTCAGATTCAAGCTAGACTTAAGACTGCCCGCGATCGTCAAAAGAGTTATGTCGATCTTAAACGTAAAGATTTTGAATTCAACGTTGGTGACCGTGTAATGTTGAAGGTTGCACCTTGGAAAGGTGTGATCCATTTTGGAAAACGTGGAAAGTGAAACCCACGATACATTGGTCCTTTTGAAATCTTGGAACGTGTTGGACCCGTTGCATACTGTTTGAATCTACCAGCACAATTGAGCTCAGTTCATCCTACCTTCTACGTGTCAAACTTGAAGAAGTGTCTTGCTGCACCCGAACTCATCATACCACTGGAAGAACTTACAATTGATGACAAACTCCACTTTGTGGAAGAGCCTGTTGAAATTATGGACCGTGAGGTCAAGACTTTGAAACACAACAAGATTCCGATCGTTCGAGTACGATGGAATGCCAAACGAGGACCTGAGTTTACCTGGGAGCGAGAGGATCAAATGATGCAGAAGTATCCTCACCTTTTTCCAACTCCTCCATCTACCTTAGCTTAAAATTTCGGGACGAAATTTTCTTTAACATGTGGGTAATGTAACGACCATGGATTTTCCAACGTTAATTATTAATAATTATTATTATTAATACTTGTGATTAAACAAATGTATGTTATTACATTTACATGTTGCCATGATTGCCCGTACTTGACTTTAATTGCCTGAAACGTCTTTGTGACACACGAAACTTGCACGAAAAGGTTAAATTTTATTAATCATTTTAATTAACTATGGTTATTAGTTAGTTACTTGAGCTCTAATTGGATTGACTTGTTAAATACTTGAACTTGGGCCTTGTTAATGTTATGAACTCATGATATTGGGCTTATAAGCCCACCCTACTTCTTTAGTGGACTCATTAGCCCAACTTAACATGTAAGTATTACATTTAGAGATTAACTAGATAGTTTGATACTTGAAGAATCTTGTTACATGTTACTTCCCATAAAAACACCTCCACTAACCAACTTTTGAAGGCTTTACATACAAGTGACCAAAGAACAATTTTCTTCCTCTCTTCTCTTCCAATGTCGTCGGCCTACATGGCCTTGGAGAGGGTTTTTGACTTCATTTTTGTATTACTTGTGCACTAGTAATCTCTCATTTCAAACACACACACTTACCTCTCACTTTCTCTCAAACATTTCCTCTCTTATTCTCTCAACTTGTAAGTAATATGTTCAAGTTTTTCTTCTTCCTTTCTTGACCAAAACCGAAGCTAAACATAAGCATCATCATCATTCTTTTGTTGTTTGTTACTTGTTCTTGTTTGTTACTTACTTACTAGTTGTTGTTTATGGTTATTTACTTACTAGTTTCAAGAACCAAACTTGTTAGTTTGTTCTTCATTTATCTTGTATTTACAAGAACACACAAGAACATAAACTTTCTAGTTTATGTTCTACACTTAATATGTTAAAAGATTTTAAGTTCATGGTTGTGAAAGCATACTTGTAATTCATGTTAGTAAACTTTAAAGTTTACTTTCTTAAAGATCAAACTTTGGTTTGAATCTTTAAAGTATTAACAACACATGAACTAGTTACTTGTTTACTTAGCTTGTTTCTTTATATTATGCACTTTAAATTCATATTTGTTGGTTAAGATTGGTCAAGTGTTACTAGTTAACTTTGATCTCATTAATCTTGAACTAAAAGTTAACTTTAAAAGTTCAAGAACATGTAAGTAAGCTTTCTTTAATTATAACTTGGTACACTTATGTTAGATCTAGACTTTTGGGTGTAGGATCTTCAAGATCTATCTAAGAACTATGTTCTACAACTTAAGATCTTGATTTTATAAGTTTATTTTCAAGTTGTAACTTAATATTACTTTTACATTCCATGTATTTGTTGAATCTAAGACTTTGATGTAACTTTGGTTCATCAAAACACTTGCAACACTTAAGTGAGTTGTGCTTTATATCTTAGACTTACGCTTAGGTTATAATGGTCAAACCTTGGTGAATATGATGCAAACACATCAACGAGTTGTACACTTGAAGCTATATGCATTAAGGATGAGAACCATGATAAGCATCGAGCACCAAGAACCACCGGAACCTACTGACCCTACTGTTTTACTGTTTCTGTGTCTGACCCGTATGACCTGGGCTACTGTAAAGATTATTTTCAGATATCTCTGTTCGATTAGATAACTTTTCATTTAGGACTCATCTTAATCCGAGTTACGGTTTAGGATTTATGGCCCTCCGATCGTCCCTATGTCCTTTTAACGTTGTGCTGAAAATTCTGACCTACTCGCACTTAGACCGTCGCCACGGTCAAACGAAGACGAGTTTGCTTCTGTAATTTTTACCACAACTAAAGGACTCATATACGGAGCCATGTCCACTGGTCTCACCTTATTTCAGTAGGTATTGAGGCCGTGGTGACTGACCGAAGTCAGCCTTTGTTTTAAACTTCATTCATGAACGAAACTTACTTTACACCTTTTGTTTGATGATGAATGATGATGACCTTATTTACATGCATTTAAACCTATTGGGACGATTTACTGACTTAGTACTATTTGACTTAGGTTGAGGACTTTCCGGACCTACACACTTGCTTATTTCCCGAGTCTTACTTTACCGCTACTTTATCATTGTGATTTATAGCATTCCCTTTTTACTTTAACTTATTTTGGGAACTGAGAATACATGCGGATTTTATGTTTTACATACTAGGCACGAGTACTTAAACTTTATATATGTGTGGGTTATATAACGGCAGAAACATTCCCTTTAGCTCGGTAACGTTTAATCATTGGTTTTTGAACCGGTGAACGCGAATCTTAGATATGGATCCATAGGGTTTGACATCCCCACTCGGGCTAGTAGCGCTAGCATTTAACGGGCGTTTAATACTTCGTATACATACGCACTTGCCAAGTGTACTTTCAGGGGGTATAAACGTTAAGTTAGTTACCAAGTGCCCACGGTTAAGCATATACTTTATCATACTGTTTTGAAACGCTCTTTGTAGCACTGAAATCTCGTAGCCTACCTTACATACTGTTATACTTAAACTATAGCTCACCAACCTTTGTGTTGACGTTTTTAAGCATGTTTTTCTCAGGTGCTTAAGGTTGCTTCCGCTGTGTACTAGTCTTGCCGTAGACACCCGCTGCTCTAGTGTTATCACCGCATGAACTACTTTATCTTGCATTCAAACTTAATTACATTTGGAACTATGATTTGTAACGACCTAAGGGTCATGTACTATTATCTTTGCTCTATTCATAGGAGCATATTTTCGATGTAAAACATTCGACGTTAGTTATGACGTCACATTTTATCTTGAATGCAAACGTATTTTGAAATAGCATATAGTGTTTGACCTTGTAATGATCCTGTTGTTGATGATTCGTACACGATAGTTTTGTACGGGGCATCACACTATAGGTCACCATGTCTGGCGACTAACCACCCATGCAAACTTCAACTTGTTAAATTATTAGAGTAGAAATTATATTTATTTAGTTAAAAAACGGAAAATTAAGTTGAAAGAGTCAAAATTGAAGCCAAATGAACAGTGTTAATTGGCATTTTCTCTTTGAATATACAGATAATATTGATGATTGTGTTACAAGTAAATAGCTCATATGATCTATTTGAATCCGCCCACATCAGCTTACAATTTGACACAACTCTAACAAACTTGATACAAATCTACTCTTTTTTCTTTAACGGTTAGGAGTTACTCACAGGGTTCGAACATGATGTCGAAATCCACTCACCCGATTATTTCCTCAGACTAACATTACAGTCTTACCGCCTTTCAGGAAGAAACTTCCACGGTGAATCCATACTAACATCGTGTGTGGTAAAAAACCCCTTTCGTGTGAGGCTTGAACGCAATACGTCCGAGACCTCCGAGGCTAATGAAATGAGCGCGTAACCCTTAAGAGAAATATTTTGCAGCTCACTTGAACCTCTGATCTCCCTTATGAAAAGTCGGGTCACCACCAATACACCAAAGTCACACATCCATCAACTTCATGTAACAAACCCGAGAGACTCAACAAAAATAAACGCCGCCGAATAATTGAAAACGATAACATGTGACATTCTGATCAACGGGGTCCGATCCTACAACTTAACATTAAGAGTAAACTTTTACGAATAACTAATTAATTAATGCATTAAATTTTATGTTATTGAAAATATTAAATATCAACAAAAGGAAATTTGTGGTAATTAATTACAACAACAACAACAACAACAACAAAACCCAATATCACATGAGTGGTGTATGGGGGAGGTGAGATGTAGACAATCCTTCCTTTATCCTTGAATAAAAACAAGTCATTTCTCCACCCAGAGTGAAAACACTCTCAAAAGTAGAGAAAGTCATCCCTCTCTCTATTCGACGGATAAAGAGATTGCTTCCGAGAGGACCTCCGGCCTTTAAGTAGGAAAAAATTTTTAAAAAAATAAAAAAATAATATAAAAATAATTAGACACCGTGAAAATGGTAATTAATTACAATAAATGATAAATTCATTATAATTGATGAGAGATATAAATGTAAAGGAAATGCCATTGACGCTTGTTTACTTAATCTCTCCAAAAACCCAAACACTCATTTTAAGCATGGAGCTGCGTATGGTCGTCTTCATGATATTAATCCTATCAATGCTTATATTCTGCAACGTTGCTCATTCCTTACGTTTTGATATCGAATCTGATCATACAAAATGTATGACTGAAGATATCAGAAAAGACTCATTGACAATTGGTCAGTACTCAGTAATCAATCCAAATCAGAATGATCCTTTTCCTGAACATCACAAGATTGCTGCTATGGTAATGTTTAATTCATTTCTTTATCTCATTCTATTTTTTTTTTTATTTTTTAGGACAGCGAAATTGGGATCACCCGAGGGGGACTAAACCACCCGTTGCGATCATCTCCCGTTTCGACTATGCCGATGCAGCGATAATAACCCCGCCCCCATCGCTGCCCGGGAGGAAACCTTGAAACCGATCCAAGGGCACGGCCAAGTAAAACCCCCCATCCTATTATTTGAGGGTGTAAACACTTTCTCATAATTTGGTAAGCATTTGTGATTTTGTTAACTTGTATCATTGTTTTTTCCTTGTTTTTATTAAATTTTTATATAAAAAAAAAACTCCGTTAAGTATGGATGGCAATAGTTACCTGATTCAGTAGATATCCACCGATCCATCCGATTTCAATGGATATGGATGAACCTAAATACATATGGATACGGATATGGATGAAACTAAATAGATATGGATGTGGATGAAAGTTTCATCTAATGATATATCCATTAACACATGAAATACAAATGTAAATATAGTGTATTTAACAAAGTGTGTTCTATTTTCAACAAACATTATACGTTTTTGTGGATAGATTTTAATTATGTCATGTTATATTTATTTTTGTTATATTACGTTTTTATTTTCATTGTATATTCGGAAATATTATAACATATTTTGGAATATTCATCGGATATCCATTAACCCACTTAATTAATTGGATATGGATATGGATGGATGAACTAAAATTAAATGGATATGGATATAGATGGAAAAAAACTAAATGGATATAATACGTCATCATGAGATCCATATCCGATTCATTGTTATCCCTACCATTAAGGGCAAGTAGTCTGGAGGACCGGATGGGATGTCAACCCCTTCAAATATAGAGTAAAGTTAAATTTATATGCTACTCTTCTCCAAAATAAAAATTTCAAGTTCCGCCACCAACTAGTTCTACCCATAATTTTCTTTATATATTTTAATACAATTGAATAATATTACATTATGATTATAATTAGATGATCAATCCACTAAAATGCATGGGTCGGTGCCGATGATGTATTAGGGCTTACAATTACTACCTTGTTTATATACAGAGATGTTTTGTTGCATTGATAGTATTTTTGCTTGTAATTGTAATTGTAGTTGTTCTCGCCTAAGGGGAATCGAGTTCACTATGCTGAAGATGTGGTATTAGGACAATTTGTGTTAGATGTTGAGGAGGATGGGAGTTATATGGCTTGCTTTTCGGCTGTTATTCATAAGCCACCGGTGAACATCTCTGTCGACTTCAATTGGAGGTCAGGCGTTGATGCTAAAGATTGGTCTAATGTCGCCAAGAAAAACTCAGTTGAGGTAACTACATTTTGTTAATTACTAGTACTATTTATCTCTCTTTATCATTTATTATATCTTATAAGAATTCGAGTTATAAAAAGAGTCTGATTACGTTAAATAAGATTAACACGAATCGTACTGTTGTACACGTAGCTAGGTTACACTGATATTTGATAGGCAATCTTGTTTTACATTACAGGCAATGGAACTAGAGCTGAAGAAAATGGAGGACATTGTTACTTCAATTCACATTGAGATGTTTTTACTTCGAAAAAGGTTGGTCACTAAAAAGTCATACATTACAAATATAACGTTTAATGTTTTCGTGAACAAATTTACTTCTTAAAGTAACGATCAAAGCACAAATTTTTTTGAGTGGATTTGTTTTTAATATAAAGATTGTGATATTTCAGGCAACAAATGATGCAAGAGCTAAATGGGAATACAAACTCGACAATGGGTTATCTTAGTCTGGGTTCGCTGTTTATTTGCCTATCTGTCGCGGGCTTACAACTATGGCACCTCAAGTCATTTTTTCAAAAGCGAAAGATCATTTGATTGTATTTGTTGGTTAATTTGTTTCTCTACCTGTACGTAGTTACATCTGCAACAGGCCAGAAAGTTAAAATAAAAATACAAGTTATAGATAGCAATCAACTAATTGACATGAATCCAAACACTAAAGAACACTTTTGAATAATGGTGATCACTTGCAACGGAAATCAGGGGCGGAACTTGAACCCGACCACAGATGGAGCGGGTGTAAAAATTTATTAAATTTTTCATTGATAGGTGGGGCGAACACTAAAAAAAACCTTATTTTTTAGTAAATTTTTTTTAGTGTAAATTTTTTAAAAAAAAAATTCAGCTGGGGCGGGTGGCCCACCCTGCCCCTTATATATTCCGCCCCTGACGGAAATCCTCAGTACCCTACAATTATCATGATACGTTAAATTTTTTTACTACGCATAAAAAAAATAATACTCCAATTTATTTATTTATTTACTTACATTGTATTTAACTATTAAAAACAAGGTATTTTAATTTAATTGATAATTTTTTATTTGATTTAATTAATTATATTGAGAAAAATATTACATATTCAAATTTTTGGGTCCTAAACAATTGCCTATCTTGCCTATGCTCGAAGACACCTATGCTATTTAACTATACATAATGAATATAAGGATAAGAATGCTTTGCATTACAACCTTAACCTGCAACAGTCAAATACCAAACTATGTTGGTGTAAACAGCCAGAATAATCAATATTTCTATTTTGGCAAAAATATGAAAACTTTTATAACGAAAAAGACACTAGAAAACACGATGCCGAGAATACGATCTCAAATGTGGTACAATGTATCTAAAGATAAATGATTAATTATTTGCTCGTTAAATTATAAGTGTATATTATGGGAGGTGATTCTCACACACCACTTTTTAATCTATGTACACCTAATCACCTATTTTACCCTTAATTATACTTACAATAATAATATAAGTTCAACTCCCTAGATTAATCTATGAGCATAATTGTAAGTTTATGGAACGAAAGTGTAGATAAATCAAAAACTGGTGTGTGAGAATCACCTTCCGTATATTATGTTTAGTTTATATTAATAATTAATAGCTAGTTTTCGAACCATCGCTTCGCGCCGGGGGTTCGTTTTTCAATGTATTTTATTGTTTTTAGTTTGTAAAATTATTTCGTGGCTAACGATCATGTCGTTGAAGCACAACTCGAGTCGAACTAAAAGGTATATTCCGTCAGAGATTTAAATGTTGTTTTAAATTAACAATATATGTGCATCTCCGCGTTTCGCTATGAAATTGTTGACTTTTAAAAATTTAACGCAATTAAGTCGTTATCTTATATTAACACTTCGTATGATTTAAGAGTAGAAGATTTACTGAGATATATACAAAAAAAGAAAAAAAAATTGAAAAGTCCAAAATACCTTTGGAAAGATTTAAATGTTGTTTTGAATTAACAATATATGTGCAAAAAATGTGAAAAGACTTAAATGTTGTTTTAACAATATATGTGCATCTCCGCGTTTCGCTATGGAATTGTTGACTTTTATAAAATTTAACGCAATTAAGTCGTTATCTTATATTAACATTTCGTATGATTTAAGAGTAGAAGATTTACTGAGATATATCCAAAAAAATAAAAAAAAAAATGTGAAAAGTTCAAAATACCTTTGGTACTATTCATCAGTTTTGTCTAATAGATACTATAGTAAAGTAATAGTAATAGTAATAGTAATAGTAATAGTAATAGTAATTAATACGGAGTAATCAATAATTAGATTACTCCTTAGACCATTCTCAACGGTGTGTCCTCAACCATGTCATCAAGCATGTCCTCCAAGGGCTCCGTTGGCATTGTCCCCGCCCTCCTCCTCCCTCGAACGCCCTCACCCTCGTCGCCCTCGAATTTTTCATCCACAAGCATAAATGAGGACGGATGAAAGAGAGAGGAGTGTTCTTTTTTACTTGTACTCTAGGAGTAGAAACTTGTACATTCTTTTATTTAATTAATTTTGTGGGGTATGTGATGAGGAGGGAGTATGTCATGGTTGGTAGTTGTGTGTTATGAGAGGAAGTGGTGACTGGTGAGTAAGGTGGAGAGAGAAAGCTGATATGGCGCTGAGGAAATGACCATGACGGCGTATGATTGGAATTGGTCTTGTATTTTAGAGTTTCTTGATTGCTTGAAAGTATGGTTTGAAGTATCGTTGGGAGTATTATATTGGTGTCGTCTACGGAGTATATGATATATATACACCACATGGATAAGCACTAAGAACACACACTATATTAACACCAACTCATACAACAAAACAAGACCCCCATTCCTCAAAATTCCACCACTAGTAAAAAAAAAAAAAAAAAAAAAAAAAAAAAAAAAAAAAAAAACTCCACCGTGCAACACCGTATCGCCGTCGTCCTCCGCCACCATGTCAACCTCTGCACACACATTAAACCTAATCGGCGTTCTATCAGAATCAAAAAGAATCATTAACGCCCACTCCCGCCATTTCCTCGCCTTATCCGTTGTATTCCTTCTCCCTCTCTCTTTCTCTCTCATCATTTTCCCTGCTCTCCACCTCTCTCTCACTAAATACGACGTCGTTTCGACTCAGTTTCTCGTAATCAATCAACCGAATGTTCATCAAACCTTAACGTTATCTCTCATATACACGCTCTTCGTTTATATCTTTTTAATCAGTGCGATAGCCACAATCACCTACAGCACGTACCATGGTTTCTACGGTAGACCTGTCAAGTTTTTTCCCGCCATGAAATCGTTAATTTTCTCATTCTTCTCCCTCGTCTCCACCACAATCGCAGCTCAACTGTTACTGTTTCTGATATCGTTATCTTTTCTGCTGGTTTTCACGGTATTACTAAAATTGGGGCAAAACCTAGGGTTTGTAATCGATTTCAGTTCGATTTACTTTATAGTGATTTGCGTTATGTTAAGTACTTTATTAGGTTTACTATTAATGTATTTTATAGTTAATTGGTCGTTGGTTTATGTGATTGTTGTGGCTGAATCAAAATGGGGGTTTGAGCCGCTATGGCGAAGCTCGTATTTAGTTAAAGGGATGAAATCTGTTTCATTGTCATTGTTGTTGTTGTTTGGAGTATTGATTGGGTTTTCGATTTGGTTGAATTCGAATTATGTGTTGCATTTTCATGCTGTTGATGGATGGAGAAGTTGGCCTTTTGTGTTGCAGTTGGTTGTCGGTACGAGTATGTTGACTTTCTTTTTACTTCATAGCACGGCTGCGAATACGGTTTTGTATATGTATTGTAAAGCTTTACATGGTGAATTGGCTATCGAAATTGCCGAGGAGTTCGCAAGGGAATACGTTAGTCTACCTTTTGATGATGAGAAGGTACCTCATGTTGTTGCTGTTTATGCTACTTAGTGATATGAATCTATTCGCCGCCCTTTGTAAGTGTGATTTGAGTGTCTAATATGAACATACATCTTTCAAATGTTTTTCACTATATTGTACCTTTTCTATCTACATGTATGTTGTATATAATGACTATGCTCTTATCAGTAACGAATCTGATTTTGCTAAGTAAAGTAAATTTGTAAATTAATGTTACCCTGTTTTGTTACTTGCTTTTTGTATTGCTTGTTTGTTGTGTAGCTTTGATGTTTATTATACATAGTTGTAAGATTGCTGATCTCTGGTACTTAAGAACTTTGGGCTAAAAATATTTACATTTGAGAAACTAAATTTGAGGATGAAGACATAATCTATGTGGCTACTATGTCAGCGTGATTAGCCAAAAATAGGCGCGCAGTCGAGCCTTCAGACTTTTTCACTATCTGTGACGATGACATCATATCCATCCCTCATCGATCTTGTTAGTTACATGATTCATTGTATCTGGTCCACCAAAGACAGGATCGTCTGTATATCCCACTCTTGTCTGAGCTACTATCTGGGATGAATGATGAATCCATAGTTCTGAATACACTACGAGCTTCAAGCTGCAAAGGCACCAAACTTGACAGATTCTTATCTTTAACTAATATCATTTCTACCGTTAAAATTATTCATTTAACTCAAATCATTGGACGTGGTCATATTCATAGAAACCCATTTTGACACCTTTTGAGTTTTGACTCAAACGGGTCAAATGTGCAAATAGTCATAAGATAACTTTTCATCGTTTTGACTTTGATTACTTTATATATTTCAAGATCTCCTACTGTCACAACTCAACAAATGACTTATTTAATTAACACAGTGACCATATGACCAAAGTAAATCATAGAGATGTGTAATTACTTTGACCGTGCATCAACTCAACAAATGACTTATTTAATTAACACAGTGACCATATGACCAAAGTAAATCATAGAGATGTGTAATTACTTTGACCGTGCATACAACTAAAGACGTGTTTTTAAAGATCTTAGCATATAGATATGATGGAATTTAACAATCTTTTAAACAACATGTTCTACATATTAACAAGTTCATAAAATCCATTTTATGAAGATAAAAGTAAGCGAAAGCATGTAAAAGTTCACGTTATATGTTTTAACCATTTATGTTAAATTCCATGTTAATATTAAGTTTTGAAACATATGCTTACTAGTAAAAGAGGAGACATAGAAATATACCTCCTCAAGTAAATTGAGGGTAGTGATTCTTGGAGAAGGAGATGATGAAGATGATGATGAAGATGATGAACTATAGAGCTTCTAACTTGAAGCCTCAAGCAAGTAATACCCCAAACTTTATACCAACACTTGGTACTTTTGTTAGGATTTGTTTTACACTTGAAGTGAGCTTGTAAATGCAAAGTTAGAACTCCTTTGTGTGTCAAAACAGCCCACGGCCTGGGACAGCAGCCGGAGCAAAATTGTTGCAGTTTTTACTTGTTATTTTATGTGTATCTCGTATCTTGAAAGAGCACTTGATGTATATATCTAAGTACATGGGAACTAACCATGCTTTTGACCAACAAAGAGCATGCTTACACCCACTTCCAAGGCCATTAGTAATCTTATAATATAGTTTATAAAAAGGAAAAACTGATTTTATAAAATCAGTTTTTTTTTATAAAACTTGATTTTATAAAACACTTTTATAAACTTGTATATTATTAGTTATGTATATTTTATAAAACCAATTTTATAAAATGTAACATAACTTAATCAATTATTTAACCTATAAATAATTAAATCTTTGATATATAAATTATTCCATAACTTATATTACACATATCAAGTAATATCATTTAAGAAACCTTTTCCTTAAAATTCAAGTGTTGCGTATATAATCAACGATCCATTCGCTAGGATTAAATACGAATAAGGTGTCGGTAAGCTTGTTATTGGGTATGACCCGACTTGGATCATAACATGTTAGCCACATCAATTTAATATGTCTCTGGGGCACACGAAATACTTTCAATCTCCCACTTGCACGAGAAACATAAGAAATTAATGCAAGTGATGGATACCACCTAACGACCGTCCATCACCCCCAATATGTTATGACTTTGTGCCATTCAATAACATCATCCCTTTCGAGGTCCCAACTCGAATATGAATAGGTGAATCTTTCATTTATCCTTTATCCTAGATGTCATGTTAAATCCAAGAGATACAGAGTGATCACTCTCTTTTAGTTTTAACTTTATCAGGCCTTAGACATCTGACTCTCAACGAATAAGAGGGACAAATCCCATCTTGACTACATACGTCCTAGATATATACTTTGTATCACACCTGAGCTCTTCCTTATGAACTACCATATTTCAGAATAGCGAAGGAAAGAATCAAGGCACAATACTTGGTAAATATCCGAACCCAATATGCATCTCAGGTCAGAGGATACAATGATATTCGCATTTACTCAAGATTACATGTGATCAACCACAAAGGCTCCATTTAGTAAATCTTGAGGGCGGGTCTTCCAATATTTGTATCCTACAAATATCTATGAACTTTGGTAGCAACCTTGCCCCACATTCAGTCCGTGAATGTATACCAATCCAAGTTCATAATAGTCTAAACCTCACACTTGTTCCCACGAATGTGATCGACTACGGAATTTAGAATAATAACTTATTCATGGATAAAATATGCAAAATAGGAACATAACTCAAGATAAATTAATGCCATAATTGTATTAATGAGTTTGAACTACTTCGTTCCGTTACAATACATAAAACAGATCATGACCAATCACTAGAATATCGAAGCCCCAATGCACAAACATGTCCTGTATGTTTTGATCCATGTAAGAGCTTCGTGAGAGGATCCGCTATATTAAGATCTGTGTGAACTTTGCGAATACATATCTTTCCCTTTTCAACTTCATCCCTTATGTAGTTGAATCTCCGCTCAATGTGACGGGTCTTTTGGTAAGCACGAGGTTCTTTGATTTGAGCAATCGCACCCTCGTTGTCACAAAAGATCTCAAGAGGGTCCTGAATGGAAGGGACTACTCCTAAGTCGTCGATGAATTTCTTCATCCATGCAGCTTCCTGAGCTGCCAATGATGCGGCGATGTACTCCGACTCTGTAGTGGATAATGCAACAACATCCTGTTTTGAACTCTTCCAAGAGACCGCACCTCCATTTAACGTGAAGACATAACCGGATTGTGATCGAGAATCATCTCGATCAGTTTGGAAACTTGCGTCCACGTAAGCCTTTACAGCAAGTTCCTCCTCACCAGATCCATATATTAGAAACATATCCTTAGTCCTCCTAAGGTATTTCAATATACTTTTAACCGCAATCCAATGACTGTTTCCTGGGTTATTCTGGTATCTACTTGTCAAGCTTAGGGCGCATGACACATCCGGTCTAGTGCATATCATTGCATACATGATTGACCCAATATAGGATGCATAAGGGACTCTCTTCATTCTCTCTTGTTCATCTTTCGTGGTAGGGCACTGAGATGAACTGAGAGGCGTTCCTCTTTGAATAGGTACCAAACCACTCTTAGAGTTCTCCATCTTGAACCTTTTCAAGACCTTTTCAATGTATGCACTTTGATTCAAACCTATCAGTTTCTTGGATCTATTCCTGTAGATCTCAATCCCCAAAACGTATTGTGCTTCTCCAAGATCCTTAATGGAGAAGCATTTACTTAGCCAAGTTTTAACTCCTTGCATTTTCGGAATATCATTTCCAAATAACAATATATCATCCACATACAGTACAAGGAACATGATAGTGCTCCCACTAGCTTTCTTGTATACACAAGCTTCATCACCATTTTTGATGAAGCCAAATTTCTCGGCCTCCTCATTAAAACGATGATTCCATATTCTAGATGCTTGTTTCAATCCGTAGATTGACTTCTTTAACTTGCATACCTTTTTAGGATATTTCGGATCAACAAAACCTTCAGGCTGAACCATATAGACATCTTCCACAAGATATCCATTTAGGAAAGCGGTCTTGACATCCATTTGCCATATTTCATAATCATAATGAGCAGCAATGGCAAATAATATCCTAATAGACTTTAGCATTGCCACAGGCGAAAAAGTTTCATCATAGTCAACCCCTTGAGTTTGAGTGAAACCTTTTGCTACAAGTCTAGCTTTATATGTATCCAAGTTTCCATGTATGTCGGTTTTCATTTTGAAAAGCCATTTACAATCAACTAGCCTAGAGCCAGCAGGTTGTGCAACAAGTTCCCAAACTTGGTTGTCATACATGGATTGCATCTCAGCGTTCATGGCTTCCTGCCATTTATCCTTATCAATCCTTGATAAAGCATCTTGGTAGTTTACTGGTTCATCCAAATCAACCACATAGCAACCATCCATGAGAAACCCATATCTCTTAGGAGGATTACTAATTCTACCAGATCTGCGAACGTCTTGTGTATTTTGATCATCCATTTGATCATTCTCAACATTTTCATGTTGAGTGCTAGTGTCAACCAATTGTGTATCATCTACTTGATCTCGAACCTCTTCAAGATCTATCTTCCTTTCACTATCGCCTTCCATTAGGAACTTAGTCTCAAGGAATTCTGCCTTTCGAGCAACAAATACATTCTGCTCGGAAGGATCATAGAAATAATATCCCATATCATCCTTGGGATATCCTATGAAGATACACTTCGTGGATCGAGCATCCAACTTATTAGGGACGTAACGCTTAGGATAAGCTTCACATCCCCATACCTTTAAGTATGATAGAGATGGAGGTTTTCCAAACCACATCTCACGAGGAGTTCGTTCCACTTTCTTGGTTGGGGCCATATTTAAAATACGAGCCGCGGAGCAAAGACAATAACCCCAAAATGATAGAGGTAATGAGCTTCTAGCCATCATAGATCGAACCATATCCATTAGGGTTCGGTTCCTCCTTTCGGAAACTCCATTAAGTTGGGGTGTTCCTGGTGGAGTAAGTTGTGAGATAATCCCACAACTCCTAAGATGATCTTGGAAAGCATCGCTTAGGTATTCACCTCCTCTATCGGTACGAAGTACCTTGATTGTCTTATTGAGTTGATTTTGTACTTCATTTTGATACTCTTTGAATGCTTCAAAAGTTTCGTCCTTATGTCTTAACAAGTAGACATATCCGAAACGACTGAAGTCATCAATGAAAGTAACGAAGTATCTTTCACCATTCCGAGTTATGGGCTTAAAGGGTCCACATACATCCGAATGTATTAATCCCAATAAGTCCTTAGCCCTTTCGTAGGTCCCTTTGAAAGGTGCTTTAGTCATTTTGCCTTGTAAACAAGATTCACATACATCAAACGAGTCTAGTTCATTTGATTTCAAAAGGCCATTCTTTTGAAGTGTATGCATTCGATTCTTGTTTATGTGACCAAGGCGACAATGCCATAAGTAGGAATCACTCAAATCCCTTTTGAGTTTCTTGGTGCTAGTATGGTATATTGAGCTACTAGATGATGTGTCATCATGAACCAATTCATAAATTCCATTTGAAGGCGAAGCCTTAAAATAGAATACATTATCTAAATAAACGTGGATATCATCATTAACAAAATTAAGACAAAAACCACATTGTTTTAAACGGGAAACTGAAATAATGTTTCGACATAAATCCGGTGCATACAAAACATTGTTCAAAATAAATTCCAAACCACTTGGAAGCTTTAATACAAAGTCTCATTGAGCCTTCACTTGCACTTTGGCTCCATTACCCATAAAGAGACTTGATGTTCCCGTTTGCTTGCTACTTCTTTTGAACCCCTGCAAAGAATTGCAAATGTGAGTTCCACATCCAGTGTCTAATACCCATGTATTAGAAGAAGTAATACTAAGCTCTATATATACCATATATATATATATTACCTGAGGTTTTCCCCGCATCCCTCTTTTCCTTCAACTCCTTAAGGTAGACCGGGCAGTTGCGTTTCCAGTGACCCATTTCACCGCAACCGAAGCACGGGTCTTCCTTGGGGTTTGCTTGTCCGGAAACCTTTTGCTTCTTGTTCTTGTTTTTGGTTGGGGTAACCATCCTCCCCTTTCCCTTGCCTTGATGGGCGGGTCCTTTCCTCTTAGCCGCCTTTGGCTTAGAGGTGTTGTTACCTTTGGACCCACCATCATTGATCATTAGCACGGGTGAAACCCTCTTATCCATGCTAGTTTCCGCCGTCCTAAGCATGCCATGAAGTTCGCCAATGGTCTTATCCATCCCATTCATATTGTAATTAATTACAAATTGGTCAAACCTCTTTGACAAGGAGTTTAGGATAAGATCCGTGGCTAGCTCATTAGATATGTTGAGATTAAGACGGTTTGCACGATCAATGAGGCTTTTCATCTTAAGGACATAAGATGAAACGGATTGGGAGTCGTCCATACGACATGCATGAAGCGCTCGAACGGTCTCGAAGCGCTCGACACGTGCTTGTTGAAGGAACATCTCCTTCAATTGCGTGATCATGCCGTATGCAGTATGATGCTCGAAATCCTTTTGGAGTTCGGGTATCATAGTCCCAAGCATTAGGCAAGCGACTTGCACCGAATCGGCGTAATACTTATCCCAATAAGCCATGCCTTCCGTATCATCCTCGTCGGGTTGATCGGGAATGGGGTCTTCCAACACATACGCCTTATCCTCAAGTTTGAGGACAATCCTAAGATTGCGGAACCAATCCATAAAGTTCGTATGGTTGAGTTTGTCTTTCTCGAGGAGAGACCTTAACGATAGGTTGTTCAAGTTAATAGGTGCGTTTTGCATGTTGTTGTTATTGGCAGCCATCTATAAAATTTAACAAAGTTCATTTAAGTATCGATTTTAAATTTAATAAACAATACCCTTTTAAATTTTAATTGACTTATTAAATATTAGAATCCAACGGTAAATCAAATTTCGGTTAGGTGACCTTTATCCCGTTATTTGATTTAGCTAGGTAGTCATTTATATGACAATTGCAATCCTTTTGCAACTTCTAAATTATGGGATCATGCAATCCTTTTGCATGGCATATTTATCCCATCAACGCCTATTTGTTCCTCATGCTTCTGTGACCCTAAGTTCATGATTCCCAAATCAAGTCGTCCTACTTGTGTAAACATGTAAAATTAACATACAAGTGGTTAGGTGACCTTTATCCCACAAGCATGCGAATTTTACCTTAACCATATTAGTTGGCTCATAACGGTTAGGTGACCTTTATCCCATTATGAGTTCCCTACTATGTTTAAGTGTCCCACAAAAGGATGTCGTTAAACTTGTTTACCTTGTTTTAGTTTTATAGGGATTTTTAAGTTTTCATAAATACTAATTTAAGAAAACAAAATTACCATACACTAACATGCATTTAGTGTGTGGTCCATTTGAAATCCATTTTTCATGTCAAGTTTTAAAGCCAATAAACTTGTATAAACCACTTTATATGTTATCCTTTTGTTGTTCTTAATAACCAATTATTAAGGTCCTTATGTCACTTTTAATTTAACCAATTAAATTGTAGTTTTGCAAGTTGTTAACATGTGGATATACTTGTAGTAACCAAAACATACAAACACAATAAACAACTATACATGCAAAACAAATAAGTTCACAATCAAGCCAATGTGGTAGACATTTGTTTAGCCAAAACAAATGTCACCTTCTAAGGGGTTATGCCAAAATAGGAGATTTTAAATCTCCCACTTAATCTTGCATCCAAATGCACCAACTTGTGTTCTTCCTTCATCATCTTGTATCTTCATTCTCTTTACAAAATATATCCTAATACATTTTTCTAGAAAATAAAATTACAACCTAATCTATTTTACATACCAAATATAAAATAAATTACAAATGAATAAATATTACAAACTATTACAAACCAAATGAATGAATTAATATTACAAACCATAAGAATGAATAAATCAACCAAATCATACAACCATACAAACACAAGGTCTAGGCTTGATTGTGAACAACATCATACAACAAAATTTGACCAAATTTCAAGTTCCAAACCCTTTTTGGAACCCTCTTAAATTCGGCCAAACCAAGAACCACCCAAACCCGAACAAATTTTTACACTCTACTTTCATGCATGTTACTAGAATGTAAATATAGTGGGTTTTAAAGTCAAATACAAGAAGCATATTTCAAAGACCTTGGCTCTAGATACCATTGATGGAATTTAACAATCTTTTAAACAACATGTTCTACATATTAACAAGTTCATAAAACCCATTTTATGAAGATAAAAGTAAGCGGAAGCATGCAAAAGTTCATGTTATATGTTTTAACCATTTATGTTAAATTCCATGTTAATATTAAGTTTTGAAACATATGCTTACTAGTAAAAGAGGAGACATAGAAATATACCTCCTCAGGTAAATTGAGGGTAGTGATTCTTGGAGAAGGAGATGATGAAGATGATGATGAAGATGATGAACTATAGAGCTTCTAACTTGAAGCCTCAAGCAAGTAATACCCCAAACTTTATACCAACACCTAGTACTTTTGTTAGGATTTGTTTTACACTTGAAGTGAGCTTGTAAATGCAAAGTTAGAACTCCTTTGTGTGTCAAAACAGCCCACGGCCTGGGACAGCAGCAGGAGCAAAATTGTTGCAGTTTTTACTTGTTATTTTATGTGTATCTCGTGTCTTGAAAGAGCACTTGATGTATATATCTAAGTACATGGGAACTAACCATGCTTTTGACCAACAAAGAGTATGCTTACACCCAATTCCAAGGCCATTAGTAATCTTATAATATAGTTTATAAAAAGGAAAAACTGATTTTATAAAATCAGTTTTTTTTTTTATAAAACTTGATTTTATAAAACACTTTTATAAACTTGTATATTATTAGTTATGTATATTTTATAAAACCAATTTTATAAAATGTAACATAACTTAATCAATTATTTAACCTATAAATAATTAAATCTTTGATATATAAATTATTCCATAACTTATATTACACATATCAAGTAATATCATTTAAGAAACCTTTTCCTTAAAATTCAAGTGTCGCGTATTTAATCAACGATCCATTCGCTAGGATTAAATACGAATAAGGTGTCGGTAAGCTTGTTATTGGGTATGACCCGACTTGGATCATAACATGTTAGCCACATCAATTTAATATGTCTCTCGGACACACAAAATACTTTCAAGATAATGGTTGAATAATGTTACATGTATTACTATGCTTAATATATTTTGTTTCAAATTGAACTATAGAGAAACAAAGAAAGGGGGTAGCTACACAAAGATACACATGTTAAATACGAATTAAAATTTGATCTTTGATCTGTATATATGATACCACAAGTATAAATAGCATATAGAGTTTTTATCATATATGTCCCTCTTAATCTTGAAAATCAAGTATTTATCTAATTAAAGAGAATAATGCCATATATATATCCACTTTAAATATTTAAATGCATCATATATACTCACTTTATCCATTTTAATTAATTATTAAATAAAAATTCACCAAATAATACTGTGACTTATTCATGTGAGTTGGATGGAGGTATATTCCTAACTTGTAAATCCCCTAAAGAATAGTATATATTTCTAAACTTTATATCCAAAATCAATACCAAACTTACTAACAAAGAAAAGGACCTACATAAACCATATTGTCATTTATGTTTATATATATATGATATATGATTGTTTTAGATTTGGTTTTCTAACAAGCTTCTTCAATTATACAAGCACCTCAAATATGTTTTTTTTTTTTTCCTCAGGGGAACAATGAGAAACCAACAACAACAGGTACTATTATATTATATACTATTATTAACACAATGTCAAATACGTTGGGCTGGGTCAGGTACGATTCGGATTTGGGTTGGGTCAAAATTAATTTGGATTTAAAACGGGTTTGGGTTTTAAAATTGATGTTTAACGATCTAACTTGTGAGATCTTGATCAAAAGGGCTTGGAAACAGAAACATGCTAAATCAATATAAACAAATCTGGATTTACAGATCTTGTACTAATCTTTTTTGAAATGCGGAACTTGGAACGACAACCACCACCGACGACTGTCCAGGACTTTCAGGCGACTTACAAGAATGTATCCAACATTTTGTTCCTTCAAACACTAATCGCGGCGGCAACTTTTAGTACAATATTATCGGTACAAGGAGGTTACAAAAGTGAAGGTAAACACGCTTGAGAGCCGGTTTTACTTTATCATGCAGCGTTTAAAGCCTTCATGACCTGCAATGTTGTTGCTTTTTCGTTTTCCGAATGCTCTATGATAGCTTACTTTTCAATGATCGTTTCCCGAATCGTGATATCAAGGAACTAAAGATCAAAAGATATAGGTTTATGCAGAAAGCCGTGAACCGTATACGATTTCTATGTATCTTGGCTAACATTTTATGGCCGGTTGCACTTGCAACGGGCTTGTATGTCATGCTAAATTATGACCACTTTTTTGCGGCGGTGTGCATCGTTACTATTGTTACTACATTTTCTACAGTTTACTGCATCATGCATGAAGATGAGGTTGAGGATGACCATGTATGAAATGATATAACGGAATTTCTTTTTTAATTCAATTAAACATGTTTTCGGTTATATCATTTATCTAATAAGTGAATGGGTCAAACGGTCAAAGGTTTATAAAAAAATAATTAAATAAACATTTTTTTCGTTATATCATTTCATACATGGTCATCCTCATCGCCATCGTCATGCATGATGTAGTAGACTGTAGAAAATGTAGTAACAATAATAATGATGCACAGAGCCGCCGCAAAAAGTGGTCATAAATTAGCATGACGTACAAGCCCGTTGGCCATAAAATGTTAGCCAAGAGAGATAGAAATCGTATACGGTTCACGGCTTTCTACATAAACCTATATCTTTTGATCTTTAGTTCCTTGATATCACGATTACGGGAAACGATCATTGAAAAGTAAGCTATGATAGAGCCTTCGGAAAACGAAAAAGCAAGGACGTTGCAAGTCATGAAGGCTTTAAAGGCTGCATGATAAAGTAAAACTGGCTCTCCGGCATGTTTACCTTCACTTTTGTAACCTCATGGTACCGATAATATTGTACTAAAAGTTGTCGCCGCGATTAGTGTTTGAAGGAACAAAATTTCCGATACATTCTTGTAAGTCGCTTGAAAGCCTTGGACGGTCGGTGGTGGTTGTTGTTGTTCCAAGTCCTGCATTTCAAAAAAGATTAGTACAAGATCTGTAAATTCATATTTGTTTATACTGATTTGGCATGTTTCTGTTGCCAAGCCCGTTTAATCAAGAAGATCTCTCAAGTTAGATCGTTAAACATCAATTTTAAAACCCAAACCCGTTTTTATCGAAATTAATTTTGACCCAACCCGAAGCCTACCTGACCCAACCTAACCAAACGTATTTGACATTGTGTTAATAATAGTATATAATAGTACCTGTTGTTGTTGTTGTTGCTGCTGCTGTTAGTTTCTCATTGTTTTCTCGAGAAAAGATATATTTGAGGTGCTTGTTTAATTGAAGAAGCTTGTTAGAAAACAAATCTAAAACAATCATATGTATAAACATAAATGACAATATGGTTTATGTAGGTCCTTTTCTTTGTTAGTAAGTTTGGAATTGATATAAAGTTTAGAAAAATATACTATTGTTTGGGGGATTATAAAATTTAGGAATATATACCTCCATCCAAACTCTTACAGGAATGAGTCAGAGTATTATTTAGTGAATCTTCATTTAATAATTAATTAAAATAGATAAAGCGGGGTATATATGTTGCATTTAAAAATGTTGGATATCCAGGTTACCAAAAAATAAAATATATGATGCATTTAAATTTATAAAGTGGACATATATGATATTATTCTCTTTAATTGATGTAATACGCGATTTTCAAGATTAAGAGGGACATATATGATAAAAACCCTAGCATATATATGGGTATTCATATGCGCGTATGGATCAAATGAGTTATTACTATCCAATCTCACCAAAATAGACACAAAAATCGTTTGTATAAACCATATCAAACAATATTAAAGTCACTACAATTACCAAGTCTGTTCTAATTGCTAAAGATAGAATACATAACTTCAACATACATTGTGACTTAATACCTTCAATACAAAATACTGACCCATTTGTACATAAATAGTCAACTACTGCCACCTTCTTAAGTCACAATAAAGTAACATTATACCACAAATAATCATTTCTTTTCCATAAACACTTTCAATGTATTCTACCATAACCTTCTCAACATTAACTAAAAGTTTTCACTATAATAGAAGGGTTACCTACAATTAGATAGCTAGATCATCTTCATATGTAATTCTGAATGGGTCAACTGCAATATTATCAACTGATTTATGTGTTTTTCCAATGCTTACCAAATTCGCAAGATTATACCAAGCACCTCCAAACACCCATTTAAGTATTGACTTCTTCCCATAACGCAACATTAAAGTAACTTGTGTTAGAACTGTGAGGCACCATCAGTTTAATGACAACAAATATGAAGCATGCTTTAGACTTCTACCCAAATCAACCTAAAACACGTAATTATGAACGGGTCAATTGCAACATTGCCATTCAGAATGACATGTTAATTGTTATCGTTATCGTTATCGTGATATCGTTATCGTTGTCATCATTGTCATCGTTGCCAGTGAGTGTGACCTGGCATCTTTCTTTACGTCATGCTCCTTCAGCCATATAAAAATGAGAGTGGGACACCATTATCGCTTAAGGTGCAAGATTGTAGATATTGTAAAAAAGGTAGTATAGAAACTATAAGAACAGGTAATTCGATATAATTTTTCTGTGTTGTATTGAATAATCGACTTCTGCCTTTATACAGAATGAGTTCCAGTAATTGTGGAAGACTCGCCTAACTTCCTGTAAACTAGGAAAAAACTTATACACTGCATATTTGACTAACTATATCGACTGATACATAGTTGACTGCTATACATGATATATATAAAACTAAGTTACAATTATTTATTCTATTACTCCCCGTCAGTCGAAGCGTTCGGTTGGCGAATGCAAAGACTGGATCGAAATTCTTCAAACGGGACGCGTGGTAGACCTTTAGTGAAGATGTTGGCTATCTGAAAACGAGTAGGAACATGTAAAACCCGAATTTGACCCTTAGCAACTTTTTCTCGGACAAAGTGAATATCTAATTCAATATGTTTTGTTCGTTGATGTTGAACAGGATTGCCGGACAAGTAAATAGCACTAACGTTGTCACAAAATACTAGAGTCGTTTTCTGGATCGGACAATGTAGTTCAAGAAGCAAGTTTCGAAGCCAACAAGCTTCGGCAACAACATTTGCGACACCCCGATACTCTGCTTCGGCGCTAGAACGAGAGACAATAGGTTGCCGTTTAGATGTCCAAGAAATCAAATTATCACCAAGATAAACACAGTAGCCAGAAGTAGAACGACGAGTGTCCGGGCAACCGGCCCAATCAGCGTCAGTATAGGATACTAGATCACGTGAAGAAGAAGCTGTTATATGTAGTCCCATGGATTGCGTGCCTTGTATGTAACGAATAATGCGTTTTAACGCATGAACATGAGAGTTATAAGGTGCATGCATGTGTAGACAAATCTGTTGAACCGCGTATGAGATGTAGGGGCGAGTAAAAATAAGATATTGTAGAGCATCCACTAAACTTCGATATAAAGTAGGTTTTGAGTATGGAACTCCAAGAGTTGCACTCTGCTTACCAAGAGTGTCGACTGGTGTGGCACACGCGTTACAATTTAACATACCAGCCCGTGTAATTATTTCGTTGACATAAGCCTTTTGCGTAAGAAATAAGCCTTGTGCAGTTCTTGAAACAGAAACGCCTAAAAAAGAATTTAATGGGCCGAGGTCTTTCATCGCAAATTCGGCGCCAAGAAGAGTCATGAGTGAGCATCGAAGTTTGTCGGAGGATGTGACTAAAATAATGTCGTCAACATATAAAAGAAGATATGCCGTGTCTTTTCCATGACGATAAACAAATAACGAGTGGTCACACTTGCTATGTATAAAACCAATGGTAGATACAAAATCTGCAAACCGTTGATACCAAGCACGAGGTGCTTGTTTTAATCCATATAATGAACGCTTGAGTAAACAAACATGATTCGGGTGACGTGGGTCTCGAAAACCTAATGGTTGATGCATATAAACGGTTTCGGATAAATGGCCGTGTAAGAAAGCATTCTTGACATCGAGTTGATGGATTAACCAATTATTAGACACACCAATACTTAACACCGTACGAATAGTAGATGGTTTGACAACGGGACTAAATGTTTCATGAAAATCAATACCAATTTGTTGACTTCGACCTTCAACTACTAACCGAGCTTTATACCGTTCAAAAGTACCATCAGAGTGTGTTTTATGTTTAAAAATCCACATCGAACGTATGACATGTATGTTTGGTTGACGAGGAACAAGGATCCACGTCTCATTATCCAAAAGGGCCTTGTATTCGTCGGTCATGGCACGATACCAATTAGGGTCATTTAGGGCGGATTTAGGATTAGTAGGAATTGGAGAAAGAGTAGTGGAAGTGGATAGATTGAAGAGGATTTTGGGTTTGACAATGCCGTCTTTACTACGAGTAGTCATGGGATGAGAAATAGGAGGATTTGTTTGTATAGTAGATGTAACATCCCGTGTTTTTCCGTTAAATTTATTTTAACACCGTCTTTTTTTTTTATAATACCTTTCGTTATTTAAATTCGTAGTTTCCGTTGACTAACGTTCATAATAATTCCGTCATTTAATTATAACATCTCTCGTTAACTTGCGTTTTAAAAATATTCGATCGGTTAAATCCCGCACCCGCTTTGAAACTCGAGGGACCGGAGTTGCCAAATGGGCAAACTAGTTGACTAGGTCAACTAGTCAACCCATTTCATCCATTCCATCATCTCCCTCATCCCTTTTCTCTCCATCTCAAGAACACACACACAAACCCATTCCATTCATTCATCATCTAAATTCAATCTTGGAAGCTCACAACAAATCCGACTACATATTCTTGATCCTCTCATCATCCTCTACGATTTGATACTAACTTCATTGATTTTGGGTAACATTTCTAAAACTCTAGATTTCTCTAAATTCGTGTTTTTGACTTGAAATGGTGTTAGTTAGTGTCTATGGCTCGTGTATAACATGAATATATGTTTTGTTTGCTCGATTTGTGGTTTGGAGTAACTAGTTTGAGTTTTTGAAATGGGTTTGCTTAATCCTTGATTTTGGATGAGTTAATGTTGTTAGATTGTTAAAGTGCATGTTTTAATTGTGTTACTAGTATCATTAGCCACATTTGGATGTGTAGGTTGATTAAGAAAACTTCAAAAACCCGATTAATGATTTCTTTTGATGTTTGACTAGGGTTTGATAGTTCTTGACATGAACTTTTGGATGCTTAAATGCCATGGAATGTTAATTGTTAGTGTTTAGTAGTAATGTATGCTTCATTACCTTCGAAACGGCATATCATATGTGTGAATTGGATTCCCGAAACTTAAAATGCAATTGATGAACTTGAAACTTTGAAAATGGACTTTTAAATGATCACTTGACGAGAAATCGGTTATGGGAAAATGTTGTTTTTGTTTGATGAAACATGTTTAGTTGTGTTCCTTGTCAAAAGAGCTTTCCAACGGTATAAGATACGCTTTCTAATTGTTTACGGTTTGAGTTTTGCGTTTGTTTGAAATTTTACCAAGCCTTGAACAAGTGAAACAGGCCTGGGACCAGGCCACGGCCATTGTCGCGGCGCGACAGGCCTGGCCGCGGCGCGACATAAGCCGCGTCCAGATTCTGTTTCCCTTGACCTTTTTACTAAAAATGTTTGACATGTTCTAGACCTCCAATTTACATGCAACTTGTTTTAACATGCTTATATATGAATAACTAGCATAGAAAAATAGTTCGGGACCCGACCCGAACGTGTTGACTTTTTCGTTGACTTTGACCAAGTTTGGCTTTTAGTCAAACTTAACCAAACTTTTATACAATCGTTCTAACATGTTTTTATACTTGTACCTTGCATGAAACATGACAATTTGCTTCACATGCTATTATGATCGAGTCTTAACGAGCCATAGGACTAATTGAACATCTTTGACCTATCGTGCTTACCGTTATTGATACAACCTATTGTTTAGGTCAAGACTAGCATTGTTCTTTGCACACGTTTACTTGTTGAAGTACTTTACTACTCGTGCACTCAAGGTGAGATCATAGTCCCACTTTTACTCTTTTGAACTTACATTTGGGATGAGAAAACATAAACATTTCTTTTACTAAGTGAACACAAGTACAGGAAAACAAACATTCTACATACGAGTTTAGAACAAAATCCTCAATTCGATTATCATTAGTTACACTTGCCGGGTGTAAGCGAGAACTTATGTTATATGGCCATATGGGTTGACAACCCTCATCTTTGACGGTTCGCTACCGTCTACGGATGAAATATATTTTCGAGAATCAGTGTTTGTTCTAGCACTAAGTGATGGGGTATACAATGGAAGGAATGTTAAGCTTTGATAATTGGGTGCTCGTGAAACAAAATTTTGGAATGTATTACTATTATTTCATTGATGCAAATCTTGTGGTTCACTTGTACTTACTTACTTAAACCTATGATTTCACCAACGTTTTCGTTGACAGATTTCTATGTTTTTCTCAGGTCCTTGAACGATACATGATACATGCTTCCGCTCATTATTTGATACTTGCATTGGATGTCGAGTATATGTGCATTTCATGGAGCGTCTTTTGACTTTACTTTAAACCGTGTCGCCTAGATTTCATTCGTATTATAACGTTGTAACTTAACTATTGGTTGAACAATTCTTGTAAACTTTGGGAACAATCTTTATTTTGAAATGAAGGCGACATATTTTGGTCAAACTTTGTCTTAAAGACTTATGACCACGTAACGGGACCTAAGTAGACGGCGCCGTCAAACATGATTTGGTCGGGTCGCTACAGATGGTATCAGAGCGTTGGTTGTAGGGATTTAGAGTTCATTGGTGTCAACCCCGAGTCATAGGGTACATTAGTGAGTCTAGACTACAACCGGCATATAGACTTGGAGTAGGAATTACTTGACTACTTGTGCATTTATACTCGATCTCTTCTATTCACATCTGACTCTTATTTTACCTTAATCTCACGTGGTTGATTTGATTGACACGCCACCTTGACTATATGAAATGATGTCGAATGCACATATGAATCAGGGTAATATAATTTCCGGGATTATATTACGGTGACTCATATGAACATTCCGACATTATGACATAAAGAATTTAAGGCGAGTCAAGGAAAAATTTCCTCTTTATCTTGATTTCCACATCACGATTAGTATTATTGATAATACTAAACAACGGTATTCTTGTGTCATGAAGGAACAATGGCTCACCAAGGTCAACACAATACCCCTCCCGAAACTCTCGAACAAGCTCTTCAACGAATGATAGCCACCGCTGTGGGAGAGGCAATGGCCGGTCACTTCTCCAACAACAACAACAATCATGGGGTCGGTAATTCAAACGGGGGGTGCTCCTACAAAAACTTCATGAAGTACAATCCTCCCACTTTCAATGGAACCGAAGGACCGGTTGCTCTCACCCGATGGTTCGAACAAACAGAAGCCGTTTTTAGCATAAGCGGTTGTCGGGACCAAGATAAGGTCAAGTTTTCCACCCCCACTCTCACCGGTATTGCTCTCTCATGGTGGAACACGTATGTACAATCGGTGGGTATCGATGAAGCCCTTACACTCTCTTGGACCGAATTAAGAGAAAGAATGACCACCGAATACTTCCCGCGCGAAGAGACTCGAAGGCTCGAACAGGGGCCAAGAAATTTAAAAATAGCCCGAGATGACCTCGAAGCTTATAATCAACGGTTTGCCGAACTAACCTCAATTTGTCCAAACCTCCGGGCTCCCGGGCCCCAAGGAGTTGAGTTTTACATGGATGGCCTCCCTAAGAGCATTCCACACGGGGTAATGCCATTAAGACCCGCCGACCTACAAGAGGCTGTGATGATAGCCCGCCGATTTATAAAAACGGTGGATGAAATTGAAGCGCTGGCACCAACGGCCGAGGCCCAACCAGTTAACAACAAAAGAAAACAGGAAGCCTCTCCATCAAGCAACCACAACCACAACGACTCCACCAAGAAGCCTTTCACCCCCGGCGGCAGGAAAAATTATGCTGGAACACGACCTTTTTGCAACACGTGCCACAAACATCATTATGGAAAATGTGGCGGACCATTTTGCATCAAGTGTCAAAGAAGTGGCCATGTGGCCCATAGTTGTAAGGGTGCCGCCCCCGTCACTAAAAAGGTGCCCAGTGCACGCAGAAGGGGTGCTTGTTTTGAATGTGGACAACTGGGTCATTTTAAGAATGCATGTCCCAAGAAGAACGCCCACCCTAATGTACGCGAATGAGCTTTCAACCTTAACACATAGGATTCCCGGAACGACAATTAGTTACGGGTACGTTTCTTCTCAACGACTCTTATGTTTCATGTTTATCCGATTCGGGTATCGATAAATGTTTTGTATCCAAGGCTTTGGAGCCTACTCTTTGCACTCCACCCCTCCCCCTAGATATTACTTACGCCATTCAAGTGACCAACGGAAAACCATTGCGTATCGATAAATTTTATCGGAGGGAGTACGTTAAACTTATTGGGTAGGTAATTTGAACTTCTATTTGACATCTATAGAACTAGGGAGCCCAAAACCTATACGTTAGGAAGGGAATGTTTTCCCCACATATATGTGATTTTAGTGAACTAAATGATTTCCGTTTAAGAACCGATATCCTCTTCCCCGTATCAACAACCTCTTGAACCGTTACACGGATCTCGCGTATATTCTAAAATCGACCTTCATTCTGGTTATCATCAATTGAGGGTTAAGGGAGAAGATGTCTCCTAAACCGCTTTCCGAACTCGCTACGATAGTTATAAATTTCTTTTAGTGCCGTTCAGTTTATCTAAGGCTCCGCCCGTATTCATAGACCTCCGGAACCGCGTATGCAAACTTATCTAGACAAATCCGTTACCGTACTTATAATTGATGTTTTAAGCTATTCAAGCGGAAAGGAAAAACGGACAACGTCTCCGTCTTACGCTCGAACTCTTGAGAAAAGAGCAACTCTATGCCGAATTCTCCAAGTGAGAATTTTGGTTAAACGAAGTCCAAATTCTAAACCATGTTGTTAGTGGTCAAGGTAAAAAAAAAAAAAAAAAAAAAAAAAAAAAATTTTAATTAATTAATTTTGGAGAAACCCTCACGACTCCGACTTGTATTCGTAAAATTTTGGATCTCGCGATTATTACCAAAGATTAATTTCCAATTTTTCCCGTATCGCTCGTCCTTTAACCTCGTTAACGTACTAAGGGAAAGAATTAAACATTTTTCGTGTCCGGACTTTGAACGTGATTTTTTTCACACCAACCTTACTAGATAAATTCGTGTGGCACAAAATGGAACTCAAATATAGAAATACTTCTACGTGAACGCCTGAAAGGCAACCCCTCTCGACTCGAAATCAAGGAAGCTGAAATTCGTTATTTTACACGGAGAATTTGAATACTTATTTATGGATCCGATCAATCTTCTCGTTATCGCGTACCACGATACATAGCTCTGCTATTTCACTATTACCGTCTGATATTACTGAGACCAAAGATAACACACAATCCAAGGATACCCCTTTTCTTCTTTGACTTAACGTCCTTGTGCTTCTGTTATACGGCCAACTACTACTCAACCCCGAGAATACTGATAACAACCATACCCGGGACACATTTTCGATTATTGTCGAACCATAGTTATACTTCTGAATGAATGGCAAATTCTTTCAACATCAGTCGTTTTCGCATAGTTTTATCGACGAACTACAAACTGTTTGGTATGCTCACATCGAGGCGGAAACTTCTCTCGCATTACACTCGTACTTCCGTTTAAGGAAATCCTTATTCTAAATTCTCAATGGAGAGCGACTCTTCACGTCATACAAGTATTCGCCGCGAGGGTGGATAGTCCTAACAATCGTTTTCAAAACCCGATAAGAACTTGCCCCGACGAACGTTTTTGGAAACCGATAAATCTTCCGCGACGCGAATTTTCTTGAGAAACTTGTCCTAGATAACGTTTTCAATTCCTAACAAACTTGTTCAATATGCCTTAGGGAAATGTACCCCGTTTCGGATCGAGATCCTCGTTTCACTTCTAGATTTTGGAGTACCTTACAAAAAGCCTCGGGACCGCGTTTAGACATGAGTACCGCGTACCATCCACAACCCGACGGACCGAACAAACATACGATTTAAGTCTTGAAAACCATAATACGAATTTGTATTACCAACTTCAAATTTACTTGAGAAAAGTATTTGCTTTTAGCCGAATTCTAGCACTACAATAATTTTCATTCGAGTATTAACGCCACACCTTTCGAGAACTCATATAGCCACAATTGTCATTTTCTAAATTGTTGAACCGAAGTAGTTGACATGCAAACCACCGGACCCGGACTCATTCATGAGATAACCGTTATGATCGTTCAAATCCAAGAAAGGCTCAAGGCGGACCGTAGTCGCCAAAAGAGCTATGCCGATGTTAGACGTGGACCTCTCGAATTCCAAGTGGGTAACCGCGTAACGTTAAAAGTCGCACCTTAGGAAGGTGCAATCCGTTTCGGGAAACGTAGGAAGCTAAATCCGCGGTATATTGGTCCTTTCGAAATCTTGGAGCGTATTGGAACCGTTGCTTATCGTTTAGATCTTCCGCCTCAATTGAACTCCGTTCATCCTACCTTCCATGTATCTAACTTGAAAAAGTGTCTTGCCGAACCCGATATCGTCATCCCTCTCGAAGAACTTACTATTGATGACAAACTTCATTTTGTGGAGGAACCGGTTGAAATTGTGGACACCTCCGTCAAGACATTGAAACAAAGCCGAATTCCGATTGTCAAGGTTCGTTGGAATGCCAAAAGAGGACCCGAGTTTACTTGGGAAAGACAAGATCAAATGCAAAGGAAGTATCCTCATCTATTCGTGAATTCGGAAACGCAAGATCTCGAGGAAGAAACAACGACTACTACGCCTACTTAAATTTCGGGACGAAATTTCTTTTGAGGTGTGGATAATGTAACATCCCGTGTTTTTCCGTTAAATTTATTTTAACACCGTCTTTTTTTTTATAATACCTTTCGTTATTTAAATTCGTAGTTTCAGTTGACTAACGTTCATAATAATTCCGTCATTTAATTATAACATCTCTCGTTAACTTGCGTTTTAAAAATATTCGATCGGTTAAATCCCGCACCCGCTTTGAAACTCGAGGGACCGGAGTTGCCAAATGGGCAAACTAGTTGACTAGGTCAACTAGTCAACCCATTTCATCCATTCCATCATCTCCCTCATCCCTTTTCTCTCCATCTCAAGAACACACACACAAACCCATTCCGTTCATTCATCATCTAAATTCAATCTTGGAAGCTCACAACAAATCCGACTACATATTCTTGATCCTCTCATCATCCTCTACGATTTGATACTAACTTCGTTGATTTTGGGTAACATTTCTAAAACTCTAGATTTCTCTAAATTCGTGTTTTTGACTTGAAATGGTGTTAGTTAGTGTCTATGGCTCGTGTATAACATGAATATATGTTTTGTTTGCTCGATTTGTGGTTTGGAGTAACTAGTTTGAGTTTTTGAAATGGGTTTGCTTAATCCTTGATTTTGGATGAGTTAATGTTGTTAGATTGTTAAAGTGCATGTTTTAATTGTGTTACTAGTATCATTAGCCACATTTGGATGTGTAGGTTGATTAAGAAAACTTCAAAAACCCGATTAGTGATTTCTTTTGATGTTTGACTAGGGTTTGATAGTTCTTGACATGAACTTTTGGATGCTTAAATGCCATGGAATGTTAATTGTTAGTGTTTAGTAGTAATGTATGCTTCATTACCTTCGAAACGGCATATCATATGTGTGAATTGGATTCCCGAAACTTAAAATGCAATTGATGAACTTGAAACTTTGAAAATGGACTTTTAAATGATCACTTGACGAGAAATCGGTTATGGGAAAATGTTGTTTTTGTTTGATGAAACATGTTTAGTTGTGTTCCTTGTCAAAAGAGCTTTCCAACGGTATAAGATACGCTTTCTAATTGTTTACGGTTTGAGTTTTGCGTTTGTTTGAAATTTTACCAAGCCTTGAACAAGTGAAACAGGCCTGGGACCAGGCCACGGCCATTGTCGCGGCGCGACAGGCCTGGCCGCGGCGCGACATAAGCCGCGTCCAGATTCTGTTTCCCTTGACCTTTTTACTAAAAATGTTTGACATGTTCTAGACCTCCAATTTACATGCAACTTGTTTTAACATGCTTATATATGAATAACTAGCATAGAAAAATAGTTCGGGACCCGACCCGAACGTGTTGACTTTTTCGTTGACTTTGACCAAGTTTGACTTTTAGTCAAACTTAACCAAACTTTTATACAATCGTTCTAACATGTTTTTATACTTGTACCTTGCATGAAACATGACAATTTGCTTCACATGCTATTATGATCGAGTCTTAACGAGCCATAGGACTAATTGAACATCTTTGACCTATCGTGCTTACCGTTATTGATACAACCTATTGTTTAGGTCAAGACTAGCATTGTTCTTTGCACACGTTTACTTGTTGAAGTACTTTACTACTCGTGCACTCAAGGTGAGATCATAGTCCCACTTTTACTCTTTTGAACTTACATTTGGGATGAGAAAACATAAACATTTCTTTTACTAAGTGAACACAAGTACAGGAAAACAAACATTCTACATACGAGTTTAGAACAAAATCCTCAATTCGATTATCATTAGTTACACTTGCCGGGTGTAAGCGAGAACTTATGTTATATGGCCATATGGGTTGACAACCCTCATCTTTGATGGTTCGCTACCGTCTACGGATGAAATATATTTTCGAGAATCAGTGTTTGTTCTAGCACTAAGTGATGGGGTATACAATGGAAGGAATGTTAAGCTTTGATAATTGGGTGCTCGTGAAACAAAATTTTGGAATGTATTACTATTATTTCATTGATGCAAATCTTGTGGTTCACTTGTACTTACTTACTTAAACCTATGATTTCACCAACGTTTTCGTTGACAGATTTCTATGTTTTTCTCAGGTCCTTGAACGATACATGATACATGCTTCCGCTCATTATTTGATACTTGCATTGGATGTCGAGTATATGTGCATTTCATGGAGCGTCTTTTGACTTTACTTTAAACCGTGTCGCCTAGATTTCATTCCTATTATAACGTTGTAACTTAACTATTGGTTGAACAATTCTTGTAAACTTTGGGAACAATCTTTATTTTGAAATGAAGGCGACATATTTTGGTCAAACTTTGTCTTAAAGACTTATGACCACGTAACGGGACCTAAGTAGACGGCGCCGTCAAACATGATTTGGTCGGGTCGCTACAGTAGACTGAGGTGGACTGTTGTTGGTTGATGGAGAAACAAGAGTAGGAGACTGAGTAGAACTATCATTAGTCGATGGAGTGGATGAACTAGGAGTAATGGTAGGAGTTTGTATAGTAGGAGTGGTAGTATTTTGAACAGAAGGTGTAGAGTTATTTAATTGGGCTGAAGAGGGTGGTGTGGAGGGGTGAGAAGATGGCAGCCCAGTAGGGCCTGTTGGGCCGGACATGTGAGTGATAGCATCAGTAGGTTGAGAAGATGTATGTGATGGTTGTATATCATTGTAAAGTAACGGCTTAAGAGATACAGAGAGGAATTTGTAATCAGATTTGGGATTTTGTGATGTGGAAAAGGGAAAGGTTTGTTCATAAAAAATAACATGACGAGAGGTAATGATTTTGCGGGTGGTCATATCATAACATTTATAGCCGCGATGATCTTTGGGATAGCCTAGGAAAACACATGGTTTGGAACGCGAGTCGAGTTTGTGTATAGTTGAGGAAGGTAAAAGAGGATAACAAAGGCAACCGAAGGTGCGAAGAGTATCATATGAGGGAGTGCGATTATAGAGTAATTGTGTTGGGGAAAAATTATTATGGTTTTTAAGGGGAATAATATTTAAAAGATAGGTCGCAGTTTCAAGTGTGTGATGCCAAAAGGTGGAAGGAACACATGATTGTGCAAGAATAGTACGCATTATATTATTGATGGCACGTATTTTGCGTTCGGCTTTGCCATTTTGTGGTGAAGTGTATGGGCAAGAAAATCGGAAAAGCGTGCCATGTTGAGTGCAAAAGGATTGAAATTTTTTGTTATTATACTCGGTGCCATTTTCGCATTGAAACGTTTTAATACTTTTTCCAAATTGAGTATGTATCATTTTATGAAAGTTAACGAAAATGTTGTATACTTGTGATTTGTGACTAATAGGAATAGTCTATAAAAAATTGGTAAAGTTGTCTAAAAACAAGAGATAATATTTATGACCACCATTACTAGTTATAAGAGAAGTCCACAAATCGCTATGAATAATATCAAACGGAGCAAGAGTATTATTACAAGATGAATAAAACGGTAGGCGTATATGTTTGCCAAAAACGCATGATTGACAAAATGTACGTTTATTACTAGAATTGTAATGAATACAATTTTTATTTCTAAGAGACTTGATGATACCAACGCCCGGATGTCCTAAGCGTTTGTGCCATAAGTCTTGAGACAATACAGAAAAAGCGGAATGAGTTGTTGTTGTTGACGGCAATGTGGAAGGTGTGAATGGATAGAGATCACCGGTGCTGTTGCACCGCATTAGAGGGGCCCCCTTCGGAAAGTCCTTCAAAGTAAAACCAAAAGGGTCAAATTCAACAGATAAATTATTGTCAGTAGTTAAGCGACGTACATAAATAAGGTTTTTAATTAAATTAGGAAAGTGAAGAATATTTGAAAGGTAAAGAGGACGAGTTGAATTAATAGGTAAAGTAGATGAACCGTAGCCCAAGATAGGAAGCCCGTGACCATTACCGACTATAATTCTTGAAGGTAACCTCGTTGGATAATAAGAAGTAAGATTACCTTGTGTACCTGTCATGTGAGAAGTGGCACCGGTGTCCATGTACCAACCTTCATCGGGTGGATTCAGTGTTATAGTGTACAAAGCTTCCTCAATATCAGTTGGTGCAACAGAATTAGCATAAGTTTGCTGCGGGCGAGGGCCAAGGAGACCAGGTTGGTTTGCAGGGTTATTGGGCCGAGCCCAAGTGGTTGTTGGATAGGGACATGGTGGAATAGCCCATTGTAGAGTCTGGTAATTAGGGCCATAAGACCACTGAGAGAAATTAGGGTGATACTGGTAATTGAACCGTCCCCTTCCTCGATTTGTACTGCCACGACCACGATTATTTCCCCTGTAATTGGAGCGGCCTCGATTTTGGTAATTAGGGTTTCGATTGAACGATTGAGTGGGTGCAGATGTTCTCAGCGATGGTGATGACTGAGGTACAGTAGCCACGAGAGCTGCAGGGTTAGGTGTAGGCGATTGTTTAACTTTCCTTGTTTCTTCCAAAATCAACATTGATCTAGCTTCAGAGAAGGATGGAAGGGTTTTGGAGTGTGCAATTAAAGAGCTGACGGTATCATACCCGTCACTTAGACCTGAAATCAATTGTAAAACCAGCTTGTCTTCGTCAACCTTGTTACCGACATCAGTTAATTGATCTGCAAGATGTTTCATCTCCTGGCAGTAAGCGGACATACTGGAGAATTGTTCAAGCTTGGTGTTGGTGAATTTAGTAGCGAGGTGAACGGCCCTGGAATTTTGGTTGTCGTGGAAGATTTCTTTGATTCGGTCCCACGTTTGTTGAGCAGTCAGGGGTGAGGATATTGAGCAGCAACTCGTTGGAGAGAGTCCCGTAGATCCAAGAGAGAATGATGGCGTCTAGTTTATCCCAATCAGCAGGATTAGTTGGTTGAGTCTGTCCAGCACTAGAAGAACCAGACGAGGTATCAGTGGAAAGAAGGATATGGTCAATAACATCAAAGGCTTGACAATGAATCTTGAATAATTCAGCCCATGAAGAGTAATGGCTTGTGTTGAGTTCAAGGGTAATTGGAACAAAGTTTTTGATATTGCTTACGGTAATTGCAGGGTGTAATCTGGCAGCAGCCATTGAAGGCGGCAGAAGAGAGTGAAGAAATTGATTAAGGTGGTGATGATAAAATAGAAGGAAATAGGCCTGATACCATATAAGAACAGGTAATTCGATATAATTTTTCTGTGTTGTATTGAATAATCAACTTCTGCCTTTATACAGAATGAGTTCCAGTAATTGTGGAAGACTCGCCTAACTTCCTGTAAACTAGGAACAACTTATACACTGCATATTTGACTAACTATATCGACTGATACATAGTTGACTGCTATACATGATATATATAAAACTAAGTTACAATTATTTATTCTATTAGAAACAGGTCAAAACTGGTTCCTTATATACTTCAAAAAAAAATATTTGTATTAGTATTCAAATACTATGTACTATGTAATCATAGTTGAAACACTAATTAAGTGATGATTTCAAACTATTTGAAGGTTGGTGGTTTAGGATAAATCCAAACTACACTGCATTTAACTATGCATTTTGACCTGTCATTAGAGATATATGCAACTGATGATATCTACTCATGGTGTGCTTTATTAACTAAGATAACAGATGTATAGAACAAAACATCAAGTGGGTCGCCATGTAAGGTATTATTTTTTTTAACTAATTAAAATCCACATTTAAATTTCCATCAAACCTTAATATATGTAGTGAACCAAGAAATCACTTTAGTTAGAAGAGGTTGAGCAACATATAGACATTGTCATTAACACACAAATTCATCTATACCAGAGAATGTAAAAATATAAACAGGTGACTTTACCATATAGCGAGCCGCTGACTCACATCATGACAAGGGTTAAAGCAGCCTATTACAACTCATGATTGGTACCTCAACATGATATGGGCAACTAAAACCACAGTTCATCACTCTCAAATATCACTTGAAGCACTTTCGTAACTGACTTTTCAGTAACATCTAGCTTAAGTTAATCCATACAGCTACTAAAGAAGTCCATAAGGTATAAACCTAAGAACAAACATCATAATCATCATGGAAACTCTAAAGATCATAATTGCTACACTTCAAATCCAGAATCAACATCTATATTAATATTCCAAAATATAAATTTTCTAATTTGCATTTTCGATTTCCAATTTACAATCACACCTAGTACTTATTGCACAATGTTTATATTTCAAAAAGTAGCTAAATCGGAAACAAACTTAATTGTTAGTAACTTAGTATACATAACGACCCACTTTAATACAGAGCTAAGCTATGAAGCAAAATAGTAAAACCCAAAAGTGTAAAATGATTTTTGCATAATGCTACACAAGCATCACTAACTGCAACGTGGTCATTTGAGATTTCTTTACATCAAACGTAATTCACAGTTGTGATTATTAAAATCATTTAGGATAAACGTACAGAACCGTTAGAGGTAGAAAATATCACATAGAAACAGTATCAGGTTTACTATCCGGCATTTTATGATCTTGATCCAGCTGCACTTTTGTCAGGCATTCATCTTCTAATAGTATCGTATAATGTTCAAACATGCAATAGATGTTAGATGAAACCACAGTGCTGCTACATCAGTGCCACCTCAGCAGCTTCTTTCAACCACATTCACTAACATCCATTACACCAACCACATTGACCCCACTTCCAATATTAATTATATTATTCATATTATTAATATTATTATTATTATTAATTATTATTATTATTATTATTAATATTATTAATATTATTATTATTATTATTATTATTATTATTATTATTATTATTATTATTATTATTATTATTATTATTATTACTAATTATAATTATATATCTATAGTTTCTATTATAAACATATAATGATGATGTTATTATTGTTGGAAAAACTTGATAAAAACGTGTGTTTTCACCAAACTTTGGACAAAAATAATTATATGTTCTAGTGACATATAATAGTAACTATTTAGTGAGTTTTGTAGTCCTTGACGAGGGCTTTAATATGAGTTAAAGAGTGTCCAAAATGGATTAAAGGTGAATGAGATATCGAATCTCAAAGTTTCTAGTTTGGTGCAAAATTTAGAAGTTTTAGTATTTTGTCCCACATCGGTTGTAGAACTGTGATGACCCGTTCAAATCCATTTGGATGAATACATCATTCATCGATTTCACAGTGAGGTACTGACCTCTACATGATACGTTTTGTAAACATTGCATTCTTTTGAAAAGGCACACCATAAATGAATATCTAATTCTAAGGTTTTTGACATCTGATGATTTCTAAATATAGACAATCACCGTAAATAATAGTTTACAGTAATACATCCATTGATAATGCAGTCAAATAAGACACATGGTGATGATTTTGTGAATGCAAGGTTTTCTCGAATAAATCATGTATGACTCCATGCACATAGCTTGTATAACGTATAAGCAAACAGCGGAAGACTTCTAGGAACCTGAGAATAAACATGCTTAAAAGTGTCAACACAAAGGTTGGTGAGTTCATAGTTTTAATGTTGCGTATAATCTGTAAATAAAGGTGGATCACAAGATTTCAGTTGTTTCATCTAGAAATGTTTATCAAAATATTCTACAAGATTGAGCACCCCGGTAACTAAACTTTAACGTATATATAATAAGTACCCATGTTTTAACATACATGCAACCAACATGTATAATACACGCAAACCAACGTGTACTAAACTCAAATAGTATACGTCTGTTTTATAGTTCAGGCTAGGGTTTCTATACCTGGAACTAGGGGTGTTCATCGGTTCGGTTTTCGGTTTTTTGGTTTATTCGGTTCGGTTTTTTTTGGTTTTGAAACTGTAAAATCAAAACCGAAAACCAAACCAAAACCATATTCAAATATCAAAATCGAAACCAAAACCAAACCGAATTCAAATTCGATTTTCGGTTTAGTTTCGGTTAAAACCGAACTTTAAAAATCAATTTTTTTTACCTTTTTTCCTAAACAAACATTATTGTATTAACTTTGTAATATATCATACTAAAGTAATATATATAATCGAACGTATATATACAAATTTATAAAATACAATAAGTTTATATTAGCTTATAAAATATCACAACAGAATACATATTATATCTAAAAAATAAACAAAATTAATAACCAAGAGAAAATTGATTTGATTTGGTTATATGTATAAGAATGCAGAAAGAACGAATTAGAAATAATGTGAATTAATAATTTAAATAGGATTTCAAATCGAGTAAACAAATTTTGTCTTGAAAATATAAATTATCTACTCAAATCATATATCTAACACATGTATTTAATCTATCTATATATAATATAAAAGTGACTCCCATTTTCATAAATGAAGCCACTAAAACCTAAAAATTTAATGATCTAACTATACTTAAAAATTATGATAACTATTCAATTTAATACATTGCACTTTGAGTTTCTAATATATTTATGATAATTAATACATATAATAAATTACGATAGAAAAACTTAAATAAATTAAATATGAGTACAATGGTGAGAATATGAAATGAACTCTACAAACTATTTGAAAATCTAAATCTAAATGGGTAACAAATTAAGTTTTTGAGAATGTAAAGCCATGTAAAACCTTCAATTCAATCTATGTAAGTATTCATTTTTTGTATCCCTTCATCAAGCTTTATTTTTTATTCTATTAATATATTAGTTTTTAGTGTTTTATTATTATTAAATTTTCATGTTATTAATTTCAAATTTTCTAACTTTTATATTCTTTGTGTTGTTGTACATTAAGTTATCTAAATCGATGGTGATTTATAACGAACTACTCTTTTGTATTGTTATTGGTATAAATTAAATAATCAAAAAATATAAATAGAATGTGAAATTAACTCTACAAAATTTATAAATTTGATAATCTAAATCTAAATCTAAATGGGTTACAAATCAATTTTTGAGAATGTAAAGCCATGTAAAATCTTTAATTCAATCTTATGTAAGTATTGAGTTTTTGTATTCATTCATCAAGCTTCATTTCTTATTCTATTAATAAATTAGTTTTTGATGTTTTATTATTATTGACTTTTCACGTTACCAATTTCAAATTTTTATGTTTTTTGTGTTGTTGTAGGTTAAATTATCTAAATCGGTGGTGATTTATACCGAAGTACTTTTATATATTGTTTTTGGTATAAATTAAATGTTAAAAAAAATATGTCAACAATATTCGGTGGTGATTTGTAATAATAACATTATTACACGATTTTTTGTTTTTACTATTATTCAAGTAGTCGGAGTTGGATAATTCAATGTATATTCAATTATGGTTGAGTTTCAGTTATCTTTTGTATTGTGTGAATATATAGTAGAATTTTAATATTGAATGTTTGACACATATTCACTATTAGTCAAGCGATACCATCTAGGTGTCGTAGAGTGTCGTCTATACAGTCAATTTAAATAGTAAATATAGTTTGTAGTGTGGATAAAAACAACTATTATTATATTTCATATCCATATAACATTCATATAACAGATTAGTACATTTCAAAACAATAGTTTAAGGCCCCAACACCTCTTAGGATAATAGTTGTGATAATAGTTGTGATTTATTCTATGATAATCTATGATACAAATGTTAAATTAAATTAAAAACACATTATATTGTTTGTTTAGAGTTGAAAAAACTTTATAAAAAATATATATGTAACTTATTTTTACATAATAAACAGTTTAATTTCTTTATAAAGTATTATATATATATATATATATATATATATATATATATATATATATATATATATATATATATATATATATATATATATATATATATATATATATATATATAATGTTAGTTTAATTCTATTTAAATATCTATTGTTATAGGTAGTATGCTTTAAAGATTAGATGATAGCTAGATGGTTAATAGTTTCTTAAATTTTTTGAAACAATAATACACATGCTAGATATGTTTCAAAATGTTTAACTTTGTATATTTCTGAAATATTTAATGTTGTTTCTGAATCATTCTATGTTGTTTGGAGCAATTATATATATTCTTGAGATACAAAAACGTCATTGTTAGATAATTAGAATAATAAATAGTTTTAACTTTTAGAAGTTTTAACTAAACATCTTTGATCTGTATCAATTGTGAATTATGATATACATGACCATGCATAAAGATATATCATCGTTGTTGGATTTCATTGTGATAGTGCTTGCCCCATTGGAGTTTCTAATAGTGCTTGCCTTTTATGTTTTCTCTATATATATTGTCTACTTGCTTTGTGTGAACCATTCACTACTTTGTTTTATTGACTCTGAGACTTTAAGCAATCAATTAATTGATATATTTCAAACAATGTTTCTGAACGATTATTTTGAGGACAGTTTCATAAGAGCCATGATCTTCTCACTAAACTACTGACAAAGCTAACCATGGATTTTACTTCTCATCAAGAGCTATGATCTTATTGACACATTGTTGGTCTTAAAATGCACAAGCTGATATATCTATGTTTATATCCAAATATTTCAGATATGTATTGTTAACTTGGTCGTGCACAGCTTTACGTAGCACCTTCGACATATACTACATCAACCAATCTCAATTACAAGTACGATATAGGAACCATAACCATGTTCGTGCAACGCACTGGCAATGCACCTAGTAATATTAATAACTTAATATATTTATTTAATAATTTCTAAATTAAATTCGGTTTTATATTCGGTTTTCGGTTAACCAAATTAAAAAATTTCAAAACCAAAAACCGAACCGAAAACCAAATTTTAATTCGGTTTTCGGTTTCGCTCGATCCGAAAACCATTTTATAAATTCGGTTTGGATTTTTTTGGTTTGGTTTCGATTTGGTATTCGATTTAAATGGTTTTAACCAAACCGATGAACACCCCTACCTGGAACAGACGGGGATGTCAAGCCCTATGGATCCATATACAACTACTCGCGCCCACCAGTTCTTATAACTGGCAGTTACTAGTTACCAAAGCTAAGGGATTTTCGGTTCAAACTCGGTGTAGAATTTAGTATGTACTTGTATCCATTGCGTTTAAAATAAAGTGCATGTATTCTCAGCCCAAAAAAATAGATTGCAAAAGCAATTAAAAAGGGAGCAAATGAAACTCACCTTAGCAGCACATAAGGTCATTCACTGAAATTTGACCGAAACTCGGAATGCAAAATTAATCGTAGATCTCAACGTATCAATATTGTGATTCAATATTGTAGGAAAGTACATGGACGCAAAAGAGATGATAAACACTAGGTTTGACTTGCGAATAATACTCATGAACATTACCCATAACCTCCATAGCTATAACCCATAGTTTCCTTAGCTCTATCCCGCTCGAAAACCCATTTCGAAAGTGACCCGCACATGACCTCGTCGTAGTATTTTATGTAATAATACTAATACTACTAATAATAATAAGATTAATAATAATATTAATCTTAATAATAATAATAATAATAATAATAATAATAATAATAATAATAATAATAATAATAATAATAATATTAATATTAGTAATAATAATATTAATATTAGTAATAATAATAATAATAATAATAATAATAATAATAATAATAATAATAATATATATATATATATATATATATATATATATATATATATATATATATATATATATATATTTATATTTATACGGAGGAAATAATACAGAAGAAGAAGGTGTGCACACTGAATGAATTCGATCGCGTTTTATAGATGTGGCTGATAGTGCTCTAAATGAACATATATTTAGTATCAATATCCTTCCAATATGTAAAGCTTTTAGTTACTATTGTTTTATTTTTATGTAATAATCGTTTAAATAAATAAGTGTGAAGACAAAAGAAGAAAACAACGATTTAAAGACGCAAATGACCAAAAAGCTCAAATGTACAAGATATAATCCAAGTGGTTCCATTTATTGATAAGAAACGTCTAAAAATTACAAGAGTACAAGTCGTGGAACGCAAAGTACAAGATATCTAAGCATACGAAAAGGCGTTCGAAAATCCGAAACCGAGACATGAACCAACTATCAACGTACAACTCAACGGAGCTAAAATTACAAGTTAACTATGCACAAGAATATAATATAATATATATATATAATTCATAATAATAATAATAATAATATAATAATAATAATAATTTAATCATGAATGATGAACCTGGTGATACGTATGATTGCCAAATATTTCAACAAAGTGTGCACCTAATTTTCTCAACCAATAATCAACAATCAAACAGTGCAATTTCTTGCCTATAAAAGGAGACTACGGAGCAAGGGAGAAAACACACCTTCATCAATCATCAACTCTCTGTCTCTCTTATATATTTATATTTATATTTTAATATTAAGTTAATAATAATAAGGTTATAGTGGCGAATGTTTTAAGTTTGTAAGTCAAAATTCTATCCGTGTAACACTACGCGATTAATACTCATTGTAAGTTATGTTCAACCTTTTTAAATTAATGTCTCGTAGCTAAGTTATTATTATGCTTATTTAAGCCGAAGTAATCGTGATGTTGGATTAAATATTAAAGACGGGGTTATTGGGTTTTGGACCATTATTGGGGTTTGGATAAAAGACCGACACTTGTGGAAATTGGACTATAGGCTATTAATGGGCTTTATATTTGTTTAACTAAATGATAGTTCGTTAATTTAATATAGAGATTTACAATTTGAGGTAATTATAAATAACCATATACACTCGATCGGACACGATGGGCGGGATATTTATAAATACTAATAATCGTTCATTTAACCGAACACGGGAATGGATTAATATTCAATGGACTCATTAAAACAGGGGTGGATTACATACAAGGACACTTGGTGTAATTGTTAATAAAGTATTAAAACCTTGGATTGCACACAGTCGATAACCTGGTGTAATCATTAACAATGTATTAAAACCTTATTACAGTTTAAGTCCCCAATTAGTTGGAATATTTGACTTTGGGTATAAGGATAATTTGACGAGGACACTCGCACTTTATATTTATGACTGATGGACTGTTATGGACAAAAACCAGATGGACATATCGAATATTTCAGGACAAAGGACAATTAACCCATGGTAATAAGCTAAAATCAACACGTCGAACATCATGATTACGGAAGTTTAAATAAGCATAATTCCTTTATTTTATATCTCATCGTACTTTTAATTATCGCAATTTTATTTATCGTCATTTTATTTATCACACTTTTAATTATCGCAATTTTATTATCGTCATTTACTTTACTCTTTAAATTAAGTTGTATTTGTATATTTAATATTTTACATTAGGTTTTAATTACGACTTAAGACATAAAATCGACAAACCGGTCATTAAACGGTAAATACCCCTTTTATAATAATAAAAATTCTACTTATATATATATATATATATATATATATATATATATATATATATATATATATATATATATATATATATATTTATATATATATTTATACAAATATAGTTTAAAATAAATATAGCGTTAAACTTGGCTAGTTCCCTGTGGACGAATCGGACTTACTAAAAACTACACTACTGTACGATTAGGTACACTGCCTATAAGTGTTGTAGCAAGGTTTAGGTATATCCACTCTATAAATAAATAAATAACTTGTGTAAAATTGTATCGTATTTAATAGTATTTCGCAGTAAAATTATAACTATTTCGTATACACCTCGCTTTAACATCAAGTATTTTTGGCGCCGCTGCCGGGGATCGCTAAAACGCTATATTTTTAATTTATATTTGTAAAAATATAATTATAAAAAAAGTAATTTCGAGGACCGTGTGTCAAATATAGATTTTGCTAAGATTTTAGTAATTTTAGTTCTCTTTAGTTTTTGTAAAATAGATTTTCTTTGTGTATTATAAAAAAAATAAATAAATAATTAAAAATAATTCTAATAAACATAGCAAATTATAGAAAGTTGATGTGTGATAGGTACCTAACGCCAAGTTTTTTTTTACGTATAGAAACAGATAAAAAAAAAGTTGATGTGATTGAATTGTGATAGGTACATAAAAGATAAATATGTGATGATAGATTGAATCTAATACCTAACACCAATTGTTTGATTATGGTTGTCAAACGACTATGTGGCAATATCATTCACTTTCTATATGTATCTGTAAGTAAACATTGCTCAATTATTATCTAAATGTGATTTGTCGTTAATAATAATAACTAGTTAGTAGATAGTATTAAAGTTTTAATTATTTAAGTAAAGTAAAAAAAAGGGTAAGTTTTTGAGGGTAGCAATCTTGAGGCTTTTGGCTGCGTAGGTGGGTCCCCTACTTTTGAGGTTTTGTTCGACACCTAAAAAGAGAAAGGAAAAAAAAATTGGTGTGGTTTGTTACGAGTTGTGAGGAACCTTCCCATGTGAAGAAATAAGAAAAAAAAGGAGTGCTTTTGATTGGTGCAAGGCAACAAGGTGGTTCCCTTTGATTTTGTTCTTGGTCGACATTCACATAAAGGAGACTAGAAAAAAAAATTGAATTTCTATTTATTTTATTTATTTAGCTCATATAAATAATCGTGATACTTGCAATTTATTTACATTTAGTTTGCTTAGAAATTTTTTTTTTATATAAAAATTGTGGTAAATAGTGTCAATCCTCCATTGGTCCTCCACCCCCAAAAATACTATTAACGCAAATAGTACTGTAATATTTTTTTATATTTATATAAAAAGGGTTGGAATGAGAAAGTCAAGTAAATAACTAGTCATTTTTGTTATCAATTATCAATTTAAATGTTAATGACTTTAGCTATTTATCAAATTATACAGTATAATAATTTTGATCATTTATCAATTTAATTAGTTTACGCATTTATTACTCTGTAGATAATTGTTAAATTCAATAACTCAATATGTGTTGACCGGTTAAAGATTACAATATTTCTGAAGGCTTTAAGCATCGCTAGCTTTAAAAACGTAACACATTTTTTATTTATTTGATCTTAATCCAATACATATTGCTACTTAGAACTCTTTAAATACAATCTTTATCATTCACATAATAGCATAGAACTCAGTCCGAGGGTGATTTTTTTTCTTACTATTTTATCTTAATATACCATGTGATGCTACCACCGACTCAATTTGCTTTGGTTGATATTACTTGTTCTTACTAAAAATAGTTCATATATATATATATATATATATATATATATATATATATATATATATATATATATATATATATATATATATATATATATATATATATATATATATATATATATATATATAAAGAGTTGTTCCCTCTAATATTACGTGTATCAAATATAGATTTTAGTGTCTTTTTAAGTTATTACCATTTTGGATATAGAATTCCTTTAAGCTTTAATTCCTTTAGACGCAACTTTTAGTTTTTAGTTTTTAGACTTCTAAGTTTCGGCGCTTTACTTTCTTATTTTTATTTTTTTTCGACCTTTATTTTTCGACAATTTGTTTTCCGACCTCTTGTTTTTTGACGCACTCTTCTTCTTTTTCATTTCTACGCTCTAGTCTTTAGGACATAGAATTTTCTTTATTTTCTTTAAACTTTGACGAAAAAAATTATTTTAAGCGGTTAAATTGATAGACATCCAAAATTTTCTGGTTCGTTGTAATAGTTGGATTTGTTAGTGGCGAGTTGTGGGCTTCCGATTTAAAGGGTCCTGGCTACCTGCTGCATCTTTTGGCTATTCGAAACGTGGGCAAAAGTAAAAAAGTCTATTAATTTGATAAGCTTATATAATTTTTATCTTTATAACTAATAGGATATTCAGTGAATGCACCGAACAAAACGTTCACCACCTTTCATACGTTCACCACCTGTAACTCGATCAAGATATTTAGCCAAAATTGTCGTCGTTGATTTTTCTTTAGAATCGTCATCTAGTCGACCAAGTACTCCAATTCAAATTTCCGATAATCCATTTTTTGAACCCGACCTCACAATTGAGAATCCGGAGGATATTCAGGGACAATTCAGAGATCCTGAACCACTAATCATTCCTCCTGAACCACAAATCACTCATCCAGAGATTGTCGAGGAAGAAACCATTAAATCAGAATCCTCTAGTGATTCAGATTCAACAAATTCAATCATGGAAAAATCTGGAACCTCTAAGTATGGAAGACCGAATGAGGGCTAAACGCACTGGCCAAGGTCATGCAATTACTCAACCAGACATTAATGCACCAGATTATGAAATCAAAGGAAAAATCCTACACATGGTAACAAATCAATGCCAATTTAGTGGTGCGCCGAAGGAAGATCCAAACGAACATCTTCGTACCTTTAATAGGATCTGTACTCTATTCAAAATCAGAGAAGTTGAGGATGAACAAATCTATCTCATGTTATTTTCCTGGAAATTAAAGGAGGAAGCCAAAGATTGGTTAGAATTGTTACCTGAAGGGGCGATTGATACATGAGATGTTTTAGTTAAAAAATTTCTTAAACAATTCTTTCCGGCATCTAAAGCTGTGAGACTTCAAGGAGAAATAGTTACGTTCACGCAGAAGCCAAATGAAACTCTATATGAGGCGTGGACAAGATTTGGAAAGTTATTGAGAGGATGTCCTCAACATGGTTTAGACACTTATCAAATAGTATAAATATTCTACCAAGGATGCGACATTACTACACGAAAAGACATCGACATAGCAGCTGGTGGTTCCATTATGAAGAAAACCGCAACTGAAGCTTACAAAATTATTGATAACACTGCTTCCCACTCACATGAGTGGCATCAAGAAAAAGATATTGTTAGATCATCTAAAGCGGCTAGAGCCGATTCTAGCCATGACTTTGATTCCATTTCCGCAAAGATAGATGCTTTCGAAAGACGAATGGAGAAAATGACTAAAGATATTCACGCAATACGAATTAGTTGTGAGCAGTGTGGAGGACCACATTTGACAAAAGATTGTCTCAGTATTGAACAAACAATGGAACAAAGAGAGAATGTTTCATACATGAACCAAAGGCCTGTAAATAATTATCAAAATAATTATCAACCGCCAAGACCAAACTACAATCAGAATTATAACCGAAATGTTCCATACAACAACTAACAAGGTCCTAGCAATCAACAAGTATCTAATAATACTTACAACCAGCAAAGACCTATTTTTCCAAATAAACCACCACAAACCGATGATAAAAAGCCAAATTTAGAAGATATGATGTCGAAGCTAGTTGAATCTCAAACGCAATTTTTCACATCTCAGAAACAAACCAATGAACAAAATGCTCAAGCATTTAGAAATCAACAAACTTCAATCCAAAATCTGGAACAAGAAGTAAGTAACCTAGCAAGGTTGATAGGTGAAAGAAAACCGAGGAGTCTACCTAGTGATACAAATGCTAACCCCCGAAATGAAACAGCTAAAGCCATTACCACGAGAAGTGGTATTACACTTAAACCACCCGAAATACCTGTAATTTCTGATGACGCTATTCCTACTACACATGCACCACAACCTGAGCAAGAAAAGGAATCAGAATCGGTAGTTGAAAAGGTTAATGAAGATAACACAGTTAAGGCTAAACCTTAAGTTAAACCATACCAACCACCACTTCCTTACCCAAGTAAAATGAGAAAAGAAAGACTTGAAGCCGAGCAATCCAAATTCTTGGATATGTTTAAACAAATAAATGTCAATCTTCCTTTCACTGATGTGATTTCAGGAATGCCAAGATATGCTAAATTCGTGAAAGATCTAATCACAAATAGAAAGAAAATGGAAGAACTCTCGGCTGTTACAATGAATACTAATTGTTCTACAGTGCTGTTGAATAAACTACCAGAAAAACTCTCTGATCCAGGAAGTTTCACAATTTCATGTTTTCTGGGTAGTATTAGTTCAATAGAAGCATTGGCAGACTTAGGTGCTAGTATAAATTTAATGCCGTATTCACTATACGCTAAACTAGACCTCGGAGAATTGAAACCAATACGAATAAGCATACAACTAGCCGATCGATCAGTAAAATATCCTAGAGGGATAATGGAAAACATGCTAGTTAAAGTTGGTACTTTAGTATTTTCAGTAGATTTTGTTATTTTGGACATGGAAGAAGATTCTCGAGTTCCTCTTATATTAGGAAGACCATTCTTAAACACAGCTAAAGCAATAATAGACGTGTTTGGTAAAAAACTGACCCTAAGTATAGAGGACGAGAGTGTTACCTTTTCTGTTGATAGAGCCATGCAACGACCGCAATCTGTAGATGATATATGTTATTATGTTCAAACTATAGATTCACATGCAGAATTGTTAGAAGAATTTCTAGAATTACAAGAAACAGGAGAATGTTCTTTAGGAGAAGAAACTGAACCAATTGATGAAGTTGAAATGTTAGCTACACTTATGGCAAATGAATACGAACCAACAATAGAAGAAATTCAAATGTTAAAAGAGGAAGACAGATATCGATACAAATCATCGATAGAAGAACCACCGCTATCAGAGTTAAAGCCACTTCCAAACCATTTGGAATATGCTTATTTACATGGTGAATCTAAATTACCTGTAATAATATCATCTTCTCTTACGGAAAATGAAAAATCTCAACTCATTTCTGTGCTAAAAGCTCATAAACCAGCTATTGCATGGAAGATTCATGACATTAAAGGTATAAGTCCTTCGTATTGCACACATAAAATCCTTATGGAAGAAGGTCATAAAACGTATGTGCAACGCCAACGAAGACTAAATCCTAATATGCAAGATGTTGTAAAGAAAGAAATTATTAAACTGCTTGATGCAGGTTTAATTTATCCAATCTCTGATAGTCCATGGGTAAGCCCAGTTCAATGCGTACCTAAGAAGGGTGGCATTACTGTCATCACAAATGAAAAAAATGAGCTTATTCCTACTAGGACTGTAACAGGATGGCGTGTTTGTATTGATTATAGAAAATTAAATGACGCCACCAGAAAAGATCACTTTCTCTTACCTTTCATTGATCAAATGCTGGAAAGATTAGCCGGAAATAGTTACTACTGTTTTCTTGACGGTTTTTCCGGTTACTTTCAAATTCCAATAGCACCCGAGGACCAAGAGAAAACCACGTTCACGTGCCCTTATGGTACTTTTGCTTACAAACGCATGCCGTTTGGACTTTGCAACGCCCCTGCAACCTTTCAAAGGTGCATGATGGCGATTTTTCACGACATGATAGAAGAATGCATAGAAGTTTTCATGGATGACTTTTTAGTCTTTGGTGATACTTTTGAAACATGTCTAGTTAATCTTGAACGAATGCTTATTAGATGCGAACAATCAAATCTAGTACTTAATTGAGAGAAATGCCATTTCATGGTTAAAGAAGGCATCGTTCTTGGTCATAAAATTTCAAAGGAAGGAATTGAAGTGGATAAAGCTAAAGTAGATGTAATTGCTAAACTTTCACATCCCACCAATGTTAGAGGAGTTAGGAGTTTTCTAGGGCATGCCGGTTTTTACCGACGTTTCATAAAAGATTTTTCTAAAATTGCCACTCCTATGAATAAACTCCTAGAAAAGGATGCTCCATTCATCTTTTCGGATGAATGCATCAAATCTTTTAATATTCTTAAAGAAAAACTCACTAATGCGCCGATCATGATAACTCCAAATTGGAATCTACCATTTGAACTCATGTGCGATGCAAGTGATTTTGCAATGGGAGCCGTTTTAGGACAAAGGATTGAAAAATGATTTCAACCTATTTATTACGCTAGTAAGACGTTACAAGGAGCACAAATGAATTACACAACTACTGAAAAAGAACTCCTTGCTATTGTCTTTGCTTTTGATAAATTTCGTTCATATCTCGTTTTAGCTAAAACGGTGGTCTATACCGACCATTCTGCTCTTAGATACCTATTTTTGAAACAAGATTCCAAACCACGATTAATCCGTTGGATCTTACTCTTACAAGAGTTCGATATTGAAATCCGAGACAAAAAGGGAGCAGAAAATCTCGCCGCTGATCATCTTTCTCGTCTTGAAAATCCCGAATTAGAAGTTCTAAATGAATCGGCCATACAAGATAACTTTCCTGATGAATATCTTTTGAAGATCGATTATAATGAAATTCCATGATTTGCAGACTATGCAAACTACTTAGTATGTGGATTCCTTGAAAAAGGGTTGTCGTACCAAAAACGAAAGAAATTCTTTAGTGATATAAAACACTATTTTTTAGAAGATCCACATTTGTTTAAAAGTTGTCCCGATGGAATAATACGCCGATGTGTATTCGGAGATGAAGCTAGTCAAATCTTAAATCATTATCACACAGGACCAACAGGAGGGCATTATGGGCCTCAACTAATAGCAAGAAAAGTCTACGATGCTGGATTCTATTGGCCTATAATTTTCAAAGACGCACACCTTCTTTGTAAATCCTGTGATGCTTGTCAAAGGGCCGGAAAAATAAGTCAATGTGATAAAATGCGACAAAATTTCATTCAAGTATGTGAAGTATTTGACGTTTGGGGTATTGACTTTATGGGTCCATTTCTAAAATCTCATAATAATCTCTACATTCTCGTTGCTATTGATTATGTATCTAAATGGGCGGAAGCACAATCTCTCCCAACTAACGATGCACGAGTTATAGTCAACTTCTTAAAACGTCTTTTTGCTAGGTTTGGAACACCGAAAGCTTTAATAAGTGATCGGGATACTCATTTTTGTAATAATCAACTTGAGAAAGTTCTCAAAAGATATGGAGTAACTCATAAATCTCAACCGCTTATTATCCACAAACGAGTGGACAAGTTGAAAATACCAACCGAGCTTTAAAACGTATTCTAGAGAAAATATAGGATCAAATCCTAAGGAATGGTCCATGAAATTGGAGGATGCACTCCGGGCTTTTAGAACAGCCTACAAAACTCCAATTGGCACCACACCTTTCAAAATCGTTTACGGACAAGCATGTCACCTTCCAGTAGAAATTGAGCACAAAGCATTTTGGGCTTTGAAGACATGTAATCTTGATTTGCATGAAGCCGGACGTCTACAGTTAAGTCAACTAAACGAATTAGAAGAATTGAGACATGAAGCATACGAAAATTCGTTAAGCCCTATGGACACCCCAAACAGACGGGGATGTCAAGCCCTATGGATTCATATACAACTACTCGCGCCCACCAGTTCTTATAACTGGCAGTTAGTAGTTACCAAAGCTAAGGAATTTTCGGTTCAAACTCGGTGTAGAATTTAGTATGTACTTGTATCCATTGCGTTTAAAATAAAGTGCATGTATTCTCAGCCCAAAAATATAGATTTCAAAAGCAATTAAAAAGGGAGCAAATGAAACTCACATACTGTATTGCGTAGCAATTATGCATATGACGGCACTGAACAAGTGCAGGGTTGGCCTCGTATTCACGAACCTATATTAGTATATGTTGATCAATAACTGTCTAACAAGCTAGGTCGGGTCATAGTGTATCACAATCCTAATGCTCAAGACCAACATGCAAAAGTTAACAAAAGTCATCAAAAAGTCAACCTTGATAATTGTTTAACAAAACGAGACGTGTCTTATATAAGAATTCATTTACTCGACTAGTAGTATTCAAAAATCCAAATTATTAATCTTATAAACAAGTTGTTTAAATATTAATTGTAGATTCAAAAGCAATTTCAATTAACGTCAATCATAATTCAGTTGACCATAACTTTTAATTCGTTCCTCGAAATCACACGATTTCTAAATGAAAAGTTATTAATTCTTCGCCAGCTTTCCAACAACATGCATATCATATACCTTATATCAGTAGTACATATATTAAATTCATGATTCATCATAAAACTATTTAACGACGACATTTATCATTCAAGCATGCATAAACTTATATAATCGAGCACTAGACATGGATACCCTATTAATATATAAAAGATAAGATATAAATGCTCACGTATCAATATTGTGATTCAATATTGCAGGAAGGTACGTAGACGTAACGAAAATGATAAACACTAGTATGACCTCACGAACAATACCCATAACCTCCATAGCTATAACCCATAATTTCCTTAGCTCTATCCCGCTCGAAAAACCATTTTTGAAATCACTCGGACAACACTCCGTCGTAATATTTTATGTATAATACTAATTATATTTATAATAATAATCTTTATTAATAACAATATAAATAATAAAATAATTAATAATAATTACGGAGTAATATAGTAAGACAGAGAAATAGATGTTGAATGAATCGAGCAGCAAATGATCGAGCTTTATAACCCATTTCTGGACCACTACCTCTGCGATCGCGGAGGTTTTCACACAACAAGTGCCGCTATCGCGGCCCCCTTTCTTCCAGCTCATACACGATTTTGTAATCTAGCTTGTCGACATATTTTTAAATATAATATATATAATTTATTTTAATTAATTATATATTATATTATATTCTCGTGCATAGTTGACTTGTAACCTTAGCTCCGTTATTTTGTACGTTGATGCCCGGTTTATGTCCCGGTTCTGGTTTTTCGAACGTCCTTTCGTACGCTTAGAAAACTTGTACTTTACGTTTCGCGACAAGTACCTTTAATAACGATTAAACATAATCATCGATAGACTATATTACTCGAAGTATAACTTATACATTTGAGTATTTTGGTCATTTGCTTTTATAAATCAACTTCTCGTTGTTTATTAAAATATATTTAATAATATCAAAACATTTTATATCTAATTTAATTCTATACATTATCACCTTGTAAAATATATATTTTCATTTAGAAAAATAAAAATTTGTACATCTTATATATAATATTTAATTATCAAACAGAACAATAAACGGGTGTTACTATCGTTTACAAAAATAATTTCGAACCCTGATATATATATACAATATATATAAACACTTTTTAAATACACGTTGCCAGTTATTTATATATTTAATACAGTCAAAAAGGAAAAGATTTCCTAAATCAAGGTGGACCTCTCAACAAAGACTTATAATAATATCACAATACTTACGGGATTTATAATTGTTGAAATATCTACTAATCCAATCATTGGTATTATCTTCTACATCCGTAGACGAATATATTAAGCATATATTGAGACAAATACGTTTAATGTAAAATATTATATATTTAATACATTGTTAACGTTTTCAAGTTATAATATATATATATATATATATATATATATATATATATATATATATATATATATATATATATATATATATATATATATATATATATATATATATACACACACACACACACATACATACATATCTATTTACACATAATTGTTCGTGAATCGTCGAGAACAGTCGAAGGGTAAATGAATACATGAACACAGTTCAAAGTTTTTAAGATTTCAACATTACAGACTTTGCTTATCGTGTCGGAATCATATAAGATTAAGTTTAAATTTGGTCAAAATTTCCGGGTCATCACAGGAACAAACCTAAAGCTATAGTCTCCACTATAAATAAAGGCCTTAGGCTTTGAAGAAAGACACATCAAAAAAATCATATAAGCATTCTTATATGATTAGAGTTTTCTCTAAGCCGCAACAAGGTCTCCCCGTTCAGTTTCCTTTCAGGCAATTGGTCAAGTCCGGCAGTACGCTGCTTCAGACCGGTGTACCTTAGGAACAGACGTCGAATCTGTTTAAGGGAATTGTGTCAAACACAAGCCCGGTTCATTTTATCATCGTTTATTCGGTTAGATCATTCTTATCTTTTAGTTCTTATTATGAGTATTTATTATACATATTTTCTATCTGATTATTATGTTTGTGATAATATGTATAATTGTTTCAGTTTCGTATACAATTTTCTTACAAACTTAAACAGATTTGTGTTCACGAAACTGATAATTCATAAATTTTCAGATTGTCGTTATTAAACTGGTTGCGATATAATTGATTACATGTTGCTCTTTGGTCCGGTTTAATATGCTTTAGATATTTGCTTAACTTAGAAATCAATATGCTGATTTTCGGCATATAAATGTTAATTATATGTTTGATTCATCTGCTGCCATCTGTCAACATAATTGATTATATAAACTGATACGTCTTCATTGCGATATGATCCATATGTCTGATTTAATTATAGTTCGAGTATACTATGTATATATGTGTTGTTCCTTATCTCATTATTGACATGTTTTATTATATTATATACTAAATAGTTACAACTAGAAAAAAATTTGACCGCGCGTTGCTGCGGTTTTATTCAACGCGTGGTCGAATTTAGATATACGTTGTTTGGTACCTAATATATCTAATAGGTTGGTTGTTTGTTGTACGTATATGTATATGTATTGGTGTTTTTTTAACGATGTCCGTTTCGCGCGTAGTTAGTCCCGTTGTGTTCGTTAGATTTTTTCGAGTTGAACGGTTATCTCGGAAAAATTTAACCCGCACCGAGCGAGAAGATAGGGCCCGTTAAAAATTCGGGTGGTATTATTTTCTTTTATTTTAATTAAATTATATATTTACACTTTCTACCTCTGAAAAAGTATAAAGTTGAGGGGCCGTTGTGTAAATTGAACCGAATTTGAGGGACCGTTTGTTGTGCGAACGACAATCGAAAACAACTGAAACGACGAATTTCGGCGCGTGTTTTAGTATATAGGATAATAATTGCTTGATGGAAAGTTTACTCCATCATAAACGTTTTACTCCGTTATCAATATTTTATTTGCTAGTTGCTAGTTGCTATTGCTATATACATTACTAGTTTTATGAGCCTGTCCGTTGGACGGAAGTTCTAAAAATACGATTTCGTAACTGTTGAATACGGAGTATATAATAAAAGCATAACTACGTATTATGGTAAAGTTCGTTGCAATTTATTCTCGGATAGGGAGAGGGGTGACTTTCTCTACTTTTGAGAGTGTTTACACTCTGGGTGGAGAAATGACTTGTCTTTATTCTCGGATAAGGGAAAGATTGTCAACATCTCACCTCCCTCATACACTATCTATGTGGTATTGGGTTTTGTTGTTGTTGTTGTTGTTGTTGTTGTTGTTGTTCGTTGCAATTTATGAGCCCGTACGTTGGAAGAAAGTTCCAAAAATATGATTTCGCAAGCTTTTCAAAAAAAAAGAAAAAAAAGAATATGATTTCGCAATTGTTGAGTGAAGTACATATTATGGCGAAGTTCATTGCAATTTTATGAGCTCGTTAGTTGAACGCAAATTCTAAGAATACAATTAGCAACTGTTGAATATATAACAAAAGTAGAAGTACATATTTTGGTGAAGTTCGTTGCAGATTAAGATTTTAAAATTATTATAGTGTCATTGAATATTAAAATCAACTACCTCTAAATTTGTTACTTCATAACTTACACATCGTGTTAAAATAAAAGTCGTACAATCAAAATTAGGAAGGAAGGAAGGAGTATCATTACCTAATTCATATGTATATGTACGTAAAATAAAATAAAAAATAACTATTAAAAGCAAACCACATTAGATATATCCATAACTACAAATCTACAATACATAATAATTTATAGTTACTCTCTTACTAATCAAAAGAATATATCCATAACTACAAATCTAAAATACATGATAACTTATTAGTTAATCTCTTACTTATTAGTTTTTTAAATATCATCACGATTTATTTTACTTATATAAAGTATTTGATTAAACGTTTTGATTTAGTTTACATATAAATTAATTTTTTAATAGTTTAATATGGTAAAGGTAATAATCTCCTTAATTAGGATAATGACACATAAAATTACTTAATTCAGTTTAATTGAGAATTTGACACGTATGTAAATTTAATTCAGATTAATTGAGAGAATGACACGTAGGATTATTGGCACGCGCTTTATAATAATGTATATGTATAGATAGATAGATAGAAGATTAGTCCATTTGTGATAACATACTAATTTTAAATGGATATATGTCCGAGTATGATTTATTATTCTGAAACTGATTACTTGCCAACAGCTATTATAATTTATAATTATGTTTTATAATATTTGCTATTCGATCTATTCAATTTCTATGGTTAGAGTTATATACACAAAAGATTTATGTAACTTATATATATACACACAGTATAATCATATTAAGAATATTAATATGATGTATTTGCAATATATTTGTTGCACAAATATTTGGATACTTTCTTCGTATGGATTATTTGTTACCTAAAATACTTGGCTAATGTTTCATATTAATTGCTAAAGGGAGTTGATTCGTATACCACTTGATTTTAGCCATACACCATTAAAAGTGCATTAAAATATTGTACTGTACAATACTGTAATGCATATTTGGTAGTGTATGACAAAATTTGGTGATGTACGAATCAGCCCCCATTGCTAAATGGGGATATCATGTTTACCGTATGTAATGGAGAAAACTACAAGATCTTAGTTTTAATTCGTAATATCCATCTTCCACTATATACATCATTTAACAAGATTTGGGTACTTTATTTTGTGAAAATTCACAGAATTTGGCACACACAAAGTTATTGAATGGGTATACGTGAAGCATATGTAAAGACCTATTTGTGGTTGTAAATAGAATTGATCTATTTAAAATTTAAAATTTGTATTTTACTGTTTGCGTATTACATACGGGTTACGGTATTTAATTTATGGACTGAATTGTGAAACCTAATGTTCTGATTGATTAACATATTTGTGGATTTAATTTGTGGACTGAAATAATTTGTGATTCATCAAGTTCTTTCAAAGTTCAACGTTGTTTTACTAATTTTCTTCTACTTCTTAATGTGGTTCTTTCTCATGTTGAGAAACTTGGAAAAGTTCACTGGTGTGAACTTTAAACATTGGCAGCAAAAAATGTTCTTTTGCCTAACCACGTTGAACCTTGCGAGGTTCTTAACTAAAACCGCTTCATGATACGGTTCTTACTCAAGCTGAAAAACCCTGAGAAGTTCACTTATGTAAACTTTAAGCATTGGCAGCAAAAGATGTTCTTTTGTCTGACTACGCTAAACCTTGCGAGGTTTCGGTGTGAAACCGCTCCCCAAGTTGCTGAATGGGGACATGATGCATTTCTTACCCACGCTGAAAAACCTAACAAGTTCACATGTGTGAACTTTATAAGTTGGTGGTAAAAGATGTTCTTTTAGCTGACCACGTTGAACCTTGTGAGGTTCTTGATTGAACTTTGCGAGGTTCTTAGGTGAACCTTGTGAATCCTGATGCTCAAATTGTGAGCGCGGTTCAGGTTTGGAATCATTCTAATTACTTGTGCGCAAGTCGATCGTTCTATAACATGTATTCAAACAGTCTTCGGACCGTTTCCGGAGTGATTTCGAACTACATTACGATCTGTTTCCAGACAGTATTTGACACTGGTTATAGGTTGTCTTCGGGACAGTATTCGGATAGTTTAGACTGTTATTAAACCAGAATTATACTCGTTTGTTTAACAGTTGGGCTTAAACATGTTTGGTTTAACCAGTTTTGTTGAAACGGTTTAGTTTAATCGTTTAGTATAAACCTTTTGGTTTTAACATGTTTAGTTTACGTGTTTGTGTTTAAACCTGCTTGGTTTAACTGTAGGGTTGAAATTTGTTCGGGTTACCCTTTTGAGTTGAAACGGTTTTAAGGTGATACTTTTTTGGTTACCCATTTGAGTTTAAACCTGTTTGGTTTACTTGGTTGGGTCGAAACCTATTTAGTTTACCCGGTTGGTTTAAACCTATTTGGTTTACTTGTTTAGGTTAAAACTGCTCGTTTTACCTATTTGGTTGAAACCTGATTGGTTTAACCTAATAGAGTTAAAACATGTTTGGTTTAACTCAGTTTGCTCACGATAAATTGGAACTTTAATTTTGGGTTAAAAACTCAAATTAGTTCAGTTCATGTAGTACTTGTTGTTTTGTTAACAACTTAGCAACTGAAACAACTTGTTTTGTTGAAACGGTTTAAGTTCAGTTCAAATTTTAGATGATCTCTGAAGTTAACTTGATTTGTTCTAACATCAAGGAATGGTGAACTTATACCAAGTGTTATCATGAGTTTGCCATTGATGATATTAATGGCAATGAGATTATTTTTGCAAAAATAAACTCTGCCAAGGGACTCACATTGATCAATGTGTTTGTATGTTCATGAGATTCGTAATAATTTGATGTCCGGGTTGTTGTTGAACAAGTCTGGCTTCAAAAAGAAAAGAAAAAAAAAAAGGAATGTATGTTCAAAAGGTTATGTTGACCAAAAGTGGAATGTATGTTCATAAGGAATATGCCCGATAAATGTGAAATTTGTGTTGAAGCCAAATTAACGAGATCATCTTTCTTATCGGTTGAACGAATAACCGAAACCCTTGTATGATCCACACTCATGTGTGTGATTTGAGATCCATTCTAACGATGAATGGAAACAAATACTTTATTTCGTTTATCGATGATAGACGAAGCATTGTTATATTTACTGGTTGATAAGTAAAGATGAAGCAATAGATTCGTTTATTGCTTATAAAAACGAAGTTGAGAATCAACTTGAACGGAAAATCAAGGTTGTTTGCAGTGATAGAGGTGGTGAATATGTTGCACATTTTGCTGAATTTGGTTCACAAAACGGTATTGAACATGAATGCACTGTAACTTACTTACCCTAATCGAATGGGACTGCTAAATGCAAGAATAGAACCTTGAAATAAATGGTGAATGTCATGTTGGTGAGTTCTGGTGTAAGCCAGTCAATGTGGAGGGATGCCATCCTATCAGAAAATTATCTTTTAAATAAGATACCCCAAAAGAAAAGGGATGAAACCCCGGTGCCTGGAAAAGGTAGTTGTTCCACTACAAGGCACGAAAGATAAGATCCAAGAATGGCATATGTGTTATGCTTATAGAGGAACTAATACTGAATGTATACAAAGATATATGTGATACTTAAAACTATCTTAAATGGTATATTTAAGGCTGTGTTTAAGTATACAAAGTTAATTTTGTTATGATACAAGAGATATGGTATGACATTTATTGTGAGAAAAGCTATGGAGAATATGAATGATGTGTCTTTCATTCTCATGCTTTTGACTTGGAGTCTATGGAATATTAGACTTAGACTTGTTAATAATGATCATCTGCAAAGATCAATTAACAATTAAAATTGTGTTGAATTTATTTCAAGACAAATTCACGTCCATTCAGTAATAGAAGGATTTTGGATTTGGTATATTGTGAAATCAGATTTGTGAATATCATTGATGATGGAATTTATTCACATTTTAGATGAATTATGATATTGAAGATAATTATAAATATAAAGATGTAAATCTTTATTATCATATTATCTTAAGATTTTAAATTGCCTAATCAGAATTCAGATGTGGAAATATAATTTGAGTGCGAGAACTTTGTTAAGTTTTTTAAATTTGACGTCTCTAGGTCAAACCTAGAATATGACTAAGAATTGCTCAAAGGTGCTAAAATATTGATCACTAAAGATGTAATCTTATGTGTGAATAGTTGAACGCTTCATTGATTAGAATCATATTAAATATATATGATTATGATATCAAGTTACAAGACATGTGGGGAAAACTTTGAAACGATAAGCACTAACCCTAGTTAGTTGTGTAAAATGAACACAATAGCTTGAAAATGTGGGGGTGTCTTGTATTTTGATATCAAGAACATGATACATCGTAACACGTTCTAATGTATCTAATGAGTTGTACTAGATCCGACTTAGCATATGTTGTAAGCAAGCTAAGTAGATACAAGAGTAATCCAAGTACATCTCATTAGAGTTAAGTCAGTAACAGATATCCTGCAGTGATCAAGGGACACTGTGATGCAAACTAGATATCTGATACGAATGATTCCAGAGCGACAAGTGGGTATGTATTCACACTTGGAGGTGCAGCTATATCGTGGAAATCGTTTAAACAAGCGGTTATTGCTAGATCCACGATAGAATCAGAATTCATCGCTTTAGATAAAGCTGGTGAAGAGGTAGAATGACTACGTCAATCCGTTAAAGATATATCAGATGGCCTAAGCTGGTATCGGCTATATGTATACACTGTGATAGCCAATCGTTGATTGGTAGAGCTCATATTATAATGTGTAATGGTATGAATAAACATATGAGACGTAGACATAATAAAGTACGACAACTAATCTCTAAAGGAATTATCACTATTGACTATATGAAGTCAAAGGATAATGTTGAGGATCCCTTGAAAGGCTAAGTTTATATGAGGGAAAACCTAACTCAGTTGACTGGAGATCCCAAGATCTGAGTTCAATATGATAACCTACTTGTATGAACTGGCAACGGTTACTGTGGGGGAGATAATTACTAAACTAGCAACCCCTACACTTTTAAAGGGAGTTTAGTAATTAAGAGTAGATTTCCTAGTCCATTCCTAAAAGTGACATGTAAGAGGATAAGCCTATGGCTTTTAATGATTCAACTGAAATAACCATGTGTGGTTAATCAGTAGCCATTCGGTGGTGAATCACCTATGTGAGAGAGAAGTGGGGTCGCTTCGAAGGGTATTGTTGGGGCACAATACTTGATAAGCTCTCGCAGAACCAGACTAATGTTCATGACCAAAATGAACATAACTATGAGGACTTGACGTTGCCAGGAAGAGTCTTGTGTGAAGCGTATTGTCGCCTACACAAACGGCAGACGAGTTCAAAGACATCACCGTCTACTCAGAGCCAGTAGACTAAGTGCATTTTCACAAGCGAAAGTTCAAAGGGTAATACCTACTTATCGTATGCAAGATTCAACCACTGAAACTTAATCGGAATATTGTTGTTTCTGAGATCGATCTCCATTCATTTGGAGGATTGTTGGAAAAACTTGATAAAAACGTGTGTTTTCACCAAACTTTGGACAAAAATAATTATATGTTCGAGTGACATATAATAGTAACTATTTAGTGAGTTTTGTAGTCCTTGACGAGGGCTTTAATATGAGTTAAAGAGTGTCCAAAATGGATTAAAAGTGATTGAGATATCGAATCTCAAAGTTTCTAGTTTGGTGCAAAATTGAGAAGTTTTAGTATTTTGTCCCACATAGGTTGTGGAACAAACCTAAGGCTATAGTCTCCACTATAAATAAAGGCCTTAGGCTTTGAAGAAAGACACATCAAAGAAATCATATAAGCATTCTTATATGATTAGAGTTTCCTCTAAGCCGCAACAAGGTCTCCCCGTTCGGTTTCCTCTCAGGCAATTGGTCAAGTCCGGCAGTACGCTGCTTCGGACCGGTGTACCCTGGGAACAGACGTCGAATCTGTTTAAGAGAATTGTGTCAAACACAAGCCCGGTTCATTCTATCATCGTTTATTAGGTTATATCATTCTTATCTTTTAGTTCTTATTACGAGTATTTATTATACATATTTTCTATCTGATTATTATGTTTGTGATAATATGTATAATTGTTTCAGTTTCGTATATAATTTTCTTACAAACTTAAACAGATTTGTGTTCACGAAACTGATAATTCATAAATTTTCAGATTATCGTTATTAAACTGGTTGCGATATAATTAATTACATGTTGCTCTTTGGTCCGGTTTAATATGCTTTAAATATTTGCTTAACTTAGAATCAATATGCTGATTTTCGGCATATAAATGTTAATTATATGTTTAATTAATCTGCTGCCATCTGTCAACATAATTGATTATATAAACTGATACGTCTTCATTGCGATCTGATCCATATGTCTGATTTAATTATAGTTCGAGTATACTACTTATATATGTGTTGTTCCTTATCTCATTATTGACATGTTTTATATTATATATTAAATATTAAATAGTTACAACTAGAAAAAAATTTTACCGCGCGTTGCTGCGGTTGTATTCAACGCGCGGTCGAATTTGGATATACGTTGTTTGGTACCTAATATATCTAATAGGTTGAGTTGTTTGTTGTACGTATATGGATATGTATTGGTGTTTTTTTAACGATGTCCGTTTCACGCGTACTTAGTCCCGTTGTGTTTGTTAGATTTTTTCGAGTTGAACGGTAATCTCGGAAAAATTTAACCCGCACCGAGCGAGAAGATAGGGTCCGTTAAAAATTTGGGTGGAATGAAGCTCTAGCATCGGCGGTGGATGCAACGGCGGCCACTAGCATCGTGAACCAACGGCGGAGCCAATGAATCTCTAACCTCGCTCCGATGTGAGTAGTCTTAGGAGCAATCTGTAAAATTGATTCATGGTTCGTAAACGATATTGAAAAAGTATATTACAGCATGTAGTGAAACTTCTTGATGTTTGAGTTTAGCTTTTGGAACGTCGTTGCTTGGCGTTTCATTATGTACCCAAAATAATGATAATCTAAAATATAGCGTTTTTCACACGACCATTATATAATGGTTTACAATAATATTACACATAAACATAAGTCTTCGAATACAATTTTTAAACAATATTATACAAGCATGGACTCCAAATCTTGTCCTTAATTTAGTATGCAACAGCGGAAGCTCTTAATAATCACCTGAGAATAAACATGCTTAAAACGTCAACAAAATTGTTGGTGAGTTATAGGTTTAACCTACATATTATCAAATCATAATAATAGACCACAAGATTTCATTTTTATAACACATCTCATATCAGACATTTCGCAAACTGCATAGAGATAAAAATCATTCATATGTTGAACACCTGGTAACCGACCTTAACAAGATACATATAGAATATCCCCATCATTCCGGGAATCTCATCGGATATGATAAATCGAAGTACTAAAGCATCCATAACTCGGATGAGGCTTATTGGGACAAATATATCTATCTTTAGGATTCGCGTCAATTAGGGACCATTTCCCTATTTCTTAGGCTACCAAGCTAAAAAGGGGCATATTCGGTTCGATAATCCAACATAGAAATTATTTTCGATTACTTGTGTCTATTTTATAAAACATTTATAAAATCGCATGTATTCTCATCCCAAAAAAATAATAGATTTTAAAAGTGGGACTATAACTCACTTTCACAGATTTTTACTTTGTCGGGAAGTAAGACTTGGCCACTGGTCGATTCACGAACCTATAACAAATATGTACATATATATCAAAGTATGTTCAAAATATATTTACAACATTTTTAATACGTTTTAATGTTTTAAGTTTATTAAGTCAGCTGTCCTCGTTAGTAACCTACAACTAGTTGTCCACAGTTAGATGTACAGAAATAAATCGATATATATTATCTTGAATCAATCCACGACCCAGTGTATACACGTCTTAGGCTAGATCACAACTCAAAGTATATATATTTTTGGAATCAACCTCAACCCTGTATAGTTAACTCAATCATTACGGTATATAGAGTGTCTATGGTTGTTCCAAATAATATATATACATGGGTCGATATGACATGTCAAAACATTTGCATACGTGTCTATGGTATCCCATGTGATGACCCGGGAATTTTCGACCAAATTTAAATTTAATCTTTACATGATCTCGATACGATAAGCAAAGTCTGTCAAACTGAATCTCAAAAACTGTGAACTGTGTTCATGTATACACTTGACCTTTGACTAATCCCGACGATTCACGAACAATTAATTGTAAATAGTTATGTGTGTATATGTACATATATATATATATATATATATATATATATATATATATATATATATATATATATATATATATATATATATATATATATATATATATATATATATATATATATATATATATATATATATATATATATATATATATATAAATGGATATTGGAAAAAAAAATAATTTGAAACATTATTTGTTGTTGTATTTAAAATTAATTATATAAAATAAAATAAAAATAAGATATTATAATAATTTATTAATTAAAAATAACTATATATAAATAAAGTACGTTAAAAATAAATATTAAACGATCGTAATACTTGTTGGACGTTTAGATTATTATTTAGAGAAGTTTAATTCAAACGTATGTAATTTTAAAATAAACGGTGATACGAAAGTGAGTTATATAAGTTGTAGACTTATTAAAAGTATGTTTAGAATCTAATTATGTAATTTTAACATTTTTTATATTTTTACTCATAAATGAGAGGGACAGTTGATGTACTTTTTATTTATTAAATTAATGACTAGATTTTATACCATAAAGACCTAAATAAATAAAGTTATTTAATTTAAAAATTTAGGATTTTTTTTTTAAGACTTTTATCCGCCACTGAATTATTTAACGGGGCACAATATAACACCCCGTGAAGAGTGTCGGCAGATTAAAACAAGAATTGAGAACAGTGTGTCTTTTTTTTTTCTCATTCATCCACTAGCTCACCAATTACATGTTACCATTATTAATTATTATTATTATATTAATTTAAGTATTATATAGATAGATAGAGTACAGAGAGGAGTAAAAACCACACATACTCATCTCCACTCTCCTCTTTTGATTAATCACCACAACCACCGGCATACTCCACCACCTTCACCGCTGTCATCACCCGTCACCAAGTATTACTCTCACCACCGTGACACCCATCATAGCCGCCATCATCACCGGAAACTACCAAGAACCACCACCATCTTCTTTATCTCTCTTTATCCATCTCTCTATATCCCTTTCGTATTATTAGAAAAACCATCGTCACCATAACACTAGTACTGTTTTGTGTTTTAAAACATCACCATTTCCGGCCACCCTAACCGTAGTTACCACCACTCCACCGATCAACACAACCAAAACCCACTCAGAAAATTTGCTAAAACTTGCTACTACTTCTTCGGTTTGAGGTTACAGCTGTGCTTATTCCTTTCTGTTTCATTTTTCTATTGAAAAACCCAATGACAACAAAACCCATTTAAGAAGATGATGAATAGTAGTAGAGAAAGTGATTAGCGATATCGATGATATTAGATGATCAAGTGATAACAACAAAAGATGATGATTAACGATGTTGTGCAGCAGCTGTTTCTGTTTCTCCATCGTAAACCAAACACTCCATTTCTTTTTCCGGCTACAACTTTTTGTTTTAAATTTAGACCAAAACCATTACTATTACGAATTTTACAACCATCTGTTCACGTAATTATATTGGTACAGGCTGCTGTCCGGTTTTGTTTGTAATCGAAAACCAATCGAGTCACCACCCCGAACACATCTTCATTAACACCCACTTGATATTTCGATTTCTGCATGTATTTTTTTTTATCCGAAAGCCAAGAACCAACCCACCACAACTGCAGTTGCCTTATTCCTGTTACGATCAGCTACTGTTGGCCGAGCTCACGGTTCCACTGCTACTGCGTCTGTTTCTTCTGTCGCACCCCAAACCAAAACCAAACACCATTTTTTTTTATCAATGATGATGTACTGTTACAGTAAAGAGTGAAGAGATGATGATACAAGGTTGTTAATGATGACGATGAACCGGAGACAACCATCTCAACCCATCGACAACTGATGCAAACTCCTTTCGTTCGAACTGTGTTGGTTACGGCTGTTAATGATATAGTGGGTACACCAAAACACTTTTGCTGTACATTACATAATTGGGTCAATTAAAAATGGATCGGGCTTTTAGTGGGTTTGTTTATGGGGCTAAGTATAATTAATTGGGTCGTTTTTGGATTTAGTAGATGAGATTTGGTTAGTTGGGCCGAATGATATGTTGGGCCAATGGCATTACAGTATACGGGTTATATGGTTTAGGATACGATTTAAAATAGAAAAAGCGTAAGCAGTGTAATGGTTTGGAGTCTTGGTGTTTATCGAGAGGTCAAGGGTTCGAGCCTAGGCTATGGCAGTTAATTCTTTTTACTTTTAAAGGTAGTTTCTTTTATTATTATTATTATTATTATTATTATTATTATTATTATTATTATTATTATTATTATTATTATTATTATAAATACTATGCTTATTGTTGTTATTATTATTAAAATGAGTATTAGGATTATCACTACTATTAATATTATTATTATTACCAAGTATTACCATTAAATTATCATTTTCCAAAATTATTATTAACAAAAGTATTTTTTTATTAAAACTTATCATTTTTATGAAAATTATTATTTTTGAAATTATTATTATTATAATTATCAGTATTATTACTATTACTATTAGTATTAACAATGTTCTTATTATTATTATTTTTTTACATTATTAGTATTATCACCAATATTTTAGTATTATTATAACTATTATTTAAAAACAAATAAAATTATATAAAAATAAGCCTAATACATATGATATAACTATATTAATATTTTAATGGAACATATGAGTTCTAAAACAATATCACTAAATAAATACATATATAAATTTGTTCGATTACCATTATATGTGTTAATATATATATAATGGAATATAGGTTCGTGAATCTGAGGCCAACCCTGCATTGTTAGATGTCGTCTTATGTATTTTTACTACAAAATACATTAGGTGAGTTTCATTTACTCCCTTTTTACTCTTTACATTTTTGGGCTGAGAATACATGCAAATGCTTTATTAACTGTTTTATAATATTTATATGCGTGAGTTTCATTATTCCTTTTTTAAATGCTTTTGCAATATATATTTTTGGGACTGAGAATACATGCGCTGCTTTTATAACTGTTTTACGAAATAGACACAAGTAATCGAAATTACGTTCTATGGTTGAATGATCGAAACTGAATATGCCCCTTTTTATTAAGTCTGGTAATCTAAGAATTAGAGAACAGACACCCTAATTGACGCGAACTCTAAAGATAGATCTATCGGGCCCAACAAGCCCCATCCAAAGTACCGGATGCTTTAGTACTTCGAAATTTATATCATGTCCGAAGGAGGATCCCGGAATGATGGGGATATTCTTATATGCATATTGTGAATGTCGGTTACCAGGTGTTCAATCCATATGAATGATATTTTTGTCTCTATGCATGGGACGTATGTTTATGAGAAATGGAATTATGAAATATTGTGGTCTATTAAAAATATGAAATGATTATTTATGCTAAATTAATGAACTCACCAACCTTTTGGTTGACACTTTAAAGCATGTTTATTCTTAGGTATGAAAGAGACATTCCGCTGTGCATTTGCTCATTTTAAAGACAGTATTTGGAGTCGATCATCGCAATGGAACCAATTGTTGGTGACTTCGTCCAGATGGATTAGGACGGGTCCTTTCAGTTGGTATCAGAGCGGTGGTCTTAGCGAACCAAGTCTACATTAGTATGCATAACTGATAAGTCGTTAGGATGCATTAGTGAGTCTGGACTTCGACCGTGTCTGCATGTCAAAAGTTTTGCTTATCATTTTTGTCGAAAATCATCTGCTTATCATCCTTAGGAAGTTACATGCTCATTATTCTTAGTCTAGACACATTTTATTGCATTGACTGCATAAATAGTGTATAGACAAAACTCATATCTTAGCGTATCTGACAATTCATATCTTAGCATATCTGTTACTGTAGATTTTGCCTGATATCTTCCGTAAATTTCTCCGTAATTTAAGAGAACCTGGTACTATATATCTATGTATATTATGCATTGAGAAAACCATCCAACTATCAATTGCTATCACTAAACTCTTCATACCAAATTTTTTTTTCTGAAATCGCGTAAGATGACCTCTACGAACCAACCAAGTTCATCGGACTCCGAAGATAGCGTGACAGGAGCACACCAACCAATCAACTACCGTAATTACTGGAGAAAATGGGGGTGGGTTCGCGACATACTCACCCTATGGAGAAGAGAAGAAGGTACTCCATATCATGAACCGAATCTACCACCTAACCTTGGAGTACTTGACCCGCTCACCGGCGAACCCGTTCGCAACACCGTTTATACCCTTTTTGCAAGAATTTTTCATCTTGAGACTACCATTAACGGAAATAGAGGAGTTCGACCTCTACCTCACACTGGTAACCAACCAGGGTTAGTAGAAGAAGTTAGAGAACTCCGAGCTCGAGTATTAACTTTAGAGAGCACGGTACACAATTTACAAGCACCCGCAGTATCACCAACACCAGTAACGTCACCAGCCTCAGCACTAACGGCACCAGTACCACCAACAACCCAAGTTTCAACAATCCATGCCTCAACATCTCATTCTATACCTCGAGTATAATCATCGTTCTACGTATCGTTCTCCACCAATTACCTTCGTTCTTCATGGCGATTATGTAATCTCTAATGTTTTAGAAATTATGTATTCTTGTTCTAATGGTAAATCAGATGTGTTAATATCATATTAACTCATTAAATCCATGATTGCATCTGAAGAAAATATATATGTATATATGTGTTCATAAAGATTGTAATTAAAAATTCTTTTGTACAAACTGTTAATGGTGAAAATATTTTAACGGGTAGGTAATACCCGAGGAAATATTTAACTTTCACATTAACATGTTATACTGTACATTCTTCGAATCTGATTCAAGTCATTTACTATTCTATTTACATCCACAGATATACGTATCCGTTTACAGCAAAATAACCATTTTCCTTCAATTTCATATTTGAATTTTGACCTATCAGAATCCAACAAGTGGCATAATGAAGAAAACATTGGATAAAATAAAATTTGTTAGAAACAAACAAATTAACTATGAGAAATTCTGTTAAGAATCCACGCTAACAAAATCCTAGCTAACTGTTCCTAGCTAACTGATTACATTTTATTTATCGCAGTTTATTTATCGCAATTTAATTATCGAAATTTTATTTATCGTCATTTAATTTCTGTTATTTACTTTACGCACTTTATTTATCGTCATTTAATTGTTGTTATTTATTTTACGCACTTTAAATATCGTGACACGTATACAAGGTTTTGACATATCATATCGACGCATCTATGTATATTATTTGGAATCACCATAGACACTCTATATGCAGTAATGATCGAGTTCTCTATACAGAGTTGAGGTTGATTCTATAATAATATATATACTTTGAGTTGTGATCGAGTCTGAGACGTATACGGGTCACGACACGTATTAATTAATTCAAATATGATATATTAAACTATATATGAATTATTGAACTGTCAACTGTGGACTATCGACTGTGGACTAATAAGATTGGACAATTAAAAATGAATTAAAATATTGATTATAACATATGAAACTAAACAATTCTTCAAGTTTGCCACTTGATTTCATCTTAAACCTCATTGTATCTTGACAATTACAATCTGCGTTCAAACCTTTCATGATTCTTGAAAACACCTCAATCAAGAGGATGAACCAACCGCACTTCATCTGCGGAGGGAAAGATTTATGCATTTAGTTATGCACCTGAAAACTCTCGGCAACTGAGTAAAAGTTTAACACGTAGCCGCGTCAGATCCTTTGGCATTTATTAGCAAAAATAACTTTGCGATCTCTTTTCCAGGTAGCAAATTTTGTCACAGCTTCAACAAATCAACTTCGACTTTTCGTTCGAAACAACCTTATTATCAACTTGATTATTATGTATGTTCTTTTATTGTTACTGGGGAACCTTCCATATTTTTCCATATTACTAGCAGACGTACCAACAACCTCGTTGCTTCTTGGTTTAAATCTCTCCGATAAATCATTATATTTCTTCATTGAAACCCTATCATATACTCATCCGCATCTTGTAACGAGAACTGCCATAACAATTACCGAGAATCAGCAATCAGTACTTTGAAAACTCACAGCATATCTACATCAACAGTTATATGTATGACATTTATCTCTTAGAATTATGATCTCTCATTCTGAAATTCTGAAAAACACTCAGTCACAAATCAATACTCTGAATGTTGAAAAAGCTAAATGAAGCAGCAGAAACCATAGACAACCGTAAACGACCTTAATCATCGAAAGTTTGATGACAAAGAATAGAGTGTTGGAAAAGCTCAAAAAAAGTTAGAACTGAAAAACGGATTGAGCTAACCACGAAGGAGACCAAGGACAAATACAAGGACCATACCATATATTCAAAGAATCCAGATAATTCTGGATCCGATGAAACCTTCAACAAATATCTTGCTCCGTACTCATGTTAAAATCTTGCGGAAAATCTTCCTCGTCAACCATCGAACTTAGAAATTCCAAAATATCATCATAAATATCTTCTATATTTCTGAAGATATTTTCATAATTATTCTTATCTAAAATCATTAATCTCTTCGTGCTATCAGTGTTACATCATATAGAAACTGTTAGTTTCTATATTCTGTAAACTTTCGAGCTTAAAATATGAATGTTATTGAAGTAATGTTGGGAACTGAAACATGAGTTAGTATAATATAATGACACTTGATCAACGTGATTATATTACAGTAAGCCATGCTGAGTTTCTAATGTAACATGATGATTCACAGATCATAACGTCATCATGTGCCATGTTACACGACTCGTTCATTCTACTTCACCTCCGAACATATCAAGAAAATATATTCTTGATAGTTCTATTCTCAGTGACTCTGTTAAATTGACAAATCAAATCGTGCCATTACAATTTCCTTCTTAGAACATTAACAATGTTCATTCCGAAGTTTATATCTGCGAATTCTGAACCATTGCAAGCGGCATTTAATCGCAAGAAGAAGAAACGAAGGGACAAAGCTCCAAAATATAAGAGAAAATATAAAGCCAATAATAACACGGAGATTACAAACCGTGGATATTAATACGGATAGCAATATAAAGACACTGTATAATTAAGAATAGTATCACCCCAAGGTAATAGTAGAAGTAAACAGATTCTTCTGATAGAAGATTGAAAAGAAGGATGAAAGTAATGATAATTAGAAAAATATCAAGGATTAGAACTGGATTAAGCATTTTCACAATTTTTGGATGTATGAACTAAGAAAGAAAGTATAGGAATGGTGAGAATAATGGAACGGAAGAGCTTAATTTATAATAGAAATATCAGGCGGATTAATCTAAGCGGATCACCGTATTTAATTATAAAGATCTTAATTTCCTTATTCGCCGAAGAATCAAATCTTTTAGATTTCGAAGATTTTCTTTAAATCACTTGAATTCCGGAATTCAACCCTCTACGTCAAAAGTTAAGACGCACCTTATTTTCTAAATTCAACCATGACTAGTAAAAGTTATGACGAAACTTTATTTTCTCATTTCACTCTTTAGTGATAGCTTCACTCGTACTCTTCGAGTAGTAGAATTATCTAATCCATATTACTCAACAGTAATAAAACTCTATATATCAGCTCGTATTCGTCATGAAAACATTTTTATTGTTAGCCATGACCACCACACTTAAATTTCGGGACGAAATTTCTTTAACGGGTAGGTACTGTGATGACCCGGGAATTTTCGACCAAATTTAAACTTAATCTTTACATGATCTCGATACGATAAGCAACGTCTGTCAAACTGAATCTCAAAAACTGTGAACTGTGTTCATGTATACACTTGACCTTTGACTAATCCCGACGATTCACGAACAATTAATTGTAAATAGTTATGTGTGTATATGTACATATATATATATATATATATATATATATATATATATATATATATATATATATATATATAATGGATATTGGAAAAAAAAAATAATTTGAAACATTATTTGTTGTTGTATTTAAAATTAATTATATAAAATAAAATAAAAATAAGATATTATAATAATTTATTAATTAAAAATAACTATATATAAATAAAGTACGTTAAAAATAAATATTAAATGATCGTAATACTTGTTGGACGTTTAGATTATTATTTAGAGAAGTTTAATTCAAACGTATGTAATTTTAAAATAAACGGTGATACGAAAGTGAGTTATATAAGTTGTAGACTTATTAAAAGTATGTTTAGAATCTAATTATGTAATTTTAACATTTTTTATATTTTTACTCATAAATGAGAGGGACAGTTGATGTACTTTTTATTTATTAAATTAATGACTAGATTTTATACCATAAAGACCTAAATAAATAAAGTTATTTAATTTAAAAATTTAGGATTTTTTTTTGAAGACTTTTATCCGCCACTGAATTATTTAACGGGGCACAATATAACACCCCGTGAAGAGTGTCGGCAGATTAAAACAAGAATTGAGAACAGTGTGTCTTTTTTTTTCTCATTCATCCACTAGCTCACCAATTACATGTTACCATTATTAATTAATATTATTAATTATTATTATTATATTAATTTAAGTATTATATAGATAGATAGAGTACAGAGAGGAGTAAAAACCACACATACTCATCTCCACTCTCCTCTTTTGATTAATCACCACAACCACCGGCATACTCCACCACCTTCACCGCTGTCATCACCCGTCACCAAGTATTACTCTCACCACCGTGACACCCATCATAGCCGCCATCATCACCGAAAACTACCAAGAACCACCACCATCTTCTTTATCTCTCTTTATCCATCTCTCTATATCCCTTCCGTATTATTAGAAAAACCATCGTCACCATAACACTAGTATTGTTTTGTGTTTTGAAACATCACCATTTCCGGCCACCCTAACCGTAGTTACCACCACTCCACCGATCAACACAACCAAAACCCACTCAGAAAATTTGCTAAAACTTGCTGCTACTTCTTCGGTTTGAGGTTACAGCTGTGCTTATTCCTTTCTGTTTCGTTTTTCTATTGAAAAACCCAATGACAACAAAACCCATTTAAGAAGATGATGAATAGTAGTAGAGAAAGTGATTAGCGATATCGATGATATTAGATGATCAAGTGATAACAACAAAAGATGATGATTAACGATGATGTGCAGCAGCTGTTTCTGTTTCTCCATCGTAAACCAAACACTCCATTTCTTTTTCCGGCTACAACTTTTCTGTTTTAAATTTAGACCAAAACCATTACTATTACGAATTTTACAACCATCTGTTCACGAAATTATATTGGTACAGGCTGCTGTCCAGTTTTGTTTGTAATCGAAAACCAATCGAGTCACCACCCCGAACACATCTTCATTAACACCCACTTGATATTTCGATTTCTGCATGTATTTTTTTTTATCCGAAAGCCAAGAACCAACCCACCATAACTGCAGTTGCCTTATTCCTGTTACGATCAGCTACTGTTGGCCGTGCTCACGGTTCCACTGCTACTGCGTCTGTTTCTTCTGTCGCACCCCAAACTAAAACCAAACACCATTTTTTTTATCAATGATGATGTACTGTTACAGTAAAGAGTGAAGAGATGATGATACAAGGTTGTTAATGATGACGATGAACCAGAGACAACCATCTCAACCCATCGACAACTGATGCAAACTCCTTTCGTTCGAACTGTGATGGTTACGGCTGTTAATGATATAGTGGGTACACCAAAACACTTTTGTTGTACATTACATAATTGGGTCAATTAAAAATGGATCGGGCTTTTAGTGGGTTTGTTTATGGGGCTAAGTACAATTAATTGGGTCGTTTTTGGATTTAGTAGATGAGATTTGGTTAGTTGGGCCGAATGATATGTTGGGCAAATGGCATTACAGTATACGGGTTATATGGTTTAGGATACGATTTAAAATAGAAAAAGCGTAAGCAGTGTAATGGTTTGGAGTCTTGGTGTTTATCGAGAGGTCAAGGGTTCGAGCCTAGGCTATGGCATTTAATTCTTTTTACTTTTAAAGGTAGTTTCTTTTATTATCTTTGTTATTATTATTATTATTATTATTATTATTATTATTATTATTATTATTATTATTATTATTATTATTATTATTATTATTATTATTATAAATACTATGCTTATTGTTGTTATTATTATTAAAATGAGTATTAGGATTATCACTACTATTAATATTATTATTATTATCAAGTATTACCATTAAATTATCATTTTCCCAAATTATTATTAACAAAAGTATTTTTTTATTAAAACTTATCATTTTTATGAAAATTATTATTTTTGAAATTATTATTATTATAATTATCAGTATTATTACTATTACTATTAGTATTAACAATGTTCTTATTATTATTATTTTTTTACATTATTAGTATTATCACCAATATTTTAGTATTATTATAACTATTATTTAAAAACAAATAAAATTATATAAAAATAAGCCTAATACATATGATATAACTATATTAATATTTTAATGGAACATATGAGTTCTAAAACGATATCACTAAATAAATACATATATAAATTTGTTCGATTACCATTATATGTGTTAATATATATATAATGGAATATAGGTTCGTGAATCTGAGGCCAACCCTGCATTGTTAGATATCGTCTTATGTATTTTTACTACAAAATACATTAGGTGAGTTTCATTTACTCCCTTTTTACTCTTTACATTTTTGGGCTGAGAATACATGCAAATGCTTTATTAACTGTTTTATAATATTTATATGCGTGAGTTTCATTATTCCTTTTTTAAATGCTTTTGCAATATATATTTTTGGGACTGAGAATACATGCGCTGCTTTTATAACTGTTTTACGAAATAGACACAAGTAATCGAAATTACGTTCTATGGTTGAATGATCGAAACTGAATATACCATTTTTTATTAAGTCTGGTAATCTAAGAATTAGGGAACAGACACCCTAATTGATGCGAACTCTAAAGATAGATCTATCGGGCCCAACAAGCCCCATCCAAAGTACCGGATGCTTTAGTACTTCGAAATTTATATCATGTCCGAAGGAGGATCCCGGAATGATGGGGATATTCTTATATGCATATTGTGAATGTCGGTTACCAGGTGTTCAATCCATATGAATGATATTTTTGTCTCTATGCATGGGACGTATGTTTATGAGAAATGGAATTATGAAATCTTGTGGTCTATTAAAAATATGAAATGATTATTTATGCTAAATTAATGAACTCACCAACCTTTTGGTTGACACTTTAAAGCATGTTTATTCTCAGGTATGAAAGAGACATTCCGCTGTGCATTTGCTCATTTTAAAGACAGTATTTGGAGTCGATCATCGCAATGGAACCAATTGTTGGTGACTTCGTCCAGATGGATTAGGACGGGTCCTTTCATCCCAAGATTACATAATATATTAGAATACATGTATGATACAATATAAGTTAGCTAGGATATGATTAATATAGATTTGTTACCAATTTTCACGTAGCTACATCAAGCAAAATTATCCAATCTTGTTTTACCCATAACTTCTTTGTTTTAAATCCGTTTTGAGTGATTAAAGTTGCTATGGTTTCATATTGAACTTAAGTTTATGAATCAAAACAGAAAAAGTATAAGTTTATAGTCAAAAATACAGATTACAAGTCATTTTTGTAAAGGTAGTCATTTCAGTCGAAAGAACGACGTCTTGATGACCATTTTGAAAAACATACTTTCACTTTGAGTTTAACCATGATTTTTGGATATAGTTTCATGTTTATAAAAAAAATCATTTTCCCAGAAGAACAACTTTTAAATCAAAGTTTATCATAGTTTTTAATTAACTAACCAAAAACAGCCCGCGGTGTTACTACGACGGCGTATATCTGGTTTTACGGTGTTTTTCGTGTTTTCAGGTTTTAAATCATTAAGTTAGCATATCATATAGATATAGAACATGTGTTTAGTTGATTTTAAAAGTCAAGTTAGAAGGATTAACTTTTGTTTGCGAACAAGTTTAGAATTAACTAAACTATGTTCTAGTGATTACAAGCTTAAACCTTCGAATAAGGTATTTTTATATATATGAATAGAATGATGTTATGAACATCATTACTACCTCAGATTTTGTGGATAAACCTACTGGAAATGAAAAAAATAGATCTAGCTTCAAAGGATCCTTGGATGGCTTGAAAGTTCTTGAAGTAGAATCATGACACGAAAACAAGTTCAAGTAAGATTATTACTCAAATTAAGATAGTTATAGTTATAGAAATTGAATCAAACCTTGAATATGAATATTACCTTGATTTAGAAATATAACCTACTATAAATAACAAAGGTTTCTTGATCTTAGATGATTGCTTGGAATGGATTAGGAAACTTGGAAGTAAACTTGTAAACTTGGAAGTGTTCTTGATGTGTTCTTGAGTAATAGTTTTTATGATGATTATAGGTAATAAACAAAGCTTGTATTTGATGATTTTTGCTGGAAAAATAGTAACTTAGACATTCTTGGAAGAGTGTGTGTGATTTGAGAGAGAATTGGGAAGAAAATTGGAAGTGAAATGGAGTAGGTGGTGAGTGGTGAAGGTGAGTGGGGTTAAAAGGAGTTCTTGTTTTTGTTTCCTTGCTCATAAGTCATTCTAGTTGTCTAATTGTTAGTTCTACATGTTTGTTGACTATCTAGGGCTGCTAAGAGCTAAATTATTATGTGTATATACCAATAATATATACGTCTAGGAGCTGGGTATTGTACGAGTACGAATACGGTTGCATACGAGTAGAATTGTTGATGAAAATAAATGAGAATGCAATTGTAAGTATTTCTGTTAAGTAGAAGTACTTTGATATGTGTCTTGAAGTCTTTCAAAAGTGTACTAATACATCTAAATACACTACATGTATATACATTTTAACTGAGTCGTTAAGTCATCGTTAGTCGTTACATGTAAGTGTTGTTTTGAAACCTTTAAGTTAACGATCTCATTTAATGTTGTTAACCCATTATTTATTATATCTAATGAGATGTTAAATTATTACATTATCATGATATTATGATGTATGAATATATCTTAATATGATATATATACATTAAAATGTCGTTACAACGATAATCGTTACATATATGCCTCGATTCAAAATTCTTAAGTTAGTAGTCTTGTTTTACATATGTAGTTCATTGTTAACATACTTAATGATATATATAATTATCATTTTATCATGTTAAATATAGTGTAACAATATCTTAATATGATACATATGTATTTAGTAAGACGTTGTAATAACGATAATCGTTATATATATCGTTTCGAGTTTCTTAACTTAGTAGTCTCATTTTTATGTATATAACTCATTGTTAATATACATATGGAGATAATTACTTATCATTATCTCATGTTAACTATATGTATATCCATATATATATTGTCATGTCATTTTTACAAGTTTTAACGTTCGTGAATCGCCGGTCAACTTGGGTGGTCAATTGTCTACATGAAACTCACTTCAAATAATCAAGTCTTAATAAGTTTGATTGCTTAACATGTTGGAAACATTTAATCATGCAAATATAGTTTTCAATTAATATATAATCATGGAAAAGTTCGGGTCACTACAGTACCTACCAGTTAAATAACTTTCGTCCCAAAATTTTAAGCTGTTGAAGGTGTTGACGCATTTTCTGGACATAGGTGAGGGTATTTCAGCTTCATCTAATCTTCATGCTCCCAGGTGAATTCGGGTCCTTTATGAGCATTCCTTCGAACCTTAACAATTGGTATCTTGTTTTGTTTAAGTCTTTTAACCTTACGATCCATTATTTCGACGGGTATGAATTGTAGTTTTTTGTTAATTGTAATCTCGTCTAATGGAATGGTGAGATCTTCTTTAGCAAAACATTTCTTCAAATTCGAGACATGAAAAGTATTATGTACCCCATCGAGTTATTGCGGTAAGTCAAGTCGGTAAGCTACTGGTCCGACACGATCTATAATCTTGAATGGTCCAATGTACCTTGGATTTAGTTTCCCCTGTTTACCAAATCAAACAACACCTTTCCAAGGTGAGACCTTAAGCATGACCATCTCTCCAACTTCAAATTCTATGTCTTTTCTTTTAATGTCCGCGTAACTCTTTTGTCGACTTTGGGCGGTTTTCAACCGTTGTTGAATTTGGATGATCTTCTCGGTAGTTTCTTGAATTATCTTCGGACCCATAATCTGTCTTGTAGTGACCCGAACTTTTCCATGTTTATATATATTAATTGAGATTGAAATTTACATGATTAAATGTTTCCAACATGTTAAGCAATCAAACTTGTTAAGACTTGATTAATTGAAATATGTTTCATATAGACAATTGACCACCCAAGTTGACCGGTGATTCACGAACGTTAATTGAAATATGTTTCATATAGACAATTGAAATATGTCTTCAAGCGTTTGTATCGTCCTTTCGCTCTGCCCATCAGTTTGTGGATGATAGGAAGTACTCATGTCTAGACGAGTTCCTAATGCTTGCTGTAATGTCTGCCAGAATCTTGAAATAAATCTGCCATCCCTATCAGAGATAATAGAGATTGGTATTTCATGTCTGGAGACGACTTCCTTCAAATACAGTCGTGCTAACTTCTCCATATTGTCATCTTCTCTCTTTGGCAGAAAGTATGCTGACTTGGTGAGATGATCGACTATTACTCAAATAGTATCATAACCACTTGCAGTCCTTGGCAATTTAGTAATGAAATTCATGGTAATGTTTTCCCATTTCCATTCCGGGATTTCGGGTTGTTGAGGTAGACCTGATGGTTTCTGATGTTCAGCTTTGACCTTAGAACACGTTAAACATTCTCCTACGTATCTAGCAATATCGGCTTTCATACCTAGCCACCAAAAGTGTTTCTTGAGATCTTTGTACATCTTCCCCACTCCGAGATATATTGAATATCTGGTTTTATGTGCTTTCTTAAGTACCTTTTCTCTCACATCTCCAAACTTTGGTACCCAAATTCTTTCAGCCCTATACCGGGTTCCGTCTTCCCGAATATTAAGATGTTTCTCCGATCCTTTGGGTATTTCATTCTTCAACTTTCCTTCTTTTACAACTCCCTGTTACGCCTCCTTTATTTGAGTAGTAAGGTTAGTACGAATAATTATATTCATAGTTTTTACTCGCATAGGTTCTCTGTCATTTCTACTCAAAGCGTCGGCTACCACATTTGCCTTCCCCGGGTGGTAACGAATCTCGAAATCGTAATCATTCAATAACTCAATCCACCTACGCTGCCTCATGTTCAGTTGTTTCTGATTAAATATATGTTGGAGACTTTTGTGGTCGGTATATATGATACTTTTGACCCCATATAAGTAGTGCCTCCAAGTCTTTAATGCAAAAACAACAGTGCCCAATTCCAAATCGTGAGTCGTATAATTTTGCTCGTGAATCTTCAATTGTCTGGACGCATAAGCAATTACCTTCGTTCGTTGCATTAATACACAACCAAGACCTTGCTTTGAGGCATCACAATATATCACAAAATCATCATTCCCTTCAGGCAATGACAATATGTGTGCCGTAGTTAACTTTTTCTTCAACAATTGAAACGCTTTCTCCGGCTCATCCTTCCATTCAAATTTCTTCCCTTTATGAGTTAATGCAGTCAAGGGTTTTGCTATTTTTGAAAAAATCTTGGATGAGTTAATGCAGTCAAGCGTATATGCTTTAGAGTTTTCGGGGTTTTCCACTTTTCAACGGTTTCAATCTTTACCAGATCCACTTGAATACCTTCTTTGTTCACTATGTGACCGAGGAATTGAACTTCTTCCAACCAAAATGCACACTTTGAAAACTTAGCGTACAGTTTTTCTTTCCTCAACAACTCTAGCACTTTTCTTAAATGTTCATCGTGCTCTTGATCATTCTTTGAGTAAATAAGTATGTCATCGATAAAAACAATAACAAACTTGTCAAGGTATGGTCCACACACTCGGTTCATGAGGTCCATGAACACAGCTGGTGTGTTAGTCAACCCAAACGGCATAACCATAAACTCGTAATGACCGTAACGCGTCCTGAAAGCAGTCTTCGGAATATCATCCTCCTTCACCCGCATTTGATGATACCCAGAACGTAAATCAATCTTCGAATAAACTGACGAGCCTTGTAGTTGATCAAATAAGTCGTCGATTCTTGGTAGTGGATAACGATTCTTGATGGTAAGTTTGTTCAAATCTCGGTAGTCGATACACAACCTGAATGTACCATCCTTCTTTTTGAAAAACAAAATAGGAGCTCCCCATGGTGATGTACTTGGTCGTATAAAACCACGCTCTAAAAGTTCTTGTAACTGGTTTTGAAGTTCTTTCATTTCACTGGGTGCGAGTCTGTATGGAGCACGAGCTATTGGTGCAGCTCCTGGTACGAGATCTATTTGAAATTCAACAGATCGATGTGGAGGTAGTCCCGGTAATTCTTTCGGAAATACATCGGGAAATTCTTTTGCGACGGGAACATCATTGATGTTCTTTTCTTCGGGTTTGACTTCTTCGATGTGTGCTAGAACGGCATAGCAACCTTTTCTTATTAGTTTTTGTACCTTCAAATTACTAATTAGATTTAGCTTCGCGTTGCTCTTTTCTCCTTACACCATTATAGGTTTTCCTTTTTCTCGTACAATACGAATTGCATTTTTGTAACATACGATTTCCGCTCTCTCCTTTTTCAACCAGTCCATGCCGATTATCACATCAAAACTCCCTAACTCTACTGGTATCAAATCGATCTTAAACGTTTCGCTAACCAATTTAATTTCTCGATTCCGACATATTTTATCTGCCGAAATTAATTTACCGTTTGCTAATTCGAGTAAAAATTTATTATTCATAGGCGTCAATGGACCACTTAATTTAGCACAAAAATCTCTACTCATATAACTTCTATCCGCACCCGAATCAAATAAAACATAAGCAGGTTTTTCATCGATAAGAAACGTACCCGTAACAAGCTCCGGGTCTTCCTGCGCTTCTTTCGCATTAATGTTAAAAACTCTCCCACAGCTTTGCCCATTATTATTTCCCTGGTTTGGACACGCAGTTTTGTAGTGGCCCTTCTTCCCGCATCCATAATAAATAATGTGGGCATTACTTGTTCCTTTACCCGATGGTCCATAAATTTCACACTTCGTTGTATCATGACCCTTTTTATTACATTTAGTACATGTTGCTGGACAAAAAGTAGTTGGATGGTACCCTTCACACCTTATACACGGAATTTTCTGATTTTGATTACCAGTATTGTTATTGAGATTGTTGTTGGGATTTTTGTTGTTGCGGTTGGTATTGTTGTTGGGATGATTGTTGTAGTTGTTGTTGTTGGAATAGTTTTTGTTGCGTTTGTTATCGCGAAAAATGGTGCGATTGTGGTTGTGATTGTGGTGTTGATTGTTGAAATTGTGACTCTTGTCACTGGGTTCTTCCCACTTTCTCTTGACTTGTTTCATTTTGGCCTCCTCGGCCACCTGCTCTTTAATCCTTCCCTCGATCTTGTTTATAAGTTTGTGAGCCATTCTGCTTGCCTTTTGCATTGAAGTGGGCGCGCTTGCACTCACATCCTCCTGAATTCTCTATGGTAACCCCTTTACAAATCCATCGATCTGCTCCTCTTCATCTTCGAACACTCTTGGGTACAATAAACACAACTCGGTGAATCGTCGTTCGTATGTGGTGATATCAAATCCCTTCGTTCGTAATTCTCTAAGCTCTGTCTTGAGCTTATTGACTTCGTTTCTGGGACGGTACTGCTCGTTCATCAAATATTTGAATGCTGACCATGGTAGTGCGTAAGCAGCATCTTGTCCCACTTGTTCGAGATAGGTATTCTACCATGTTGATGCAGTACATGTGAAGGTATGCGTGGCGTACTTTACCTTATTTTCCTCAGCACATTTGCTTATAGCAAACATAGATTAGACCTTTTCGGTCCATCGTTTCAGTCCGACCGGTCCTTCAGTTCCATCGAATTCTAGAGGTTTACAGGCAGTGAAAGCCTTGTAGGAGCATCCTACACGGTTTCATGTAGAGTTAACTCTACTGCTAGACCCTGAGTTATTGTTATTTTGCATTGCAGCCTGTACTGCGGCTATATTTGCTGCAAGGAAAGCACGGAAGTCTTCCTCACTCAAGTTCAAGTTCTGACGAGTAGTCGGTGCCATTTCCTTCAAAAATAGCCAAAAGAATTAAGTTAATCATATAGAATATTAAAAGTAGTCAATAGTATTCCGTAGCATAATATGAACTCATTTATAAAAGTTTTTTCTTCATATTAGCGTTTTATAAGTTTTAATTCGGGTAATACCTACCCATTAAGTTCATACTTAGTAGCTAACATACAATTCAACTACTACAATTCTATATGAAAAATTGATTATAATAATATTTCACATTCAAACTTTTATACAATATTTTGCAAACTTTCAATACCGTTATTTTACATATAGCATAAAATATAGCACATAAAAACTCTGATACAAAACAGTTGCGAATACAATTCTAGTTAATACGCAAGTCGTTCAACAAAGGCAATAAAGACACGTAATTTATATGTCCAGAAACAAGTCATGCATTCTGGTTTTACTAAGACTGCTTCACATCCTTGGTCTTGTGGAACATAACCGTTGTGACCGTTGCCAAGACAGCATGTTGTAATGTTGTCAAAGGGACGAGGATTTCATAATATCCAACAGCCCCGTAATAATCTAAAAACCTTGTTTCTCGCTCCAACTACTGAATCCGTCACTTATGGAAAGGTTTTATTTAAAAGTTGTAATCCGATGTTCTTTTCTCACTTTGGTGAGAAGCGAACATCACTAACCCGTAAGTATAACATGCTTCCTTATGTTGCATGTTAGAAGCTCTTTCTAACTCACGAAATCCTATTCTGGGATATGTTGAGTCAAAATAGTTCTTAACCCGTAGTGTAAAATTGCATTTGGGTTCCCCGCACTTAACGCTTTAAAGAAAACACGACGTAACTTACGGCCTCCCCAATGTGATATACCCCACCTATCAAAGGAAAGCCTTTTATAAACTAAGGCATTTCTGGAAAGTCTTTCAAATGTTTGACAAGTTAATTTTGCCATAACTAATTGTGCTGATGAATTCTAACCGACTCTAGACAAGATTTCATCAATCATATTCTCTGGTAGGTCTTCTAAAATATTCAGTTGTCTACCCTTAACGTCCATTTTGTGTTTTTATACTGTAAAATAGACAAGGATTAGATTTGTAAAAGATAATTAACAAACAATACAAGCAATTTTTACATAGAACATAAAAGTACAAGCACACTACAATACATATAATACACAACATGATTACAACCCTCTAATCTGAATCACTGGTTTATTCTTCTTCGGACTTGGTTTGTTTTCCTAATTTTCTAGGGATATATGGTGCTCCTCTAATACGAGCTGTCGTTTTCCACAATGGTTTAGAAAAACCTGGTGGTTTAGAGGTTCCCGGGTTGTTGTTACAATTTAGGAAATACGGATGTTGCCGATCCATATAAAGTTCATCGGGGTTGGAATCAGGTTTCTCTATTCTTATACCTTTTCCCTTATTATTTTCTTTTGCTTTATTAAATTGGGTCGAGGTAATTTTTATAACATCATCGGAATCCTCATCGGGATCCGATTCATTGGAAAATTGGTAATCTTCCCAATTTTTGCTTCCTCGGTGGAAACACCATTGACCATTTTTAACTTTGGTCCGTTGGTTGAGGATTTTCTTTTATTTAATCGATTTACTGTAGGTATCAATATTTCTTCCTCCAGAACCTCTTCTTCCGGTTCCTCTTCTTCCGGTTCCTCCTCTTCCGGTTCCTCTTCTTCCGGTTCCTCTTCGGGAATTTGTGAATCTTCCCAAAATATATTCGACTCTTCATTATTATTAGGTGAGTCGATGGGATTTGTACTAGAGGTAGACATCTATCACACAATATCAAATATGTTAAGAGATTACTATATCACATAATATTTACATGTTAATAATATATAGTTTCCAACAAAAAATGTTAAGCAATCGTTTTTGAAGAAAAACACGGTCGAAATCCAGACTCACTAATGCATCTTAACAAACTCGGTAAGACACACTAATGCAAAAATTCTGGTTCTCTAAGACCAACGCTCTGATACCAACTGAAATGTCCGGTTCATATTGATTATAAACGTTCCATATTAATTGATTTCGTTGCGAGGTTTTGACCTCTATATGAGACGTTTTTCAAAGACTGCATTCGATTTTAAAACAAACCATAACCTTTAATATATTACGACGATTATCAAATAATGATAATCTAAAATATAGCATTTTTCACACGACCATTACATAATGGTTTACAATAATATTACACATCAACATAAGTCTTCGAATGCAATTTTTAAACAATATTATACAAGCATGGACTCCAAATCTTGTCCTTAATTTAGTATGCAACAGCGGAAGCTCTTAATAATCACCTGAGAATAAACATGCTTAAAACGTCAACAAAATTGTTGGTGAGTTATAGGTTTAACCTACATATTATCAAATCATAATAATAGACCACAAGATTTCATTTTTATAACACATCTCATATCAGGCATTTCGCAAACTGCATAGAGATAAAAATCATTCATATGTTGAACACCTGGTAACCGACCTTAACAAGATACATATAGAATATCCCCATCATTCCGGGACTCTCATCGGATATGATAAATCGAAGTACTAAAGCATCCGTAACTCGGATGAGGCTTGTTGGGACAAATATATCTATCTTTAGGATTCGCGTCAATTAGGGGTCATTTCCCTAATTCTTAGGCTACCAAGCTAAAAAGGGGCATATTCGGTTCGATAATCCAACATAGAAAGTATTTTCGATTACTTGTGTCTATTTTGTAAAACATTTATAAAATCGCATGTATTCTCATCCCAAAAAAATAATAGATTTTAAAAGTGGGACTATAACTCACTTTCACAGATTTTTACTTCGTCGGGAAGTAAGACTTGGCCACTGGCCGATTCACGAACCTATAACAAATATGTACATATATATTAAAGTATGTTCAAAATATATTTACAACATTTTTAATACGTTTTAATGTTTTAAGTTTATTAAGTCAGCTGTCCTCGTTAGTAACCTACAACTAGTTGTCCACAGTTAGATGTACAGAAATAAATCGATATATATTATCTTGAATCAATCCAAGACCCAGTGTATACACGTCTCAGGCTATATCACAACTCAAAGTATATATATTTTTGGAATCAACCTCAACCCTGTATAGCTAACACAATCATTACTGCATATAAAGTGTCTATGGTTGTTCCAAATAATATATATATACATGGGTCGATATGATATGTCAAAACATTTGCATACGTGTCTATGGTATCCCAAGATTACATAATATATTAGAATACATGTATGATACAATATAAGTTAGCTAGGATATGATTAATATAGATTTGTTACCAATTTTCACGTAGCTACATCAAGCAAAATTATCCAATCTTGTTTTACCCATAACTTCTTCGTTTTAAATCCGTTTTGAGTGATTCAAGTCGCTATGGTTTAATATTGAACTTAAGTTTATGAATCAAAACAGAAAAAGTATATGTTTATAGTTGGAAATACAGATTACAAGTCATTTTTGTAAAGGTAGTCATTTCAGTCGAAAGAACGACGTCTTGATGACCATTTTGAAAAACATACTTTCACTTTGAGTTTAACCATAATTTTTGGATATAGTTTCATGTTCATAAGAAAAATCATTTTTCCAGAAGAACTACTTTTAAATCAAAGTTTATCATAGTTTTTAAATAACTAACTCAAAACAGCCCGCGGTGTTACTACGACAGCGTATATCCGGTTTTACGGTGTTTTTCGTGTTTTCAGGTTTTAAATCATTAAGTTAGCATATCATATAGATATAGAACATGTGTTTAGTTGATTTTAAAAGTCAAGTTAGAAGTATTAACTTTTGTTTGCGAACAAGTTTAGAATTAACTAAACTATGTTCTAGTGATTACAAGCTTAAACCTTCGAATAAGGTAGTTTTATATATATGAATCGAATGATGATATGAACATCATTACTACCTCAGGTTTTGTGGATAAACCTACTTGAAATGAGAAAAATAGATCTAGCTTCAAAGGACCGTGGATGGCTTGAAAGTTCTTGAAGTAGAATCATGACACGAAAACAAGTTCAAGTAAGATTATTACTCAAATTAAGATAGTTATAGTTATAGAAATTAAATCAAAGCTTGAATATGAATATTACCTTGATTTAGAAAGATAACCTACTGTAAATAACAAAGGTTTCTTAATCTTAGATGATTGCTTGGAATGGATTAGGAAACTTGGAAGTAAACTTGTAAACTTGGAAGTGTTCTTGATGTGTTCTTGAGTAATTGTTTTTATGATGATTATAGGTAATAACCAAAGCTTGTATTTGATAATTTTTGCTGTAAAAATAGTAACTTAGACGTTCATGGAAGAGTGTGTGTGTTTTGAGAGAGAATTGGGAAGAAAATTGGAAGTGAAATGGAGTAGGTGGTGAGTGGTGAAGGTGAGTGGGGTTAAAAGGAGTTCTTGTTTTTGTTTCCTTGCTCATAAATCATGCTAGTTGTATAATTGTTGGTTCCACATGTTTATTGACTATCTAGGGCTGCTAAGAGCTGAATTATTATGTGTATATACCAATAGTATATACGTCTAGGAGCTGGGTATTGTACGAGTACGAATACGGTTGCATACGAGTAGAATTGTTGATGAAAATAAATGAGAAAGCAATTGTAAGCATTTTTGTTAAGTAGAAGTACTTTGATATGTGTCTTGAAGTCTTTCAAAAGTGTACTAATACATCTAAATACACTACATGTATATACATTTTAACTGAGTCGTTAAGTCATCGTTAGTCGTTACATGTAAGTGTTGTTTTGAAACCTTTAAGTTAACGATCTCATTTAATGTTGTTAACCCATTAAATGAGATGTTAAATTATTACATTATCATGATATTATGATGTATGAATATATCTTAATATGATATATATACATTAAAATGTCGTTACAACGATAATCGTTACACATATGCCTCGATTCAAAATTCTTAAGTTAGTAGTCTTGTTTTACATATGTAGTTCATTGTTAACATACTTAATGATATATATAATTATCATTTTATCATGTTAAATATAGTGTAATAATATCTTAATATGATACATATGTATTTAGTAAGACGTTGTAATAACGATAATCGTTATATATATAGTTTCGAGTTTCTTAACTTAGTAGTCTCATTTTTATGTATATAACTCATTGTTAATATACATATGGAGATACTTACTTATCATAATCTCATGTTAACTATATGTATAGCCATATATATATTGTCATGCTGTTTTTACAAGTTTTAACGTTCGTGAATCGCCGGTCAACTTGGGTGGTCAATTGTCTACATGAAACTCATTTCAAATAAACAAGTCTTAATAAGTTTGATTGCTTAACATGTTGGAAACATTTAATCATGCAAATATAGTTTTCAATTAATATATAATCATGGAAAAGTTCGGGTCACTACACATAATATTAATCAAAGGTTGATTAAATATTACTTGGGTTTGGACTAGCATCCATTGACGTTGTTTGAAGTGTAGTGTGGACTATCCAAAGAGACGGTCATACTTTTAATTGTAGGTTTCTCTCCGTTCATCAGTTTCTTCAAGAAAAGTATATCGTTAACTCATCTTATGATTTAATATTCATGACAATTATTATGGTGTAACTGGATCTTTGGGATCATTAATCATGTGCATGTTTTATTAAATTTAAATATAAGAATATTTAATTTTATAAATGGTTTATAAAATAATAATTTACTATTATTTTAACTATCCGCTGCGTTAATCTGATTTAAAAGTACACACGATTTTCCAACAGTGGTATCCGAGCCGTTTTTACACCATCTTAATTGTCGTGTGACTATTCTTTAGATTTAGCTTTGTGGTATATTGGTGAAAGTCGAAACCTTTTTGGTTTTTAAAGTCAACTCGGTTGATCTAGACTTAACCTCATGACGCACAAATATGATTGAAAGAATATCACTATTTTAAATTGTAGATTTAATTGTTATGGCTTGAATATTTATTATAATTGTTGATTGTTTTATTCCATGGTTATACACATGCATTGTAACCATGAACAAGCCATATTTAAGTTTTAATAATGTAGTTATTAAAGTTGTGATTGCACACATAGCTCATAATGCCCCGACCTATGTATGATTGTTGTGATTGTTGATTACGGCAATATTAAGTCATATTGATTTATAAGAAAGGCCATTTTGAAGCCAAAGTTGTATTATATTTATTTTTCAATTTCATAGTATTTATTTATGTTTATTCTAAATTGTAAACGTATTAGATTAGTTGTATTTTTCAATTTTAAATAAATGTAATAAGATGAAGATTGAAGATATAGATGCAACGTGAAGTTTGACTTAAAAGATGGCGAACAGGTCAAGTTGACAATGATGACGTTTGTCAAATTTTCACTTGATTCTTGAATCAAGTGGGAGCTACGATATTACCCTTAGTTTGACCTCTTGATCCCATGTCGGCTCATGGGATCAAGCATAGGATTTTTGGGCTAGGCTATGTGTGTGTGATGCATGATTGTGTTTTATTTTACGCATTTATATTTAATTGTTGATTATAATATATGCTAAATGTTTTTGATGAAAACATTAAATAAAACCGGTAATGAGTTTCAAATATTAAAATTGATGATTTTGAAAAGTTAAACTCTAACGAGTTTAAAGTTAAATAATTTTGAGACTTAAATTACATATGTTTTTTATGAAAACATTAAATAAAACTCTAAATGAGTTTCAAAGATTAAAATTGATGATTTTAAAATAAGTTAAACTCTAACGAGTTTAATGTTAAATAATTTTGAAAGTCAAATAATATGTATGGACGACATCTTTTAAAACTGTTTTAAAACGATACACGTTTGTGTATTTGTTATTTTTATATCCTATAAATTAAATAACAAATTAGATCAAAAACATAATCGACATATACAATTGGTTAAAATGTTTTTTAACTAATAGTGTAGCGAATCTTGTGTGCATGCATTATTCGTTGATACAAACTTTTTCCAAAATACCCGTCAAATTTAAGTCATGCCATCCAATGAGCTTGCAAACACTCTTCGTTATTTTTTTGATCTAGTGAGACTAGGCTGAATTATAGCCACGAGGTGGATTTTTCGATCTAGTGAGACTAGCGTGAATTTTCACTGTTTCCAAATTGGACGACTTAATCGTATTCACGGTGAGACCTGAGTTCGAGGCAATGATGGGACAAACATGCCATTAGATAATAGTGGTTTGTTGGACTACATATATCTCTAGGTCCCATAAAGATCTAAGAGTTGTACTTGTAATGCAATTGGTACCCGCTACCTACCAATAGACTCCATAACTGCTAGCTGATCAACAGATGTGGCTATGGAACCTCTATGTGGATCTTAGGCTTTTGTAAATTAATTGTTTTTTAAAAATATTATAAAAACTTGGGTAGTTAATTTATTAAAGCTCAATATTGAAAACACTAAATTGAATCTTATATCTGTTGTAGATGTCAAATAATCAAAACGTAAACCAAAACACACTTCCTTCTTTGTTGGAGGAGGATAAACTCAATGTTCAAACTTTCTAGACTGGCACTGCAACCTGAGAATTGTTCTCAAGCATAATTGGAAGTTGAATGAAGTTTAGAACACATATCCTTTCTTCCTGTTGTGGCAGTTGCTGCTGCTCAGCAAAATTATTATCGAATGTTGTTCGATGATCAGGAAGAAATAGGATTGAAGGGTGAAAAAGAATAAGCCGAATACCTTGTGGAAGGAAAATGACAAATCATTTGCTAGGAAAAATATTCCACCTTCCAAGAAGGAAAGCCCAACAAAAGACGCCGAATGTTTCCATTGTGGAAAGGTTGGCAATTGGAGAAGGAAGTTGTCATATCTTCCAATCTGAGCTGAGAAAAGGCAACGCTGGTGAGACTAGCAAATCAGGTATATTCTATATATAGTTATATATTTCTTCTAGTGATTCCTAGATCTTGGTTAACTGGTTGTGGCCTTCACACCTGTAACAATATGAAGGGAATGAGAAGAAGTAATAGACTGAAGAAAGACACACTGGATTTGCAAGTAGGCAAGGGGGATCAAGCTTTTGTTAAAGCTATTAGTACCTCTGAACTTACTTCTCTAAGTGGTCTTATTGTTTTGTTGGAACAATAGCATTATGCTCTCAATACTGCGAGCGAAATAGTTTGAAAGATGTTAGTTTTGAACTTGCATTTACACACTTAGGTATTTCAGTTTCTAAGGATAATATATTTATCTTAATATCTATCCATGATAGTGCTCCAAATGAACATATATTTAGTAGCAATATCCTCCCAATATGTAAATTATTTAGTTGTAATTGTCCTATTTTAAGTTGTAATCGTTTATATTAAATAAGTGCGAAGACAAAAGGCGAAAACGACGATTTGAAGATGCAAATGACCAAAAAGCTCAAATGTACAAGATACAATCCAAGTGGTTCAATTTATTGATGAGAAACGTCTAAAAATGACAAAATACAAGTTGCGGAACGCAAAGTACAAGATATTAAATTATACGAAAGGACGTTCAAAAATTCGAAACCGGGACCTGAGCCAACTATCAATGCCCGACGCAACGGACCAAAAATTACAAGTCTACTATGCACAAGAATATAATATAATATTTAAATAATTATATAAATTATTTATATATTTTATATTATATTAAATAGTGTCGGCAGACTAAAAAACAAATGAATGTGAGCTGGTGCCAGACACCATGCGATCGCATGGCCAGAAGGCACATATCCCATGCGATCGCATGGCCCGAAAAAGTTGGTCAGGTTCTATAAATAGCCAGCTTATTCGACGAATAAAAAACATAATAATAATAATACTCCTCTAATAATAATAAATATATATATATATATATATATATATATATATATATATATATATATATATATATATATATATAAGTATAGGGTAGTTTTATATTAGTTAGTTCGGGTTATGTAAAGGTTATTTTACGGGTTTTAAAGTCGAAGCTCTGTCCGTGTAACACTACGCGATAAATAATCAATGTAAGCTATGTTCTCCTTTTTAAATTAATGTCTCGTACTTAAGTTATTATTATGCTTATTTGAGCCAAAGTAATCATGATGTTGGACTAAATATTAAAGACGGGGTAATTGGGCTTTGTACCTTAATTGGGGTTTGGACAAAAGAACGACACTTGTGGAAATTAGACTATGGGCTATTAATGGGCTTTATATTTGTTTAACTAAATGATAGTTTGTTAATTTTAATATAAAGATTTACAATTGGACATCCCTATAAATAACCATATACACTCGATCGGACACTATGGGCGGGATATTTATATGTACGAATAATCGTTCATTTAACCGGACACGGGAATGGATTAATAGCCACTAGAATTATTAAAACAGGGGTGAAATTATATACTAGGACACTTGGTGTAATTGTTAACAAAGTATTAAAACCTTGGGTTACACGCAGTCGATAACCTGGTGTAATTATTAAACAAAGTATTAAAACCTTGTTACAGTTTAAGTCCCCAATTAGTTGGAATATTTGACTTCGGGTATAAGGATAATTTGACGAGGACACTCGCACTTTAAATTTATGACCGATGGACTGTTATGGACAAAAACCAGACGGACATATTAAATAATCCAGGACAAAGGACAATTAACCCATGGGCATAAAATCAAAATCAACACGTCAACCATCATGGTTACGGAAGTTTAAATAAGCATAATATATTTTATTTCATATTTCATCGTACTTTTATTTACTCGCTATTTTAATTAAAGTCATTTATTTATTGTCATTTATTTTTCGCTACTTTAATTATTGTCATTTATATTTTGCATTAGGTTTTAATTGTAACTTAAAATATAAAATTGACAAACCGGTCATTAAACGGTAAAACCCCCTTTTATATATTATTAATATAATATATTTTGTACAAATATAATTGTTTAAAAATATAGTGTGCAATAAGCCCGCTCCCTGTGGAACGAACCGGACTTACTAAAAACTATACTACTCTACGATTAGGTACACTGCCTATAGTGTTGTAGCAAGGTTTAGGTATATCCATTCAATAAATAAATAAATATATTGTATAAAATTGTATCGTATTTAATAGTATTTCCTTGTAAAATTTAATAGTATTTTATACCCCTTAGCTTTAACATCAATCCACGTGATGGTATTTTTGAAATTGATATGCATGGTGTGATTTCAAATAATAATTCTGTATATACCTGTACTGCCAAAGAATTCAAGCAAGACTTGAACAAGACCTATCTATGGTATTGTCGTCTTGGTCATATAAATAAACAACGCATTTCAAAACTCTAATCTAATGGACTTTTGGAATCAATTGACTCTGAGTCATTTGATGTATGCGAGTCATGTTTATGTGAAAAGATGACAAATTCTTCTTTTCTCCGATTTAGGTAAAAGAGCTAAAGATCTTTTAGGACTAATACATATTGTTGTATGTAACCCTTTAAGAACAATGTATAGATTTAGTTAATTTTACTTCATTACATTTACTGATGAGTACAGTAGCTATGATTATGTTCACTTGCTGAAACATAAACATAAAGCTTTTTTAACATTCAAAAGTATTTCAAAATGAAGTAGATAATCAGCTTGGAAAGACCATTAAAGCACTTCTCTCCGATGGAGTAAGTAAGTTTATGAATCAAGAGTTTTTTGGACCACCTAAAGAATTGTGGGATTGTCTCAAAGTTCACTTTACCTTACACACCACAACACGATGGTGTGTCTGAGTAAGAGGAATCGAACTTTACTTGATATAGTTTGATTTATGATGAGTCTGATTTCTCTACTACCGTCTTTTAGGGATATGCATGAGAGTCTGCTGCAGGCATACTCAATGTGATTCTAACTATGAAGGTAGAAAAGACACCATATGAGTTAGGGCATGGGAAGAATCCTAAGTTGTCTTATCTGAAAGTCTGGGGTTATAAAGCGTACGTGAAGCATGACACTTCAAATAAATTAGAACCCAGAACTATCTAATGTTACTTTGTACGATACATAAAGGAAACCGTGGGTTACTACTTTTACTACCAAGCTGAAGACAACGTGTTTTCTACTCGGTCTGCTGAATTCCTGAAAAGAGATCTTCTCTTACAAGAAGTCAGTGGGAGTAAAGTAGATCTTGAAGAAATTCAAGTACTTTAAAGTAACATACCTTCAGTAAGCACTAGCAATCCACACGTTGAAACTGAGCGCACTGTTGGTGAGCCAAAACGTGTTACACCTGCACTTTATAGATCTAGTAGAACTCATCGGCTTATGAGGTTTAATTATCTGATTAATTCAGATAAACCTCAACTAAGGGATTATGATGAACCCTCTAGCTGCGTGAGGCCATATCAGATCCTGAATCTGAAAATGACTAGATTCTATGAATACAGATATGCAGTCCATGAAGGATAATCAAGTATGAGACTTGATTGATCTTCTACCCAATTGTAAGACAATGAGGTAAAAATGAGTCTTCAAAGGAAGACTGATATGGACGGTAATGTAAACACTTTTAAAGCTCGATTGGTGACAAAATGTTATGATGAAAGTTTTTCACCAGTCGCGAGCCTTAAAACAATTAGGATACTTATTGCCATTTGCCATGGTTACTTTTCATGATAATAAAATATGACTAATGGATGTCAAAACCGCTTTCCTAAATGGCGACCTAAGCGAGGACGTATATATGGTTCAGTGTAACAACCCAAACCAAACCACGAACAACCCGCGATTAAATATCAAAATAAAAAAAAAATTCTGTGTTCAGCTGGTTGCGCGGCGCGCCAAGCATTTGCGCTGTGCGTAGAATGCCCTGGACAGGCTGCTGTCCCAAAAAGTCAAAAACACGAAAATGTTTGACCGTTTCCCGACACAATTAGACAAAATGCTTTTCACCACATATTCAAATATGTAACACTAACACGTTCCATTAATAAAAAGGGTTTTACGACACCGGGCCCACATATGCCCAAATTACCCCTTTAAGTACAAAATACAAGTTTTCAACCACAAGACTTTTAATACAAATAAAGCCGAGCATGGCGATTGGGGATACGCTACCCAATCCTAATCAATCCAAAAGCAAGCCTTCTAAAGCAACTACGCGAGTCACTAGTTCCCACGCTTATCCGAGCCACCTCATCCAAGCAAATCTATAAAAAATGTAAACAACGGGAAGGTATGCTAACGCTTAGTGAGTGATAACATACTACATACATATATATGTATAAAATGGACACGCCACAAAAATATCAAATACCGCATACCGAAGCATCCACGCTAAGCATACCGTACGATCTCTAAGCAACAAGCTAAAGATATCAACAAGTAAGTTCACCAACGACGATGTGAACAACGCCAATAAGCTACACCCGGAGGGTTAGCTACAACACAACAATACATTAATATATATAACAATATATATACGACCAAGGTTAACCCTTTAACCCAATACCGAGAACCAAGTACCACAATGAAGATTGACCGAACTACACGAGCCTTAGTAATCCGAAACCACACGAGATTATTATCTTCACGACATCGAGGTTGGCCGAACTACACGAGCCTTAGTAATCCGAAACCACACGAGATTACTACCTCAATAAGATGACCGAACTACACGCGTCATCATGAATTCGAACTACACGCGATTCACTTCTCCAACACCAAAACCCACGGTCACGGGATTATAAAATCCACCACATCGGGGTTATCCAAAACCACATCACAATATATGTGATAACGTACACACAAGTGTACACCTCGCCAAAAGGAGGTCAACCAAAATGCACAACCGTGCCAATTGGACCTATACACAAGTCCATCAAATCCACCTATATGTGAAGTGAGTTCTATAACCGAGAACCACTTCACCCGACCCGCACCCATCCTACACATACATATGCACATAGGATATTAACACTCACCTTGTCGCCTTGATGAACGCTTCCGAAATAATCCGCAACTCGCCGAAGGAATGTACCTATTCCATTATCATAAATACCACAACACAATTAGGATGGATTTACAAACCAACCCAATTCGACACTTAGTGCAATTTCGACCCAATTGTACTTCCAAGCACAAACCGTGCCCAAACTAACCAATAATCACTAACACAAGTGATAATGGTCCTAATATGCCAATTAAACTCGAACACAAGTGTTAAACACTTATCGTTCTCAAAATCGCCCATAAACCCTAATTTTGACCCATAAAGTCAAAATCTCACCAATTACAAGTTTTGACACCAAAACATATTTAACTCGGTTTTATACTTCAACTTAATCCATTTTAAGTTTATAAACCTCATCGAATCGACATTCGGGTCATAATCATCAACAAACCCTAACTTTGACTCTAGTCAAAATTAGTCAACCACAAGAACCCTAAAGGTCTCCAATACATCAATAATCACTAATACTATTGATTATACACCATTCTCAAGTCTTAAACATGGTTAAATCATTAACCAACCCAAAACCCACCTTTTAACACTTATAAACCCGAATCTTGGTGTTAATCTTCAATTAACAACTAAATGGGTTCCATCTATGAATCATAAAAATCAAAAGCCCCAAATTTGAAATATGAACATGAAAACGAAATTCGGAGTTAGAGCGTACCACTAGTATCACCGCGTAGCTAAGAACGATGAGAACAAACTTGTCTACTACGCCAAAGATCAAAACCCGCTTCTTCCTTTCCAAAAATCCCTTAGAATCAAATGGGTGTTTGAGTTCTTGAGAGAAATATGAAAAGAAAAAGAAAAAGAAATGAATAAGTGAAATGGGTGGAGGAGGTTAAGTCCTCAAATCTGGCTCAAACGCGAAAAGACCGAAATGCCCTTTTAAAAACTCTAAAATAACAAAAGGGGTTCGCCAGCGACATATGGCTCGGCGTGCCATGACCCCGCGCGGCACGCGACTGGGCAGAATCAGAATCTAGGTCTTACAACTCTCCCCCACTTAAAATCGATCACGTCCTCGTGATCTTCACCACTTAACCATTCCGAACCTACTCAACGGTCCTCAATCATAAGTCTCAATCCGAACTTTCCTAGACAATTCTTCCCAACAAATCGCCTCTAACAACTAAAATCGTCACCCGCGATTTATCAAACCCGTAATCCCGAGCACTAAAACCATGCTCAATCCCTCACACCCGGAAATACTCAACCAGTCTCGAACCGAGATATCAACCCCTAGCATACCATACCAAGTACATCGCTAGTAACCACTGCACATCAAAATAAAGTCAACCATCTAAACCGACGAAGACCGAAAAGAAGCGAATCCTTACGGATTACCCTTAACACTAAACATCCCTTGTAGTGCGCAATGCGACCAATACGCAACTACCGTAACATCATAATCCAACGGTTAAAACCGATAGCCCCCAAAATGATTATGGCAATGCTAGATCCCAAGGTGTACAAAATCGACTATTGTCACACCCGTAACAACATGTGAGCGAAACACGGCTATCGCATCACTAAACATACAACATGGCCCTCGCGACCCCACCATTGGCGTATCAAACGACCAATAGATCAAACATCATGGTCCTTACGACCCCACCATCGGTGTATAAAACAACCGATCGATCACACAACATGGTCCTTACGACCCCACCATTGGTGTATAAAACAACCAACAGATCAACATCATGGTCCTTACGACCCCACCATCGGTGTATAAAACAACCGATAGATTACACAACACGAAGGCTGGCCAAAAACTACACGCGCCTTAGTGAATCCGAAACCACACGCGACTCACTACCTTCACCTCAACAACAATCGGGATTGGCCGAACTACACGCGCCTTAGTGAATCCGAACTACACGAGAGTCACTATCCCAGAGGAATGACCGAACTACACGAGACTCACTCCTCAATACCATGACCGAAACCACACGATTCATTTGTGAATCCGAACTACACGAGATTCACTTCCATAATAAGATGACCGAAATCACACGCGTCATCGTGAATCCGAAACCACACGCGATCCACTACCATGATGAAGTCAGTGGACCCCGAAGGTCATGCTTCACCAATCTCAACACCGGATGAAGTCAGCGGACCCCGAAAGTCATGCTTCACCGATATAACACTACGCCTATGATGAAGTCAGCGGACCCCGAAGGTCATGCTCCACCAATCACGTACTCCCATGATGAAGTCAGCGAACCCCGAAGGTCATGCTCCACCAATCAACAATACCATGATGAAGTCAGCGGACCCCGAAGGTCATGCTCCACCAATCAACAATACCATGATGAAGTCAGCGGACCCCGAAGGTCATGCTTCACCAATCAACGCCCTTTTGGCCTCGAACAACGAGTAGCATAACATCGCGCTCTGCTACGCCATAGTGAATCCTAACGGATACCACTAACCATTCCCACAATCGAGCAAGAACCGCCTATATCAAACATAGGTACCCAACAATCGTTCTCTAAAAGAGGATTCGATACGCACATACCTTAATCGAGGGATTTCATCTTGCTCGCCCAACACGTCCATTATCTCTCAACGAGATTTACCACATTACCACTTCGGTGATAATTTAAATCAAAACAATAAGTACAATTTAACCGAAATTGTACCCTACCACAATTTTACCAAAACTAGGTCCCAACACAATTTTCGGATCTTACTAAAACGTCATCCGAAATCTCACACTAGAACTTCCTCGGGCGGGAGTGTAACTCCCCCACTTGGAACTACGTCTCATAACCGTATCTCGTACAACCGTACCATGCTACCAAAGGTAGACTTTACCAACAATTGGGTTCACACGACCCATCACCATATCTTGCTCCCACCTTGAGCATACGAAGGATTTCAACCAATCCTTAAACACTTCGAACGAAAAGTGTACCGCAAATTATACCACTCTACTCTCGCAATCATCCAATTGCTTTAGTTTGTCAAATTTCACCCGATCACTCATGTACCTAAGGGTTTCACTTCGGTACCCTATGTACAATGTAACCGCAACACAATCGAAGTTGAACACCACGCTAGTAGGTATAAAAGAGGCACCTAATGTCGCGTCACGTAGCCTCCTTTACCAACATACATCGAGATCAAACACTCGATCTTTTTCGGGTTCCAATCCACCCGACGAACTTCATGGTTCATCAACTTCCACACTATAGCGAACACGCGCTTAACAATTGAACACCAAAACCCATTTCTATGGCTTGGTAGAAACATTTCCAAATACTAAGGAATGCTTGGTTGCACCAAGTCTTACGCCCTTCGCCCATTAATCAAAACATCACCATAGGGTACTTCCATTAGGAACGTCACCCATAACAATAATATGCACAACACAAGGCATTTTACAAACTCAAATTCAACGGCACTTAATAAATAATCAAAGGACATATTTATTAAAACGAAACATACCTTAACGTCTCCTTGCCCCACCCGTCCCCGCTAACTTGGGACATTCCGACTTACGATGTCCTTCTTCTTGGCAATTGAAGCACGCCGTGCCATCACTCTTTGGTACCGAACATTTCCAAGACTTGTGACCCCTCACGCCACAATTGTAACATCTAGGCGCACTAGAATCCAATATACTCGTCCGCGTACCACCCGTGCTCACACTCGGACCCTTAGTCCTCTTACTTGGAGCACCAAACGAAACAACCCTTCTTTCACTTGAAGGTTCACTCTTCTTGGATCGTGAATACGAATCGAAACCTCTAGCCGAATAATTCCGCAAACGATTTCGCTTGACCCCGGCTAATTTTACTCTTCAAGTCATCATTCAAGGTCCGATAGAAATCTTGCATCAACAAATGATCATTCCCCAAATACTCCGGGCAAAAACGAACCTTCGCCATAAAGGTCGTCTTGAGAGTATTCAAATCCATATAACCCTGTTGCAAAATTCGCAACTCATTACGCATTTCCGACAAATCGGCTGAAGTTCGGAACTCCTCGAAGAATTCCTTCTTAAACTCGTCCCATGATAACGCCATAAACGGTTCACCACCGACAAGATCAATCTTACCATCCAACCAATCCTTTGCCCTACCCCGCAACAAACTAGTAGTGAGTCTTGTCCTCTTCTCAGGAGGGCAGTACGAAAAAACCCTTCGACATCGGAGATCCAAGTTGTGCTTATCAAAGGATCCGGTTTTCCGTCGTACATCGGGGGTTTAGTCCTCATGAAGCTCTTAAGACAACGCTCCATTCCACTACTACCTTGAAGTTCGGAATACTTCCTATCCATTTCTTCTCGAAACGCACTTATTTGCTCCACAACGGCGGCCGCAACTCTAGCGTTAAACTCCACGTCGTTCGTCTCGATCCCATTTCCCGTTGCCATTCTAAGGAATGCAAAGCGATTAGATCATAAACGTATAAAGCACACACACAATACCGCCCCCATCTTGCTAAACACTCATCGTACATCACTTGCTAGACACGATTTGCACCCGTAATAAGGTTTGCAAGTCCTTATTACGCACACACGCCGTATCAACTCGTTAGTACAACGACCGCTTCGCTCGATGATATAGACAAACACAAACAAAATTCTACGCGATTTAAACACACGCGAGAATTACACCACAACACAATAATATATTAATAATATTCGCATTACTAATATAAACGTTAGTTCACTTACAAACAAGGCACTAACTATAACTCATTCCGACCCGTACTCCTACAAGTCCCGCAACAAATAAGCACACACAAAAGTCTAAGTCTAGGCACCTATCTCAAGTCACCTAAATCCCTTAGACCATGCTCTAATACCACTTGTAACAACCCAAACCAAACCACGAACAACCCGCGATTAAATATCAAAATAAAAAAAAAATCCTGTATTCAGCTGGTGGCGCGGCGCGCCAAGCATTTGCGCGGCGCGCAGAATGCCCTGGACAGGCTTCTGTCCCAAAAAGTCAAAAACACGAAAATGTTTGACCGTTTCCCGACACAATTAGACAAAACGCTTTTCACCACATATTCAAATATGTAACACTAACACGTTCCATTAATAAAAAGGGTTTTACGACACTGGGCCCACATATGCCCAAATTACCCCTTTAAGTACAAAATACAAGTTTTCGACCACAAGACTTTTAATACAAATAAAGCCGAGCATGGCGATTGGGGATACGCTACCCAATCCTAATCAATCCAAAAGCAAGCCTTCTAAAGAAACTACGCGAGTCACTAGTTCCCACGCTTACCCGAGCCACCTCATCCAAGCAAATCTATAAAAAAAAAGTAAACAACGAGAGTGAGTGATAACATACTACATACATATATATGTATAAAATGGACACGCCACACAAATATCAAATACTACATACCGAAGCATCCATGTATAAGGCAACTACGCTAAGCATACCGTACGATCTCTAAGCAACAAGCTAAAGATATCAACAAGTAAGTTCACCAACGACGATGTGAACAACGCCAATAAGCTACACCCGGAGGGTTAGCTACAACACAACAATACATTAATATATATAACAATATATATACGACCAAGGTTAACCCTTTAACCCAATACCGAGAACCAAGTACCACAATGAAGATTGGCCGAACTACACGAGCCTTAGTAATCCAAAACCACACGAGATTACTATCTTCACGACATCGAGGTTGGCCGAACTACACGAGCCTTAGTAATCCGAAACCATACGAGATTACTACCTCAATAAGATGACTGAACTACACGCGTCATCATGAATCCAAACTACACGCGATTCACTTCTCCAACACCAAAACCCACGGTCACGGGATTATAAAATCCACCACATCGGGGTTATCCAAAACCACATCACAATATATGTGATAACGTACACACAAGTGTATACCTCGCCAAAAGGAGGTCAACCAAAACGCACAACCGTGCCAATTGGACCTATACACAAGTCCATCAAATCCACCTATATGTGAAGTGAGCTCTATAACCGAGAACCACTTCACCCGACCCGCACCCTTCCTACACATACATATGCACATAGGATATTAACACTCACCTTGTCGCCTTGATGAACGCTTCTGAAATAATCCGCAACTCGCCGAAGGAATGTACCTATTCCATTATCATAAATACCACAACACAATTAGGATGGATTTACAAACTAACCCAATTCGACACTTAGTGCAATTTCGACCCAATTGCACTTCCAAGCACAAACCGTGCCCAAACAAACCAACAATTACTAACACAAGTGATAATGGTCCTAATATGCTAATTAAACCCGAACATAAGTGTTAAACACTTATCGTTCTCAAAATCGCCCATAAACCCTAATTTTGACCCATAAAGTCAAAATCTCACCAATTACAAGTTTTGACACCAAAACATATTTAACTCGGTTTTATACTTCAACTTAATCCATTTTAAGTTTATAAACCTCATCGAATCGACATTCAGGTCATAATCATCAACAAACTCTAACTTTGACTCAAGTCAAAATTAGTCAACCACAAGAACCCTAAAGGTCTCCAATACATCAATAATCACTAATACTAGTGATTATACACCATTCTCAAGTCTTAAACATGGTTAAATCATTAACCAACCCAAAACCCGCCTTTTAACACTTATAAACCCGAATCTTGGTGTTAATCTTCAATTAACAACTAAATGGGTTCCATCTATGAATCACAAAAATCAAAAGCCCCAAATTTGAATGATGAACACGAAAATGAAATTTGGAGTTAGAGCTTACCACTAGTACACCGCGTAGCTAAGAACGAGGAGAACAAACTTGTCTACTACGCCAAAGATCAAAACTCGCTTCTTCCTTTCCAAAAATGTAGCGACCCCGACAAATCGTCAAGTGACGGCGTCGACTACGTAGGTCCCATTACATGGTCATAAGTCTTTAAGACAACGTTTGACCAAAATATGTCGCATTCATTTCAATGTAAAAGGGTGTTTCAAGTTTACAAAAGAAGTTCGACGGCTAGTTACATTACAATGTTAAACGTACAATTGAAACCTATGCGACACAATTTAAAAGTAGCCAAAAAGATGCTCCAAATATGCATGTATACTCGACATCCAAGCAAGTATCAAAAGAGTGCGGAAGCATGTATCACTTAAGCATTCAAAACCTGAGAAAAACATAGAAGAATCTGTCAACGAAAACGTTGGTGAAATCATAGGTTTAGTAAGTAAAATGTATTGAACCACAAGGTTCTTTATGAATTGCTTAACCAAAATCGTTCACATTCCAAAATAGTATTTGTATCACGAGCACCCAATTATCAAGGCTTAACTGAATCTTCCCTCTGAATTTTTGAATTTAGTGTTAGAACTTACACTATACATTGTTGAAATTATATTTCATTCACTAACGGTAGCGAACCGTCTGAATGAGGGTTTGTTAAACCCGTATGGCCACACAACATAATTACACGCTTACACTTACACCCTGCAAGTGGAACTAATGATAATTGGATTGAGGACTTTTGTTCAAACTCGTATGCATCTTTGTATTCGTATTTGTTCACAATGTAAAAGCATGAAAAGTATAAGTATGAAATGTATGTGTTTCTCAGCCCACGATGTAAAGAATAAAAGTGATTGAAAAAAAATGGGACTATGATCTCACCTTTGATTGCAAGAGTAAATAAGTACTTCAACAAGTAATGTGCGCAAAGGACAATGCTAGCCTCGACCTAAACAAATAGGTTGTATCAATAACGATAGTCACGAAGGGTCAAAGTTGCTCAATTAGTCCTATGGCTCAACACGACTCGATTATGAAGCATGTGAAGCAAATAGTCAAGTTTCATGCAAGATACATGTAAAGAAACAAGTTAGAAAGATTGCATAATCAATTGGTTAAGTTTGACAAAAAGTCAAACTTTGGTCGGTCAAAGTCAACGAAAAAGTCAACATGTTCGGGTCGGGTCCCGAACAAATTTTCTATGCTAATTATTCATATATAATTATATTAAAACAAGTTTCATGTGAATCGGAGGTCGGTAGCTAGTCAAACATTTCACGTGAAATGGGACACGGAGGTCAGAATCTGTCCAGGTTGTTCTGCGCGCCGCGCGGGGTGAGGTGCGCGCCGCGCCACCTGTTGTTCAGCTATTTTCCTATTTTTCAAAGATATGCACGAACCAAAACCAATTCTAACACAACACTTGACCCGCAAATACATATAACGCTTATCATACATCGTTGGAAAGGTGTTTTGACGAGGAATGCAACTAAACACATATCATCAATCAAACTTCCACTTATAACAACCAAAAACCGCAATTAATGTTCCTCATTCAATGCATACAAGTCATAAATGCCATTTAATGATTCGGTAACCAAATTACATGAACAATATGCCGTTTCGAAGGTAATTAAGCATACAACACAACCTAACACTTACAATTAGCATTTCGTGTCATTTAAAGCATCAAAAGTCCATTTCTAGTTCATGAAACCCTAACTCAAATTCACCAAATTTCATAATCAAGTTTAGAAGGTTTCTTTAACCAAACCATACATCATAACGAAGCTAGTAACACTAGAAATAAGATTAAAACATGAACTCTTAGCATCAAACAACATATGAACACTCAAAACTCAAGATTAAGCATGTGAACTTTCAATATGAACTAGTTACATCAAAATAGCAAGAACAAACATACAAATCACATAACCATACTAGACTTGAGCCATAGACACTAATTAACAACCTTTTAACTCAAAAATCTCAAGAACACATAAAATTAGTGATTTTAGAAAGTTACCCAAATGCAATGAGATTGGTATGGAATCGAAGAGGAGATCACGAGGAGTTCAAATATGTAATTTGTTTGGCCCGAAGCTTGATCGATTGAATATGGATGAAGATTTGCTTTTTGATGAATTTAAAGAAAATATGAAAGTAGAGAATAAAAAGAGAAAAGAAAAATGAAAAATGGAGGTGGAAGATGGTTGACTAGTCAAGTGCTAGTCACCATTTTGGGGTTTTGGCAAAACAAGTCCCTCAAGTCGTAGTCGGGTGCGTTAAATTACCTAAACGAGATAATTTGAAACGCGTATTAACGGGAGATGTTATAAACATATAACGGAGTTTAAAATAGTTAAACGGAAAAGTAAACGAAAAAAGGCGGGATGTTACATTATCCACACCTCAAAAGAAATTTCGTCCCGAAATTTAGTTGGAAGTAATAATCGACGTCTCTTACTCGAGACCTAGTGTTGTAACTCTACGAAGGAGTGAAGGCACTTTCTTGGACATTCCACGAATCCGGATAGTCGGGGTGTTACGTAGTGTTGAGGTTTGGGTTCACGATCCATGATTTCAACCAGTTTTCCCATGAAGGAGAGTTTGTCATCAATGTTTGGTGCATCTAGAAGGATTGCACATTCCTGTTCCGCAGGACACATTTCTAAGTTGTTACACGAAATGTAAGGTAAACGGAAACTTAATTGAGTCGGCAGCTCTAAACGGTAGGGAGCGGTTCCAATGCGCCCCAAGGTTTCAAAAGGATCAATATTGCGGATATAACCTTCCTCGATTTCCCAAATGGATTACACCTTTCCAAGGTGTAGTTTCTCAATATTACGCGGTCACACACTGGGACTTTGTGAGGTTTTCATCTAAGTTTGGTATAACTCTTATGGCAACTACGGGTCGTCTCGAGCCCTTCTCGGACTTGAATGATCTCAATTGTTGTTTCTTGATGAAGTTCAGATTTCAGTGTTTGCTTGCCACATGCGTTGGTCCAACGAATAGGGGTATGACATTTGTGGTCCTATAGGGTTTCGGAAGTGCGGCGTTAGTACACGAATGGTAACCGTAGTGGGAGAAATCAACTAAAAGCGACCATACAAGTTTGAAACATGTCCTTCCATGATGTAATTCGTTCGTTTGTTCAGTTCGTCGGTTTGTGGAAGATACGCGGTACATATGTCTAAGCGGGTTCCCAAGGTCTCTTGTGAAACTAGAAGCGATACGAGTATTTTGATCCGAGGTAATTGGCAATGGTACACCGTATTGGAAAAGAATTCCGTAAGATATGTTTGAACAAGTTAGTTAGGGTTCGAAAATGTTCGTTAGGACTATTCACCCTCGTGGCGAATACTAATGTAATATGAAGAGTTTCTCTATCCATTGAGAAATGTTACAAGGAGTTTCCTCATACGGGGGTGCGAGCGATGAAGATAGAAGTGAAATGAGAACTTAGAGTAGAGTGAGTTTACATCTCGAGGTTGCCATATCGTGCATCTAGTTGTCAAAATTTGAGGTTTGAAAAAGAAACAAGATAGTACACGTAGTTTTATAGTTCGGGGTTGAATAGTAGTTGACCGATTATCCGAAACACAAGGACGTTAAGTCAAAGAAGAGTGAAGTATCCTTGGATCATGGGTTGTCTTAAATTCCAGTAATATCAGATGGTAACGGTGAAATAACAGAGGTATGTAATGTGGTACGTGATGACGAGAAAATTGATCGGATCCAATATTAAGTATTCAAATTTTTCGTGCTAAATAACGATTTTCAGTTTTCCTTTATTTCGAGTCGAGAAAGTATGCCTTTCAGGCGTTCAAGTAGAATTATTTCCATATTTGAGTTCCATCTGGTGCTATACGAATTAAGCTAGCAAGGTTGGTGTGAATAATCACGTTCAAGATTCGGGCACGTAGAGGTTTAGATTTCTACCTTAATGAGTTATCGAGGGTAAAGAACAAGCATCACGAGGAAAATTCGAAATTGAATCTTTGGTAACAACCGGTGAGATCTAAGATTTTACGAGTATAAGTCTGAGTTGGGAGAGTTCCCTGATTACGTGTGGCTTGATTTCGAGATTGGTTGTAATGCCTCGACCATTAGCATCATGGTCTAGAAAATTGGACTTTGTTCAACAAAAATTCCCACTCGGAGAATTTGGTATAGAGTTGCTCTTTTCTCAACAGTTCGAGCGTAAGACGGTAAAGTTGTTCGTTTTCCTTCTTCACTTGAATAGGTTAAGATATCATCAATAAATACGATAACGGATTTGTCTAGATAAGTTTGCATATGCGGTTTAGGAGGTTCATGAATACGGACGGAGTCCTAGAATGGTACTAAGATAGATTTACAACTAACGTTGCGAGTTCGAAAATGGCTTAGGAGACATCGTCACCGGAACGGATGTCGTTTTAGGACGCACCCGGGATTCATGCAAAAATCATGAGGTCATGGATACAAGGAAGAGGGTATCGGTTTCCAACCGAAAATTACTTAGTTAGCAATCATCTAAACACAATTGTAGGGAAAATAGTTTCTCCTTAACGAATAGGTTTTGAGCTCCTTAGTTCTATAGGTGTCAAGTCGAAATTCTTAACGTATCCCCTCCGATAAAATTTATAGGCACACAATATTTCAATCGGTCACTTAAATTGCCTAAGTAGGGTCTAGGGGAAAAGGTGGAGTGCAAAGGGTACGAGTCAAAGTCTTGGTTATAAAACGTCTAGCTGTAACCGAATTGAATAAGTATGAAATATACGGTTGGTTGTGAAGAAACGTACCCGTGACTAGTCCATCGTCGTCTCGGGCATCCTAGGTGTCGATGTTGGAAGTTCAACGGCGGGTGTTGGGGTTGATTTTCTTATTTGGGCACGCACTCCTAAAATGACCCGGTTGGCCACATTCAAAACAAACACCCGTCTTGGGTGCATTGGGCTCCTTTTGAGCGACGGGAGCGGTATTCCTACAATCGTGGGCTACATGGCCACTTCTTTGACACTTCAAGCAAAATGGTTTGCCACATTCGCCTAAATGATGTTTGTAGCACTCGTTACAATACGGTAGGTGTCCGGTATAACCTTTCTTGCCGTTGGGGATGAAGGGCTTCTTGGCGAGGTTGTTGTAATTGCTTGATTGGGGGGCTTCCCATTTTCTTTTGTTGTCACCCGACTTATCCTCGGCTTTAGGTGCCGGCACTTCAATCTCGTCCACTGTTTCAATCAATTGACGGGCCATATTCAAAGCCTCTTGGTGGTTAGCGGGTTTGGATGACATTACTCCTTGTTTGATGCTCTTGGGGAGACCATCCATGTAAAGTTCAACCCTTAAAGATTCGGGGTTCACAAGATTTGGGCACATTAAAGCAAGTTCGGAGAATCGTTGATTATAGGCCTTAAGGTCGTTCCCGACCGCTTTCAGAGCTCTTAGCTCTTGTTCGAGCCTTCGGGTTTCTTCGCGAGGAAAATATTCGGTGATCATCTTTCCTCTTAAGTCGGCCCAAGAGAGAGCGTGGGCTTCGTGGATACCCACCGATTGTACATACGAATTCCACCATGTGAGAGCGATACCGGCGAAGGTGTGAGTGGAATATCTAACCTTGTCTTGGTCTCGACAACCGCTTATGCTAAAGACGGCTTCCGTTTGCTCAAACCATCGGGTGAGCACAACCGGTCCCCCGGTTCCATCAAAAGTGTGAGGTTTGCACCCCATGAAATTCTTATAGGAGCATCCTTCGTTGGAATTTCCGGCTCCATTGTTGTTGTTGTGATGATTGTTGTTATTGTTGTTGTTGGAGGAGTGACCGGCCATGGCCGCATCCACGGCAGTGGCTATCATACGTTGGAGGGCTTGTTCGGGAGTTTCGGGAGGAGCGCGTCGACGAGCCATTATTCCTTCAAAACACAAGAATATCATTGGTTAGTATTCTCAATAATACTAACCGTGATATGGAATGAGGATAAAGAGAAAAAAAAATTTCCTTGACTCGCCTTAAATTCTTTATGTCATAATGTCGGAACGTCCATGTGAATCACTGTAATATAATCCCGGAAATTATATTACCCTGATTCACATGTGCATTTAACATTACTTTATAAAGTCAAGGTGGCGCGTCAACAAAATTTATCAACGTAAGATTAAGATCGAATACGACTTAGATATGATAGAAAAGTTCGAGTATAATGCACAAATAGTCAAGTAATTCCTACTTCAGTCTATATGCCGGTTGTAGTCTAGATTCACCTATGTACCCTATGACTCGGGGTGGACACAAATGAACTCTAAATCCCTACAACCAAGGCTCTGATACCACTTGTAGCGACCCCGACAAATCGTCAAGTGACGGCGTCGACTACGTAGGTCCCATTACATGGTCATAAGTCTTTAAGACAACGTTTGACCAAAATATGTCGCATTCATTTCAATGTAAAAGGGTGTTTCAAGTTTACAAAAGAAGTTCGACGGCTAGTTACATTACAATGTTAAACGTACAATTGAAACCTATGCGACACAATTTAAAAGTAGCCAAAAAGATGCTCCAAATATGCATGTATACTCGACATCCAAGCAAGTATCAAAAGAGTGCGGAAGCATGTATCACTTAAGCATTCAAAACCTGAGAAAAACATAGAAGAATCTGTCAACGAAAACGTTGGTGAAATCATAGGTTTAGTAAGTAAAATGTATTGAACCACAAGGTTCTTTATGAATTGCTTAACCAAAATCGTTCACATTCCAAAATAGTATTTGTATCACGAGCACCCAATTATCAAGGCTTAACTGAATCTTCCCTCTGAATTTTTGAATTTAGTGTTAGAACTTACACTATACATTGTTGAAATTATATTTCATTCACTAACGGTAGCGAACCGTCTGAATGAGGGTTTGTTAAACCCCTATGGCCACACAACATAATTACACGCTTACACTTACACCCTGCAAGTGGAACTAATGATAATTGGATTGAGGACTTTTGTTCAAACTCGTATGCATCTTTGTATTCGTATTTGTTCACAATGTAAAAGCATGAAAAGTATAAGTATGAAATGTATGTGTTTCTCAGCCCACGATGTAAAGAATAAAAGTGATTGAAAAAAAATGGGACTATGATCTCACCTTTGATTGCAAGAGTAAATAAGTACTTCAACAAGTAATGTGCGCAAAGGACAACGCCAGCCTCGACCTAAACAAATAGGTTGTATCAATAACGATAGTCACGAAGGGTCAAAGTTGCTCAATTAGTCCTATGGCTCAACACGACTCGATTATGAAGCATGTGAAGCAAATAGTCAAGTTTCATGCAAGATACATGTAAAGAAACAAGTTAGAAAGATTGCATAATCAATTGGTTAAGTTTGACAAAAAGTCAAACTTTGGTCGGTGAAAGTCAACGAAAAAGTCAACATGTTCGGGTCGGGTCCCGAACAAATTTTCTATGCTAATTATTCATATATAATTATATTAAAACAAGTTTCATGTGAATCGGAGGTCGGTAGCTAGTCAAACATTTCACGTGAAATGGGACACGGAGGTCAGAATCTGTCCAGGTTGTTCTGCGCGCCGCGCGGGGTGAGGTGCGCGCCGCGCCACCTGTTGTTCAGCTATTTTCCTGTTTTTCAAAGATATGCACGAACCAAAACCAATTCTAACACAACACTTGACCCGCAAATACATATAACGCTTATCATACATCGTTGGAAAGGTGTTTTGACGAGGAATGCAACTAAACACATATCATCAATCAAACTTCCACTTATAACAACCAAAAACCGCAATTAATGTTCCTCATTCAATGCATACAAGTCATAAATGCCATTTAATGATTCGGTAACCAAATTACATGAACAATATGCCGTTTCGAAGGTAATTAAGCATACAACACAACCTAACACTTACAATTAGCATTTCGTGTCATTTAAAGCATCAAAAGTCCATTTCTAGTTCATGAAACCCTAACTCAAATTCACCAAATTTCATAATCAAGTTTAGAAGGTTTCTTTAACCAAACCATACATCATAACGAAGCTAGTAACACTAGAAATAAGATTAAAACATGAACTCTTAGCATCAAACAACATATGAACACTCAAAACTCAAGATTAAGCATGTGAACTTTCAATATGAACTAGTTACATCAAAATAGCAAGAACAAACATACAAATCACATAACCATACTAGACTTGAGCCATAGACACTAATTAACAACCTTTTAACTCAAAAATCTCAAGAACACATAAAATTAGTGATTTTAGAAAGTTACTCAAATGCAATGAGATTGGTATGGAATCGAAGAGGAGATCACGAGGAGTTCAAATATGTAATTTGTTTGGCCCGAAGCTTGATCGATTGAATATGGATGAAGATTTGCTTTTTGATGAATTTAAAGAAAATATGAAAGTAGAGAATAAAAAGAGAAAAGAAAAATGAAAAATGGAGGTGGAAGATGGTTGACTAGTCAAGTGCTAGTCACCATTTTGAGGTTTTGGCAAAACAAGTCCCTCAAGTCGTAGCCGGGTGCGTTAAATTACCTAAACGAGATAATTTGAAACGCGTATTAACGGGAGATGTTATAAACATATAACGGAGTTTAAAATAGTTAAACGGAAAAGTAAACGGAAAAAGGCGGGATGTTACAAAAAATCCCTTAGAATCAAATGGGTGTTTGAGTTCTTGAGAGAAATACGAAAAGAAAAGGAAAAAGAAATGAATAAGTGAAATGGGTGGAGGAGGTTAAGTCCTCAAATCTGGCTCAAATGCGAAAAGACCGAAATGCCCTTTTAAAAAACTCTAAAATAACAAAAGGGGTTTGCCAGCGACATATGGCGCGGCGCGCCATGACCCCGCGCGGCGCGCGACTGGGCAGAATCAGAATCCAGGTCTTACATTCAACCGGAAGGGTTTATGAATCCTAAGAATTCTAATAAAGTTTGCAAGCTTCTAAAATCCATTTATGGGTAAAAACAAGCATCCAAGAGCTAGAATCTTAAGTTTTCAAAGTGTTTAATTTTTCTCAAAACCAAGATAAGCCCTGAGTTTACATTGGAGCTAGTGGGAGCAGAGTAGTCTTCTTGATCTTACATGTTGATGACATATTACTTATTAGAAATAGCATTCCAACTTGAAAGATGTCAAGTGTTGGCTTGGAAAATATATTTTCATAAAGGATCTTGATGAAGCTACTTATATTATTGGAATGAGGATCTATACAATAGATCCAATTGGCTTATTGGTTTGAATCAAAGTACATATATTATCTTGCATAGATTTAGCATGCAAAACTCCAAGCATGGAGCTTTGCCAATGCAAAAGGGCATAACTGTGAGAAAGTCTCAAAAGTCCTATCACAGCAGATGAGATGAGACAAATGAAATGTATCACATATGCTTCGGCTATATGATCCATTATGTAAGCCATGATATGTACTATACTCGATGTTTCATTAGTTTTGAGTTTGACGAGTCATTGTCAACATAATCCAGGTGAAGTATATTGGATTGTTGTTAAGAATACTCTTTAGTATTTGCAGAGTATTAATGATATGTTCTTGGTTTACGGTGGTTTAGAATAAGAGTTAAGTATTAAGATTTATACTGATTCTAGTTTCCAAACTGATCAAGATGATTCTCGATCCAGTTACATTGTTTCTTTGTCATGATGGGCAAGACAGTTGATTGGAAGAGCTCTAGGCAGAGCACTATTGAACAATCTACAATAAAAGCAGAATACATTGTTGACTGAGAAGCTGCTCAGAAAGCTGTCTGGATAAGGAAGTTTGTTGTTATACTCAGAGTAGTACACAACATTTAATCTTCTATAATATGTACTGTGATAGTTCGAGTGTTATTATACTTTTGAAAGAATCACATGTACATTTAAGTATCTGGCACATTCTTCAAAAGTTTGACTACATTTCATTAAGTCATTAAGAGGAATGATATTAGTATTCTTAAAGGTTCATACAAATGATAATGTGGCTGACCCGTTCATAAAGCCCATGATGCACAACAAGCATGATGATCATTCTAGTAATACTGGACTTCGTTATGCTGCTGATCTTTTTCATTTGTAATTTAGTATTTGGATATTTTTGGAACATTAAGCAGTTTTGTATTAATGAATTAATATATAGTTGGTATGATCGTTTTCATTTATATCACTGTGTTCTATATTAGCATGTTTAATCCATGAATAATTGTTGATTATTCAAAATCTCCATAATCGGTCATGTTATGGGAATAACATGAATTAAGATTAATGTGAAATTTTGTTTATATTCATTGATGATGAATAGTTAACTTGTTGAGACCAAAATTCATATGTATTCATTGATGATGAATATTGGAATGACCCAACCATGAGATGTCACTACATGGATCGTAGTCAGTAGTGAATCTTTTAGTGATTATGTCTTTTTGTCCTTAGACTTGAGTTGCACGCCCGTCTTGATGAGTGTAGCATTATACTTTGATATGGTTAAACGCTGTCCTGAATAAGGCTGTTATAAAGGCCATTATTGGGTATAATGTAAAGCTCGTGATAGACACGTGTATGCAATATAGGATTTGTTCCTCTAAAATGTTTGGAGTTAGATACTTTTTGAGCTCCTCGATGAATGAATAAGATATTTGTGTGGCCGCACCCAGATGTAATTAAGATGATACTTAATTAATTTGGTGATCGAATTCAGTTCTAAGATCGAGAAACAAAATTGTTAAACAAATGAGAATGACCGATGATCCATATCTCAAGTTTAACTAAAGTATCTGAAACAAAAGGACGAATGTCATTTAAAACTTATCATAAACAGTTTCGAGAAACTACCCTCACATGAATTTGGGGACAATGACGTGTTGCTAGACGCTTACCATTGTTTGTATAGTTACTTGGTGTTGTGTCATGCACAAGTGGGAGTCTGTAGGATTAATGTGCAAGGTACAACATATAACTATATGGCCAACTTCATTTGAGCCTTCGGGATCACACACATATACACCGAGACGTCAAATAAAATATATATATGATGTATATATATTACTCAAGTAACAAAATAGTAAATCGAAATTAATTCATTTACTATTCATATGAATAGTAAATGAAACGAAATTAATTAATTTACTATTCACATGAAAGCGACATGATAGAAATTATTAATTATAAGTTACATAACATACCCCTAAAGTATTTGAGAAATACGACTTTATCGTTTAATGAATTTATACTCCGTATCTTATTTCTATGTCAATATCTTTTTTTGAAAAAAGTTGTTTGTCTTATAAAGGAAAATATATCTGTGATTCAGATTGATTGATACGTTTTACTTTACTTCATATTATATATATGGTCTTTTGCCTTCAGAGAGAATTGAGAGAATTGAAAAGAGAGAAAGTAAGAAAAGAAATAACATTGTTTCATACGGAATATTATTTTGGGTTCATAATATTAATCAAAGGTTGATTAATTATTACTTGGGTTTGGACTAGCATCCATTGACGTTGTTTGAAGTGTAGTGTGGACTATCCAAAGAGACGGTCATACTTTTGATCGTAAGTTTCTCTCCGTTCATCAGTTTCTTCAAGAAAGGTATATCGTTAACTCATCTTATGATTTAATATTCATGACAATTATTATGGTGTAACTGGATCTTTGGGATCATTAATCATGTGCATGTTTTATTAAATTTAAATATATGAATATTTAATTTTGTAAATGGTTTATAAAATAATAATTGACTATTATTTTAACTATCCGCTGCGTTAATCTGATTTAAAAGTACACACGATTTTCCAACAGATATGTCTTTTATAATTTAGGAAAAAAGAGATAACATATATGAACACATACACTAACTACTATTCATGAATTCTTTTTAGTTCACGATTCTGTTTAATTAAAATCATCCCAACGACACGAGAACCCCCAACTCTTGTTTTAAAATCAAACCAAAACACAACTTAGCATACAATTCATGCAAACTTAACATACAATTGTACTATACTTGCCTCTCGAAGTAAGCTTTCGGCTCATATTCACTCACGAAGTATTTGATGGAGGTATTACGGGTGGGTTTGGTGAGTTGACAAAGTCAACACAGAATTTGCATGTTCACGCACATCTACACATTTTGAGAAAATTGTGTTGGAGATATGATTTTTTTAGTATGGAAATGTGAAAATAATAACACAGGAGGTGATATTTTTAAATTTCTATTTTGATGGATTCACAACAATTATGTGTAATGTTTCATAAATACTCTATAGTAGATACTAGTAAGAGTTATGTGCAACATTATCATTAAGAGTAAGTTAGTAATTTTAAGTGGATCTATCAAAATCCATGTCGGATCCCTAATAACATGCCAAGGAAAAGAAAAAAAAAACGTTGGACAATAAAATTGACCCTTAATTGTGGGTTAATTCATAGTAAAGGGACGATAACTGTAACTTAATCTAATACTACTACGTATCATTTTTGTTGCAAGTTACAAATTCACCGTCTACCGCCGTCTGCCAGACTAAGCGAGGGGTGCAAGTCCGTCAACGTTGCCGGAATTCAACATTAGGTAAATTTCTTATTATTGTTTTTCCTTATTCGTTTGAACCAACATCCCTAGATTATTAACCTACAGTCTCATTAATTTGTATTGATCCACAATAATTAGGATCAGGATCATAAAAATGTGCTGATTTCGCTTTCACTTTCCATTTGTATTTTTAGGGTTTCTTATTTCACTATGCTGTTGTAGTTTTATTTGTTTCTTAGATTATAACAGTTCCAATTGATGTTAACTGTGGTCAGCTGCGACTGCCTAACCAACTTGTTCATAGTTATTATGCTTGATTCATGATTTGATCTGCTTTTATTTTTATTTTTTTCAACATTAAATCATTATACACTAGTTTAAACTGGAAATTTTTCATTTGATATAGTCTGCTTTCATTTAGAGAAATCAGTGAAAAAAAAAAAAAAAAAAAAAGAATGAGGCCATTATAAACCTTGAGCTTTACGTTCCTCGAAATGATTCAGTGCTAAACGATTTCTCTGTCAAACAGTTAGTTATTTAGTTAAACTTTTGCTTTTGAGTACATCGATGTAAATCAATTGTTAAGAAACACTGTTGTCGATACGAAGAATGTTGAAGCTGTTTTTGCAGATATCAAGCGATGTCATTTACAAAAGGTGATTTGCTTACAAAAACAAGAAAGCTGGTAAATGGATTGGCAAAGGTGAAGCCTGTTTGGCTTAAAGCTATGGAAAAGTATGTATTCTGTTTCTATAATCGTTATCCATAAAATTTATGATTAAATTCTGCAGTTATCTCAGTCGTGTAATATTTTATATTAGTATATTCGTTCAAAGGTGGTTCAGTATAGGCTTTCACTTTAGTCATTGTATAACATCTATAGGTAGTGACATACAGGTTATGCTTACAAAGTTAAAGGCTGTACATATATGAGAGAGTTTAAATGTATATATATATATATATATAAAAAAAATAAAAAAAATAAAAAAAAAAAATGGGCAATGATCTGAATTGATATTGTAGGTCTCCACCTGCGGTTTTTCCACGTGCAGAAAAGAAAGTTGAGCGGATTTGTCTTCCTGAGGATGTTTATATCAATAAGTTTTATAAGAAGCATCCTGAATCATTGCATGAAGATCCTATTAAGTACTTTATTAGATTATATATGTTTTATTTTCTGCACTCTTATATTTAAGTTATTTTGTTTTATCTCTCATTTTCTTACTTTAGTCTGTTTTTCTAATTGACAAGAATTTGTGATTTTGAGCCAACCCCATCACGTATTTTTGGTTGCCGAGTGCTTGAGTTGAAGGAACTAGGTGTCAGTGAAGGGGACGCTATTGATGTGGCAGATGTAAGTATCTTGAAACCAGAATCTTCTCGGGTCAACTACTTCAAGTGAATATATTTTGACCTGTTATCCAATCCACTTGATCTGGCAATCTTGATCTGATCATTTTGACCCAAATCTATTTTGACCCGTTATCCTACCCACTTTATCTGACCATTTTGACCCGTTTTCCTATCCGCTTGATCTGACCATCTTGCTCTGACCATTTTGACCCAAATCTATTTTGACCCGTTATCCTATCTACTTTATCTGACAATCTTGATCTCTTACCATCTTGACCCGTTATCCTATCCATCTGATCCGACCATCTTACCGCTTCTTGAATATATCATTAACTTATAATAGGTTGTTCATTTATATCAACTATGCTTATCATTACAGACGGAGTATAAGCTACAGAAAAAAGCAAAAAAGAAGGCGTACAAACGATTGAAAGAAATTGCACGACTGAAAGGAACAAAGCCTCCTCCAAATCCATATCCTAGTGCTTTAAAGCAGATACAAGCTGAAGAGAAAAAATACGTTCATGATCGTTTCTTTAATCCCAGAATCCTAGAAATTGTTGATAAGCTTAAAGAGCAGCAGGCTGCTGAGCTGCAGGATAGAGGCAGAGCCGGTGGGATGTAACATCTATATCCTAGCGTTACGTTATAAATTCAGGGTTTAAAAATATTGACTTTGTTATTTTATGCATTATATTACAACATTAAGTTTTTTCTGTTGATTATTTGCTGTAATAAACACCAAGTTGATCATTATCGACTGAATGTGTTGTGCAGCATCCTTGCATGTTAAGCAGAATTAGTGATTTGTGACTGCAATCGACCAAGATATTTTCGCGTTGTTCATACTTTTGGTAAAGATTGTTCAAAGGGGTGGTAATCCCTTTTTTAAAGGTGATATTGCCCTATATTCAATAAGAAGGTGTTGATCTTGGCCAGTCAAAAGGGGTTTATGCCTTTCTTGAAGAGTAAGCAGAAACCCTCTCTTTTCCTTTTAACCCTTGCTTTGGTACCCCATAGGTCTTATTTTGTTAATCCCTTTTTTACTATATTTTTTTTTTTAATAAAAACACAAATTTAAATTAAGTTAAATTAAATTAAATTAAATTTTAAGAATTTGAAATGAATTCCAAGTGATACAGATTATAAAAATATATTTGATTAAATCCCAGGATCTACTTGAAACAATGTACTTGACTAACATCCGAACTACAACGTTGAAAAAAACACGTTGAATAAACATCAAATGATATCTGCTGTGACAACCAAACTCCTGCGTCTACGTACATCCTGACCCACGCCAGTCACTCGAAATTGAATGCCGAGACACTTGAAAGCAAGAAAACTGCTGCGTTCTGATGAATCCGGATTTGACCCGAAACAACAAGCCTCTATAAACACTTCAAGCATGAAAAGGACAAGACACTAGATTCGAAGATAATAAACCATCTTGCGTGCCAACGAAGCTAAACTCATGAAGTCAACACATTCCAACCAGGTGGTGTTTCAGAAAGATGTAAGACAGGCACCAGAGAATGGAAAACTTGAGTAAAGGGAGGACCACCAAGGCTAGGCACATTAAAAACCTTTTTGAGGCACTAAACCAAAATTTTCTTGAACGGCAGTATATGCAACATCCAGAGAGGACTTAGGACCCATTTGTTTAGAACTTAATCGGCTTAATTGAACTTAATGATATAAAATTGAATAAGTCGTATGGTGTTTGTTTTTAACTTAATGAAAATAGAATGTCTTAATATTTTAAGTCATGAAAATGTGAATTTTCATAATCGTCCCTACTATTTCAAAACTGCTAACATAACTGCCTATAACTGCCGTATGTAAAAGGTTAAATTTGTAATTTTATTTATTCGGTTAGTATTCAGCAGATAAAACAAACAATAGCTATTTATTTATCACTTATTCCTTACAGACATCATAAATTCATTCAGACATCAGGACTTAATAAAAATAAAAAACAAACGGGGCCTTAATCACATTCGTGATTATATGCCACCACCAGAGAAGGAAAACTTGAGTAAAGGGAGGACCACACACGCGTTAGAAGGAACCCAAATCGCAACAAATCTGAGAGAGAATTTAGATACTTATTCCAAAATTAAATATAGTAAATTTTTTATTTGTAACGAACAGAGTACTTATATTCGAACCGAGTGACTACAATACAACAGACAACAAACAAAAATATCAAAACCACATACGTGTCAAATTTGTTGGTACAGAGCTTGCCAACTCCTCTTACATCCGATCATCACATTTTTTTTTCCCTGTCAAACATTCATCTTCTCATGGAACTCACTGCCACAACAACCACCTTTTATCCCCTCCAATTCCCTATCACTCCAAGATCACCAAACCCACCTTCCAATTTCAAAAAATCATATCTTTTTCACTCATCTTCTCTCAATCCCCAATTTACACCATCCTCAAACCCTAGAAATCATCATAAAAATCCAATCTTTATAACTCATTGCTCTACAAAACCTTCAATTTCAGATGATAAAGATAATGTAATCAAACATCAAGATTCAACCTTTTTACCGGGTTCAAATATCAATATTCAAAACCCACAAACATCCAATTTAAATAAAGAAAAACCCGCTTTAAATTCAGTAGTTTCCAGAGGTTTGGTTCTTGAGTTGGGTTCAGAGGGTTCATGGGATTGTTTTGAAGTTGGTTCTCCGGTGGTGAAAAGATTCTTGAGTGATGAAGAAGAGAGGTGGTACATGTGGTATCATGGGCGATCCGGGTTGAATTCGGATCCGGGTTCAATCGGGTTGGCGGTTTCAAGTAATGGGATTCACTGGGAAAGAGGCAAAGGTGGAGTTCAATCAAATAGTGATGTGGGTTTAGTTTTGAAATCAAGTACTGATTGGTGGGCTTTTGATACTAATGGTGTTATGCCTGGTGAAGTTATGGTCATGTCTAGTTCCAAGATTAGAGCAAGCAATGCTGTTTATTGGATGTATTATACTGGTTTTAGTAACGAAAAGATTGAATCTTTAGACAATTCGCTTGAATTTAGCTTACAAAATCCAGAAATCGAAGGTAAAAATGGCGAATTTGGGAAGATTTGCAGGTCATTACCTGGTTTAGCAATGAGTCAAGATGGTAGGCATTGGGCAAGGATAGAAGGAGAACACCATAGTGGATCTTTATTCGATTTAGGAACCGAAGATGAATGGGATTCAATGTTTATTTCATCCCCACAAGTTGTTTTTCATACTAGTGGTGATCTTAGGATGTATTACCACTCTTTTGATAACGAAAAAGGGCATTTTGCGATTGGGATGGCACGATCACGCGATGGTATGCGGTGGTTGAAGCTTGGGAAGATCATGGGTGGTGGTGTAGTTGGTAATTTTGATGAGTATGGGGTGATGAATCCTTGTGTTGTAAGGAATAAAAAAGATGGTGGTTATTTGATGGTTTATGAAGGGGTGAATGTTGATGGGAAGAGGTCAATTGGGCTGGCTCGATCTTCGGATGGGCTAAAAGAGTGGCATAGGGTCGAGAGTGGGCCCATTTTGGAGTGTGCTGAAGAAAGTGGATGTTGGGACGATGAACGGGTCGGTTCACCTTATCTTGTTCATATGGAAGGCGAAAAAGATGAATGGAGATTGTATTATAAAGGGGTAGGTCGAAACGGGCGCTCAGGAATTGGAATGGCAGTTTCCGAAGGAAATGATGTTAAGAATTTTCGTAGGCAGACTGGATTTCATTTGTAATTATTATACTTATTTTGCTTGATTCTTCTCGGTTTGTAAATCTTAGAAACATATGGGTTATATACAGCTTTATATCCTCATGTGTGGGTTTGTGTGTGATCTGTATGACCTGGTTTTGAAGAACTTGTTAAACTTGATGTGTATGTAACAAATGCGTTTCATTGTTAAACATATTAAACATAGAGTAACCATTTAGGCATTTCCTGAATGGTATACAAGGAGACGTGTTGAGTAGGACCATCTTCGATTCCAAGGGTCAAGATTTAATTGGTACTGTCAGCAATTAACTTTACAAAAGGGTTTTCTTAACGTTCAACCGTACTGTCAGATTTGTTGCGATTTGAGTTTTTTCTTAACACGTGTATGAGTGGCATATGATCGCGAATGTGTATGTAAGGTGATGCCGATACTCTCTTTTAAAAAACACATTGTACATAGAGTAATGCTAATTTTACATAAGAAGCTATACATAATGCATTTGACCAATTATTTTAAGAGAGAATTAAAAATGAAAATAAAACATAATTTGTAATTGGTGAAAGTTTCATGTCATTATGTAAACGTGTTTTTTGTAAAGTTAATGTAAGTTTAGCATTTCTGCTAATAAAAGGCAAATGAATAATACGGAGTATATGTCTATATATATATATATATATATATATATATATATATATATATATATATATATATATATATATATATATATATGTCTAGAAATCTTCATAAATAAAATTAAAATGTGTGTTATAATTCAGTAGGCTTATAACTACCTTTATTGTTTTGATTCTTGATGTTATAATTCAGTAGGCTTATAACTACCTTTAGTGATTTGATTCTTGATTAAGAATACTAATAATGAAGTGTAAGAACAAAGATGATAATGGAGAGAAAGAAAGAAACACTTTGTAAGTGTGAGAAATGGTGCAAGTTTAATGCTTGCATTCATGGCTATTTATAGCAAAAATATCACAAGTTTAGGTAATACAATAATATTACTTTTGTGTATCAATAATTGACTATCCATTTATATATATATATATATTTATATATTATAACACTCCCCCTTGGATAACAATTTTGTTTGTTGAAGATCAACTGTAAGTTACTGCCTCGTTAAAAACCTTGCTAAAGAAAACCCAGTGGGAAAAACTTTAGCTAAGGGAAAAAGAGTGCAGCATGGAGTTGACTCCCCCTCAAGTAGACATCGCTTCGGTTGTTACATCTTTTGAACATGTCTCATGCCAATGTTATGAACGTGTGTTCTGAAAATAGCAGTTGGAAGTGCTTTCGTGAAAAGATCAGCAGAGTTTTTGCTGGATTGAAAATACCTAGAAGGTATGTGTTTTGTTCGGTCACTTTTGATATACCCTTCTTTCATCTGTGCTATGCAAGCTGCAATATCTTCATAGATAATTGTTGGACTTTTATCGCGTTCTAGTCCACAAGAATCAGTAATGATTTGTGTCATTGATCTCAACCAAAAACATTCCCGAGTTGCTTCATGTAATGCAATCACTTCGGCATGATTTGATGATGTAGCAACAAGTGTTTGTTTTTGAGAACGCCATGATATTGCAGTACCTCCATTTAGGAATACATATCCAGTTTGAGATTTAGCTTTATGTGGATCAGATAAATAACCTGCATCAGCATAACCAACCAAATCTTGTTTTGATTCGTTAGAATAAAATAATCCTAAATCAGTAGTTCCTCGAAGGTATCGAAATATGTGTTTGATCCCATTCCAGTGTCTTTTGGTAGGAGCAGAGCTAAACCTTGCCAACAAATTAACTGCAAAAGAAATGTCAGGTCTTGTACAATTTGTAAGACACATAAGAGCTCCAATTGCACTAAGATATGGTACTTCTGGTCCAAGAATATCTTCATGATCTTCACATGGACGAAATGGATCAGTTTCAACATTGAGTGATCTAACAACCATATGAGTACTTAATGGTTTTGCCTTGTCCATATTGAAACGTTTCAAAATCTTTTCAGTATATGTTGTTTGATGTACAAGTAAACCATTAGGCATATGCTCAATTTGTAAACCAAGGCAATACTTGATTTTTCCGAGATCTTTCATTTCAAATTCTTTCTTTAGAAGTTGAATGGCTTCATAGATCTCTTTATTTGTACCTATGAAGTTAAGATCATCAACATAAACAGCTATGATCACATATCCGGATGTTGTTTTCTTAATGAAAACACAAGGGCAAGTAAGGTTATTTGTATACCCTTTGCTTATCAAGTAATCACTTAATCGGTTATACCACATACATCCCGATTGTTTTAACCCATATAAAGATCTTTGTAATTTAATCGAATACATTTCTTTGGGTTTTGCATTTGATGCTTCTGGTACCTTAAATCCTTCAGGTATCTTCATATATATATATATCACTATTGTAACATTCCGCCTTTTTCCGTTAAATTTATTTTTAACACCGTCTTTTTTTAAAAAAATAATACCTTTCGTTATTTAAATTCGTAGTTTCCATTGACTAACGTTCATAATAATTCCATCATTTAATTACAACATCTCTCGTTAACTTGCGTTTTAAAAATATTCGATCGGTTAAATCCCGCACCCGCTTTGAAACTCGAGGGACCGGAGTTGCCAAATGGGCAAACTAGTTGACTAGGTCAACTAGTCAACCCATTTTTCCACCATTCATTCATTCCATCATCTCCCTCATCTCTTTTCTCTCCATCTCAAGAACACACACACAAACCCATTCAATCATTCATCATCTAAATTCAATCTAGGAGGCCAACATCAAAACAAATTACGTATTTGGAATCCTCTCTTCATCCTCTACAATTTGATACCAACTTCATCTCGTTTGGGTAACATTTCTAAAACTCTAGATTTCTCAAATTCGTGTTTTTGACTTGATATGTTGTTAGTTAGTGTCTATGGCTCGTGTATAACATGAATATATGATTTGTATGCTCGATTCGTTGTTTTGAGTAACTAGTTTGAACATTTGAAATGGGTGTGCTAAATCTTTGATTTTGGATGAGTTAATGTTGTTAAATTGTTAAAGTTCATGTTTTAATTGTGTTACTAGTATCACTAGCTTCGTTTTGATGCGTAGGTTGATTAAGAAAACTTCAAAAACATGAATATTGATTTTTGTGAATTTTGGTTAGGGTTTGATAGACTTTGAAATGAACTTTTTATGCGTTGAATGCTTGTTAATGTTGTTAGTGAGTGTTTAGATGCAATGTATGCTTAATTACCTTCGAAACGGCATATCGTATGTGTAAATTGGATTCCCGAATCATAAAATACGTTTTACGAACTTGAAACTTTGAAAATAAACCTTTCTTGATCAATTGACGAGTTTTCGGTTATTGTAATTGATGTCTTTGCTTGGTGAAAAGTAGTTAGTTGTATTCCTTGTCAAAATACCTTTCCAACGATATAAGATACTTATTTTGGATGTTTACGGTTTAGGATTTATGGGTATTTGAAGTTGGATTCGTGCTTGAGTGTGAAAACTGCCAGAATTCTCTGCACAGGTAATGGCGCGGCGCCATATACCCGCGCGGCGCGCCAAAGTGGCCTGTCCAATTTTGTCGATTTTTGAATAATGTTTGCTATGCTACACACCCCCGATCAACATGAAACTTGGACAACATGCTCATATATGATTTCTAAGCTCATGAAAATAGTTCGGGACCCGACCCGACCCCATTGACTTTTTCGTTGACTTTGACCAAGTTTGACTTTTAGTCAAACTTAACAAAACACTTATGCAATCGTTCTAATCTTATTTTATACTTGATTCTTGCATGAAACTTGACAACGTGATTCACATACTACATAATCGAGTCGTAACGAGCCATAGGACTAATTGAACACATTTCACCCGACCTTGTGTCGTAACCGATTAATTGATACAACTTATTTGTTTAGGTCAAGGCTAAGCAACTATCATGCACACATTTACTTCGTGAAGTACTTTTATACTCGTGCACTCGAGGTGAGATCATAGTCCCACCTTTTCAACAACTTTTTATACTTTTAAATTGTGGGCTGAGAAACATATACTTTGTTACATTTTGTACTACTTACTTTTATACTTTGAACACAAGTACAAGGAAAACAAACATTCCACAGCGAGTTAGAACAAAAATCCTCAATTCGATTATCATTAGTTACACTTGCAGGGTGTAAGCGAGAACTTATATTGTGTGGCCATACGGGTTTGACAAACCCTCATTACGGACAGTTCGCTACCGTCTACGGATGAAATATATTTTCGAGAAACAGTGTATGTTCTAACACTATTGTGATGGGGTTCTATGGAAGGAAACGTTAAGTCTTGATAATTGGGTGCTCGCAAACAATACTTTTGGAATGCAAACGATTTTGATAATCAACTATGGGAATACTAAATCTTGTGGTTCAAAAACAACGTTTACAAACACCTATGATTTCACCAACGTTTTTCGTTGACAGTTTTCTATATGTTTCTCAGGTTCATACTTGGCTATTTGATATATGCTTCCGCGTTCACTCATACTTGCTTGAGGTCAAGCATACATGCATACACTCTGATTATTTGCTTGGAGTCAAGATACATACATACATACGCTAGTGATAGCACCTTTGGATTCAAACATATTGTTTACATACTTACGCTATTTATAGCAACTGTGTTTTTAAACTAATTATGTCGCAAGTTATCTCATTTATACTTTATGACTTTTGTAAACTTAAACTTGTTGTCGATCCTTTTGGTAAACTGAACTTTGCAAGTCTTGTACCTTTCAAATGAATGCGACATAATTTTGGTCAAATGAGTCTCATATAGGGACTACGACCACGCAACGGGACCTAAGTTAACGGCGCCGTCAATAACGGTTTTGGTCGGGTCGTTACAACTATCAAATGATCCATATAGGTAAGCAGTCACAACATCCATGAGATGCATTTCTAAATTTTTAGAAACTGCCAGGCTGATTAAGTACCTAAAAGTAATTGCATCCATAACAGGGGAATAAGTTTCTTCATAATCAATTCCCGGTCTTTGAGAAAAACCTTGAGCTACAAGTCTAGCTTTATACCTTGTAACTTCATTTTTCTCATTTCTTTTTCGGACAAAAATCCATCTGTATCCTACAGGTTTCACATCTTTAGGAGTGAGAATGATGGATCCGAAAACTTTTCTTTTATTGAGTGATTCTAATTCAGCTCGTATTTCTTCTTTCCATTGAGCCCAATCATGTCTATTTTGACATTCAACCATAGATGTTGGTTCTGGATCATCATCATTATTCATGATGTCATATGCAACATTAAATGAAAATTTCTCATCAAGATTTTTCATTTCATTTCGGTTCCATAATATTTTTTGAATATGCATAATTGATTGCAATTTCTGTATTGACATCATCAATCTCCTCTACAGTAGGAGTACTGATTTGTGGTTCTTCTTGAACACTTTCTTTTACTTCATTATCAGCGGATTTTCTTTTTCGAGGATTTTTATCCTTTGAACCAATTGGTCTTCCACGTTTCTGACGTGGCAAAGATTCATGAGTGACGTTATTACCAGCTTTTGGAATTTCAATTCGAGCTGGAGTATTTACTGCTGGTATATATGATTTTGTCACCGTTTTTGTATCTGTAAATGCATCAGGCAATTGATTTGCAAGTTCTTGTATATGCATTATCTTTTGAACTTCTGTCTCGCATTCTTTTGTGCGAGGATCAAGATACTTTAATTGAGGTTCACACCATGAAACATCATTTTCTTTATTTTTCATTTCTCCCCCTAATCTAGGGAACAATGTTTCATTAAAATGACACTCAGCAAAACGTGCTGTAAAAACGTCACATGTCATAGGTTCAATATACCTTAATATTGAAGGTGTTTCATATCCAACATATATTCCCAACCTCCTTTGAGGACCCACTTTTGTACGTTGTGGTGTCGCAATTGGAACATACACTGCACAACCAAATGTTCTAAGATGGAAAATATTTGGCTCTTGACCAAAAGCAAGTTGTAGGGGGGAATATTTATGACTTGCACTTGGTCTGATGCTAATCGATACAGCAGCATGTAAAATTGCATGACCCCATATAGATACAGGGAGTTTTGTTCTCATTATCAATGGTCCAGCGATTAACTGTAAACGTTTAATCAATGACTCGGCTAAACCATTTTGTGTATGCACATGAGCAACAGAATGTTCAACAACAATTCCTATAGACATGCAATAGTCATTAAATGCTTGAGATGTAAATTCACCAGCATTATCAAGTCTCACCCTTTTAATGGTGTAATCAGGAAAATGAGCTCTCAATTTAATAATTTGGGCAAGAAATTTTGCAAATGCCACATTACGGCTTGATAACAGACAAACATGAGACCATCTGCTAGATGCGTCTATTAGAACCATGAAATATTTAAATGGTCCACATGGTGGATGAATTGGTCCACATATATCACCTTGAATTCTTTCAAGAAACATTGGTGATTCTTTCTCAACCTTAAGTGGTGAGGGTCTAGTTATCAATTTTCCAAGAGAGCAAGATGTACATGGAACCATTGTATCATGATGGATTTTTCTATCCTTTAGTGGATGTCAATGAGTACATTCAATAATCCTTTTCATCATTGTTGATCCTGGATGGCCTAATCTATTATGCCATAAACTGAATACACCAGGATCAATATATTTTTCGTTAACTATCATATGTATTTCTGGTACATTTATATGTGTATAATGTAATCCAGAACTAAGTCTTGGCAGTTTTTCAACCACATGACTCTTGTCAGTGATACTTAAATATTTCTCATTTTCTGTTGTCACTGACTGATAATCATACCCGTTAAGGTATATGTCGGAGAAACTCAATAAATTTCTGCTTGACTTGGGAGAAAATAAGGCATCATTTATTAAAAATTTTGTACCATTTGGTAGTATGAAATTTGCCTTTCCTATCCCTTTTATCAAGTTAGCAGGTCCTGATATTGTATGTATAGTTCCTTCCGTTGGTTTTAGATCAATAAAATATTTCTCGGATTTAAGTATAGTGTGTGTAGTTCCACTGTCTGCTATACAGAGATCTCCACCACTTGATTGATGTTTTATTCCAGCAAAATTCATATTGAACTTCATATATAAGAAATAAATAGTGAGTACATTAATATTACATAATATTTTAAACGCAAATAGATAGTACTGAAACATTTAGCAAACATAATGACAAAGACAGACGATATTAAATCGTTTATTTTTCGAAAGACACACAACTTAAACATTCAAGAAATCTTCATATAAATCAGATGGTTTCTCAGTGACTGTTGGATCGACGTTATCCACAAAGTTTACTTCCTTTTCTTTATCTTTCAGCGAATCCTGATACATCTTAACAAGATGTTTAGATGTTCGGCAAGTATTAGCCCAGTGGCCCATTCTACCACATCTGTAGCAAGATTCTTCAGAATTTTTAGAAGAATTTTCTTCAACATCTTGTTTAGTGGGCTTGTTTTGTGGTTGATATTTATATTTTCGTGGATTATTATTTCTTTGACCACCACGGCCACGACCACGACCACGTCCTCGCCCATTACCATTACCATAAGGATGATTTCTACCATAGTTATGGCTTTTGGCATGATGATGGTGATGGTTATTATAACCACGACCTTGCCCGCGTCCTTGTCCCTGTTTATAATTATTTGCAGTATTTGCTTCAGGGATTGCAAGTGTACCAGTAGGACGGGATTGCTGATTTTTCATTAATAGCTCATCATTTTGCTCTGCAACTAAGAGATATGAATTAAGTTCAGGATATGTTTTGAACTTTAGCATTCTCAAATTTCTTTGCACTGTGATGTTTGCAGCATTCATTGTGGAGAAAGTTTTCTCCATCATGTCTGCATCACTTATTTCATGTCCACAGAATTTAAGTTGTGAACATGTATTATACCGAACTGAGCTATATTCATTTACTTTCTTAAAGTCTTGGAACCTTAATGTTCTCCATTGTTCCATAGCAGCTGGAAGTAAAATTTCTCTTTGATTATTGAATCTGCTTTTGAGACCTTCCCATAAAACATGGGGATCTTCTACAGTCACATAATTATTTTGTAAGCATTCATCAATATGTTGATGAATAAAGCAACATGCCGTTGCTTGTTCTTTTTCAGAACAAGTGTTGTTTTCATTTATGGCTTCAAGAATGCCCATTGATTTAAGATGCATTTTTACTTTTATAACCCATGGCATGTAGTTGTTTCCAGTTGATTCTAAAGGAGTAAATTTAAGCTTTTCCAGATTCGACATTTTCTATTAAAATAAACAACATGATAAATTATAGTCACTTTATATTCATAAGTATATAAACATTAAACATAAATTTAATATAACATAAATGATAAGTAGGTGACAGTGTCGACCATATGTAAGCAATCATTAATAAATGTTATATAACATAAATATAAATATTAGTAAACATAAATGATAATTAGGCGACAGTGTCGGCCATATAAATGTTAGATAATAGAAATATAAATGTTAGTAACATAAATGATAATTAGGCAACAGTGTCGGCCATATAAATGTTAGATAATTGAAATATAAATGTTAGTAACATAAATGATAATTAGACGACAGTGTCGACCATATATTATTCAGGTGGTATAACCGACCATATATCATTTAGGTGGCAGAGCCAACCATAATTAGTATTAAGATTATCGTGCTGATAACGTGTTATAATTCAGTAGGCTTATAACTACCTTTAGTGGTTTGATTCTTGATGTTATAATTCAGTAGGCTTATAACTACCTTTAGTGATTTGATTCTTGATTAAGAATACTAATAATGAAGTGTAAGAACAAAGATGATAATGGAGAGAAAGAAAGAAACACTTTGTAAGTGTGAGAAATGGTGCAAGTTTAATGCTTGCATTCATGGCTATTTATAGCAAAAATATTACAAGTTTAGGTAATACAATAATATTACTTTTGTGTATCAATAATTGACTATCCATTTATATATATATATATATATATATATATATATATATATATATATATATATATTTATATATTATAACAATGTGTTTATTAATACCGAGTAGTAAATGAAATAAATGAAGCCTTTGATAAGTTTTAACTGAAAAAACAAAGTATAGGGACAAAGAGTGTAAATATGTATAAATCAGTGGACTATAAATAAAGGTTTAAAAAAAAATTTAGTCATTGAAATTGGAAGACAACAGCCTCTGAATTACGCAGTATACACACCCAGCCGAGATTCTCTCCATCCTCTGCTCCCACATTATTATCGCCTCATTCTTCACTCCGGTAATTATTTTATGTTCATTAATCAAAGTTTATATATAAGTTTTCGCGATTATTATACGCTTTTTATCATCGTTCGTGTTTAATTGATTATACAAACATATGCTATTTGAATTGGATATGATTTAAAATTTGAACTCAATGTAATTGATTGAGCTTTATAGTTAATTATGATTTATGAAGTATGAAGTTCAGGTAATATATATGATCGAAAGTGTGTGGCAGTTTAATCTGGTATTTTTATCTATCTATTACCATGTTTATTTGATGTAATCCTGATTCCAGTTGGCTAAATTATGTGATACATGTTGTATTTTTATGACTGGAATCTAATTTTTTGGATTACGTAATCACCTTTTTTGCAAATAATTACATATGTTAGAATTCGAATTCGCGAACCCTGCAATAATCGCCTTGAAGAATTGCATATTTAAACACTGCATAGCCCTAGCTTAAAAGCACGAAAGTTATAAAATTAAATCCCTCAAAAGCTAGTTTCATCACAAAAATGATTAACTTGGACATTGTATTGTTCTTATTATTATATTTTAACTTAATTAATAAAGTAGGGGATATTAAACTCTTGTGTTTCCACTAGGTCTTGGGTGCACACAAAATGTCTGAGACAAATAACGATTCCGGCGAACATAATCTTGTGGATAACGATCCAAAAGTTGAAGCTATTAATGATCAGCCTGCTTCTGAAAAAGTCCCGGATCATATCGAAAAACCTGAGGACAATCCCATGCCCTCACCGGCCCAGGAGGTTCATCGTTATTAATTTTGTTTCGTTGTTAAAATTGTTATGTGGATACAATTATTTGCGCATTTTCAATAATTGAATGGTTCTGGACAAAATTTTGAAAGGTAAATTTTAAAATCTAAATGAGAATAATTACTGTTCTTACAGTTTTTTTTTTTTTTTTTCTTATATCACTGCAGGAAGCAGTAATCAAGAAAAAGTATGGAGGATTATTACCTAGGAAAACCCCTTTAATCTCAAAGGTAACTTAACTAATATCCATTCATTTTTCTCTATTTTAATAACTAATTACAAAGATTGTACTTAAAAGCTTTCTCCTAATAATATACAGGACCATGATCGTGCCTTCTTTGATTCTGCAGATTGGGCACTTGGAAAGGTATGTAATACAAATTTGTTGAATCCTGTTCGATTTTTGATGTTTTAATGTTTTGTATTATCTTTTGATGTTTTAATGTTTCATATTTTGTTGAAAACACTTGTACCAGGGATTACAAAAGAGTAAAGGGCCTTTAGAGGCACTACGCCCAAAATTGCAGGTATCTTTATATATTTTACCGTATATAATGTGAAATCACACTCTTTTTAGTTATTTAGGCTTTTGTATAGGGTGGCAGTTATGACTCATCTACTTTCGCTTTGGATCTAAAGTTGCTCAATGTATTTTAAAGCATAAAAAAGCATAAATCACTTGATTGAAAATATAGATTATGAAGCTAAAATATATCGTTATAATCACATTTAAAGTATTACAGTAATTGTTTATAATTTAGTGAAAGGATGAAAGGAAGTGTTAATGGGTCAAACCTGAACCACCCATTTTGCCACCTCTAATTGTTAACGGTAAAATCTTAAACATGGATCCATAAATTTGGTGTATTGTCGCGTTTTTTGTAGCGTTTGTTGCATTTTTTTGTCTATGTTTGTTGGTGTTGTAGTTTAGGTTGCGCCATTTTGTTTGGTTTTGGTATGGTTTAGGGTAGATGAAGTTCGGTTATAGAAGATTGTATGTTCGCTGCTTTCTAGGTATGAGCCTGATCGGGTTCTTTCTTGTATCTTTTGCTGAAGATGTTTTCTTTTTGAAAACGTGTTAGTATTTATCTAAGGTTACGTTATTTTTGCCCAAATTTTTTTATTTTACTTTCTAACTTTTGTTTCATTCAAAACCTTCCATCAGCCAACACCACACCAGCAAGCTCGTTCAAGACGATCAGCTTACGCTCCTGCAGATGAAGGAGAAGGTACTTTTTAGTTTCAATGAGATTTATTCATTAAATCTTTTTTTTTTTAATGTTAGGAAGATAGTTGAAATCCTATCCTGTCTGTAATATTTGTTGATTGTTTTTGTAACGAACTTTCTTGTTGCACTGTAGATGGAGGTAGTCCAAATCTAACTGCTTCAGAGGATCAAGAGTCTGAAAACAAGACCCACGATGAAAAATCTAATTCTGAAGATCAGATCCAACTGAACTGAGACACCAAACAGTTGCTTAGACTGTTCTCAATCACATTTGCTTGAGTTTGCACTTATTGTTTCAGAATCAAGGAACACAAACATGTCTGATGATACTTATTTTGAGAATTTACCATTTTCAGTATTAGTGGCTCATGATATTTACGTGAGCCACTAATATTCAGTATGTTGTGTGTGGCCTGTTTCATATGATGGGCAAAATAAACTTATTATGTGCATGTGGGTGATGGGCTGGGGCAAGTAGTGAATGCAACAGTCGTACCATGTTTATCCCTTTGATGCTATATATACAACATAATGGATCAGTTTTGGTTGAGATCACCGTCTTTGTATTGATTGTCGCCATGATGACTCGCTCTCACTGATATCTTTTCGTTGCCCCCCTTCACAATGGGGGTGGGGGTGGGGGTGGGGGTGGGGGTGGGGTTGAGAAAATGGGTATGCATGATACCCTCTTAACTTGTTCTAGTGCCTGGGTATGGATGACGACTGGTTTATGATGAAATGTCCCGTTCATATTTTGATTATAAACGTTCCATATTAATTGATTTCGTTGCGAGGTTTTGACCTCTATATGAGACGTTTTTAAAAGACTGCATTCGTTTTTAAAACAAATCATAACCTTTATTTTATCGACAAGGTTAAAAGGACACCACCTAGATTATCAGAAATGATAATCTAAAAATATCACACTTACATACTACCAATACATATTGTATTGGTTTACAATATTAATATGTTACAACAAAGTAAATATCGAATGCAGTTTTAAACAATATTATTCAAGCATGCTGACACCAAGTCTTGTCCATATATTAGCATGCAACAGCGGAAGCTCTTAATAATCACCTGAGAATAAATATGCTTTAAACGTCAACAAAAATGTTGGTGAGTTATAGGTTTAACCTATATATTATCAAATTAATATAATAGACCACAAGATTTCATTTATTCAATAATCCTACACTCGCAAGTGTATAAAAATCATTCTATGATGAACACCTGGTAACCGACATTAACATAATGCATATAGAATATTCCCCGCATACTCGCAAGTATGTCATAAATTGGCAATCGCAATCACCATATAAATCGAAGTATTAAAGCATTCCAAATTCCAGAATGGGGTTTGTTAGGCCCATAGATCTATCTTTAGGATTCGCGTCAATTAGGGGTTATTTCCCTAATTCTTAGGCTACCAGACTTGAAGGGACAATATTCGGTTTAATAATCCAACTATAGAATGTAGTTTCGCGTACTTGTGTCTATTTTGTAAAGCATTTAGAAAGCTGCATGTATTCTCATCCCAAAAATATTAGATTTTAAAAGTGGGACTATAACTCACTTTCACATATTTTTACTTCGTCGAGAAGTAAGACTTGGCCACTGGTCGATTCACGAACCTATAACAAATATGTACATATATATCAAAGTATGTTCAAAATATATTTACAACATTTTTAATACGTTTTACTGTTTTAAGTTTATTAAGTCAGCTGTCCTCGTTAGTAACCTACAACTAGTTGTCCACAGTTAGATGTACAGAAATAAATCGATATATATTATCTTGAATCAATCCACGACTCAGTGTATACACGTCTCAGGCTAGATCACAACTCAAAGTATATATATTTTTGGAATCAACCTCAACCCTGTATAGCTAACTCCAACATTACTGCATATAGAGTGTCTATTGTTGTTCCAAATAATATATATACATAGGTCGATATGATATGTCAAAACATTTGCATACATGTCTATGGTATCCCAAGATTACATAATATATTAGAATACATGTATAATACAATATGAGTTAGCTAGGATATGATTAATATAGATTTGTTACCAATTTTCACGTAGTTACAACAAGCAAAAATATTCAATCTTGTTTTACCCATAACTTCTTCGTTTTAAATCCGTTTTGAGTGATTCAAGTTGCTATGGTTTCATATTGAACTTAAGTTTATGAATCCAAACAGAAAAAGTATAAGTTTATAGTCGGAAATACAGGTTACAAGTCGTTTTTGTAAAGGTAGGCATTTCAGTCGAAAGAACGACGTCTAGATGACCATTTTGGAAAACATACTTCCACTTTGAGTTTAACCATGATTTTTGGATATAGTTTTATGTTCATAAGAAAAATCATTTTCCCAGAAGAACAACTTTTAAATCAAAGTTTATCATAGTTTTTAATTAACTAACCCAAAACAGCCTACGGTGTTACTACGACGGCGTATATCCAGTTTTACGGTGTTTTTCGTGTTTTCAGGTTTTAAATCATTAAGTTAGCATATCATATAGATATAGAACATGTGTTTAGTTTATTTTAAAAGTCAAGTTAGAAGGATTAACTTTTGTTTGCGAATAAGTTTAGAATTAACTAAACTATGTTCTAGTGATTACATGTTCAAATCTTCAAATAAGATAGTTATACATATATGAATCGAATGATGTTATGAACATCATTACTACCTCAAGTTTAGTAGGTAAACCTACTGGAAATGATGAAAAAATAACTTGAGCTTCAAAGGATCTTTGATGGCTTGGAAGTTCTTGAAATAGAATCATGACACAAAAACAAGTTCAAGTAAGATTATTACTCGAATTAAGATAGTTATAGTTATAGAAATTTAATCAAAGCTTGAATATGAATATTACCTTGATTTAGAAAGATAACCTACTATAAATAACAAAGGTTTCTTGATCTTAGATGATTGCTTGGAATGGATTAGGAAACTTGAAAGTAAACTTGTAAACTTAGAAGTGTTCTTGATGTGTTCTTGAGTAATTGTTTTTATGATGATTATAGGTAATAACCAAAGCTTGTATTTGATGATTTTTGCTGGAAAAATAGTAACTTAGACGTTCATGGAAGAGTGTGTGTCTTTTGAGAGAGAATTGGGAAGAAAATTGGAAGTGAAATGGAGTAGGTGGTGAGTGGTGAAGGTGAGTGGGATTAAAAGGAGTTCTTGTTTTTGTTTCCTTGCTCATAAGTCATGCTAGATGTTAAATGATAGTTCCCACATGGTTAGGTGACTCACATGGGCTGCTAAGAGCTGATCATTGAAGTGTATATACTAATAGTAAATACATTTAGAAGCTGTGTATTGTACAAGTACAAATACGAGTGCATACAAGTAGAATTGTTGATGAAAATGAATGAGGATGTAATCGTAAGCATTTTTGTTAAGTAGAAGTACTTGGATAATTGTCTTGAAGTCTTTCAAAAGTGTATGAATACATATTAAAGCACTACATGTATATACATTTTAACTGAGTCGTTAAGTCATCGTTAGTCGTTACATGTAAATGTTGTTTTGAAACCTTTAAGTTAACGATCTTGTTAAATGTTGTTAACACATTGTTTATTATATATAATGAGATGTTAAATTATTACATTATCATGATATAATTATTTATTAATATATCTTAATATGATATATATACAGTTAAATGTCATTACAACGATAATCGTTACATATATGTCTCGTTTCGAAATCCTTAAGTAAGTAGTCTTGTTTTTACATATGTAGTTCATTGTTATTATACTTAATGATATGTTTAATTATCATTTAACATGTTTATATATAGTGTATCAATATCTTAAAATGATTCATATGTAATTAGTGAGACGTTGTTATAACGATAATCGTTATATATACCGTTTTCAAGTTTCTTAATTCAATAGTCTCATTTTTATGTATATAACTCATTGTTAAAATACTTAATGAGGTACATACTTATCATAATATCATGATAACTATATATACATATATCCATATGTATGTCATCATATAGTTTTTACAAGTTTTAACCTTCGTGAATCGCAGGTCAACTTGGGTGGTCAATTGTCTATATAAAACCTATTTCAATTAATCAAGTCTTAACAAGTTTGATTGTTTAACGTGTTGGAAACACTTAATCATGTAAATATCAATTTCATTTAATATATATAAACATGAAAAAGTTCGGGTCACTACAGTACCTACCCGTTAAATAAATTTCGTCCCGAAATTTTAAGCAGTTGGAGGTGTTGACGTAACTTTCGGAAATAGGTGCGGGTATTTCTTCTTCATCTGATCTTCTCATTCCCAGGTGAACTCGGGTCCTCTACGAGCATTCCATCGAACCTTAACAATTGGTATCTTATTTTGCTTAAGTCTTTTAACCACACGATCCATTATTTCGACGGGTTCTTCGATGAATTGAAGTTTTTCGTTGATTTGGATTTCGTCTAACGGAATAGTGAGATCTTCTTTAGCAAAACATTTCTTCAAATTCGTGACATGAAAAGTGTTATGTACAGCCGCGAGTTGTTGAGGTAAGTCAAGTCGGTAAGCTACTGGTCCGACACGATCAATAATCTTGAATGGTCCAATATACCTTGGATTTAATTTTCCTCATTTACCAAATCGAACAACGTCTTTCCAAGGTGCAACTTTAAGCATGACCATCTCTCCAATTTCAAATTCTATATCTTTTCTTTTAATATCAGCGTAGCTCTTTTGTCGACTTTGAGCGGTTTTCAACCGTTGTTGAATTTGGATGATCTTCTCGGTAGTTTCTTGTATTATCTCTGGACCCGTAATCTGTCTATCCCTCACTTCACTCCAACAAATCGGAGATCTGCACTTTCTACCATAAAGTGCTTCAAACGGCGCCATCTCAATGCTTGAATGGTAGCTGTTGTTGTAGGAAAATTCTGCTAACGGTATATGTCGATCCCAACTGTTTCCGAAATCAATAACACATGCTCGTAGCATGTCTTCAAGCGTTTGTATCATCCTTTCGCTCTGCCCATCAGTTTGTGGATGATAGGCAGTACTCATGTCTAGACGAGTTCCTAATGCTTGCTGTAATGTCTGTCAGAATCTTGAAATAAATCTGTCATCCCTATCAGAGATAATAGAGATTAGTATTCCATGTCTGGAGACGACTTCCTTCAAATACAGTCGTGCTAACTTCTCCATCTTGTCATCTTCTCTTATTGGCAGGAAGTGTGCTGATTTGGTGAGACGATCAACTATTACCCAAATAGTATCAAAACCACTTGCAGTCCTTGGCAATTTAGTGATGAAATCTATGGTAATGTTTTCCCATTTCCATTCCGGGATTTCGGGTTGTTGAAGTAGACCTGATGGTTTCTGATGCTCAGCTTTGACCTTAGAACACGTCAAACATTCTCCTACGTATTTAGCAACATCGGCTTTCATACCCAACCACCAAAAATGTTTCTTGAGATCCTTGTACATCTTCCCCGTTCCAGGATGTATTGAGTATCTGGTTTTATGAGCTTCTCTAAGTACCATTTCTCTCATATCTCCAAATTTTGGTTCCCAAATCCTTTCAGCCCTATACCGGGTTCCGTCTTCCTGTATATTAAGATGCTTCTCTGATCCTTTGGGTATTTCATCCTTTAAATTTCCTTCTTTTAAAACTCCTTATTGCGCCTCCTTTATTTGAGTAGTAAGGTTATTGTGAATCATTATATTCATAGCTTTTACTCGAATGGGTTCTCTGTCCTTTCTACTCAAGGCGTCGGCTACCACATTTGCCTTCCCCGGGTGGTAACGAATCTCGAAATCGTAATCATTTAATAACTCAATCCACGTACGCTGTCTCATGTTTAGTTATTTTTGATTAAATATGTGTTGGAGACTTTTGTGATCGGTATATATAATACTTTTGACACCATATAAGTAGTGCCTCCAAGTCTTTAATGCAAAAACAACCGCGCCTAATTCCAAATCATGCGTCGTATAATTCTGCTCGTGAATCTTCAATTGTCTAGACGCATAAGCAATTACCTTCGTTCGTTGCATTAATACACAACCGAGACCTTGCTTTGAGGCGTCACAATATATCACAAAATCATCATTCCCTTCAGGTAATGACAATATAGGTGCCGTAGTTAACTTTTTCTTCAATAATTGAAACGCTTTCTCCTGCTCATCCTTCCATTCAAATTTCTTCCCTTTATGTGTTAATGCAGTCAAGGGTTTTGCTATTTTGGAAAAATCTTGGATGAATCTTCTGTAGTAACCAGCCAATCCTAAAAATTGACGTATATGCTTCGGAGTTTTCGGGATTTCCCACTTTTCAACGGTTTCAATCTTTGCCGGATCCACCTGAATACCTTTTTTGTTTACTATGTGACCGAGGAATTGAACTTCTTCCAACCAAAATGCACACTTTAAAAATTTAGCGTACAGTTTTTCTTTCCTCAACAACTCTAGCACTTTTCTCAAATGTTCTTCGTACTCTTGATCATTCTTTGAGTAAATAAGTATGTCATCGATGAAAACAATGACAAACTTGTCAAGGTATGGTCCACACACTCGGTTCATGAGGTCCATGAACACAGCTGGTGCGTTAGTCAACCCAAACGGCATAACCACAAACTCGTAATGACCGTAACGCATTCTGAAAGCAGTCTTCGGAATATCATCCTCCTTCACCCGCATTTGATGATACCCAGAACGTAAATCAATCTTCGAATAAACTGACGAGTCTTGTAGTTGATCAAATAAGTCGTCAATTCTCGGTAGTGGATAACGGTTCTTGATGGTAAGTTTGTTCAACTCTCGGTAGTCGATACACAACCTGAATGTACCATCCTTCTTTTTGACAAACAAAACAGGAGCTCCCCATGGTGATGTACTTGGTCGTACAAAACCACGCTCTAAAAGTTCTTGTAGTTGGTTTTGGAGTTCCTTCATTTCACTGGGTGCTAGTCTGTATGGAGCACGAGCTATTGGTGCAGCTCCTGGTACAAGGTCTATTTGAAATTCAACGGATCGATGTGGGGGTAATCCCGGTAATTCTTTCGAAAATACATCGGGAAATTCTTTTGCGACAGGAACATCACTGATGTTCTTTTCTTCAGGTTTAACTTCCTCGATGTGTGCTAGAATGACGTAACAACCTTTTCTTATTAGTTTTTGCGCCTTCAAATTACTAATAAGATTTAACTTCACGTTGCTCTTTTCTCCGTATACAATTAAGGGTTTTCCTTCTTTTCATACAATGCGAATTGCATTTTTGTAACATACGATCTCTGCTCTCTCCTTTTTCAACCAGTCCATGCCAATTATCACATCAAAACTCCCTAACTCTACTGGTATTAAATCAATCTTAAATGTTTCGCTAACCAGTTTAATTTCTCGATTCTGACATATTTTATCTGCCGAAATTAATTTACCGTTTGCTAATTCGAGTAAAAATTTATTATTCATAGGCATCAATGGACCACTTAATTTAGCACAAAAATCTCTACTCATATAGCTTCTATCCGCACCCGAATCAAATAAAACATAAGCAGGTTTTTCATCAATAAGAAACGTACCCGTAACAAGCTCCGGGTCTTCTTGCGCTTCTGCCGTATTAATATTGAAAACTCTTCCGCGGCCCTGTCCATTAGTATTCCCCTGATTTGGGCATTCGTTTCTGATATGACCCGGCTTCCCACATCCATAACAAATAATGGCGGTATTATTTGTTCCGACATTATTTGTTCCTTTATTCTTGTTAGCCATTGGTCCGTAAACTTCACACTTCGTCGTACCATGACCCTTTCTATTACACTTAGTACACGATGTCGTACAAAGCCCAGTCGGATGGTATCCTTCACACCTCTGGCATGGTTTCTGCCTCTGGTTGTTATTGTTGGGATTGTTGTTGTTGTTGTTGTTGTTGTTGTTGCGGTTGTTGTTATTGTTGGAACGGTTATAGTAGTTGTTGTTGAGATTGTTATTTTTATTGCGGTTAAAGTTGCGGTTGTGGTGGTAATTATTGCGTTTGTAATTGCCATTATTGTTGTTGTTGTATTGGTGACTCTTGTCACTATTTTCTTCCCACTTCCTCTTGACTTGTTTCGTGTTAGCTTCTTCGGTCGCTTGCTCTTTAATTCTCCCCTCAATTTAATTTATGAGTTTATTCGACTTGCCTTTTGTATGGAAGTGGGCTCGTGTGAACTCACATCTTCTTGAATCCTTACTGGTAACCCTTTTACAAATGCGTCGATCTTCTCTTCTTCATCTTCGAACACTCCCGGACACAATACGCACAACTCTGTGAATCGTCGTTCATATGTGGTAATGTCGAAACCTTGTGTTCGTAACTCTCTAAATTCTACCTTGAGCTTATTGACTTCGTTTCAAGGACGGTACTGCTCGTTCATCAATTGCTTGAATGCCAACCACGGTAGTGCGTAAGCAGCATTTTGTCCTACATGTTCAAGATAGGTGTTCCACCACGTTAACGCAGTACCTGTGAAGGTATGCGTAGTGTACTTTACTTTTTCCTCTTCAGTACAATTACTTATGGCAAATACCGATTCGACTTTCTCGGTCCACCGTTTCAATCCAATTGGTCCTTCGGTTCCATCAAATTCCAAAGGTTTGCAGGCAGTGAATTCTTTGTAGGAGCATCTTACACGATTTCTTGTGGAATTAGTTCCACTGCTAGATCCAGAGTTATTGTTATTTTGCATCACAGCCTGTACTGCGGCTATGTTTGCTGCAAGGAAAACACAGAAGTCTTCCTCTCTCATGTTCAAATTCTGACGAGTCGTCGGTGCCATTTCCTTCAAAAATAGCCCAAAAGAATTAAGTTAATCATATAGAATATTAAGAGTAGCCAATAGTATTTAGTAGCATAATATGAACTCATTTATAAAAGCTTTTTCTTCATATTAGCGTTTTATAATTTTAAATCGGGTAGTACCTACCCGTTAAGTTCATACTTAGTAGCTAATATACAATTTAACTACTACAATTCTATATGAAAAACTGATTATAATAATATTTCGCGTTCAAACCTTTATACAATATTTTACAAACTTACAATACCGCTATTATACATATAGGATGAAATATAGCACATAATAACTTTGCTACTCGTCAGATATAAAGGCAATTCTAGTTAACACGCAAGTTGTTCAGCAAAAGAAATAAAGACACGTAATTCAAAAGTCCAGAAACAAGTCATGCATTCTGGTTTTACTAAGACGACTTCCCATCATTGATCTTGTGAAAAGTAACCGTTATGACATTTGGCTAGGCAGCTGTAACATCCCGCGTTTTTCCGTTAAAATTTATTTTTAACACTATCTTTTTTTTAAATAATATCTTTCGTTATTCAAATTCGTAGTTTTCGTCAACTAACGTTCTTAATATTTCTGTTATTTAATTATAACATCTCTCGGTTACATTAGCGTTTTTAAAATATTCGTTCGGTTAATTCAAGCACCCGCTTTGAAACTTGAGGGACCGAAGTTGTCAAGTGGGCAAACTAGTTGACTAGGTCAACTAGTCAACCCACCCTTCTCATCCATTCATTTCCATCCACCTTCCACCTCCTTTCTCCTCCTTTTCTCTCTAGTTGCAAGAACAACCATAACACCCAATTCATTCAATCATCATCTAAATTCGATCTAGGAGGCCAACATCAAAACAAATTACATATTCGTGATCCTCTCTTCATCCTCTACATTTTGGTACCAATTTCATCACATTTGGGTAACATTTCTAAAACACTAGATTTCTCTAAATTCGTTTTATATACTTGAAATGGTGTTAGTTAGTGTCTATGGCTCGTGTCTAGCATGAATATATGTTTTGTTTGCTCGATTTGTTGTTTTTGGAGTAACTAGAATGAACTTGAAATAGGTGTGCTTAATCTTTGATTTTGGAAGATTAAATGTTGTTAAATTGTTAAAGTTCATGTTTTAATTGTGTTACTAGTATCACTAGCTTCGTTATGATGCGTAGGTTGATTAAGAAAACTTCAAATACATGATTTGTGATGTTTGTGAATTTTGATTAGCATTTGATGAACTTGAAATAAACTTTTGATACTTTGGATGCCATGAAATGTTGTTAGTAAGTGTTTAGTTGTAATGCACGTTTCATTACCTTCAAAACGGCATATCATATGTGTGAATTGGATTCCCGAAACTTAAAATGCATTTGATGAACTTGAACTTTGAAAATAAACCTTTATTGATCAATTGACGAGTTTTCGGTTATTGTAATTGATGTTTTTGCTTGGTGAAAAGTAGTTAGTTGTATTCCTTGTCAAAATACCTTTCCAACGATATAAGATACTTGTTTTGGATGTTTACGGTTTAGGATTTATGGGTATTTGAAGTTGGATTCGTGCTTGAGTGTGAAAACTGCCAGAATTCTCTGCACAGGTAATGGCGCGGCGCCCCATATACCCGCGCGGCGCGCCAAAGTGGTCTGTCCAATTTTGTCGATTTTTGAATAATGTTTGCTATGCTACACACTCCCGATCAACATGAAACTTGGACAACATGCTCATATATGATTTTTAAGCTCATGAAAATAGTTCGGGACCCGACCCGACCCCATTGACTTTTTCGTTGACTTTTACCAAGTTTGACTTTTAGTCAAACTTAACAAAACACTTATGCAATCGCTCTAATCTTATTTTATATTTGATTCTTGCATGAAACTTGACAATTTGATTCACATGCTATATAATCGAGTCGTAACGAGCCATAGGACTAATTGAACACATTTCACCTGACCTTGTGTCGTAACCAGTAAATTGATACAACTTACTTGTTTAGGTCAAGGCTAAGCAACTTTCATGCACACGTTTACTTTGTGAAGTACTTTTATACTCGTGCACTCGAGGTGAGATCATAGTCCACTTTTTCAACAACTTTTATATTTTTAAATCGTGGGCTGAGAAACATATACGTTACATACTTATATACATTTCATATGTATATATACCTTTCATACTTTTATACATCGAACACGAATATGAATACAAAGATACGGACGAGTTTGAACGAAAACCCTCAATTCAATTATCATTAATTACATCAGATGGTGTAAGCGAGACTATGTTGTGTGGATTCATACGGGTTTGACTAACCCTCGTTCGGACGGTTCGCTACCGTTAAGCGAATGAAATATATTCTGGTACAGTGTATGTTCTAACACTTTTATGCTGAGGTAAATGATACGGTTAAGCTTTGATAATTGGGTGCTCGGTAAACAACAATACTTATGGAATTCAAACGATTCGGAAAATCGACTTATACTATAACTTGTGGTTCAACTTATTTTACTTACATACTCATTTACTAAACCTATGATTTCACCAACGTTTTCGTTGACAGATTCTCTATGTTTTCTCAGGTCCCTGAATGCTATATGATACATGCTTCCGCACTCTTTTTGATACTTGCGTGGATGTCGAGTATACATGCATATTTGGGGCCCTTGACTTGCTTTTAAATTGTGTCGCATAAGTTTCATTTGTACTTATAACTTTGTAACGTAACTTGTGGTGGAACTATTCTTGTAAACTTTGAACAATCTTTACATTTGAAATGAATGCGACATATCTTTTGGTCAAACGTTGTTTTAAAGACTTATGACCACGTAACGGGACCTAAGTAGACGGCGCCGTAAATGACGATTTTTTCGGGTCGCTACAGATGGTATCAGAGCGTTGGTTGTAGGGATTTAGAGTTCATTGGTGTCGACCCCGAGTCATAGGGTACATTAGTGAATCTAGACTACAACCGGCATATAGACTGAAGTAGGAACTACTTGACTATTTGTGCATTATACTCGAACTCTCCTATCATATCTAACTCTTATTCGATCTTGATATCACGTTGTTAAATTTGATTGACACGCCACCTTGACTTTATGAAGTAATGTTAAATGCACATGTGAATCAGGGTAATATAATTTCCGGGATTATATTACGGTGGTTCACATGGACATTCCGACATTATGACATAAAGAATTTAAGGCGGGTTAAGGAAATTTTCTCTTTATCCTTATTCCATATCACGGTTGGTATTATTGAGAATACTAACCAACGATATTCTTGTGTCTTGAAGGAACAATGGCTCGTCGACGCGCTCCTCCCGAAACTCCCGAACAAGCTCTACAACGAATGATAGCCACCGCCGTGGATGCGGCCATGGCCGGTCACTCTTCCAACAACAATAACAATAACAACAATCACAACTACAACAACAATGGAGCCGGTAATTCAAACGAAGGGTGCTCCTATAAGAACTTCATGGGGTGCAAACCTCACACTTTTGATGGAACCGGGGGACCGGTAGTGCTCACCCGATGGTTTGAGCAAACGGAAGCCGTCTTTAGCATAAGCGGTTGTCGGGACCAAGACAAGGTCAGATTTTCCACTCACACCTTCACCGGTCTCGCTCTCACATGGTGGAATACGTATGTACAATCGGTGGGTATCCACGAAGCCCACGCTCTCTCTTGGGTCGACTTAAGAGGAAAGATGATCACCGAATACTTCCCGCGCGAAGAGACTCGCAAACTTGAACACGAGCTAAGAACTTTAAAAGCAGTCGGGAATGACCTAAAGGCCTATAATCAACGATTTTCTGAGCTAGCCTTGATGTGCCCAAATCTCGTGAGTACCGAGTCTCTAAGGGTTGAGCTTTACATGGATGGTCTTCCTAAGAGCATCAAACAAGGAGTAATGTCATCTAAACCCGCTAATCACCAAGAGGCTTTGAATATGGCCCGCCAATTGATCGAAACGGTGGACGAAATTGAGGTGTCGGCATATAAAGCCGAGGATAAGTCGGGTGGCAACAAAAGAAAATGGGAAGCCCCCGAATTGAGAAACTACGACAACAACCCCGCCAAGAAGCCTTTCACCTCCAACGACAAGAAAGGCTATGCCGGAAGTCTACCATCTTGCAACAAGTGCCACAAACATCATTATGGCGAATGTAGCAAACCATTTTGCAACAAATGCCGCAACCGTCATTATGGTGAATGTGGTAAGTTAACTTGCCACCGGTGCCAAGGAAGTGGTCATACGGCCAACGATTGTAGGAGTGTCGCCCCCGTTGCCCAAAAGGCGCCCAATGCACACCGGACGGGCGTTTGTTTCGAATGTGGCCAACCGGGTCATTTTAAGAATGCGTGCCCGGAGAAGGAGACAAACCCCAATACACGCGGCCGAGCTTTCAACATTAACACCGAGGAAGCCCGAGATGACAACTAGTCACGGGTACGTTTCTTCTTAACAACCCCTATATTTCATGTTTATTCAATTCGGGTACCGTTAGACGTTTTATAACCAAGGCCTTGACTCGTACTCTTTGCACACCACCATATCCCCTAGACACTACCTATGCCATTCAAGTGACCGACGGAAAACTATTACGTTAAACTTTTTGGGTGGAGAATTTGAATTTCGACTTGACACCTATAGAACTAGGGAACTCAAAACCTATTCGTTAAGAAGAAAATGATCCCTTACATGTGTATAGATTATCGTGAACTAAATAATTTCCGGTTAAGAACCAATATTCTCTTTCCCGTACCGATGACCTCTTGATCAATCACAAGAATTCCGTGTGTATTCCAAAATCGACCCCCATTCCGGTTATCTCCAAAACGGTTTTCAAAATTTGTTATGATAGTTATGAATTTCTTATAGTGTCGTACAGTTTAACAAAGGCTTCCTCCGTATTCATGGGCCTGATGGGTCGCATATGTAAACTTATCTAGACAGATCCGTCATCATATTCATAGGTGATGTTTTAACCTATTCAATTCAAGCAAAGAAGAAAACGAACAACATCTTTGTCTTACGCTTGAACTCTTGAGGAAAGAGCAACTCTATACCAAAATCTCCAAGTGTGAACTTTGGTTAAACAAAGTCCAATTTCTAGACCATGTTGTTAGTGGTCAGGGTATTACAATAAATCTCGCAATCGAAGCCACACATAATCGGGAAACCCTCACAACTCTGACTTGTATTCGTAAAATCTTAGATCTCGCTGGTTATTACCGAAGATTCATTTCCGACTTCTTCTCGCGTTGTACGATCTTTAACCTCGTTAACTCACTAAGAGAAATTTAAACCTCTCCATTCCCGAACCTTGACCGTGATTATTCACACCAACTTTGCTAGCTAAATTCGTATAGCACAAGATGGAACCAAAAATGGAAATATTTCTACTTGAACGGCGGAAAGGCATACTCTCTCGACTCGAAATCAAGTAAACTGAAATTCGTCATTTTACACGAAGAATTTGAGTACTTAATTATGGATTCAATCAACCTTCTCGTCATCACGTACCACATTACATAACTCTGTTATTTCACCGTTACCGTCTAGTATTACTACTCAACTCCGAACTATACAACTACGTGTACTATCTCGTTTCCCACCCCGTCTCAACATTTGACCACTAGATTCGCGATGTGGCTACCTCAAGACGTAAACTCATCCTGTTCTAAGTTCTCATTTCACTCCTATCTTTTCTTTCGTACTTCCGTATAAGGAAACCTTTATATCTAAATCCTCAACGAAGAAAGAGACTCTTCATGTATTACTAGTATTCACCACGGGGGGGGGGGGGGGGGGATGGCCCAGACGAACATTTTCAGTAGCCAATAAGAAACATGTCCCAACAGACGCTTTCGAGCCCTAACTAACTTGTTCGAACATATCTTAATAAATTCTATTCCAACACGGTGTATCATTGTCAATTATCCCATATCGAAATACTCGTTTCACTTCTAGTGTTACAAGAAGCCTTAGGAACACGTTTAAACATGAGTACCACGTATCATCCGCAAACTGACGGAACAAGCAAACACACGATTCAAATCTAGGAAAGAAAGGTTACCAACTCGTATTGTCGCTTTTAGTTGATTCCTCTCACTACGGTAGTTACCATTCGTGTATTAACGCCGCACTTCCAAAACCCTATGTGACCGCAAATGTTATACCCCTATTCGTTGGACCAAAGCATGTGGCAAGCAAATCACCGAATCCGAAATCATTCAAGAAATGACCGTTGAGATAGTTCATGTCCGAGAAGGGCTCTAGACGGCCCGTAGTTGCCAAAAAGGACTATACCAATGTTAGGCATAAACCTTCCAATTTCCCAGCCAGCAATTGTGTAATATTGAAAAAAACCGCACCTTGGAAAGGTGTAATCCGTTCGGGAAATCAAGGGAAGCTATACCCGCAATATTGATCCTTCTAAAATCTTGGGGCGTATTGGAACCGCCTCCTACCGTATAGGTCTCCTGACTCAATTAAGGTTTCCGTTTACCTTACATTTCGTGTAACAAACTTAGAGACGTATCCTGCATAACAGGAACGTGCTATCCTTCTAGATAAACTTACTATTGATGACAAACTCCCCTTCGTGGGAAAACCGGTTGAAATTGTGGATCGTAAAATCAAGCCTTAATACAACGTGAAATCCCGAATGTCAAAGTTCATGAGAATGCCCAAGGACGTATCTTCACTTATTCATAGCATTGACAACGTAAGGTCTCGAGTAAGAGACATCGACTATTACTTCCAACTAAATTTCGGGGCGAAATTTCTTTTAAGGTGTAGGTAATGTAACATCCCGCGTTTTTCCGTTAAAATTTATTTTTAACACTATCTTTTTTTTAAATAATATCTTTCGTTATTCAAATTCGTAGTTTTCGTCAACTAACATTCTTAATATTTCTGTTATTTAATTATAACATCTCTCGGTTACTTTAGCGTTTTTAAAATATTCGTTCGGTTAATTCAAGCACCCGCTTTGAAACTTGAGGGACCGAAGTTGTCAAGTGGGCAAACTAGTTGACTAGGTCAACTAGTCAACCCACCCTTCTCATCCATTCATTTCCATCCACCTTCCACCTCCTTTCTCCTCCTTTTCTCTCTAGTTGCAAGAACAACCATAACACCCAATTCATTCAATCATCATCTAAATTCGATCTAGGAGGCCAACATCAAAACAAATTACATATTCGTGATCCTCTCTTCATCCTCTACATTTTGGTACCAATTTCATCACATTTGGGTAACATTTCTAAAACACTAGATTTCTCTAAATTCGTTTTATATACTTGAAATGGTGTTAGTTAGTGTCTATGGCTCGTGTCTAGCATGAATATATGTTTTGTTTGCTCGATTTGTTGTTTTTGGAGTAACTAGAATGAACTTGAAATAGGTGTGCTTAATCTTTGATTTTGGAAGATTAAATGTTGTTAAATTGTTAAAGTTCATGTTTTAATTGTGTTACTAGTATCACTAGCTTCGTTATGATGCGTAGGTTGATTAAGAAAACTTCAAATACATGATTTGTGATGTTTGTGAATTTTGATTAGCATTTGATGAACTTGAAATGAACTTTTGATACTTTGGATGCCATGAAATGTTGTTAGTAAGTGTTTAGTTGTAATGCATGTTTCATTACCTTCAAAACGGCATATCATATGTGTGAATTGGATTCCCGAAACTTAAAATGCATTTGATGAACTTGAACTTTGAAAATAAACCTTTATTGATCAATTGACGAGTTTTCGGTTATTGTAATTGATGTTTTTGCTTGGTGAAAAGTAGTTAGTTGTATTCCTTGTCAAAATACCTTTCCAACGATATAAGATACTTATTTTGGATGTTTACGGTTTAGGATTTATGGGTATTTGAAGTTGGATTCGTGCTTGAGTGTGAAAACTGCCAGAATTCTCTGCACAGGTAATGGCGCGGCGCGCCAAAGTGGTCTGTCCAATTTTGTCGATTTTTGAATAATGTTTGCTATGCTACACACCCCCGATCAACATGAAACTTGGACAACATGCTCATATATGATTTCTAAGCTCATGAAAATAGTTCGGGACCCGACCCGACCCCATTGACTTTTTCGTTGACTTTGACCAAGTTTGACTTTTAGTCAAACTTAACAAAACACTTATGCAATCGCTCTAATCTTATTTTATATTTGATTCTTGCATGAAACTTGACAATTTGATTCACATGCTATATAATCGAGTCGCAACGAGCCATAGGACTAATTGAACACATTTCACCCGACCTTGTGTCGTAACCAGTAAATTGATACAACTTACTTGTTTAGGTCAAGGCTAAGCAACTTTCATGCACACGTTTACTTTGTGAAGTACTTTTATACTCGTGCACTCGAGGTGAGATCATAGTCCCACTTTTTCAACAACTTTTATATTTTTAAATCGTGGGCTGAGAAACATATACGTTACATACTTATATACATTTCATATGTATATATACCTTTCATACTTTTATACATCGAACACGAATACGAATACAAAGATACGGACGAGTTTGAACGAAAACCCTCAATTCAATTATCATTAATTACATCAGATGGTGTAAGCGAGACTATGTTGTGTGGATCCATACGGGTTTGACTAACCCTCGTTCGGACGGTTCGCTACCGTTAAGCGAATGAAATATATTCTGGTACGGTGTATGTTCTAACACTTTTATGCTGAGGTAAATGATACGGTTAAGCTTTGATAATTGGGTGCTCGGTAAACAACAATACTTATGGAATTCAAACGATTCGGAAAATCGACTTATACTATAACTTGTGGTTCAACTTATTTTACTTACATACTCATTTACTAAACCTATGATTTCACCAACGTTTTCGTTGACAGATTCTCTATGTTTTCTCAGGTCCCTGAATGCTATATGATACATGCTTCCGCACTCTTTTTGATACTTGCGTGGATGTCGAGTATACATGCATATTTGGGGCCCTTGACTTGCTTTTAAATTGTGTCGCATAAGTTTCATTTGTACTTATAACTTTGTAACGTAACTTGTGGTGGAACTATTCTTGTAAACTTTGAACAATCTTTACATTTGAAATGAATGCGACATATCTTTTGGTCAAACGTTGTTTTAAAGACTTATGACCACGTAACGGGACCTAAGTAGACGGCGCCGTAAATGACGATTTTGTCGGGTCGCTACAGCAGCATGTTGTAATGTCGTCAAAAGGAAGAGGGTTTCGTAATGTCCAACAGCCCCATAATAATTTAAAACCTAGTTTCTCACCCCAACTACTGAATCCGTCACTTGTGAGAAGGTTTTATTTAAAAGTTGTAACCCGATGTTCTTTTTCTCACTTTGGTAAGAAGCGAACATCACTAACCCGTAAGTATAACATGCTTCTTTATGTTGCATGTTAGAAGCTCTTTCTAACTCACGAAACCCTATGTTGAGATATGTTGAGTCAAAATAGGTTCTTAACCCATAGCGTAAAATTGCATTTGGGTTCCCCGCATTTAACGCTTTAAAGAAAACACGGCGTAACTTACGGTCTCCCCAATGTGATATACCCCACCTATCAAAGGAAAGCCTTTTATAAACTAAGGCATTTTTGGAAAGTCTTTCAAATATTTGACAAGTTAATTTTTCCATAACTAAATGTGCTGATGAATTCTGACTTACTCTAGACAAGATTTCCTCAATCATATCCTCTGGTAGGTCTTCTAAAATATTCGGTTGTCTACCCTTAACGTCCATTTTGTTTTTATACTGTAAAATAGACAAGGATTAGATTCGTAAAAGATAATTAACAAATAATACAAACAATTTTTACATAGAACATAAAAGTACAAGCACACTACAATACATATAATACACAACATAATTACAACCCTCTAATCTGAATCACTGGTTTCTTCTTCGGACTTGGTTCGTTTTCTAATTTTATAGGGATATATGGTGTTCCTCTAATACTAGCTGTTGTTTTCCACAATGGTTTAGAAAAACCTGGTGGTTTAGAGGTTCACGGGTTATTGTTACATTTTAGGAAATACGGATGTTGCCGATACATATAAAGTTCATCGGCGTTGGAATCAGGTTTCTCTATTTTTATACCTTTTCGCCTATTATTTTCTTTTGCTTTATTAAATTGGGTCGAGGTAATTTCTATAACATCATCGGAATCCTCATCGGGATCCGATTCATCAGAAAATTGGTAATCTTCCCAATATTTTGCTTCCTTGGCGGAAACACCATTGACCATTTTTAACTTTGGTCCGTTGGTTGAGGATTTTCTTTTATTTAATCGATTTACTGTAGGTATCAATATTTCTTCCTCCAGAACCTCTTCTTCTTCCGGTTTCTCCTCTTCCGGTTCCTCCTCTTCCGGTTTCTCCTCTTCCGGTTCCTCTTCGGGAATTTGTGAATCTTCCCAATATATATTCGAATCTTCATTGTTATTAGGTGAGTCGATGGGATTTGTACTAGAGGTAGACATCTATCACACAATATCAAACATGTTAATAGATTAATTTATCACATAATATTTACATGTAACAATTTGTAGTTTCCAACAAAAAAAAATATATTAAGCAATCATTTTTAAAGAAAACACGGTCGAAGTCCAGACTCACTAATGCATCCTAACAAACTCAATAAGACACACTAATGCAAATTTTCTGGTTCTCTAAGACCAACGCTCGGATACCAACTGAAATGTCCCGTTCATGTTGATTATAAACGTTCCATATTAATTGATTTCGTTGCGAGGTTTTGACCTCTATATGAGACGTTTTTAAAAGACTACATTCGTTTTTAAAACAAACCATAACCTTTATTTTATCGACAAGGTTAAAAGGACACCACCTAGATTATCAGAAATGATAATCTAAAAATATCACACTTACATACTACCAATACATATTGGTTTACAATATTAATATGTTACAACAAAGTAAATCTCGAATGCAGTTTTAAACAATATTATACAAGCATGCTGACACCATGTCTTGTCCATATATTAGCATGCAACAGCGGAAGCTCTTAATAATCACCTGAGAATAAACATGCTTTAAACGTCAACAAAAATGTTGGTGAGTTATAGGTTTAACCTATATATATTATCAAATTAATATAATAGACCACAAGATTTCATTTATTCAATAATCCTACACTCGCAAGTGTATAAAAATCATTCTATGATAAACACCTGGTAACCGACATTAACATAATGCATATAGAATATTCCCCGCATACTCGCAAGTATGTCATAAATTGGCAATCGCAATCACCATATAAATCGAAGTATTAAAGCATTCCAAATTCCAGAATGGGGTTTGTTAGGCCCATAGATCTATCTTTAGAATTCGCGTCAATTAGGGGTCATTTCCCTAATTCTTAGGCTACCAGACTTGAAGGGGCAATATTCGGTTTAATAATCCAACCATAGAATGTAGTTTCGCGTACTTGTATCTATTTTGTAAAACATTTAGAAAGCTGCATTTATTCTCATCCAAAAAATATTAGATTTTAAAAGTGGGACTATAACTCACTTTCACAGATTTTTACTTCGTCGGGAAGTAAGACTTGACCACTGGTCGATTCACGAACCTATAACAAATATGTACATATATATCAAAGTATGTTCAAAATATATTTACAACATTTTTATTACGTTTTACTGTTTTAATTTTATTAAGTCAGCTGTCCTCGTTAGTAACCTACAACTAGTTGTCCACAGTTAGATGTACAGAAATAAATCGATATATATTATCTTGAATCAATCCACAATGCAGTGTATACACGTCTCAGGCTAGATCACAACTCAAAGTATATATATTTTTGGAATCAACCTCAACCCTGTATAGCTAACTCCAACATTACTGCATATAGAGTGTCTATGGTTGTTCCAAATAATATATATACATGGGTCGATATGATATGTCAAAACATTTGCATACGTGTCTATGGTATCCCAAGATTACATAATATATTAGAATACATGTATAATACAATATGAGTTAGCTAGGATATGATTAATATAGATTTGTTACCAATTTTCACGTAGTTACAACAAGCAAAAATATCCAATCTTGTTTTACCCATAACTTCTTTGTTTTAAATCCGTTTTGAGTGATTCAAGTTTCTATGGTTTCACATTGAACTTAAGTTTATGAATCTAAACAGAAAAATTATAAGTTTATAGTCAGAAATATAGGTTACAAGTCGTTTTTGTAAAGGTAGTCATTTCAGTCGAAAGAACGACGTCTAGATGATCATTTTGGAAAATATGATTTTTGGATATAGTTTTATGTTCATAAGAAAAATAATTTTCCCAGAAGAACAACTTTTAAATCAAATTTTATCATAGTTTTTAATTAACTAACCCAAAACAGCCCGCGGTGTTACTACGGCGGCGTATATCCAGTTTTACGGTGTTTTTCTTGTTTTCAGGTTTTAAATCATTAAGTTAGCATATCATATAGATATAGAACATGTGTTTAGTTGATTTTAAAAGTCAAGTTAAAAGGATTAACTTTTGTTTGCGAATAAGTTTAGAATTAACTAAACTATGTTCTAGTGATTACATGTTCAAATCTTCGAATAAGATAGTTATACATATATGAATCGAATGATGTTATGAACATCATTACTACCTCAAGTTTAGTAGGTAAACCTACTGGAAATGATGAAAAAATAACTTGAGCTTCAAAGGATTTTTGATGCCTTGGAAGTTCTTGAAATAGAATCATGACACAAAAACAAGTTCAAGTAAGATTATTACTCGAATTAAGATAGTTATAGTTATCAAAATTTAATCAAAGCTTGAATATGAATATTACCTTGATTTAGAAAGATAACCTACTGTAAATAACAAAGGTTTCTTGATCTTAGATGATTGCTTGGAATGGATTAGGAAACTTGAAAGTAAACTTGTAAACTTGAAAGTGTTCTTGATGTGTTCTTGAGTAATTGTTTTTATGATGATTATAGGTAATTATCAAAGCTTGTATTTGATGATTTTTGCTGGAAAAATAGTAACTTAGACGTTCATATAAGAGTGTGTGTGTTTTGAGAGAGAATTGAGAAGAAAATTGGAAGTGAAATGGAGTAGGTGGTGAGTGGTGAAGGTGAGTGGGGTTAAAAGGAGTTCTTGTTTTTGTTTCCTTGCTCATAAGTCATGCTAGATGTTAAATGATGGTTCCCACATGGTTAGTGACTCACATGGGCTGCTAAGAGCTGATCATTGGAGTGTATATACTAATAGTAAATACATTTAGAAGCTGTGTATTGTACAAGTACAAATACGAGTGCATACGAGTAGAATTGTTGTTGAAAATGAATGAGGATGTAATCGTAAGCATTTTTGTTAAGTAGAAGTACTTGGATAAGTGTCTTGAAGTCTTTCAAAAGTGTATGAATACATATTAAAACACTACATGTATATACATTTAACTGAGTCGTTAAGTCATCGTTAGTCGTTACATGTAAATGTTGTTTTGAAACCTTTAAGTTAACGATCTTGTTAAATATTGTTAACACATTGTTTATTATATCTAATGAGATGTTAAATTATTACATTATCATGATATAATGATGTATTAATATATCTTAATATGATATATATACAGTTAAATGTCGTTACAACGATAATCGTTACATATATGTCTCGTTTCGAAATCCTTAAGTTAGTAGTCTTGTTTTTACATATGTAGTTCATTGTTATTATACTTAATGATATGTTTACTTATCATTTAACATGTTTATATATAGTGTATCAATATCTTAAAATGATTCATATGTAATTAGTGAGACGTTGTTATAACGATAATCGTTATATATACCATTTTCAAGTTTCTTAATTCAATAGTCTCATTTTTATGTATATAACTCATTGTTAAAATACTTAATGTGATGACCCAGAAATTTCTGACCAAATTTAAACTTAGTCTTTGTATGATTAACATTTCCGACACGATAAGCAAAGTCTGTAAAACTGAATCTCAAAATTTTTGAACTACATTCATATATTCAAATACCTTTCGGTTGTTCTTGACGATTCACGAACAATTATATGTATATAGATACATATATATATATATACTATAACTTGAAAACGCAATAATGTATTAATTGTTTGATACCGTACATTAAACTTATTGGTTTAAATATTTATTTGAATATATATGATAAGTTGGAATATTAATTATGTGAATAACTTGCGACGTATATTTAAAACGTATTTATGAATGTTGAAAATATATATTAACTTGGTCATAAAACGATTTTTTATTATATATATATTAACAAATAGCGAGACAATGATTTATAGAAGTAAATGACCAAAACACTCGAAAGTTTAAGATACACTTTGAATGATATAGTTTATTGATAATTTAAGACTATATTTTGACAAAGGTACGAGTCACAAAACGTAAATTGCGAGTTTTCTAAGTGTACGAAAATGCGTTCGAGAAACCGGAACCGAGACATAAGTCGAGTGACAACGTATGAGTCATCGGAACGAAAATTACAAGTCAACTATGCACATGAATTTAATATAATATATAATTAATTATTTAAATTATATATATTATATAATAATATGTCGACAAACAAGAAAACAAAAATATTTTGAGCTGGATCAGGAGGCCATGCGATCGCATGGAAAATACACTAAAAACACATGCGATCGCATGGGCATCAGAATCCAAAAAGTTTCCTATAAAAGGCCAGTTTCTGCTCGAGTTTTGTTTACACTTATACTACTCCCTCTGTAATATTATTATTATTTATTATTTATATTAATATTATTAATATTATTATTATTATTATTATTATTATTATTATTATTATTATTATTATTAATATTATTAATATTATTATTTATTTTATTATTATTAGTAGTATTATTATTATTACTAATTATATCACTTAAAATATTACGACGAGGTCATGAGCGTGTCACTTTCAAAATGGGTTTTCAAGCGGGATAGAGCTAAGGAAACTACGGGTTATTACTAAAGAGGTTTTGGGTATTGTTCAAGGTTTTTGCTCGTGAGTCAAACTAGTATTTATCATCTTCGTTGCGTCTACGTACTTTCCTACAATATTGAATCACAATATTGATACGTAAGCATTTATATCTTATCTATTATATATTAATAGTGTATCCCTGACTAGTGCTCGAGTATATAGGATTATGCATGCTAGTACGATTAATTTTGTCGTTAAATAGTTTATAATAGATCACGAATTTAATACATATATTACTGATAAAAGGTATATGATATGCATGTTTTTGGAAAGCTGGCGAAAAATCAATAACTTTTCATTTAGAGATCGCGTAATTTCGATGAACGAATTAAAAGATATGGACAACTGAATTATGATTAACATTAATTGAAATTGCTTTTGAATCTGCAATTGATATTTAAACAACTTGTTTATAAGATTGATAATTTGAATTTTCAAATATTACTAATCGAGTAAATGAATTTCTATATAAGGCACGTCTCGATTTGTTGAACAATTGTCAAAATTGACTGTTTTATCATATTTTAAAGCTTTATAAAACTATAGTCTAATTATTTAAGAATTGGGAAACCATGTGAAATGTTAAACTATTTTCGATTACCATGATCATTCAAACTATAGTATAGATTTTAAAAGATCATATTGGGTCAGGTTGACTTTTTGAAATGACTTTTGATAACTTTTGTATGTCAATATCGAGCATTAGGATTGTGATACACTATGACCCAACCTAGCTTATTAGACATGTATTGATCAACGTATGTTCTATAGGTTGAGATCTACGGTTAATTTTGCATTCCGAGTTTTGGTCACTTTTTGGTAAATGACCTTATGTGCTGCTAAGGTGAGTTCCATTTGCTCCCTTTTTAATTGCTTTTGCAATCTATATTTTTGGGCTGAGAATACATGCACTTTATTTTAAACGCAATGGATACAAGTACATACTAAATTCTACACTGAGTTTGAACCTAAAATCCCTTAGCTTTGGTAACTAGTAACTGCCGGTTATAAGAACTGGTGGGCGCGAGTAGTAGTATATGGATCCATAGGGCTTGACATCCCCGTCCGAGCTAGAGCACTAGCCTTTTAACGGACGTATGCTATTTGAGAAGCGTATACGCTGGTTTGCGTGTATTATTAAGATTATTATACAAAGGGTACTTATTATATAGACATTAAAGTTTAGTTACCAGGGTGCTCTGTTACGTAGAATCTTTGATAAACGTTTCTGGAAGAAACAACTGAAATCTTGTGATCCACCTTTACATACGATTTATGTGCAACATTAAAACTATGAACTCACCAACCTTTGTGTTGACACTTTTAACCATGTTTATTCTCAGGTTTCTAGAGATCTTCCGCTGTTCGCTTATACGTTTTACAAGCTATGTGCATGGAGTCATACATGCTTTATTCAAGAAAACTTTGCATTCACAAAATCATCACCGTGTATCTTATTTTGACTGCATTGTCAACGGATGTAGTATTGTAAACTATTATATACGGTAATTGTCTATACGTAGAAATCATCAGACGTTGAAAACCTTGGATTTATATATTCATTTATGGTGTGCCTTTTTAAAAGAATGCAATATTTACAAAACGTATCATATAGAGGTCAAAACCTCACTATGAAATCAATGAATGATGTATTCGTCCAAAGTGGATTTGGAGCGATCGTCACAGTTGGTATCAGAGCGTTGGTCCTAGCGAACCAGGTCTTGCATGAGTGTGTCTAACTGATAGTTGTTAAGATGCATTAGTAAGTCTGGACTTCGACTGTGTCTGCATGTTAAAAGTTTTGCTTATCATTTCTTGTCGGAAATTACATGTTTATCATCTTAAGTCTAAACGCGTCTTATTGCATTGATTGCATAGATAGTGTATAGACAAAATTCATATCTTAGCGTATATGTTACTGTAAACTTTTCCTGACATCTTTCGAAAATTCTTCCGTGATTTATGGAATTTGGTATTATATATACATATGTAAATTATGTATTGAAGAGTACCAATCTAACTTCTATAATCTATTTCATATCAAAAATCATCTCTCTAATTATACAAGATGGATCCCGTATCTAGTTCAAATTCCTTAAACTCCGACAGCTATTCTGATATGGATATTCACCTGAATTCCGAAGACAGTGTAACCGGAATGGATCAACCAATCAGCCATCACCTATTCTGGATGAATTGAGGATGGGTTCGTAGCCTACTTAATTATTGGAGACAAGAAGAAGGCAATCCCTTCCATCCACCACATTGCCCTCTTGGCGAAGAACCTGAAGCACTTACCGGCGAACCTATTCGAGACACCATTTTCTCTCTCATTTCCAGAGTGTCTCGTCACGATTATATATTATCTCAAATTCTAGATCTTATTCGTCCACTTGTCTGAACCGACAATCACCCCGGTGTAATAGAAGAAGTCAACGAGCTTCGCGCTCGGGTAGTGGCTTTGGAGAATGTGGTGCAAAGGTTACAAGCACCAGCAGCAGCACCGACAGCAACAGTACCACCATCAGCAACACCAACAGTACCATCACCACCACCAACAATAACATCCGTATCCCACACCTCAACATCATAATCTGTACCTCGAACATCATCGTCATACGCACCATAGATACCAAGGAATACCAACAACAACAAACGATGAAGTATTGATTCACAACTTCATCGAAGAAATATTTTGCAGAGAATATGTAGTTTCTAAAAGTTTTAGAGATTATATATTCTAGTCCTAGTCGAAAACCAGATGAGATTAATATTATGTTAACTCATTAAATCCATGATTACATCTAAGGAAAATATATATGTAGGTATATTTTCATAAAGATTGTAATTAAGAAAATTCTTTTGTACAAACTGTTAATGGTGAGAATATTTTAACGGGTAGGTAATACCCGAGAGATATATAAATTCACAATTAATATGTTACATTCTTCGATTCTGATTCAACAAATCCTCAACTATACTCACTACTTTCACAATAATATATATACTTTTATAAAAATCAAAGCAACCATCCTCATCCAAATTTAATTACATATTTTGATTTTGACAAATCAAAATCCAAGTCAAGATTTAACAAAAGACATCATTCTTAGATTCCTACATCTTTCGAAGCTATACTTTGACTTCAAAACTGTGCTAGAACATCATAGAACCCAGAAAAGTATTTGTATCATTCAAATTCCTAGAACATCATATGAATATTAACGATTACAATCTATGTTCAAATTCCTCGAAATTCCTGAAGACATTTCAAATAATGAATCATCGAGATGATGATCCAACCACATGTTACCGAAGTCTTGTACCTGAAAAACCCTCGAAATCAAAGTCATAGTTTAACACGTATCCGTGTCAGACCCTTCGGCATTTATTAGCTAAAATAACTTTTCAATCCCTTTTCAAAATAGACAGTTTTGTCACAACTCCAGCAAATCACCTTCAATTGTTCATTCGAATAAGCCTTATTATAACGATTACCCCTTCATCATTGTTACTGGGGAACCTTTCATGTTCCACCACATTAGCAGTAAATTTACCAACAACTTCATTTATCTTTGATGTTTCGAAAAATCATTATACTCATAGAAACCCTATCATGTACTCATCCACATCTTGTAACAATAATTGCCATACCAACTACCGGGAATTAGCAATCAGTATTTTGAATCTCGCAGTAATTCTAAGCCAACAGTTATATATATACATATAATGTCTATCTCCTAGACTTACTTACTTCGAATGTGAAGTTTCTGAAAAAAAATCCCAAACTGTGAAACTAGTCCTCCGAATTTTGGAAAAATGCTGATGAAGCAGCAAAAACTATAAACGACCTTAACAGTCGAAAGTTGGATGATAAAGAGTAGTGTGTTGGAAAAGCACAGAAAAAGAGAAGGTTTGGAACTGGAAAATGGATTGAGCAAACTATGAAGAAGGCTGTGGACAAATCACAAAGACTAAACGTGCCTTCAAAGAATCCAAATGATTCAGTGTCTGCTGAAGTCATTAATGAATACCTTGCTCTTGACTCTAAACCTTTATAAACAAGTCTTCTTCATCATCCTTCAATAATAGAAATTCTAAGATATCATCATATCTTTCATTATAAATATCTTCGATATTCCTGAAGATATTTTCACAACTATTCTTATCTGAAATCATTTATCTCTTTGCGCTATCTGTATTACATCATGAAAGAAACTATTTTAGTTTCAAAAATCTGAAAAATTAAAAAAAAAATGGATGTTTGAAGTAATGTTGGGAATTGAAGCATGAGTTAGTATAATATAATGACACTTGATCAACGTGATTATATTACAGTAAGTCATGCTGAGTTTCTAATGGAACGTGATAAAGGTTCACAGATCATACCGTCATTATGTGCCATGTTACACGACTCTTACATTCTACCCAATCTCCAAACATATTAAGAACATATCTTCATGATAGTTCTATCTTTCCGGATATTCTAGTAATTTGACAAATCAAGATCGTGCCATTACGATTACCTTCTTAGAACATTAACTATGTTCATCCAAAACTCCATACCTACGAATTTTGGACCATTATTCGCTTGACTTGAAGTCGGGAAGGAAAAATAAAAGCAAAAAGCTCCGAAATATAATGGAGAATAAAAAGCCCGATAAAAACCCTGAAATTACAAACCGTGTATATCAATGCGTATAGCAATATAAAGACACGGGAGAATGAAAAACACTATAATCCCAAGGTAATAGTAGAAGAAAATAACCTCCTCTGGTGGCAGATGAAAAAGAAGAATGAAGGATACGAAAGAAGAATGAAGGATACGATAGCCAAGAAAATATCAAGAATCAGAACTGGATTAAGCATTTTCAAAATCTATTAGGAAGTATGAAATAAGAAAGAAGCTTATAGGAGTGGTGAAAATAAATGAAACAGAAGAGGTCAATTTATAGTAAAATATCAGACATAGCAATCGAGGCAGATTACGCATTTAATTAAAGAAGATCTTAATCTCCTTAATTTCCGAATAATCAAATCTTATTTAGATTATGAAGATTTTCTATTCCTTAAATTCCGGAAATCAATCGTTAATACGTCAAAAGTTAAGATGAATCTCTATTCCCTCATTTCACTTTATTACGATAACTTCTCTCATACGCTTCGAATAATCGGATTGTTTTATCCATATTATTCAACGGTGATAAAACTCTATTTATCAACACATATACGTCATGAAAATATTTTTATTGTTAGTCATGACGACCTTACTCAAATTTCGGGAAAAAATTTCTTTAACGGATAGGTACTGTGATGACCCGGAAATTTCTGACCAAATTTAAACTTAATCTTTGTATGATTAACATTTCCGACACGATAAGCAAAGTCTGTAAAACTGAATCTCAAAATTTTTGAACTACTTTCATATATTCAAATACCTTTCGGTTGTTCTTGACGATTCACGAACAATTATATGTATATAGATACATATATATATACTATAACTTGAAAACGTAACAATGTATTAATTGTTTGATACCGTACATTAAACTTATTGGTTTAAATATTTATTTGAATATATATGATAAGTTGGAATATTAATTATGTGAATAACTTGCGACGTATATTTAAAACGTATTTATGAATGTTGAAAATATATATTAACTTGGTCATAAAACGATTTTTTATTATATATATATTAACAAATAGCGAGACAATGATTTATAGAAGTAAATGACCAAAACACTCGAAAGTTTAAGATACACTTTGAATGATATAGTTTATTGATAATTTAAGACTATATTTTGACAAAGGTACGAGTCACAAAACGTAAATTGCGAGTTTTCTAAGCGTACGAAAATGCGTTCGAGAAACCGGAACCGAGACATAAGTCGAGTGACAACGTATGAGTCATCGGAACGAAAATTACAAGTCAACTATGCACATGAATTTAATATAATATATAATTAATTATTTAAATTATATATATTATATAATAATATGTCGACAAACAAGAAAACAAAAATATTTTGAGCTGGATCAGGCGGCCATGCGATCGCATGGAAAATACACTAAAAACACATGCGATCGCATGGGCATCAGAATCCAAAAAGTTGCCTATAAAAGGCCAGTTTCTGCTCGAGTTTTGTTTACACTTATACTACTCCCTCTGTAATATTATTATTATTTATTATTTATATTAATATTATTAATATTATTATTATTATTAATATTATTATTATTATTATTATTATTATTAATATTATTATTTATTTTATTATTATTAGTAGTATTATTATTATTACTAATTATATCACTTAAAATATTACGACGAGGTCATGAGCGTGTCACTTTCAAAATGGGTTTTCAAGCGGGATAGAGCTAAGGAAACTACGGGTTATTACTAAAGAGGTTTTGGGTATTGTTCAAGGTTTTTGCTCGTGAGTCAAACTAGTATTTATCATCTTCGTTGCGTCTACGTACTTTCCTACAATATTGAATCACAATATTGATACGTAAGCATTTATATCTTATCTATTATATATTAATAGTGTATCCCTGACTAGTGCTCGAGTATATAGGATTATGCATGCTAGTACGATTAATTTTGTCGTTAAATAGTTTATAATAGATCACGAATTTAATACATATATTACTGATAAAAGGTATATGATATGCATGTTTTTGGAAAGCTGGCGAAAAATCAATAACTTTTCATTTAGTGATCGCGTAATTTCGATGAACGAATTAAAAGATATGGACAACTGAATTATGATTAACATTAATTGAAATTGCTTTTGAATCTGCAATTGATATTTAAACAACTTGTTTATAAGATTGATAATTTGAATTTTCAAATATTACTAATCGAGTAAATGAATTTCTATATAAGGCACGTCTCGATTTGTTGAACAATTGTCAAAATTGACTGTTTTATCATATTTTAAAGCTTTATAAAACTATAGTCTAATTATTCAAGAATTGGGAAACCATGTGAAATGTTAAACTATTTTCGATTACCATGATCATTCAAACTATAGTATAGATTTTAAAAGATCATATTGGGTCAGGTTGACTTTTTGAAATGACTTTTGATAACTTTTGTATGTCAATATCGAGCATTAGGATTGTGATACACTATGACCCAACCTAGCTTATTAGACATGTATTGATCAACGTATGTTCTATAGGTTGAGATCTACGGTTAATTTTGCATTCCGAGTTTTGGTCACTTTTTGGTAAATGACCTTATGTGCTGCTAAGGTGAGTTCCATTTGCTCCCTTTTTAATTGCTTTTGCAATCTATATTTTTGGGCTGAGAATACATGCACTTTATTTTAAACGCAATGGATACAAGTACATACTAAATTCTACACTGAGTTTGAACCTAAAATCCCTTAGCTTTGGTAACTAGTAACTGCCGGTTATAAGAACTGGTGGGCGCGAGTAGTAGTATATGGATCCATAGGGCTTGACATCCCCGTCCGGGCTAGACCACTAGCCTTTTAACGGACGTATGCTATTTGAGAAGCGTATACGTTGGTTTGCGTGTATTATTAAGATTATTATACAAAGGGTACTTATTATATAGACGTTAAAGTTTAGTTACCAGGGTGCTCTGTTATGTAGAATCTTTGATAAACGTTTCTGGAAGAAACAACTAAAATCTTGTGATCCACCTTTACATACGATTTATGTGCAACATTAAAACTATGAACTCACCAACCTTTGTGTTGACACTTTTAAGCATGTTTATTCTCAGGTTTCTAGAAGTCTTCCGCTGTTCGCTTATACGTTATACAAGCTATGTGCATGGAGTCATACATGCTTTATTCAAGAAAACTTTGCATTCACAAAATCATCACCGTGTATCTTATTTTGACTGCATTGTCAACGGATGTAGTATTGTAAACTATTATATACGGTAATTGTCTATACGTAGAAATCACCAGACGTCGAAAACCTTGGATTTATATATTCATTTATGGTGTGCCTTTTTAAAAGAATGCAATGTTTACAAAACGTATCATATAGAGGTCAAAACCTCACTATGAAATCAATGAATGATGTATTCGTCCAAAGTGGATTTGGAGCGATCGTCACACTTAATGAGGTACATACTTATCATAATATCATGATAACTATATATATATATATCCATATGTATGTCATCATATAGTTTTTACAAGTTTTAACTTTCGTGAATCGCCGGTCAACTTGGGTGGTCAATTGTCTATATAAAACCTATTTCAATTAATCAAGTCTTAACAAGTTTGATTGCTTAACATGTTGGAAACATTTAATCATGTAAATATCAATTTCATTTAATATATATAAACATGGAAAAGTTCGGGTCACTACATATGAGAGCTTAAATAAGCTTGAAAATATAATTTTATGATGTTAATAGGTTTTAAGCTGTAAGCTTTGTATGGTAGGTGATGCCGTGATGGGAAATAAAGCTTATAAAATTCGTATGCTATTAAATAATAAACTTGTCGCAACTAGTTTTTGAAAAATTCAGAGTTTATGAAATATGAAATTACCATGTTAAAGAAACTTAAAATTAATTGGACCTCGTGTTGCAAAATCCAATAGGGTCCATATAATTTTTCTAGAGCCTAGCAAATTTTAATATAACTATGCTGTAAAAAAAATTGGTGTGGTGATTAAGAGTATATATAGGTTTTGTTTACGATCGAAGATTAAGATATTTAAGTGGATGTAGATAAGAAAGATTAAAAATAAACACATTCCAAACACCCCCAAACTTCATTTTTAGTCTTTTACTCGAGCCATGTTTGTAGGTGGTTGTTCTTTGTTAATCCCCAATCATATCACACATACCCTCTTCCATCAACAATTCTTCAATTCCAATTTCAGTCCTCCAAACACTGTTTCCAATTTAATCAAAAACCATGACAAATCATCATCATCATCATCATCATCATCATCATCATCATCATCATCATCATCATCATTTAGTACTGTTAGTAACAGTAACAGCAATATTTGTTTGTGTGGAAGAAGGCCCATTTTATCTGCACTCTCCACAGCCCTCATCCCATTTCACTTATCCAATGCTTCAGATTTCATCTCTAATGATCCCATGGTACCCTCCCTACCTAACTTATTACTATAATTAATCAATATTAATAAGAAATAATAATAATAAATATACATACATTCATTTATGGTGTTGTGGAATACTATTTTGTCTCTTGAAGGTTCAGTGTTATAGTAGTATTTACACTTGAATGTAAAAAACTTTGTATTGGTTAGCATTAACAGTTTTAAAATATAAATTATACAACAACAATACTCAATCGGATAAATATAGGTTAGGGGATTGTTAAAATATTAGTGCAATCTAATTAAATGGATTTTATTGTCACAAGATATATCTTGTAGAGATTTTTGCATATCTCTAACATATCTTGCATTTAATATAGAGATTTTGCATATCTCTAAGATATCTTGCATTTAATATAGAGATTTTGCATATCTCTAAGATATCTTGCATTTAGACCTGGCAAAATGGACCCAAAGTCTTAAAAATGGGTCCATTGGGTTTACTTGAAGCCCAAATGGGTCTAAGCACATAATATAACAATATCTTAAAGACCCAAATGGGTCCAATCACAATATAAAAATTACTTGAAGACCCAAATGGGTCCACTTCAAAAGATTTGTTTTTCGGAGCGCGTTTTTCGGAGCTCGATTTCGGCGTGCGTTTTCGGGCGCGCGGTTGGGCGCGCATTTTTTGGCGCGCTTTTTCGGGGCGCGATTTCGGGGCGCCGTTTCGGCCCGCGTTTTCGGCGCGCGTTTTTCGGGGCGCGGTTTTTGGGGCGCGTTTTCGGCGCGCGTTTTTCGTGGCGCGGTTTTCGGGGCGCGGTTTTCGTGGCGCGCTTTTCGGGGCGCGTTTTCGGCGCGCTTTTTCGGCGCGCTTTTTCGGCGCGCGATTTCGGGGCACGATTTCGGGGCCCGATTTCGGGGCCCGATTTCGGGGCCCGATTTCGGGGCCCGTTTTGGGCAGCCGTTTCGGGGCGTGATTTCGGCGTTGGTTTTCGGCGCGCGTTTTCGTAGCGCGATTTTCGGCGCGCTTTTTCGGCGCGCGATTTCGAGGCCCTTTTTGGGCGGCCGTTTCGGGGCGCGATTTCGGGACGCATTTCGGCGCGCGTTTTTTGTCGCCCGTTTTCGGCGAGCGATTTCGGCGCGCGTTTTCGGCGGGCGTTTTTGGCGCCCGTTTTCGGGGCTCGTGTTCGGAAGAGATACATTAAAAAATGCAAACAAGAAACTTTTTACTAGCTCGATCCAACCGACCCGGGTCTTGACCCAACCCGACCCGGGTCTCGACCCATTTTAATTCTGACCCATTTCGACCCATGGCCCATTTCGACCCGAACCCATTTGATCTTTGACCCAACCCACCCCATCTCGACCCGTTTGCCAGGTATACTTGCATTTAATATAGATATTATAGGATATCTCTTTTATATCTAGCATTTAATGTTTCTTAGGTATAGTTGGTTTGCATTTATTATGCATTTAATATTTCTCTTGTATTTAAAGAGGTAGTATGTAACATTTGAAAATAAGGAAAACCATTTACAATACACTTCAAGTTTGTACATTCTTTGTTCATATTTTGTTTACTAAACTTCTAGTCTAGTAAGTTATTAATTATTTTATGGTATCAAGAGCTTGGTTATAAACTTGATTATAAGTTTAGTCCTAAGTTAAACTTTGTGCAATTACTCAAAGTGTAAACTAGTTTCTTGCTAATCATAAATGGAAGTCTCAAATGTAAACAATGGAGGTATGTTCAATGGTATGGAAAGACTTGTAGGCAACAACTACAAGTATTGGAAGATGTGTATGGAAGCTTATCTTCAAGGTCAAGACCTATGGGAACTTGTGGCCGGAAGCGATGCCATAATTCCCGTAGAAACTCTTGAGCAAGGCGATTCACGAAGAAAATGGAAGATTAAGTGTGGGAAGGCTCTCTTTGCGTTGAGGACATCAATTAGCAAAGAGTTCATAGAACACGTTCGTGATCTTAACTCGCCAAAGGAGGTTTGGGATACTCTTGAGAAACTCTTTACCAAGAAGAACACCGCACGGTTGCAATTCCTGGAAAATGAGTTGGCAATCTCAAGACAAGAAGGTATGTCAATTTCTGAATATTTCTTACGGGTGAAAACTCTTTGTTCTGAAATTTCAGAGATTGATACAAACGAGAAAATTAGTGAATCTCGGTTGCGAAGATATTTAATTCGTGGTTTGAAGAAAGAGTATGTTCCATTCATAACCTCTATACAGGGGTGGTCTACTCAACCTTCGGTTGAAGAATTAGAGAATTTGCTCTCTAATCAAGAAGCTTTGGCCAAGCAAATGGCTAAAGGATTTGAAAATGATGCGGTATTGTTTTCAAAAGGGAAGAACTTCAAGAAAGGTTCTTCTAGCAAAGAAAAAGAAGAAGAGCAAACTAGTTACAAAAGTAACTATGAAAAGAAACCTCCCACATGTTACAAGTGCGGGAAGGTTGGTCACATCAAGAAATATTGTCGTTCTAAAGTCACAAAAGCAAACGTGGCTTGTTCAAGCAACGATGATGATGAAGTCAAATGGGAGCAATGTTTTACCGTTGATACGGTTGTTAAGAAGAATCAATGGATTATTGATTCGGGTTGCTCTCATCATGTGACCGGTGATGGAACTCTTCTTCATGACGTTAGAGATCACAATCAAAATCGAGTTGTAATCACGGCCGACAACTCAACTCATCCGGTTAAAAAGGAAGGTAATGCTATTATTGATGTTAATAATAATACTTTTACTTTGGAAGATGTTTATCTTGTTCCTGAATTGACCTAGAATCTAGTTTCGGTACCTCAAATTATCGAATCTGGAAAATATGTTCTTTTTGGTCCAACGGATGTGAAGGTCCTTGAGAATGTCAAGGAGATTGTGGGTGATGTTCTTTTCACGGGAGAAAAGAAAGGTTCTTTGTTTGTGTTGTCCGCAGGTGAGGTTTATGTGAAGAAAACAAGTCAAACCGACAACGGAGCTATTTGGCATGCTAGACTAGGCCATGTGGGATATCAAATGTTGCAAAAGATATTCTCACATAAACTAGTTGATGGAATTTCTCAATTAAAGAATGTTCGTGAGGAAGTAATATGCCAAGGATGTCAATATGGAAAGTCACACCAACTTCCATATAAGAAGTCAACAAATCGAAAACAAGGTTTGCTTGACTTGATTCATACGGACTTGATGGGGCCAACAAAAACACCAAGTTATAGCGGTCATTGCTATGTCATGGTGTTAATTGATGACTATTCTCGGTTTACTTGGGTGAAATTTCTAAAGGAGAAAAGTGAAGCCTTATCAAAGTTCATAGAGTTCAAAGAAGCGGTAGAATCAGAATTTGGGAGAAAGGTAAAAGCTCTTAGGAGTGATAATGGTGGAGAATTCATGTCAAATGATTTCTTTACTTATTGTAAAACAAATGGTATTTATCGCCAAATGACTTGTCCGGATACTCCACAACAAAATGGGGTTTCAGAAAGAAAGATTGCTTATCTTGTTTCAATATGCTTATCTTGGTTACATGACAAGGGGCTGCCTAGGGAGCTATGGGCGGAAGCACTTCAATGTGCTTGTCATGTGTCTAATCGGTTACCATCTTGGCCAGGTACACAAAAATCATCTTTTGAGCTAGCTTATGGTGAAAAGCCTAATGTAAGCTATTTTAGGGTGTTTGGTTCTATTTGTTATGTTCATGTTCCAAAATCTAACCGAACCAAACTTGACCCAAAAGCTCGAAAGTGTATTTTTGTTGGTTATGATTCTCACAGGATAGGTTGGAGGTGTATGGATCAAGAAACAAAGAAGTTTACCACTTCAAGAGATGTGGTATTTGATGAAGTGTCTTCTCAATTTTCTGAATCAAGCAAAAATGGTGAAGAAAATAGAGATTACAAATTTATGTTTTCTAGCTTCGACACTCAAGAAGAAAGTGAGAATGATGGTGTTTCTCAAAATCAAGAAGAGACGCCTATTGAAGAAGTACCAACTCAAGTTAGAAGGTCAACAAGAGAAAAAAGACAACCAAAACATCTAAGTGACTATGAGGTGAACACAGTCACAACTTGTTTCTTTTCAGGTGGCTTAACTGAAGAACCAACATGTTATGAAGAAGCTAAAGATTCACCGGATTGGAGAAAAACAATGCAAGAGGAGATTGATGCATTGGAAAAGAATGAAACTTGGGAGCTTGTCAAGAAACCGGAAGCATGTAAACCGGTTACTTGCAAATGGGTCTACCGTTTGAAGAAGAACTCGGATGGAACCATTAATAGGTTCAAGGCTCGGTTGGTGGCTCGTGACTTTTGTCAAAGTTATGGGCTTGATTATGAGGAAACTTTTAGCCCCGTGGCTAAAATGGTAACGATGAGAACAATAATCTCATTAGCGGCTTACAAAGGGTGGAAATTGTGGCAACTTGATGTGAAGAATGCTTTTCTATATGGAGAGCTTGATCGTGAGGTGTTCATGGAACAACCTATTGGGTTCATTTCAAATCAATTTCCAGAATATGTGTGTCGGTTGAAGAAAGCTCTTTATGGCTTGAAACAAGCTCCGAGAGCTTGGTACGGTAAGGTTGCACAATACCTTGTCTTTTGTGGTTTTAAGATTTCTGATGCGGATTCTAGTTTGTTTGTAAAGAAAGAACCAGGTTTCCATGTTTTGGTATTATTATATGTTGATGACATGATTATCACCGGAGGAAACGAGTCAGAAATCTCTCGTTTAAGTGATGATCTTTCGATTCGTTTTGAAATGAAGAATCTGGGGGAGATTGGATGTTTTCTTGGCTTGGAAGTCGATAAATTAGAAAACGGGTACTTTATCTCTCAAAGGGGTTATGCAAGAAGTCTCTTGGAACGTTTCAACATGGGGGAGTCAAAGTCTATGACTACTCCAATGGAACCAAACCTCAAAATGAAGAAAGATCAAGGAAAAGAGCTCAAGGATGTGAAGTTGTTCCGACAAATGGTTGGGAGTTTGATCTATCTAACCATCACAAGGCCGGAAATTTCTTACTCGGTTGGCATTGTTTCTCAATTTATGCAATGTCCAACTAATGTTCATCTTGATGCAGCAAAAAGGATCCTTTGTTATGTGAAAGGATCAATGGGTCACGGTTTGTGGTATAAGAAGTGTGATGATGTTTTGTTAAATGGTTTCGTGGATGCAGATTGGATGGGAGACGCAAATGATCGCCATTCAACTTCGGGTTACTGTTTTAACATGGGTTCCGCGGTTATTTCATGGTGTAGCAAGAAGCAAGATGTTGTTGCTTTGTCTAGCACGGAAGCAGAATACATAGCTGCAACAATGGCGGCTCAAGAATGTATTTGGTTAAGAAGATTGATTGGTGACATACTTGAAAAAGTAGATTATGTTGTCAAATTGAAATGTGACAACGAAAGTGCAATCAAGCTTGCTTCGAATCCCGTGTTTCATGCCCGTACTAAGCATATAGAAATGAGATATCATTTTATTCGTGAAAAGGTTCTTAGCGGGGAAATCGAGCTAGCAAACGTAAGGACAAATGCTCAAGTAGCCGACATCTTTACTAAAGCTCTAATGAAAACCAAGTTCATGGAATTTCGAGAAACGTTGGGGATTATTGATCGAGAGTTTGCACTAAGGGGGAGTGTTAAAATATTAGTGCAATCTAATTAAATGGATTCTATTGTCACAAGATATATCTTGTAGAGATTTTTGCATATCTCTAAGATATCTTGCATTTAATATAGAGATTTTGCATATCTCTAAGATATCTTGCATTTAATATAGAGATTATAGGATATCTCTTTTATATCTAGCATTTAATGTTTCTTAGGTATAGTTGGTTTGCATTTATTATGCATTTAATATTTCTCTTGTATTTAAAGAGGTATTATGTAACATTTGAAAATAAGAAAAACCATTTACAATACACTTCAAGTTTGTACATTTTTAACCATCCAGGCCTAGCCTGGGTGGCCACCAGCACTTTCAGTGAAGGAGAGGTCTCGGGTTCAATCCTAAGGGGTGCCCGCATTTAATGACCAAACTGGAGAATGCCTTACCTGGTAGCGGTGGAGGGCTGGCTTGCCGTTTACCCGGGGTTTACCTGCGGTGGGGGGGCCAATGTGCTCTGGCCCATAGTGGGGTTCCTCGTAAAAAAAAAAAAAAAAAAAAAAAAAAAAAAAAGTTTGTACATTCTTTGTTCATATTTTGTTTACTAAACTTCTATTCTAGCAAGTTATTAATTATTTTAGGGATGTGAAAGGTAGACAATCATTCTTTCATTTTAAAATAAACGGGACGTTTACCCCGAGGCAGAGACAGAGAGACTACTTTAAAAACTACGGACTTTAAAAGAGGTCCAATGTTGGCCTGTTTACTTTCCACTTTGATCCGTTTCTGTACAACTCTTATAGTTCACTAAGTAAAGTTGTTTCTCTACAAATCTGAAATTTATCTGTTTTCAGGAGACATATAATATAATCAAAGGTCTCAGGTTCAATTCTTGGGGTGGCCAGGGAAGGGTTGGAAACAGCCAGAGAGTATTCCTGATGGGCTGCGTACACTAGAGTATGGGGTCGGATTACTCGCCCTTCCCGGGTAACCCGAACAGGGAAAACCTTACAACTTTTCATATAATATAATCAGACACCCCTCCTCAAACAGGCAAATGAAAACTTAATACAGAAAAAAAGTAAACAACCCAATTAATTCATATTTTATTTAGAGGTTCAATGTTTTATGTAGGGTGTGTTGAACAGGGTTCACCCTCCAAGACCGGAATGGTATGAAGAGTTTTATGCTGAAGCTATGGATAAAACAATGAAATCTTATGAGGCCGAGGTTAGTAGACTAGTAAAATCTATGTTGGGACCAGAAATGATATATAAAGTATTGATTTCGTGCAGATGACACACTTGTTATTTGATAAGATTGCAGGTTACAAGTCTCAACTTTTTGCAAATTTAACACCAAAGGCAGAAAAAATATTAGAAATTGGGATCGGGACGGGTCCTAATCTCAAATATTATGGGAATTTGGGTTCTGTTCCAAACGTAGTTGGTGTTGATCCTAATAGAAAGATGGAGAAATATGCTCGAGCTGCAGCAGAAGCTTCCGGATTGCCTCCAACAAATTTCAAGTTTATTCACGCCGTACGTGTTCTTCTTGATCATCACTGAATTGGTTCATCCCATTTTTAAGTTTTGGATCGTTGTTAATAATCTTTTGTTAAATTCCATATTGAGTTTATGTAGGTCGCAGAAGCATTGCCTATAAGTGATGCATCCATGGATGCAGTGGTCGGTACGTTGGTGCTATGTTCTGTTACGGATGTTAACAAGACACTTCAAGGTATGTAGGTATCTTGTCACATTAAGATTTTTTCTAGTTTGTTTCAATATGATTGATTGGCTAAATTCTCATAACTAATTATTCTACTTGACTCGAGGTATAAAAAAACAACAAAAAAGGATTAAACTATTGAGATCTGGAACCTTTCGCAACTACAATGATTTGCATAGAACTTAGAAGTCGAGTCAAGTGGTTACTTTTCAAGTTTAATGTTCCTTTTTTTTTTTGGACATCAGTTTGGGATCACCCAGGGGGACTTAACCACCCACGCGTTCATGTCCCGTAGTTGCATAACCCGCCCCCAACTATTGCCCTGGAGGAAACCCGGACCTATCCGAGGGCATGACCGGTAAGTCAAAAGTTCAAACGAGAACCACAAAAAAGATAAGAACTGCGAGAACTTATAATTTACAAAGATTTTCACATGTGAGTAAAATTGAATTACCCATAAATGTTGATGGAGAGTGAGAATGAATATTAAATTGTTTGAAAAAATTTATATTTTAACTATATAATCAAATATATAGGTTCTCGTTCACAGGTGCATATCTGTTTGTGTAACATGTGTAATTTCATATAATTAACAATTTAACATGTAATTTGTGGTAATGAACATATGTTTGTTAATGATATGAGCATTATTTAACATTTGCATGTAATTTGTTGCATTTAAAGGCATAAAAACTATGAAATTAAAAAGTTCTCTCATTTTTTGTGGTTCTCGTTTGAACCGGCTCCTGGCCGGTAAAACCCCCCACTCCCCGCTGCCCCCGCACTAAACGAAAGGCGTGGATACTTCAGGTCAGGGATAACATTGAGTGCAATGTTCCAGTCCAGCGGAGTCGAACTCCTGACCTCTCGCTAAGAAAGGCAGGCCACTACCAGCTGAGCTACAACTCAATGTTTCAGTTTTAATTTTATTGTTCCTTACTTTTCTCTACTTGAGGAATTATCAAGAATTGCTTTGATTCTGATGATAACAGTATATGATGTAATCTAAGATAGTAAATTGTCATATTGATTGTGTGCAGAGGTGAAAAGAGTGCTCAAACCGGGCGGGCTTTACATATTTGTGGAGCATGTAGCTGCAAAAGGTATAGACTCCCTAATAAATACCAAAAAATTGAATGAACCGGGTAAGGGAAGTATTTTTACTCAGATACACTGTCTATCCGGGTGATCACGTGACTGTTTCCGCCCCTTTTCCCAGACCACTCCAAGATATGCAGCTAGTGGTTAGAATACTTGATACTAATCACCATTAATTAGGAATGAAAAATTAGGAAATAAAACCTATGCATTAAATAGAAGGGTCGCTCACAATTTTTTTATTCAAGTTTTTGGTGTCATTAATTCTTTGAAAACGCAGATGGTACATTTCTTAAGATTGTACAACGTGCGTTAGATCCATTGCAGCAGGCGGTTGCTGATGGATGTCATCTTACAAGGGAAACAGGAGAAACTATTTCTGCAGCGGGATTTTCTAGTGTTAACATGGAAACAGCTTTTATTTCTTCTGCATCACTAATAAACCCTCATGCTTATGGAATTGCTTGTAAGTAACATGATACTACCTACTACAATCTGCATCCATTCCATTCCATTCCATGTATATATTATATGTGTACTATAATTTCAACATCTTAGTAGTTGTCACTTCATTTAATCAGTATATATAAGTAATTGAGCATGGTGGTCTACCACAACAGGTTAATGAATGTTTTTATTTGTTTTATAATTTTTAGAATTTGAATGCCATTCCTACAATACTGACTGGATTATAAAACAAGTTGTCCACCCTCAAACACGAAAAATGGAACTGATATTGAATGGAAACCTAGAAATCTGGTTATAATAGCCAAATAGAAAATATAATATTGAAAGCACGAACCCGGAAATGAAAATATTTGTTTGATTACTGTATACAACAAATGTTCCTACTAATAAGATGATCATTGTGTTAAAATTGTATTTATAAACATAGTGCTAATGTATACACCAATTGTTCCGCGGTTGTTCGTAAAGCGTGGGACGATGACATGGCAAAAAACCACGCCCCATTTTGTTGTTACGGGGCGTGGGTTGGGCGTTGTTGGATTTTCAACAGGCGAGTAGCGCGAGTGGCTAAAATTTTGATGTCTTTTTTTTTTTTTTTTCTATTCTTTTCATTGTTTTTCATTAAAATAATTTTATGGATTTTGTTAACAAGCCAAGGCTGACATTAACATGCATTAAATAAATTGTACATGGTGGTTATCAATCAATTACTTTCTAAGTGTGGTTATCAAAATGTACAAGCATCTAAAGCGTGTTAACGACAGTACTAAGGGTTATCGTTAGCAAAATCATTTCTTTTATACTGTTTTAAGTCAACTCTCGATCATATTTAGATTTCATCACAACATTTCCCTCACAACCCCAACCCAACTCACACCACTACAACACAACATTTATAACACACACCATCAAGTCATAGAAAAAACGTCAATCCACACTCACATTATCAACCCACGTCACCTCACAAGGGTCTTAGCTACTTTTTTTTTTTTTTTTTTTTCTCTTTTACAAAGCAATAAGGTATTATTAATTATGCACGTGTAATTTCACAACTTTGTCCCCGCGATGGTAGCCTAATGGTTGGGGCGCATGCAACATACCGCGGTGATCATGAGTTCAATCCCTGCCCAATGTCTCTTTAAGCATGTGTTACGCAATTTTCCTCTTACATGTTGGCCGTAGGACCGGTCGGTGTGGGACCGCCAGAGAGTCGGTTTACCTTTTTTTTTTTTTTTTTTTTTTTTTGATTTCACTACTTTTTAGTAGGGGCAAAAGTAGTACGGAGCAACTTTTTATATACGAGGAACAATAGATAAAAATTTCATAAAATGGTCATGGCAGGATATTTTTAAATTTATAAACTGCTAGGCGGTAATGACGGTTATAACTGGCCGTTAACATACGTTCCTAAATTCAAAGTCACAGTTACCACAAAAATCATCATCATACTTCATAAAACCAAACACCAAACCCTAATTCAATATTTGTCATTATGGAACAACAGCCAAATGAAATTGGTGTCAAAATATACTCTCCCTCCCCACAATCCAACTTCAACCAAATCCCGCCACCACCGCCGCCCATGCCACCACAATTTGGTAACCGAAGAAGGCGGGCAATGGCAAACGGGGTTCAAAAAACGCTCTCTAAGACTTCGATGCTCGTAAACTTTCTCCCAACCGGAACCCTCCTCACATTCGAAATGGTCCTTCCCTCAGTTTACGGAAAAGGCGAATGCACCATGGTCACAACACTCATGATCAATGTACTCCTTGGAATATGCACATGTTCTTGTTTTTTCTTCCATTTTACGGATAGTTTCCGTGGGACCGATGGAAAAATGTATTATGGATTTGTGACTCCATGGGGATTAAAAGTGTTTAAACCGGTTCAAGAAATGGAAGTGCCTAAGGATGAAAGGTATATACTTGGGTTCACTGATTTTGTTCATGCAATGATGTCGTCTATGGTTTTTGTAGCGATTGCGTTTTCGGATCATCGTGTTACGAATTGTTTGTTTCCGAATCATACGGAGGAATTGGATGAAGTAATGCAAAGTTTTCCATTGATGGTTGGGATTGTGTGTAGTGGTTTGTTTTTAGTGTTTCCAAATACCCGATATGGGATTGGTTGTTTGTCTGCTTAGTTTGATACTTTGATAGTGTCGTGTCTAAAATCTAAATAAAATGTTTGTGAATTGCTAATTGTAATGAACTAGAATTATGGTTGTAGTATTACGCAATGCTTTGGATATTCTCATATTCTATTGTTTTTTAAATTGAAGTTGGAGGACATAAATAAGTACTCCGTGATTTTGCTAACAACACCCCAAGGGTTATCGTTAACATTTGAAAATAGCGGTTATCCATCACTTTTAAAATGACAGTTATCAGAATGTACAATAATTTAAGGCACGTTATATCTTAGCTTTTCTTAAATCATATTTTCTATATAAAAAAAAATTTGGATCATCATGTTTACCGTCCTAATTTTATACTATTGTTTTTTGAGATGTCTCAAATTAATTGTCCAGTATCAAAAATGAAAAAGAATAATGTGATAAAGTTCTTTTATGCATCTACTTTATACATGTAAGACAAAAAGATAGGTAAAAAGTAAAATGTAAGACTGAAAAATAAACAAAAAAAATACATGTGACAGTCACTTTTACTTAAATTGTATGTTTTTTGTCTAAGGACAATAGATTTCAGACGGACGGAATACTTTTTAAAACTCCTTTAAAAACCATAGTTTCAAATCATTGTTATAAAATCCGGGTTTAATATCGAAATGTCATGACAACCGTGTTTTTTTTTCTTTTCGAAAAGCTAAATTCATATATATGCATTATAACAATATGTACATACGTACTCCGTAGCATGTATACATTTACAATTTTCCATACTGCAAAAGCAACCAAAACTACCACGAAACAACGAAAACAACACGAAAAATGGAACACAACGATTATGTACATGTCAAAAGAAAAGATAGTAGAAAGGTAGCAAGCCAATTCCGGTTATTCCTAGGTTTAGATCACCGTAGAAACTCGAATTGATAAGCTGTTTGTTAGTAATCCAATGATATTATTCAAATGTTAATCACTTTGTTTTGATAATCACACCAAACCTCAAGTGATTAATGCGTATAGAACAACACAAGTTCACAAACCTACATGATCTCTAGCAAACGACCAATACACATAATAAATAAGTCAAAAGAGTCCTTTGCTAAACCCAGGTAGTACACTACTAGGTCCACGGTCGACCGCAGGTCTGACCGTGGGTGTCCTGTACCACGGTTTCTGAGAAACCAGGTACACGATCGACATCACGGCTGACCGTGGTTCGACCGTAGTTGTTCTGTCAAAAAATTCTTGACCAAATAATGTTTGACCACTTCGGAGCATCTATAATTTACAAAACCTTTTTCAACATACTTAGAATAGTTGCCCATTTTATATAAAAAGAGTTTTGGTCTCTAGAATATTAATCTTGATTAATCTCACTTAATAACGCCTTAATGACACTTTAGCTTGCGATATAGGTCAAACACATAAGTGTTACAAAATATCCTTTTGTACCTAATTGCAAATCATTCTTTTAAATCTAAAATATATCTAGACATGTTTAGGATGGTCATTAAGTCCCAAATAAAGAGATGCTCTCCTCTTAACCCTTAAGCATTACTTGTATGATTAAGTATGGTTATTACAACTCCCAAAGAGTCCTTAACTAGATTCAAACTAGTTTCATTTGACTTGTTGCAAGCAACCAATGAGGCAAGATACTTTCATCAAAGTATTGACAAATTGTTGAAGACATGGGATATGATGCTTGGAGTGTTTTGGTTTGTCAAAGGATAAAAATCTGCATATGCCATTATGGAAAATCAATGACACAATAGAAGAACAATGGGACTTTCCTCTTTTGCAAGCTTATGTCAACTTCCATGAATACATCCAAGAGAAAAGGGGTTATGCAGAATGTTTCATATGTTTTTGGCCTCTTATTGCAGCCATTCAATAAGGGAAAGTGACAAAAATAAAGGTCTCAAACGGATATAAAATCAGAAGTCAGAACCTAAACAGTAGATGCACGATCGACCGTGAGGTGAGCCGTTCAAGGCCTGGACAAATTTCTCTTTCCTATAAATACCAAGCCTTGGAGCAATTGAAGACTCACCTCTTGCACTTACATTTTCCTATATTTTCAGATATCATTCAAATATTATTATAAACTATTTAGAGTGATTCTATCAAGAGTGACAGTAAACTTAGTTGTGAGTTTACTTGTAAGCCATCTTCTTAAAATGATCTAGAAGGTAGTTAAGGTTTCGCTAAGTTGGAGCATTAGAATCTTGTGGTAAGAGCATTTAGTGATTGTGAAAATGGACGTAAGGGTTCATAAGTTGCGGCTTATCGAGGAACTAGTGTTGTATCCGGACACTCCACCGAGTTTGGAGTATCATATTGAAACTAACTCTCAATTCGTTGGAATTGGGGAGTAGATTAAGAGAATTAGGTAACATCTTCCCGAACCACTATAAATCACCGTGTTTGTTCTCTTATCCCTTATCTTTGCATTTATATTACTCCTGAACAAACAATTCAAATCTCATTATAGTCATCTCAAGTTTTAAATCGAAAAGATTTGTAAAAACCAACTAAGTAACTATTCACCTCCTCTAGTTACTTAAAACTAGCTTAAGACCCGCGGATTCGCGGGTTTCGGTCAAAAATTTTTTTAATTGAAACAAACTATAAATGATTTGATATACAAATTAAATCCAATGATGTAATTATGAATTGCAGAATAAAAATGTTGTTTAACAAACAATATATGAAAAACTGACCACACACGAATTTATGTTACTCAACTTATAATCTATAATGACTTTTTCCCTTCCATATCTCTTTTGATTCCACATATGAAGAATCTTATACTTTTAAAGCAACCTTGAATTGAATTTGACCTGGTGTCACATTTGCAATTACAATAATTTTATGGCTCCATTATATATTCTAAGTATTATATTTATATGAAGCATGAGACAATTCATATTAAGCATGATATAAAACATATACCCATACCAATCAGTAACATGAATAAAGAGATCCGAATTTTACACCTTGATCAATTTGACCCGTTTCTCTTTTATCTTTTTTATCAAACGATGCTTTTACTGATTTGAGGTCAAACAAAACCCATTTATAAAGTATGTGGCTCAATTTGTCATTTCTAAACACAAGTAATGGAGTAAACAATATCCTTACTGTTGTAATAGCATCGACTAAATGGAAGTCCGAGAATTACTTACCAGCAGCAACACATATGTATCATATTCAATGATCCAAACACATTCAGCCTTAGAAGTGGTGCTCTCGCCTTTGAACACTATACTCAACTAACTGGATCACAATTAAGGTCTCAAATAACAACTGAATAACATAATGAGGTTTAACACATACTAACCTTCAACAATAATGATGTTCGATAAAGTCTCTCCATCATAACTCTTTTTCTCATACAGTTTCATCTTCTAGCATAGCTCTGATGCAGTGATTTATTAACATCAAATTGTTAGTGACATATTATTTTGAAGAGAAGCTGACAACTAAAAAGGATTCCAATGGTCTATAAAACATTATGGATTGGATGAGATATTCTGTCATGGATCCACATTTTAAATTTTATTCCATATTGTCCACTAAACCACCCTCCCCAAGAAAATAATAGACCTGCTTCCTATGAGATTCAATAGTTATCAATAATAGACCTGCTTCCTATGAGATTCAATAGTTATCAAAGCTTATAAACTATTTAGAGTGATTCTATCAAGAGTGACTGTAAACTTAGTTGTGAGTTTACTTGTAAGCTATCTTCTTAAAATGATATAGAAGGTAGTTAAGGTTTCGCTAAGTTGGAGCATTAGAATCTTGCGGTAAGAGCATTTAGTGATTGTGAAAATGGACGTAAGGGTTCATAAGTTGCGGCTTATCGAGGAACTAGTGTTGTATTCGGACACTCCACCGAGTTTGGAGTATCATAATGAAACTAACTCTCAATTCATTGGAATTGGGGAGTAGATTAAGAGAATTAGGTAACATCTTCCCGAACCACTATAAATCACTGTGTTTGTTCTCTTATCCCTTATCTTTGCATTTATATTACTCCTGAACAAACAATTCAAATCTCATTATAGTCATCTCAAGTTTTAAATCGAAAAGATTTGTAAAAACCAACTAAGTAACTATTCATCCCCTCTAGTTACTTAAAATTGGTATCAGAGCGTTTGTTCTAAACGTTTTTCTAAAATTGTCGTTTTAAAACTAAAAACAATTTTTGCAAAATTTTGAGTTAAAGATCATGGAACAAAAATTTGAGAACTTGAACTATAGTGAAGGTTGCTCCATGCAAAAGCCTCCATTACTTGACAGTGAATAATTTTGTTATTGAAAGCAATAATTTGAAACGTATGTCCGTGCAAAAGACATAGACATTTGGAACATCATTGCCAAAGGTGATTATGTTCCATTCCAACTTAGTGAGGATAGGAAAACTAAAATAATCTTACCCAAAGAGAGTTGGAGCAAGGAACATAAGACATATATAGCTAAAAATTATCAAGTTAAACTAGTCCTATTTAATGTTTTATCTAGGAAAGAATATGAAAGAGTTTTTATGTTTAATAGTGCAAAGGAAATTTTGGATAATTTAATTACTACTTGATATGACCGAAACGGACAGTTTTATTCTTGCGGTGTCGTTAGGCCGCAAGGCGTCAGAATCAGGTGATCAGAGTAGCGAACAGTAATTTATTATTTATATTTTGTGGGGCCTAAATTTACTTTTAACTTTCTAAGGTAGAAGGTGTAAGTTAACCTAGGGTCATACTTTTAAATGGTTTAACGAATTGAAGATCAAGTAGATAATTGTCTTTGGTTAAATTACCTGATAAAGGATAGTAGTTGGTTTTAAGCTAATAGTCCTAATTGCGGGAAAAGTAAAGAAAGTGGAAGGATATCCGGAGTATGCAATGTCATGACCCGGACTTTTTACATGATTATATATTAAATGAAATTAATATTTACATGATTAAATGTTTTCAACATGTTAAGTAATCAAACTTATTAAGACTTAATTAATTGAAACGGATTTTATGTAAACATTTGACCACCTAAATTTGTCCGATGATTCACGAACGTTATAACTTGTAAATGACATGATATATATATATATATATATATATATATATATATATATATATATATATATATATATATATATATATATATTTAACATGATAAAATGATGATTAAGTATCTCATTAAGTATATTAACAATGAACTATTTACATAAAATAAATCAACATACAACACAATCTTTCAAGAACACTTTCAAGTTTACTAGCTTACTTTCAATCTTGCAAATCCATTTCAAGTGATCATCCAACCTCAAGAAATCTTTGTTATTTACAATAGTTTATAATTCTAATTTAAGGTAATATTCATATTCAAGCTTTGATTCAATTTCTATAACTATAACTATCTTAATTCGAGTAGTAATCTTACTTGAACTTGTTTTCGTGTCATGATTCTACTTCAAGAACTTTCAAGCCATCCAAGATCCTTTGAAGCTAAAGATCATTTCTTGTTATTTCCAGTAGGTTTACCTACTATATTTGAGGTAATGATGATGTTCATAACATCGTTCGATTCATACTTATATAACCATTTTATTCGATGAAAATAACTCGTAATCACTAGAACATAGTTTAGTTAATTCTAAACTTGTTCGCAAACAAAGTTAATCCTTCTAACTTAACTTTTAAAAACAACTAAACACATGTTTTATATCTATATGATATGCTAACTTAACGATTTAAAACTTGAAAACACGAAGAACACCGTAAAATCAGACATACGTCGTCGTAGTAAAACCGGAGGCTGTTTTGGGTTGGATAATTAAAAGCTATGATAATATTTGATCTAAAAGTTGTTCTTCTAGAAAAATTATAGTTCATATGAACATGAAACTATATCCAAAAATCATGGTTAAACTCAAAGTAGAAATATGTTTTTCAAAATGGTCATCAAGATACCGTTCTTCGATGAAAATGACTACCTCTTTAAAAATAGGCATGTAACCTGTAAATCCGACTATAAACCACCACTTTTTCAGTTTAGTTTTTCAAATTTCAGTTCGTTACGAAACCATAGCAATTTGATTCACTCAAAACAGATTTATAATGAAGAAGTTATGAGCAAAACAATATTGGTTAAAAATGGCTAAAATGACTACGTGATGATTTTACAAAAATCTATACCAACCATATCTTAGCTAACTTTTCTTGTATTATACATTTATTCTAACATGTCATGGTTACACAATACGTCGGATAAATCAAAAGACACCACATACACAATACGTGTAAATACAATAGCGCTATTGTGGGTCATGATTGAGTCTTATACAACACGTGTATACTATGTACCTCTAATTGTGGACTACTAATTGTGGACTACTGATTGTGGACTACTAACGTTGGACTGCTAACTTAACAACTTAAATCGTCAACACATAAATAAAATATGATATGAATGTATTTCTATCATACCTTGATATATATTTATATATTTGTTGTAGGTTCGTGAATCGATCCGTGGCCAAGTCTGATTTTCGACGAATTGAAAATCTTTGAAAGTGAGTTATAGTATCACTTTTAATATCTAATATTTTTGAGATGAGAATACATGCAGTTTTCTAAATGTTTTACAAAATAGACACAAGTACTTGAAACTACATTTTATGGTTGGATTATTAAACCGAATATCGCCCCTTTTAGCTTGGTAGCCTAAGAATTAGAGAAATGACCCCTAATTGACGCGAATCCTAAAGATAGATCTATTTGGCCCAACAAGCCTCATTCGGGTTACGGATGCTTTAGTACTTCGATTTATCATATCCGATGAGAGTTCCGGAATGATGGGGATATTCTATATGCATCTTGTTAAGGTTGGTTACCAGGTGTTCACCATATGAATGATTTTTATGCAGATTGCTATATGCCTGTATGATGGTTATGAAAAATGAAATCTTGTGGTCTATTATTACAATTTGATAAATATATAGGTTAAACCTATAACTCACTAACATTTTTGTTGACAAAGCATGTTTATTCTCAGGTGATTATTAAGAGCTTTTTCTGTTGCATGCTAATTAAAGACAAGAATTGGAGTCAGCATGTTGTATAATATTGCTTAAAAACTGCATTCGAAAACTTATATTGTTGTATAATATTATTGTAAACCATTATGTAATAGTTGTGTGTAAACGTTATATTTTAGATTATCATTACTTGATAATATACGTTATGCTTTTTAAACCTTTGTCGATAAAATAAAGGTTATGGTTTGTTTTAAAATCGAATGCAGTCTTTGAAAAACGTCTCATATAGAGGTCAAAACCTCGCAATGAAACCAATTAATATGAAATGTTTATAATCGATATAAATGGAGCATTTCAATCCGAGCCTACCTCAATGCAGAAAGCGAGTCGAATGGCTCACAAACGTATAGGCCAGATTGAGAGAAGAAATAAAGAGTTAGCGGCTGGGGAGGCCAAAATGAAGGAAGGTAAGAGGAAGTGGGAAGATACTGGCGACAAAAGTCACCAGTATAACAACAATAATAATCAAAACTACAAGCGCACCATTTTTCGCAACAACAAACACAACAACAACCGTCCCAACAACAACAACAACTACAACAACCGTCCCAACAACCATAACAACCGCAATAACAACAATCCCAACAACAATCTCAATAACAACAATGGCAACCAAAATAAGAAAATTCTGTGCCAAAGGTGTGAAGGGTACCATCCGACTACTTACTGTTCGGCATCATGTACCAAATGGAATAGAAAGGGTCATAGTGCGACAAAGTGTGAGGTTTACGGACCAGTGGCTAAAGGAACAAATAATGCCGACATTACTTGTTTCGGATGCATGAAGAAGGGTCATTACAAACGTATGTGCCCAAACCATGGAAATAATAATGGGCAAATCCGTGGAAGAGTCTTCAACATCAACGCGGCAGAAGCGCAGGAAGACCCGGAGCTTGTTACGGGTACGTTTCTTATTGACGATAAACCTGCTTATGTTTTATTTGATTCGGGGGCGGATAGAAGCTATATGAGTAGAGATTTTTGTGCTAAATTAAATTGTTCATTAACGCCTTTGGATAATAAGTGTTTACTCGAATTAGCGAACGATAAACTAGTTAAAGCCGATAAAATATCCCGGAAACGAAAAATTAAACTGGTTGGCGAAACGTTTAAGATTAATTTGTTACAAGTAGAATTGGGGAGTTTTGATGTAATAACCAGAATGGACTGGATGATCGAGGTGAAAGCATAGATTGTTTGTTACAAAAATGCGATTCGCATTCTGCGCGAAAAGGGAAAGCCCTTAATGGTGTACGGAGAAAATAACAACGCGAATTTAAATCTTGTTAGTAACCTGAAGGCGCAAAAACTAATAAGAAAAGGTTACTATACCATTTTAGCACATGTCGAGAAAATCAATTCAGAGGAAAAGAACATCAATGATGTTCCCGTCACAAAAGAATTTCCCGATGTATTTTCGAAAGAATTACTGGGACTACCTCCACACCGATATGTTGAATTTCAAATAGATCTTATACCAGGAGCTGCACCAATAGCTCGTGCTCCTTACAGACTCACACCCAGCGAAATGAAGGAATTACAAAGCCAATTACAAGAACTTTTAGAGCATGGTTTCATTCGACCAAGCACATCCCCATGGGAAACTCCTGTTTTGTTTGTCAAAAAGAAGGATGGTACTTTCAGGTTATGTATCGACTACCGAGAGTTGAACAAACTTACCATCAAGAACCGTTATCCACTACCGAGAATCGACGACTTATTTGCTTAACTACAAGGTTCGTTGGTTTATTTCAAAGATTGATTTACGTTCTGGATATCATCAAATGCGGGTGAAGGAGGATGATATTCCAAAGACTGCTTTTAGAACGCGTTACGGTCATTATGAGTTTATGGTTATGCCGTTTGGATTGACTAACGCACCAGCTGTATTCATGGACCTCATGAACCGAGTGTGTGGACCATATCTTGACAAGTTTGTCATTGTTTTCATCGATGACATACTTATTTATTCAAAGAATGATCAAGAGCATGGAGAACATTTGAGAAAAGTGTTAGAATTGTTAAGGAAGGGAGAATTGTACGCTAAATTTTCTAAGTGTGCATTTTGGTTGGAAGAAGTACAATTCCTCGGTCACGTAGTGAACAAAGGAGGTATTCAGGTTGATCCGTCAAAGATTGAAACCGTTGAAAAGTGGGAAACCCCGAAAACTCCAATACACATACGCCAATTTTTAGGATTGGCTGGTTACTACAGACTATTCATCCAAGATTTTTCCAAAGTAGCAAAACCCTTGACTGCATTAACCCATAAAGGAAAGAAATTTGAATGGAAGGATGAGCAAGAGAAAGCATTTCAATTGTTGAAGAAAAATTTAACTTCGGCACCAATATTGTCATTACCCGAAGGGAATGATGATTTTGTGATATATTGTGACGCCTCAAAGCAAGGTCTCAGTTGTGTATTAATGTAACGTACGAAAGTAATTGCTTATGCGTCTAGACAATTGAAGATTCATGAGCGGAATTATACGACTCACGATTTAGAATTGGGCGCTGTTGTTTTTGCATTAAAGATGTGAAGGCATTACTAATATGGGGTCAAAAGTATTATTTATACCAACCACAAAAGTCTCCAACATATATTTGATCAAAAACAACTGAACATGAGGCGGCGTAGGTGGATTGAGCTGTTAAATGATTACGACTTCGAGATTCGTTACCACCCGGGAAAGGCAAATGTGGTAACCGAAGCCTTGAGTAGAAAGGATAGGGAACCTATTCGAGTAAAAGCTATGAATATAATTATTCATACTAACCTTACTACTCGAAGAAAAGAGGCATAACAAGGAGTTTTGAAAGAAGGTAGTTTTGAAAAGGAAATACCCAAAGGATTGGATAAACAGCTTACTATTCGGGAAGACGGAACCCGATATTTGGCTAAAAGAATTTGGGTACCAAAGTTTGGGGATGTGAGAGAAATGGTACTTCGAGAAGCACATAAAACCAGATATTCAATACATCCCAGAGCGGGAAAAATGTACCAAGATCTCAAGAAACACTTTTGGTGGCCGGTATGAAAGCCGATATTGCTATATACGTAGGAGAATGTTTGAATTGTTCTAAAGTCAAAGCTGAACATCAGAAACCATCAGGTCTACTTCAACAACCTGAAATCCTAGAATGGAAATGGAAAAACATTACCATGGATTTCATTACTAAATTACCAAGGACTCCAAGTGGTTATGATACTATCTGGGTAATAGTCGATCATCTCACCAAGTCAGCACACTTTCTACCAATAATAGAAGATGATAAAATGGAGAAATTGGCACAACTATACTTAAAGGAAGTCGTCTCCAGACATGGAATACCAATCTCTATTATCTCTGATAGGGATGGCAGATTTGTTTCAAGGTTTTGGCAGACGTTAAAGCAAGCATTGGGGACTCGTCTAGACATGAGTACTGCCTATCATCCACAAACTGATGGGTAGAGTGAAAGGACGATACAGACACTTGAAGACATGCTACGAGCATGTGTTATTGATTTTGGAAACGGTTGGGACCGACATCTACCATTAGTAGAATTTTCTTACAACAACAGTTACCACTCGAGTATTACTGCGGCACCATTCGAAGCACTTTATGGTAGGAATTGCAGATCTCCGATTTTTTGGAGTGAGGTGGGGGATAAACAAATTACGAGTTCAGAAATTATCCACGAAACTACCGAGAAAATCATTCAAATTCAACAACGGTTGAAAACCGAGCAAAGTCGACAAAAGTGCTACGCGGATATTAGAAGAAAAGATATAAAATTTGAAATTGGAGACATGGTCATGCTTAAGGTATCACCTTGGAAAGGCGTTGTTCATTTTGGAAAATGGGGGAAACTAAACCTGAGATACATTGGGCCATTCAAGATTATTGATCGTGTTGGACTAGTAGCTTATCGACTTGAATTACCTCAACAACTCGCTAGTGTACATAATACCTTTCACGTCTTGAATTTTAAGAAATGATTAGCTAAAGAAGATCTCACTATCCCATTAGACGAAATTAAGATTAACGAAAAACTACAATTCGTTGAAGAACCCGTCGAAATAATAGATCGCGAGGTTAAAGGACTCAAACAAAGCAAGATGCTGATAGTTAAAGTTCGATGGAATGCTCGTAGAGGACCCGAGTTCACCTGGGAGCGTGAAGACCAGATGAAGAAGAAATACCCACTGTTGATGCATTTTATGCAAGTCCCTAGACATCTACCCACGTCCATTGCAGGTACAACAGTTTACAGGCCACCATGATCGCTCGTTATTATCCTATCTGTGTTTGTATGTGGTTACAGGAACTGCAGGAATGAGATTTGGATGTTTGACTATGTTAGACTTAGTCAGACATACGAGTGAAGCCTCACTCGTACGGCTGACAGTCTCATACGCACGGTTGATGCTGAGCTAAGTCACAATTACAACCTAAATGAGAAGACACGAGTGAGTGATCACCCGTACGGCTGATGAAGCCAACTCGTACGTGTGACGGATGACTCGTATGGGTGAGTCAACATCAGGGGTATATAAAGTCTTATGTTCTTCATTTTAGGTTAAGCCTCTCATTTGTTACACACACTCAGATCTGGTGAGCTCCTCCGATTCTCTCTCAGCCCAAATCACCCAGATGGTGAATAATAGCTCTAGGTGTTGATCTAATCACACTTGATTTAGTTGTGGTTTGACTAAATTAATCCCAAAAAGCTTAACCTATTCACTAGAGGGTTTGATTCACTTATTCCGCCATTGTGTGAATTAAATCTATTGATTTCTAAGTTCCTAGTCATGTTTCATCATTGGTATCAGAGCGTTGGTTGTGATTTCAACATCATCCTAGTGATTTTTGGTGATTAAAGAGTTTATTTGTTTGGGTTTTTTGAGTTTAAAGTAATTTTTAGAAAAAAGGAATCATTTTTACGTGTGTAATAGTGATTTGAGAGTGTGTTTATGTTAGTTTAGTGCTAATTCATCTTGTGAACGAAGAAATTGAGGTTTAGCTTTAATTTCTAGGGTTTTTGAGTGATTTGTGTGTGAACAGCTGCTCACACGAGTGGGTCAAGATTTTTGATCACACGCACGGTTGACCAGACGGTTGACATCACTCGTGAATTCACACGCACCGGTAAGCATAACCTTTTAGGTTAAGAAACTACAAGTCTGATCACACGAATGATCACGCGGTTGATAGTGACACGTAAGAGTAATCACACAGTTGATTGTCACTCGCACGTTTGAGACTTTGTGACTGGTTCTTTTGGTTAAGTTGTGACACGTACGATTGAGTAGTGACACGTACGCTTGAGACTTTGACACGTACGGTTGATACTATCACACGTACGGTTGATATTCTGAACCGCACGGTTTACCTTTGGTAAAGTTTTCAAGATGTTTAATTCAAACGACTATGCGTTAGCTGCACCGTTAGTTCAGAGCATTACGAATATGACTCAACGATTACTTCTTACTGAAAGCGAATCCGGAAGTGGTACGAAATGTCCAAGATTAATGAATATGGATAACTATTCCACTTGGAAGTCGTATTAACTATGAAGACCAGTGGAGAACTTGCTACTGCTACAGTGAACTCGTTTATTGCAAGACTTCAAGAAGAAGAGTTAAAATTGTTAAACAAAGTCAAGAGGTCTAAACAAGTTCAAGACACGAAAATGTATTGTCCAAATGGTTATACACCGCCTAAGTCGGCTCATGCACCATTTCAAATAGCTTTTGCTACGAACAATCAGAATATGTATGGTTTGAATGTCAGCAGTACACCTATCCAACAGTCTTCGTATCCACCACAAGTTTCACCATGTTCTCTCAATACTCAATCACATCCTACTACCAATACTACATCGTCATCTACACCGACTGCATCAGATGTTCTTTCTGCTCTTAAGATCGTGAACTTGAGGAAAGTTGGAAAAGAAAAGATTAATGAAGATATAGCCTTGTTGTCAAGCCTTGTTAATTCTTATGACAATTATCTTGATGGTCGTGTGGGTAACATTCATCTAACAACAGAAGATTATCATCAACTTGATAAAGATGAAGCAGAAAAGATGGATATTATGTGGGGTATGGCAAATCTTGTGAGATGAGCTAGAGATTACGAAGAGTGAACTGGAAAACCAATCAGTCTGACCAAAGATACAAAACTGGGTTTTGATATGAATTCTGTTACTTGTTACAACTGTGGAGAATTAGGTCATTTTTTAAGACAGTGCACAAAACAGAAGAAGCAGGGTAATCGTAATCCATTCAAGAATCAGAACTACAGTTCTCAGAGTCAATCTACAAAACGTGAGAATTACATTACTGATAAAGTAAATGAAGCTGATACAGCTGAGAGTCCGAACAAAGCTTTAGTTGTCATTCATGGAGATGATGATGACTGGTCTATCAAATTGAATGTTGATGATCAACAACCTAAAGCTAACATGGCCAAGATTTCTGAAGAAAAAGAAAAATGTGTTATCGGTCAAAGTATAATTGAGAAGATGACTACTCGTGCTGAAAGAGTTGAAAAGTTATCACGAATCATTCGGAAAGAGAAGATTCAAAAGATGGTTAAAGATAAATTCAAGAAGGTACGTGATTTAGTTCCTCGTACACCTGAAACTGGAAGTATTTCACCAACATCGTCAGAGGACTACTACTTCAACAGTTGGAAGGATAACTATGGTGATACCTCTGTGTTTGAAGAAAGTCTAGAGGCTAATCAGAGTGAAGAGACATTGGTTGATTCTGATACAGAACTAGACAAATGAGGTAAAATGTTTGCTGCTGAATTGGAAATGTTAGTTCTCATGGGTGAAGGTTCAGATCTTAAAAGTGTAAGTACAGATAATGATGATTCGGACAAGACGTCAGAATCAGAGGTAGAAGTTAAAGCTTATCATACTGGAGTAGATCAATCTGAGTTTGAAGCATTGAACAAGCAAACAGTAGATTTACTGAAGATGTGCTTATCAGAAAGTGATATTGAAAAGGTTTCCAGTTTGACAAGAGCTAAGGATATATGGGATAGACTTGAGCAGATTCATTTGGGTAAAGATGCTGATACATCAGAGTTTCTTACAGAATCGTCAGAATCAGAAGATGAGCTCGATGATAGGAAGAAGACAGATTTCTTTGCATTTATGGCTGAGACTTCCTCACCAAATAACGCTCAACAGGTATCTTCTGATCCATCTACTATTATTGAATGTGTTAAATGTACTGAATCTTAGGTAACAATAGATAATTTAACAAAGGCATATGCGGAGATGAAAGAAAAATGGCATGCTGACCATGTGACCACTAAGGTTGAAAATGAGTTGAAAGAGCAAATCAAAGTTTATAAAAAACAACTTCACGATCTTAAATGTTATAACTTTGACATAAATCAAGCTTTAATTAAATGTGTTGACATAATTAATGAACTAAAGAAAGAAAATGAATGCATTAAAGCTGATTTAGAGGCAATTTCAATCAAAATGAAATGTTGGGCAAGTGCGTCACAATGGAATGCATTAATGGTGGAACTTAATGACACCGAGGGAAAGGGTATTGGATATAGTTATGCATCTCCTCCTTTTCAGAACACATTTGTTAATGCTAACGTAGTTGACGGTCGACCAGAAGATTGTATCCCTCCTAGTTATGAAGATTATGTTGAAAAGAATAAAAAATGTAGTTCAACTAAGAATACAACTTCTGATGATACTGCTGAAGGTGCTCTAGATCATGAGGAAGATAGGAAAACTGGGTTAGGAGATAACTCTAAGACAAGTAGAGTTAGAACACCAAAAGGTCCTGTTAAGATTTTGAAAAATCATAGATTTGCTAACAGACTAGTTCCTCCTGTTACCCCTAAGCCTGTTCAGAAACAGAGATAAAATGATTCTCCTGTGTTAGTAAGAACACAAGATCCGTCATCTTCAAATTCTAATAATGTGTATCAATTCAAAGGACATAGGGAGTTTAGACAATGTTTTAATTGTGCTGTTTTTGGACACATTGATGCTTATTGTCCTAGAAGATTCCGATCCCCAAGACATAAAGTTGACTTATCACATGATGATTCTAGATCATCTCATGTTCATCGAATAGGTTTCCCTGTAAATGATGAACTTTGTGATAAAAGATGTAAGACAAATGTTATCTTTGGAGACTCCAAAAGGAAGTACTTCAATAGATCTGTTTCTCTGGTTAAGGGAAAAATTCCTAAAAGAAATTTTGAGGCAAATGCTGCCAATGCTAATGAGCAAAGTAGACCTTTTGAACCAAAGTTGAGGTCTCCATCTTAAAGAGCTAGTCGCAGAAAGTATTTTTCAAGAACTAGACCACGGATGAATCATTCCGATTCAGAGAGGAATGTCAAACGCCAAGAGCGTGACACCTCTCCTTCCAAACTTTCTAAATTTAAGGTTTCTAATGATGAGATTCCTCCAGACTCAAACGGGAAATGGATGGAAGTTCAAGCTATGGGTGTTAATGGACAACCTACTGCCGTCCAGGCATGGGTTCCCATTATCAATTAATTTTCTTAATGTGATGTGCAGGGAACCAGGCTACCTGCAAACAACACCTGGATTGTAGATAGTTGCGCTTCGAGACATATGACTGGACATCTATCTCTTCTTTCGGATGTACACCCAATTAAGGGAGGTTATGTTGCATTTGCTGGAGATAAGGGTGGTCATATTTCAGCTCAGGGTTTATTAAAGAATGATAAAGTCAGTTTTGATAAAGTGAACTACTGTCAAGAGCTTGCAAATAATTTGTTATCAGTTTCACAAATCTGTGAAAAATCCTTCAAAGTAGCATTTGATGACGAATTCAGCTACATCTTGAAACCAGAGTTTGTGATTCTCCTGAAATGATGTTGATGAAGGCTCCTCGACAAGCTAATTTATACATGCTAGATATGAATATTGCTACTTCAACTGCTGAACATCATCAAGCTTTTGTTTCTAAAGCGACTGAACAAGATTCTATTACATGGTACAAATGCATGGGTCATTTAAGTTTTCAGAAGATGAACCATCTGGTTCACAACAATCTCGTAGAAGGTGTTGATCTTCGTTCATTTCAGATTCCAGGCACATGTGTTCCTTGTAAGAAGGGTAAGCAGAGCAAGAAAGCACACAAGTTGGTGAAGTATAATCCAATCTCTGCTCCACTTGAGTTATTGCACATGGATCTCTTTGGTCCAATTCGGTTTGAAAGTATTGATGGTAGTAAGTATTGTCTGGTGGTAACTGATGATTATTCAAGATTCTCATGGGTTATGTTTTTAAAAGAGAAGTCTGATACGTTTGAGAATTTGAAAGTGCTAATCAATCGGTTAGAGACAGGTTTTAATTTGAAAGTTAGAAAGATTCGATGCGATAATGGTACATAATTCAAGAATCAGTATCTCGCAGGTTTTTGTATTAAAAAAAGTATCAATATGCAGTTCAGTTTTGCATACGCTCCACAGATGAATGGTGTTGCTGAAAGAAAGAATAGGGTTTTGATTGAGACTGCTAGAACTATGCTAGCTGATTCATCTTTACCTGTTCATTTTTGAGGTGAAGTTGTTGCAAATGCTTGTTACACTATGAATCGAGTTTTAACCGTTAAACGACTAGGTAAAACATGCTATGAGTTATTGCATGGGAGAAAACCTTCTTTGAAGCATCTAGAACCATTTGGTGCCCCGTGTACCATTTTGAAGAGAAAACCAGGAAGTAAGTTTGAATCGAAAGTGATTACTGGAGTGTTTCTAGGGTATAGTTCTCATAACAAGCGAGTTTTCAACAATGAGACAAGATGTGTTGAAGAATGGTCTGAAGTTGACGTCCAACAAAATTACACAAAGACTGCTACCAAAAGTCATCCTTGGATCTACAACTATGATGAGCTGATTGATTCATTTAATCTTGCTCTAGATTAGACGGAGAATGAAGTAGAGTTACAAATGCTGTTTGATTTACAAAACGAGCCAGAAGTGTCTGCACCTACTCCAACTCCATTACCTACTGTCGTTGAACCAGCACAAGAATCAGATCAAGATGTTGATCCAGTGTACGATACCTGCGGATCTGATATTTCAAGTGAGAATTCTGATAATCCTGAAGATGGAGATACCATGAATCTACACCATGAGATACCTGTTCCCGCACACCCAGTTCCCAGAACTACAGCTGCTCATCCTAGAGAAAATATAATTGGAGATCCAAATGCATGCGTTAGGACAAGAAGACAAGTTCAGTTTGATGGTCAATTTGATGCTCATATGACAGCTGCTGCTGCATATTACGAGTACTCATGTCATATCTCAAGAATTGAGCCAAAGACTACAAAGGAAGCCTTGAAGCATGTTGACTGGGTCATGGCTATGCAAGAAGAGATTCAACAATTCCATCATTTAGATATTTGGAGGCTAGTTACTAAGCCGCATGGTGCTAAAGTAATTGATCTCAAATGGGTTTAGAAGTGCAAATTCCATGAAGATGCCCGTAACAAAGCAAGATTAGTTGCTAAAGGTTATCAGCAAGATCCTGATTTTGATTACGATGAAGTTTTTGATCCTGTTGCCAGATTGGAAACGATTCGCATTTTCTTGACTTTCGCTTCTTTTATGAAGTTCAAAGTTTGTCAAATGGATGTTACGAGTGCATTTCTTTATGGCAAGCTAAACGAACGAGTATATGTCAGTCAACCTCCGAGTTTTGAAGATCATCTTCATCCTGACAAAGTTTACCGATTACGATGAGCACTTTATGGTTTACATCAAGCTCCTAGAGCTTGGTACGGACGATTATCGAGTTATCTTATCGAAAAAGGATATCAAATGGGCACGATAGACTGTACTCTGTTCACAAAAGTTAAAGATGACGACATTATTTTAGTCCAGATTTATGTTGACGATATTATCTTCGGTGCTACTAAGCAGGAACTTGTTGATGAGTTCGAACAGGTGATGAAGGACGAGTTCGAAATGAGTAAATTGGGTCTTCTACACTACTTTTTTGGTTTACAAATCGAACAGACATAAAATGGAATTTTTCTTCATCAGGCAAAGTATGTGAATGATATACTGGAATGTTTTGGTATGACTCAAGAACGTCCTATGTCAACTCCATTAGCTATGAATCATGGTATTTCACTTGATTATGAAGGAGAACCTGTTGATCCTACGTATTATCGAGCAATCATCGGGTCGCTTATGTATCTCACTGTGTCTAGGCCAGATATTATGTTCGCAACATGTCTGTGTGCTCGTTATCAAGTTAATCCAAATACAGTTCATCTTACAGCTGCCAAGAGAATCCTACATTATTTGTTGCATTCACCAAATCTCGGCATCTGGTATTTGAACGATGAGAAGTTTGATCTTGTAGCATACAGCGATTCAGATTATGCAGGTTGCAAAATTAACAACAAATCTACATCAGGAGGATGTCAATTTTTAGGTGAAAGGCTGGTGACCTGGCAGTGCAAGAAACAAACTGCAGTTGCTCTTTCCACGTGTGAAGCTGAATATATAGCTGCTGCTAGTTGTTGTTCGCAAGTTGTTTGGATCCAACAACAACTTCGCGATTACGGGCTAAGAATCTCTTTCTCTCCTCTTTATATTGATAATACTGCTGCTATAGCGATCACTAAGAATCCTGTTCAACATTCTAAGACCAAACACATAGGTGTTAAATATCATTTTTCTTAGGGATTGTCATGAGAAAAAGATTATTGAGGTTAAGAGAATAGGTACTAAGGACCAGAGGGCTGACTTATTTACTAAGGCTTTTGAAAGACCTAGGTTCTTATTCCTACTAGAGATGAATGGCATTGTTGATCGAGACAAAGTGATTTTGAATGTTGTGTACGAGGTTTAATCAAGACTTTTAGGCTTTGCATGTAGGATGCATGACATATAGATTTTTAGTTACTGATTATCTGTATTGTATATTGTTGCTTTCTGTCTACATTTCTTTGCATGATTTATCTCATGTTTGCATGCTAGTCTGTAGATATTTTCTGTTTGGTTAAAATGCTAAAACACAAAAAGATTTTATATTTTAGTATTTAGGGGGAGTATATGTTATCAGCAGAAAATACCTAAAAAGTGAAAAATGCCTCACCAGAAAATCTTAAAAAGTTGAAAAATCTGAAAATGAGCGTGTTTTGATTAATCTGTTGGACGTGAAGAAATTACTGTATTGAGAATTGATATATTTGATTAGTAATGACTGATTTGAACGTTTATGTCTATCTGTTGTGTGATGTACTGATAGATGTGACTTATGAATTCTTGGCATTAGACAATCATAATAAGAATAACGATCATCTGAGATTCAGAAGTCATGAAAGATCTGTTGCGTTTGAAGGTAGTCACCTAATTATCTCCGAAATCGTATCTAATGATAATTGTTGAGGAACTCAATAGTCAGTTGAGGGTATCCCCTATCATAATTCATAATCATTAGAGAAAGTTGGGGGTGAATTTTAAGTTGAGGATTATCTGTTTGGTTGGTGCATACCACGTTGTCACGGGCCTAAGACTTTATAATCGAAACTAAACCCCAAAATATCAGAGAAAATTAGTTTATGTCGAAAGTAAGTGTCCCTTCTCGCTTAAGGTTGAAAAGTATAATTCCTTATTGCGGACCGTTCAAGCATTTAAGGGAGAACACCTTCGAGTGATCTGAGCACACAACAAAGAAACATGAGTTCATGCATAAAAATGGAAAATCCATTCATGATGGCGTTCAAAATCAATATATCAAAAGACTATGATATGCTGAATAAGAAATATCAAAAGAAATTTAAAGTCAAAAATAATTGGCGTATCAAGATGGTAAAGTCCTGAAAGTATGAAGAATGCTGATTCATGATGTGCTCATAAAGAACTCAGATCATTCTTAATGTGACGCCCCCGCGCAACTTGAATTGTTTAATCATGACGTTTACACTGAACTATCAAGATTCTTGTCGTCTGCAATATAGAGTTATACCTATTAAGACCGTAAGTTGGAAAGATACTTATCTAGATATACTCTAATTAAATATGTATATGAAAGTTTAACTTTCGATTCCGTTTTCCATGTCAACTTGAACATAATGAAGTTAAGGGCCTTGAGATTTATTTCGTGTGACGACTGGTCATCAGGCAAGTCTGCTTTAACTGTAGACCAATCCCCGCGGTAAATACTGTGCCTATTCGGATAATCCAATATATTCTAAAATCTGCCGTTTCAACTAGATTGAAGATTATCAATACACTGATAGAAGCCAAAGGCTGACAGGGTTATTCAAAATGCTGTGAGAACCATCATGTTCAATTTGAATGAAATACATGGAAAGAGATAACGGAAAGTTACATGTAATGAATTGATAACCTAATAAAAATGCACAATCATAAGTGATGGAAGAATCAAGGATTAATGAACTTAGCGTGATCTCAAAAATCACTGCTCTATAATGTTCAAAGTACTTAATGCCAACATGATTGTCGAAGTGTCCGGAATGAATATGTTCATGTTTAATGAGGATTGATATCAGTAATTGCATGATAATAGACATAGACTGGATAATTGGGAATGAACAACAGAAGTTGATTCAATATGTCAGTTCTGATCCATGTTTATCTTAATTAATCATTTTGCTCACAAAAAGAATGTGGATTTGTATATTTCATTTATATGCTTGTTAAATAGCTTGTTCTGATTACTGAAAAACAACAAAAAGATTTTGGTTTACATGTTATTGCATTTCATGATAGAATGTCTTTCATTTACATAATTTTAGTTGCATGACATTTTACATCAGAAAATCCATAAAGATTTTATTATTTCATTGTTTTCTGATTATCCTCGGAATGCATAACGATATTTGAAAGAACCTTGTTGAGATCAAGATATTTTTGGCCACCAAATCCATAAGTTTGAAGTTTTTAGAGCTGGTGATTACTTGAAGGACTTTAATGATTTAAGGTTGTTAGTGAATTTAAGATGACATTACACTGTAGGACTTACTCAGGATAAACAAAATGTTTGGAGTAATAACCTCAATTAGGTTAAGTTTTTTGGATTACCTAAGTGTTAATGGTCATTTCATGAAGGCTTTAGTGATTTATGACTCAAAATGAAAGTGTTAGTTAGCTCTAAGATTGTTAAGCGAGTCAAAATCCTAAGTTTGTGAAATTTTGAAATTGCCTAAGTGGCTCACACGCACGCTTGATGTGTGAACCGCACGAGTAACCAAACGTTTGAGGTTTACCGTACGGATGACCCTGATCAAAATTGGTCTAAGACTATTGGGTCACACTCACGTGTGATAAAGGTGAGACGTGCGGTTGATTGTGGATCGTGTGATCAACCGTACGGTTGATCACGAGAGTATAAATAGGGTTGACGAGCTCAGAAGCTCATACTTGTGCACCCACTTCTATTTTTCTCTCAATTTTCGATCTTAACCAATCAAGATTTCCACCGCAGCGTTCGTTCATTACTTGATTCTGATCTCAGCGCCACCTAATAGGTACAATTTCATCGAGTTTTAGTACATTAATTTGTTGATTGAATGCATCAAAACCCTAAGGGTATATGAGTCGAATTTTGTGTAATTAGAGCTTGTTTTGATCTGTGTTTGCTATTGTTTTAAGTTAAACGGAACCTATACATGCTATTGTGATGAAAATCGGTCCCTAAAACGATCAAACATGTATTTTGTTGAATTTAAAAAGGCATTTAATACGGGTTTCATCAGACATGCACGAGTGACGTCACTCGCACGCGTGAGACATGACTCGCACGAGTCAGTGCACGGTTGATGATCAACCGTGTAGACCTTTGAGCTCACTCGTTTGTCTTGATCTTATTGATCACTAATCTGCAAGAGCTGACACGTGTGATTAACCGCATGAGTTACCACACTGTTGACTCACTCGCTTAGAATTTTGCCTCAACCGTGTACATTGTCTGAAACCATATTACTGCTCAAACGTGTCAACAGTGACACGAGTGACTATATCACTCACACGGTTGATCTCTCAGCCGCACGTGTGACATGATCACTAGCACGGTTCATCATGTTTAACACATTTATGACACTTTGATGCAAATGCTATGATGTTTTATGGTGATTGATTTATATATCTAACTGTTCTGTAAATGTTTCAGTTTTTTGTTTAGATATCATCAAATGGCTGAATAACAAGTCAATATTCTGGTTGTTAACGTTGAAGGACAGGGGGAGCAACAAGCTAATCCTCAAGCTAATCCTATTAACCCACCTGCTCAGCAAGAGATTCCTCTAGAGAAGGGAGAAATGAACAACCAAGTTGCTCTTTATGACACTAATCTTGAGAGAGGTTCTCACTTTAAGGAGATTGTTAAGTTTCTTAAGAGATCAAGGATACACACTGCTATTTCTACTGAATGCACACCATACTACATCCATCAGAGAGAGTTCTGGAGAAACGCTGTACTGGATGTAGATGAAGATAAGCTTATTAGTAAGGTTCAAGGACATGATATTACTGTTTCTAAGGATGTGATTAGGAGGATTTTGGGTTTTAATGACGAGAACTGCTCCCACATGACTATCAGTAGAGAACGAATTCATGGTTACTTTAGAAGATGTGCTTATTCTGGTTACCTTTGTGGCAAATCCGAACTGGTGAAGACATGTCTACCACCACAGTTTAGATATCTTGCTCACGTGATTATGCATTGTTTGAGTGGACGTAAATCTGGCTTTGATAAGTTGAACGAGAAAGTGTAGAGTATGTTTGTGGCACTTGTTTTAAAGGCACCATACGATTTCTTGGGATTTGTCTTATACTACTTTAAAGCAAACCACTTCAGTACTACTCAGAGATACCTGATCCATGCCCGTTTTCTTCAATTGATCATTAATGACGCTGCACCTGATCTACCTAAGCTTGAAGAGGATATTATCCACCTGAAGCCGATGAATTTGATTACTTTCCGCAGAATGGAAGAGACAAGGAATGAGGATTTAAAGCCTGATTTTAATAGAAAGCTCATTTGTCATCTTATCAAGGATAAATATCGATGCCCAGCAGGTAATGCTTGGAGGAATGAGGATTCAGACTCTAACTACGAAGTTACAGATGAGGAAGGTGAGGGTGATAATCAGAAAGCTACTGGTAATGTTCAAGGAGGAGATAAGGTTGATGATGAGGTTATCGAGGGTGATGATGAAGCGACAGAGGAGGATGTCAGCTTAATTCAGAGGAAAAGGAAAGGAAAGGATCCTATGACCTCAGAACAACTCAAGAAGAAGGAGAAAAGAACGAAGTTTTCTTATGAGTCACCTCAGAGATCATCACAAGGAGGTTCAAAACAACAAGCTCAGAGGAAACCATCCGGGTTTATGAAGGACGCAAGGGCTACTGTTACCTCACCGAAACCTGCCACAACAACACCTCAGGTCACGTCAGATGAATATAAGACTCAACAAAATCTGTTGATGTCTTTAGTCACGAAAATAACCAATTTGGAAAATCAAGCTACTGAGTAGAAGAAGATCAGTAATGCTAAGATTAAATCGTTGGTGGAAAAGAACAAGAGGTTATCTGATAGGTTGGATCGACAGAAAAGTAGGACATATAAGTTGAAGAAGAAGTTTTTGGCAATTAAGAGTGAGAACAAGGAGAAATTGAAAAAGTTGAATGAAAGAATCGAACAGCTTACCTCTGGTAAAACAAAGTTGATTAAGGAGAGAGAAGAAGAGTATTCTTCTGATTTGGGAGAAGGTGATGGAAAAGATGATGAAGAAGACGCTAAAACTGGAGGACCCTCTTTTGATATACCGTTAGTGATACCTATTCGAAGTTTTAATGAATATGGTGAGGTCTTTACAGTTGAATATTATATGAATTATTCAAATGTTTTTTAATGATGCAGAAAAGGGGGGCGTTCCACCAAGTGAGTTTCCTTTAGAACAGCTTGCTGCTCTAGCATATGACAGTGAAAATGATACGGAGAATGCAGAGACAGCTGAAGCTGAAAACAAGACTCCACAAGAAGAGTCATTGTCAACTATCCCTCCCGAATCAATCCAAAATATCAACTTAAGTGATTTTGATCTGTTCAAAGATGAGAAGAGTGAAGATTCTGTTGGTAAAGATAGTTTGAAAGAGGATGTGATTATTGAGTTCGAGGACGAATTTGTGACAGAATCTGATGATGAAGAAGAAGAAGAAGAAGAAGAAGAAGTTGAAATTGTTATGCATTCGCTTGAGCCATACTCGCATCCGTCACTCAACACCTTAAGTGACTTCTTCAATCTGAGCTATGAGGAGAAAAGAAAGAACTTAATTGAGTTATAAAAGGCGAGGAAGGTTTACAAAGAATAAGTGAAAGAAGTGGATGTTATGTTAGAAAGGAACAAGAAGATCCGACATGAGAAAGTGCTCGTTGAGAAAGAAAGAAAAGAAACTGAATTGAAACATAAGAAACTACGAGCCGAACAAGCTAAAGCCGAGACATGGAATGAGATTAATGAATGGTTCAAACGTGATAGGGTTAAAGTGAATAGAAACGTTAAGGAAGACGAAGATCGTCAAAGTTGGTGGAGACAGAACGTTGTTAACCCTGATCAAGTAGATAAGCCAGAACTCGAGCCGAAGTTTGTCAGTTTCTATGAGAAAGGTAAAAGAACCAAGAAGTACTCCAAGGGTAAAATTTTGAGTTGGGGCTATTTCAAGGAGATCAATTGTTTTACGATCAAGAGGGAAGGCGGAGTTGATTATATGGCACGTCCCAGTCACTTCAAAACTCTACCGTACTTCGAGATCATGCAACTTACTAAGCTGAAGATGTTGAACGCTGAAGATTGTGACCTTTCCAGGTGGTTTCAAAGAAAACTCAGATATGAGTATAAAACAGGGAAATGGGACATCTTTAAGTCAACGGCCGCTAGGTTTTCCATACACTCGATAAAGAAAAATTCTAAGGGAGGACCTATCCGTGTTGTTAAGTTCCGTCCAGCTAAGTATATGAAACAATCTCCCTTGATGCCATTACCCAAGGATATCTTTAAGAACTTCAGATGGTGGTTCTATGATGAGTTGTCGGAAGAAGCAGTGATCTTGACTGCGATTGAGAAGGTAGATGGTAGCATACAGTTCGACTATGTGAGGATCTTGGATCCTATGTGGCTAAGGAACTTATCGAGATTTGATGTGGAGACTCTTCACCGCCATCATATTACTTTTAGAGATGATTGAAAAGAGGAAGCTATGAGATATCAATGTGTGATCGATGTCTACTATGCATACCTCAACAGAAACAGTGATGCTCAAAGCTCAAACCAAGTTCAAGCCAGCTGATCTATGTCTGATACTGTGTTGCTCGTTTGTTTTTAGTTTTTAATGTTTGTTTATGCGAGAGAGAGAATCTGGATCTGTAATAACTTTACTAAACTATTTGTGTTTATGAACTTGAATGGTTTATGGACGTTTACTTAATTGTAATAGATGTTCTAGGTCCTAGGGGGAGTTGTTGATGAATTTTATGCAAGTCCCTAGACATCTACCCACGTCCATTGCAGGTACAACAGTTTACAGGCCACCATGATCACTCGTTATTATCCTATCTGTGTTTGTATGTGGTTACAGGAACTGCAGGAATGAGATTTGGATGTTTGACTATGTTATACTTAGTCAAACATACGAGTGAAGCCTCACTCATACGGCTGACAGGCTCATACGCACAGTTGATGCTGAGCTAAGTCACAATTACAACTTAAATGAGAAGACACGAGTGAGTGATCACCCGTATGGCTGATGAAGCCAACTCGTACGTGTGATGGATGACTCGTACGGGTGAGTCAATAGCAGGGGTATATAAAGTCTTATGTTCTTCATTTTAGGTTAAGCCTCTCATTTGTTACACACACTCAGATCTGGTGAGCTCCTCCGATTCTCTCTCAGCCCAAATCACCCAGATGGTGAATAATAGCTCAAGGTGTTGATCTAATCACACTTGATTTAGTTGTGGTTTGACTAAATTAATCCCAAAAAGCTTAACCTATTCAATAGAGGGTTTGATTCACTTATTCTGCCATTGTGTGAATTAAATATGTTGATTTCTAAGTTCCTAGTCATGTTTCATCACCCACATTTATTTCCCGAAGATGCGTCAACATCTCCAACAGCTTAAAATTTCGGGACGAAATTTATTTAACGGGTAGGTACTGTCATGACTCAGACTTTTTTCATGATTATATATTAAATGAAATTAATATTTACATGATTAAATGTTTCCAACATGTTAAACAATAAAATTTATTAAGACTTGATTAATTGAAACGGATTTTATGTAAACATTTGACCACCCAAATTTGTCCGATGATTCACGGACGTTATAACTTGTAAATGACATGATATATATATATATATATATATATATATATATATATATATATATATATATATATATATATATATATATATATATATATATATAAAACATGATAAAATGATGATTAAGTATCTCATTAAATATATTAACAATGAACTATATACATAAAATGAGACTACTAACTTACGAATTTTGAAACGATAAATATATGTAACAATTATCGATGTAATAACGTCTTAATGTATATATATCGTATTAAGATATATTAATACACTATGTTATCATGATAATATAACAATTTAACATCTCATTAGATATAATAACAATGGGTTGATTATATTAAACGAGATCGTTAACTTAAAGGCCTCAAAACAACACATACATGTAACGACTAACGATGAGTTAACGACTTAATTAAAATGTATATATATGTAGTGTATTAAGATATATTAATACACATTTTATAGACTTAAAGACATATATCAAAATACTTATACTTAACAAAAATGGTTACAATTGCATTTCCATTCGTTTTCATCAACAATTCTACTCGTATTCATTCAGTATTCGTACTCGTATTATACCCAACTTCTAAATGTACATACTATTGGTATATATACTTCAATGATTAGCTCTTAGAAGCCTTAATGAGTCACCTAAATATGTGGAAATCATCATTTAACATCTAGCATGAAATATCTAACAAAGTGGTCTTAATCCTATGAAGTTGCTAACTTCATATAGGTGGACAAGTCCTGATCACAACCTAGGTTGGTCAATCCTTAAGATGCTAGCATACAAATCTTTCGGACTCACAAGTTCAGCATAACAACAGTAACCGTACTAATTTAACATAACTACGCTAACCCAAACTTTTATCATGGAAACATACAGATTAATTAAGCTAACATGGTAATATCGGAACGCATTATTAAACATAAATGGTAACAATACATGTTTAATACAAAAGACAAGAGTTTCGGATAAAAACCTGAAAAGGCTTAAGAAATCTGCCTGAGATCGCAGGGACTCACCGGGATATCCTCCGGAAAATAAAAGGTAAGCTAGCTACTACTAAAAACTAACTAAAAAGCTTGAAAATATAAAGTGATGTACAAATTGAGTGTGTGTAAAAATGAATGGAAGAGGCCCCTTAAATAGGAAAGGATTCAGCTGCCATACGGCTGGCAAGCTGTATGGAAAGCCGTATGGCAGGCCATTTTTGTTGCCCGTTTGCTTTGGTCAGCTGTTTTACAAGGCCGTTTGCCCAGGTCGTATGGCAGGCCGTTTTTCACACTGGCAGGCCGTATGGCAGGCAGTATGGCAAGCCGTATGGCAAGCCGTATGGCCTGCCCTGGTCAGCTTGTTTTCTGGATCGTAACTTGATTTCCTTGGTCGTAACTTGTCTTTCACCGTTTTTGCTCTAGATTCTTCGTTTTAGCTCCGTTTTACTTTATTCTTTTTTGCACTGCCTTTGTAATTACTTAATCTGCAAAATCAACTGATAAAGCAATAATTTTGCCGACAAAGTTTGGAACTTTATTGATTTAAGGCTCAATATCGGGGGTAAAAACGTGACTTTTTGGCCGATATCACTACTCATCAAGGAAATGTAAAAGTCATTGAAAATAAAACTGAACTACTTATAGCTAAATATGAACAATTTTCTATTTTTGGATGATGGAAAAAATTGATGTTTCCTATTCTAGATTTAACAATATTTGTTCAAGTCTAAAAGCTCTGGGTACTATCTACACAAATAAGCAATATGTTTGAAAGTTCTTAAGAGCACTGCCTTCAAAATGGAGACCTAAAGTAATGGCAATAGATGAGTCAAAGGACTTGGAAAAACTATCTCTTGATGAGCTCATTGGAAACCTATAAGTCCATGAGGTCATCTTAGATAAAGATGAGGAGGCGGATAAAGTCAAGAAAGAAAAGAATAAGTCAATTGCTTTAAATTCCAAAGCAAGTGAAGAATGTTAATACAAAGAGGATGGAGATATATCCTAAATGATGATGAACAACTTGCATTTATTGTTCGATCATTCAGAAAGTTCTACCGAAGGCCTGAGAATCATGTTCGTCCTCTAATGGATTCAAAGAAGGCACCTTTTGATTCCAAAAAGAAGTTCATAAGAAAGTGTTTCGGATGTGGTGATCCAAATCACGTAATAAGTGAGTGTCTCAAAAGGAAGAACGAGAAGACATTTCTCGGAGGAGCATGGGATGATCAGAAAATGAAACTCAAGAAGAAGGAAAGGAAACATGCCTCATGGATATTGAAGTACCAAACTCGAAAGATGATGATGAAGCATGTCTAGTCGGACAAACCGACAACGAGGTTCTTCCAAATACCTTTTAATTTAACATTGATAATTTAATTAAATTATGTGACTTAAGTGCTGGAGTTAGTATTAGCAACACCAACCTAAAAAGGGAAGACAATTCACTTAAGTTTGAAATATCAAAGAAAGAATCTATAACTCACAAGAATGTCTTACTTGCGATGATATAAAACATGAAAATCAATCATTAAACAATCTGGTCAAATTACTCGAAAATAAAATAAAGTTTTCAATATATGATAAAAGTAGTAAGGTATAAGAAGACATTTTGAGTGCTCAAAGGCCAAGTAATAACAAACAAAGGTTGGGTTTTAATGAAAGTTTTTCTAATATGGAACCATCAAAACAAAAACCTATAGTGTTTGTTAAGTCTCAAGATAAACCAAACCTGCGGTCGAAGGACGGTAAAGCCGCAGTGTCGACCACAAGCAAACTTATTAAAATGAAAGTTTTTAACAAGGAAGAAGTTAAAGAATTTAAGCCATATGAGAGAGATTCCTTAAAAAGAAAAAACACCATTCAAGAAATCCTTGAAAGAAAATCATTGAAACTAGATCACAACACAAAAGGGATCACAACACTAGAATTGTGAAAAGATGGATTAGAATAGGAGTTTTTGATGCTAATCACCCTGGACCCAACAAAAATTGGGTACCAAAGATATTTATTATAAAAATATAGGTTTGTCAAAATTGTGTTGTACGAGAATAAGATTGGATAATAGATAGTGGATGTAGAACACACATGATGGGCAAAAAAGACTTCTTCACCAAGTACAAGGAGCATAATGGTGGTGATGTAATATTTAGTGGCGATGTACGAGAAAAAATCATTGGTAAAGGTAACATCACCAAATACAAAATTACTCTTGAAGATGTCTTGCACATTAAGAACCTAAGTTTCAATTTGCTAAGTGTTGGAAAATTTGTGATAAGGGCTATAATATGACATTTACTAAATCCTCCTCACACATAACCAAAGACGGCAAGAATTTCATAAATGGAATTAGGAAAAAGGGGCTTTATACATGCAAAATAAATGATTTTAAACACATGGATATTTGTCTCACTTCCATTCATGACATCACCACTTTGTGGTTTAGGAGACTTGGGCATGCAAATTAATTCATAATATATCTTCTAAAGAAATGGTTAGAGACTTGCCTAAGCTAAAATATGAAAGTTATTTTTGTGATGCATGTAGAAAAAGGAAAACAAGTCCATACTAGTCATAAACCTAAGAACTTTATTTAAGCTAAAAGATACTTAGAACTTTTACATATGAATTTATTTGGGCCATCATCCATTCAAAGTTATGGGGGGAATTTCTTTACTTTAGTAATAGTGGATGACTTTTTTAGATATATATGGACATTGTTTCTAAAATACAAAAATGAGGCATTTGAAAGATTTTTAATATTTGCTACAAAAATACAAAATTTACTTGGTTGTACAATAGTCACCATACGAACGGACCATGGAATAGAATTTGATAATGATGCCCAATTTGGAGTCTTTTGTGATTTACATGGAATTTCTCATAATTTCTCGGCTCCTCGCATTCCTCAATCAAATGGGGTTGTTGAGAGGAAGAACCAAACTCTTCCAGAAATGAGTAGAATAATGCTAAATGAACAATTAATACCTCAAACGTTTTGGTGTGAGGCAGTGGCAACTTCAACCTACATTCAAAATAGAGTTCTAATTAGGCCTTCAAAGGATAAGAGACCCTATGAAATTCTAAACGGTAGGAAACCACCGTGAGTGACCTTAGGGTATTTGGGTGCAAGTGTTTCATCTTAAACAAAAGGGAATATCTCACAAAATTTGAACCCAAAGCCTATGAAGGAGTATTCCTAGGATATTCGTTAGAAATTAAGGCCTATAGAGTTCTAAATAAATACACAAATGTCATAGAAGAATCATTAGATGTCACATTCGATGAAACTCCTCCTCACCTAAGACCAAACCACTAGTGGATGATGATGTGGTTGAACAAAAAGCCATAATGATAAACACAACCCAAAATGAGTCCAACGAAGTCAAAGAAATAAATGAGAAAGAATCTCATTTGGAAGACGACCCTAGTAATAGCTCACAACCAACCTTAAACATGTTAAGGATCTTCCAATATAACAAGTCATATGAGATATCAACACTAGAACCACGCGATCTCAAATCTTCAACATACTTGCAAACTATGCATTCATCTCTAAAATAGAACCCAAAAACATTAAGGAAGCCTTACTACATGAGAGGTGTTTGGAAGCCATGCAAGAGGAATTAAATCAATTCCAAAGGAGTGATGTATGGGATTTGGTTCCCTTACCAAGTGAGCGTAATATCATAGGAACCAAATGGGTGTATAGGAACAAACGAGACGAAGATGTGAAGGTTGTTAGAAACAAAGCTAGGTTGGTCACTCAAGGGTATAACCAACAAGAAGGAATTGATTATGATGAAACCTTTGCTCCCGTAGCTAGGTTAGAGTCCATTAGAATACTTCTTGCATATGTATGTGTTACCAAATGGATGTCAAAAGTGCTTTTCTAAATGGTGTCATAAATGAAGAAGTATATGTGTCACAACCTCCAGGATTTGAAGATTTTGAAAAACCATATCACGTGTTTAAACTTAAGAAAGCCTTAAATGGACTCAAATAAGCTCCTAGAGCATGGTATGAAAGACTTAAAACTTTTCTCATTAATCATGGATATGAAATGGGAAAATTGATAATACATTATATATTCATCAAAAATCATGAAAAAGATTTGGTTATTGTTCAAATATATGTTGACGATATTGTATTTAGGTCTACTAACAAAGCTCTTAGCAATGAGTTTTCTAAGTTAATGCCTGATGAGTTTGAAATGAGCATGATTGGTGAACTTAAGTTCTTTCTCGGAATTCAAATCAAGCAACTAGAAGATGGAATGTTCATCAATCAACAAAAATATATTCATGAAATGATCAAAAAGTTTGGTGATAATGCTAAAAACGAACACATATTTCATAGCATTATCCCTCAAGAAAGACAAGCTTTTGGTTGCAATTGTTCTATTTACAAGTGATATTCGTTTAAATAATAAAAGGTGAAGACAAAAGACAGATTCGACGAGTTGAAGACGCAAACGACCAAAAAGCTCAAAAGTACAAAGTACAATCAAAGTGGTTCAAATTATTGATGAGAAACGCTTAAAAGTTACAAAAGTACAAGACGCAAAACGCAAAATACAAGATATTAAATTGTACGCAAGGATGTTTGAAAATCCGGAACCGGGACCAGAGTCAACTCTTAACGTGCGACGCAACGGAGCTAAAATTACAAGTCAACTATGCACATAAATATAATATAATATATAAATAATTCTTAAAATTATATATATATATATATATATATATATATATATATATATATATATATATATATATATATATATATATATATATATATATATATATATATATATATATATATATATATATATATATATATATATATATATTATATATAAATCGTCGGCAAGAAGTAAACAACAAAATGTGAGCTGGAAAAGCAGGCCATGCGATCGCATGGCCTGGAGGCTATATTTCCATGCGATCGCATGAGCCACTTTTTCTGGCCACATCCCTATAAAAGGCAGTCTGGTGCTCGAATTTATCATACCATCTATCTCTCTATCTCAACGTAATATATATATATATATATATATATATATATATATATATATATATATATGTATTGTATTATAATTATAATTTTAATTTTAATAATAAGGGTATGTTAGCGAATGTTGTAAGGGTGTAAGTCGAAATTCTGTCCGTGTAATGCTACGCTATTATTAATCATTGTAAGTTATGTTCAACCTTTTTAAATTAATGTCTCGTAACTAAGTTATTATTTTGCTTATTTAAGCCGAAGTAATCGTGATGTTGGGCTAAAATATTAAAGATTGGGTAATTGGGCTTTGTACCATAATTGGGGTTTGGACAAAAGAATGACACTTGTGGAAATTAGACTATGAGCTATTAATGGGATTTATATTTGTTTAATTAAATGATAGTTTGTTAATTTAATATAAATATTTACAATTGGACGTACCTATAAATAACCACATACACTCGATCGGACACGATGGGCGGGATATTTATAACTACTAATAATCGTTCATTTAACCGGACACGGGAATGGATTAATAGTCAATGGACTTATTTAAACAGGGGTGAATTATATATAAGGACACTTGGTGTAATTATAGTTTAAGTCCCCAATTAGTTGGAATATTTGACTTCGGATATAAAGATAATTTAACGTGGACACTCGCACTTTATATTTATGACTGATGGACTGTTATGGACAAAAACCATATGGACATATTGAATAATCCAGGACAAAGGACAATTAACCCATGGTAATAAAACAAAAATCAACACGTCAAACATCATGATTACGGAAGTTTAAAAAAGCATAATTCCATTATTTCATATTTAATTGCACTTTTAATTATCGCACTTTAATTTATTGTCATTTTATTTATCGTGCTTTTTAATTATCGCAATTTTATTTATCGTCATTTTATTTATCGCATTTTTATTTATCGCAATTTCATTATCGTTATTTACTTTACGCTTAAAGTTAAGTTATATTTATTTTTAATATTTTACATTAGGTTTTAACTGCGACTTAAGTTTTAAAATCGACAAACCGATCATTAAACAGTAAAAACCCCCTTTTTTATAAAAATAATATTACTTATATATATATATATATATATATATATATATATATATATATATATATATATATATATATATATATATATATATATATATATAATTATATACAAATATAGTTTTTAAAAATATAGCGTTAAACTTGGCTAAAATCCCTGTGGAACGAACCGGACTTACTAAAAACTACACTACTGTACAATTAGGTACACTGCCTATAAGTGTTGTAGCAAGGTTTAGGTATATCCACTCTATAAATAAATAAATAACTTGTGTAAAATTGTATCGTATTTAATAGTATTTTGTAGTAAAAATATAACTATTTGGTATACACCTCGCAGTAGTTGTATTAGAATCTAGTGCTCTCTGATAATAAAGAACAGCCCTAGTCTTATATACTGACTACCCAATTCTAGTAAAATTTTTCAAAATTTTTAAATAAATGAATTCAAATTCATGTTAATACATATTTATGAACGGTAAAACTAGGTGTTAACACCGAAATTATTGTTACCACGGAAAGGACATAAATTGAGAAACAACCCAAAATATTAGAATTCATTTAGAATTCATTTAAAATGGAATAGAGGACAATAAAAAGGCAAAGAAAGGAAAATAAAAGCCAAGTGTGGGAAAATTTACCAAGTTATTTAAAACATATATCACATATTTTTGTACAAATAACTGAAGATACTTTTGTTTTGGACAATTTTATCAGTTTTACCCAAATTTCTTATAATATATTTGAAAGAAAAGATGGATCTACACGATGAATCAATTCCATCATTAAAAGGAAGTAAAGTCTTCCGAAAAAGACACGCGCTTCTTGATTTAGGCCAGGAAGTTGTCATCCAGACCAGTTGTAGAGTCTACGAAAAACCTTGAAAAGTTTTCTCAAAACTCAGCTGGAAATCCACGGACCTCAGCATCAAACAGGGTCGCCAAGTGGTCAGACTTATCCTAACCATGAGAGGATCTGTCTCGTAAAATAGGGAGGGCGCCGTGCAAATTAGCTTGATAAGACTAATGAATCAGATCCCCAGAAAGGATAATCTCCTTAAAGATCAAAAATTAGCTTTTAAGCCTGATATTACTCAATCCTTGAGATTGATTTTTAAAGATTGAGAATTACAAACTCATGGAATTCGATGATATCTAAACTCGAGCTTGAACGAGAAAATATTTTGATCAAAATTACAAACCGATTTGTTTTCTGAAAAAACCATTTTTAATGCGTTCATTACCATTGAACGTAAAATCCTAGGAATTCACCTGGAATTCATTAGGTCACCTGAACCAAATCGGGTGTCAACCGTAAGAACGGTGGTTGCATAGCATGGTCGAAGACAGGACCTTGTGCCAGACCGAAAAACAATAGGGTGAGCTTTACTATTGCTCCTACAAAGGATAGTAATTGCATCCGACACGTTATAGACCATAATCAAAATCATGTCACGGGACATTGCCTTAACAGTTATTTGTTCAATGCTTTCCTTTACAACCGGACGGTAGTTTACCGAAAGGTAATATACGGAGCAAGTATACTGGACGTGTTGCTTTCCTAATACAAGATTAGCAAGTGGGTGACACAAAACCGCAAGTTTTGAGATAAAATTTTCAAATCTGAAACCCACCAAACCCACAAAAACAATTTGCAAACACCGGTGAAGGGTTATTCCAGAAAACTTATCTAGGGTAAAAGCTAGATTTAATTTTCAAAAGATCAAATGTTTTCATAAAGATCCAATTTCCTTAAGGATCTAAATTTTCATAGTCATGTGGGACTGTAAACCACAACGTTACTACCATTGTTCATACCGCCGTATAGAAATAACTGATGTACAAAGTGTGAAGAATAAAGAAGTGATTCTAGTATTTGTATTTCAAGACTATATTGCTTGAGGACAAGCAACGCTCAAGTGTGGAAATATTTGATAATGCTAAAAACGAACATATATTTCATAGCATTATCTCTCAAGAAAGACAAGCTTTTGGTTGCAATTGTTCTATTTACAAGTGATATTCGTTTAAATAATAAAAGGTGAAGACAAAAGACAGATTCGACGAATTGAAGACGCAAACGACCAAAAAGCTCAAAAGTACAAAGTACAATCAAAGTGGTTCAAATTATTGATGAGAAACGCTTAAAAGTTACAAAAGTACAAGACGCAAAACGCAAAATACAAGATATTAAATTGTACGCAAGGACGTTCGAAAATTCGGAATCGGGACCAGAGTCAACTCTTAACGCGCGACGCAACGGAGCTAAAATTACAAGTCAACTATGCACATAAATATAATATAATATATAAATAATTATTAAAATTATATATATATATATATATATATTATATTATATATATAAATCGTCGGCAAGAAGCAAACAACAAAATGTGAACTGGAAAAGCAGGCCATGCGATCGCATGGCCTAGAGGCTATATTTCCATGCGATCGCATGGGCCACTTTTTCTGGCCACATCCCTATAAAAGGCAGTCTGGTGCTCGAATTTATCATACCATCTATCTCTCTATCTCAACGTAATATATATATATATATATATATATATATATATATATATATATATATATATATATATATATATATATATATATATATATATATATATATATTATAATTATAATTATAATTTTAATAATAAGGGTATGTTAGCGAATGTTGTAAGGGTGTAAGTCGAAATTCTGTCCGTGTAATGCTACGCTATTATTAATCATTGTAAGTTATGTTCAACCTTTTTAAATTAATGTCTCGTAACTAAGTTATTATTATACTTATTTAAGCCGAAGTAATCGTGATGTTGGGCTAAAATATTAAAGATTGGGTAATTGGGCTTTGTACCATAATTGGGGTTTGGACAAAAGAACGACACTTGTGGAAATTAGACTATGGGCTATTAATGGACTTTATATTTGTTTAATTAAATGATAGTTTATTAATTTAATATAAAGATTTACAATTGGACGTACCTATAAATAACCACATACACTCGATCGGACACGATGGACGGGATATTTATAACTACTAATAACCGTTCATTTAACCGGACACGGGAATGGATTAATAGTCAATGGACTTATTCAAACATGGGTGAATTATATACAAGGACACTTGGTGTAATTATAGTTTAAGTCCCCAATTAGATGGAATATTTTACTTCGGATATAAGGAAAATTTGACGAGGACACTCGCACTTTATATTTATGACTGATGGACTATTATGGACAAAAACCAGATGGACATATTGAATAATCCAGGACAAAGGACAATTAACCCATGGTAATAAAACTAAAATCAACACGTCAAAAATCATGATTACGGAAGTTTAAATAAGCATAATTCCTTTATTTCATATTTAATTGCACTTTTAATTATCCCACTTTAATTTATTGTCATTTTATTTATCGTACTTTTTAATTATCGTAATTTTATTTATCATCATTTTATTTATCGCATTTTTATTTATCGCAATTTCATTATCGTTATTTACTTTACGCTTAAAATTAAGTTATATTTATTTTTAATATTTTACATTAGGTTTTAACTGCGACTTAAATTTTAAAATCGACAAACCGTTCATTAAACGGTAAAAACCCCCTTTTATAATAATAATATTACTTATATATATATATATATATATTTATATTTATATAAATATAGTTTTTAAAAATATAGCATTAAACTTGGCTAAGATCCCTGTGGAACGAACCGGACTTACTAAAAACTACACTACTGTACAATTAGGTACACTGCCTATAAGTGTTGTAGCAAGGTTTAGGTATATCCACTCTATAAATAAATAAATAACTTGTGTAAAATTGTATCGTATTTAATAGTATTTTGTAGTAAAAATATAACTATTTGGTATACACCTCGCAGTAGTTGTATTAGAATCTAGTGCTCTCTGATAATAAAGAACAGCCCTAGTCTTATATACTGACTACCCAATTCTAGTAAAATTTTTCAAAATTTTTAAATAAATGAATTCAAATTCATGTTAATACATATTTATGAACGGTAAAACTAGGTGTTAACACCGAAATTATTGTTACCACGGAAAGGACATAAATTGAGAAACAACCCAAAATATTAGAATTCATTTAGAATTCATTTAAAATGGAATAGAGGACAATAAAAAGGCAAAGAAAGGAAAATAAAAGCCAAGTGTGGGAAAATTTACCAAGTTATTTAAAACATATATCACATATTTTTGTACAAATAACTGAAGATACTTTTGTTTTGGACAATTTTATCAGTTTTACCCAAATTTCTTATAATATATTTGAAAGAAAAGATGGATCTACACGATGAATCAATTCCATCATTAAAAGGAAGTAAAGTCTTCCGAAAAAGACACGCGCTTCTTGATTTAGGCCAGGAAGTTGTCATCCAGACCAGTTGTAGAGTCTACGAAAAACCTTGAAAAGTTTTCTCAAAACTCAGCTGGAAATCCACGGACCTCAGCATCAAACAGGGTCGCCAAGTGGTCAGACTTATCCTAACCATGAGAGGATCTGTCTCGTAAAATAGGGAGGGCGCCGTGCAAATTAGCTTGATAAGACTAATGAATCAGATCCCCAGAAAGGATAATCTCCTTAAAGATCAAAAATTAGCTTTTAAGCCTGATATTACTCAATCCTTGAGATTGATTTTTAAAGATTGAGAATTACAAACTCATGGAATTCGATGATATCTAAACTCGAGCTTGAACGAGAAAATATTTTGATCAAAATTACAAACCGATTTGTTTTCTGAAAAAACCATTTTTAATGCGTTCATTACCATTGAACGTAAAATCCTAGGAATTCACCTGGAATTCATTAGGTCACCTGAACCAAATCGGGTGTCAACCGTAAGAACGGTGGTTGCATAGCATGGTCGAAGACAGGACCTTGTGCCAGACCGAAAAACAATAGGGTGAGCTTTACTATTGCTCCTACAAAGGATAGTAATTGCATCCGACACGTTATAGACCATAATCAAAATCATGTCACGGGACATTGCCTTAACAGTTATTTGTTCAATGCTTTCCTTTACAACCGGACGGTAGTTTACCGAAAGGTAATATACGGAGCAAGTATACTGGACGTGTTGCTTTCCTAATACAAGATTAGCAAGTGGGTGACACAAAACCGCAAGTTTTGAGATAAAATTTTCAAATCTGAAACCCACCAAACCCACAAAAACAATTTGCAAACACCGGTGAAGGGTTATTCCAGAAAACTTATCTAGGGTAAAAGCTAGATTTAATTTTCAAAAGATCAAATGTTTTCATAAAGATCCAATTTCCTTAAGGATCTAAATTTTCATAGTCATGTGGGACTGTAAACCACAACGTTACTACCATTGTTCATACCGCCGTATAGAAATAACTGATGTACAAAGTGTGAAGAATAAAGAAGTGATTCTAGTATTTGTATTTCAAGACTATATTGCTTGAGGACAAGCAACGCTCAAGTGTGGAAATATTTGATAATGCTAAAAACGAACATATATTTCATAGCATTATCTCTCAAGAAAGACAAGCTTTTGGTTGCAATTGTTCTATTTACAAGTGATATTCGTTTAAATAATAAAAGGTGAAGACAAAAGACAGATTCGACGAATTGAAGACGCAAACGACCAAAAAGCTCAAAAGTACAAAGTACAATCAAAGTGGTTCAAATTATTGATGAGAAACGCTTAAAAGTTACAAAAGTACAAGACGCAAAACGCAAAATACAAGATATTAAATTGTACGCAAGGACGTTCGAAAATTCGGAATCGGGACCAGAGTCAACTCTTAACGCGCGACGCAACGGAGCTAAAATTACAAGTCAACTATGCACATAAATATAATATAATATATAAATAATTATTAAAATTATATATATATATATATATATTATATTATATATATAAATCGTCGGCAAGAAGCAAACAACAAAATGTGAACTGGAAAAGCAGGCCATGCGATCGCATGGCCTAGAGGCTATATTTCCATGCGATCGCATGGGCCACTTTTTCTGGCCACATCCCTATAAAAGGCAGTCTGGTGCTCGAATTTATCATACCATCTATCTCTCTATCTCAACGTAATATATATATATATATATATATATATATATATATATATATATATATATATATATATATATATATATATATATATATATATATATATATATATTATAATTATAATTATAATTTTAATAATAAGGGTATGTTAGCGAATGTTGTAAGGGTGTAAGTCGAAATTCTGTCCGTGTAATGCTACGCTATTATTAATCATTGTAAGTTATGTTCAACCTTTTTAAATTAATGTCTCGTAACTAAGTTATTATTATACTTATTTAAGCCGAAGTAATCGTGATGTTGGGCTAAAATATTAAAGATTGGGTAATTGGGCTTTGTACCATAATTGGGGTTTGGACAAAAGAACGACACTTGTGGAAATTAGACTATGGGCTATTAATGGACTTTATATTTGTTTAATTAAATGATAGTTTATTAATTTAATATAAAGATTTACAATTGGACGTACCTATAAATAACCACATACACTCGATCGGACACGATGGACGGGATATTTATAACTACTAATAACCGTTCATTTAACCGGACACGGGAATGGATTAATAGTCAATGGACTTATTCAAACATGGGTGAATTATATACAAGGACACTTGGTGTAATTATAGTTTAAGTCCCCAATTAGATGGAATATTTTACTTCGGATATAAGGAAAATTTGACGAGGACACTCGCACTTTATATTTATGACTGATGGACTATTATGGACAAAAACCAGATGGACATATTGAATAATCCAGGACAAAGGACAATTAACCCATGGTAATAAAACTAAAATCAACACGTCAAAAATCATGATTACGGAAACCGCAAGTTTTGAGCTAAAATTTTCAAATCTGAAACCCACCAAACCCACAAAAACAATTTGCAAACACCGGTGAAGGGTTATTCCAGAAAACTTATCTAGGGTAAAAGCTAGATTTAATTTTCAAAAGATCAAATGTTTTCATAAAGATCCAATTTCCTTAAGGATCTAAATTTTCATAGTCATGTGGGACTGTAAACCACAACGTTACTACCATTGTTCATACCACCGTATAGAAATCACTGATGTACAAAGTGTGAAGAATAAAGAAGTGATTCTAGTTGATGTCGAACGAGGTGTATATAAAATAGTTATTATTTTACTAGGAAAAACTATTAAATACGATACAATTTTACACAAGATATTTATTTATTTATAGAATGGATATACTTAAACCTTGCTACAACACTTATAGGCAGTGTACCTAATCGTACAGTAGTGTAGTTTTTAGTAAGTCCGGTTCGTTCCACAGGGAAATCTTTGAACAAAGCTCAACGCTATATTAGTTTACTTTTATAAAAATACAAATATATATATAAGTAATATTATTATTATAAAGGGGGGTTTTTACCGTTTAATGACCGGTTTGTCGATTTTAAGACTTTAGTCGCAGTTAAAACCTAATGTAAAATATAAAATAAATACAAGACTTAAATTAAAGCGTAAAGTAAATAACGATAATGAAATTGCGAATAATAAAAATGCGATAAAATAAAATTGCGATAATTAAAAAGTACGATAATTAAAAGTGCGATTAAATAACAAATAATAAAAGTGCGATAATTAGAAGTGCAATTAAATATAAAATAAAGGAAATTAAATATGAAATAAAAGAATTATGCTTATTTAAACTTCCGTAATCATGATGTTTGACGTGTTGATTTTAGTTTTATGCCCATGGGTTAATTGTCCTTTGTCCTGGATTATTCAATATGTCCGTCTGGTTTTTGTCCATAACAGTCCATCAGTCATAAATATAAAGTGCGAGTGTCCTCATCAAATTATTCTTATACCCGAAGTTAAATATTCCAACTAATTGGGGATTCGAATTGTAACAAGGTTTTAATACTTTGTTTAATGAATACACCAGGTTATCGACTGCGTGTAAACCAAGGTTTTACTACTTTGTTAACAATTACACCAATTACCCTTGAATGTAATTTCACCCCTGTTTTAATTATTCTAGTGGCTATTAATCCATTCCCGTGTCCGGTTAAATGAACGATTATTCGTACATATAAATACCCCGCCCATCGTGTCCGATCGAGTGTATATGGTAATTTATAGGGACGCCCAATTGTAAATCTTTATATTAACATTAACAAACTTTCATTTAGTTAAACAAATATAAAGCCCATTAATAGCCCATAGTCTAATTTCCACAAGTGTCGTTCTTTTATCCAAACCCCAATTATGGTACAAAGCCCAATTACCCAATTTTAGTAATTAGCCCAACATCATGATTACTTCGTTTTAAATAAGCATAATAATAACTTAGCTACGAGACATTAATGTAAAAAGGTTGAACATAACTTACAATGATTAAAAATAGCGTAGCGTTACACGGACAGAATTTCGACTTACACCCTTACAACATTCGCTAACATACCCTTATTATTAGAATTAAAATTAAAATTAAAATTAAAATATAAATTATATATATATATCGTATATATTGAGAGAGATTAAAATTATCTCTCTAAAACTCGGCAGAAAACTGGCTTTATATAGGACCTGACCAGCAATTTCACTCCATGCGACTCGCATGGATTTGTGCCTCTGGCCATGCGAGTCGCATGGCCACCCTGGATCCAGCCAAATTGATTTGTTTTCTTCTTGCCGACGTAATATAATAATAATAATATATATAATATAATATATAATTATATATAATTATATATATATTATATTATATTCTTGTGCATAGTAGACTAGATATTTTTGGTCCGTTGCGTCGGGCGTTTCTTCTTGGCTCAGGTCCCGGTTTCGGATTTTCGGACGTCCTTGCGTACAATTTTATATTTTGTACTTTGCGTTTTGAATCTTGTACTCTTGTGATTTCGAGACGTTTCTTATCAATAATTGGAACCTTTTTGATTATCTTTTGTACTTTTGAGCTTTTTGGTCGTTTGCGTCTTCAATTCGTCGAATCTGTCTTTTGTCTTCACCTTTTATTATTTAAACGAATATCTCTTGTAAATAGAACAATTGTAACTAAAAGCTTGTCTTTCTTGAGGAATAATGCTATGAAATATATGTTCGTTTTTAACATTATCAAATATTCCCACACTTGAGCGTTGCTTGTCCTCAAGCAATATTGTCTTGAAATACTAGAATCACTTTTTTATTCTTCACACTTTGTACATCAGTGATTTCTATACGGCGGTATAAACAATGGTAGTAACGATATGGTTTACAGTCCCACATGACTATAAAAATTTAGATCCATTAAGGAAATTGGATCTTTATGAAAGCATTTGATCTTTTGAAAATTAAATCTAGTTTTTACCCTAGATAAGTTTTCCGGGATAACCCTTTACCGGTGTTTGCAAAATATTTTTGTGGGTTTGGTGGGTTTCAGATTTGAAAATTTTAGCTCAAAACTTGCGGTTTTGTGTCACCCACTTGCTAACCTTGTATTTGGAAAGCAACACATCCAGTTTACTTGTCCCGTATATTACCTTTCGGTAAACTACCGTCCGGTTGAAAAGGAAAGCGTTGAACAAGCAACTGTTAAGGCAATGTCCCGTGACATGCTTTTGATTATGGTCTATAACGTGTCGGACGCAATTACTATCCTTGGTAGGAGCAATAGTAAAGCTCACCCTTATAATTTTTCGGTCTGGCACAAGGTCCTGTCTTTGACCACTATGCAACCACCGTTCTTACGGTTGACACCCGATTTAGTTCAGGTGACCTAATGAATTCCAGGTGAATTCCTAGGATTTTACGTTCAATGGTAATGAACGCATTGAAAATAGGGTTTTCAGAAAACAAATCGGTTTGTAATTTTGATCAAAATATTTTCTCGTTTAAGCTCGAGTTTAGATATCATTGAATTCCATGAGTTTGAATTCTCAATCTTTAAGGTCAATCTCAAGGATTGAGTAATATCAGGCTTAAAAGCTGATTTTTAATCTTTAAGGAGATTATCCTTTCTGGGGATCTGATTCATTAGTCTTATCCAGCTAATTTGCACGGTGCCTCCCCATTGTACGAGATAAATCCTTCTCATGGTTAGGATAAATCTGACCACTTGGCGACCCTGTTTAATGCTGAGGTCCGTGGATTTCCTGCTGATTTTAGTGATGACTTTTCTAGATTTTTCGTCAACCTACAGCTGGTCTGGACGACAACTTCATGACCTAAATCAAGAAACGCGTTTCTTTTTCGGAAGACTTTACTTCCTTTTAAATGATGGAATTGATTCATCGTGTAGATCCATCTCTTTTTTTCTTTTATCGGGTAAAAAAGTTTAGTTTAGTCCAAAGCAAAAGTATTTTCAGTTATTTGTTACAGATATATGTGACATATGTTTAAAATAACTTGGTAAATTTTCCCACACTTGGCTTTTTATTTTTCTTTTTATCGTCCTCTATTCCATTTTAAATGAATTTTAACATTTTAGTTTGTTTCTCAATTTATGTCCTTTCCGAGGTAACAATAATTTCGGTGTTAAAACCTAGTTTTATCATTCATAAATATGTATAAACATGATTTTGAGTTCATTTAATTGAAAATTTTGAAAAATTTTACTAGAATTGGGTAGTTAGTATATAAGACTAGGGCTGTTCTTTTTTATCAGAGAGCACTAGATTCTAATACAACTACTGCTTTACTAGTATTTTTAATGGTAACCAAGTGTTTAATATAAAAATTTTAAAATCCGAAAGAATTTAACCCCTTCCCACACTTAAGATCTTGCAATGCCCTCATTTGCAAGAAATCAGTAACAATTTAAATTATTGAGGGTGATTTGTGTGAAAATGATTAAATTTTTACCAAAGTTTCCAAATATATTGTCGTTTGTTTGCTGAATGATAAATGGTGCACATCATTTGTTCATTCCGTCTTGTTGTTATTTCTCATATATTTTGCATCTTGTCGTCAAAATTAGTTACTTTTGCTGAACTTAATGCCAGTCTTTGAAAATGCGTTGTTTTACCCTGTTGTGTACATAACATAAAATACATACAATACAAATATAATCATACATGCAATTTGAAATGGAACTTTGGCATCCCACTTTCAAACTATAAGAAAAATATTAGTACACAATAATAATAGAAATATCAAACATTACATAAACGTAATTAAAATGTTAAGTGTTTAAAATAATAAAAATATAAATTACCAACTTATCTCTACTGATCAGGAGGTGGGTTAGGAGGAAAATTAGGATATGGATCCCAATTCATGTTCGCGTCCGGGTTCCATGGCTGATTATAGGTGAACTGGTATGCTGCGTCATAATCATATGAATCATAGGGTGGTCTCATTTCTGGCTGATGTGCGGGATAGTATGCGGGTCGGGTCGGATAATACATCTCGCCAGGCTGCAACTGGCTTATAATTTGGCGCTGATGATAATCCCATCGGCCATGCTCTCGTTGCCGGGAATGCTCGTAGTCATTCCGACGTTGCCATGCCTCGTACTGCATATGCCTATCATAGTTCGTCATGTATTCATCCTCCATACGAACGCCTAAATCAAGTGCAGTCTCCCGAACAACTCCTATAATGTTGTTCGCCTCCTCCATCTCGTCATCCGAACCTCTCTCTACCTGTCGCTGAGGTCCCTCGTATCGATATACCCGACCACGTCTCATCAATAATACCCTTGCACCGTGATAAAGGTTTGAACTTATAGTTTCACCTTCGTCCTCTATTTCGTTCATTGGACCCCCTTGGTGCTTATCCACACCTAAATACTCTCCAATGAGAGTAATGAAAATACCACCACCTATAATACTCCCCGATTTCATCCCCGAAACTATATTAGTGAGATAATAACCAACACAATAGGGAATGTTAACGAAACTCCTCGGGTCTCTAATACACTTGAGGTAGAACAAATCGTTTACGGTCAATTTCTCCTTATTCCTACCCCTTTGTGTAATTGTGTTTGCTAAGAATCTATGAATCACCCGGAGTTCAGCTCTGTCTATATCTAAGTATGTATGATTTCCACTGGCGTGAAATTCATTAAAGTGGGACATACGCCTCCAGACAGCGTTAATATCAAATTCCCTATCTATCCTTTCTCCTTGGGCAATCAGGCTATTACAGTCGGGGCTCAAAAGTTCAGCAGGGGTGTAAATCTGTAAGGCCCTGGCTAAATCTATCATGGACATTCTGTACATGCGTCCACCTAACAGAAATCTAATAAAGCTTCTATCATCTATCCTCCTAACATCACTGTTTAACTTAATAGTACTAAGTAATTCTATACACCATTCCCTATATATGGTTCTACGAATGGAAAATAGGCGCATCCAATCGTTAAACTGAGAATTACCATACCTTTGCACCAATAATTCCCGAATCGGTTCGGCAAGGTCAACTGTTTCCAAAGGTACCCAGTCAATTGCCCTTGGCATTTCAACAACCTTAAAGTAGAGAATGTGCATGTTCTTTTGATAATCTGGATACTCTATCCAACATCGATCAAATCTCAGATTTGGGTGTAACTGATCTTCATTAATGTCTAAGCTCAGAATCATTTGATGTGGAGCGAATTGACGAAACTGATTCATGAATAATTGATCTTGATCGTGATAAGGAATATGTTGCTCCTCATGTTCTTCTTCTTCTTGTTGCATATGTTGTTCTTGTTCATGAAACATTTCCGGTTCGGGCTCTGGTTGCCTGGACGATGATGCACCGTCCGTATCTGTATTTCTCTGCAAAACACATTAAACACAAAATTTGTGCATCCAAATATGCATTAGTGTTAGCAAAATAATAACTTGAAACAATTATGATGACATGTTCAATTCATAACACATTTTATACACATTTTCTTAACAATAACAATTCTACACTTTTACATACGAAAATGTGTACAATGTTTTATCACATTTAAACTCTTAACCATGTCAACAATAATTATTATAACAATTAAACACTTGTTACATGGCATTCAAATCAAACTAGTGCTCATTTTCATATTTTTGTCAAGTCTACACTTTGTCAAATATGCATATACGAAAAATGTACATCAAGTTCATAAGCATTTATCTCAAATAACATGCCAAAATAATCACTACTAGCAATGAAACAAGTTTCAAATGGCCTTTATATCAAATTATCCAAGTTCATGAATTTTTAGACTTAAAAAGTCCACTTTAATTCTCAAAAACATGTTTAGGCTCAAAGTTTGGATCAATTAACTACCTAAACATGTTACACTACTTAATTTAGCAACAATTCATGACAAAAATCGGCCATAACCTGTTTATATCAAAAAGCCCCAAATTGCTCAAGAACACAAACCCTAGATTCTTAAAAATTTGAAGTTTTTAGCTTCAATTCATGCTAAATAGCTTCTATCTAGGATATACATGCATAATATAACAACAATTTAGCTCTAATTACACCTAAATTTAACAAAATCAAAATATAAAATTTCTAGCTCAAGAACACAAAAATTCGAATTTAAAGAGATTAGGGGTGAAATCTTTACCTTTCTCCTGAAGGGGTTGAGACTACTGAATCTAGGCATGATTGTTGTGAAGTCTTGCAAGAAATTTGGTGAAAAATGGCGGATTTTTGAGAGGATTTGGGAGAGTTTTCGTGTTTGTGTATGTGTGTTTATTGTGAGAAAGAAGCAGGTCGACTGGAATTTTGATCCTGGCCAGTTTTTATTAGCCATGCGAGTCGCATGGTTTCCTGCCCATCCCCATGCGACTCGCATGGGGTTAAATTCCAGGTATATTTTTTTTTTTTTTTTTATTATTAAAACCTTAAGCTTTTAAAACATAAAATCTAATAAAATTTTTAAAAATTTTGTTTCTTTTTAAGACGAGGTCGTTTCGGGACGATGCCCTAGTCCGTCCCTCGACAAAATTTTAAAATTTTGTCATTTTCAAGCGATTGTTTTAAAAGCTTAGATTTTTGGGTTTTTTCAATGTTTTTGGCATACTCTAAATCAAAAAGATTAAAAATAATGATAATAAAAGTTCTCGTCCCTCCTTCGGGTAAAGCAATTTCGGTTCAAAGACCTAGTCTTCAACTTACGACGAATTTTAAAAATCATATTTTTAACTTAATGAGATAGTGTAAATTTTTGTTTTTAAATTCACACAATTATAAAATAAAAAAAATCACACCAAACTTAAAATTTGAAATGCATAAAATTAAAAATTCATATTTTAAAAATTCACACCAGACTTAATTTATAAATTCATATTATAAATTCACACCAAACTTATTTTAAAAATTTATATTATAAATTCACACCAAACTTATATTAATTTTTCAAATATTTACAATTTTAAATATATTGTTTTTACAAAGTTTACAATATTAACTTAAGATTTAAATATTAATTTTAAAAACATGGTAAAAATAAATTTAAAAATCTTTTTGTCTTTTTATCCCACTTTAATCAATCAAATATTATCAAAAATATGCGCCCCTCTTTTCGGTAAAGTAATTTCGGTTCCAAGACCTAATTTAACTCATGACGAATTTTTGAAATATTTTGGGTTGATTGATTAAAGATATTTATACCTTAAGAATAAACGTTAAATTTCGCAGTGATGTAATAAATTTTTGAATGATATCAATAATTTCGGTCGCCAAACCTAATTTTATTTAATACCAATTTAATACTTTTTAGCGAACAAATTAGCGTTTATTATCAAAAGGTTAAAAATAAAAATAAAAATAAAAACTGTACAGACATACCTGTGAAATAGATTTCTTAGTTATATGATCTATTATATTCATAAGATAGTCGGTTTAATTGGTTTTCCATGGCTGCATAGGCGTAACCTCGAGCATTCATTGTCTTTTCTTCTAAACATATGAACGGTCCGTCTCTGCATAAAGTAACAAATTCGGTATTTGAATAGGTTTGATTATTTGAACATTTACCTCCATGTGACCATTTTCCGCATTTGTGACATCGTTCTAGGTGTCGTGCTCTTCTTTTCGCTGCGGATTTTGATTTTCCTTTACCAAATTGTAACTTATTATCTTCGCATCAGGATCCTTTTCTAACTCCGTCCATTCTTTCTCTGATTACTGATACTAATTCACTCGGTAGTATGTCATTATTACGTTTAGTGATCAAAGCGTGTAGCATTAGACCATGGTTTAATTCACAGGCAGTCTTCATTTCGTAAAAACCTAAAAAAAATAAAAATTCAGAATGGGGGGAGAAGACTAGTTCTTTAGGGTCTGCTAGGGAAAGACCATACGTGTTCCATTTTCGAGAACTACACGAAAACAGACAATCTAACTCTAACAGAAATACATATTATCCTTTAAAGACTTGATTCTCCCCACACTTAGTTAGCTGTGGTGTCGAAATTGTGATTAACTTCATTGTCGACTTCCATCGGACCATGTATGTAATGTTTAACTCTGTGACCATTAACTTTAAATTACATCCCATTTGAATTTATTAATTCTATCGTTCCGTATGGGAAAACTCTTTTGACTATGAATGGTCCAGACCATCTTGATTTCAATTTTCCAGGAAATAGCTTGAATCGTGAATTGAAAAGAAGAACTCTGTCTCCTTCTTTAAATTCTTTTGAATTTCTGATTCTTTTATCATGCCATTTCTTCGTTCTTTCTTTATAGATTAACGAATTTTCGTATGCTTCATGTCTTAATTCTTCTAATTCATTTAGTTGACTTAATCGTAGACGTCCGGCTTCATGTAAATCAAGATTACATGTCTTCAAAGCCCAAAATGCTTTGTGTTCAATTTCTACTGGAAGATGACATGCTTTTCCATAAACAAGTCTAAAAGGTGTGGTTCCAATTGGAGTTTTGTAGGCTGTTCTAAAAGCCCAGAGTGCATCCTCCAATTTAATGGACCATTCCTTTGGATTTGATCCTACGGTTTTCTCTAGAATACGTTTTAAAGCTCGGTTGGTATTTTCAACTTGTCCACTTGTTTGTGGATGATATGCGGTGGAGATTTTATGAGTTACTCCATATCTTTTAAGAACTTTCTCAAGTTGATTATTACAGAAATGAGTACCCCGATCACTTATTAAAGCTTTCGGTGTTCCAAACCTTGCAAAAAGACGTTTTAAAAAGTTGACTACAACTCGTGCATCGTTAGTTGGGAGAGCTTGTGCTTCCGCCCATTTAGATACATAATCAATGGCTACGAGTATATATAAATTATTATGAGATTTTGGAAATGGACCCATAAAGTCAATACCCCAAATGTCAAATACTTCACATACTTGGATGACATTTTGTGGCATTTCATCACGTTGACTTATTTTTCCGGCCCTTTGACATGCATCACAGGATTTGCAAAGAAGGTGTGCGTCTTTGTAAATTGTAGGCCAATAGAATCCAGCTTCATAAACTTTTCTTGCTGTTAGTTGAGGCCCATAATGCCCTCCTGTTGGTCCTGTGTGACAATGGTTTAAAATTTTACTAGCTTCATCTCCAAATACACATCGGCGTATTATTCCATCGGGATAACTTTTAAACAGATGTGGATCTTTCCAGAAATAGTGTTTTATATCACTGAAGAATTTCTTTCGTCTTTGGTACGATAATCCTTTTTCAAGGAATCCACAAACTAAGTAGTTTGCATAGTCTGCAAACCATAGGATTTCTTTATAATCTATCTTCAATAGATATTCATCAGGAAAGTTGTCTTGTATGGCCGATTCATTTAGAACTTCTAATTCAGGATTTTCAAGACGAGAAAGATGATCAGCGGCGAGATTTTCTGCTCCCTTTTTATCTCGGATTTCAATATCAAACTCTTGTAAGAGTAAGATCCAACGGATTAATCTTGGTTTTGCATCTTGTTTTGAAAATAGGTATCTAAGAGCAGAATGGTCGGTATAGACCACCGTTTTTGCTAGAACGAGATATGATCGAAATTTGTCAAAAGCAAAGACAATAGCAAGGAGTTCTTTTTCAGTAGTTGTATAGTTTGTTTGTGCTCCTTGTAACGTCTTACTAGCATAATATATAGGTTGAAATCGTTTTTCAATCCTTTGTCCTAAAACGGCTCCCATTGCAAAATCACTTGCATCGCACATTAGTTCAAATGGTAGATTCCAATTTGGTGTTATCATGATCGGCGCATTAGTGAGTTTTTCTTTAAGAATATTAAAAGATTTGATACACTCATCTGAAAAGATGAATGGAGCATCCTTTTCTAGGAGTTTATTCATAGGAGTGGCAATTTTAGAAAAATCTTTTATGAAACGTCGGTAAAAACCGGCATGCCCTAGAAAACTCCTAACTCCTCTAACATTGGTGGGATGTGGAAGTTTAGCAATTACATCTACTTTAGCTCTATCCACTTCAATTCCTTCTTTTGAAATTTTATGTCCAAGAACGATGCCTTCTTTAACCATGAAATGGCATTTCTCCCAATTAAGTACTAGATTTGATTTTTCGCATCTAATTAGCATTCGTTCCAGATTAACTAGACATGATTTAAATGTATAACCGAAGACTGAAAAGTCATCCATGAATACTTCCATGCATTCTTCTATCATGTCGTGAAAAATCGCCATCATGCACCTTTGAAAGGTTGCAGGGGCGTTACAAAGTCCAAATGGCATTCTTTTGTAAGCAAAAGTACCATAAGGGCACGTGAATGTGGTTTTCTCTTGATCTTCGGGTGCTATTGGAATTTGAAAATATCCGGAAAATCCATCTAGAAAACAATAGTAACTATTTCCGGCTAATCTTTCCAACATTTGATCTATGAAAGGTAAGGGAAAGTGATCTTTTCTGGTGGCGTCATTTAATTTTCTATAATCAATACATACACGCCATCCTGTTACAGTCCTAGTAGGAATAAGCTCATTTTTCTCATTTGTAATGACAGTCATGCCACCCTTCTTAGGTACGCATTGAACTGGGCTTACCCATGGACTATCAGAAATTGGATATATCAAACCTGCATCTAGCAGTTTAATAATCTCTTTCTTAACTACATCTTGCATATTAGGATTTAGTCTTCGTTGACGTTGCACATACGTTTTATGACCTTCTTCCATAAGGATTTTATGTGTGCAATACGAAGGACTAATTCCTTTAATATCATGAATCTTCCATGCAATGGCTGGTTTATGAGCTTTCAACACAGAAATGAGTTGTGATTTCTCATTTTCAGTAAGAGAAGACGATATTATTACAGGTAATTCAGATTCACCATGTAAATAAGCGTATTCCAAATGGTTTGGAAGTGGCTTTAACTCTAATTTCGGAGGTTCTTCTATCGATGATTTATATCGATATCTGTCTTCTTCTTTTAGCATTTGAATTTCTTCTGTTGTTGGTTCATATCCATTAGCTATAAGTGTAGCTAACATTTCAGCTTCATCAATTGGTTCATTACCTTCTCCTAAAGAACATTCTCCCGTTCCTTGTAATTCTGGAAATTCTTCTAATAATTCTGCATGTGCATCTATAGTTTGAATATAATAACATGTATCATCTGCAGATTGTGGTTGTTGCATTGCTCTATCCACTGAAAAGGTAACACTCTCATCCTCTATACTTAGGGTCAGTTTCTTACCGAACACGTCTATCATTGCTTTAGCCGTGTTTAAGAATGGTCTTCCTAATATGAGAGGAACTTGAGAATCTTCTTCCATGTCCAAAACAACAAAATCTACTGGAAATACTAAAGTACCAACTTTAACTAGCATGTTTTCCATTATCCCTCTAGGATATTTTATTGATCTATCGGCTAGTTGTATGCTTATTCTGGTTGGTTTCAATTCTCCAAGGTCTAGTTTAGCGTATAGTGAATACGGCATTAGATTTATACTAGCACCTAAGTCTGCCAATGCTTCTATTGAACTAAGACTACCCAGAAAACATGGAATTGTGAAACTTCCTGGATCAGATAGTTTTTCTGGTATCTTATTCAACAGCACTGCTGAACAATTAGCATTCATAGTAACAGCCGAGAGTTCTTCCATTTTCTTTCTATTCGTGATTAGATCTTTCAAGAATTTAGCATATCTAGGCATTCCTGAAATCACATCAATGAAAGGAAGATTTACATTTATCTGTTTAAACATATCCAAGAATTTGGATTGCTCGGCTTCAAGTTTTTCCTTCTTCATTTTACTCGGATAAGGAAGTGGTGGTTGGTATGGTTTAACATAAGGTTTATCCTTAACTGTGTTATCTTCATTAACCTTTTCAACTACCGGTTCTTTTTCCTTATCTTGATCAGGTTGTGGTTCTTGTGGAGTAGGAATAGTTTCATCAGAAGTTACAGGTATTTCAGGTGGTTTAAGTGTTGTACCACTTCTTGTGGTAATAGCTTTAGCTGTTTCATTCCGGGGGTTAGCGTTTGTATCGCTCGGTAAACTTCCCGGTTTTCTTTCACCTATTAACCTTGCCAGGTTACTTACTTCTTGTTCCAGATTTTGAATAGAAGCTTGTTGATTTCTAAATGCTTGAGCATTTTGTTCATTGGTTTGTTTTTGAGATGTGAAAAACTGCGTTTGAGTTTCAACTAGCTTCGTCATCATATCTTCTAAATTCGGCTTTTTATCATCGGTTTGTTGTGGTGGTTTGTTTTGAAAATTAGGTCTTTGCTGATTATAAGTATTATTGGATACTTGTTGATTGCTAGGACCTTGTTGGTTGTTGTATGGAATATTTCGGTTATAATTCTGGTTTTGATTGTAAATCGGTCTTGGCGGTTGATAATTATTCTGATAATTATTTCCAGGCCTTTGGTTTATGTATGAAATATTCTCTCTTTGTTCCATTGTTAATTCAATACTGAGACAATCTTTTGTCAAATGTGGTCCTCCACACTGCTCACAACTAATTCGTATAGCATGAATATCTTTAGTCATCTTTTCCATTCGTCTTTCGAAAGCATCTATCTTTGCGGAAATGGAAACTAAGTCATGGCTAGAATCGGCTCTAGCTGCTTTAGATGATCTAATGATGTCTTTTTCTTGGTTCCACTCATGTGAGTGGGAAGCAGTATTATCAATAATTTTGTAAGCATCAGTTTCGGTTTTCTTCATAATAGAACCACCAGCTGCTATATCTATGTCTTTTCTTGTAGTGATGTCGCATCCTCGGTAGAATATTTGTACTATTTGACAGGTGTCTAAACCATGTTGCGGACATCCTCTTAACAACTTTCCATATCTTGTCCACGCCTCATATAGAGTTTCATTTGGCTTCTGTGTGAACGTAACAATTTCTGCTTGAAGTCTTACGGCTTTAGATGCAGGAAAGAATTGTTTAAGAAATTTGTCAATTAAAACATCCCATGTATCGATCGCCCCTTCAGGTAACGATTCCAACCAATCTTTGGCTTCTCCCTTTAAAGTCCAGGGAAATAACATGAGATATATCTGTTCATCCTCTACTTCTCGTATTTTAAATAGTGTGCAGATCCTATTAAAGGTACGTAGATGTTCATTTGGATCTTCCTTCGGTGCACCACTAAATTGGCATTGATTAGTCACCATGTGTAGAATTTGTCCTTTGATTTCATAATCTGGCGCATTAATGTCTGGATGAGTAATTGCGTGACCTTGGCCAGTGCGTTTAGCTCTCATTCGGTCTTCCATACTTAAAGGTTCCAGATTCTCCATACTTGAATTTGTTGAATCGGTATCACTAGATGATTCTGTTTTAATAGTTCGTTCCTCAACAATCTCTGTTTGAATGATTGGTGGTTCCGGAGGAAAGTTTAGTGGTTCAGGATCTATGAACCGTTCCTGAATATTTTCTGGATTCTCAATTTTGAGGTCGGGTTCAAAAAAATGGATTATTGGAAATTTGAACTGAAGTACTTGGTCGACTGGATGACGATTCTAAAGAAAAATCAACGGCAGTTATATTTATTAAACGATGTCTTGATCTAGTTACAGGTGGTGAACGTACAAAAGGTGATGAACGTCTTGCTCGGTGCATTCACTAAATATCCTATTAGTTTTTAAAAAGGAAAGAAAAATTATAATAAGTTATCCAATCAATAGACTTTTCTGATTTTGCCCACGTTTCGAATAGCCAAAAGATGCAGCAGAGAGGCAGGATTTGTTTGGTCTCAATATAATTGAGGACTGTTTGGCTCCAATAACCCGGTCCACGTACAAATCCAACTATTACTACGAACCAGAAAATTTTGATGTCTATCGATTTAACTACTCAAAATAAATTTTCGTAATTTTAAGAAATTTAGATAAGAAGTAGAATAAAAATCTATGTCCTAAAACTAGAATGGCGAGAAATAAGAGAGAAAAAGAGTTCGTCGAAAAAGGTCGAAAAAGAAAAAATGGTTGAAAAATAAAAGGTGACGGAAAAATAAAAGAAACTTTATAAAAACTTAAAAATACTTGACTAACCTAACCTTATTACTACAACTAACTTAAAATTATAATCGCAAATTGAAATTACTAATTGGAATGATAATTGGTACATAGTAAAAGGTGTCTAAAAATATTAAAGCTTTCAGGGAAAAACTAAATCCCAAATGGAAATAACTTAAAAAGAAACTAAAACTAAAAAAAAAGGCGTCGCAAAATTCTAAAGCACCTAAATCTTAGTCTAAAGAAAAAAAAAAACACTTAAGGAATTCTACGGCAAAGCCTAAAAATCTAGGAGTAAAAATAACTATAGCAAAAACTAAGTTTAAAATTAAATATGAGCTAAAAATACAAATATTACGCTACAACGTTTAAAAAGGTACAAAATATAAAAGTTATAAAAAGTTATAAAAATATTAGATTTTATAAAAATATTATTTTTATATTTTATATATTTTTGTATTAAATATTATATATAATAAAACTAGTTTTTAAGTTAATTAAAATAAACTAAAAACTTAAATATAATAATAATAGATAATAGATTAGGGTTAGATAATAATATTAATATATTATCCGTAATAAATGCGTGATTAGGGTTTGGTTGTGGTCTTGTCAGACCCCTCATGCGAGTCGCATGATTTAAGAGGGTGGGTCATGCGAGTCGCATGGATACCCTGAACTGGTTCAATTGGACTGGTTCAAATGACAGGTCACGTAATATTTAATATTTTCTTTTCTTTTTTTTTTCTGTTTTAAATTTAAATAAAATATATATATATAATTAAAATAAAAACTTAAAAATAAACTTAAAATACTTTATAATTTTGTAAAAATAAAAGAAAAACTTAAAAATATACTTAAAATTATTTTTTTTTTTTTTTTCGATTTTAAAAGCTCTTTTTTTTTATATATTTTTTAATTTTTAAAAATATAAATTTTACCAAAACTAATTATAACTTAAAAATTAAAAATATGGCGTTTCGCTTCGGCGAATTTCCCTGGCAGCGGCGCCAAAAATACTTGATGTCGAACGAGGTGTATATAAAATAGTTATTATTTTACTAGGAAAAACTATTAAATACGATACAATTTTACACAAGATATTTATTTATTTATAGAATGGATATACTTAAACCTTGCTACAACACTTATAGGCAGTGTACCTAATCGTACAGTAGTGTAGTTTTTAGTAAGTCCGGTTCGTTCCACAGGGAAATCTTTGAACAAAGCTCAACGCTATATTAGTTTACTTTTATAAAAATACAAATATATATATAAGTAATATTATTATTATAAAGGGGGGTTTTTACCGTTTAATGACCGGTTTGTCGATTTTAAGACTTTAGTCGCAGTTAAAACCTAATGTAAAATATAAAATAAATACAAGACTTAAATTAAAGCGTAAAGTAAATAACGATAATGAAATTGCGAATAATAAAAATGCGATAAAATAAAATTGCGATAATTAAAAAGTACGATAATTAAAAGTGCGATTAAATAACAAATAATAAAAGTGCGATAATTAGAAGTGCAATTAAATATAAAATAAAGGAAATTAAATATGAAATAAAAGAATTATGCTTATTTAAACTTCCGTAATCATGATGTTTGACGTGTTGATTTTAGTTTTATGCCCATGGGTTAATTGTCCTTTGTCCTGGATTATTCAATATGTCCGTCTGGTTTTTGTCCATAACAGTCCATCAGTCATAAATATAAAGTGCGAGTGTCCTCATCAAATTATTCTTATACCTGAAGTTAAATATTCCAACTAATTGGGGATTCGAATTGTAACAAGGTTTTAATACTTTGTTTAATGAATACACCAGGTTATCGACTGCGTGTAAACCAAGGTTTTACTACTTTGTTAACAATTACACCAATTACCCTTGAATGTAATTTCACCCCTGTTTTAATTATTCTAGTGGCTATTAATCCATTCCCGTGTCCGGTTAAATGAACGATTATTCGTACATATAAATACCCCGCCCATCGTGTCCGATCGAGTGTATATGGTAATTTATAGGGACGCCCAATTGTAAATCTTTATATTAACATTAACAAACTTTCATTTAGTTAAACAAATATAAAGCCCATTAATAGCCCATAGTCTAATTTCCACAAGTGTCGTTCTTTTATCCAAACCCCAATTATGGTACAAAGCCCAATTACCCAATTTTAGTAATTAGCCCAACATCATGATTACTTCGTTTTAAATAAGCATAATAATAACTTAGCTACGAGACATTAATGTAAAAAGGTTGAACATAACTTACAATGATTAAAAATAGCGTAGCGTTACACGGACAGAATTTCGACTTACACCCTTACAACATTCGCTAACATACCCTTATTATTAGAATTAAAATTAAAATTAAAATTAAAATATAAATTATATATATATATCGTATATATTGAGAGAGATTAAAATTATCTCTCTAAAACTCGGCAGAAAACTGGCTTTATATAGGACCTGACCAGCAATTTCACTCCATGCGACTCGCATGGATTTGTGCCTCTGGCCATGCGAGTCGCATGGCCACCCTGGATCCAGCCAAATTGATTTGTTTTCTTCTTGCCGACGTAATATAATAATAATAATATATATAATATAATATATAATTATATATAATTATATATATATTATATTATATTCTTGTGCATAGTAGACTAGATATTTTTGGTCCGTTGCGTCGGGCGTTTCTTCTTGGCTCAGGTCCCGGTTCCGGATTTTCGGACGTCCTTGCGTACAATTTTATATTTTGTACTTTGCGTTTTGAATCTTGTACTCTTGTGATTTCGAGACGTTTCTTATCAATAATTGGAACCTTTTTGATTATCTTTTGTACTTTTGAGCTTTTTGGTCGTTTGCGTCTTCAATTCGTCGAATCTGTCTTTTGTCTTCACCTTTTATTATTTAAACGAATATCTCTTGTAAATAGAACAATTGCAACTAAAAGCTTGTCTTTCTTGAGGAATAATGCTATGAAATATATGTTCGTTTTTAGCATTATCACTAGTATTTGTATTTCAAGACTATATTGCTTGAGGACAAGAAACGCTCAAGTGTGAGAATATTTGATAATGCTAAAAACGAACATATATTTCATAGCATTATCCCTCAAGAAAGACAAGCTTTTGGTTGCAATTGTTCTATTTACAAGTGATATTCGTTTAAATAATAAAAGGTGAAGACAAAAGACAGATTCGACGAATTGAAGACGTAAACGACCAAAAAGCTCAAAAGTACAAAGTACAATCAAAGTAGTTCAAATTATTGATGAGAAATGCTTAAAAGTTACAAAAGTACAAGACGCAAAACGCAAAATACAAGATATTAAATTGTACGCAAGGACGTTCGAAAATCCGGAACCGGGACCAGAGTCAACTCTTAACGCGCGACGCAACGGAGCTAAAATTACAAGTCAACTATGCACATAAATATAATATAATATATAAATAATTCTTAAAATTATATATATATTATATTATATATATAAATCGTCGGCAAGAAGCAAACAACAAAATGTGAGCTGGAAAAGCAGGCCATGCGATCGCATGGCCTGGAGGCTATATTTCCATGCGATCGCATGGGCCACTTTTTCTGGCCACATCCCTATAAAAGGCAGTCTGGTGCTCGAATTTATCATACCATCTATCTCTCTATCTCAACGTAATATATATATATATTATATATATATATATATATATATATATATATATTATATATATATATATATATTATATTATATTATATTATAATTTTAATTTTAATTTTAATTTTAATAATAAGGGTATGTTAGCGAATGTTGTAAGGGTGTAAGTCGAAATTCTGTCCGTGTAACGCTACGCTATTATTAATCATTGTAAGTTATGTTCAAACTTTTTAAATTAATGTCTCGTAACTAAGTTATTATTATACTTATTTAAGCCGAAGTAATCGTGATGTTGGGCTAAAATATTAAAGATTGGGTAATTGGGCTTTGTACCATAATTGGAGTTTGGACAAAAGAACGACACTTATGAAAATTAGACTATGGGCTATTAATGGGCTTTATATTTGTTTAATTAAATGATAGTTGGTAATTTAATATAAAGATTTATAATTGTACGTACCTATAAATAACCACATACACTCGATCGGATACGATGGGCGGGATATTTATAAGTACTAATAATCGTTCATTTAACCGGACACGGGAATGGATTAATAGTCAATGGATTTATTAAAATGGGGGTGAATTATACACAAGGACACTTGGTGTAATTATAGTTTAAGTCCCCAATTAGTTGGAATATTTTACTTCGGATATAAGGATAATTTGACGAGGACACTCGCACTTTATATTTATGACTGATGTACTGTTATGGACAAAAACCAGATGGACATATTGAATAATCCAGGATAAAGGACAATTAACCCATGGTAATAAAACTAAAATTAACACGTCAAACATCATGATTACGGAAGTTTAAATAAGCATAATTCCTTTATTTCATATTTAATTGCACTTTTAATTATCGCAATTTAATTTATTGTCATTTTATTTATCGTACTTTTTAATTTTCGCAATTTTATTTATCATCATTTTATTTATTGTATTTTTATTTATCGCAATTTCATTATCGTTATTTACTTTACGCTTAAAATTAAGTTATATTTATTTTTAATATTTTACATTAGGTTTTAACTGCGACTTAAGTTTTAAAATCGACAAACCGGTCATTAAACGGTAAAAACAACCTTTTTATAATAATAATATTACTTATATATATATATATATATATTTATATTTATACAAATATAGTTTTTAAAAATATAGCGTTAAACTTGGCTAAGATCCCTGTGGAACGAACCGGACTTACTAAAAACTACACTACTGTACGATTAGGTACACTGCCTATAAGTGTTGTAGCAAGGTTTAGGTATATCCACTCTATAAATAAATAAATAACTTGTGTAAAATTGTATCGTATTTAATAGTATTTTGTAGTAAAAATATAACTATTTTGTATACACCTCGCATAGCATCATTTGGCATGGAAAACTCGAAGCCAATGGCCACTCCTATAGCCACTAAGACAAAGCTTACTCTCAAAGGAGAAGGAGAATCATTTGATAGCACCAAGTATAGAGAGATAATAGGATCTCTATTATATTTAACAGCAAGTCAGGCCGACATTATGAAATGTCCCGTTCATATTGATTATAAACTTTCCATATTAATTGATTTCGTTACGAGGTTTTGACCTCTATATTAGACGTTTTTCAAAGACTGCATTCATTTTTAAAACAAACCATAACCTTTATTTTATCGACAAGGTTAACAAGACACCACTTAGATTATCCAGAATTGATAATCTAACAAATATCACACTTACACACTACCAATACATATTGGTTTACAAATATTAACATGTTACAACAAAATAAATCTCGAATGCAGTTTTAAATAATATTATACAAGCATGCTGTCACCAAATCTTGTCCATATAATAGCATGCAACAACGGAAGCTCTTAATAATCACCTGAGAATAAACATGCTTTAAACGTTAACACAAATGTTGGTGAGTTATAGGTTTAACCTATATTTATCAAATCGTAATAATAGACCACAAGATTTCATATTTCAATATACATGCCATACATAAAGATAAAAATCATTCATATGGTGAACACCTGGTAACCGACCTTAACAAGATGCATATAGAATATCCCCTATCATTCCGGGACTCACTTCGGGCATGATGAATTCGAAGTACTAAAGCATCCGGTACGTTGGATGGGGCTCGTTGGGTTCAATAGATGTATCATTAGGATTCGCGTCAATTAGGGTGTCTGTTCCCTAATTCTTAGATTACCAGACTAAAAACGGGCATATTCGGTTTAATAATCCAGCCATAGAATGTAGTTTCAAGTACTTGTGTCTATTTTGTAAAACATTTATAAAACTGCATGTATTCTCATCCCAAAATATTAGATTTTAAAAGTGGGACTATAACTCACTTTCACAGATTTTTACTTCGTCGGGAAGTAAGACTTGGCCACTGGTCGATTCACGAACCTATAATAAATATGTACATATATATCAAAGTATGTTCAAAATATATTTACAACATTTTTAATACGTTTTGCTGTTTTAAGTTTATTAAGTCAGCTGTCCTCGTTAGTAACCTACAACTAGTTGTCCACAGTTAGATGTACAGAAAATAAAGCAATATATATTGTCTTGAATCAATCCACGACCTCGTGTATACAAGCCTCAGGCTAGATCACGACTCAAAGTATATATAATAATTTAGAATCAACCTCAACTCTGTATAGCTAACTCCAACATTACTGCATATAGAGTGTCTATGGTTGTTCCGAAATATATATATAGATGGGTCGATATGATATGTCAAAACATTGTATTCATGTCTATGGTATCCCAAGATTACATAATATATTAGAATACATGTATAATATAATATGAGTTAGCTAGGATATGATTAATATAGATTTGTTACCAATTTTCACGTAGTTACAACAAGAAAAATTATCCAATATTGTTTTACCCATAACTTCTTCGTTTTAAATCCGTTTTGAGTGTTTCAAGTTGCTAAGGTTTCATATTGAACTTAAGTTTATGAATCTAAACAGAAAAAGTATAAGTTTATAGTCAGAAATACATTTTACAAGTCGTTTTTGTAAAGGCAGTCATTTCAATCGAAAGAACGACGTCTAGATGACCATTTTGAAAAACATACTTCCACTTTGAGTTTAACCATGATTTTTGGATATAGTTTCATGTTCATAAGAAAAATCATTTTCCCAGAAGAACAACTTTTAAATCAAAGTTTATCATCGTTTTTTAATTAACTAACCCAAAACATGTGTTTAGTTGATTTTAAAAGTCAAGTTAGAAGGATTAACTTTATTTGCGAACAAGTTTAGAATTAACTAAACTATGTTCTAGTGATTACAAGTTTAAATCTTCGAATAAGATAGTTTTATATATATGAATCGAATGATGTTATGAACATCATTACTACCTTAATTTTAGTAGGCAAACCTACTGGAAATGAGAAAAAAATATCTAACTTCAAAGGATCCTTGGATGGCTTGAAAGTTCTTGAAGCGGAATCATGATAGGAAAACAAGTTCAAGTAAGATTTCTACTCGAAATAAGATTGTTATAGTTATAGAAATTGATTACTAATATTTTTGTAATTTTATGAGATATTTCATGCTAGTTGCCAAATGATGGTTTCCACATATGTTAGGTGACTCACAAGGGCTGCTAAGAGCTGATCATTAGAGTGTATATACCAATAGTAAATACATTTAGAAGCTGGGTATTGTACGAGTACGAATACGAGTGCATACGAGTAGAATTGTTGATGAAAATGAATGAGGATGTAATTGTAAGCATTTTTGTTAAGTAGAAGTACTTTGATAAGTGTCTTGAAGTCTTTAAAAAGTGTATGAATACATATTAAAACACGACATGTATATAAATTTTAACTGAATCGTTAAGTCATAGTTAGTCGTTACATGTAAATGTTGTTTCGGAACCTTTAGGTTAACGATCTTGTTAAATGTTGTTAACCCATTGTTTATTATATCTAAAGAGATGTTAAATTATTACATTATCATAATATTATGATGTATTAATATATCTTAATATGATATATATACAATTAAATGTCATTACAACGATAATCGTTACATATATGCCTCGTTTCGAAATCCTTAAGTTAGTAGTCTTGTTTTTACATATGTAGTTCATTGTTAATATACTTAATGATATGTTTACTTATCATAATTCCATGTTAGCTATATATATATATATATCCATATATATGACATCATATAGTTTTTACAAGTTTTAACGTTCGTGAATCACCGGTCAACTTGCGTGGTCAATTGTCTATATGAAACCTATTTCAATTAATCAAGTCTTAACAAGTTTGATTGCTTAACATGTTGAAAACACTTAATCATGTAAATAACAATTTCATTTAATATATATAAACATGGAAAAGTTCGGGTCACTACAGTACCTACCCGTTAAATAAATTTCGTCCCGAAATTTTAAGCAGTTGGAGGTGTTGACGTATCTTCTGAAAATAAGTGCGGGTATTTCTTCTTCATCTGATCTTCTCATTCCCAGGTGTACTCGGGACCTCTACGAGCATTCCATCGAACCTTAACAATTGGTATCTTGTTTTGATTAAGTCTTTTAACCTCACGGTTCATTATTTCGACGGGTTCTTCGATGAATTGAAGTTTTTCGTTGATTTGGATTTCGTCTAACGGAATAGTGAGATCTTCTTTAGCAAATTATTTCTTCAAATTTGAGACGTGAAAAGTGTTATGTACAGCCGCGAGTTGTTGAGTAACTCAAGTCGGTAAGCTACTGGTCCGACACGATCAATAATCTTGAATGGTCCAATATACCTTGGATTTAATTTCCCTCTTTTACCAAATCGAACAACGCCTTTCCAAGGTGCAACTTTAAGCATGACCATCTCTCCAATTTCAAATTCTATATCTTTTCTTTTAATGTCAGCGTAGCTCTTTTGTTGACTTTGGGCGGTTTTCAACCGTTGTTGAATTTAGATGATCTTCTCGGTAGTTTCTTTTATTATCTCCGAACCCGTAATCTGTCTATCCCCCACTTCACTCCAACAAATCGGAGACCTGCACTTTCTGCCATAAAGTGCTTCAAACGGTGCCATCTCAATGCTTGAATGGTAGCTGTTGTTGTAGGAAAATTCTGCTAACGGTAGATGTCAATCCCAACTATTTCCGAAATCAATAACACATGCTCGTAGCATGTCTTCAAGCATTTGTATCGTCCTTTCGCTCTGCCCATCAGTTTATGGATGATAGGTAGTACTCATGTCTAGACGAGTTCCTAATGCTTGCTGTAATGTCTACCAGAATCTTGAAATAAATCTTCCATCCCTATCAGAGATAATAGAGATCGGTATTCCATGTCTGGAGACGACTTCCTTCAAATACAGCCGTGCTAACTTCTCCATCTTGTCTTCTTCTCTAATTGGCAGGAAGTGTGCTGATTTGGTAAAACGATCAACTATTACCCAAATAGTATCAAAACCACTTGCAGTCCTTGGCAATTTAGTGATGAAATCCATGGTAATGTTTTCCCATTTCCATTCCGGGATTTCGGGTTGTTGAAGTAGACCTGATGGTTTCTGATGCTCAGCTTTGACCTTAGAATACGTCAAACATTCCCCTACATATTTAGCAACATCGGCTTTCATACCCGGCCACCAAAATTGTTTCTTGAGATCCTTGTACATCTTCCCCGTTCCAGGATGTATTGAGTATCTGGTTTTATGAGCTTCTCTAAGTACCATTTCTCTCATATCTCCAAATTTTGGTACCCAAATTCTTTCAACCCTATACCGGGTTCCGTCTTCCCGAATATTAAGATGCTTCTCCGATCTTTTGGGTATTTCATCCTTTAAATTTCCTTCTTTTAAAACTCCTTGTTGCGCCTCCTTTATTTGAGTAGTAAGGTAATTGTGAATCATTATATTCATAGCTTTTACTCGAATGGGTTCTCTGTACTTTTTGCTCAAGGCATCGGCTACCACATTTGGCTTCCCCGGTTGGTAACGAATCTCAAAGTCGTAATCATTCAACAATTCAATCCACCTGCGCTGCCTCATGTTCAGTTGTTTCTGATTAAATATGTGTTGAAGACTTTTGTGGTCGGTATATATAATACTTTTGACCCAATATAAGTAGTGTTTCCAAGTCTTTAATGCAAAAACAACCGCGTCTAATTTCAAATCATGCATCGTATAATTCTGCTCGTGAATCTTCAATTGTCTAGACGCATAAGCAATTACTTTCGTTCGTTGCATTAATACACAACCGAGACCATGCTTTGAGGCGTCACAATATATCACAAAATCATCATTCCCTTCATGTAATGACAATATAGGTGCCGTAGTTAACTTTTTCTTTAACAATTGAAACGCTTTTTCTTGTTCATCTTTCCATTCAAATTTCTTCCCTTTATGCGTTAATGCAGTCAAGGGTTTTGCTATTCTGGAAAAGTCTTGGATGAACCTTCTGTAGTAACCAGCCAGTCCTAAAAATTGGCGTATATGCTTTGGAGTTTTCGGGGTTTCCCACTTTTCAACAGTTTCAATCTTTGTTGGATCCACCTGAATACCTTCTTTATTCACTATGTGACCGAGAAATTGAACTTCTTCCAACCAAAATGCACACTTTGAAAACTTAGCGTACAGTTTTTCCTTCCTTGACAACTCTAGCACTTTTCTCAAATGTTCTTCATGCTCTTGGTCATTCTTTGAGTAAATAAGTATGTCATCGATGAAAACAATGACAAACTTGTCAAGGTAAGGTCCACACACTCGGTTCATGAGGTCCATGAACACAGCTGGTGCGTTGGTCAACCCAAACGGCATAACCATAAACTCGTAATGACCGTAACGCGTCCTAAAAGCATTCTTTGGAATATCATCCTCCTTCACCCGCATTTGATGATTCCCAGAACGTAAATCAATCTTCGAATAAACCGACAAGCCTTGTAGTTGATCAAATAAGTCGTCGATTCTCGGTAGTGGGTAGCGATTCTTGATGGTAAGTTTGTTCAACTCTCGGTAGTCGATACACAACCTAAATGTACCATCCTCCTTCTTGATAAACAAAACAGGAGCTCCCCATGGTGATGTACTTGGTCGAATGAAACCACGCTCTAAAAGTTCTTGCAACTGACTTTGTAATTCTTTCATTTCGCTGGGTGTAAGTCTATATGGAGCACGAGCTATTGGTGCAGCTCCTGGTACAAGATCTATTTAAAATTCAACGGATCGGTGTGGGGGTAATCCCGGTAATTCTTTCGGAAATACATCGGGAAATTCTTTTGCGGCGGGAACATCACTGATGTTCTTTTCTTTAGGTTTAACTTCCTTGATGTGTGCTAGAATCACGTAACAACCTTTTCTTATTAGTTTTTGCGCCTTCAAACTACTAATAAGATTTAATTTCTGAAAGGACCCGTCCTAATCCACCTGGACGAAGTCATCAACATTTGGTCCCATTGCGATGATCGGCTCCAAGTAATGTCCTTATATTGAGCAAATGCACAGCGGAAGACTTAATTCGTACCTGAGAATAAACATGCTTTAAAGTGTCAACCAAAAGGTTGGTGAGTTCATAGGTTTATCATAACAATCATTTCAATATATTAATAGACCACAAGATTTCATAATCATAAACATAATACACTCGCAAGTGTATGTAAAACATTCTAAGTGGTTGAGCACTTGGTAACCATGCTTAACATTTAATCAACGTCGCATATTCCCTTTATTATGAAATCTCACTACACCGTACCAACTGTAGTCACCAAAACGAAGTACTGTGCAACCGTTGAATACTGGTCGTCCAGTCCGATTGGGGTTGTCAGGCCCGATAGATCTATCAACAGGATTCGCGTTTACAATACCGCATGAAAATGGTATTTACCAATCTATTAGGGAAAAATATGCAAAGTGGTACAACTCAACGTAGAATATGTTTTTAGTACTTGTGTCCATTTCGTAAAATAGTTATAAAACAGTGCATGTATTCTCAGCCCAAATATATATATAAAAAGGGAGTAATGAAACTCACTTTTGCCTTGAAGGTATTTAATTCGACTTGGTCTCCGATAGATATCACGAACCTAACCATATATATAATATATCAACATATTTTCTTTTTAAGTAATCGTTACATATATATATACTTTTAATATTTTCTTAGTTCGTAGTTAGCAGTCCGATGTTAGTGGTCCACAATTAGTTGCTTAAATAAAATAAATAAAGACCCCATCGTATTCGTATTGATCAGAATTAATCTCGACCCATGGTACCATGTTGTCAAATGACGTGTTGCGTACATAAAGTACCGTGTTGTCAAATGACGTGTTGCGTACAATCATGAGGTCTTATGATTAATCTTCTTGTGTTGTTTACGGGTGGTCCTGAAATATATAAAATCAAATCATAAGTAATTATATATAAAATATCATATTAATTAGAAAAGATATGATTAATTTACTTTTTCTCCAAATATTTTCGTAGCTAAACTAGCTTCGGATACCCAATCTTGTTTTAGTCGTAGTTTCTTCATTACAACTCCGTTTTTGTTGGTTCAACTTGCCACTTCCTTGGATCGAGTTAAATTTTAAGAATATGAACTGAAACTACCTTAGTTTTTATTCGAAATAATAGGTTATAGGTCAAACTTTGGTGAAACTTATGAAAGTGATCATTTTCCATCATAAAAACAACATTTAATGATCATTTTTCTAAAAATACTTACACTTTGAGTTAAACCATGAAATTTTTATGTGTTAACATATTCATAAGAAATATCATTTTTCCAGAACATGAACTTCCAATTCAAAGTTCAAGATGGTTTTTAGTTATCCAACCCAAAACAGCCCCCGGTTGCACTCCGACGACGTAGATTCAGTTTTTAAGATGTTCTTTGTAAAACCAAGTTATATCTTGTTAGGTTAGCATATCATTATGATATATTACAGGTCTTGAAGTGTTTTAAAAGTCAAGTTAGAAGGATCTATTTAGTTTGCGAACAAGTTTGAAATCATTCAAACTATGTTCTTGTTGTTAAAATTTTATACCACAAAATAAGATAGCTATTTGAATATGAATTGAATAAGATTATGAACAAGGTTACTACCTCAAGTTACTTGGACAAAGTTACTGCAAAAGATAAGAAATAATCTTGGAATCAAAGAGTGGTGGAGTTAGATCAAAAGGTTGGAAGTAAACTTCTTCAAATGGGTGATTATTTTGATATGTTCTTGAAAGAGTTTTCTTATGGTGTTTAAGGCTTATAATTGAAGCTAAATGATGGTGAAAATGCTTGGAGATGATCAAGTATGAAGTTAGGAGTATTTTTAGAGAGAAATGAGGGTGTAGGTATGAGAAAATGGAGTGAAGAAATGGTGTTCATTTATAAAAACGTTTTTAGTTTATAAAGAAAGAAAAGGATTCCTAATTTTGTTTTCTTACTAATAATTCATACTACTTGACAAATCCTAGTTACCTCATATCTAGGGCAGTAATAATGTTGATTAGGATGTTGATTTGATGTGTATATACCAATAGTAAATACGTATAGAAGCTGGGTATGATACGGGTACATATACCCTAGATATACGTATAGAAATCTTGAGGAAACGGAACGAGAATTCAAATATAGCTATCTTTTGTGAATATACTTATATTGTTTTATGTATTTAAGTCCTTAAAAAGTGATTAAATACATTATATATACGATACATGTATAAGCATTATAGATTATAAGTATATATATCAAAGAATGTTACGTATAGTTATCGTTTTGAAAACTTAAGTTAGTAGTTTCAAAATATACTTATAACTCATTGTCATTAGTACACAATGAGATGTTAAACGATCCTTAGATCATGTTAAATATATATAGATACATATATATACACAAACGTATAATTATCGTATGTTATATAGTTCGTGATATCATCGGTCATATTGGACGGTCAAACGTTGTGTAAAACTCTTTTCAAAAACACAAGTCTCAACAATTTGGATTGCTTATCATGTTGGTATGGTTTAATTTATGTAAATATTAATCTCATAAGTATAATTTGGTCGGAAAATTTCCGGGTCATTACAGTACCTACCCGTTAAAGAAATTTCGTCCCCGAAATTTGACAGAGGTTGTTATGGATAACAATAAGAAGGTTTTCATGACAAATATAAGGTGATAATGGAGTTTTATCATCATTGAGTAATGTAGATAAAACGATTCGATTATGCGAAGAATATAAATGAGACTATCGTAAAAGAGTGAGATGAGTAAAATATATTCGTCTTAACCGATGACGTAGTTATGATTGATTTCTGGGATTGAAGGGATTTAAAGAGAATCTTACGTAATAAGATTTGGTTCTTTGGTGATTAAGTAAATCAGGATCTTCTTTGATTATATGCAATAATCTGTTTCAATTGCTCTGTCGGATATTTCACTATAAATTCATCCCTACGTTTCCTTATTTTCCACGACTCACACCTTCTATTCTTTCTCCCTTGATTCTTACTTTAAAGCATTCATCAATATGCTCCATCCAGTCCTGATTCTTGATATACTCCTAACTTTTATATCTGTCATTCTTCTTTTTCTTCTACCACCAGAAGAATCTATTTACTTCTACTATACTCTTGTGTTTATAGTGTTTCTAATTCTCCCGTGTCTCTATATTGCTATCTGCATCGATATACACGGTTTGTAATTTCGGGGTTATTATCGAAGTTTATATTCTTCATTATTTTTCGGAGCTTCATGCTTTCGTTTTCTCTTCCCGACTTCGAGTCAAGCGAGTAATGGTCCAGAATTCGTAGATATGAAATTCGGAATGAACATAGCTAATGCTCTAAGAAGAAAATGGTAATAGAACGATTTTGATTTGTTAAATTACCAGAATACCCTGGAGAAGACCGAGTCATCCAGAAAAATATTCTCTTGATATGTTTAGAGATTAGATAGAATGTAAGAGTCGTGTAAATGGCACATGATGACGGTACTGTGAATCATCATGCTTCATTAGAAACTCATCATGACTTACTGTAATATAATGACGTTGATCAAGTGTCATTATATTATACTAATCCATGCTTCCGTTCCCAACACTACTTCAAAACATTCATATTTTAAACTCGAAGGTTTCAGAATTTAGAAACTAACACAGTTTCTTTTATGTTGCAGATATTACGGAGAGATAAATGATCTCAGATAAGAATAGTTGTGAAAATATCGCCAGAAATATGGAGGATATTTATAATAGAACATACGAGAATATCTTAGAATTTCTAATATCAATGGATGATGAAGAAGATTTGTCTGTGAAGGTTTAGAATGAGAAATAAGATGTTTGCTAACGATTTCAGCAGGCACAGAATCATTTGGATTCTTTAAAGGCAAACTTATTCTTTGTGATTTGTCCACGGCTTTCTTCATAGTTTCGCATAATCCGCTTTTCGGTGCTAAATTTTCTATCGAGCGTTCCTAACACTCCATTCTTTATCATCAAACTTTTGGCCATTAAAATCATCTACAACATGCTGCTTCGTCAGCATTTTCAAAGTTAACTGATCTGGGTCATCGGTTATCAAATCGAGGTAGTTTCAGGAGAGTTGTGTTTTTTTAGAATGATTAATCACTGATGGTAATATTGTGGAATATAAAAGGTTCCCCAGTAACAATAAAGTGTAGGCATATATATCGCGGTTATAATAAAGTTGTTTCGGGTGAAAAGTCGGAGTTGACTTGCTGGAGCTGTGACAAAATTAGCTACTTTGGAAAGGGATTGCAAAACGATCTTCGGTAATAACAATGTCAAAGGAACTAGAACAGATACGTGTCAAACGTTTACTCAGTTTCTGAGGGTTTTTCAGGTGCATAACTATATGCATCAATCTTTTCTTCCGTAGATGAAGTGCGGTTGGTTTATCCTCTCGATTGAGGTGTTTTTAAGAATCATGATAGATTTGAACGCTGATTGTAATCGTCGAGATACAATGAGGTTTAAGATGAAATCAAGTGGCAATCTTGAAGAAATATTTAGTTTCATATGTTATAATCAATATTTTAATTCATTTTAATTGTCCAATGTCATTAGTTCACAGTCGATAGTCCACAGTAACAGTCCAATAATTCATATATAGTTTAATATATAATATACGAATTAATTAATACGTGTCGTGACCCTTATACGTCTCAGACTCGATCACAACTCAAACTATATATATTATTGTAGAATCAACCTCAACCCTGTATAGAGAACTCGATCATTACTGCATATAGAGTGTCTATGGTGATTCCAAATAATATATATAGATGCGTCGATATGATATGTCAAAACATTGTATACGTGTCCCGATATTTAAAGTGCGTAAAATAATTACAGAAATTAAATGACGATAAATAAAAGTGCGATAATTAAATTGGGATAAATAAACTGCGATAAATAAAATGTAATCAGTTAGCTAGGAACAGTTAGATGGAACAGTTAGCATGGATTCTTAACAAAATTTTTCATAGTTAATTTGTTTGTTTCTAACAGATTTTATTTTGTCATATGTTTTCTTCATATGCCACTTGTTGGATTCTGGGAAATCAAAATCCAAATATGAAATTGAATGAAAATGGTTATTCTGCGGTAAACAGATACGTATATCGGTGGTTGTAAGTAGGATAGTAAATGACTGTTGAATCAGCTTCGACGAATGTACAATGTAACTTATTAAGATGGAATCTAATTATTCCTCGGGTATTACCTACCCGTTAAAAAAAATTTTCACCATTAATATTTTGTACAAAAGAACTTTTAATTACAATCTTTATGAAAACATATATACATATATATTTTCTTCAGATGAAATCATGAATTTAATGAGTTAATATGATATTAATCTCATTTGCTTTTCGGTTTGAGCTAGAATAAGAAATCTCTAAAACTTTTTGAAACCACATATTCTTCGCAGAATATCAATGAAGTTATGGATCAATACTTCATCGTTCATTATTGTTGGTACTCCTTGGTATCTATGGTGCGTATGATGTTGATGTTTGTGGGACAGATTATGATGTCGAGACGTGTGATGCGGATGTTGCTTGTTAGTGGTGATGATGGTATTGTTGATGTTATTGATGGTGGTGCTGATTATGCTGCTGGTGCTGCTGCTGGTGTTTGCAACCTTTGCACCATGTTCTCCAAAGCTGTCACGCGAGCGCGAAGTTCGTTAACTTCTGCTAGTACACCGGGATGATTAGCGGTTGGAGCGAGCGAATGAACAAGATTTGTAATATGGGATAGTATATAATCGTGACGAGATACTCTAGAAATGAGAGAGAAAATGGTGTTTCGAATAGGTTCGCCGGTAAGTGCTTCAGGTTCATCGCCAAGAGGGCAATTTGGTGGATGGAATGGATCACCTTCTTCTTGTCTCCAGTGATTTAGCATATTACGAACCCATCCCCAATTCATCCAGAATAGATGATGAGAAATTGGTTGATCTATTCCGGTGACGCTGCTTTCGGAGCCCGAATGGAAATCCATATCGGCATAACTGTCGGAATCTGAAGAATTCGAACTAGATGCGGAATCCATCTTGTATAATGGGGAAAATGAATTTTTGGTATGGAATAGATTATAGGAGTTAGATTTGGTACTCTTCAGTACATAATTTACATATGTATATATAATACCAAAATCCCGTAAATTACGGAGAATCTTTGAAAAGGTATCAGTCAAAGTTCGCAATAACAGATATGCTAAGATAAGAATTCGTCTATACACTATCAATGAAGTAAATGCAGTAAAACGTGTCTAGTCTTATGAATGATAAGCAGGTAATTTCCTAAGGATGATAAGCAGATGATTTTCGACTAGAAATGATAAGCAAAACTTTTAACATGTAGACACGGTCGAAGTCCAGACTCATTAATGCATCCTAACAACTACTAGTTAGACACACTAATGCAAGACCTGGTTCGCTACGACCACCGCTCTGATACCAACTGAAAGGACCCGTCCTAATCCACCTGGACGAAGTCATCAACATTTGGTCCCATTACGATGATCGGCTCCAAGTAATGTCCTTATATTGAGCAAATGCACAGCGGAAGACTTAATTCGTACCTGAGAATAAACATGCTTTAAAGTGTCAACCAAAAGGTTGGTGAGTTCATAGGTTTATCATAACAATCATTTCAATATATTAATAGACCACAAGATTTCATAATCATAAACATAATACACTCGCAAGTGTATGTAAAGCATTCTAAGTGGTTGAGCACTTGGTAACCATACTTAACATTTAATCAACGTCACATATTCCCTTTATTATGAAATCTCACTACACCGTACCAAGTGTAGTCACCAAAACGAAGTACTGTGCAACCGTTGAATACTGGTCGTCCAGTCCGGTTGGGGTTGTCAGGCCCGATAGATCTATCAACAGGATTCGCGTTTACAATACCGCATGTAAATGGTAGTTACCAAGCTATTAGGGAAAAATATGCAAAGTGGTACAACTCAACGTAGAATATGTTTTTAGTACTTGTGTCCATTTCGTAAAACAGTTATAAAACAGTGCATGTATTCTCAGCCCAAATATATATATAAAAAGGGAGTAATGAAACTCACTTTTGCCTTGAAGGTATTTAATTCGACTTGGTCTCCGATAGATATCACGAACCTAACCATATATATAATATATCAACATATTTTCTTTTTAAGTAATCGTTACATATATATATATATACTTTTAATACTTTTAATATTTTCTTAGTTCGTAGTTAGCAGTCCGATGTTAGTGGTCCACAATTAGTTGCTTAAATAAAATAAATAAAGACCCCATCGTATTCGTATTGATCAGAATTAATCTCGACCCATGGTACCATGTTGTCAAATGACGTGTTGCGTACATAAAGTACCGTGTTGTCAAATGACGTGTTGCGTACAATCATGAGGTCTTATGATTAATTTTCTCGTGTTGTTTACGGGTGGTCCTGAAATATATAAAATCAAATCATAAGTAATTATATATAAAATATCATATTAATTAGAAAAGATATGATTAATTTACTTTTTCTCCAAATATTTTCGTAGCTAAACTAGCTTCGGATACCCAATCTTGTTTTAGTCGTAGTTTCTTCATTACAACTCCGTTTTTGTTGGTTCAACTTGCCACTTCCTTGGATCGAGTCAAATTTTAAGAATATGAACTGAAACTACCTTAGTTTGTATTTGAAATCATAGGTTATAGGTCAAACTTTGGTGAAACTTATGAAAGTGATCATTTTCCATCATAAAAACAACATTTAATGATCATTTTTCTAAAAATACTTACACTTTGAGTTAAACCATGAAATTTTTATGTGTTAACATATTCATAAGAAATATCATTTTTCCAGAACATGAACTTCCAATTCAAAGTTCAAGATGGTTTTTAATTATCCAACCCAAAACAGCCCCCGGTTGCACTCCGACGACGTAGATTCAGTTTTTAAGATGTTCTTTGTAAAACCAAGTTATATCTTGTTAGGTTAGCATATCATTATGATATATTACAGGTCTTGAAGTGTTTTAAAAGTCAAGTTAGAAGGATCTATTTAGTTTGCGAACAAGTTTGAAATCATTCAAACTATGTTCTTGTTGTTAAAATTTTATACCACAAAATAAGATAGCTATTTGAATATGAATTGAATAAGATTATGAACAAGGTTACTACCTCAAGTTACTTGGACAAAGTTACTGCAAAAGATAAGAAATAATCTTGGAATCAAAGAGTGGTGGAGTTAGATCAAAAGGTTGGAAGTAAACTTCTTCAAATGGGTGATTATTTTGATATGTTCTTGAAAGAGTTTTCTTATGGTGTTTAAGGCTTATAATTGAAGCTAAATGATGGGGAAAATGCTTGGAGATGATCAAGTATGAAGTTAGGAGTATTTTGAGAGAGAAATGAGGGTGTAGGTATGAGAAAATGGAGTGAAGAAATGGTGTTCATTTATAAAAACGTTTTTAGTTTATAAAGAAAGAAAAGGATTCCTAATTTTGTTTTCTTACTAATAATTCATACTACTTGACAAATCCTAGTTACCTCATATCTAAGGCAGTAATAATGTTGATTAGGATGTTGATTTGATGTGTATATACCAATAGTAAATACGTATAGAAGCTGGGTATGATACGGGTACATATACCCTAGATATACGTATAGAAATCTTGAGGAAACGAAACGAGAATTCAAATATAGCTATCTTTTGTGAATATACTTATATTGTTTTATGTATTTAAGTCCTTAAAAAGTGATTAAATACATTATATATACGATACATGTATAAGCATTATAGATTATAAGTATATATATCAAAGAATGTTACGTATAGTTATCGTTTTGAAAACTTAAGTTAGTAGTTTCAAAATATACTTATAACTCATTATCATTAGTACACAATGAGATGTTAAACGATCCTTAGATCATGTTAAATATATATAGATACATATATATACACAAACGTATAATTATCGTATGTTATATAGTTCGTGATATCATCGGTCATATTGGACGGTCAAACGTTGTGTAAAACTCTTTTCAAAAACACAAGTCTCAACAATTTGGATTGCTTATTATGTTGGTATGGTTTAATTTATGTAAATATTAATCTCATAAGTATAATTTGGTCGGAAAATTTCCGGGTCATCACAATTTCGCATTGTTCTTTCCTCCGTACACCATTAAAGGTTTTTCCCTTTTCACGCATAATGCGAATCGCATTTTTGTAACAAACGACCTCTGCTCCCACCTTTTTCAACCAGTCCATGCCAATTATTACATCAAAACTCCCTAACTCGACTGGTATTAAATCAATTTTAAACGTTTCATCCCCCAGTTTAATTTCTCTATCCCGACATATATTATCTGCTGAAATTAATTTACCGTTTGCTAATTCGAGTAAAAATTTACTATCCAAAGGCGTCAATGGGAAACTTAATTTTGCACAAAAATCTCTACTCATATAGCTTCTATCTGCACCCGAATCAAATAAAACATAAGCAGATGTATTGTCAATAAGAAACGTACCCGTAATAAGCTCCGGGTCTTCCTGCGCTTCTGCCGCATTAATATTGAAAACTCTTCCGCGGCCTTGCCCATTAGTATTCCCTTGGTTTGGGCAATTTCTAATAATGTGGTCCGGTTTTCCACATTTATAACAAACTACGTCGGCATTATTTGTTCCGAATTTATTTGTTTCTTTATTTTGTTGTTCTTTGGTCTGTAAATCTCACATTTTGCCACGCCATGACCACTTCTCTTACACTTGGTGCAAACTATTGTGCAAAACACATTTGGATGGTACTCTGCACACCTGAAGCATGGTTGTTTCTGTTGTTTGTTGTTATTGAGGTTGTTGTTAGGATTGTTATTGTTGTTGAAACGGTTATTGTAGTTGTTGTTGTTGTTGGGACGTTTGTTTTAGTTATTGTTAGGATTGCGGTTATTGTTGCGATTGTTGTTGCGGTTGCGGTTGTAATTGTTATTGTTGTTGTACTGGTGACTCTTCTCACCGTTTTCCTCCCACTTCCTCTTGAGTTGTTTTGTGTTGGCTTCTTCGGCCGCCTGTTCTTTAATTCTCCCCTCATATGAGTCTATGAGCCATTTGACTTGCCTTCTGTATGGAAGCGGGCTCGTGTGAACTCACATCTTCTTGAATCCTTACTTGTAACCCTTTTACAAACGCGTCGATCTTCTCTTCTTCATCTTCGAACGCTCCCAGACACAATAGGCACAACTCTGTGAATCGTCGTTCATATGTGGTAATGTCGAATCCTTGTGTTCGTAACTCTCTAAGTTCTACCTTGAGCTTATTGACTTCGTTTCTAAGACGGTACTGCTCGTTCATCAATTGCTTGAATGCCGACCACGGTAGTGCGTAAGCAACATTTTGTCCTACCTGTTCAAGATAGGTGTTCCACCACGTTAACGCAGTACCTGTGAAGGTATGAGTAGTGTACTTAACTTTGTCCTCTTCAGTACACTTACTTATGGAAAACATCGATTCGACCTTCTTGGTCCACCGTTTCAATCCAATTGGTCCTTCGGTTCCATCAAATTCTAAAGGTTTGCAGGCAGTGAATTCTTTGTAGGAGCATCCTACACAATTTCTTGTGGAATTAGTTCCACTGCTAGATCTAGAGTTATTGTTATTTTGCATCGAAGCCTGTACTGCGGCTATATTTGCTGCAAGTAAAACACGGAAGTCTTCCTCGCTCATGTTCAAATTCTGACGAGTCGTCGGTGCCATTTCATTCAAAAATAGCCTAAAAGAATTGAGTTAATCATATAGAATTTAATAGTAGTCAATAGTATTTCGTAGCATAATATGAACTTATTTATAAAAGCTTTTTCTTCATATTAGCATTTTATAGTTTTAATTCGGGTAGTACCTACCAGTTAAGTTCATACTTAGTAGCTATTATACAATTCAACTACTACGATTTTATATGAAAAACTTATTACAATAATATTTCGCGTTCAAACTTTTATACAATATTTTACAAACATACAATACCACTATTATACATATAGGATGAAATATAGCACATAATAACTTGCTACACGGCAGTTATAAAGGTAATTCTAATTAATACGCAAGTTGTTCAGCAAAGGCAATAAAGACACGTAATTCATAAGTCCAGAAACAGGTCATGCATTCTGGTTTTACTAAAATGACTTCCCATCCTTGATCTTGTGGAAAGTAACCGTTATGACCATTGGCTAGGCAGCATGTTGTAATGTCGTTAAAAGGACGAGGGTTTTGTAATGCCCAACAGCCTCGTATCAATCTAAAAACCTTGTTTCTTACCCCAACTACCAAGTCCGTCACTTGTGGGAATGTTTCATTTAATAGTTGTAATCCGATGTTCTTTTTCTCACTTTGGTGAGAAGCGAACATCACTAACCCGTAAGCATAACATGCTTCTTTATGTTGCATGTTAGAAGCTCTTTCTAATTCATGAAATCCTATGTTGGGATATGTTGAGTCAAAATAGGTTCTTAACCCGTAGCGAAAAATTGCATTTGGGTTCCCCGCATTTAACACTTTAAAGAAAACATGGCGTAATTTACGGTCTCCCCAATGTGATATACCCCACCTATCAAAGGAAAGCCTTTTATAAACTAAGGCATTTCTGGAAAGTCTTTCAAATGTTTGACAAGTTAATTTCGCCATAACTAATTGTGCAGATGAATTCTGACCGACTCTAGACAAGATTTCATCAATCATATCCTCTGGTAGGTGTTCTAAAATATTCGGTTGTTTACCCTTAATGTCCATTTTATGTTTTTATACTGTAAAAATAGACGAGGGTTAGATTCATAAAAGATAATTAACAAACAATACAAGCAATTTTACATTTATCAAAAAAAGCACAAGCACACTATATTACATATATTACACAACATGATTACAACTCTTTAATCCGACTCACTCGTTTCTTCTTCTTCGGACTTGGTTCGTTTTGCTAATTTCCTAAGGATATTTGATGCTCCCCTAATATGAGCTGTCGTTTTCCACAATGGTTTAGAAAAACCTGGTGGTTTAGAGGTTCTCGGGTTATTGTTACATTTTAGGAAATACGGACGTTGCCGATACATATAAAGTTCATCGGGGTTGGAATCAGGTTTCTCTATTTTTATACCTTTTCCCTTATTATTTTCTTTTGCTTTATTAAATTGGGTCGAGGTAATTTCTATAACATCATCGGAATCCTCATCGGGATCCGATTCATCGAAAAATTGGTAATCTTCCCAATATTTTGCTTCCTCGGCGGAAACACCATTGACCATTATTGACTTTGGTCCGTTGGTTGAGGATTTTCTTTTATTTAACCGATTTACTGTAGGTATCAATATTTCTTCCTCCGGAACCTCTTCTTCTTCTTCCAGTTCTTCCTCTTCCGGTTCCTCCTCTTCCAGTTCCTCTTCTTCCGGTTCCTCCTTTTCCGGTTTCTCTTCTTCCGGTTCCTCTTCTTCTGGTTCCTCTTCGGGAATTTGTGAATCTTCCCAAAGTATATTCGACTCTTCATTATTATTAGGTGAGTCGATGGGATTTGTACTAGAGGTAGACATCTATCACATAATATCAAACACGTTAAAAGATTAATATATCACATAATATTTACATGTTAATAATATATAGTTTCCAATAAAAAAAGTTAGGCAATCGTTTTTTTTTTTTTTGAAGAAAAACACGGTCGAAATCCAGACTCACTAATGCATCCTAACAAACTCGGAAAGACACACTAATGCAAAAATTATGGTTCTCTAAGACCAACGCTCGGATACCAACTGAAATGTCCCGTTCATATTGATTATAAACGTTCCATATTAATTGATTTCGTTGCGAGGTTTTGACCTCTATATGAGACGTTTTTCAAAGACTGCATTCATTTTTAAAACAAACCATAACCTTTATTTTATCGACAAGGTTAACAAGAGACCACTTAGATTATCCAGAATTGATAATCTAACAAATATCACACTTACACACTACCAATACATATTGGTTTACAAATATTAACATGTTACAACAAAATAAATCTCGAATGTAGTTTTAAACAATATTATACAAGCATGCTGACACCAAATCTTGTCCATATAATAGCATGCAACAGCGGAAGCTCTTAATAATCACCTGAGAATAAACATGCTTTAAACGTCAATAAAAATGTTGGTGATTTATAGGTTTAACCTATATTTATCAAATCGTAATAATAGACCACAATATTTCATATTTCAATATACATTCCATACATAGAGATAAAAATCATTCATATGGTGAACACCTGGTAACCGACCTTAATAAGATGCATATAGAATATCCCCTATCATTCCGAGACTCCCTTCGGACATGATGAATTCGAAGTACTAAAGCATCCGGTACTTTGGATGGGGCTCGTTGGGCCCAATAGATCTATCTTTGGAATTCGCGTCAATTAGGGTGTCTGTTCCCTAATTCTTAGATTACCAGACTAAAAAGGGGCATATTCGGTTTAATAATCCAACCATAGAATGTAGTTTCGATCAATTGTGTCTATTTCGTAAAGCATTTATAAAAATTGCGCATGTTTCGATCACTTGTTTCACGTTCTTGTGTCTATTTTGTAAATCATTTATAAAACCTGCATGTATTCTCATCCCAAAATATTAGATTTTAAAAGTGGGACTATAACTCACTTTCACATATTTTTACTTCGTCGAAAAGTAAGACTTGGCCACTGGTCGATTCATGAACCTATAACAAATATGTACATATATATCAAAGTATGTTCAAAATATATTTACAACATTTTTAATACATTTTGCTGTTTTAAGTTTATTAAGTCAGCTGTCCTCGTTAGTAACCTACAACTAGTTTTCCACAGTTAGATGTACAGAAAATAAAGCGATATATATTATCTTGAATCAATCCACGACCTCGTGTATACAAGCCTCAGGCTAGATCACAACTCAAAGTATATATAATATTTTGGAATCAACCTCAACCCTGTATAACTAACTCCAACATTACTGCATATAGAGTGTCTATGGTTGTTCCGAAATATATATATAGATGGGTCGATATGATATGTCAAAACATTATATTCGTGTCTATCATATCCCAAGATTATATAATATATTAGAATACATGTATAATACAATATGAGTTAGCTATGATATGATTAATATAGATTTTTTACCAATTTTCACGTAGTTACAACAAGAAAAATTATCCAATCTTGTTTTACCCATAACTTCTTCGTTTTAAATCCGTTTTGAGTGTTTCAAGTTGCTATGGTTTCATATTGAACTTAAGTTTATGAATATAAAAATAAAAAGTATAAGTTTATAGTCGGAAATACACGTTACAAGTTTTTTTTGTAAAGGTAGTCATTTCAGTCGAAAGAACGACGTCTAGATGACCATTTTGGAAAACATACTTCCACTTTGAGTTTAACCATGATTTTTGGATATAGTTTCATGTTCATAAGAAAAATTATTTTCCCAGAAGAACAACTTTTAAATCAAAGTTTATCATAGTTTTTAATTAAGTAACCCAAAACAGCCCGCGGTGTTACTACGACGGCGTATATCCGGTTTTACGGTGTTTTTCGTGTTTCCAGGTTTTAAATCATTAAGTTAGCATATCATATAGATATAGAACATGTGTTTAGTTGATTTTAAAAGTCAAGTTAGAAGGATTAACTTTATTTGCGAACAAGTTTAGAATTAACTAAACTATGTTCTAGTGATTACAAGTTTAAATCTTCGAATAAGATAGTTTTATATGTATGAATTGAGTGATGTTATGAACATCATTACTACCTTAATTTTAGTAGGTAAACCTACTAGAAATGAGAAAAATAGATCTAGCTTCAAAGGATCCTTGGATGGCTTGAAAGTTCTTGAATTAGAATCATGACACGAAAACAAGTTCAAGTAAGATTTCCACTCGAAATAAGATTGTTATAGTTATAGAAATTGAATCAAAGTTTGAATATGAGTATTACCTTGTATTAGAAAGATATCTTAATGTAAATAAGAAAGATTTCTTGAGGTTGGATGATCACTTTACAAGATTGGAAGTAAGCTAGCAAACTTGGAAGTATTCTTGATTTTATGAAACTAGAACTTATAGAATTTATGAAGAACACTTAGAACTTGAAGATAGAACTTGAGAGAGATCTATTAGATGAATAAAATTGAAGAATGAAAGTGTTTGTAGGTGTTTTTGGTCGTTGGTATATGGATTAGATATAAAGGACGTGTAATTTTGTTTACTTGTAAATAAGTCATGAATGATTACTAATATTTTTGTAATTTTATGAGATATTTCATGCTAGTTGCCAAATGATGGTTCCCACATGTGTTAGGTGACTCAAAAGGGCTGCTAAGAGCTGATCATTGGAGTGTATATACCAATAGTAAATACATTTAGAAGCTGGGTATTGTACGAGTACGAATATGAGTGCATACGAGTAGAATTGTTGATGAAAATGAATGAGGATGTATTTGTAAGAATTTTTGTTAAGTAGAAGTACTTTGATAAGTGTCTTAAAGTCTTTCAAAAGTGTATAAATACATATTAAAAAACTACATGTATATACATTTTAACTGAGTCGTTAAGTCATCGTTAGTTGTTACATGTAAGTGTTGTTTCGAAACCTTTAGGTTAACGATCTTGTTAAATGTTGTTAACCCATTGTTTATTATATCTAAATAGATGTTAAATTATTACATTATCATGATATTATGATTTATTAATATATCTTAATATGATATATATATACAATTAAATGTCGTTACAACGATAATCGTTACATATATGCCTCGTTTCAAAATCCTTAAGTTAGTAGTCTTGTTTTTACATATGTAGTTCATTGTTAATATACTTAATGATATGTTTAATTATCATAATACCATGTTAACTATATATATATCCATATATATGACATCATATAGTTTTTACAAGTTTTAACGTTCGTGAATCACCGGTCAACTTGGGTGGTCAATTGTCTATATGAAACCTATTTCAATTAATCAAATCTTAATAAGTTTGATTGTTTAACATGTTGGAAACACTTAATTATGTAAATAACATTTTCATTTAATATATATAAACATGGAAAAGTTCGGGTCACTACACATTATGTATAGTGTGTGCTTATGTGCAAGATTCCAAGAGAATCCCAAGATGTCACACATTGAAGCGGTTAAAAGGATCTTTAGATACTTGAAAGGTACTATGCATCTCGGACTATGGTATCCAAAGTTCAACGGTGTTGACATTATGTTCTTTTCGAATTCCGACAATGGAGGGTCATTGATCGATCGAAAGAGCACAAGCGGTGTATGTGAATTTTTGGTCTTTGCTTGACATCATGGTTCTACAAGAAACAAACATCCGTTGCACTATCCACTACCTGTAAGTAACTAGAGGGGGTGTGAATAGTTACTTAATACATTTTTAAAACTTTTTCGATGATTAACAAGATTTAATCAACCTTGATCAACTTAATCAACTCAAACTCTGTGTGTAGTGTTTATGTTTTAAGTAATGTGGAAAGTAAAGTGAAGAACATAAACACAAAGATTTATAGTGGTTCAGGTAGATGTTAACTAATTCACCATAATCCACTCCCTGATTCACTAATCGGGAGTTTGCTACACTAAGCCTTTTCTCCAAACCCGGTGGAGATCCAATTTACAAATCTTGTACTCCTTGTAGACAACACATCTAATCTTTCTATCCTTTCGAAAGATTACTTCTAACTTAGATCAACTTTTCTTCACCTTGTACAAGTGCTAATTCCTAATGGAATTAATCAACCTCCTAGTTCCCTTTAAGGAAGATGATCCCTAAGCTAGCGTTTGCTTCTATTACAAAGTACAATATTCACTATTCTGTTGATGATACACCTAAGACAATTAAAAGGACAATATCTCACTAAGTAAATTAACAAAGATAATAATTTGAAAGTAGGTTTACATCAATTCTACAATATATGAGATTATAGAATATCTCTCTTGCTAATCACAAACATATATGAATGAAGGTCTTGTGATTCTCTGATATATTTACAGTTGAAGCATGCAAGAGAGTTCCCATTTGAATCTCTCCAAGTTTTGCTATTTATAGTGAGAGAATAAAAATAGCCGTTGCCACGGCTCAGCTCACGGTCGACCGTGGGTAGACCACACACTGTCTGGTCATTTTTACCTAGTCATTGTATGGCCGTTTGAATCCATTCAAACCTGATTCTTTTGGCCTCTTTACTTCATTTAATACCTGCAAAAGATACTCGTCATCCTATAAAAGTAATATATGCATTAAGTGCTTGATTCCTCTTGGATGTATTACCTTGATAGTGACTTGTCATAACCAAAGAGGCAAGTCTACATTTTTTGGATACGTTTACTGATAATCATTTGAAGTAATCTCAGATTTGTCATAATCATTTGTTTGTATTCAACACACATGCTTATTGGCTAGTCATTTGTTTGTATTTCATAAACATGCGTATTGGCTCGTCATCTGTTTGTATTCAACACACATGCTTAAGTGTTATTGGCTAGTCAACATGTCATGAACAACATTATCCTAATTAATCACTAAGCATATTATAATTCGTCTTTAAGCTTGCAAATAGATTAATTAGGCGTGTTTATGATATCTTACTAAGTGAAACATGTAAGTTCAATTAAGCTCATTATAAGCAAGACATCATTGTAAACAAGACTAAACCATACTTAGACGTGTTGCTAGACTTAAACATGTTTCTTGTGATACTTAAATGTGTTTGTTAATAATCCTTCAAACATACAAGACCATTTGATTATGAACCTTCAATTTTTATCAACCAAGTTACACTAATTCATTGTAGTAGGCTAAGCATACATTTGTGGTTTCCTAACTTATATCATATAGCAAGACAAAAATCATATTATCATTCATATGTATCTAGATGAGTATGAGCAAGTAGGAAAGTAGCACATAGTCAAATAATACTCATGTAATGATAGCAAGTAGTCAAGTAATACTTATGTAATGATAGCAAGAATTCACTATTGATCAAATACATAGTGATGACATAGCAATACACTAAGGTTATATATATATATATATATATATATATATATATATATATATATATATATATATATATATATATATATATATATATATATATATATATATATATATATATATATATATATAAGTGAAACATGTAAGTTCAATTAAGCTCATTATAAGCAAGACATCATTGTAAACAAGACTAAACCATACTTAGACGTGTTGCTAGACTTAAACATGTTTCTTGTGATACTTCAATGTGTTTGTTAATAATCCTTTAAACATACAAGACCATTTGATTATGAACCTTCAGTTGTTATCAACTAAGTTACACTAATTCATTGTGGTAGGCTAAGCATACATTTGTGGTTTCCTAACTTATATCATATAGCAAGACAAAAATCATATTATCATTCATATGTATCTAGATGAGTATGAGCAAGTAGGAAAGTAGCACATAGTCAAGTAATAATCATGTAATGATAGCAAGTAGTCAAGTAATACTTATGTAATGATAGCAAGAATTAACTATTGATCAAATACATAGTGATGACATAGCAATACACTAAGGTTATGTAAGTTTATTTGCAATATGAAACTTTGCAAGATTGATGTATGAAAGGACCCGTTCATATACATTATAAATGATTCACATTAGTTGATTACATCGCGAGGTATTTTGACCTCTATATGATACATTTTACAAATATTGCATTCGTTTTTAAAAGACAAACTTTCTTTACAACGAAAGTTGACGACATGCACACCATTTCATAATACATCAAACTATAATTGACATAATAATAATCTTGATGAACTCAATGACTCGAATGCAACGTCTTTCAAAATATGCCATGAATGACTCCAAGTAATATCCTTAAAATGAGCTAATGCACAGCGGAAGATTTCTTTAATACCTGAGAATAAACATGCTTTAAAGTGTCAACCAAAAGGTTGGTGAGTTCATAGGTTTATCATAGCAATCATTTTAATATATTAATAGACCACAAGATTTCCGTTTATAAATATATGTACACTCGCAAGTGTATAAGAGTATTCTATAAATTGTAGGCACCCAGTAACAAGCCTTAACGTTCATGTTTTACCCTCTGAAGTATACCAGATCAGGTGTGTTTAAAATAACCTCGAAGTACTAAAGCATCCCATAGTCAGGATGGGGTTTGTTAGGCCCAATAGATCTATCTTTAGGATTCGCGCCTACCGTACATAGACAAGTAGTTTAATGTTACCAAGCTAAGGGTATATTTCTGGTTTAAACCCACGTAGAATTAGTTTTAGTACTTGTGCCTATTTCGTAAAACATTTATAAAACAGCGCATGTATTCTCAGCCCAAAAATATATATAAAAAGGGAGTAATGAAACTCACCATACTGTATTTCGTAGTAAAAATACATATAACGTCATTTAACAAGTGCAAGGTTGGCCTCGAATTCACGAACGTATCAATATTGAGATTCAATATTGCAGGAAAGTACGTAGACGCAACGGAGATGATAAACACTAGATTGACCTCACGAGCATACCCATGAACCATACCCATCACCTCCATAGCTATAACCCATAATTTCCTTAGCTTCGACTCATTCAAAAAACTATTTTGAAATCACTCGGACATCACTCCGTCGTAATATTTTATGTATACTAATAATAACTTGAAATAATACAGAGCAAATATATATATATATATGTAAATCGATTGAGAGAGTTTAGAGAAATATATTTTTAAGTTTCTATGAAATAATGAAACATATTGAATTCTATTTATAATAGATTTTTGAATTATTAAAGTGAATTATTAAAGTATGAATTATTAAAGTGAATTATTAAAGTATGAATTATTAAAGTGAATTATTAAAGTATGAATTATTAAAGTGAATTATTAAAGTTAAAGTAAAGTAAAAGTAAAGTAAAGGTAAAGTTAAAGTATAGTAAAAGTATAAAAACTATGTATGTATAATACGCGTATAAATATATATAATATTAATTTAAATCGTTATATATATTTAATGAAATAAAATATAAATATCGTTATATTTATTATACTGGTTAAGTAATGAGTTGTCAAAAGTGATTCTAGATATTTATAAAAGTTATATACGTTTTAATAATAAAGTTCTTTTTAAACTGAAAACGTTTTTGTACGTTTGAAAATAGATTAATAGAATATTATGGAAACCAATTCTCCACTAGCTTTTGTCTAACTTTCGTAAATTACACTTTTTATTTTTATTTATAAATAGCTTTACAAATTATTCTGAATATCGTTAAGAGGAATAGATTTTTCAAATCATAGTGGACCTCTCAATAGAGACTTGTAATCATAATTCAATGTTTCTGATAATTCAATCATTTAATATTTTTTTTTTAATTTCGTCGATAATCATATTGAAACAAATACGTTCATATAAAGCATTATACTTTTAAATACTTTGTTGACATTTTCAATTTATAACATATACACATATACATACATATTCATATATGTTCATTTAATGGTTCGTGAATCATTGGAATTTGGTCGAGGTTTAAATGAATGTATAAACATAGTTTAAAATCCTTGAGATTTAACTTAACAAACATTGCTTATCGTGTCAGAATAATATAAAGATAAAGTTTAAATTTAGTCGGAAATTTCCGGGTCGTCACAGTACCTACCCGTTAAAGAAATTTCGTCCCCGAAATTTAATAGTGGTCGTTATGGCTAACAATGAGAATGTTATTATGACGATTATGAAGTTTTATCATGTCTAAGAAGTATGGATAAAATAATTCGATTACTCAAAGCGCATGAGGGAAGTTATCGTAAATGAAGGAAATAAGATTATAGTGATTCGTCATATCTTTTGACGTCATCACAATTGATCTCCGAATTTAAAGAAAATCTTTGTAATCTATGTTGGATTTGATGCTTCGGTGATTAAGGAGATTATGATTCTCTTTGAATTAACACGATAATCCATCTTGATTTCTCCGTCGAGTATTTCACTATAAATCCACCTCCTTCGTTTCCTTACAACTCACACCTTCTATTCTTTCTCCCTCAACTCATATTTTAAAGTATTTGTCAATATGCTTTATCCAGTACTGATTCTCGATATACTCCTCACTTTCATATCTGTCGTTCTTCTTTTTCATCTGCCTCCGGAAGAATCTATTTACTTCTACTATACTCTCGGTTTTATAGTATTTTTAGTTCTTCCGTGTCTTTATATTGCTATATGCATCGATATATACGGTTTATAATTTTTGGGTGGTTGTTGGGTTTTATATCTTCCCTTATATTTCAAAGCCCCTGCTTTTGTCTTCTATAATCATTGACATCCACAGTTAATGCTCCCTTCTATTTGCTGCGATTTATACTCCAATTTCTATTTTGGAGTTTTGTCCTTTTGTTTCTTCTTCTTGCGATTAAGCAACGTTTGTAATGGTCCAGTATTCGCAGATATGAATTTCAGAATGAACATAGTTAATGTTCTAAGAAGGAAATGGTAATGGCACGATCTTGATTTGTTAATTTACCAGAATACCCTGAAAAGACCGAATCATCAAGAAAATATATTCTTGATATTTTTAGAGATTAAATAGAATACAAGAGTCGTGTAACATGGAACATGATGACGGCATGGTCTGTGAATCGTCATGTCCCATTAGAAACTCAGCATGACTTACTGTAATATAATCACGTTGATCAAGTGTCATTATATTATACTAAATCATGCTTCAGTTCCCAACACTACTTCAAAACATTCATAATTTAAACTCGAAAGTTTATAGAATATAGAAACTAATAGTTTCTTATATGATGTAACACTGATAGCGCAAAGAGATAAATGACTTCAGATAAGATTAGTTGTGAAAATATCTTCAGAAATATTGCGGATATTTATAATGAAAGATATGATAATATCTTAGAATTTCTAATATTGATGGATGATGATGAAGATTTGTCTGTAAAGGTTTAGAATAAAGAGTAAGGTATTCGTTAATGACTTTAGCAGGCACTGAATCATTTGGATTCTTTGAAGGCAGATTTAGTCTTTGTGATTTGTCCACAGCCTCCTTCATAGTCTGTTCAATCCGTTTTCCAGTTCCAAACCTTCTCTTTTTCTCAGCTTTATCACCTTACTATTCTTTGTCATCAAACTTTTTACTGTTAAGATCGTTTACAATTTTTTATGCTTCGTCAGCATTTCAAGAACTACTTTGCAGTTCAAAATATTTTTCAGAACTTCACATTCAAAGTATGTAAGTCCAGGAGATAGACGTTTTACGTACACATATAACTGTTGGTGTAGACATGCTGCGAGATTTCAAAATACTGGTTACTGTTTTTTGATGATTCGTATGACAATTCTCTTTACAAGATGCGAATGAGTAAATGATGTGATTTCAATAAATATAATGATTTTTCGAAAAGTCAAAGATAATTGAAGTTGTTGGTAAGTTTATTGCTAAGGTGGCGAGATATGAAAGGTACCCAGTAACGATGACGAAAGGGCAACGTATCTATCGAGGTTATAGTGAGACTAGTTTGACTGAAAAGTCGAAGTTGACTTGCTGGAGCTGTGACAAAACTGTCTACTTTGAAAAGGAATTGAAAAGTCATTTTAACTAATAAATGCTAAAGGGTCTGACACGGATACGCGTCGAACTATGACTTTGGCTTCGAGAGCTTTTTAGGTACATAAATGTGGGTAATATGTGGTTGGATCATCATCTCGATTGTTCATTGTTTGAAGTGTCTTCGAAAACTTCGGAGAGTTTGAATACAGTTTGTAATCGTTAATATACATATGATGTTCTAACATGGTTTTGAAGTCAAAGTATAGCTTTGAAAGATGTAGGAATCTAAGAGTGATGTCTTCTGTTAAATCATGACTTGGATTTTGATTTGTCAAAATCAGAATGCGTAATCAAATTTGGGTGAGAATGGTTGTTTTGATTTCTATACAAGAATATATATTGTTGTGATATTTTGGGAGTATAGTTGATGATTTGCTTAATCAGATTCGAAAAATGTAATATATTAATTGTGAATTTATATATCTCTCGGGTATTACCTACCCGTTAAAAAAAAAATTTCACAATTAATATTTTGTACAACAGAATTTTATTACAGTCTTTATGAAAATATATATGTGCATATTTTCTTCAGATGTAACATAGATTTAATGAGTTAATATTAAATTAAACTCATTTGATTTACGGTTGAAACTAGAACTGAATAATCCCTAAAGACTTTAGAAATTACATAACTTTTACGGAGTATTTATTCAATAAAATTGAAATTATGAATTAATACTTCGTTATTTGTTGGTGTTTGTAACCCTTGCACCATATTCTCTAAAGCCACTACTCGAGCGCGAAGCTCGTTGACTTCTTCTATTACACCGGGGTGATTGTCGGTTCGGACGAGCGGATAAATAAAATCTAGAATTTGATGTAGTATATAATTATGCGAGATACTCTGAAAATGAGAGAGAAAATGGTGTTTCGGACCGGTTCGCCGGTAAGTGCTTCAGGTTCATTGCCAAGAGGGCAATGTGGTGGATGGAAGGGATCACCTTCTTCTTGTATCCAATTATTGAGGAGGCTACGAACCTATCCCCAATTCATCCAGAATAGATGATGGCTAATTGGTTGATCCATTCCGGTCACACTGCTTTCGGAGCTTGAGTGGGATTCCATATCAGAATTCGAGGGACTTGAACTAATGACTAATTCCATTTAGTTCGATTGAATAAAGAATTTTTTGATATGAAATGATTTTTCGGCTATCGGGTGGTATTCTAATTACATAGAATATCTATATATATAGCGCAAAAGATTTTGTAGATTACGGAGAAAATTACGGGATATGTCAGGCAAAGTTTACAGTAACAGATACGCTAAGATATGAATTTTGTCTATACACTATTCATGCAATCAATGCAGTAAGACGTGTCTAGACTAAGAATGATAAGCAGGCAATTTCCGACAAAAATGATAAGCAAAACTTTTGACATGCAGACACGGTCGAAGTCCAGGCTCATTAATGCATCCTAACGACTATCAGTTAGACACACTAATACAGACCTGGTTCGCTAAGACCACCGCTCTGATACCAACTGAAAGGACCCGTTCATATACATTATAAACGATTCACATTAGTTGATTACATCGCGAGGTATTTTGACCTCTATATGATACATTTTACAAATATTGCATTCGTTTTTAAAAGACAAACTTTCTTTACAACGAAAGTTGACGGCATGCACACCATTTCATAATACATCCAACTATAATTGACATAATAATAATCTTGATGAACTCAATGACTCGAATGCAACGTCTTTCAAAATATGCCATGAATGACTCCAAGTAATATCCTTAAAATGAGCTAATGCACAGCGGAAGATTTCTTTAATACCTGAGAATAAACATGCTTTAAAGTGTCAACCAAAAGGTTGGTGAGTTCATAGGTTTATCATAGCAATCATTTCAATATATTAATAGACCATAAGATTTCCGTTTATAAATATATGTACACTCGCAAGTGTATAAGAGTATTCTATAAATTGTAGGCACCCGGTAACAAGCCTTAACGTTCATGTTTTACCCTCTGAAGTACACCAGATCAGGTGTGTTTAAAATAACCTCGAAGTACTAAAGCATCCCATAGTCAGGATGGGGTTTGTTAGGCCCAATAGATCTATCTTTAGGATTCGCGCCTACCGTACATAGACAAGTAGTTTAATGTTACCAAGCTAAGGGTATATTTCTGGTTTAAACCCACGTAGAATTAGTTTTAGTACTTGTGCCTATTTCGTAAAACATTTATAAAACAGTGCATGTATTCTCAGCCCAAAAATATATATAAAAAGGGAGTAATGAAACTCACCATACTGTATTTCGTAGTAAAAATACATATAACGTCATTTAACAAGTGCAAGGTTGGCCTCGGATTCACGAACGTATCAATATTGAGATTCAATATTGCAGGAAAGTACGTAGACGCAACGGAGATGATAAACACTAGATTGACCTCACGAGCATACCCATGAACCATACCCATCACCTCCATAGCTATAACCCATAATTTCCTTAGCTTCGACTCATTCAAAAAACTATTTTGAAATCACTCGGACATCACTCCGTCGTAATATTTTATGTATACTAATAATATCTTGAAATAATACAGAGCAAATATATATATATATATATATATATATATATATATATATATATATATATATATATATATATATATATATATATATATATATATATATATATATATGTATATATGTAAATCGATTGAGAGAGTTTAGAGAAATATATTTTTAAGTTTCTATGAAATAATGAAACATATTGAATTCTATTTATAATAGATTTTTGAATTATTAAAGTATGAATTATTAAAGTGAATTATTAAAGTATGAATTATTAAAATGAATTATTAAAGTATGAATTATTAAAGTGAATTATTAAAGTTAAAGTAAAGTAAAAGTAAAGTAAAGGTAAAGTTAAAGTATAGTAAAAGTATAAAAACTATGTATGTATAATACGCGTATAAATATATATAATATTAATTTAAATCGTTATATATATTTAATGAAATAAAATATAAATATCGTTATATTTATTATACTGGTTAAGTAATGAGTTGTCAAAAGTGATTCTAGATATTTATAAAAGTTATATACGTTTTAATAATAAAGTTCTTTTTAAACTGAAAATGTTTTTGTACGTTTGAAAATAGATTAATAGAATATTATGGAAACCAATTCTCCACTAGCTTTTGTCTAACTTTCGTAAATTACACTTTTTATTTTTATTTATAAATAGCTTTACAAATTATTCTGAATATCGTTAAGAGGAATAGATTTTTCAAATCATAGTGGACCTCTCAATAGAGACTTGTAATCATAATTCAATGTTTCTGATAATTCAATCATTTAATATATTTTTTTTAATTTCGTCGATAATCATATTGAAACAAATACGTTCATATAAAGCATTATACTTGTAAATACTTTGTTGACATTTTCAATTTATAACATATACACATATACATACATATTCATATATGTTCATTTAATGGTTCGTGAATCATTGGAATTTGGTCGAGGTTTAAATGAATGTATAAACATAGTTTAAAATCCTTGAGATTTAACTTAACAAACATTGCTTATCGTGTCAGAATAATATAAAGATAAAGTTTAAATTTAGTCGGAAATTTCCGGGTCGTCACAATGTATAAGTATACATTAATGTCCAACACATGTACAAGGAAAGAGTAACTCTTGGTTGGGACTTGATGACCATCCTAAGTATGTCTAGATACATTTTAGGAGCACAAGTTATTTTGTAATACTTATGTGTTATCCTTAATCAAAGCTAAAACGTCATTAAGACGTCATTAGGCGTGATTAACCAAGATTAGCGTTCTAGTTACCAAAACTCTTTTGGATATGAAGAGGGCAACTATTCTAAGTATGTTAAAAAAGGTTTCGTGAATTATAGATGTGTCACGACCCTACTTTTTCCGTTATCTTTTATCGTTAATTATTTAACGACCGTTTTGCTATAGCATTATTATGCATTTCATTTTGTATGAGATATATCATAAGCATTTATTTCTATTTGGTATATGGTTTGTGGTTTTACTGTTTGCAGATTTCGACTTCGAGCAACAACTCCGTTCCTGCTCCTGCTCCTTCGGCTGCTGAAATACGCCGTGCTGATCAACCTTTGATCGATGATCCTGTTCACTACTACTTTTCCACCCTCACTCACATGAACAAATCTTACACCGACAAGACGCGTATTAATGCTCTTAGTGATTGTATGCGTACCTTGCCGCATAACGAGGTGATGGATGAGATTCGAGCTAGTATGGATTCGTTTGTTAGTTTCAAGCATAATGTTGGGATCGAAAATCGTAAGCGTAACCGTAAGGTGGACGCTAGGTTCGAGGCTCTCGAGAGCACAGTTCGTGGTTTGAAGGCAGAGTTGGATGAAGTGAAAGGAAAGTTGCGGAAGTATGAGACTCCTGCCGAGACTCATGCCGGCCCAGCTTATCACACCCGCTCTAAGCAGATGTGATATGATGATTCATGATTGATTATTTATTTTATAAGACTTAATGTCCTTTTATACATACATTTTTGGGTTATGTACGGCGTTTTACCGAGGATTTTATTAAGGTTTTGTTATGGGATGTTATTCATTATGTATGGATGGTTATTTTTATGACATCTATTATCATTATCACATTTTATTTCTGATGTTGTGACTCATGGCATGTTATATTATGCGTAATGTAGATCATGTATGTTAGGTGCTATGTATGTTGTATGATGTTATCATAAAATATGTATGCATGTGGTGGTTATTTCTATAACAATCATAACTGTCATGTTATTACTCATAGTGTTTACAGACTATTATTTTAATAGTTAATCTTTTCGTGTTCGATCTATTCCTTTATAACACTGGTATTATTCTTAGTACTAACAGTTGTGTTATTCTGTTTTGAAGATCATGCCTCCTAGAGAGTCCAACGAAGCCCGTATGCAATGTCTTATCACCGAAGGGATAGCTGCTGCTATGGCAACAAATGCTAATGCTAATGCGAATAACAACAATCAGGTGGGATGTTCCCACAAAACGTTTATGGCAAGTCGTCCACAAGAATTCAGTGGTACTAAAGGACCCATAGGACTTACTCGTTGGTTCGAGAAGATTGAGTCTATTTTCAGGGTTAGTCGAGTCCGAGAGGAGGACAAGGTTAGTTTTGCTAGCTGATGTAACGACCCGACTTTTTCGACTTGCTTTTGTGCTTTGTATTTTAGCGAAACTACGTATTTGTGCGTACTGTGTTACTTTATACTCTGGAAACTTGATATACATGGTTTACTTCTAATTATATGTTAAAACGTGCCTTAGAGTACGTAGGATATTTAACTTGTTCACCGGAAGCCTTTATAACCGTTAGTGTTATTTAACGTTTCGAATAAACCACGGACTGCGCGCACGTTTAACTTTTATCGTAACCGGAATATTATGACTGTGAAATATTAATTATTATTTTATAATAATAATTACCTGGGCTTTTGGATGCTTAATTTTAATTAATTATTTACTAGATCACAATAGTTAGTCTTGTTGGACTTTCTACCTTATTGGACCTTAGCCCACCCTACACTAGCTAATGGCCCAATTAATTAGCCCAAGTATTATTTACTAGTGACCCATAATAAATAAAATAAATGCCCATTTAATTAGATGAGTCATACTAGCATTTGGATAAGTATTATCCATATTGTTACATGAGATTCTAGCATAAGTACATGCTTTAGACAACCACTAACCAAAAAGTAAAATGGTGTCTCCTCCCCTCCCCCTCAAAACCTACGGCCAAGAGGCCCTTCCAAGTCATCAATCCATGTCAAAATTTTGCTTATAAATACTAGCCATTTACCTCTCATTCAAACACTTGCTCATTTGATTTTCACACACACTTGCTCTTTCTTTCCTTCCTTTCTTGTATTACTTGTAAGTTTTCTTTTTCTTCTTCTTTTCCTTCATCATTTTCGTGGCATATCATCATCATCATGGAAGATCCAGCTCTTTAGCCTTGATCTTGATTATATCTTGTTGATTCAAGCATGAATCCTTCAAGAACATGGAAGATTCAAGCTTTCTAGCTTTGAATCTTCACCAACTTTGTAGATCTATATTTTTCTTACTTTAATCTTGTTATTTTGTTATAAAGATTCAAACTTGTGTTTGTAATCTTCATGTATCTTAAAGATCCAAGGTTTATGCTTCAAGATCTTCAAGAACAATCAAGATGCAAGCTTTCTAGCTTGAATCTTCATATCTTGTTGTTGGATCTAAATTTTCTAACTTATGATATTGTTATTTTGTTAAAAAGATTCAAACTTGTGTTTGTTATCTTCATGTAACTTAAAGATCCAAGCTTTATGCTTCAAGATCTTCAAGAACAATAAAGGTTCAAGCTTTCTAGCTTTGCAACCTTGTAACTTGTGTGAATAGGATCCAAGCTCTCTAGCTTAGGGTTCCATCACCTCATTTGACTTAGATTGTGTTCATACTTGTTTGATTGATGTAAAGTTTGTAACTTTGTTTGTAAATAGGACTTGTAATTGTGTTAAGACTAAGGATATGATGTAACCTTGGTTCATCATCCATCTAAGACTCTTAAATGAGTTGTGTTACCACTTGGTCTTAACATATTGTGTATTGATGGTAGAATCTTGGTCAAAAGTGATGCTAAACCATCAACGAGTTGTACACTTGAAGCTACAAGCATCAAGGATGAGAACCGTGATGAGCATCAAGCACTAAGAACCCCACCAGAGAACTTGTCCACTGATTTTCGTATCTGATCAAGCCACCTGGGCTACTGGAAAGTTTATTTTCAGTTAGTTCATTTCGATTAGATGATTTTCCGTTTAGGCCTCGTCTTAATCCGAGTTACGGTTTAGGATTTATGGCCCTCCGAGAGTCACTACACCCTATTAACGCTGTGCTGAAATTTCTGACCTACTCACACTTAAACCGTCGCCACGGTCAAACGAAGACGAGTTAGGTTCTGAAAATTTGTCAGCAATTAGGGGACTCACATACGGAGCCATAGCCACTGACTATGAGTTTTTTCGATTTACGTAGAGGTCGTAGAATCCGACCGAAGTCAGCCTATTGTTTCGATCTCTATTCTTGTCGAACTTACTTAGCTTTTATGAATGATGAATGATGATGATGATGACACTTAAACTTATTTTATGGACTATTAGAATTTATAAATACAACCTACTGACCTAGTAACCTTGATTTAGTTTGACGACCTTTCGGACCGACTTACTACTTGCGTACTTTCATTACCAACTTTACCGCTTTTATCACTGTGAGTTATAGCATCCCTTTTTACTTTAACTATTTTGGGACTGAGAATACATGCACTTTTTATGTTTTACATACTAGGCACGAGTACTTAAACTTTATATGTGTGTGGGTTATACAACGGCATAAACATTCCCCTTAGCACGGTAACATTTAGTCATTGGTTTTTTTTGAACCGGTGAACGCGAATCTTAGATATGGATCCATAGGGTTTGACATCTCCACTCGGGCTAGTCACGCTAGCATTTAATGGGTGTTTAATACTTCGTGAACATACGCACTCGCCAAGTGTACTTTCAGGGGGTTATAAACGGTAAGTCTAGTTACCGGGTGCCCACAGTTATACATATACTTTTCATACTGTTTGTTACACTGAAATCTCGTGGCCTACCTTACGTTACTGTTACAACTTAAACTATAGCTCACCAACATTCGTGTTGACCTTTTAAGCGTGTATTTCTCAGGTGCCTAGAGGTTTCTTGCTTTCGCTGTTAGATTTGCTGTCTTGCTGTTAAGGACCTGCTGTATTAGTTATCCGCTGCATTACTAGAGATGTCTCATTCATGGAACTTTTCTGTTGCATTCGTAGTTTATGTTAATTTCAATCAATGGCTTTGTAACGACCTTAGGGTCAAATAATTATGTCTAAGCTCCTATTCGTAGGATGCGCACTATCTTTTGTAAAACGTTATCTTTTGTAAAACGTTATCTTTTTATGAATGCAAATCGGTTTTTAAACAGCATATAGTGTTTGACCATGTAATGATCCTGTTGATTGATGATCCGTACATGATGGTTTTGTACGGGGCGTCACAGCTGCACTCTTAAGGATAGTGCATTGACCTGGTGGAACAACTTGGTTAATAGTTTGGGAAATGATGTGGCTTATGGTTTAACTTGGAATAATTTCAAAGAAAGAATGATCACCCGTTATCGTCCCCGGGGTGAGCTTAAGAAGTTAGAAGTTGAACTTAAGAACTTGAAAATGAAGGGCACCGAATTAGATGCCGATGAGCAAAGGTTCTTCGAGTTGACTTTGTTGTGTCCTAATGTTTATGCTGATGAGAATCTTAAGATTGAAGCTTATACGTAAATAGTAAATGAAAAGAAATTAATTAATTTATTATTCACATGAAAGCGACATGATAGTAATTATTAATTACAAGTTACATAATATACCCCTGAAGTATTTAATAAATACGACTTTTTAAAACTTTTACGATTATATTTTGATTCTAAAATATTATTATATTATTATATTCTATTTCAATATTATTATATTATTATATTCTATTTCAATATTATTATATTATTATATTTATTTCAATATTATTATATTATTAAAAATATAGCGTTTTAGCGTCCCCGGCAGCGGCGCCAAAAACTTGATGTTGTTGCGTGAGGGTACGAAATAGTATTATTTTTACTAGGAAATACTACAAAATATGACACAAGTTTTATTAATTTACGGATGGGATATACCTAAACCTTGCTACAACACTATAGGCAGTGTACCTAATCGTAGAGTAGTGTAGTTTTTAGTAAGTCCGGTTCGTTCCACAGGGAGCTGGTGAAGTTAACGCTATATTATTAAGTTTATTTGTAAAAATATATATATAAATAAGTAGTAGTATTATTATAAAATGGGGGTTTTACCGTTTAATGACCGGTTTGTCGATTTTAAGCGTAAAAATAAATGACAAAAATTAAAGTGCGTAAAATAAATTGCGATAAATAAAATGACAGAAAATAAAATTGCGAGTAATAAAATGACAGTAAATAAAGATACGATGAGAAATATAATAAAAGAATTATGCTTATTTAAACTTCCGTAATCATGATGTTTGACGTGTTGATTTTAATTTATTACCATGGGTTAATTGTCCTTTGTCCTGGTTTATTTGATACATCTATCTGGTTTTTGTCCATAATAGTCCATCGGTCATAAATATAAAGTGCGAGTATCCTCGTCAAATTACCCTTATACCCGAAGTCAAATATTCCAACTGATTAAGGATTTAAACTGTGACGCAGTTATCACTTCTGTCAACAATTACACCAGTTATCACTGTATGTAATCCACCCCTGTTTTAATTAGTTTATGAATATTAATTCATCCACTTGATCAGAATGAATAATCAATTACCCAACCCAATTGATTAATTAAATGATTATAACAGATTCCATATGAACATCACTAAATAGGACAACCATAATCATTATTAATTATTAGGTTAATTAATTTGAAGATAGGTTCGACAGACTCCAATGAGTTGTCACTCAATTAGACAATACCCCCCATCTATTAATAGTTAATAGTTCAATTTCCACAAGTGTCGGTCTTTTGCCCAAACCTTAATTATGGTACAAAGCCCAATTACCCAATTTTAGTAATTAGCCCAACATCATGATTACTTCGTTTTAAATAAGCATAATAATAACTTAGCTACGAGACATTAATGTAAAAAGGTTGAACATAACTTACAATGATTAAAAATAGCGTAGCGTTACACGGACAGAATTTCGACTTACACACTCAAACGATCTCTATCATAAATCTTATTATTATCATAATTTAAAATTAAAATTAAGATTATTGTTATATCTTATTAAGTTAACATTATGATAGAGATATAGAATATAGATATTGATAATTGATATAGATATTTGATCGATAAAAAAAAGGATCGGAAAAGTTCTTCCCAATTCATCGTTACATAGATCCCTTTTATAGGCAAATTTAAAATTGAATTTTCATTTACGACCCCTGAACTATGCTCAATTAACAACTTTTTATTATTTAATATTATTCTTATTATGAATTATTTAAATATTATATTTTATTCTTGTGCATAGTTGACTCGTAATTTTTACACCGTTGCGTCGAGCGCTGAAAGTTGGTTCATGCCCCGGTTCCGGATTTTCGAACGTCCTTTCGTACAATTTTATATCGTGTACTTTGCATTTTGTAACTTGTACTCTTGTCATTTTTAGACGTTCTTCATCAATAATTTGAACCTTTTTAATTGTATCTTGAACATTTGAGCTTTTTGGACCTTTTCGTCTTCGAATCTTCGTTTTCGCCTTTTGTCTTCGCACTTATTTAATAAAAACAAATATTACTTGAAAATGGAACAATTGCAACTAAAAACTTGTCATTCTTGGGGGATAATGCTATGAAATATATGTTCCTTTTTAGCCTTATCAATATCCCCACACTTGAGCGTTGCTTGTCCTCAAGCAATACAGTCTTGAAATAAAATACATCACACGAATCACTTCTTTATTCTTCACACTTTATACATCAGTGATTTTGATACGGCGATATGAACAATGATAGTAACGATAGAACCATGGTTAAAGGTGGGTGTGTCATCCATAGTTGCCTTGGGTTTAGGTCAATGACACTTGCAATCAAATAGCCGATTTACTTTCGGTTTCCAAAGCAAAGTGCACATTTGAAAGGCGGTTTACAGTCCCACATGACTATAAAAATTTAGATCCTTAAGGAAATTGGATCTTTATGAAAACATTTGATCTTTTGAAAATTCAAGCTAGATTTTACCCTAGACAAGTTTTCTGATTTGATCCATCATCGGTGTTGCAAAATATATTTGTGGATCATTATTTTGGCTAAAACTTTTAGGCTCGTGTAATCCACTGCTATCCCGGTATCGGAAAGCACACATCCAGTTTACTTGTTCCGTATATTACCTTTCGGTAAACTACCGTCCGGTTGTAAAGGAAAGCGATGAACAAGAAACTGTTAAGGCAATGTCTCGTGACATGCAGATGATTATGGTCTTTTAACGTGTCGGATGCTAGAACTATCCTTGGTAGGAGCGATAGTAAAGATCATCCTATGATTTTTCGGTCTGGCACAAGGTCCTGTCTCCGACCATGCTATGCAACCATCGTTCTTACGGTTGACACCCGATTTGGTTCAGGTGACCTAATGAATTCCAGGTGAATTCCTAGGATTTTACGTTCAATGGTAATGAACGCATTGAAAATGGATTTTCAGAAAACAAATCGGTTTTAATTTTGATCAAAATATTTTCTCGTTCAAGCTCGAGTTTAGATATCATTGAATTCCATGAGTTTGAATTCTCAATCTTTAAGGTCAATCTCAAGGATTGATTAATATCAGGCTTAAAAGCTGATTTTTAATCTTTAAGGAGATTATCCTTTCTGGGGATCTGATTCATTAGTCTTATCAAGCTAATTTGCACGGTGCCCCCCCATTGTACGAGATAAATCCTTCTCATGGTTAGGATAAATCTGACCACTTGGCGACCCTGTTTGATGCTGAGGTCCGTGGATTTCCAGCCGATTTTAGTGATGACTTTTCTAGATTTTTCGTCAACCTACAGCTGGTCTGGACGACAACTTCATGACCTATTTCAAGAAGCGCGTGTCTTTTTCGGAAGACTTTACTTCCTTTTAATGATGGAATTGATTCATCGTGTAGATCCATCTTTCTTTCAAATGTATTACAGTAAACCGGGTAAAACTGATTAGTATCGTCCAAAGCAAAAGTACCTGCAATAATCTTGTACAAAAATATGTGATATATGTTTTAAATTGAATAACTTGGTACATTCTTCCCACACTTAGTTTCTTTCTTTGCCTTTTTATTTTCTTTTATTTCATTTTAAATGAATTCAAGCGTTTTAGGGTGTTTCTCAATTTATGTCCTTTTCGAGGTAACGATAATTTCGGTATTATCACCTAGTTTTCACCGTTCATAAATATGTATAAACATGATTTTAAATTCATTTAGTTGAAAATTTTTCAAATTTTCACAAAATTTGGCAAATAAACTAAGTGCAAACCCGAGAGAATTTATAACCCTTCCCCACACTTGAGATCATGCAATGCCCTCATTTGCATGAAATCAGACTATAATTATAAATTTATGAGGGTGATTAGTGTAGAAAAGTGATTAAAAATACCCAGTTTGTAAGCATATTATTTTACATCACATTTGATATTTTGCTTCTTGTCGTCAAAATCAGTAGCTATTGCTGAACTTAATGTTAGTCTTTGAAAGTGCGTTGTTCTACCCTGTTTTGTACATAATATAAAATACAAACATATATATACATATTTTTGAAGTTGGGTATATTACCCCACGTTCAAAAATTTATAAAGTCTAATATCTTTTTGGCATACTTTAGATCAATAAAATTAAAAATAATGATAACAAAATTTGCCGTCCCACCCTCGGGTAAAGCAATTTCGGCTTAATGACCTAGTCTTCAACTCACGACGAATTTTAGAAATCATTTTTTCAACTTAATGAATTAAAGTAAATTTTGTTTTTAAATATCACACAAAACTTAAAAGCATATTAATTTCATATAAAACCTAAAAAAACAAAAATTCAGAATGGGGGGAGAAAACTAGTTCTTTAGTGTCTGCTAGCGGAAAAGACCAATCGGATTCCATTCTCGGAACTACACGAGAACAGAACAACTAACTCTAGATAACATTTTCTTAGAACATTTGAATCTCCCCACACTTAGGTAGCTGTGGTGTCGAAATTGTGATTAACTTCATCGTCAATTTCTTTTGGTCCATAATCAACTTGCCTATCTGTGACTTTTTCTTTAAGCCAGTGCCCGGCTTCTTCCGTAATATCCCAAAATTCAACTAGTTTCGCCTTTTCTTTAGGCGACAGATTGGATACTAACCGGTTACATAACTTAAAGTTCCCCTTACTTCTAGCATCGATAGCCCGTTTAAAAAGTTTCTTCATTGAACTGTTAATAACGGGGTCATTTAATTTCATATCAACAACGGGGTTCTTTATTATCAAGTCATCATTAGGTTTTACTTCATTTTCCCCACACTTAGGCGTTTTATTATTGCTAAGCACTACCGTTGGAGTTGGTAAAACAACATGGTTATTACCAATCGTTTTTACTGGTTCAACGGTTTTAGTTGGTGGAGATTTAGACTTTCGAATCATAAAGGTGATTGATTTGTTACCACTTTTAAGTGTCATTCTTCCATTTCCTACATCAAATAACGCCCCGGTGGACGCAAAGAATGGTCGACCTAAAATTAGAGGAACGTTTGGGTCCTCTTCTATGTCAATGACAATAAATTCGACTAGAAAGGTTAAATTGCCTACTTGAACGGGTAGGTTGTCAGCAATTCCAACTGGGTGCTTAATGGTTTGATCAAAGAGTCGAACACTCATATCCGTTGGACTTAACTTACCTACACCTAATCTCTTATATAAGGAAAGAGGCATAACACTTACACTTGCACCTAAATCTGCTAGTGCATCATACATGACACAATCACTAAGTAGACAAGGAACAATAAATTCACCCGGATCACCTACCCTAGGTGGAGGTTTTGGTGGAACTGTCTTCACCGGGTTTATATTTACGGCTTTTGTTTCTTGCACTTTCTTATTCTTTTTCTTCTTCTTCTTTCCAGAGGTATCACAATCTTTATTACCTATCACTTGCTCATACTCAACTCCTTTTCTTGGAAACGGGATGGGTGGTTTGTATGGTGCCACCACTGGCTTTACATACTCGGGTGGTGGTGGTGTAACTTCTTCATTGTTACTCTCATCTAAAACCTTCCCATCTTCTGGTGCTGGTTTTTCAGAATTCGTTGAAACCATATTAACATTCTCATTCCGAGGATTTACTTCAGTATTACTCGGTAGCTTTCCTTGTTCCCTCTCACTCATCATGCTAGCAAGAGTACCTACGTGTTTTTCTAGATTCAAAATGGAAGCTTGTTGAGTTCTTAATGACTGATCAAATCTCTCGTTCGTTTGGGTTTGAGTTTCAATAAATTGTGTTTGAGATTCAACTAGCTTGAATACCACGTCTTCCATATTTGACTTTTTCTCTTCGATTTGTTGTTGTGGTTTATATAAGCCAGGTCTTTGTTGATTGAAAGTGTTGTTTTGAGTTGGTTGGTTATTCGGACCTTGTTGGTTATACCAGTTATTTTCGGGTCCTTTTGGATTGTAAAGAATGTTTTGATTTCGATTGAAGTTTAGCTTTGGCGGTTGATAATTATTTTGATAATTATTTCCAGGCCTTTGGTTCATATAGGAAACATTCTCTCGTTGTTCCAATGTTGGTTCAATGTGACAATCTTTCAATAAGTGTGGTCCACCGCATAGCTCACAACTGATTCGTATTGCGTGAATATCTTTATTCATCTTTTCCATTCGTCTTTCGAAAGCATCTATTTTTGCGGAAACGGAATCAAAGTCATGGCTAGAATCGGCTCTAGCCACTTTAGATGAACGAAAAATATCTTTTTCTTGGTGCCACTCATGCGAGTGGGAGGCTGTGTTATCAATAATTTTGTAAGCTTCAGTTGCGGTTTTCTTCATAATGGAACCACCAGCTGTTATGTCGATGTCTTTTCGTGTAGCAACGTTGACACCTTGGTAGAATATTTGTACTATTTGGTAAGTGTCTAAACCGTGTTGAGGACATCCTCTCAACATCCTTCCGAATCTTGTCCACGCCTCATATAATGTTTCATTTGGCTTTTGCGCGAACGTAACAATTTCTCCTTGAAGTCTCACGGCTTTGGATGCCGGAAAGAATCGTTTAAGAAATTTTTCAACTAAAACATCCCATGTGTCAATCGCCCCTTCAGGTAACGATTCTAACCAATCTTTGGCTTCTCCCTTTAAAGTCCAGGGAAACAACATGAGATAGATCTGCTCATCTTCCACTTCTCGGATTTTGAATAGTGTACAAATTCTTTTAAACGTACGAAGGTGTTCGTTAGGATCTTCATTCGGTGCACCACTGAATTGGCATTGGTTAGTTACCATGTGTAGGATTTGTCCTTTAATTTCATAATCTCGAGCATTAACTTCTGGTTTAATAATGGCGTGACCTTGGCCCGTGCGTGTGGCTCTCATTCGATCTTCCATACTTAGAGGTTCCGTTACTTCCATAATTGAATTTGTTGAATACGAATCACTAGAGGATTCTGATTTAATGGTTTGTGGCTCAGGAGGAATAATTAGTGGTTCAAGATCTTGGAATTGTCCTTGAATATGCTCCGGGTTCTTAATTGTGAAGTCGGGTTCAAAAGATGGATTATCGGAAATTTGAGTTGGAGTTCTTGTTCGACTAGATGACGATTCTAAAGAAAAATCAACGGCGACAATATTTGCTAGATGTCTTGATCGAGTTACAGGTGGTGAACGTATGACCGGCGGCGAACGTCTTGCTCGGTGCATTCACTGAATATCCTATTAGTTTTTAAAAAGGAAAGAAAAATTATAATAAGTTATCCAATTAATAGACTTTTCTGATTTTGCCCACGTTTCGAATAGCCAAAAGATGCAGCAGAGGGGCAGGATTCGTTTGGTCTCAATATAATTGAGTACTGTTTGGCTCCAATAACCCGGTCCACGTACAAATCCAACTATTACTACGAACCAGAAAATTTTGATGTCTATCAATTTAACCACTCAAAATAAATTTTCGTAATTTTAAGAAATTTAGATAAGAAGTAGAATAAAAATCTATGTCCTAAAAACTAGAATGGCGAGAAATAAGAAAGAAATAGATTGCGCGTCGAAAAATGTCGAAAAATAAAAGGTCGAAAAATAGGCGTCGAAAAATAAAAATAAGAAAGTAGCGCGAAAAACGGCGTCGCAAAATTCTAAAGCACCTAAATCTTAGTCTAAGGAATAAGCACTTAAGGGATTTTACGGCAAACCTAAAAATTCTAGAAATAAAAATAACTATGCAAAACTAAACTTAATACTAAAAATTGTAACTAGAGTCTAAAAATCTAAAGGTAATAAAAAAAAAAAAAAAAAAATTTTAATTTTTTTTTTATTTCGTTTTTTAAGGATTTTAAAATTTTTTTTTTAAAAATTTTTTTTTTTTATATAATTTTTTTTAAAACTTTTTTTTTTTTAAAAAAAAACGATTTTTTTTACAATTTTTTTTTTAAAACGAATTTTTTTTTCTTTAAAAAAAACGATTTTTTTTTTACACAAATTTTTTTATTTATTTATTTATTTTTTTTTTTTTTGAAAAAAAACGAATTTTTTTTCTTAAAAAAAAACGTTTTTTTTTTACAACTTTTTTTTTTTTTTTATATAAAAAACGAATTTTTTTTTTTCTTTAAAAAAAAACGTTTTTTTTTACACAATTTTTTTTTAACTCATTTACTATTCATGAATAGTAAATGAAAAGAAATTAATTAATTTATTATTCACATGAAAGCGACATGATAGTAATTATTAATTACAAGTTACATAATATACCCCTGAAGTATTTAATAAATACGACTTTTTAAAGATTATATTTTGATTCTAAAATATTATTATATTATTATATTCTATTTCAATATTATTATATTATTATATTCTATTTCAATATTATTATATTATTATATTTATTTCAATATTATTATATTATTAAAAATATAGCGTTTTAGCGTCCCCGGCAGCGGCGCCAAAAACTTGATGTTGTAGCGTGAGGGTACGAAATAGTATTATTTTTACTAGGAAATACTACAAAATATGACACAAGTTTTATTAATTTACGGATGGGATATACCTAAACCTTGCTACAACACTATAGGCAGTGTACCTAATCGTAGAGTAGTGTAGTTTTTAGTAAGTCCGGTTCGTTCCACAGGGAGCTGGTGAAGTTAACGCTATATTATTAAGTTTATTTGTAAAAATATATATATAAATAAGTAGTAGTATTATTATAAAATGGGGGTTTTACCGTTTAATGACCGGTTTGTCGATTTTAAGCGTAAAAATAAATGACAAAAATTAAAGTGCGTAAAATAAATTGCGATAAATAAAATGACAGAAAATAAAATTGCGAGTAATAAAATGACAGTAAATAAAGATACGATGAGAAATATAATAAAAGAATTATGCTTATTTAAACTTCCGTAATCATGATGTTTGACGTGTTGATTTTAATTTATTACCATGGGTTAATTGTCCTTTGTCCTGGTTTATTTGATACATCTATCTGGTTTTTGTCCATAATAGTCCATCGGTCATAAATATAAAGTGCGAGTATCCTCGTCAAATTACCCTTATACCCGAAGTCAAATATTCCAACTGATTAAGGATTTAAACTGTGACGCAGTTATCACTTCTGTCAACAATTACACCAGTTATCACTGTATGTAATCCACCCCTGTTTTAATTAGTTTATGAATATTAATTCATCCACTTGATCAGAATGAATAATCAATTACCCAACCCAATTGATTAATTAAATGATTATAACAGATTCCATATGAACATCACTAAATAGGACAACCATAATCATTATTAATTATTAGGTTAATTAATTTGAAGATAGGTTCGACAGACTCCAATGAGTTGTCACTCAATTAGACAATACCCCCCATCTATTAATAGTCAATAGTTCAATTTCCACAAGTGTCGGTCTTTTGCCCAAACCTTAATTATGGTACAAAGCCCAATTACCCAATTTTAGTAATTAGCCCAACATCATGATTACTTCGTTTTAAATAAGCATAATAATAACTTAGCTACGAGACATTAATGTAAAAAGGTTGAACATAACTTACAATGATTAAAAATAGCGTAGCGTTACACGGACAGAATTTCGACTTACACACTCAAACGATCTCTATCATAAATCTTATTATTATCATAATTTAAAATTAAAATTAAGATTATTGTTATATCTTATTAAGTTAACATTATGATAGAGATATAGAATATAGATATTGATAATTGATATAGATATTTGATCGATAAAAAAAAGGATCGGAAAAGTTCTTCCCAATTCATCGTTACATAGATCCCTTTTATAGGCAAATTTAAAATTGAATTTTCATTTACGACCCCTGAACTATGCTCAATTAACAACTTTTTATTATTTAATATTATTCTTATTATGAATTATTTAAATATTATATTTTATTCTTGTGCATAGTTGACTCGTAATTTTTACACCGTTGCGTCGAGCGCTGAAAGTTGGTTCATGCCCCGGTTCCGGATTTTCGAACGTCCTTTCGTACAATTTTATATCGTGTACTTTGCGTTTTGTAACTTGTACTCTTGTCATTTTTAGACGTTCTTCATCAATAATTTGAACCTTTTTAATTGTATCTTGAACATTTGAGCTTTTTGGACCTTTTCGTCTTCGAATCTTCGTTTTCGCCTTTTGTCTTCGCACTTATTTAATAAAAACAAATATTACTTGAAAATGGAAAAATTGCAACTAAAAACTTGTCATTCTTGGGGGATAATGCTATGAAATATATGTTCCTTTTTAGCCTTATCAATGGGGTTGAGTCTAGTGAGCCCCAGACTATCGAAGCTGTTATGTCTATGGCTCATAAGCTTAATGATAAGATTTTAAGGAGGAGTAAGGCTGTTGTGACCAATGCCAATGAAGAGGTTGTTAAGAAGGCTGATAATGGGAAAAGGAAGTGGGATAATAACTGCAACCAGAACCAAGTTCAACAAAAGAAACAAGATACTTCCAGTGCTAGTAATCGAAATCAGCGTGTGTGTCCTCGATGTTATAAGGCTCATGATGGATATTGCATGGTTACTTGTAAGAGGTGTTCCAAACAGGGACACATTGCTAAAGATTATACGGTGCTTCTGCCGGGTTCTGCTACTCCTGCTGCAGGTGGTAATAATAGTAATAATGCTGGTAATAGAGGTGTGAATGGTAATGGTAATGGGAAGTCGAATAATGGCGGTAATCAGAGAGTTTGTTACGAGTGTGAGAAGCCGGGGCATTTCCTTGATGCCTGTCCTAACAAGAAGACCACTGAGAATGCACGTGGTAGAGAGTTCAACATTAACGCCAGGGATGCGGAGGAATATTCTAAACTTGTTACGGGTACGTTCTCGGTCAAAAATTTATCAGTTTATGTACTATTTGATTCAGGGGCTGATTTGAGTTTTGTGTCGAGTAAATTAAGTCCAAAAATCAAAACACCGTTAACTCCTTTAGACAATACTTATGTTATTGAGATAGCTAATGGTAAAGTGCTTACTGCTAAGACTGTGTATCGTAAATGTAACATTAATCTGGCTGGTAGAGATTTTGAGATAGATTTGGTACCAATTGAACTTGATAGTTTTGATGTTGTTATTGGCATGGATTGGTTGTCTGCGAATCATGCTGAGATTGTGTGTTATGATAAAGCTATTCGTATTACTAATGTGATTGGAGAGCCGCTGACGGTTTTTGGAGATAAGAAATGTAGACAGTTAAATCTTATTAGCTGTTTGAAAGTTCATAAACATCTTCGCAAAGGCTGTCATGCTATCCTAGCCCATGTTGTTGATCCCAATAAAGAAACGAAGAGCGTTGGTGATGTTCATATTGTTAGAGATTTTCCCGAGGTATTTCCCGAAGAATTACCTGGCCTTCCGCCACAATGCGCGGTAGAATTTCAAATTGATCTTGTTCCTGGTGCTGCTCCTGTGGCACGTGCTCCTTACCGACTTGCGCCTTCCGAACTTCAAGAATTGTCAAGTCAACTCCGTGAGTTGTTAGACAAGGGTTTCATTCGTCCTAGTTCGTCCCCTTGGGGAGCTCCTGTTCTGTTTGTTAAGAAGAAGGATGGTTCTTTTCGTTTGTGCATTGATTATCATGAGTTGAACAAGCTTACTATTAAAAATCGATACCCTCTTCCGAGAATTGATGATCTGTTCGATCAGCTTCAAGGTTCGTCTGTTTATTCTAAAATCGATCTTCGTTCCGGCTATCATCAGTTGCGTGTTAAAGAATCTGATGTTTCAAAAACTGCTTTTCGCACCTGTTACGGTCACTTTGAGTTTCTTGTTATGCCGTTCGGATTGACAAATGCACCTGCTGTGTTCATAGACCTCATGAACCGTGTGTGTAGACCCTATCTGGACAAGTTTGTTATTGTTTTCATCGACGACATCCTTATTTATTCTAAGAGTGATGAAGAGCACGAAGAACAAATGAAGTTAGTGCTCGATCTGTTAAGAAAAGAAGAGTTGTATGCTAAGTTCTCTAAGTGTGCATTCTGGTTACGAGAAGTTCAATTCCTTGGACATATTGTTAGTAAACAAGGAATACAAGTAGATCCTGCTAAGATTGAGGCAATTGAAAAGTGGGAAACTCCGAAAACTCCTACTCAGATTCGTCAGTTTCTAGGATTAGCAGGTTACTATAGAAGGTTCATTCAAGATTTCTCTCGTATAGCGAAACCTCTGACTGCTTTAACGCACAAGGGGAAGAAGTATGAGTGGAAGGATGAACAAGAGGCTGCTTTTCAGATTTTAAAGAAGAAGTTGACTACCGCTCCGATATTGTCACTACCTAAGGGTAATGATGATTTTGTTGTTTATTGTGATGCTTCGCGTCAAGGCTTTGGTTGTGTTTTGATGCAACGAAAGAAAGTTATTGCGTATGTGTCACGTCAGTTGAAGATTCACGAGTAGAATTATACAACTCATGATTTAGAGTTGGGGGCCGTTGTTTTTGCGCTTAAGATTTGGAGACATTATTTGTATGGGGTCAAGAGTACTGTGTACACAGATCACAAAAGTCTTCAACATATCCTCGATCAGAAGCAGTTGAACATGAGACAACGAAGATGGATTGAGACGTTGAATGATTATGATTGTGAACTTTTATATCATTCGGGTAAGGCCAATGTTGTGGCGGATGCGTTGAGTCGTAAAGAAATGGCTGAACCTCGCAGGTTTAGAGCCTTGAATATGACAATTAGAACAAACCTCGCAAGGTAGATTCTTGAGGCACAACAAGAAGCCTTAAAGGAAGAGAATTTTGTGAATGAGAATGTAAGAGGTATGGCTAAGAAGTTTGAGGTACGAGCAGATGGTACTAGATACTTTGCGGCACGTCTTTGGGTTCTGAAGTTTGGTGAACTGCGATAACTTGTTTTAGATGAGGCTCATAAGTCTAGGTACTCTATTCATCCTGGTTCAGGAAAGATGTATCATGACCTTAAGGAGCTGTATTGGTGGCCTAATTTGAAAGCTGATGTGGCTACTTATGTGGCTAAGTGTTTGACCTGTGCTAAGGTTAAGGCTGAACATCAAAAACCGTCTGGACTTTTGGTACAACCTGAGATTCCCGAGTGCAAGTGGGAAGGAATTACGATGGATTTTATTACTAAGTTACCAAGGGTAGCGGGTGGCTATGACACCATTTGGGTGATTGTAGATCGACTCACTAAGTCGGCTCACTTTTTGCCGATTAAGGAAACAGATTCGATGGAGAAGCTTACTCGTTTATATTTGAAGAAGATTGTTTCTAGACATGGTGTTCCTGTATCTATTATTTCAGACCGAGACATTTGATTTGTATCGAGGTTTTGGCGATCCTTACAGGAAGCCTTGGGAACTAAGTTAGATATGAGCACCGCTTATCATCCTTAAACGGATGGTCAGAGTGAAAGGACCATTCAGATGTTAGAAGATATGTTACGAGCGTGTGTTATTGATTTTGGTAATGGGTGGGATAAATATTTGCCACTATCTAATTTTTCTTATAACAACAGTTATCATGCAAGTATTAAAGCCGCACCGTTTGAAGCTATGTATGATAGAAAATGTAGGTCTCCTGTCTGCTGGAATGAGGTTGGGGATGCTCAACTCACAGGTCCAGAAATTATTCATGAGACTACCGAGAAGATCGTACAGATTAAGGAAAGATTGATAACCGCCAGAAGTCGGCAAAAGAGTTATGCCGATAAGGGAAGGAAAGATGTGGAATTTCAAGTTGGTGACCGTGTTATGTTAAAGGTTTCACCTTGGAAAGGTGTGATACGTTTTGGTAAAAGGGGAAAGTTAAGTCCTCGTTTTGTTGGACCGTTTGAGATCATTGAGAGAGTTGGACCGGTGACTTATCGTTTGAAGTTGCCACAAGAACTCAGTGCTGTTCACGATGTCTTTCATGTATCGAATCTGAAGAAGTGTTTGGCCGAGGCCGATAAGACAATTCCTCTTGAGGAACTTCATGTTGATAAGCAACTACATTTTATTGAGGAACCTGTTGAAATTATGGACCGAGAAGTTAAGACTCTTACGCAGAGCCGAATTCCTATTGTCCGGGTTAGATAGAATGCCAGACGTGGTCCCGAGTTCACTTGGGAGCGTGAAGATCAGATGAAGCAGAAGTACCCGCATTTGTTCCCAGATGCTGAGTCAACCCCTGCACCTGCTTAAATTTCGGGACGAAATTTCCGTCACGGGAAGGTACTGTCACGACCCTACTTTTTCCGTTATCTTTTACCATTAATTATTTAACGACCATTAACTATTATTCATGTCACGTCATTTCTATGACCTATATTATTATTTTTGCAATAATATATATATATATATATATATATATATATATATATATATTAATTATTATGTATTATGTGAATATTTGTATTCATATTTTTAAGTTATAAGTTTCTACGTGTTGCGGATTTCTATCCGGCGAATCTTTTCGGTTTTCAAACCAACGGTCGAGCTTTTGGGATTTTTTAGTCCTAAATATTTTAAATCTGATATTTTTATGTCATATGATTATATAGAGTATTTATATTTATTTTTCGTCGCGCATTTGTTATCTCTCCGAATTTTTAATCGCGTAAGCGTATTTTCGTGTTTCGGGTTTCGTTCGGGCTTTCGGGCCACAAGGAATTATACACTTAGTAAGATTGGGCCATGGAACCCACCCCATGACCCCACTTTTGGCCGACCCATCAAGGGGGGAGTATACTCCATTGATTTTCCCATTTTGTTATCTCATTTTTACAATTCCTAATTTTATCATAAACCTAATTATCAAGTTTTCTCTCTTCTCCCTTTTGCTCCTCCCTTTGGCCGTCACCCCTAACCACCATCATCATCATCATCTTGCATCAAATCAAGGCTTGGATCAAGAAATAATTAACATCAACGCGTTCTACTAATCATCCTCTACACGATTATATCACTTGTTTCTCGATTAGGGTATAAACCCTAACCCTAGAATTTTTAATTTTTCATTACTTTTCTGTTTTTGATGTTTATTTTGATAGTATGTTAGTTACATGTTGTTGTTATGATGATTGTACGCGTAGAATTGCTCAAATACATATGTTTTCGGTTTGATTTGATTGGGACAGCAGCCTTTTCGTTCATTTCTGGTTATATGACTGATATAAAAGTGAAAATAAAGTATCTAGATGAGTTCCTCTCATCAAGACATTAATTTTAGACTCCGGATTCATGTCGTTTCGATTCCCGAAGCCCTAGATATGATCAAAATGGTATTTTATCAAGATTGAAATGTGATATTGATATAACCTGAAATGTCCCGTTCTTATTGATTAAAAACGTTCCATATTAATTGATTTTGTTGCGAGGTTTTGACCTCTATATGAGACGTTTTTCAAAGACTGCATTCATTTTTAAAACAAACCATAACCTTTATTTCATAAATAAAGGTTTAAAAAGCTTTACGTAGATTATCAAATAATGATAATCTAAAATATCCTGTTTACACACGACCATTACATAATGGTTTACAATACAAATATGTTACATCGAAATCAGTTTCTTGAATGCAGTTTTTACACAATATCATACAAACATGGACTCCAAATCTTGTCCTTATTTTAGTATGCAACAGCGGAAGCTCTTAGTATTCACCTGAGAATAAACATGCTTTAAACGTCAACAAAAATGTTGGTGAGTTATAGGTTTAACCTATATGTATCAAATCGTAACAATAGACCACAAGATTTCATATTTCAATACACATCCCATACATAGAGATAAAAATCATTCATATGGTGAACACCTGGTAACCGACATTAACAAGATGCATATATATAAGAATATTCCCATCATTCCGGGACACCCTTCGGATATGATATAAATTTCGAAGTACTAAAGCATCCGGTACTTTGGATGGGGTTTGTTAGGCCCAATAGATCTATCTTTAGGATTCGCGTCAATTAGGGTGTCTGTTCCCTAATTCTTAGATTACCAGACTTAATAAAAAGGGGCATATTCGATTTCGATAATTCAACCATAGATTGTAGTTTCACGTACCTGTGTCTATTTTGTAAATCATTTATAAAACCTGCATGTATTCTCATCCCAAAAATATTAGATTTTAAAAGTGGGACTATAACTCACTTTCACAGATTTTTACTTCGTCGGGAAGTAAGACTTGGCCACTGGTTGATTCACGAACCTATAACAATATATACATATATATCAAAGTATGTTTAAAATATATTTACAACACTTTTAATATATTTTGATGTTTTAAGTTTATTAAGTCAGCTGTCCTCGTTAGTAACCTACAACTAGTTGTCCACAGTTAGATGTACAGAAATAAATCGATAAATATTATCTTGAATCAATCCACGACCCAGTGTATACGTATCTCAGTATTGATCACAACTCAAACTATATATATTTTGGAATCAACCTCAACCCTGTATAGCTAACTCCAACATTCACATATAGAGTGTCTATGGTTGTTCCGAAATATATATAGATGTGTCGACATGATAGGTCGAAACATTGTATACGTGTCTATGGTATCTCAAGATTACATAATATACAATACAAGTTTATTAAGTTATGGTTGGAATAGATTTGTTACCAATTTTCACGTAGCTAAAATGAGAAAAATTATCCAATCTTGTTTTACCCATAACTTCTTCATTTTAAATCCGTTTTGAGTGAATCAAATTGCTATGGTTTCATATTGAACTTTATTTTATGAATCTAAATAGAAAAAGTATAGGTTTATAGTCAGAAAAATAAGTTACAAGTCGTTTTTGTAAAGGTAGTCATTTCAGTCGAAAGAACGACGTCTAGATGACCATTTTAGAAAACATACTTCCACTTTGAGTTTAACCATAATTTTTGGATATAGTTTCATGTTCATAATAAAAATCATTTTCTCAGAATAAAAACTTTTAAATCAAAGTTTATCATAGTTTTTAATTAACTAACCCAAAACAGCCCGCGGTGTTACTACGACGGCGTAAATCCGATTTTACGGTGTTTTTCGTGTTTCCAGGTTTTAAATCATTAAGTTAGCATATCATATAGATATATAACATGTGTGTAGTTAATTTTAAAAGTCAATTTAGAAGGATTAACTTTTGTTTGCGAACAAGTTTAGAATTAACTAAACTATATTCTAGTGATTACGAGTTTAAACCTTCGAATAAGATAGTTTTATATATATGAATCGAATGATGTTATGAACATCATTACTACCTCAAGTTTAGTAGGTAAATCTACTAGAAGTGACAATAAATGATCTAGCTTCAAAGGATCTTGGATGGCTTGAAAGTTCTTGAAGTAGGATCATGACACAAAAACAAGTTCAAGTAAGATTTTTACTCGAATTAAGATAGTTTATAGTTATAGAAATTGAATCAAAGTTTGAATATGAATATTACCTTGAATAAGAAAGATAACCTACTGTATATAACAAAGGTTTCTTGATCTTAGATGATTACTTGGAATGGATTAGAAAGCTTGGAAGTAAATTAGTAAACTTGAAGGGATTTTTGAAGTGTTCTTGAAGTGTTCTTCCTATGATGATTATAGCTTGATTCTTGAAGTGATTTTTGATGAATATGATGATTAACTACTGGAAAAATACGTTCATAATAGTGTGTGTGTGTGTGTGTTGAGAGAGAATTAGAAAGAGAATTGGAAGTGAAATGGAGTGAATGATGAGTGGTAATTGGTGAGTGGTGAGTGGGGTTAAAAGGAGTTCTAGTTAGTTGACTAGCTCATGGTAGAAGTTAAAATTGATTAGTCATACATGACATAATCAAGAGTGGAATTCCATGCTAGTTCCTATTGGTATATACTCATAGTAAGTACGTTTTGAAGCTGTGTATAATACGGGTAAGAATACGACTAGAATTCTTGATGAAAGAAAAGAATGGAAAAGTAACTGTAACCATTTTCGTTAAGTATGAGTGTTTTGATATATGTCTTGAATTCTTCCAAAAGTATTTTAATACATCTAAATACACTACATGTATATACATTTTAACTGAGTCGTTAAGTCATCGTTAGTCGTTACATGTAAGTGTTGTTTTGAAACCTTTAAGTTAACGATCTCAATTAATGTTGTTAACCCATTATTTATTATATCTAATGAGATGTTAAATTATTATATTATCATGATATTATGATATATTAATATATCTTAATATGATATATATACATTTAAATGTCGTTACAACGATAATCGTTACATATATGTCTCGTTTCTAAATCCTTAAGTTAGTAGTCTTGTTTATATGTATATAACTCATTGTTAATATAATTATGGAGATATTTACTTATCATAATCTCATGTTAACCATATGTATATCCATATATATATCGTCATGTCGTTTTTACAAGTTTTAACGTTCGTGAATCGCCGGTCAACTTGGGTGGTCAATTGTCTATATGAAACATATTTCAATTAATCAAGTCTTAACAAGTTTGATTGCTTAACATGTTGGAAACATTTACTCATGTAAATATCAATCTCAGTTAATATATATAAACATGGAAAAGTTCGGGTCACTACAGTACCTACCCGTTAAATAAATTTCGTCCCGAAATTTTAAGCTGTTGCAGGTGTTGACGAATCTTCTGGAAATAGATGCGGGTATTTCTTCTTTATCTGATCTTCACGCTCCCAGGTGAACTCAGGTCCTCTACGAGCATTCCATCGAATCTTAACAATTGGTATCTTGTTTTGCTTAAGTCTTTTAACCTCACGATCCATTATTTCGACGGGTTCTTCGATGAATTGAAGTTTTTCGTTGATTTGGATTTCATCTAACGGAATAGTGAGATCTTCTTTATTAAAACATTTCTTCAAATTCGAGACGTGGAAAGTGTTATGTACAGCCGCGAGTTGTTGAGGTAACTCAAGTCGGTAAGCTACTGGTCCGACACGATCAATAATCTTGAATGGTCCAATATACCTTGGATTTAATTTCCCTCGTTTACCAAATCGAACAACGCCTTTCCAAGGTGCAACTTTAAGCATGACCATCTCTCCAATTTCAAATTCTATATCTTTTCTTTTAATGTCAGCGTAGCTCTTTTGTCGACTTTGGGCGGTTTTCAACCGTTGTTGAATTTGGATGATCTTCTCGGTAGTTTCTTGTATAATCTCCGGACCCGTAATCTGTCTATCCCCCACTTCACTCCAACAAATCGGAGACCTGCACTTTCTACCATAAAGTGCTTCAAACGGCGCCATCTCAATGCTTGAATGGTAGCTGTTGTTGTAGGAAAATTCTGCTAATGGTAGATGTCGATCCCAACTTTTTTCGAAATCAATAACACATGCTCGTAGCATGTCTTCAAGCGTTTGTATCGTCCTTTCGCTCTGCCCATCAGTTTGTGGATGATAGGCAATACTCATGTCTAGACGAGTTCCTAATGCTTGCTGTAATGTCTGCCAGAATCTTGAACTAAATCTGCCATCCCTATCAGAGATAATAGAGATTGGTATTCCATGTCTGGAGATGACTTCCTTCAAATACAGTCGTGCTAACTTCTCCATCTTGTCATCTTCTCTTATTGGCAGGAAATGTGCTGATTTGGTGAGACGATCAACTATTACCCAAATAGTATCAAAACCACTTGCAGTCCTTGGCAATTTAGTGATGAAATCCATGGTAATGTTTTCCCATTTCCATTCCAGGATTTCGGGTTGTTGAAGTAGACCTGATGGTTTTTGATGCTCAGCTTTGACCTTAGAACACGTCAAACATTCTCCTACGTATTTAGCAACATCGGCTTTCATACCCCGCAACCAAAAATATTTCCTGAGATCCTTGTACATCTTCCCCGTTCCAGGATGTATTGAGTATCTAGTTTTATGAGCTTCTCTAAGTACCATTTCTCTCATATCTCCAAATTTTGGTACCCAAATCCTTTCAGCCCTATACCGGGTTCCGTCTTCCCGAATATTAAGATGTTTCTCCGATCCTTTGGGTATTTCATCCTTTAAATTTTCCTCTTTTAAAACTCCTTGTTGCGCCTCCTTTATTTGAGTAGTAAGGTTATTATGAATTATTATATTCATAGATTTTACTCGAATGGGTTCTCTGTCCTTCCTGCTCAAGGCATCGGCTACCACATTTGCCTTCCCCGGGTGGTAACGAATCTCAAAGTCGTAATCATTCAATAATTCAATCCACCTACGCTGCCTCATATTCAGTTGTTTCTGATTAAATATGTGTTGAAGACTTTTGTGGTCGGTATATATAATACTTTTGACCCCATATAAGTAGTGCCTCCAAGTCTTTAATGCAAAAACAACCGCGCCTAATTCCAAATCATGCGTCGTATAATTTTGTTCGTGAATCTTCAATTGTCTAGACGCATAAGCAATCACCTTCGTTCGTTGCATTAATACACAACCGAGACCTTGCTTTGATGCGTCACAATAAATCACAAAATCATCATTCCCTTCAGGCAATGACAATATAGGTGTCGTAGTTAGCTTTTTCTTCAATAACTGAAACGCTTTCTCTTGTTCATCATTCCATTCAAATTTCTTCCCTTTATGCGTTAATGCAGTCAAGGGTTTTGCTATTCTGGAAAAGTCTTGGATGAACCTTCTGTAGTAACCAGCTAGTCCTAAAAACTGGCGTATGTGTTTCGGAGTTTTCGGGGTTTCCCACTTTTCAACAGTTTCTATCTTTGCCGGATCCACCTTAATACCTTCTTTGTTCACTATGTGACCGAGGAATTGAACTTCTTCCAACCAAAATGCACACTTTGAAAACTTAGCGTACAATTCTTCCTTCCTCAATACTTCTAACACCTTTCTCAAATGTTCACCGTGTTCTTGGTCATTCTTTGAGTAAATAAGTATGTCATCAATGAAAACAATGACAAACTTGTCAAGGTATGGCAGTTCATAAGGTCCATGAACACAGCTGGTGCATTAGTTAAACCAAACGGCATGACCATAAAGTCTTAATGACCGTAACGTGTTCTGAAAGCAGTCTTTGGAATATCATCTTCTTTCACCCGCATTTGATGATACCCGGAACGTAAGTCAATCTGTAGCGACCCGACAAAATCGTCATTGACGGCGCCGTCTACTTAGGTCCCGTTACGTGGTCATAAGTCTTTAAAACAACGTTTGACCAAAAGATATGTCGCATTCATTTCAAATGTAAAGATTGTTCAAAGTTTACAAGAATAGTTCCACCACAAGTTACGATACAAAGTTTTAAGTACAAATGAAACTTATGCGACACAATTTAAAAGTAGCCAAAAGACGCTCCATGTATGCATATATACTCGACACCCAATGCAAGTATCAAAATAATGAGCGGAAGCATGTATCATGTATCGTTCAAGGACCTGAGAAAAACATAGAAATCTGTCAACGAAAACGTTGGTGAAATCATAGGTTTAAGTAAGTAAGTACAAGTGAACCACAAGATTTGCAACCATGAGATAATAGTAATACATTCCAAAAGTTTGTTTCACGAGCACCCAATTATCAATGCTTAACATTCCTTCCATAGAACCCCATCACAATAGTGTTAGAACATACACTGTTTCTCGAAAATACATTTCATTCGTAAACGGTAGCGAACCGTTTGAATGAGGGTTTGTCAAACCCATATGGCCATATAACATAAGTTCTCGCTTACACCCGGCAAGTGTAACTAATGATAATCGAATTGAGAATTTTTGTTCAAACTCGTATGTAGAATGTTTGTTTTCCTGTACTTGTATTCACTTAGTAAAAAGAAACGTTTATGTTTTTCTCATCCCAAATGTAAGTGCAAAAGAGTAAAAGTGGGACTATGATCTCACCTTGAGTGCACGTACGAAAAGTACTTCACAAAATAACGTGTGTGAAGGATAGTGCTAGTCTTGACCTAAACAAATAGGTCGTATCAATAAGGTAAACACGATAGGTCAAAGATGTTCAATTAGTCCTATGGCTCGTTACGACTCGATTATGTAGCATGTGAAATCAAATTGTCAAGTTTCATGTAAGATACAAGTATATAAACAAGTTAGGAAGGTTGCATAATCATTTGGTTAAGTTTGACAAAAGGTCAAACTTTGGTCGGTCAAAGTCAATGAAAAAGTCAACACGTTCGGGTCGGGTCCCGAACTATTTTTCTGAGGTTTTTAATCATGTATGAGCATGTTAGAACAAGTTACATGTGAATCAGAGGTGCGTAGCATAGCAAACATTATTCAAAAATTGACAAAGTTGGACAGACCACTTTGGCGCGCCGCGCGGGTATATGGCGCGCCGCGCCATTACCTGTGCAGAGAATTCTGGCAGTTTTTAAGTTTTATGCACGAACCTAACTTCAAACAATCACCATTTATGATCCGCAAACAATCAAGACAAGTATCTTATACCGTTGGGAAGGTAATTTGACGAGGAAAACAACTAAACACATTTCATCAATCAATCTACCTATTACAACAACCAAAACCGCATCTAATGCTTAACATTAACCGCATACAAGTTCATAAATGCAATTCAATGATTCGGGCAACCAATTTACATGAATGATATACCGTTTCGAAGGTAATCAAGCATACAATCCAACTAAACACTTACCAATAATAATCCATGGCATTCAATGCATCAAAAGTCCATTTCAAGTTCATCAAACCCTAACCCAAATTCACCAAAATCAATAATCAAGTTCATGAAGTTTTCTAAGGCAACCTACACATCAAATTGAAGCTAGTGATACTAGGAACACAATTAGAACATGAACTTTTAACATCTAACAACATATGATCATCCAAAATTCAAGAACAACACACCAAAATTCATGTTCATGCTAGTTACACTAAAACAACGAGATCGAGCATATAAATTACACACACGACATCACAATGAGCCATAGACACTAACTAACACCATTTCAAGTCAAAAACACGAATTTAGAGAAATCTAGAGTTTTAGAAATGTTACCCAAACGAGATGAAGTTGGTACCAAAATGAAGAGGATGAAGAGAGGATTACGAATATGTAATTTATTTTGTTGTAAGCCTCCTAGATCGGATTTAGATAATGATTGAATGAATTTGGTAATGGTGTGTGTGTTCTTGCTAGAGAGAAAGAGAGAGAGATGGAGATGATAATGAATGAGTGAAAGGGGTTTGACCCTTTGACCTAGTCAATGGTTTGATCCCTTGTCAAGTTTAGTCCCTCAACTTTCGTTCGGGTGCGTGAATTACCTAAACGAGATAATTTAAAACGCGTATCAACGGGAGATGTTATAAACATATAACGGACTTTATATTAGTATAACGGAAAAGTAAATGGAAAAAGGCGGGATGTTACATTACCTACTCCTTAAAAGAAATTTCGTCCCGAAATTGAAGTAGGCGTAGTAGTCGTTGTTTCTTCCTCGAGATCTTGCGTTTCCGAATTCACGAATAGATGAGGATACTTCCTTTGCATTTGATCTTGTCTTTCCCAAGTAAACTCGGGTCCCCTTTTGGCGTTCCAACGGACTTTAATAATTGGGATTCGGCTTTGTTTCAATGTCTTGACGGAGGTGTCCACAATTTCAACCGGTTCCTCCACAAAATGAAGTTTGTCATCAATAGTAAGTTCCTCGAGAGGAATGACGATATCGGGTTCGGCAAGACACTTTTTCAAGTTAGATACATGGAAGGTAGGATGAACGGAGTTCAATTGGGGCGGAAGATCTAAACGATACGCAACGGTTCCAATACGCTCCAAGATTTCGAAAGGACCAATATACCTTGGATTCCGCTTCCCGCGTTTCCCAAAACGGATTACACCTTTCCAAGGTGCGACTTTTAACATTACTCGGTCACCGACTTGAAATTCAAGATCGTTGCTTCGTTTGTCGGTATAGCTCTTTTGACGACTTCGGGCCGTCCTAAGCCTATCTCAGATTTGAACGATTTTCTCGGTGGTTTCGTGAATGAGTTCGGGTCCGGTGATTTGTACGTCGCCTACTTCGGCCCAACAAAGAGGTGAACGACATTTTTGGCCATATAGCGCTTCAAAAGGTTCGGCTTTAATACTCGCGTGATAACTATTGTTGTAAGAGAACTCGGCGAGAGGTAAGTGCTTGTCCCAAGCTTTTCCGAAATCAACCACGCAAGCTCATAACATGTCCTCTAAGGTTTGAATTGTACGTTCGCTTTGTCCATCGGTTTGAGGATGATATGCGGTGCTCATGTCTAAACGCGTTCCCAACGCTTCTTGCAATGTACGCCAAAATCTAGAAACGAAACGGCCATCTCGGTCGGAGATAATCGATAAAGGTACACCGTGTCGGGCTACTATCTCCTTAATGTAAAGTTGTGCAAGTTTCTCCATTTTGTCCGTTTCTTTCATGGCCAGGAAGTGTGCGGATTTGGTGAGACGGTCAACAATAACCCAAATGGTATCATAACCGCCCGTCGTTTTTGGTAGTTTGGTGATAAAATCCATCGTTATTCTTTCCCACTTCCATTGCGGGATCTCGGGTTGTTGAAGTAGTCCGGACGGTCTTTGGTGTTCGGCTTTGACTTTGGAACATGTCAAACACTTGGAGACATAAGTAGCTACGTCCCTTTTGATGTTCGGCCACCAATATAGCTGTTTAAGGTCGTGGTACATCTTATTGGCACCGGGGTGAATCGAGTATCGTGACTTATGGGCTTCGTCTAAAATAAGGCTTCGTAGGTCCCCATAACTAGGCACCCAAATCCTTCCGGCGTAATATCGGAGTCCGGTCTCCCTAATTTCGAATCGAGAGACGAGAATGTTCAAGAGCTCGTGTGAAAGGTTTTCATCCTTGAGAGCCTCATCTTGGGCTACCCGAATTTGGCTATTAAGGTTTGTGTGAATGGTGATGTTTAAGGCTCGGACACGAAGAGGCACCACTCTTTCTTTTCGACTTAAGGCATCGGCTACTACATTTGCCTTCCCGGGATGGTAACGAAGCTCGCAATCGTAATCGTTTAAGGTTTCAATCCACCTACGTTGTCTCATGTTTAGTTGCTTTTGATCGAAAATGTGTTGGAGACTTTTGTGGTCGGTGAAGATAGTACTCTTGGTTCCATAAAGATAGTGTCTCCACATTTTAAGTGCGAAGACAACGGCTCCAAGTTCGAGATCATGAGTCGTGTAATTCCGTTCATGAATTTTTAGTTGTCGAGAGGCATAAGCAATGACTTTCTTCCGTTGCATCAATACACATCCAAAACCATGTTTCGAGGCATCGCAATATACAACAAAATCATCATTGCCTTCGGGAAGTGACAAGATAGGAGCGGTGGTTAGCTTTGTCTTCAAGATTTGAAACGCGGATTCTTGCTCGGTCGCCCAAATGAATTTCTTTCCCTTGTGAGTTAAAGCGGTTAGAGGACGAGCAACCAAAGAAAAATCCTTGATGAATCTACTGTAGTATCCGGCGAGACCCAAGAATTGACGAATGTGAGTAGGAGTAGTAGGAGTCTCCCATTTGCTAATGGCTTCGATTTTCGTTGGATCGACTTTAATACCTTGGTCACTTACAACATGACCAAGAAATTGAACTTCCTTTAACCAAAATTCACACTTGGAGAATTTGGCATAGAGTTGTTCTTGTCTTAAAAGTTCAAGCACAAGTCGGAGGTGTTCCTCGTGTTCTTCTTCGCTTTTTGAATAGACTAAAATATCATCGATGAACACGATAACGAATTTGTCAAGATACGGTTTGCACACGCGGTTCATAAGATCCATGAACACCGCCGGTGCGTTAGTGAGACCAAATGGCATTACAAGAAATTCATAACTACCATAACGAGTTCGGAAAGCAGTTTTGGAGACATCTTCCCCCTTAACCCTTAATTGATGATAACCCGAGCGGAGATCGATTTTCGAATATACACAAGACCCTTGTAGTTGATCAAAGAGGTCATCGATGCGAGGAAGAGGATATCGGTTCTTAACCGTCAATTTATTTAGTTCACGATAATCAATGCACATTCGTAGGGATCCGTCTTTCTTGTTAACAAACAAAATCGGAGCGCCCCAAGGTGAATGGCTAGGTTGGATAAAACCACGATCAAGTAGTTCTTGGATTTGACTTTGCAATTCTTGCATTTCGGATGGAGCGAGTCTATATGGTGCACGTGCTACGGGTGCGGCTCCCGGGATAAGATCGATTTGAAACTCTACCGGTCGATGAGGTGGAAGACCCGGCAATTCGTCGGGAAATACATCGGAAAAGTCACTAACAATTGGCACATCATCGATATGCTTATCATCGGACTCGACTTTATTAACGTGGGCAAGGATCGCAAAACAACCCTTACGGAGTAGTTTTCTAACTTTAAGGCATGAAACGAGGTTGAGTCTGGTGCAACTCTTATCGCCATAAACAATCAAAGGTTCACCATTCTCGATAGGAATTCGGATTGCGTTAAGATCACAAAGGATGTGAGATTTCATTTTGACTAACCAATTCATACCGATTATTACATCAAAGCTTCCTAGTTCTATGGGTATCAAGTCAATTTCAAATTCTTTACCCACAATGTTTATCGTACACCCCCGATAATATGTGTCGGCACTTAATAGTTTCCCGTTAGCCACTTCAATGGTATAAGTGGTATCTAATGGAAGAGGTGGAGTGCTAAAAGAATGAGTCAAAGTCTTGGATACAAAGCATTTATCAGCACCCGAATCGAATAAGCAAGAGACATAAGAATTGTTGAGAAAAACGTACCCGTGACTAGTTCAGTGTCATCCCGGGCTTCCTCGGTGTTGATGTTGAAAGCTCGGCCACGCGTATTGGGGTTATCTTTCTTCTTTGGGCATGCATTTCTATAATGACCCGTTTGGCCACATTCGTAACAAGTGCCCGTCTTTGGTGCATTGGGCCACTTTCGAGCGACGGGAGTGGCACTTTTACAATCGTTGGCCTTATGACCAACTCCTTGGCACCGGTGGCAAATTAACTTACTACATTCGCCAAAGTGATGTTTGTTGCATTTGTTGCAAAGAGGTAGGTTCCCGGCATAACCTTTCTTGCCGTCGGAGGTGTAAGGCTTCTTAGCAAAGTTGTTGTTGCTTGATTGGGAGGGTTCCCACTTTCTTTTGTTGCCGCCCGATTTATCCTCGGCCTTAGGTGCCGGAACTACGATTTCGTCAACCGTTTCTATCAATTTGCGGGCCATGTTCAAAGCTTCTTGATGATTAGTGGGTTTGGATGACATTACTCCGTGTTTGATACTCTTTGGAAGACCATCCATGTAAAGTTCAACCCTTAAAGCTTCGGGGTTCACAAGATTTGGGCACATCAAGGCTAGTTCGGAAAATCGTTGATTGTAAGCCTTGAGATCATTTTCGATTGCCTTTAAAGTTCTTAGCTCTTGTTCGAGCCTTCGGGTTTCTTCACGAGGGAAATATTCGACAATCATCTTTTCCCTCAAGTCGGCCCAAGAGAGGGCGTGAGCTTCATCGGTACCCACCGATTGTACATAAGTATTCCACCATGTAAGAGCGACACCGGCGAAGGTGTGAGTGGAGTATTTGACCTTGTCTTGGTCCCGACAACCGCTTATGCTAAAGACGGCTTCTGTTTGCTCAAACCATCGGGTGAGCACGACCGGTCCCCCGGTTCCATCAAAAGTGTGAGGTTTGCACCCCATGAAAGCTTTATAGGAGCATCCCTCATTTGAGTTTCCGGCCCCATTGTTGTTGTTGTTGTTGTTGTTGTTGTTGTTGTTGTTGTTGTGGTTGTTATTATTGTTGTTGTTGGATGAGTGACCGGCCATGGCCGCATCTACGGCGGTAGCTATCATCCGTTCGAGAGCTTGTTCGGGAGTTTCATTGCGGCGTACACGACGAGGAGCCATTGTTCCTTCAAGACACAAGAATATCATTGATTAGTATTCTCAATAATACTAACCGTGATATAGAATAAAGATAAAGAGAAGTTTTTCCTCGACTCGCCTTAAATTCTTTATGCCATAATGTCGGAACGTTCATATGAGTCACCGTAATATAATCCCGGAAATTATATTACCCTGATTCATATGTGCATTCGACATTATTCTATAAAGTCAAGGTGGCGTGTCAATCAAATTAAACAACGTGAGATTAAGATGAACTAAGAGTAGATATGAGTAGAAGCGTTCGAGTATAAATGCACAAGTAGTCAAGTAATTCCTACTTCAAGTCTATATGCCGGTTGTAGTCTAGACTCACCAATGTACCCTATGACTCGAGGTTGACACCAATGAACTCTAAATCCCTACAACCAACGCTCTGATACCATCTGTAGCGACCCGACAAAATCGTCATTGACGGCGCCGTCTACTTAGGTCCCGTTACGTGGTCATAAGTCTTTAAAACAACGTTTGACCAAAAGATATGTCGCATTCATTTCAAATGTAAAGATTGTTCAAAGTTTACAAGAATAGTTCCACCACAAGTTACGATACAAAGTTTTAAGTACAAATGAAACTTATGCGACACAATTTAAAAGTAGCCAAAAGACGCTCCATGTATGCATATATACTCGACACCCAATGCAAGTATCAAAATAATGAGCGGAAGCATGTATCATGTATCGTTCAAGGACCTGAGAAAAACATAGAAATCTGTCAATGAAAACGTTGGTGAAATCATAGGTTTAAGTAAGTAAGTACAAGTGAACCACAAGATTTGCAACCATGAGATAATAGTAATACATTCCAAAAGTTTGTTTCACGAGCACCCAATTATCAATGCTTAACATTCCTTCCATAGAACCCCATCACAATAGTGTTAGAACATACACTGTTTCTCGAAAATACATTTCATTCGTAAACGGTAGCGAACCGTTTGAATGAGGGTTTGTCAAACCCATATGGCCATATAACATAAGTTCTCGCTTACACCCGGCAAGTGTAACTAATGATAATCGAATTGAGGATTTTTGTTCAAACTCGTATGTAGAATGTTTGTTTTCCTGTACTTGTGTTCACTTAGTAAAAAGAAACGTTTATGTTTTTCTCATCCCAAATGTAAGTGCAAAAGAGTAAAAGTGGGACTATGATCTCACCTTGAGTGCACGTACGAAAAGTACTTCACAAAATAACGTGTGCGAAGGATAGTGCTAGTCTTGACCTAAACAAATAGGTCGTATCAATAACGGTAAACACGATAGGTCAAAGATGTTCAATTAGTCCTATGGCTCGTTACGACTCGATTATGTAGCATGTGAAATCAAATTGTCAAGTTTCATGTAAGATACAAGTATATAAACAAGTTAGGAAGGTTGCATAATCATTTGGTTAAGTTTGACAAAAGGTCAAACTTTGGTCGGTCAAAGTCAACGAAAAAGTCAACACGTTCGGGTCGGGTCCCGAACTATTTTTCTGAGGTTTTTAATCATGTATGAGCATGTTAGAACAAGTTACATGTGAATCGGAGGTGCGTAGCATAGCAAACATTATTCGAAAATTGACAAAGTTGGACAGACCACTTTGGCGCGCCGCGCGGGTATATGGCGCGCCGCGCCATTACCTGTGCAGAGAATTCTGGCAGTTTTTAAGTTTTATGCACGAACCTAACTTCAAACAATCACCATTTATGATCCGCAAACAATCAAGACAAGTATCTTATACCGTTGGGAAGGTAATTTGACGAGGAAAACAACTAAACACATTTTATCAATCAATCTACCTATTACAACAAACAAAACCGCATCTAATGCTTAACATTAACCGCATACAAGTTCATAAATGCAATTCTATGATTCGGGCAACCAATTTACATGAATGATATGCCGTTTCGAAGGTAATCAAGCATACAATCCAGCTAAACACTTACCAATAATAATCCATGGCATTCAATGCATCAAAAGTCCATTTCAAGTTCATCAAACCCTAACCCAAATTCACCAAAATCAATAATCAAGTTCATGAAGTTTTCTAAGGCAACCTACACATCAAATTGAAGCTAGTGATACTAGGAACACAATTAGAACATGAACTTTTAACATCTAACAACATATGATCATCCAAAATTCAAGAACAACACACCAAAATTCAAGTTCATGCTAGTTACACTAAAACAACGAGATCGAGCATATAAATTACACACACGACATCACAATGAGCCATAGACACTAACTAACACCATTTCAAGTCAAAAACACGAATTTAGAGAAATCTAGAGTTTTAGAAATGTTACCCAAACGAGATGAAGTTGGTACCAAAATGAAGAGGATGAAGAGAGGATTACGAATATGTAATTTATTTTGTTGTAAGCCTCCTAGATCGGATTTAGATGATGATTGAATGAATTTGGTAATGGTGTGTGTGTTCTTGCTAGAGAGAAAGAGAGAGAGATGGAGATGATAATGAATGAGTGAAAGGGGTTTGACCCTTTGACCTAGTCAAGGGTTTGATCCCTTGTCAAGTTTAGTCCCTCAACTTTCGTTCGGGTGCGTGAATTACCTAAACGAGATAATTTAAAACGCGTATCAATGGGAGATGTTATAAACATATAACGGACTTTATATTAGTATAACGGAAAAGTAAATGGAAAAAGGCGGGATGTTACACAATCTTTGAATAAACAGACGAGCCTTGTAGTTGATCAAATAAGTCGTCAATTCTCGGTAGTGGGTAGCGGTTCTTGATGGTAAGTTTGTTCAACTCTCGGTAGTCGATACATAACCTGAATGTACCATCTTTCTTCTTGACAAACAAAACAGGAGCTCCCCACGGTGATGTACTTGGTCGAATGAAACCATGCTCTAAAATTCTTGTAATTGGCTTTGCAGTTCTTTCATCTTGCTGGGTGCGAGTCTTTAAGGAGCACGAGCTATTGGTGCAGCTCCTGGTACAAGATCTATTTGAAATTCAACGGATCGCTGTGGGGGTAATCCCGGTAATTCTTTCGGAAATACATCGGGAAATTCTTTTGCAATGGGAACATCATTGATGCTCTTTTCTTCAGTTTGTACTTTCTCGACGTGTGCTAGAACAGCATAGCAACCTTTTCTTATTAGTTTTTGTGCCTTCAAATTACTAATAATATGTAGCTTCGTGTTGCCCTTTTCTCCGTACACCATTAAGGGTTTTCCTTTTTCTCGTATAATGCGAATTGCATTTTTGTAACAAACGATCTCTGCTTTCACTTCTTTCAACCAGTCCATACCAATTATCACATCAAAACTCCCTAACTCTACTGGTATCAAATCAATCTTAAATGTTTCGCTAACCAGTTTAATTTCTCGATTCCGACATATATTATCTGCTGAAATTAATTTACCATTTGCTAATTCGAGTAAAAATTTACTATCCAAAGGCGTCAATGGACAACTTAATTTAGCACAAAAATCTCTACTCATATAGCTTCTATCCGCACCCGAATCAAATAAAACGTAAGAAGATTTATTGTCAATAAGAAACGTACCCGTAACAAGCTCTGGGTCGTCATGTGCCTCTGCCGCATTAATATTGAAAACTCTTCCGTGGCCTTGTCCATTCGTGTTCTCCTGGTTCGGGCAATTTCTAATAATGTGGCCCGGTTTTCCACATTTATAACAAACTACATTGGCATAACTTGCTCCGACACTACTTGCTCCGCCATTACTCGTTCCGACACCATTTGTTCCTTTCGTTCTATTAACCCCTGGTCCGTAGACCTCACACTTCGCCGCGCTATGACCATTTCTTTTACACTTTTTGCAAAATTTGGTGTAGAACCCCGAGTGATACTTTTCACACCTTTGGCATAGCTGCTTCTGATTGTTATTGTTGTTGCGGTTATTATTGTTGTTGGGATGATTTTTGTAGTTGCTGCTGTTGTTGTTGTTGTTGTTGTTGTTGGGCCGTTTATTGTAGTTGCGATTGATGTTGCGATTGTTGGGATAATTGTTGCGATTATTGTTGTAATTGATGTTGTTGTTGTATTGGTGATTCTTATCACCGTTTTCCTCCCACTTTCTTTTGACTTGCTTCACATTGGCCTCTTCAGCAGTCTGTTCTTTAATTCTTTCTTCAATCTGGTTCACTAGTTTGTGAGCCATTCTACATGCCTGTTGTATGGAGGCGGGCTCGTGTGAACTTATATCTTCTTGGATTCTTTCCGGTAATCCTTTCACAAACGCGTCGATCTTCTCTTCCTCATCTTCGAATGCTCCCGGACACAATAGGCACAATTCTGTGAATCGTCTTTCGTACGTGGTAATATCAAATCCTTGGGTTCGTAACCCTCTAAGTTCTGTCTTGAGCTTATTGACCTCGGTTCTGGGACGGTACTTCTCGTTCATCAAGTGCTTGAATGCTGACCACGGTAGTGCGTACGCATCATCTTGTCCCACTTGCTCTAGATAGGTATTCCACCATGTTAACGCAGAACCTGTGAAGGTATGCGTAGCGTACTTCACTTTGTCCTCTTCAGCATACTTACTTATGGCAAACACCGATTCGACCTTCTCGGTCCACCGTTTCAATCCGATCGGTCCTTCGGTTCCATCAAATTCTAAAGGTTTGCAGGCAGTGAATTCTTTGTAGGTGCATCCTACATGATTTCATGTACTACCAGATCCAAGGTTATTGTTGGTATGTAGCGCAGCCTGTACTGCGGCTATGTTTGAAGCTAGAAAAGTACGGAATTCGTCTTCATTCGTATTCACGGTGTGTCGAGTAGTCGGTGCCATTTCCTTCAAAATAGTCAAATGGAACAAGTTAATCATACAGAATATTAAGAGTAGTTAATAGTATTTCGTAGCATAATATGAACTCATTTATAAAAGCTTTTTCTTCATATTAGCGTTTTATAAGTTTAAATTCGGGTAGTACCTACCCGTTAAGTTCATACTTAGTAGCTAATATACAATTCAACTACTACAATTCTATATGAAAACTGATTGTAATAATATTTCGCATTCAAACTTTTATACAATATTTTACAAACTTACAATACCGCTTATTTTACATAAAGCATGAAATATAGCACACAATAACTTTGATACAAGATAGTTGTGAAGATAATTCTAGCTAGTACACAAGTCGTTCAGCAAAGGCAATAAAGACACGTAATTCATACGTCCAGAAACAAGTCATGCATTCTGGTTTTACTAGGACTACTTCCCATCCTTGGTCTTGTGGAACATAACCGTTATGGCCGTTGATAAGACAGCGTGTTGTAACGTCGTCAAAGGGACGAGGGTTACGTAATGACCAACAGTCTCGTAATAACCTAAAAACCTCATTTCTTACCCCAATTACCGACTCCGTCACTTGTGGGAACGTTTTGTTTAATAGTTGTAGCCCGATGTTCTTGTTCTCACTTTGGTGAGAATCGAACATTACTAACCCGTAAGCATAACATGCTTCTTTATGTTGCATGTTAGCCGCTTTTTCTAAATCACGAAGTCCTATATTCGGATATACTGAGTCAAAATAATTTCTTAACCCGTTGCATAAAATAGCATTTGTGTTCCCCGCAATATATGCGTCAAAGTAAACACATCGTAACTTATGGATTTCCCAATGTGATATCCCCCATATTTCGAACGAAAGCCTTTTATAAACCAAGGCATTCTTGGAACGTTCTTCGAATGTCTTACAAACTGATCTCGCCTTAAATAGTTGTGCCGAGGAATTCTGACCGACTCTAGACAAGATTTCATCAATCATGTCTCCGGGTAGGTCTCTTAAAATATTGGGTCGTCTATCCATTTTGTGTTTTTATACTGTAAAATAGACAAGAGTTAGATTCATAAAAAAAATACTTATTAATACAAGCAATTTTTACATATATCATAAAGCATAAGCACACTATATTACATATAATACACCACACGAATACAACTATCTTATTCCGACTCGCTCGTTTCTTCTTGTTCGGTTTTGGTTCGTTTTGCCAAGTTTCTAGGGATATATGATGTTCCCCTAATACGAGCCGTCGTTGTCCACATTGGTTTAGAAAAACCTGGTGGTTTAGAGGTTCCCGGGTCATTGTTACAACTTAAGGACTTCGGGGGTTGACGATACATATAAAGTTCATCGGGGTTGGAATTAGATTTCTCTATTTTTATGCCCTTTCCCTTATTATTTTCTTTTGCCTTTTTAAATTCAGTTGGGGTAATTTCTATAACATCATCGGAATTCTCGTCGGAATCCGATTCATCGGAGAATTGGTAATCCTCCCAATATTTTGCTTCCTTGGCGGAAACACCATTGACCATAATTAACCTTGGTCGGTTGGTTGAGGATTCTCTTTTACCTAACCGTTTTATTATTTCCCCCACCGGTTCTATTTCTTCTTCCGGTTCCGATTCTTCTTCCGGTTCCGATTCTTCTTCCGGTTCCGACTCTTCTTCCGGTTCCTCTTCGGGAACTTATGAATCAGTCCACGAATCATTCCAATTTACATTTGACTCTTCATTATTATTAGGTGAGTCAATGGGACTTGTTCTAGAGGTAGACATCTATCACATAATATCAAACACGTTAAGAGATTAATATATCACATAATATTCATATGTTAAAAATATATAGTTTCCAACAAAAATGTTAAGCAATCATTTTTAAAGAAAACACGGTCGAAGTCCAGACTCACTAATGCATCCTAACAAACTCGATAAGACACACTAATGCAAATTTTCTGGTTCTCTAAGACCAACGCTCGGATACCAACTGAAATGTCCCGTTCTTATTGATTAAAAACGTTCCATATTAATTGATTTTGTTGCGAGGTTTTGACCTCTATATGAGACGTTTTTCAAAGACTGCATTCATTTTTAAAACAAACCATAACCTTTATTTCATAAATAAAGGTTTAAAAAGCTTTACTTAGATTATCAAATAATGATAATCTAAAATATCCTGTTTACACACGACCATTACATAATGGTTTACAATACAAATATGTTACATCGAAATCAGTTTCTTGAATGCAGTTTTTACACAATATCATACAAACATGGACTCCAAATCTTGTCCTTATTTTAGTATGCAACAGCGGAAGCTCTTAGTATTCACCTGAGAATAAACATGCTTTAAACGTCAACAAAAATGTTGGTGAGTTATAGGTTTAACCTATATGTATCAAATCGTAACAATAGACCACAAGATTTCATATTTCAATACACATCCCATACATAGAGATAAAAATCATTCATATGGTGAACACCTGGTAACCGACATTAACAAGATGCATATATATAAGAATATCCCCATCATTTCAGGACACCCTTCGGATATGATATAAATTTCGAAGTACTAAAGCATCCGGTACTTTGGATGGGGTTTGTTAGGCCCAATAGATCTATCTTTAGGATTCGCATCAATTAGGGTGTCTGTTCCCTAATTCTTAGATTACCAGACTTAATAAAAAGGGGCATATTCGATTTCGATAATTCAACCATAGAATGTAGTTTCACGTACTTGTGTCTATTTTATAAATCATTTATAAAACCTGCATGTATTCTCATCCCAAAAATATTAGATTTTAAAAGTGGGACTATAACTCACTTTCACAGATTTTTACTTCGTCGGGAAGTAAGACTTGGCCACTAGTTGATTCACGAACCTATAACAATATATACATATATATCAAAGTATGTTTAAAATATATTTACAACACTTTTAATATATTTTGATGTTTTAAGTTTATTAAGTCAGCTGTCCTCGTTAGTAACCTACAACTAGTTGTCCACAGTTAGATGTATAGAAATAAATCGATAAATATTATCTTGAATCAATCCACGACCCAGTGTATACGTATCTCAGTATTGATACGTATCTCAGTATTGATCACAACTCAAACTATATATATTTTGGAATCAACCTCAACCCTGTATAGCTAACTCCAACATTCACATATAGAGTGTCTATGGTTGTTCCGAAATATATATAGATGTGTCGACATGATAGGTCGAAACATTGTATACGTGTCTATGGTATCTCAAGATTACATAATATACAATACAAGTTTATTAAGTTATGGTTGGAATAGATTTGTTACCAATTTTCAAGTAGCTAAAATGAGAAAAATTATCCAATCTTGTTTTACCCATAACTTCTTTATTTTAAATCCGTTTTGAGTGAATCAAATTGCTATGGTTTCATATTGAACTCTATTTTATGAATCTAAATAGAAAAAGTATAGGTTTATAGTCGGAAAAATAAGTTACAAGTCGTTTTTGTAAAGGTAGTCATTTCAGTCGAAAGAACGACGTCTAGATGACCATTTTAGAAAACATACTTCCACTTTGAGTTTAACCATAATTTTTGGATATAGTTTCATGTTCATAATAAAAATCATTTTCTCAGAATAACAACTTTTAAATCAAAGTTTATCATAGTTTTTAATTAACTAACCCAAAACAGCCCGCGGTGTTACTACGACGGCGTAAATCCGGTTTTACGGTGTTTTTCGTGTTTCCAGGTTTTAAATCATTAAGTTAGCATATCATATAGATATAGAACATGTGTGTAGTTAATTTTAAAAGTCAAGTTAGAAGGATTAACTTTTGTTTGCGAACAAGTTTAGAATTAACTAAACTATGTTCTAGTGATTACGAGTTTAAACCTTCGAATAAGATAGTTTTATATATATGAATCGAATGATGTTATGAACATCATTACTACCTCAAGTTTAGTAGGTAAACCTACTGGAAGTGACAAGAAATGATCTAGCTTCAAAGGATCTTGAATGGCTTGAAAGTTCTTGAAGTAGGATCATGACACAAAAACAAGTTCAAGTAAGATTTTTACTCGAATTAAGATAGTTTATAGTTATAGAAATTGAATCAAAGTTTGAATATGAATATTACCTTGAATAAGAAATATAACCTACTGTATATAACAAAGGTTTCTTGATCTTAGATGATTACTTGGAATGGATTAGAAAGCTTGGAAGTAAATTAGTAAACTTGAAGGGATTTTTGAAGTGTTCTTGAAGTGTTCTTCCTATGATGATTATAGCTTGATTCTTGAAGTTATTTTTGATGAAGATGATGATTAACTACTGGAAAAATACGTTCATAATAGTGTGTGTGTGTTGAGAGAGAATTAGAAAGAGAATTGGAAGTGAAATGGAGTGAATGATGAGTGGTAATTGGTGAGTGGTGAGTGAGGTTAAAAGGAATTCTAGTTAGTTAACTAGCTCATGGTAGAAGTTAAAATTGATTAGTCATACATGACATAATCAAGAGTGGAATCCCATGCTAGTTCCTATTGGTATATACTCATAGTAAGTACGTTTTGAAGCTGTGTATAATACGGGTAAGAATACGACTAGAATTCTTGATGAAAGAAAAGAGTGGAAAAGTAACTGTAACCATTTTCGTTAAGTATGAGTGTTTTGATATATGTCTTGAAGTCTTCTAAAAGTATTTTAATACATCTAAATACACTACATGTATATACATTTTAACTGAGTCGTTAAGTCATCGTTAGTCGTTACATGTAAGTGTTGTTTTGAAACCTTTAAGTTAACGATCTCAATTAATGTTGTTAACCCATTGTTTATTATATCTAATGAGATGTTAAATTATTATATTATCATGATATTATGATATATTAATATATCTTAATATGATATATATACATTTAAATGTCGTTACAACGATAATCGTTACATATATGTCTCGTTTCGAAATCCTTAAGTTAGTAGTCTTGTTTATATGTATATAACTCATTGTTAATATACTTATGGAGATAATTACTTATCATAATCTCATGTTAACCATATGTATATCCATATATATATCGTCATGTCATTTTTACAAGTTTTAACGTTCGTGAATCGCCGGTCAACTTGGGTGGTCAATTGTCTATATGAAACATATTTCAATTAATCAAGTCTTAACAAGTTTGATTGCTTAACATGTTGGAAACATTTACTCATGTAAATATCAATCTCAGTTAATATATATAAACATGGAAAAGTTCGGGTCACTACATGAACCAGGTTTGGTCCGACTTTGTGACCATCTTTGGTGTCTTTAGGGTGTTTTATGAAATGTCCCGTTCTTATTGATTAAAAACGTTCCATATTAATTGATTTCGTTGCGAGGTTTTGACCTCTATATGAGACGTTTTTCAAAGACTGCATTCATTTTTAAAACAAACCATAACCTTTATTTCATAGATAAAGGTTTTAAAAAGCTTTACGTAGATTATCAAATAATGATAATCTAAAATATCCTGTTTACACCCGACCATTACATAATGGTTTACAATACAAATATGTTACAACAAAATAAGTTTCTTGAATGCAGTTTTTACACAATATCATACAAGTATGGACTCCAAATCTCGTCCTTATTTAAGTATGCGACAGCGGAAGCTCTTAATAATCACCTGAGAATAAACATGCTTAAAATGTCAACAAAAATGTTGGTGAGTTATAGGTTTAACCTATATATATCAAATCATAATAATAGACCACAAGATTTCATATTTCAATACACATCCCATACATAGAGATAAAAATCATTCATATGGTGAACACCTGGTAACCGACATTAACAAGATGCATATATAAGAATATCCCCATCATTCCGGGACACCCTTCGGATATGATATAAATTTCGAAGTACTAAAGCATCCGGTTCTTTGGATGGGGTTTGTTAGGCCCAATAGATCTAACTTTAGGATTCGCGTCAATTAGGGTGTCTGTTCCCTAATTCATAGATTACCAGACTTAATAAAAAGGGGCATATTCGATTTCGATAATTCAACCATAGAATGTAGTTTCACGTACTTGTGTCTATTTTGTAAATCATTTATAAAACCTGCATGTATTCTCATCCCAAAAATATTAGATTTTAAAAGTGGGACTATAACTCACTTTCACAGATTTTTTACTTCGTCGGGAAGTAAGACTTGGCCACTGGTTGATTCACGAACCTATAACAATATATACATATATATCAAAGTATGTTCAAAATATATTTACAACACTTTTAATATATTTTGATGTTTTAAGTTTATTAAGTCAGCTGTCCTCGTTAGTAACCTACAACTAGTTGTCCACAGTTAGATGTACAGAAATAAATCGATAAATATTATCTTGAATCAATCCACGACCCAGTGTATACGTATCTCAGTATTGATCACAACTCAAACTATATATATTTTGGAATCAACCTCAACCCTGTATAGCTAACTCCAACATTCACATATAGAGTGTCTATGGTTGTTCCGAAATATATATAGATGTGTCGACATGATAGGTCGAAACATTGTATACGTGTCTATGGTATCTCAAGATTACATAATATACAATACAAGTTGATTAAGTTTTGGTTGGAATAGATTTGTTACCAATTTTCACGTAGCTAAAATGAGAAAAATTATCCAATCTTGTTTTACCCATAACTTCTTCATTTTAAATCCGTTTTGAGTGAATCAAATTGCTATGGTTTCATATTGAACTCTATTTTATGAATCTAAACAGAAAAAGTATAGGTTTATAGTCGGAAAAATAAGTTACAAGTCGTTTCTGTAAAGGTAGTCATTTCAGTCGAAAGAACGACGTCTAGATGACCATTTTAGAAAACATACTTCCACTTCGAGTTTAACCATAATTTTTGGATATAGTTTCATGTTCATAATAAAAATCATTTTCACAGAATAACAACTTTTAAATCAAAGTTTATCATAGTTTTTAATTAACTAACCCAAAACAGCCCGCGGTGTTACTACGACGGCGTAAATCCGATTTTACGGTGTTTTTCGTGTTTCCAGGTTTTAAATCATTAAGTTAGCATATCATATAGATATAGAACATGTGTTTAGTTGATTTTAAAAGTCAAGTTAGAAGGATTAACTTTTGTTTGCGAACAAGTTTAGAATTAACTAAACTATGTTCTAGTGATTACAAGTTTAAACCTTCGAATAAGATAGCTTTATATGTATGAATCGAATGATGTTATGAACATCATTACTACCTTAAGTTCCTTGGATAAACCTACTGGAAAAGAGAAAAATGGATCTAGCTTCAACGGATCCTAGGATGGCTCGAAGTTCTTGAAGAAGAATCATGACACGAAAACAAGTTCAAGTAAGATCATCACTTGAAATAAGATTGTTATAGTTATAGAAATTGAACCAAAGTTTGAATATGATTATTACCTTGTATTAGAATGATAACCTACTGTAAGAAACAAAGATTTCTTAAGGTTGGATGATCACCTTACAAGATTGGAAGTGAGCTAGCAAACTTGAAAGTATTCTTGATTTTATGTAACTAGAACTTGTAAAATATATGAAGAACACTTAGAACTTGAAGATAGAACTTGAGAGAGATCAATTAGATGAAGAAAATTGAAGAATGAAAGTGTTTGTAGGTGTTTTTGGTCGTTGGTGTATGGATTAGATATAAAGGATATGTAATTTTGTTTTCATGTAAATAAGTCATGAATGATTACTCATATTTTTGTAATTTTATGAGATATTTCATGCTAGTTGCCAAATGATGGTTCCCACATGTGTTAGGTGACTCACATGGGCTGCTAAGAGCTGATCATTGGAGTGTATATACCAATAGTACATACATCTAAAAGTTGTGTATTGTACGAGTACGAATACGGGTGCATACGAGTAGAATTGTTGATGAAACTGAACGAGGATGTAATTGTAAGCATTTTTGTTAAGTAGAAGTATTTTGATAAGTGTCTTGAAGTCTTTCAAAAGTGTATGAATACATATTAAAACACTACATGTATATACATTTTAACTGAGTCGTTAAGTCATCGTTAGTCGTTACATGTAAATGTTGTTTTGAAACCTTTAGGTTAATGATCTTGTTGAATGTTGTTAACCCATTGTTTATTATAACAAATGAGATGTTAAATTGTTATATTATCATGATATTATGATATATAATATATATTAGTATGATGTATATACAGTTAAATGTCGTTACAACGATAATCGTTACATATATGTCTCGTTTCGAAATCATTAAGTTAGTAGTCTTATTTTTACATATGTATTTCATTGTTAATACACTTAATAATATATTTACTTATCATTTAACATAATTAACCAAGTGTATCAATATCTTAATATGATTCATATGTACCTAGTAAGACGTTGTTATAACGATAATCGTTATATATATCGTTTTCGAGTTTCTTAAATTAATAGTCTCATTTTTATGTATATAACTCATTGTTAAAATACCTAATGAGATACATACTTATAATAAAAACATGTTAACTATATATATAACCATATATATGTCATCGTATAGTTTTTACAAGTTTTAACGTTCGTGAATCACCGGTCAACTTGGGTGGTCAATTGTCTATATGAAACATATTTCAATTAATCAAGTCTTAACAAGTTTGATTGCTTAACATGTTGGAAACATTTAAACATGTAAATATCAATCTCAATTAATATATATAAACATGGAAAAGTTCGGGTCACTACATTTTAGTGTGTTAGGATTGATGATGGGATGAACTTTCATGTTCGGGTCATCTAAATCCGAGCCACGAATCACCTGTTATGGCTAAAACACGTTTTTGAATGAATTGAAGTTCCAAGTGGTGTAATGGCTGATCATCACGACTTGGGTACTGTTCTTGGTGTGTTCTTGAGTGCACCAATGTGTTGGGTGGTTTGATTAGGCGGAGATATATATATAAGGCTCACCGAAAACCGACACCCGGGGCTCAAGATATGACCCGAAGAACTTTTAATTTAAAACTTATGGTTAATAATTAAAACTTATGATATAAATAATGATTTTCATTATTATTAAATTACTTATGATATAAAAAGTAATTATTATAATTTAAGACTTATGATATATATTTATTATATCATTTAATTATTACTTATGATTTAATTAACATTTTAATTAAACTTATGATTAATAATACTTTTATTTTTAATGGAAAATACTTATGATAAGTATTAAACTTATATTATAAGGTTATTATTATAAGACTTATAATAAGGATTAATTAATTATTTAATTATTATAAGGCTTAGTTATTATTTAATTATAATTTAATTATTAAATACTTATGATTTAATGATTATAATTAGAAACTTATGATATGATTAATAATTCATTATTAATTAATAATATTTATGATATGATTAAAATTTATTATTAATTAATAATACTTATAGTATCACTAATATTTAATTAATTAATTACATACTTATGTTATATTAATTATAACATTTAAACTTATATTAACTTTAATAATTCATTTTAATTTAATTAAACTTATGTTATGACATAATTATACATATTTAACTTTAATAAACATTATAACTTACATTACTATTATAACTTACACTTTTAAAATTAACGTTGACTATGTTTGACCAAGGTTGACTTTTGAGTTGACTTTCGGTTGACTGTGACTTTCAGTTGACTTTTGTTGACTTCCTATTTAAGGAAACTTTCCTAACTTATAAACTTTTCAAAAATAGAAACTTTCCAAAAATAGAAACTTTCCAAAAATAGAAACTTTCTAAAAATAGAAACTTTCCTAAAATAGAAACTTTCCAAAAATGAAAACCTGCTAAAAATAGATTCTTTTTAAAAATAGAAAGTGTGTGTCCGTAAGCTGTTCCGATCAAACCGATGCATGCTGAGTATTGTTCTATGTCTACTTGCAATATGTACAATAACTATCATACTAAGACTTGACCTAAGTTAGTTATTTATATCGACCTGCTTTATTTATAGGTCGGCGTTGTGATCATTCTTGATCACTGTACTCATTTGCTGTTCGCTTATTTGTGTTGGTTACTTCGTTGCTATTAAGGTGAGTTATAGTCCCCTTTTTTTACTTACTTTTCAAAGTATATTTTTGAGATGTGATTACATGCATTTTATTTCACGTTTAGACACAAGTGACAATTAAATTTAAATTATTCATTGTGAGTTGGACAAAAATATTCGCTAGTCTGGTAACTGTAATCACTGGTTTCTACTGGTGAACGCGAATCCTACGGATAGATCTATCGGGTTTGACAACCCCATTTCGAGCTAGTCGCGCTAGCAATTGATAATCGGAATGTTTAGTACTTCGTATTTTGTTGTAGATACACTATCCGGTGTATATTATTTATTGTGTTTGGCAAGGGTAAATAAAGGATTAAGTGGTTACTAGGTGGCTCATTGATAATGGAATAATGTTTAATGTTTTCTAACATTTTTAAATCTTGTGGTCTAAAGTTTATTCAATTATTTAAACCTATAATTCACTCAATGACAGTTTACTCGCATGTTTTCACAGGTACTTGAGTTTATGTGATGCTTCCGCTATGTTTAGAAGAGTCTGCATGCATTTGGGCAGATTTTATGAAACAATTATGAAACTTAAGCTTGCATTCCATTTTTGGATAATTTAAATTTTGTGGGTTTGTTGGCAATGTTTTGTGTCAACTTTGATTAATTAATATGTTGGGTTATTTTAAAACTACATATTTTTGGTATGCTTTCCTTTTTGGGATACTTTTGAAATAAAAGAATGCAATATCGTTTGTTAAATTCATTTAAGTTTGATCAAGTTGTGGGACCAAGTGACGGAGCCGTTAAGTGTTTTGATGGGGCCATCACAAGATGCCCTTAAGTGGTCAAACATTATTTGGTCAAAGATTTTGGACGAAACAACTGCGGTCGATCCATGGTCAGCCATGGAGTTGATCGTGTACCTGGTTTCTCAGAAACAATGGTACAGGACACCCACGGTCTAACATGCGGTCGACCGTAGACGCAAATCATGTACCACCTGAGTTTTGTATTCTTTTTGTTATCCTAATGTTTTCACTTTAAGTTTCATTTGGTTTGGCCATTTGCTAGAGTAAGTGTGTATTAGTGAACTTGTATATTTATGTCAAGATGTCTATCATCACTTTGGTTATGTATGTATGTGTCATCATCAAACACGTATTATCGTTGGTTAAGATTAATATTACTGTTAAGCATAAAGCAACATTCTCCCCAACACTACCGAAGCGGAATATGTTGCCGTGGGTAAGCATGTGCATAAGTGCTATGGATGAAACGAACCTTCATCGACTATGATATCATCTCTTCTAAAATACCTATATGATGTGATAATAAAAGTGCTATAAACCTATCTAAAAATCAAATATTACACTCTAGGACTAAACACATAGACATTAGACACCACTGTTTACGTGATCACGTCCAAAAAGGAAATATTGTGATTTATAAGGTAGATTCCGCTAGAAAATATAGCTGATATCTTTACTAAGCCTCTGAAAAAGGAAACCTTTAGTTTGATTAGGAATGGATTGGGAGTTATGGAACATGTGCCATAGTAAACTATTTAACAGAACACGTGTGGTCGGAGCACGGTGGACCGCAGCCTAGACCGCACATCGGCTAATGGCTATTTTGTCCTTTCTCACCATCTTTATTATCTAAATAACTTTTTCACCAACCCCACTCTTTCTTTAAACCTCAACCACTAGATCTCAGATCTCATTGTCTTCTGTCTCACATACATCTCTAGTGGTCCTTCAAGGTATGCATCCAAAATCTTTAATTTTGCTTACTCTTAAATTGTTTCTCATGTGTTCTCATACTCTTTTCATAATCTTCCATGAGAATGTATTTAGTGTCTTTAATATACTAATAGAAACACTTGTTTTGATGCATAACTCATCCATTGTGTGAAAATTCTTTTCTTTTGAGATTTATTACTAATAGGGTGCCATGCAGGATTTTTTTTCCTTGCATATTCATGAAATTTAGTTTTAAACCACTCATACACACACAAATGCTTGACCAAGCCTTCATGATAAATGTCAATCTCATGACACTTCTCAAATCTTGGCAAACATAAATGAAATGATGAAACTTGTCTATCTTTCTAAATATGGCACAACTCACTTGTTTTCAAAATGCGTCTAGACAGGAATTAGTCAACATGTGTTTAGCATATAGGTTTTCAAAAACATGTTGTAAACATGATTCCTTCGCAAAAATTTTACTTTCCTAGGAAATTTTCAACTCACCGTACCTTCCTTCGGGTGTTCGAAGATAGCGTGTAGCATACCACCGTAAATAAATGGAAACTATTCCCCTTCTTGAAGAATGAGTCATTCACTATGACGAGTTTCCAAACTTTCGCACCTCGTTTGCTCAAAAAGGATGCTTTTCTTTCTTGAACCTTGATGAAGTTATTTACCCATCTCTTATTCTGTAGTTTTATGGCAACTTTGAACTTCTTCACCCAAAACGAATAAATTTCAACTTTGCAATAGGACCTACTCTTGGCCTCTTTATTATTTCGCCTCGGTTATGGAGATTCCTTCACACGGTCGTCGCTTTTCACGCTTCTCGAACCAATCTTCGATCATTGCATCCTACCTACCCGATTCAAAAAGTACTCTCCACTATCACTAACCCGGGCATACCTCATAACCTCAACTATCGAATCTTTATTCAAGATTCTGATATTCGCCATGATCTTCAACTCTTCTTGACCATCATTCGACACGACATCTTTTGCAGGGAGACTCTTGTCAATCATCTCTTGAGAACTGAACTGGCCCTTCTATGGTCCTTTCTCTCCAATGTCACCTTGAATATCGCATATATCATGACTCAACGAATGAGAAATCTTCGTGAATTACCTAATCATTCCCTTCCATACTCTATCCATCTTAACCACCTATTTTGATACATTGGTGTGATAACTCCTCTAAGGGTCCCTCGTCACGTATCAACCATTTCGCTCACTTTTTGAGTTAAGATTCCTATCATAACTCTCTCATCCGACGTTGATGACTCTACCATCTATGACGCTGTCAGCACCAATGCTCATTATCTTTAAAAAAGTTGTTTAGGGAAAAAATAAGGGCTGGTAGTTATGTCACAGAGTTTATGGTTATGACTTATTATCTTGTATGCACTATGTACTCTAATTATGACTTATTATGAATGCTACTCTTTTCTCTATGAAACCTATGTTATATAGTTTAAGGGGAGCCATACTATCTTCCGCTATTTATGATTCAAGGGGGAGCATTACTTTAGGGCGCACTTAGTTCCAGGGGAAGCTAACCTTTTTGCTTCAACAAAAGGGGAAGAAAGTGTATGGTAAGTGACGTTAACACATGTGTTGTTTTATACGTCTAAGCACATTTACTTATGTTTGTCATCATCAAAAAGGGGGAGAATGTTGGTTAGTAATCCAATAATAATATTCAAATGTTAATCACTTTGTTTTGATGATGACATCAAGCCTTACGTGCTTAATGCGTATAGAACAACACAAGTTCACAAACCTACATAATCTCTAGCAAACGCCCAATACACATAATAAACAAGTTAAAAGAGTCCTTTACAAAACCCAGGTAGTACACGGCTAGGTCCACGATCGACCACAGGTCCAACTGTGGGTGTCCTATACCACGGTTTCTGAGAAACCAGGTACATGGTTGACGCCACGGTTAACCGTGATTCGACCGCAGTTCTTCTGTCAAAAATTCTTGACCAAATAATGTTTGACCACTTCGGAGCATCTATAATTTTACAAAACCTTTTTCATCATACTTAGAATAGTTGCCCATTTTATATCAAAAAGATTTTTGGTCTCTAGAATGTTAATCTTGATTAATATCACCTAATAACGCCTTAATGACACTTTAGCTTGCGATAGAGGTCAAACACATAATTGTTACAAAATATCCTTTTGTACCTAATTTCAAAATCATTCTTTTAAATCTAAAATATATCTAGATATGTTTAGGATGGTCATTAAGTCCCAAATAAAGAGATGCTCTCCTCTTAACCCTTTAATATTACTAATGAGGCACATAAAATACGCTAACATATCGCGCAAGCTTATGACCGTATAGCCTCACTCAATCATCCCTAAAGGCCAACGGCACACAATACTGGGCGCGATTCAGCTATATTGCAATGCGCGTAGAGCATTGCGCAATCGGGAGAATGTGCGGTATGATGGCGAGGATTAAATAAGACAAAAGACAGTACACGGTACTAAGGACGAAATCTCAGTGGTCGTACGAATGGCAGGATGTGGGAAAATAGCACGATCTGGATGAGACCACGTGAGTGCATGCCCCATGCGATAGAATAGTACTACTCTGTACTATTCTGTCTCCTCCCTCTTTTCTTGTCGCCCACGTGGCAGAGAAGAGGACAGCCAATCTTGCCTATAAATACTCACATCCAACTCTACATTCCACACATATAAGATAGAAAGAGAAAATTCATTTTTCACAACATTCTATCCGCGCAATTGTAATAACGGTTATCAGGTAACGTTCCTTGAATATCAAATCCTAACATCGCTCAATAAGCCATTGCCTCCAGTTGACCCGAGTGATGGTGGGTTACGTTTAACCAACCTTTCTGAGATCATCATCTCGTATGAGGGTTATTCATGGTACTTCGGACCGGAGAGTTAAACTCAAGAAACCCTTAAATCCCTCTTTATTGTTGATCTTGCATGAACCAAACCCTTTGGACCATTTATGCTTGATCAAATGGCACCATCCATGGGAAAAGAAAGTTAAAAGGTTTAAATATATCTTTTCTCTTTGTTGTTGTTAATGTTTCTTCATTTTTTTGGTTCTCAGCTCTCGCTGCGCTCTCCATAGTTTAGCTCACGGAGGAAAGGCATATGCAAGTATTACCACCGTATCTTCGCGCAGAGATGGAAAGCGTAAAGCTTACAAAATAGGTGGAGAGATTACAGGAATCTCTTTTCCTGCTATCCGGTTGCATAATAGTTTATAGGCACCTATTGTGGTTCAGGGTTACTTGCCTGAATCTGGATATAGGATAAGGCGTTTACACATGGACGCCGGTAGCAACATGGACATAATGTACGAAAAATGTTTCAGACAACTGCCAGAGTTCGTGAAACAAGGCATATGGCCTTCAACTATGGCACTCTATAGATTCTCAGGGGAGTCGGCATGGCCTATAGGCACCCTGGATCTGAAACTAGAATTAAGGGATGACAAGGATAAACCTAAGACGCGCACTAAAGATGTTGAGTTCTGTGTAATGCCCGGGATTGCTACTCTCGAGTCAAACCCACTTGAGGCACTATGCGCTTCAGTCAAGGTGAAAGAGGAAGAGAAATCAATGGGCGGGACATAGGCAGGGTGTTACATCGTAATAAATCCCACTTATCCAGATCAGAAAGTGAAAATAGGAATGAGCTTAATGAAGGAAACGCAAACCAAGTTGCACAATATCCTTATGACCAATTTAGATGTGTTCTGCTAACGCGACGCGGATATGACAGGTGTTCTGCGTGACATTTCGCAACATCGCCTTAACGCTAACGTAAACATGACACATGTCCGGTAAAAGAAGAGGCCCATGGCATCAGACAGAAGTGAATGGTTGCGTGGAGAAGTAAACAAGCTGGTTAAAGCAAATATACTACGCAAAGTCAATTATCAAACGTGGGTGGCTATTCCAGTCCTGGTACCTAAGGCTGAAGGATCGTGGCGCTTATGTTTCGATTTCAAAGACATTAATAAGGCATGCCCGAAGGATAACTACCCCTTACCCGAAATCGATTGGAAGGTTGAATCCCTCGCAGGATTTAGGTTTAAGTGCTTCTTAGATGCGTACAAGGGTTATCATCAAATCCCCATGACATAAGAAGACGAAGAAAAGACAGCATTTCATATGGACTATAGCATATACTGTTATACAAAGATGCCATTGGGTCTCAAATGTTGGCGCTACTTACCAGCGCATGATCGACACAACTTTCGCTAAGCAGATTGGTCGCAATCTGGAAGCATACGTCGATGACTTGGTCATTAAAAGTAATAGCGTGGAGCAACTGCTAGCAGACATCCTCGAAACCTTTGACACACTGTGCAACGTTAACATGAAGCTCAAACCATCAAAGTGTAGTTTTGGAGAAGAAGAAGGATCATTCTTGGGGCACGTGATTACCACTAGAGGAATCAAAGCTAACCCAAAAAAGATTGAAGCCATTGAACGCATGCCATCACCAAAAACCAAAAAACAGGATCAAAGTCTAAATGGAAAGCTTGCCGCATTAACTAGGTTCTTGTCAAAAGCAGCGGAGAGGTAGCTCCCTTTCTTTAGCATGCTAAAGAATTGCGCAAAAAGGTCTGACTTCAAATGGACCGAGGAAGCTGAAAAGGCATTTCAAGAAATGAAGGCACTACTTAAAATCCTTCCCACCTTAACTGCGCCAATTGTAGGGGAAACTCTTATCCTATACTTAGCAATTGCATGAGAGGCCTTTAGCTCGGTTCTAATTGCTGAAAGAGATGGAGTGCAGAAACCCATATACTTCGTAAGTAAAGCGTTAACGGGAATTGAGCTAAACTATCGCCCTATCGAAAAGTTCGTGTACGCGGTCGTGATTACTGCGCGGCGGCTATGGCGATACTTCCAAGCTTATCCTATAGTGGTGTTGACAGATCAGCCTATCCGACAAATCCTGTATAAATCATAAACGTCGAGACGACTAACCAAGTGGGCAATTGAGCTAGGAGAACACGAGATTAACTTCTGTGCCAGAAGCGCGGTCAAGGGGCAGATACTCGCAGATTACCTAGCCGAAACCATTTCCGATATGCCAATTACGATGGATTCAGAAAATGTTACACCATCAATACCCGAACTTTGGGAATTATATACTGATGGTGTGAGTGGTCCGGAAGGAGCATGCGCAGGATAATTGCTCACAGGTCCAGATAAAGAGGAGCATACTTATGCACTAAGATTTAACTTTAAGGCAACAAACAACGATGCAGAGACGAAGCCCTGTTGGCGGGAATAAGGCTGGACAAAGAAATTGGGGTCAAGAAACTCCAAGCATACGTTGATTCCCAGCTAGTGGCCAACCATATTAATGGCACCTTCGATGCTCACGACGAAGGAATGCATGCATATCTAGCCCTAGCGCATTCCCTGATCAGCGGATTTGAAGATTTTCAGATAAGCCAAATATCTCGAAGTCAGAACAAGCAGGAGGACGTGTTGAGTAAGTTAGTCGCGCTAACGTTTAATTATCTTGAAAAGAAAGTTTTGGTCGAACAAATCTTCAAAAATTTAATTGAACCCGGTCAACTAACCGCTGTCGTCGAAGAGGCTGAGCATTGTTGGATGACCAACATCATAGAATTCTTGAAAACAGGATCACTGCCCGAAGACAACAAAGAAGCCAAAAAGATAAGAGTCAATGCTCTAATGTTTGAGTTGCGCGATGATTTCCTGAATAGGAAATCATATCTTGGGTCGCTTTCACTGCGTTGGGCCCAAGCAAGTCGAGAAGATCATAGACGAAGTTCACGTAGGAGCTTGCGCTTTACATTCTGGTTTTAGAACAGTGGCGGAGAAAATCAAAAGGTTGGGCTATTACTGGCCTGGCATATACAACGATGCAGCCAAAAGGATAAGGGTATGCCAGGAATGTCAATTACATGCCCCATCAGCAAAGCATCGTGCCACCCAATGATTCCCATAACGTTGCCATGACCCTTATACAAATGGGCTATTGACATAGTGGGATCAATCCCCGCCGGGTCGGGAAGCGCTGATTACTTAGTAGTTGCGATTGACTTCTTCACCAAATGGGTGGAAGCAAAACCGCTGAACAAATTACGAGTAAAAATGTAACGACCCTACTTTTTCCGTTATCTTTTACCGTTGATTATTTAACGACCGTTAATTGTTATTCGTTCCACATCATTTCTATGATCTATATTATTATTTTAGTAATAATATATTAATTATTATGTGTTATATGAATATTTGTATTCATATTTCAAGTTATACGTTTCTACGTGTCGCAGATTTCTATCCGGCGAATCTTTTCGGTTTTCAAACCAACGGTCAAGCTTTAGGGATTTTTAAGTCCTAATTATTTTAAATATGATATTTTAATGTCATATGTTTATATTTAGTGTTTATACATTTTATTCGTCGCGTATTTGTTATCTCTCCGAAAAATCAATCGCGTAGTAGCGTTTTCGCATTTCGGGCTTCGATCGAGCATTTGGGACATAAGGATTTCATCATTTATCATTGTGGGCCATTTGGGGCCCGCCCCATTCAGTTTTTGGCCGAATCCATGGGGAGGGGGGAGTATACTCCCTTGATTTTCCCATTTTTCCATTTTATTTTTACATTCCACTTTTTATCACAAACCTAATTTAGATATTTGCTCTCTTCCTCCCTTTTTGCTCCCCTTGGCCGTCGCCAATACCACCCCTAACATCATCATCCTTCATCAATTTTATTGCTTGGATCAAGAAACAATTAACACCAACGCGTTCCTCATTCCATTCTCTACGCGATTATACTTGTTGATTATTGATTAGGGTATAAACCCTAACCCTAGAACTTTTAATTTTTCTTTATTTTTCTGTATTTTATGTCTATTTTAATAATATGATGATTACTTGTTGTTGTAATGGTGTTTGTATGCATAGAATTACTCGTAAACACATGTTTTCGGTTTGATAAAATTGGGACAGCAGCTATTTCGTGTACTTCTGATATTGTGACTGATATAAAAGTTAAAATAAAGTAGTTAGATGAGTTCCTCTCATCAAGACATTAATTTTAGACTCCGGATTCATGTCGTTTCGATTTCCGGAGCCCTAGATATGATCAAAATGATATTTTGTTAAGATTGAAGTGTGATATTGGTATGAACCAGATTTGGTTCCACTTTGTGACCATGTTTGGTGACTTTAGGGTGTGTTAGAGTGTTAGGATCAATGATGGGACGAACTCTCATGTTCGGGTCATCTAAATCCGAGCCACGAATCACCCGTTACGTCTAAAACACGATTTTAATTGAATTAAAGTTTCAAGTGGTGTCATGGCTGATCACCACGACTTGTGGCCTGTTCTTGGTGTATTCTTGAGTGTACCAAAGTGTCGGGTGGTTTGATTAGGCAGAGATATATGTAAGGCTCTCCGAAAACCGACACCGGGGGCTCAAGATACGACCCGATGAACTTTTGATTTTAAACTTATGATTAATTGTTAAACTTATGATATAAATAATGAAATTCATTATCATCTAATTACTTATGATATAAAGAGTAATTATTATTATTTAAGACTTATGATATATATTTATTATATCAATTAATTATTACCTATGATTTAATTAACCTTTTAATTAAACATATGATTAATAATACTTTTATTATTAATGAGAAATACTTATGATAAGTATTAAACTTATATTATGAGATTATTATAATAAGACTTATAATAAGGATTAAATAATTATTTAATTATTATAAGACTTGGTTATTATTTAATTATAATTTAATTATTAAATACTTATGATTTAATAATTATAATTAGAAACTTATGATATGATTAATAATTCATTACTAATTAACAATACTTATGATATGATTTAAAATTTATTATTAATTAATAATATTTATATTATGACTAATATTTAATTAATTAATTAAATACTTATGCTATATTAATTATATCATTTAAACTTATATTAACTTTAATAATTCATTTTAATTTCATTAAACTTATGTTATGACATAATTAGACATATTTACCTTTAATAAACATTATAACTTACATTATTATTATAACTTACACTTTTTAAATTAACGTTGACTATGTTTGACAAAGGTTGACTTTTGAGTTGACTTTCGGTTGACTTTGACTTTCAGTTGACTTTTGTTGACTTTCTAAATAAGGAAACTTTCCTAACTTATAAACTTTCCTAAAATAGCAACTTTCTAAATTTGGAAACTTTCCAAAAATAGAAACTTTCCAAAAATAGAAACTTTCCAAAAATAGAAACTTTCCAAAAATAGAAACTTTCCAAAAATAGAAACTTTCCTAAAATAAAAACTTTCCAAAAATGGAAACCTGCTAAAAATAGAAACTTTCTAAAAATAGAAAGTGTGTGTCCGTACGCTGTTCCGATCAAACCGATGCATGTTGAGTGTTGTTCTATGTCTACTTGCAACATATACAATAGCTATCATACTAAGACTTGACCTAAGTTAGTTATTTATATCGACCTGCTTTATTTATAGGTCGGCGTTGTGATCATTCCTGATCACTTTACTTCATTTGCTGTTTGCATATTTGTGTGGTTACTTCGTTTGCTATTAAGGTGAGTTATAGTCCCATTTTTCTATTTAAATCTTTTGGGATGAGAATACATGCAATTTATTTTATATTTTGGACACAAGTGGAGGTTGGTTTAAATTATTCATTGTGAGTTGAACAAAAATATTCTCTAGTCTGGTAACTGTAATCACTGGTTTCTACTGGTGAACGCGAATCCTATAGATAGATCTATCGGGTTTGACAATCCCATTTCGAGCTAGTCCCGCTAGCAACTTATAATCGGAATGTTTAGTACTTCGTATTTTGTTGTAGATACACTTGTTCGGTGTATATTTTTTTTATTGTGTTTGGCAAGGGTAAATAAATGGTTAAGTGGTTACCAGGTGGCTCACGGTAAATGAAATAATATTTTTATATGTTTTCTAGCATATAATTTTGTGGTCCAAAAAGGAGTTTTTATGTTTTCAAACATAAATTTTTACGGTTTAAATTAAATATTGTTTGCAATATTAAACCTATAATTCACTCAACATTTTTGTTGACAGTTACTCGCATGTTTTATTCTCAGGTTCATGATTGATTGCTTCCGCTGTGCTTAGAGAGTCTGCATATTTATGATGGCAGCTTTTGTTAAACAATAACTTGCATTCTATTTTGATACATTTAATAGTGGATGCTGTTGACTTTGTTTTGGTCAACTTTTGGTTAAGTAATAATGTATGGTTTTTCTAAACTTACATATTTTGATAGGTTTCCTTTATAGGAAATTATTTTTAAATAAATAATGCAAGGTTATTTATTAAATTCATATAGAGTTATGATCAAGCTGTGGGACCAAGATAACGATGGTCGTCAAGTGTACTTTGACGGGTCGTTTCAGTTGGTATCAGAGCTGGCTTGAACACGTCCGATGAGGCGTGTTAGCCGTAGAGGGGGTTCTCACAGTGTAACCTGTGACGAAGCATTGGCTCTTACTCCTCGCGGTCCCTGTTGGGGTTGGCTTGGCGGAAACGTGGGCCGTAAAACCAGTGTCTGAGGTACACTCAGTGGTCACCCTGTTCTCAGGAAAGGCACTGAGTGGGATTTTTGTCCTCAACTGAAGTTAAAGTTGGTATCAGAGCCTTGTTTGTAGGGAATTAGGCTGCATTGATGTCGTCACCCCGAGTCAATAGGGTGCATTAGTGAGTCTAGTCTACAGCCTGGCCTATAATATATTATTATATGTGATTATTTGTATCATATTGGTATGTATATAGTTTTCATATACGTACATCTCCTTCATATGTTCTGAATCCGGGAGGAACTTCCATTCTGATTTAAACGTATCCTCCAACTCATGCGAGTTTATCTTTTATAAGAACACGTCGGTTGGTGAAACCGAGGAATGCCATTCTTGACTTCTGGAATTTTCGACATTTCTATGTCATCTATTATGGTTATGTATATAACGTTTGAATTATATTACACGAGATGTCATTCTTGACTTCTAAAGGCTCGGCATTTCAATGTCAGCTATTATGTTTAGGTATATAATATTCTTGTTATATTACGTGCCTTTGTGCTGTTGTGCCTGTGTGCTTTGGTTTTTAACCAGAAAACGTCATTCTTGACTTTCAGAGATTTTTGGTACTTCGAAGACATTTCTATGTCATTGTTACTCCTATTCGTTACTTATGATATTTTGTCTCTTGTGCTATCCTTAGCACATTGTTTAAGAAATTGTTTTAGAGAAATTGTGTGGAAATTCGAGGTTGATCGCGTGTCCTGACCTCATGTAGTGCTATTGGAATGGAACTATGAATTAGTGAAATATAATGGCGTCAGGCCAACGTGATTATATTACGATAATTCATAAAGAAGTCCCAATATTGTGACATGAGGAATAGAAAGCGAGTCAAAGAAAATTTTTACACTACTCATTTAGAAGTTCCGATGTATTACATGGGTAGGGAAAATATTCATTATCTTATTTTTTGATATACGAGAAGCTCGTTTTAACCAGATTATCTATCTCATGCTCTATCCTTTCATAACTCGCTTGTTAGTAACAGCTTCGCTCGGGAACAGTTTTGGCCCAAGGACTTATGTCCTGATAATAGTCAAAACAACATTTAACTCATTGGTTTTCATGACCCCGTAACATTTGTTGGTCAAATATCGCACGACGATTCAAGTCCTTTACTCGATCTTTCACGATCTTACTTCAACTTGTAACCACTGAAATACAGATACTCTGTTTACCATCGGGAGTTTTACACATTTGTTTAATTGGGCGGTTCTCACGAGATTTATGGGCGAATAGAAATAATGAAATATTTTGTCATGTATACAATTTATAAAAATCATAAATGTACCTATGGATTCAAATGAATAAATTTACCCTTACCTATTTTGGCTAGTATATACCAAATCATACCTTTAAAATTATTTTAAAACCACACATTTATTGAGCTGTTTAACTAAGTCAATTTGTTTTATATAAAATGGTACACGTTGTACATATTTTTAAATTTACTAAGAACTTCGTTTCGTTTATGTTGTCACATCAAACGTTTAAAGTTTTTTTTCAAAACTCCATTGATCGATTTTATCAAATTTTCGCATTACTCTACAGAGTGTTTGAATCACAGTTCTTCTAATCCTCCGTTTAAGGATGAAACTTACCATTAAGTTCATTGATAGAAACTCTTACACCACTTTGGATTCCGGTTTTATAAAATTTGTTGGAAAGTCTTTGCGCTCGTAAAATTTACCCTCTTATGGTTGGACATGGCCGAAACGCGGATAAATAATTCAATTTTCTGGGGTACACTCGGTGGTCACCCTATTGTAGAAAAGGCGCTAGGTGGGTTTCTACCCCAACTGTTATAGTGGGTATCATGGATATATATTACACTAGACCGTTCGAGGAGTTTCTACCCTCAATATTCGCTGTCAACCGCAACACTCTCGTGAACATCAATCCTATGATCCAATACTTTGAGGTGCATGAAATTATTTTTGGAGATTCATCTCACCTGAAGTCGACCATTCTTTATAACCCATGATTCGCGTTCTTTTCATCCTCACATAAATTTAAGAATATGGATGAATCCTAGATTTCCTCGCTCATTGTATAAGGAAGTTCACTCTCGTTGAAATATCATACCTTTCGTACGTCTTCCTTTCGGAAATCTAATGAAAATGTACTTTGAAGTCCATGATCCTCGTTATCTCCTTTGAGAGAATTGCCTTAAATATCTATGCCACCGATTTGACTACTCCATATATTTCTTCTTTCATTGTTGCAACTATATTTCATTCGTCCCAGTTCGTCCCCTTGGGGAGCTCCTATGTTGTTTGTTAAGAAGAAAGGTGGTTCGTTCCGATGGTGTATTGATTATTGTGAGTTGAACAAGCTTACAGTTAAGGACCGTTACCCTCTTCCGAGAATTGATGATCTGTTCGATCAACTTCAAGGTTCGTTCGTTTATTCTAAGATTGACCTTCATTCCGGTTATCACCAACTGCAGGGTAAAGAAACTGATATTCCAAAAACCACTTTTCGTACCCGTTATAGTCACTGCGAATTTCTTGTTATGCCGTCCGGATTGACTAACACACCTGCTGTGTTCATGGACCTCATGAACCGTGTGTGTAGTTCATATCTGGATAAATTCGTTAACGTTTTCATCGATGGTATCCTTATCTATTCCAAGAAGTGATCAAGAGCACTAAGATAAGTGCTTGATTTGTTAAGAAAAGAAGAGATGTATGCTGAATTTTTCTAAATGTGCGTTCTGGTTGAAAGAAGTTCAATTCCTTGGGCACGTTGTTATTAAACAGGGAATTCAAGTTGATCCTGCTAAGATTGAGGCAATTGGGAAATGGGAAATTTCCGAAAACTCCTACTCAAATTTGCCAGTTTCTAGGATTAGCAGGCTATTATAGAAGGTTCATTCAAGATTTTTCACGAGTAGCGAAACCTCTGACTGCTTTAACGCATAAGGGGAAGAAGTAAGAGTGGAAGAGTGAACAAGGGTCTGCTTTTCAAACTCTGAAGAAGAAGTTAACTTCTGCACCGATATTATCACTACCTGAGGGTAGTGATGATCTTGTTATCTATTGTGATGCTCCGTGTCAAGACTTTGGTTGTGTTTTGATGCAACGAAAGAAAGTCATTGTTTACGCGTCACGTCAGTTGAAGATTCATGAACAGAATTATACAACCCATGATGTAGAATTGGGAGCTGTTGTGTTCGCACTCAAGAATTAGAGACATTACTTATATGGGGTCAAAAGTACTGTGTACACTGATCACAAAAGTCTTCAACATAACCTTGATCAGAAACAGTTGGATATGAGGCAATGAAGATGGATTGAGACGTTGAATGATTATGATTGTGAGCTTTTATATCATCCGGGAAAGGCCAATGTTGTGGCTGATGCGTTAAGTCGTAAAGAAAGGGGTTAAACCTCGCAGGTTTAGGGCCTTGAATATGACAAATCGAACAAACCTCGCTAGGCAGATTCTTGAGGCACAACAAGAAGCCTTGAAGGAGGAGAATTTTGTAACGGGAAGGTCCGAGGCTTGAGTAAACAGTTAGAGGTACGAACTGATGGTACTCGGTATTTTGCGGGGCGCCTTTAGGTTCTGAAGTTTGGTGATCTGCGACAACTTGTTCTAGAGGAGGCTCATAGGTCTAGGTACTCTATTCATCCTGGTTCAGGAAAGATGTATCATGATCTTAAGGAGCTATATTGGGGGCCTCATTTAAAGGCTGATGTGGCTACGTATGTGGCTAAGTGTTTGACCAGTGCTAAGGTTAAAGCTGAACATCAGAACAGTCAGGACTTTTGGTGCAACCTGAAATTCCCGAGTGGAAGTGGGAAGGTATTACGATGGACTTAATTACGAAGTTACCAAGAGCTGTGGGTAGTTATGATACCATTTAGGTGATTGTTGACCGACTCACTAAGTCAACTCATTTCTTGCCAATTAAGGAAACAGATTCAATGAAGAAGCTTACTCGTTTGTATTTGAAGGAGATTGTTTCGAGACATGGTGACCCCGTATCAATTATTTCGGACCGAGACAGTAGATTTGTATCGAGGTTTTGGCGATCTTTGCAGAAAGCCTTGGGAACTAGATTAGATATGAGCACCGCTTATCATCCTCAAACGGATGGTCAGAGTGAAAGGAACATTCAGACGTTGGAGGATATGTTACGAGCGTGTGTTATTGATTTTGGTAATGGGTGGGATAAATATTTGCCGCTAGCTGAATTTTCTTATAACAACAGTTATCACGCAAGTATTCAAGCCGCACCATTTGAAGCTCTGTACTGCAGAAAGTGTAGGTCTCCTGTCTGTTGGAATGAGGTTGGGGATGCTCAACTCATAGGTCCAGAAATTATTCACGAGACTACCGAGAAGATTGTACAGATTAAGGATAGGTTGAGAACCGCTAGAAGTCGGCAAAAGAGTTATGCCGATAGGGGAAGGAAAGATGTGGAATTTCAAGTTGGTGATCGTGTTATGTTAAAGGTTTCACCTTGAAAGGGTGTGATCCGTTTTGGTAAAAGGGGAAAGCTAAGTCCTCGTTTTGTTGGACCGTTTGAGATTATTGAGAGAGTTGGACCGGCGGCTTATCGTTTGAATTTGCCACAAGAACTCAGTGATGTTCAGGATGTTTTCCATGTATCGAATTTAAAGAAGTGTTTGGCCGAGGCCGATCAGACTATTCCTTTGGAGGAACTTCATGTTGATAAGAAACTTCATTTTATTGAGGAGCCTGTTGAAATTATGGACCGAGAGGTTAAGAATCTTAAGCAGAGCCGAATTCCTATTGTTCGAGTTAGATGGAACGCCAGACGCGGTCCCGAGTTCACTTGGGAGCGTGAAGACCAGATGAAGCAGAAGTACCCGCATTTGTTCCTATATGCTGAGTCAACCCCTGCACCTGCTTAAATTTCGGGACGAAATTTCCATAACGGGAAGGTACTGTAACGACCCTACTTTTTCCGTTATCTTTTACCGTTAATTATTTAACGACTGTTAATTGTTATTCATTCCACGTCATTTCTATGATCTATATTATTATTTTAGTAATAATATATTAATTATTATGTGTTATATGAATATTTGTATTCATATTTCAAGTTATACGTTTCTACGTGTCGCAGATTTCTATCCGGCGAATCTTTTCGGTTTTCAAACCAACGGTCAAGCTTTAGGGATTTTTAAGTCCTAATTATTTTAAATATGATATTTTAATGTCATATGTTTATATTTAGTGTTTATACATTTTATTCGTCGCGTATTTGTTATCTCTCCGAAAAATCAATCGCGTAGTAGCGTTTTCGCGTTTCGGGCTTCGATCGAGCGTTCGGGACATAAGGATTTCATCATTTATCATTGTGGGCCATTTGGGGTCCACCCCATTCAGTTTTTGGCCGAATCCATGGGGAGGGGGGAGTATACTCCCTTGATTTTCCCATTTTTCCATTTTATTTTTACATTCCACTTTTTGTCACAAACCTAATTTAGATATTTGCTCTCTTCCTCCCTTTTTGATCCCCTTGGCCGTCGCCAATACCACCCCTAACATCATCATCCTTCATCAATTTTATTGCTTGGATCAATAAACAATTAACACCAACGCGTTCCTCATTCCGTTCTCTACGCGATTATACTTGTTGATTATTGATTAGGGTATAAACCCTAACCCTAGAACTTTTAATTTTTCTTTATTTTTCTGTATTTGATGTCTATTTTAATAGTATGATGATTACTTGTTGTTGTAATGGTGTTTGTATGCATAGAATTACTCGTAAACACATGTTTTCGGTTTGATAAAATTGGGACAGCAGCTATTTCGTGTACTTCTGATATTGTGACTGATATAAAAGTTAAAATAAAGTAGTTAGATGAGTTCCTCTCATCAAGACATTAATTTTAGACTCCGGATTCATGTCGTTTCGATTTCCGGAGCCCTAGATATGATCAAAATGATATTTTGTTAAGATTGAAGTGTGATATTGGTATGAACCAGATTTGGTCCGACTTTGTGACCATGTTTGGTGACTTTAGGGTGTGTTAGAGTGTTAGGATCAATGATGGGATGAACTCTCATGTTCGGGTCATCTAAATCCGAGCCACGAATCACCCGTTACGTCTAAAACACGATTTTAATTGAATTAAAGTTTCAAGTGGTGTCATGGCTGATCACCACGACTTGTGGCCTGTTCTTGGTGTATTCTTGAGTGTACCAAAGTGTTGGGTGGTTTGATTAGGCAGATATATATGTAAGGCTCTCCGAAAACCGACACCGGGGGCTCAAGATACGACCCGATGAACTTTTGATTTTAAACTTATGATTAATTATTAAACTTATGATATAAATAATGAAATTCATTATCATCTAATTACTTATGATATAAAGAGTAATTATTATTATTTAAGACTTATGATATATATTTATTATATCAATTAATTATTACCTATGATTTAATTAACCTTTTAATTAAACATATGATTAATAATACTTTTATTATTAATGAGAAATACTTATGATAAGTATTAAACTTATATTATGAGATTATTATAATAAGACTTATAATAAGGATTAAATAATTATTTAATTATTATAAGACTTGGTTATTATTTAATTATAATTTAATTATTAAATACTTATGATTTAATAATTATAATTAGAAACTTATGATATGATTAATAATTCATTATTAATTAATAATACTTATGATATGATTTAAAATTTATTATTGATTAATAATATTTATATTATGACTAATATTTAATTAATTAATTAAATACTTATGCTATATTAATTATATCATTTAAACTTATATTAACTTTAATAATTCATTTTAATTTCATTAAACTTATGTTATGACATAATTAGACATATTTAACTTTAATAAACATTATAACTTACATTATTATTATAACTTACACTTTTAAAATTAACGTTGACTATGTTTGACCAAGGTTGACTTTTGAGTTGACTTTCGGTTGACTTTGACTTTCAGTTAACTTTTGTTAACTTTCTAATTAAGGAAACTTTCCTAACTTATAAACTTTCCTAAAATAGCAACTTTCTAAATTTAGAAACTTTCCAAAAATAGAAACTTTCCAAAAATAGAAACTTTCCAAAAATAGAAACTTTTCAAAAATGGAAACCTGCTAAAAATAGAAACTTTCTAAAAATAGAAAGTGTGTGTCCGTACGCTGTTCCGATCAAACCGATGCATGTTGAGTGTTGTTCTATGTCTACTTGCAACATATACAATAGCTATCATACTAAGACTTGACCTAAGTTAGTTATTTATATCGACCTGCTTTATTTATAGGTCGGCGTTGTGATCATTCCTGATCACTTTACTTCATTTGTTGTTCGCATATTTGTGTGGTTACTTCGTTTGCTATTAAGGTGAGTTATAGTCCCATTTTTCTATTTAAATCTTTTGGGATGAGAATACATGCAATTTATTTTATATTTTGGACACAAGTGGAGGTTGGTTTAAATTATTCATTGTGAGTTGAACAAAAATATTCCCTAGTCTGGTAACTGTAATCACTGGTTTCTACTGGTGAACGCGAATCCTATGGATAGATCTATCGGGTTTGACAACCCCATTTCGAGCTAGTCACGCTAGCAATTTATAATCGGAATGTTTAGTACTTCGTATTTTGTTGTAGATACACTTGTTCGGTGTATATTTTTTTTATTGTGTTTGGCAAGGGTAAATAAATGGTTAAGTGGTTACCAGGTGGCTCACGGTAAATGGAATAATGTTTTTATATGTTTTCTAGCATATAATTTTGTGGTTCAAAAAGGAGTTTTTATGTTTTCAAACATAAATTTTTACAGTTTAAATTAAATATTGTTTGCAATATTAAACCTATAATTCACTCAACATTTTTGTTGACAGTTACTCGCATGTTTTATTCTCAGGTTCATGATTGATTGCTTCCGCTGTGCTTAGAGAGTCTGCATATTTATGATGACAGCTTTTGTTAAACAATAACTTGCATTCTATTTTGATACATTTAATAGTGGATGTTGTTGACTTTGTTTTGGTCAACTTTTGGTTAAGTAATAATGTATGGTTTTTCTAAACTTACATATTTTGATAGGTTTCCTTTATAAGAAATTATTTTTAAATAAAGAATGCAAGGTTATTTATTAAATTCATATAGAGTTATGATCAAGCTGTGGGACCAAGATAACGATGGTCGTCAAGTGTACTTTGACGGGTCGTTTCAAAAAAGGTGAGGGATTTTTTTTGGGAAAGCATTATCTGCAGGTTCGGCATCCCGAATGAAATAGTGAGCGATAACGAAACGTAGTTTGAAGGAGAACCTTTTCGCAGTTGGTGTCAAGGGCTGAACATAAAACAAAGCTTCACGTCAGTTGCGCACCCTCAAGCCAATGGACAATGCGAAGTCACTAATAGAGACATCGTCCATGCCATCAAGGCAAGGTTAGGAAAGCAACGAAGAGGATGGGTGGACGAACTCCCTAAAGTCCTTTAGGCACACCACACGACACCCAAGAATAGCACCGGAGAGACACCATTCAGCCTGGTATATGGTTCAGAATCAGTCTTGCCTACAGAAATAGCCATACCCACAGAGCGAACATTGTCATTTATTCAAGACTGGAACGCTCGAGATCTGCGCACTAATCTGGATTTACTGGAAGAGCGCAGAGAAATGGCAGCCGCGCATGAAGCTATCAACAAACAACGGATCGCAAGATACTACGATAAGAGGGTCAGACTTATCACGTATGCGGTTGGTGATCTTGTTTGGCGTGACAACCAGGAAAGCAGAATCGAAGATACCGGGAAGCTAGGGCCCAACTGGGAGGGTCCCTATAGGGTCATTGGAATTAGCAAAACTAGAACCTACAAACTGGTGGAGCTCAATGGTAAGACGATTAAACGCACTTGGCCTACCGCACTGAAATGATGTTATATGTAACAAAGAAAGTAGAGGAACTGATCATTCCCCTAATTTGCCTTAATTTTCATATAACGATACTACTATTAATTACAAAGATAGGTTACTAGCTAATTACACTATTAAACAACGTCTTTACAATTGTACTTTTCATACATCAAGTCATTTCCATTCTACGATTTCATGTACCTGTATTAAGAAGAATAGCTATTTGAGTTAAACTGTCTGCGCACGGAAGTTGTCCGCGCTGGTCCTACCTACGTAAGGGATGTCTTCTCTAGCTCCCGCGTGGCAGAAGCCTGTTTGGCGACAAGCTAGGTTTATTTACCGGAGGGCGAAAAACATTGGTTTGTGTTAGCCCCACGCGCGCAGAACTAGAGATCTGTAAGTCATGACTATAAACGAAACGGTTGGTCGCCCTTGACCTCGATCCTAAGTGTTGGCACACTTAGAAGACTCTTGAATACGCTAGACGAAGTGTTGTGATAATATGTATATTGTGTGCACAACGATGTACATATAGATCGATACTACTAAGCCCTGAGTATAAAATCGGGTTTATCAAAAATCTCACAACACAAAGCGTGAAACGCACATAAACCCAATATCACAAGGCAAGCTAAACAATCTACACAACTTTACGCGCACTAAACAATGACAATAATATGAAAGATGATGAAAAGGCTTATAAACATCATGTTTTTTTAATTACAAAGCGCAAAGTTACATATACAGTTAAAGAATGAAAGACTTTCAAAATTGTACATGCGCCAATTACAATTCGGCGTTTATTAAATCATGCGATAACATTCTCGGATCGCAATATCTCTTCAGACGAATAATTTTAATATTCTCTAAAGATTTTGCCACTTCCTTGGCAATCGCCTCGGCGTTGGGAGTAAGATGAGCCTCGATAGCAGCTGGTGGAGGGTCAGGAACAGACACATGTTTCTTAATAAAGTTCCAAAACCGAACGAGTTCCTGATCTTGGACAACCTTCACTAACGAGTTATAAGCATAATTGACTGCCTCAAAATTGAGCGCATTACCGAAAATGTGAGGAAGCCTATCCTTTAAGCGTTTGAAGTCACGCTCTGACTTGCCCGTCTCCTGGACAAGAGCATAATGGCGATCCATTAATTCGCTCATGTCCGCCTCCATTTGCGTTTTCTCCGAAAGAGCAACCCCCATCTTGAGCTGCAGATCGTCTCTTTCTGAGTTGGACTTTTCCAACACTTCGTGAAGGCGCTGGTTTGCCTCTCGCAGCACCCGCACTTCGTCTGTTACATCTACACCCGCATCATCGCATGAACCTTCGCCAGTTTTGCGCTGACTATTTGAGGGGAAGTATTGGCGGAAATCGATGGGAACATTTCCTCATCATCATCATCCTCATCATCTGAAAAAGAAAAAAAATATATTAAATTAGTAAAACACAGTAAGGTAATCAAATGCGCAATCAGAATTTTACCAGGAGTTCCGCGCTTCGAAGAAGATGAGGGGTTATAAATAAAGTGGGGAAATAAAGGCGCAAACATGTCGTTGAATTCCTTGGGTGTCAATTTTCGCTTAATGATGTAAAATGGATGGCGGCTAGATGACCCTGCTTCAGCAGACTCGCGCGTACGTCATGAACTACGGGGCGAGCCAGATGCGCGAGCATGCCCAACAGTCTTGTGTAATGACACGTAAGTAGCAGCTACATGCGCCAATTTCTCCGCCTTGAGGTACGCCACAAATGGTATCTCTGAAAAGAAGAAAAACACAAGGAACAGTGATGCATTAAGCAATGAATCGCATAATACACTAACGAATTCTAAAAGAAATTCACTAACCTTTGAGGTGCTGCGTGAAGCAGGGGCGACAATCGGCGCGAGTCCAATGTTTAGAGATGCCGTCAGCGTACAAGGCGATATTCTGATGCATGTGCCTATACACAGATTGAACCACACACTTATCTAACATGTCGCGCTCCACCGAACTTAATGCAGGTGCATGATTCAAATCAGCGTTGAAGCCATATTGCCATTGCTTTATATTGGCATAGGAAGAAGGGATAAAAATATTGTCAACAAAGAAGAAAATCTCTTTCCAGTTAGGGGGAATTTTCCACCAGTGCTCTCGAGTAAACCCTTGGTTTTCTTTGAAAGTATACCAGCTCTGATCGACTCACTCATAGTTGAAAATGTTCTTGAAAGTATTTACCGTGGGCGTAAAACTGTGCGTATGGCACCACAATTGAAAGAGGGAAACCCTGCAACCGTCATTTGGATCCAGCTGACCAATGCCAATGTTGAAGTGAGATAGTACTAACATATAAAAATTGGTGGTGTGGGGGGGGGCACGCATATTACCCCTCTCCACCGCTACGTCATAAATCACGACCTTGACATAAGGGGGCGATTAGCGCGCTCACGATAGCTCGGAACAGAAGGGTTAAACTCTTTAATAGGAGGGTACCACGTACCCAGCTTGTCTATATGCTCTTGGCTTATGTCAGACATAATATTCCAATCATTTGAAAAATCGGCGCTCGTTCTACTTGCAGCCATTGTAAAAATGTATGTGCAAAAAGAGAGAAGATAGAAGTAAAAATGAAAGTGAAAATGGAAAGTATTTATAGGAGAAGAAAAGGATGAGAGAGAGAGAGTGCAAAACGAATCTAAATCGTACACGTGTCAGATTAGATCTGACAGCGAAGCAGTGGACTTAAGAACCTGACCGTGAAAGCGACAGTTGCGAAACACAATGATTATTGGGTCAGAACTGACACATCACAATTCAATACGGAATAATAATAGTTCTACGCCATGCGCGAATAAACTATGCATACCATAGAACTGGGGGGACTTAATGATGCGCATAAAATACGCTAACATATCACGCAAGCTTATGAACACATAGCCTCACTCGATTATCCCTAAAAGGCCAGCGGCGCACAATATTGGGCGCGATTCAGCTAGATAGCAACGCGCGTAGAGCATTGCGCTATCGGGAGAATGCGCGGTATGATGACGGGGATTGAATAAGACAAAAGACAGTACACGGTACTAATGACAGAATCTCAGTGGTTTACGAATGGCAGGATGTGGCAAAATAGCACAATCTAGAGGGGACCACGTGAGTGCATGCCCCATGCGACAGAATAGTACTACTCTGTACTATTCTGTCTCCACCCTCTTTTCTTGTCGCCCATGTGGCAGAGAAAAGGACAGCCATTCTTGCCTATAAATACTCACATCCAACTCTACATTCCACACATGTAAGATAGAAAGAGAAAATTCATCTCTCACAACATTTTATCCGCGCAATTGTAATAACGGTTCACAGGTAACGTTCCTTGAACATCAAATCCTAACACCGTCCAATGAGCCATCGCCTCCGGTTGACCCGAGTGATGGTGGGTTACATTTAACCACTCTTTCTAAGATCATCATCTAGTATGAGGGTTATTCACGGTACTCCGTACTGGATAGTTAAACTCAAGAAACCCTTAAATCCCCCTTTATTGTTGATCTTGCATGAACCGAACCCTTTGGACCATTTTATGCTTGATCAATTACTTGTATGATTAAGTATGGTTAAGGCAACTTCCAAAGAGTCCTTAACTAGATCCAAACTAGTCTCATTTGACTTGTTGCAAGCAACCAATGAGGCAAGATACTTCCATCAAATTATTGACAAATTGTTGAAGACATGGGATATGATGCTTGAAGTGTTGTGATTTGTCAAAGGATAGAAATCTGCATATGTCATTATGGGAAATCAATGACACAATAGGAGGACAACGAGACTTTTCTCTTTTGCAAGCTTATGTTAACTTCCATGAATACATCAAAGAGAAAAGGGGTTATGCAAAATGTTTCAGATGTTTTTGGCCTCTTAGTGTAGCCATAAAGGAAAGTGACAAAAATAAAGGTCTCAAACGGATATAAAATCAAAGGTTAGAACCTGCACGGTTGATGCACGGTCGACCATGAGGTAAGCCGCACAAGGCCTGGACAGATTTCTCTTTCCTATAAATACCAATCCTTGGAGCAATTGAAGACTTACCTCTTGCACTTACATTTTCATATATTTTCATATATCATTCAAATGTTATTGTAAACTATTTAGAGTGATTCTAGCAAGAGTGATTGTAAACTTAGTTGTGAGTTTACTTGTAACCTATCTTCCCAAAAGGATCTAGAAGGTAGTTAAGGTTTCGCTAAGTTGGAGCATTAGGAATTTGTGGTAAGAGCATTTGGTGATTGTGAATTCTTCAAAGGGACGTAAGGGTTCATAAGTTGCGGCTTATCGAGGAACTAGTGTTGTATGCAGACACTCCACCGAGTTTGGAGTATCATAGTGAAACTAACTCTCAATTCGTTGGAATTGGGGAGTGTATTAAGGAGGATTAGTTAACATCTTCCTGAACCACTATAAATCTCTGTGTTTGTTCTCTTATCCCTTATCTTTACATTTATATTACTCGTGAACAAACAATTCAAATCTCACTATAGTCATCTCAAGTTCTAAATTGAAAAGATTTGTAAAAATCAACTAACTATTTACCCCACTCTAGTTACTTACATAGAGCTTATGAAAATTATAAGCTCTTAAAAAATAAGCTTATCATAGTAGCTTATGAAAAATAATAGAGCTTATGAATTGAAAAATAAGCTCCAGGTAGTTTACCAAACACTTATACTCCTTGAATAATACTCGTAGGGTATGTTTGGCCAACAAACTTATGGTAAATTATTGGCGCTTAAGTTTATTTTTTTTCATAAGCTCAAGCTAGAACCTTTGTTTCGGTGACAAAAATTCTAGAGTTTATAATTTTGGCTCTAGAAAAAGAAGCTAGTTTAAGTAGCTTTTAAAATAAGCTCTCTAACATATGGAATGAGAAAATACATCATTTTTTTTTTTTTTTTTTAAAGGGAAATATATTAATTGCGATTTTTCACCAATAGTGAAAGATTGGTAACTTACACAGGAAGCAACATGGATTTACATAATCCATTTGCTAAACAAAAACATTAAAACTCATCACATTAGCAGCTTAGACTAAACTTACAACCATTTTCGACAACAACTCTTGATCAAGATAACATCCATGGTTGTGATAGCCATATGTAGTATTGATGACTCTCACAATCTTTCGCATTTACCAACCATTGAAATACCTTATATTTGATACATTCCACTATTCCGACCCAACATGAATATGAACCATTAAACATAACCTCATTTCTTGCATTCCAAATAGCCCAATACGTAGCTGGTTCAATTAAGCTCAAAAAATTGGACGCTTTCATCATAATTAAAGATTTTAAATTTTATTGTCCTTTTGTGTCAATTTACAAAATAAGCTTCCAGCTCCGGTTACTTTATCAAATACACATAAAGAAAAATAAGCTCTAACTTTCAGTTTAAAAATAAACTCCAGCTACCAGCTTCAGCGATAAGTTTCAGTCCATCTATGAATTTCTGGTCCAGCTAATTTCACCAAATACACCCGTATATGAGTTTCAAAAATAAACTTCAGCTCTAACTCTAATCCATAAACTTTAGCCGGAAGTTTCAGCTACAAACTCCGGTTCTTACTAGTTTCATATACATCCTATCGTTAGTTATTATTTCAATGTTAAGGTAGAAAACAAGTTTGGAGTATTCTAGATAAAGTCTTCGTTGATCTTTGAGGAAAAAGTCGCCCAAAATGAAAGTTCCAACTACCATCCGTTGAACTTAAATTACATTTCAATCAATTTATTTGATCTTATAAATAAATAATAATCAACGCCCCTAAATTTTGTCACCATTATTTTCTAAAAATAATTTCAATTTCAAAAAAGAAAACAAAACAACGCGGCATCATCTAAATTTAGTAACATCAGTTTTACAAAGATCACGCGCTTTCTTATTTTTCTACCTTTTTCCTCCTCCTGCATTTTTTCCTCCAGGTGAATTTTTCATTTCAATTCCTAATCGATTCACGTTTTCTATAATTTTTGATCTTTTATTCTATATTGTTGGTGAAATGCAATTAACTGAGCTTTATATGGAATTAGAATTAATATAGAATAAGGGTTGTGATGGTGAAAGTTGATGTTTTGGTGTTTGTTCTATTTTGCTTTCAAGATATATGGGTATTCATTCATTCCTCTTAATTGATACTTCGATTATATAAATTGATTCCTTTTTTATTGTTTGAATTATAGATTTTGGTTATAAAATAATCTTTAATATGTGGTTGACTTTTTGTATTAATATCATATGTCCTGTAAATTGTATCTATAGTCTATAGATATAGATTATGTTCGATGACAATGGATTTTGAGATATCACCAACTATTGTTTGGCTGTTTTTACCAAACTAAGATTGTTATTTATAATCTTAATCTGTTTTTTTTTTTTTTCTTTATCTTTTTATGTTATTTCTGAAATTTGGGTGTTACTTTTTATGTACTTTATCTAGACAGTTTGATCTTTAGTTTGATGATGATGAAAGTTAACATATGATAGGAAATTTTACATATATTGTATCAAAACTTTTGGAAAAATTGAACAATATATTAATTGTGCTACTTTTGTTTTTGTTATTAAAGGATGTTTGGGTATGTGAATACAGGCTTCCATTGTAAATAGATGGGTGATGACTTGGTTCTGGATGTGAATCGACCCATTAAAAAGAGCAAGGAGATGGCGGTCCCCTCATCTTCTTCCGATGCAGTAGCCGTTAAAGTGGATCAAAACGGGGCTTCGTTTGATGAAGAAGCACCTTTATTAAACATGGCAGAGTGCCGTATTTGCCAGGAGGAAGATTCCATTGATGCTTTGGAGACGCCTTGTTCTTGCAATGGTAGTCTTAAGGTATTAAATTTTAGTTTCATGACATTTATTCATACTTTGAACATTTCTACTATATTACATTATTTATCTTTATTTATAATGTTTGTAGCGATTATTTCATTTCACTATTTAAAATTATTGGTGTTTGTGCAGTATGCTCACAGGAAGTGTGTTCAACATTGGTGTAACGAAAAGGGCGACATAACTTGTGAGATATGCCATCAGGTATGTCTTCATGGTCGAATATTTGTTTACTGTGTCTCGAGTTGCTCTTGGATCTTGATCAATGACTATTTGTTTCATAAATTTATACTCCCTCTGTCACAAAAAAATGTTCATCTTACTATTTGTATCTGTCCTAAAATAATTGTGCACTTGCAAAAATTAACTACTCAATTTCATTGAATTCCCCACTTTACCCATTTATTTCTCAAAAATCAGTCAAACTTACCTTGAATATATAATGCCAAAACTTACATTTATCAAACATGTTTTAAATTCAACAATAAGTGTTGGGGACAATATTTTTGGGATGGAGGGAGTACGATAACTCGGACATACTATTTGTATCACATGAGACAATGTGACACTTATTTTTTAAAGTCGACTGAAGTAAGTTATGTGTTTGTTTGGTCTAAATTATGGTGTTACGTGTGTTTGTTGTTAACAGCCTTACCAACCTGGCTACGTTGCTCCTCCTCCTCGACCTTGCGTGGAAGAGACTACGATAGACATTGGGTACCTTTTCTTCATTCTTACCTTTAGCTTTTTCTATATGACGTTTTTTGTGATGAGGGAAACATGAGAATATAAATAAAAAGTTGTTGGGTAGTTATCCCACATCGGCCAGTGGACTAAAAATTAAGTAGCTTATAATAATTGGGTACCCCATCCCCTTGAGTTAACTTTTGTGGTTGAATTGGGCTCAAGTCTATTAAACTCTTTATGGTATCAAAGCCAAGCCCAAATATTGATGTTGGGAGCCAATCTGCACGGCTCGATATGAGGGGGTGTGTTGGGTAGTTATCCCACATCGGCCATAATAACTTGGGTACCCCATCCCCTTGAGTTAACTTTTGGGGTTGAATTTGACTCAAGTCTATTAAACTCTTTAAAAGTATATGAAGACAATAACATATACTTACATTGAATGTATGGATGTTTTCTGCAGGGGAGCATGGCAAATATCAGAAGCTGACCGTCAATATTTGGAAGCCGAGTATGACGATTATAATGCAACAAACACTAGCGGAGCTGCATTTTGCCGTTCAGCTGTTTTGATTGTAAGCCTCCCAAAACACATATTCCTAGAATATCACCCTTAATAATTCCACTATTGTTCTTCAAATCCAAAAAAATGTGTGATTACTGATTATGTGCTTTCGGCAGTTGATGGCTCTTTTGCTACTACGACATGCATCATCTGTACCGGACTCTGATGGAGACGGAGATGAGGATGCATCTACGTTCGTAACTGTAAGTGGGACACTTTAGGATTTTTATTTAAATTAACAATCAGACACACAATAGAACATGTCCTCTGATTTATGTGTTTTTTTTTTTTTTTTAATTTTAACAGCTTTTCTTGCTTCGTATTGCGGGGTTTCTTCTACCCTGTTACATCATGGTCTGGGCCATCAGCATTTTACAGCGTCGAAGGCAGAGACAGGTTGTCTACTTACTCACCTTTTTTATCGTATTCAAAAGTCACATGAGGTCTCAGGTTCAAACCTCACTAGCATCATATCCTAACTGGCAAGGGAAAAGGGACGAAAACGGTCACGGGTAACCCAGTTAGGTCGCCTACATCCAGTGGCGAGTTTATGTGCATTTGTGTGGGGCCCAAGGGCCCCACTACTTTGGAAATTTTTTATACAATGTACTGTAAAAATTGTACACGACACACTGAATTTACTGTAAGACCTCATATATTTTTAAAATTTACAGTTTTTTGAAGATAAACCACTACTAAAATATCCTTAAAATATTTGCTTTGAAAAAAAAAAAATTCGGGACCACATTGAGTTTCGTTCTTGATTCGCCACTGATCTGAGTAAAAATACCCTCTTCTTGGGCGAAAAAAACATCATGTTTTATTTATTAATTACTTGTTAATGGCAAGTTTCTTTTTTTTTTTTTTTTTTTTTTTTTAATAATTTTTGTACAATTGGGTGTGTAGGAGGCAGCGGCATTGGCGGCAGCACAATTTGCATTTGTATTACAAGCAGGACAAAGAAGAGGTCTTCACTTCACGGTTGCTTCTTTGGGGCCCGCACCGGCCCAAGCACCCGCACCAGCACCCACTGTGACTCCAACTGCAGCTCCACAAGATGAAAATGTTTAAGATGGCGGAGGAAAAATTACTTTTTTCTTTTTGGGAATATTGTTTTAGATTTTTTTTTTCGTTCTTTGTTGATGGCATCAAATTTGTTGTGAATAATTTAATGTTATGTTAATGTGTATATGAAGCCATTTAACAGTTGAGCATTGTTCAACAACTTTTACACAGCAACTGTCTGCTACCATTTTTTTATTTTATGTATTGTGTTCGATAATTTTCTGATGTTATTGTGCATCTTTCAATCAATTATTCACTTCTATTTATGAAACAAACATTTTTGGTCCATTTCAAAATAAAATTGTGATTTTAAGCACTAATAATAGGTCGTTCACGAGTAAATGTATTTCAGGTTTACTGACCTTTTGGAACATTAATGTATTTCAGGATTTTGGTGAGCCAAATATCGAATCTTGATTCCGTATAAATGAATCCAAGATCATCTTCATCGGTCTGTACACTGTAGGTAAATGAAAAGTGATCTTTTGTCCCTAAATCCAAATTACAAGAATTTTATGCACGAGGTACAAGTCGTCATCATCACGGAGTATCAAACTAGAAGTGGGTTTACTATTTTGTTCAAAAGCAAGACGATCTCAAGCTGTTTAAACAAAAAGAAACAGATTCTTCTCTTCTAGTGGTTAGAATATATTCAATAATTGTTACGTTTCGAGTGCTTACAGGCTGAATCCATAATTATAATGGGTAGTAAAGTTTACTTCACTATTGTTCGGCATCTGTAACATCAACTATTTCATGGCATCTTGTGTTTGTTTGAAGGTATAGGCACATTTGTTAATTGCACATATTCTATGCCCTCTTATGAAATTAAATGGTCTGCAATTAACCACAAAATTTTAACAATGTCTACCTTTGGGCAATTATGTTATTCATCAAAATTCTACCGTTGTATAAACTTTATATAATCTACCATTGTATGCATCCAAATTCAAATTCTCAAATTATATGTTTCTAAGTTTAAAAACATCTATTGTATGCCTTTATCTTGTATATAAGAAGTGTAGTTGTAATCATGTGAAACCAACAATTTGTTTGAAATTCAATGAATCAATCAGAGCACGACAATCACATGGGATTGACTCCTCTTTTTTTCTTTTTCAATTTTTTTTGTTTTTTTTTTTTTTTAATTTAGCTCGATTTAGAGTTTTGGGTTTTGAGTTTAGTCCCTAAACCCTAAACCCTAAACCTTTCGTGTTAAAAAACTCAATCTAAATCCCAAATCTAAACCCTAAACCAAAATTTCTAAATCCTAATTGCTAAACCATAAACTCTAATTTTTAAACCCCAAATTTTAAACCCTAATTTCTAAACCCTAATTGCTAAACACTAAACCCTGAATATAAGGTTTGGGATTTGGGGTCAAGGAAGTCAATCACATGTGAACCACATTTTGGAGTAGTTTTAACTACATGTGAAAACAAGTGATTGTCGCGCTCTGATTGATCCCTTACATTTTAAGCAAATTGTTGGATTCAAATGAATATTTCACATAAAAAGTTACTTATCATATGCGTAGAACTTGCACAAAAAAGCTCATTATTAAACATATATACAAGTGGTGGTCACAAAGTTGAATGCATATATAATCACAAATCGTGTAAACTTTGATACACTCAGAAAACTATATTCATCATTGTTGAGTTTCTTAAAATAGAGATCAGCCTAATCTATGTGTTCTAAAAGTGTGTAAAAAGACGTAAGTCGTTTATTTTTATAATTTATACCTGGCAATTGAGATCCATTATCTCAAATTTGGGTCAAATTGATCAAACTTTCTAGTCAATTGGGTCTTGAATAAAATAAGGTCTCTCAATATAAACCAAAACTTAAAAAAAGGTCCATTGAATTTTTTTCCAACCTATTGAGTCTTATACAAAATATAAAAGAACGGGTTAAACAGATATCAAATCCTAAGTTCAATAAATAAAGAACAGATCTAATGGGTCTTGTGAATGGGTCAAATGGGTCAAGTATAACAAGATTCATCTGTCAATAATTTATGAAAGTATTAATGGTTATATCAATTATTATGTATATTAATTTTTTTTTTTTTTTTAACAGCCAAACAACGGAATTTTATTAGAAAACGATCACTAGCAAGGCGCTAAGGGATATTACAACGGCATAGAAAACCATAAGTTCTAATTAGAAACTAAATGACCTCTATTCTTAATCCAACTAAAAGAAAAGGATCTAACAATGTGAAATAAGTTACATATATTACAAAAAGAATCATTAAAGACAATTCCGTTCCTGAAACGCCAAAGTACCCATAGTAGAGTCATGACAACAGCTTTGATTCGCTCCTTGTTAATTGAAGATATTCGAAATCCTTCGATCCAAGTCAAGAAAGAGTCCCACGAGTGAAAAGAGGGCATGTTGCAGTTTAACCATAATCGCACCTTGGCCCAAAGATCCTTGGCAACCAAGCAATCGCAAAATAAATGCTCCCTAACCTTTGTACCATTAATGCAAATTGGACAAACTATGGATGTAACATCAATACCTTTCGCGGAGAGGTTCCAACAACGAGGAAGAGTATCCAATCTGAGACGCCACAAAAAAATATTAACCTTTCGCGGCACAAAATTAAACCATTGCGTTTTAACATTAGATGACGGAAGCAGCCTTCGATCAATATACTCCCTTGCCGTTTTAACCGAAAAAAATACCATCTGAATCAAGAGTGAACTCCCAACAATCGTCACGATCAGTAAGACTAACATCATTGATCAGTTCACGAAGCTCGTTTAACTGTTGAAGGTTTCGGCTACCTATATCATTTCGAGACCATGTCTAAATTCACTCATCATCCATCCATTTATTAGCTATGACATCATTCTTGTTAATATCCGAGTGAAATAAACGATTAAAACGCGAAAATAAACAAGAATTACCGCACCACAAATCCTGCCAAAATCGGATCGTCCTACCGTTGCCCAACCTCATACGAAAAGCATCATTTGGGAGAATAGATTTCTCCAAGGCTTTGTTGCAAGAAGAAACAATCGCAGCCCAAAAGCCGCTGTTGTGACCGGTTAAGAATTCGAAAATGTTACCATGTATCGCTTTGATAATAGACATCCAAAACTCACTCGGGTGAAAAAGATACCTCCATCTCCACTTGTGTAATAGAGCAAGATTGAACGCTTTTAGACTACCAACGTTTAAATCCCACAATCAAGAGGAGCTAAAATAGAATCCCACTTAACCCACGCAATCTTTTTAGGAAATTATTACCACCCAAAAGAATCTAGATTGAATAGCCTCTAACCGTTTCAAAATCATTTTCGGGCATTTAAACATGGAAAAGAGATATATACCAAGACTTCCCATCACGGATTTAATCAGGGTCAACGTACCACCCAAAGAAATCAAGTTAGCTTTTCAAGTGGAAAGTTTCGATCAATATTTTTCAACTAAAGGTTCCCACGAGGAGACCAATTTCATATTTGCACCAATCGGAATCCCGAGATACTTAGTAGGAAACGCCCCCACTCGACAACCCACCTCGTTAGAAAATAACCCAACTTCGATCTCATCTACCCCGATACCGAACACGTGTGATTTCACCAAGTTTATCCTCAAACCCGAGACTAAGAAAAATACCTCTAAGATTCGAATGATTTTCTTCAAATCATGTCTACTCCAATTCGAAAAAATGATAACATCATCCGCGTACATGAAATGAGAAAGACGAATGTCTTCATTCCCCACTTTAATGCCACGAATAAAGTTTCTCTCCATAGCACGGTTGAAGGCTAAATTCAGCCCTTCCATCAAAATAATAAACAAAAAGGGACTAAGCGGATCACCCTATCTTAGACTTCTTTTAATCGTGAATTCCTTGGTCGGACTACCGTTAACAAGCACCGAAGTTCTAGCCGACTATAAGCAACCCATAATCCAACTTTTCCATTTATAACCGAAACTCATGGAAGAGAGCATAAACATAAGATACTCCCATAAGATCCACTTTAAACAATAACATCTTGCGATTCGACGTTTTAAACCAAGACACAATCTCGCTTAGCATCATCGGACCATCTAAAATCTGCCTTCCAGAAATGAAAGCGGATTGAACGGGGCTAATAAGCTTATCAATAACGAGGAGTAACCTGTTAAGAATCTTCGAGACAATTTTGTAGAAAAAACCAACCAACAAAATCGGTCGAAAATCAGTAATAAGAACCGGATTCTTCACTTTAGAAATCAGTGAGAAAAAGCAGAATTGGAGCCGTGCGGTAGTGAAGAAGTCGCAAAAAACTTGCGAATATCCCCGCATATATCCGATTCTAAGATATCCCAGAATTCCTTAATAAATTAAAACGAAAACTCATCCGGACCAGGCGCCTTAAAACTACCACAATCCCATACCGTCCTTTTTATTTAAGCATTGTCGACATCTCTTTCTAAGTGATTCGCATCAACATCAGAAAGAATATAATTATAATTAGGATTAATGGAGTCGAATTCAGCCCCGTAGTAAACTTCGTCAAACTATCTTTGTAAAATTCATAGAAATTGTTCTTGATTACAATTGGATCGACCACCCAAGCACCGTCCACCATCAAACCATGAATTAACTGTTGCCCACGTTTATGTTTTAGAGAGCAATGGAAAAACTTCGTATTCTCATCTCCCTCCACATCCCATTTAATACGAGATTTCTACAGTTTATCAAGACCAATTAACTTAATTAAATCCTCCCTTTCATTAAAACATGAATTACGCAGGTTTACTAAGTCACAATCTGCTCGACCCTCGTCTATTATCACGTCTAAATCATCGATCTTTTTCCCCAATTCTTTTAAACGTGTCGATTCTGAAGACCTGGAGTTATGAATCCACTCTTTTAATTTAAGCTTAAGAAAGCGTAACTTGGAGACAATATTCAGGTCCTGGTCAACGTTTATGATATCCCAATTTTTACGAACCGTATCACGAAAATCACTCCGATTAAATCATGAAGCGAAAACTTTGAAATAAGTTGGCCCGAAATCTACTTTGTCTTGAAACAATAATATTGGTGAGTGATCCGAATGTCCACGAGGCAACACAACACCTTTGATATCATCTACATCATTAAGAATATTATTAGTGAGAAAAAAACTATCCAACTTACTGAATTTATTACCCGCCTTGTTCCGCCAAGTAAACTGTAAGCCGTCGAGAGGCAATTCGTATATAGCATTAGAATCAATAAAATCATTAAATGCCCGAGCATCATAAGGACAAAAATCCGTACCGCACCTATCTCCGTCGTTCCTAACAGCATCCCAATCGTCAAAGAGAATGAACTCTCCAACATTAGAATGCATAAAATTCGAGAGTTTATGCCATAAAATCGACTTATTTTCCACACTTTGAGGAGCATAAATATTAACCATGTAAACCTCCAAGTTTTCATGCACCCACCGACCCTTCACAATTACAAAATTATCGTCACACCATAACTCACTTCTTATAAATGCATTCGGGTCCCATAAGGAAATAATGCCACCGGAAAAACCACGAGCCATACTCGTAATAAATATAATAAATATTAATAATAACTAAAACAATATAATATACGTAAAAAATCAAATGTAAAAATATATGACCTGTTTGTACTTATTTGACTCGTTACATGTTTCAACTTGTCACCCAAACCGACCCAGCCTGACCCGTTTGGACCCGTTTAAATATTTTACGCGTTTGACCCATGAACCATTTCAACCTAAAACCGTTTTGACTCGTTACCCAACCTGACACGTTTGCCAGGTATACTTTATATCAAAAAGATGTACTTTGATCCCCCGACTTTAAAGAACATATTTTACATATATATTTGTTTTAAACGGCGATATCGATATTGAATGCTCTCATTTGTCACCCACAAACGCGTTAGGAGGAAACCTAATTCGCGACGATGTTGGCAGTACCACGAAGGTTGAGAAAACCCCCCAGAGACCTTCCCAATACCCACACACGCGTTAGGAGGAAACCTAATTCGCGACGATGTTGGCAGTACCATGAAGGTTGGGAAACCCCCCAGAGACCTTCCCAATCGCATTGATGTTGGCAGTACTATCAAATGTTGGAAACTCCCTGCTTGAAGTGAGAATCGAACTTGGGTTGGCAGTACCCAAGTTGGATCTCACCCTAATACCACTCAAGCGAAGCTTCGGTGGTCATATTAATATTAACATGTTGACATGGAATAGTAAAACGAGCACGTTCTTGAAAGGGTCCTAAATCGTTTTGGTCATTTCTATACATATACCGCTTTGACAGGAATTATGTAATGTTATCTGTTACTTAAAATAATGTATAATGAAATTCATTGTTAGTTTATTCATGAAACGAGGAAGCATGATTGTTTGGAGAATAATATCTAAAGTAGCCAACAAAGCATCTGCTTTTGCATATGTTATGATATTGTCACATACAGATTGCCTAGTTATAAAATCGACCTTTACTCGCTCTTTAACCAATGTTTGTTGAATCCAATTCCGGTTCCCCTGCCACTTAAACTTTGCTTAAAATAAACTTATATACCATCTTGATAAATTCGGAGATAAGGTATAATAAAAGTTACTTGTTCCCCAACTCCTTTCGTGTTTCTCTTTTGGCGTGAGGTAACATTTGTAAGGTAAATTCTGATCGGCAAAAGGTTCAATCCTGGGTTATGAATGAGCTTAGCCACGCTTGTATTGATCAAGCTTGCATCTCATCAATTATAAGTCATCCATATACAAGCTTGTTTGGCTTGTGAACAAATTAACAAGTCTGGCTTTAGGTCAGGTCTGGCCAAGCTACTAAAGCTCAAAACCCAATTTGACTAGTCAATTTGACACACAATCTTTCATTATTAGTCAAGATGGCCTACGGGTTAGTGTCATGATATTCTCACATTTTTAAACCTCACAACCTATATATCTTGGGTGTCCACGGGATAATCAGGTTAGTCCACGTACATATAACTAAAATTATATGCACTTCCCGATAGCATAAACGGAGAAAAACTTACTAAAAAGGGACTTGTTCATTGATGTCTAGCAGGAATGACACAAGAACATAAATATACAAGAACATAAATATTGCAAAATGGTTGAGTCACAGCTAGGTGAAGGGTCCAAAACGGTTAAAGTCAAAATGCGATTTGAGAAGGTCTCTGAGGGGTTTTCCCAACCTTCGATGACATTGCCTACATCATCGCGAATTGGGTTTCCTCCTAACACGTGTGTAGATGATAAATAAGAGCATTCGATGTCGATATCGCCGTTAAAAAAAAGTAGGCAACACCGACCCACAAACATTCTCTTATTGAGTTCCATAATTAACTTATGTGTCATATATACAATCATTAAATTAAATTAAATTAAATTATTGTTGACTTGCATATTCTAAGATAGCAACATATCTAGATATGGTTAGGGAAAAGGGTCCGAAATGATCATAAAATAACTCAGCTAGGCCGTGTAAATTTGAGTGAAGATACTCACCTTCTCCAGGTAGCCTACACCTGAAAAACCTTACCCGTTTATTTTTATGAACTACAAGACATTTCGAATATATAATGGTTAGTAAGTACTATCTCTGTTCAATAATAAGGGTCTGCATTTATACTTTGAGTTGTCACAAATCAAAAGTTTATTTTTGTTTTTCAACCGATCAAAATAAATTTTGGTGGAGAGAGACGACAACTGAAGTTAACGAAATTTTCAAAAACTTACATTTTAATGTAAACACTTAAAATGAGACGAAGTAAGTATACTATTAATGACTTTCAACCCACTAGACCCATTCATTATGTATCCATATTGCCTAAATCTAGACCTTATTATTTGTTAGAAACAAAAGCATAACCCGAATCAACTTGTTTACCATACATTTCCAAGTTTTACAAATCATATAACTATTATGAAATCAACCCATTTCAGTTCCATCACGCAGGTTTCATTAGTGTGTCAATCACATATCAGATGTTCAGATCAGTGGCTCGATATATCCGTAAAGTTTCTAACTACTCTATGGCAATTTTTTCTTTATGTACGTATTAACTACTAATTTATTGGTTAATTGGTTGCAGAGAAGGTGAGGATTTTGATGCCACAATCCACAATGGACCCAAAGATTTGCATTAAAGGTGACAAAAGCAACTTCTTTAAGACCAGACCTCAGAATCTACAAGCTGCAAAGCCAACATCCACCAAGTTTTTAAACAAACCATCACTTTTTTTTTTTTTTTTTAAATGTTGGCTAATTTGCTAAAAGTAGAATCATGCCATTTCCCCATTAGATTCTGCTTTAGTAAGTATCTAATAAGTACATCAAATTTATAACCCTAAGCTGTACGTACCCGTACCATACGCAAAGTACTAGGTCCCACTTCCTTCTTTCATCCTCCTAATCCCAGTTTCAATTCGCAACAAATACGTTATGAAAACTGTTTTACAGAGCACTCAAACTGATGAAATTGGCTTTGAAAGACAATATATTGATCTGAATGTATGATGGGTATGTCATTATTGCATAACATAAGCATTATAATTTATATTGATAATCATGATTATGATTGGTAAATAAATAACAACTGATGGCCTTAACAGAGAAGGAAAAAAGTGTAAAGGAACACATATGGCACTATAAACTAAGACTGTTCTTTTGCTGAATTGGGACTAGAGCTTGGAATTCTAAAGTGAAGTTTTCAAAGTGGCATAAAGTGAATGCTTGGTTTTTATGTGCAAGTTTTCATTTTTGTAATTTTTATTTTCTATGTAGCATTTATCTTTATGACTACTTAATACCCTTCATACAATAGAACAAATGTTACTAATTTACTAAAATACCTTCATACTTTATAAGAATTTATACTGATTTCTAATTTTATCTAGATGTTTTGTCCGCATCAACCTAGAATCTGAGGTATTCTGAACAGCAAAAACCTTATCCGTATGCCCAATTTTAAAAAGTAGAGTAGAGTGAAAATGATGCTTGTCTTATAAGTGTACTACTCCAATTCCCAATAGTCAGATTCTTCTTTTTTTGTAACAGCCAATATGCTTGAATAGAAGGTTTATGATTGGGATAATAGAGAACTTCTAGGAAATGTGGGCCCACTTTTGCTTTATTCTATAAACCACAAGCTTATATCTAAGCAGTAGATCACAAACAACAGAAAGTTTAACTGGCTTACTCCAAACAAAATACCATCTCTATTTTCTACCTCTCTTGTTTATTTACAAATAAATACAAAATTATGATTTCAAGTACACATAAACTATTCATCCTTCTTACCTGTATTGGAATATTAGCAACAGAACCATATATGGTTTATAGCTTCAGAAACATAGGCATTAAACCCCATATGAATCATCACACGCTTAAGGGAGTTTCCATGAAGAACGTTCAAGCAAAGCCATTAATACCTGCATCTTCCAACACCAAATTTGAATCTTTTCACTCAAATAAAAGAGCAGTTCGAAAAGGGTCAGACCCAATTCACAACCGATCTTAATACCCAAGTTAAGATGCCACAGCTTGATATAGTTCAGGGGAAACGAAAGGTTGCAACATTTTTTTAATTCTGTTATAGGAAGTATTACTAATTACTATAGAGTGATGTGCATAATCAGATTTTAAGTCTTCATCAAAGATGTTGCAGTCGGTCAAACAGGTAAACGACAGATTCTTTCTTACTTCTTCAACAAGAACTAGAACAAGAACTGGAACAAGAACAAGAACAGAAGCAAGAGCAAAGAAGTGTCCTTCGATTCTAATTTTTATATTCTTATAGATGTAGTGATATTGTTGTCCCTAATCTAATACCGTATAATTTCACCAGCACTTGTCTACTTATGCATGTCGTTCTATTGTCTTACGAAAGCACAAAACATGTAAACAGGTATTGAAAAGGTTCAACTAATGGCTCTAGCAGACATGCTTATTAGTGCCTTGAGCTTAATGTCTGCAAATACACTAAAGCCTTCCTAAAATGATTTTCTCTACAAATATTTTAAAAAATTTATATCAACTGCAATAAAACAAACTACACGGTCCTATAATGAGAATTTAGTAAATATATGGGTAATTCATTTGAAACTATTGACAGTTGATAGCGCTGTTTAAAACGTATCTGCGGAGGTCACAAAAGTAGGAAACCTTTTCTATGTGTCAAAATTGTAGATGACTTTAGAAATGTTCATTCGATCAAAAGCGAGCATTGATAGGCGCACGAGCGATAAAAGAAACATCTTTATATAATGAGGTAGCATGTCACTCCTAATACATAATTTGAAGTGAACTGTAGAAATTTAAGTATTTGGTTCATTTGAAAATGGATGAAAGATGCCAAAGTAATCCTAAAAAAACATCAGGAAGTTATACTAATATACTCATAATGTAACCAAACCATTTCTATTGCAACTTCAAAGTCAAAGTTGGTCAACATCCAACTAGTCTCAGAATTGGCCGATTAGTTCCTACATGGTCCCGACGACTGGTCTCCAACTAGCGAATTTTGAGTTAATCCTCTAAAGTAATGATTGTTCTATCAAATAAAGCTACTTCAATTAGTTGTATTATTTTTACTATGTAAAAACCACATTTAACTAATGAGAACTTATTATATATTGTGTAAGGTTTTGAAAATTAGAAATGTGATCATATCTAAATACTTTTGATGATGTATACAAAGCTAGAATTCTATACATTAATGGTGAATCAATCAATTTACTAACGATATGCAAACACACTGTGTGTAAGGATAACATGTAAATCTCATTCATTACACTTCAAACTGTAATAATCTAATTTAATTTAATTATATACATTAGATAACATGAAAAATATACATGAAAATCGCATAACAATAAAACGAATACCTAACTGGAGAACGTAATGCAAAATTGAAAATGAATTGACCAAGATCCACGAGAGAAATATGCTCGAATTAAAGCTTGATGAACTGCACTATTAGGCGCAAATTTGATTGGTGAACTCCTAAAGATCAAATTAGGGCAAGAGCAAGTTTTGGAGATGAATCTATGAAAAAAGGAAACAAAAAAGAAAGCCCAGTAAGCTTTGTGTAATTCTACTACAAAGAAGCAAGCCTAAACAGTTTTTTTTTATATACCGGCCCATCAAACTAAGAACATTCCAAATAACCAAGGAGTATAAAAATAACGATCCAGTTTAATAAAACTGAACCGGTTTCATTTAACCGGACCATTTTTTACCAAACTTTTTTAAAAAAAAAATCAATTAAAACCGTTTTTTCATATGAACGTTATAAAAGGTAATATGGCTGTTTTTTCACACTTTTTTTTTTTTTTTTTTTTTTTTTTTTTTTTTTTTTGAAAAGCAAGGAAAACTTTCATTCATATGATGGATAATTACAAAGCCCTATGATCTATACAATATGGAGATGCAATGTATTATGTAAAAATTACGAGAAAAAAAAGGAACACAAGGAAACATGAACCTAGAGACATTAAACAACGCGGCACTTGAGAGAGATCAAGCTGGGTAGGAGCAGACAGACAGTACCGCACTTGCGATGACAAAGTTGCCTACTACTACTCATTTAACTAAGTGAATAATGGGGATCTAAGGCATGCCTTCGTGCGTCGACGCGAGCTTTGGGGCCGAATTAGCCAATACCCATTCTTTGAATGTTCAAGGATGTGTAAAACGATGGGTTAATGAGCCATTGGTGCCATTCTAATGATGTTTTCTTTGATCTTTTGGAAATCCATGAAAAAGTTTGTGTTTGGATCTCGGAAAGTATAGTGGCGGGGGGCTAAACTTTTTTGCTAAAGACCTTGGCGTTACGGTTCTTCCATATCATGTAGATTGTGGTCCATTTTGTTGCTTACCAGATGTATTTACCAAGGGTCGATGTGGTGAATGTTTGATCCGTTAATGTTGTGTCGTGTAGGTTGGAGAACGTGTTTGTGGGGAGGTTCCACCAGGCTAGGATAGAGTTCCAAGTTGCTTCAGTTATAGTGCATTGGAATAAAATATGTTCCATGGATTCCACATGTGAGTTGCAAAGTGGACAAAGTATGGTATCGAGATCGATGTTACGCTTGTCAAGTTCAACTCTAGTCGGGATTCTACCTAGTATGACCCTCCAAATGAATATGTTGATTTTTTGCTGTATGAGTTTGTTTCTTGGTGTTTTGAAGGTTAAGGTAGGTGTTTCGAGTTTGAGATTGTCGAGAATTGATGAGAGGGATTTTGTAGTGAACAAACGTGATTTATCTAAGTTCCACTTCCAAGTATCGGGGTTATCGGAAAGGTTAATGGAAGAAAGAAGGTTGTTTAGTTCTGTAATTTCATTAAGTGATCGTCCGTAAGGTTCTCGAGTCCAATTCCAAGTTCTGGAGGTACGCGAGTTGGAGGACGATATGCGTTCCGAGACTAACGCATTTTTGTTTGATTCAAGCATGAAAAGCCTTCTGAATTGATTGCTAAAAGTTTGTTTCTTGGTGTTGTTTCCATTCCCTAGGCGCTTTCGATTCTGCACCATTTTTCATCTTTTTTGAAACTGCAAAATTTTATTAACAAGCATCCCTAGTTAGCAGCTAGGAAAGGCTAAAAAACATCAATACTTACAACGGCTTCATGATTCAAGAATCCCAACACAAATTACAAGATCTTCTACTGCGAATTCAATTAAACGAAACGATACAAATAGAATCAAATAGAAGCTCTTTCCGCATCTATCTATTAGCAAACACAATGTCATTACGAAGCCTCCAATATGCCAAACCGTAGCCGCAACAATCACATAAAGATGAATTATGGATTTATGTCATCTATTGAACCAAACAAGCCACTCCGCCCAAGTGTCAAAATTAGGCATCGATCCGAATCCATGGGCGAATTTGATCCATAGATATGCCGCAACTGAGCACGAAAACATCAAATGATCAATCGACTCAATACGGTAGTCACAAAGACAACAACTAATATCTTTTATATCCATACCCTTTTTCAAGACATTAAGTCCGAAGGAAGTCTATCGATGGCTAGCCTCCAAATAAAGACATTAACCTTGCGAGGCAAGAGTTTGATACATCCCGTATACACGTTTGAAACCGTGAAAGATGCATCATCAATGAATGACCGTGTCAAGCTAACCCAGAACACACCATCATCGGCAATAGACCATTCCCAAGTGTCACTCGAATCCAAAAACAAAACATTACCGATCTGCTCACCCATTTCATGTAGTAAAGCCTCATTCCTCGGACCAATATCAGCTCTAGACCATGACCATGTCCACCAATTATCCCCAACACAATCGGACTGGATATATGAAAGGACCCGTCCTAATCCATCCGGACGAAGTCCATATCGATTATAAACGATTCACAACAGTTGATTACATCGCGAGGTACTTGACCTCTATATGATACAGTTTACAAACATTGCATTCGTTTTTGAAAAGACAATCTTTCATTACATCGAAAGTTGACAACATGCATACCATTTCGTAATATTTCTAACTATAATTGACTTAATAATAATCTTGATGAACTCGACGACTCGAATGCAACGTCTTTTGAAACATGTCATGAATGACTCCAAGTAATATCTCTAAAATGAGCAAATGCACAGCGGAAGATTTCTTTCATACCCGAGAATAAACATGCTTTAAAGTGTCAACCAAAAGGTTGGTGAGTTCATTAGTTTATCATAAACAATCATTTCATAATTTTAATAGACCTCAAGATTTCATATTTACAATTCTCATAAACATATGTCCCATGCATAGAGACAAAAATATCATTCATATGGATTGAACACCTGGTAACCGACATTCGCAATATGTATATAAGAATATCCCCATCATTCCGGGATCCTCCTTCGGACATGATATAAATTTCGAAGTACTAAAGCATCCGGTACTTTGGATGGGGCTTGTTGGGCCCGATAGATCTATCTTTAGAGTTCGCGTCAATTAGGGTGTCTGTTCCCTAATTTTTAGATTACCAGACTTAATAAAAAGGGGCATATTCGGTTTAATAATCCAACCATAGAATGTAGTTTCATTTACTCGTGTCTATTTCGTAAAACAGTTATAAAAACAGCGCATGTATTCTCAGTCCCAAAAATATAAAGAGTAAAAGGGATCAAATGAACTCACCTAATGTATTTTGTAGTAAAAATACATATGACTATATTGAACAACTGAACAATGCAAGGTTGGCCTCGGATTCACGAACCTATATCATTTGTATATATATTAAAACGTATTCTTGTAATCGAACAATTATATATATATATATATATATATATATATATATATATATATATATATATATATATATATATATATATATATATATATATATATATATATATATATATATATATATATATATATATATATATATATATATATATATATATTATTAATGATATAATTTTTATATTAGAAACTTATGTATTTTGTCATTAATATATATATTCATTTTTATATATGAAAATATAGATTTTTGTTAAGTTACATATATTGAATATCTTATTTATATACTTTATTTATATGTAATATAACTTAAATTTTATGTTATACATCTATTATGTATATATATATATATATATATATATTCATTAAAAAAATGATTTTTTTTTTAAATTCATTTTGTTATATTAGTATATTTATAAATATATGTTTGGTTCTTTATATAGAACCGATAGTTTGTTATAAGTAGATATTTTTATAAGTAATGTTCATAATAATAATATTAATGATAATAAATTAATACTAATACTATACTAATACTAGTGAAAATAATAATAACTGGTATTATTTTCATAATAATAATAATAATAAAGATTACACTACATATAATTATGCTAATAACACTAATACTTATAATACTTATAACAAATGAATAATAATAATAATAACAATAATAGGAATAATAATAACAATAATAAAAGTAAAGGAAATAACAAAGTATACCCTTTTAAACTCCGTCCTAAAAATAATTGCTTCAAAGGAGACTCGAACCCGAGACCACTCGTTACCCCATCAATACCCAAGACCACTCTTCCAATCATGTTTTTCTGAAATTCTACCCAAAAATATAAATATAACTCGTTTTATATTTCTGTTTCTTCCTCACCTCCTTCTTCCTCTATTACACGATCGAGACTTAATACCCATCAATCTTTTAGTTGTTTATTTAATCTTAAGATATTTAAACAAAAGATAATCGTTCACAAGTAGGATAATGAAGTAATAAACGCAAAAAAAAAAAAAAAAAAGAAAAAAAAACAGCGACTGCTGTTCGAATAAAGAGAAAAAAAAATGATTTCGAGATTTGCAATGTTTTAGGCAGAAGTTATAAAACGAAATTAGTTTTAATCCACCTTTTGAAACTATTGGGATCGTTAATTTCCGGTAATTCTCAACAACAAACTCAAATTTCTGCAAGAACAATTTTGTTGACCTTTATTTTCAAAACTTTGACCTTGAAATTCGAAGTGGTTATGAGGAGTTGGAAGTTGAGATTTTGCAAGTAGTCTGAGAGATGGATTCCTAACAACATGGCTTTTAAAGATTTTGCAAATTCATTCAAAATTGGATTATGAATAAAAAGTGATTATTCAGAGTGTTTTCGAGCTGTGTAAAAAAAAAAATCAAATAATTGAAACAGATAGGAATGGATACATACTGCAAAAATCGATATAGCTGTTGGGGAAATCGAATGTATATGTATAAGAAAGAGATGATTGATAAATTAGTATGTGTGTCGACATATACACACGAGCAAATAGAACTCAGAGAAAAAAGATAAAAAAAATATGCTGTGTAGTACCCGTGAAATCTGTTTCCATATATATTATATTTATATTTTTTTTATAAAGATTAATAATTATATTAAATATAATAATATATTAATATTAATAACACTATTAATATTATTAGTAATGATAAAAATGCTACTAATAATAATAATAGCAACAATAATAATAATTTATAATAATGATAATAGTTATTGATAATAGTAATAATACCTAATAATAATGCTAATATTAATCATAATAACTACAATTATAATTTTACTACTGATTATAATGATATTAACAATGATAATAATAATATTATTATTAATTTTATTAACAACACCACTTATATTAATTTAATATTATTAATGATAATAATAATGTTACTACAACTTATACATATCCTATTTTATTTATATTAAAACTTATAATATTAGTAATACAAATAATAATACTAATATTAATATTAATACTAATGATGAGAGTAATACTAATAATATTGATATTGATATAACAATTTATATTTATCAAATCTAATAACTATATATTATGTATTGAATTAATAATATTCACAATACTAATATCAATATTAATAATGAAAGTAATTTTCATTAATATAATAACTATGTCTTAACTTGTAATTATAATTAATATAATAATATTACATTTTATTAATTATGTAATACATAATAGTAACATACATTTAGTATTAGATATTTTTATATTTTAATATATTAGAATATAAATATAATCGTCGTCATATTTAGAAAATCATTTATGTATATATTTGTTACAATAATTAGTTATATCCTATTTTTACATTTTTAATTCTATTGTTTAGAATATATTTTTTATGACTTCAACTTATTATATATACCTACATTTATATATATAAGGATACATATTTAATTATAAGTAATTGTTCGTGAATCGTCGGTAATAGTCAATGGGTAATTGATTACAAATAAAAAAATTCAAAATTTTGAGACTCAATTTTACAGACTTTGCTTATCGTGTCGAAATCATATAAAGGTTAAGTTTAAATTTGGTCGGAAATTCCCGGGTCATCACAGTACCTACCCGTTAAAGAAATTTCGTCCCGAAATTTGAGTGAGGTCGTCATGGCTAACAATAAATATGTTTTCCTGACGAATATGAGCTGATAAATAGAGTTTTATCATTATTGAATAATTTGAATAAAACGATTCGATTACTCGAAGCGTACGAGTGAAGCTATCACAAAAGATGGAGATAAGGTAATAGATATTCGTCTTTACTTTTGATGTAGTCATGGTTGAATTTAGAAGATATGGTGCGTCATAGCTTTTGACGTAGAGGGTTGAATTCCGGAATTCAAGGGATTTAAAGAAAATCTTCGAAATCTAAAAGATTTGATTCTTCGGCAAGTAAGGAAATTAAGATCTCTATAATTAGATACGGTGATCTCCCTCGATTACTCTGTCTGATATTTCCATTATAAATTTACCTTTTCCGTTCCATTAGTTTTCACCACTTCTATACTCAACTCTCAAATCCAAAAGATTCTGAAAATGTTTAATCCAGTTCTGATCCTTGTCCTAATCCTTACTATCACAACAATCATTTTCCTTTTCCAACTTCCACCAGAGGAATCTGCTTTCTTCTACTTCACCCTTGGGATTATAATGTTTTTAATTCTCCCGTGTATTTATGTTGCTATAAACATTGATATATACGGTTTGTAATTTATGTGTTGCTATCGGGATTTATATTCTCCCTTAAATTTCAAAGCTCTATGCTTTTGTTTTCTCTTCCCGACTTCAAGTCAAGCGAATAATGGTCCAGAATTTGTAGATATAGAGTTTCGAATGATTATAATGTTCTAAGCAGGAAGGAACGTGATAGCACGATTTGATTTTCAAATTTATCAACATCGCGGAAGATAGAATCATCAAGAATACATTTTCTTGATTTGTTCAGGAGTTGAGTAGAATGAAAGAGTTATGTATCATGGCACATGATGACGGTATGGTCTACTGTGAACCATCATCACGTTTCATTAGAAACTCAGCATTACTTACTGTAATATAATCACGTTGATCAAGTGTCATTATATTATACTAACTCATGCATCAATTCCCAACATTACTTCAATAACATTCATATTTTAAGCTCGAAAATTTACAGAATATAGAAACTAACAGTTTCTATATGATGTAACACTGATAATACGAAGAGATTAATGATTTCAAATAAGAATGGTTATAAAAAATATCTTCAGGGATATGGAGGATATTTATAATGAAAGATACGATGATATCTTAGAATTTCTAATATCGATGGATGATGAAGAAGATTTATCCGTAAGGGTTTAGATTCGGAAGCAAGGTATTCGCTAAAGATTTCATCAGAAACAGAATCATTTGGATTCTTTGAAGTCAAACTTATTCTTTGTGATTTGTCCACGGCTTTCTTCATAGTTTCGCATAATCTGCTTTTCGGTACTAAATTTTCTATTGAATGTTTCCAATATAATGATACACAGGAAGCACTAAGAGGTATATAATTTCGGACGAGAATATTTATGAAAATATCCTCAGAAATATCGAAGATATTGATGATGATATTTTTGAATTTCTAAGTTCGATGGATGATGGAGAAAGATTTTCCGCAAGATTTTAACATGACTTCGGAGCAAGATATTCTCTAAAGATTTCAACGGATTCAAAATTACCTGAATCCTTTGAATATAGGGTTTGGTCCTTGTATTTGTCCTTGGTCTCCTTCATGGGTAACTCAATCTGTTTTTCAATACCCAATTTTCTATCGAGCGTTCCTAACACTCCTTTCTTTATCATCAAACTTTTGTCCGTTTAGACCATCTACCATTTTTCTGTTTCCTCTGCATTTAATGCTATGATATCTGAATCATCGGTTATTAATCCGAGGTGGTTTCAGGAGAATTGTGTTTTTAGATGATTAAACGCTGATGGTAATATGATGTAATATGAAAGGTTACCTGGCAACAATAAAAGAGCACGCGTATATATAAACGTTATAATAAGGTTGTTTCGTACGAAAAGTCGAAGTTGACTTGTTGGAGCTGTGACAAAATTTGCTAATTCAGAAAGGGATTGCAAAGTTATTTTGGGTAATAATAACACAAATTTTTTTTTGCATAGCTATGTTTTAAACGTTTACTCAGTTGCCGAGAGTTTCTCAGGTGAAAAGTTATATGCATCAATATTTTCTTCCGTAGATGAAATGCGGCTGGCTTATCCTCTCGATTGAGGTGTTTTCAAGAATTACGAAAGGTTTGGACGCAGATTGTAATCGTCAAGATACAAATGAGGTTTTAGGGTGAAATCAAGTGGCAAACTTGAAGATTTGTTTAGTTTCATATGTTATAATCAATATTTTAATTTATTTTAATTGTCCAATGTTGGTAGTCCTTGATTGATAGTCCGCGGTTAGCAATTCAACAATTTATATATAATTTAATATATAATATTCGAATTAATCAATACGTATCGTGACCCGTATTCGTCTCAGACTCGATCACAACTCAAAGTATATATATATATATATATATATATATATATATATATATATATATATATATATATATATATATGGGTCGATATGTGATGTTAAGCGAGGTGTATATAAAATAGTTATTAATTTTAGCAGGAAAAACTATTAAATACGATACAATTTTACACAAGATATTTATTTATTTATAGAATGGATATACTTAAACCTTGCTACAACACTTATAGGCAGTGTACCTAATCGTACAGTAGTGTAGTTTTTAGTAAGTCCGGTTCGTTCCACAGGGAAATCTTTAAACAAAGCTCAACGCTATATTAGTTTACTTTTATAAAAATACAAACATATATATAAGTAATATTATTATTATAAAGGGGGGTTTTTACCGTTTAATAACCGGTTTGTCGATTTTAAAACTTTAGTCGCAGTTAAAACCTAATGTAAAATATAAAATAAATACAAGACTTTAAATTAAAGCGTAAAGTAAATAACGATAATGAAATTGCGAATAATAAAAATGCGATAAAATTAAATTGCGATAATTAAAAGTGCGATAAAATAAAATAAATAAAAGTGCGATAATTAGAAGTGCAATTAAATATAAAATAAAGGAAATTAAATATGAAATAAAAGAATTATGCTTATTTAAACTTCCGTAATCATGATGTTTGACGTGTTGATTTTAGTTTTATGCCCATGGGTTAATTGTCCTTTGTCCTGGATTATTTAATATGTCCGTCTGGTTTTTGTCCATAACAGTCCATCAGTCATAAATATAAATTGCAAGTGTCCTTGTCAAATTATTATTATACCCGAAGTTAAATATTCCAACTAATTGGGGATTCGAATTGTAACAAGGTTTTAATACTTTGTTTAATGAATACACCAGGTTATCGACTGCGTGTAAACCAAGGTTTTACTACTTTGTTAACAATTACACCAATTACCCTTGAATGTAATTTCACCCCTGTTTTGATTATTCTAGTGGCTATTAATCCATTCCCGTGTCCGGTTAAATGAACGATTATTCGTACATATAAATACCCCGCCCATCGTGTCCGATCGAGTGTATATGGTAATTTATAGGGACGCCCAATTGTAAATCTTTATATTAACATTAACAAACTTTCATTTAGTTAAACAAATATAAAGCCCATTAATAGCCCATAGTCTAATTTCCACAAGTGTCGTTCTTTTGTCCAAACCCTAATTATGGTACAAAGCCCAATTACCCAATTTTAGTAATTAGCCCAACATCATGATTACTTCGTTTTAAATAAGCATAATAATAACTTAGCTACGAGACATTAATATAAAAAGGTTGAACATAACTTACAATGATTAAAAATAGCGTAGCGTTACACGGACAGAATTTCGACTTACACCCTTACAACATTCGCTAACATACCCTTATTATTAGAATTATAATTAAAATTTAAAATATAAATTATAAATATAATTATATTTACGTATGAAGAGGAAGAGAAAAAAGATGATGATTTTGATCAGAATTCGGTTGGCTTTATAGGCAGTTTTCAATTTTGGGGCTCCGCGACTCGCGGCCATTTTGGCCTTCAAACTCCGCGAGTCGCGGAGTTTGAAATTCCAGCTCACATCTTGGAGTTTTTCTCTGCCGACGGTTTTTTATATATAAATATAATATATATATATAATTAATATAATTAATTATATATTATATTATATTTATATACATAGTTAACTTGTAATTTTTAGTCCGTTGCGTCGAGCGTTAAGAGTTGACTCTGGTCCCGGTTCCGGATTTTCGAACGTCCTTGCGTACAATTTTATATTTTGTATTTTGCGTTTTGAATCTTGTACTCTTGTAATTTCGAGACGTTTCTTATCAATAATTGGAACCTCTTTGATTGTCTTTTGTACTTTTGAGCTTTTTGGTCGTTTGCGTCTTCAATTCGTCGAATCTGTCTTTTGTCTTCACCTTTTATTATTTAAACGAATATCACTTGTAAATAGAACAATTGCAACTAAAAGCTTGTCTTTCTTGAGGAATAATGCTATGAAATATATGTTCGTTTTTAGCATTACCAAATATTCCCACACTTGAGCGTTGCTTGTCCTCAAGCAATATTGTCTTGAAATACTAGAATCACTTCTTTATTCTTCACACTTTGTACATCAGTGATTTCTATATGGCGGTATAAACAATGGTAGTAACGATATGGTTTACAGTCCCACATGACTATAAAAAATTAGATCCATTAAGGAAATTGGATCTTTATGAAAACATTTGATCTTTTAAAAATTAAATCTAGTTTTTACCCTAGATAAGTTTTCCGGAATAACCCTTTACCGGTGTTTGCAAAATATTTTTGTGGGTTTGGTGGGTTTCAGATTTGAAAATTTTAGCTCAAAACTTATGGTTTTGTGTCACCCACTTGCTAACCTTGTATTAGGAAAGCAACACGTCCAGTTTACTTGTTCCGTATATTACCTTTCGGCAAACTACCGTCCGGTTGAAAGGAAAGCGTTGAACAAGCAACTGTTAAGGCAATGTCCCGTGACATGCTTTTGATTATGGTCTATAACGTGTCAGACGCAATTACTATCCTTGGTAGGAGCAATAGTAAAGCTCACCCTTATAATTTTTCGGCCTGGCACAAGGTCCTGTCTTTGACCATGCTATGCAACCACCGTTCTTACGGTTGACACCCGATTTAGTTCAGGTGACCTAATGAATTCCAGGTGAATTCCTAGGATTTTACGTTCAATGGTAATGAACGCATTAAAAATAGAGTTTTCAGAAAACAAATCGGTTTATAATTTTGATCAAAATATTTTCTCGTTTAAGCTCGAGTTTAGATATCATCAAATTCCATGAGTTTGTAATTCTCAATCTTTAAGGTCAATCTCTAGGATTGAGTAATATCAGTCTTAAAAGCTGATTTTTAATCTTTAAGGAGATTATCCTTTCTGGGGATCTGATTCATTAGTCTTATCCAGCTAATTTGCATGGTGCCCCCCCATTGTACGAGATAAATCCTTCTCATGGTTAGGATAAATCTGACCACTTGGCGACCCTGTTTAATGCTGAGGTCCGTAGATTTCCTGCTGATTTTAGTGATGACTTTTCTAGATTTTTCGTCAACCTACAGCTGGTCTGGACGACAACTTCATGACCTAAATCAAGAAGCGCGTTTCTTTTTCGGAAGACTTTACTTCCTTTTAATGATGGAATTGATTCATCGTGTAGATCCATCTTTTCTTTTCTTTCATTGGGTAAAACAGTTTAGTTTAGTCCAAAGCAAAAGTATTTTCAGTTATTTGTTACAGATATATGTGACATATGTTTAAGATAACTTGGTAAATTTTCCCACACTTGGCTTTTATTTTCCTTTTTATCGTCCTCTATTCCATTTTCAATGAATTTTAACATTTTAGTTTGTTTCTTAATTTATGTCCTTTCCGAGGTAACTATAATTTCGGTGTTAAAACCTAGTTTTATCGTTCATAAATATGTATAAACATGATTTGAATTCATTTAATTGAAAATTTTGAAAAATTTTACTAGAATTGGGTAGTCAGTATATAAGACTAGGGCTGTTCTTTTTTATCAGAGAGCACTAGATTCTAATACAACTACTGCTTTACTAGTATTTTTAATGGTAACCAAGTGTTTAAGATAAAAATTTTAAAATCCGAAAGAATTTAACCCCTTCCCACACTTAAGATCTTGCAATGCCCTCATTTGCAAGAAATCAGTAACAATTCAAATTATTGAGGGTGATTTTTGTGAAAATGATTAAATTTTACCAAAGTTTCCAAATATATTGGCGTTTGTTTGCTGAATGATAAATGGTGCACATCATTTGTTCATTCCGTCTTGTTGTTATTTCACATATATTTTGCATCTTGTCGTCAAAATTAGTTGCTTTTGCTGAACTTAATGCCAGTCTTTGAAAATGCGTTCTTTTACCCTGTTGTGTACATAAGATAAACTGCAAACATATATACATATTTTTGAAGTTTGGTATATTACCCCACATTCAAAAATTATTAAAGTCTAAGAATAAAAGTTAGATAATTATAAAAATGATTACAATATTAACAAAAGTATTAAACGTATCAATAATTACAAATTACAAAATAATAAAAAATAATAAGTAAACTAAGGATGATATTGGTACCAATAGGGGTTCCACGCATAACCATAAGTGCTATAGAATGCTTCGGCAGGGTCATACGTAGGATATGGTGGCTGCATCTCTATCGACCAAGGAGGGAAGACGGGTTTCGGTGTAGGAATATAGTTTCTACCTATATGTTGGCAATGCGCTATGATCTGGTTCTGATGAACTTGCCAATCTTCAAATGCTCTCTGTCTAGCATTTTCGTATTCCTGAGAAGCTATAAACCTATGCATTTCTTGCATCTCATTCCCCCCTCCTACATTACCTTGTTCCTGGTTTCTCTCTACCTGTGGATGTCTACCATTGTATCGTACTGCGGCGTTATTTCGCCGCTTCAAAACTTTCGCACCATGGTATACATTTAAACCTATAGTGTCGCGGGGTTCCGGCTCTTCTACTAATAATCCCCCCCGACTTATATCCACACCGAGATATTCACCAATCAAAGTAATAAAAATACCACCTCCTATTATGCTATGTGGACGCATCCCTCGAACCATAGCTGATAAATAATAACCCACACAATATGGTATACTTACAGCGCTGTGTGGGTCTCGAATACACATATGGTAAAACAAATCTTGTTCATTTACCTTTTCTTTGTTTTTACCCCTTTGTGTAATCGAATTAGCTAAAAACCTATGTATTACTCTTAATTCGGCTCTATCTATATCCAAATAAGAGTAGTTTCCCCCTTTGAAACGGTGATGGCTTGTCATTTGACTCCACACACCGTGTGTATCAAAATTTTCATCTATTTTCCTACCGTTTAGTATCAATCCTCTACAATCGGCAGACGCTAATTCCTCAGGCGTATATATACGTAAAGCCTGAGCCATGTCCAGTAAAGACATGTGGCGCATCGAACCGCCTAACAAAAATCTAATAAAAGAACGATCGGTTAAACTAGCTACCCGATCATTCAACTCTATACTACATAACAATTCTTCACACCATACTTTATATACAGGTCTACGTATGGTGAATAAACATACCCAGTCATTAAAAGAAGAATTACCATACCTCTGTACAAGTAATTCCCTAATTGGCCCGGCCAATTCTACAGCTTCTAAGGGTCCCCATTCTATGACCCTCGGTACCTCAACAACCTTAGAATGAAGAGTATGCAAACCCCTTTGATATTTTGGATAATCTATCCAAAGTCTGTCAAATCTCAGGTTCGGGTGCAACTCTTCCAAGTGCATATCGGAAAAGGTCATGACTGGATGAGGTACATCCTGCTTGTAGTAGTTATCCACCTCCTGTTGTTCCAAATTCTCAGCAGGAGCATTGCGGGCTTGGGATGAAGATTCACCCCTTTCATTCTGCAAAACACATCAAACACAATTTTTGTGCATCCAAATATGCATTAGTGTCAGCAAAATCATCAATCAAAATAATTACAATGACATTATCAATTTATATCAAACTTAAGCTCATTTTCATATTTTCATCAAATCTACACTTTTTCAAATAAGCATATACGAAAATGTTCGCCAAGTTTATAAGCATTCAACTCAAATAACATGTCAAAATAATCATTACTAGCAATTAAACAAGTCTCAAATGGCATTATCTTTCAAAAATCAAGTTCATGAATTTTAGACTTGAAAAAGTCCACTTTAATTCTCAAAATCATGTTTAGGCTCAAATTTTGGATCATTTAACTACCTAGACATGTTACACTACTTAATTTAGCAACAATTCATGACAAAAATCGGCCATAACCTGTTTATATCAAAAAGCCCCAAATTTGCTCAAGAACACAAACCCTAGATTACTCAAAATTTGAAGTTTAAGGCTTCTAATCATGTTAAACAGCATCAATCTAGGTTATACAAGCATAATACATAAACAATTTAAGTCTAATTACACTAAAAAGCATCAAAATCAAATTGGGGAAAAAATTGCTCAAGAACATCAAATTTCGAATTAAATGGTGTTTAGGTGTAGAAATTTACCGTTTTTCTTGAGTAATTCTTAGATAGCATCCTTCTCAACATGATTTTAGCAAAAAATTTGGTGATTAACGGTTAAAAATTGTGATTTTTGGGGTGTTTTTGGGTGGTTTTTCGGAGTCTTTTTTCGTGCAGAATTCTGTTTTGGGTGTGTGAAACTGAGCTGTTGCAGCTCTATATTTTTTTTCTGATTTCCGACCCCTCCGCGAGTCGCGGAGATTTAGGCTCCAAACTCCGCGAGTCGCGGAGTTTGGTATTTTTTTTTTTTTTTTTTTTTTTTTTTTATAATCATTAACTTTTGAAAACAATTAAGAAATTAATTTTAAAATTTTGTTTCCCTTGTTATTTAGGACGAGGTCGTTTCGGATCGATGTCCTAGTCCGTCTCTCGACAAAATTTTAAAATTTGTCTTTTTGTAGCGATTGTTTTAAAAGCTAAGATTTTTGGGTTTTTTAATGTTTTTGGCATACTTTAAATTAATAAGATTAAAAATAATGATAATAAAAGTTCTCGTCCCTCCCTTGGGTAAAGCAATTTCGGTTCAAAGACCTAGTCTTCAACTTACGACGAATTTTAAAAATCATATTCTTAACTTAATGAGATAAAGTAAATTTTTGTTTTTAAATTCACACAACTTAAATATAAAATTCAAAATTAATATTAAAAATTCACACCAAACTCAAAATTTAAAATGCATAAAATTAAAATTTTATATTTTAAAAATTAAAAATTCACACCAAACTTAAAATTTGAAATGCATAAAATTAAAAATTTATATTTTAAAAATTCACACCAAACTTAATTTAAAAATTCATAAATTCATATCAAACTTATATTAATTTTTCAAATATTTTAAATATATTGTTTTTACAAAGTTTACAATATTAATTTAAGATTTAAATATTAATTTTAAAAACATGGTAAAAATAAATTTAAAAATCTTTTTGTCTTTTTATCCCACTTTAATCAATCAAATATTATCAAAAATATGCGCCCCTCTTTTCGGTAAAGTAATTTCGGTTCCAAGACCTAATTTAACTCATGACGAATTTTTGAAATATTTTGGGTTGATTGATTAAAGATATTTATACCTTAAGAATAAACGTTAAATTTCGCAGTGATGTAATAAATTTTTGAATGATATCAATAATTTCGGTCGCCAAACCTAATTTTATTCAATATCAATTTAATACTTTTTAGCGAACAAATTAGCGTTTATTATCAAAAGGTTAAAAATAAAAATAAAAATAAAAACTGTACAGACATACCTGTGGAATAGATTTCTTAGTTATATGATCTATCCCATTCATAAGATAGTCGGTTTAATTGATTTTCCATGGCTACATAGGCGTAACCTCGAGCATTCAGTGTCTTTTCTTCTAAACATATGAACGGTCCGTCTTTGCATAAAGTAACAAATTCGGTATTTGAATAGGTTTGATTATTTGAACATTTACCTCCATGTGACCATTTTCCGCATTTGTGACATCTTTCTAGGTGTCGTGCTCTTCTTTTCGCTGCGGATTTTGATTTTCCTTTACCAAATTGTAACTTATTATCTTCGCATCTGGATTCTTTTCTAACTCCGTCCATTCTTTCTCTGATTACTGATACTATTTCACTCGGTAGTATGTCATTATTACGTTTAGTGATCAAAGCGTGTAGCATTAGACCATGGTTTAGTTCACAGGCAGTCTTCATTTCGTAAAAACCTAAAAAAATAAAAATTCAGAATGGGGGGAGAAGACTAGTTCTTTAGGGTCTGCTAGGGAAAGACCATACGTGTTCCATTTTCGAGAACTACACGAAAACAGACAATCTAACTCTAACAGAAATATATATTATCCTTTAAAGATTTGATTCTCCCCACACTTAGTTAGCTGTGGTGTCGAAATTGTGATTAACTTCGTTGTCGACTTCCATCGGACCATGTATGTAATGTTTAACTCTGTGACCATTAACTTTAAATTCAATCCCATTTGAATTTATTAATTCTATCGTTCCGTATGGGAAAACTCTTTTGACTATGAATGGTCCAGACCATCTTGATTTCAATTTTCCAGGAAATAGCTTGAATCGTGAATTGAAAAGAAGAACTCTGTCTCCTTCTTTAAATTCTTTTGAACTTCTGATTCTTTTATCATGCCATTTCTTCGTTCTTTCTTTATAGATTAACGAATTTTCGTATGCTTCATGTCTTAATTCTTCTAATTCGTTTAGTTGACTTAATCGTAGACGTCCAGCTTCATGTAAATCAAGATTACATGTCTTCAAAGCCCAAAATGCTTTGTGTTCAATTTCTACTGGAAGATGACATGCTTTTCCATACACAAGTCTAAAAGGTGTGGTTCCAATTGGAGTTTTGTAGGCTGTTCTAAAAGCCCAGAGTGCATCCTCCAATTTAATGGACCATTCCTTCGGATTTGATCCTACGGTTTTCTCTAAAATACGTTTTAAAGCTCGGTTTGTATTTTCAACTTGTCCACTTGTTTGTGGATGATATGCGGTGGAGATTTTATGAGTTACTCCATATCTTTTAAGAACTTTCTCAAGTTGATTATTACAGAAATGAGTACCCCGATCACTTATTAAAGCTTTCGGTGTTCCAAACCTTGCAAAAAGACGTTTTAAAAAGTTGACTACAACTCGTGCATCGTTAGTTGGGAGAGCTTGTGCTTCCGCCCATTTAGATACATAATCAATGGCTACGAGTATATATAGATTATTATGAGATTTTGGAAATGGACCCATAAAGTCAATACCCCAAATGTCAAATACTTCACATACTTGGATGACATTTTGTGGCATTTCATCACGTTGACTTATTTTTCCGGCCCTTTGACATGCATCACAGGATTTGCAAAGAAGGTGTGCGTCTTTGTAAATTGTAGGCCAATAGAATCCAGCTTCATAAACTTTTCTTGCTGTTAGTTGAGGCCCATAATGCCCTCCTGTTGGTCCTGTGTGACAATGGTTTAAAATTTTACTAGCTTCATCTCCAAATACACATCGGCGTATTATTCCATCGGGACAACTTTTAAACAGATGTGGATCTTCCCAGAAATAGTGTTTTATATCACTGAAGAATTTCTTTCGTCTTTGGTACGATAATCCTTTTTCAAGGAATCCACAAACTAAGTAGTTTGCATAGTCTGCAAACCATGGGATTTCTTTATAATCTATCTTCAATAGATATTCATCAGGAAAGTTGTCTTGTATGGCCGATTCATTCAGAACTTCTAATTCGGGATTTTCAAGACCAGAAAGATGATCAGCGGCGAGATTTTCTGCTCCTCTTTTATCTCGGATTTCAATATCAAACTCTTGTAAGAGTAAGATCCAATGGATTAATCTTGGTTTAGCATCTTGTTTTGAAAATAGGTATCTAAGAGCAGAATGGTCGGTATAGACCACCGTTTTTGCTAGAACGAGATATGATCGAAATTTGTCAAAAGCAAAGACAATAGCAAGGAGTTCTTTTTCAGTAGTTGTATAGTTCGTTTGTGCTCCTTGTAATGTCTTACTAGCATAATATATAGGTTGAAATCGTTTTTCAATCCTTTGTCCTAAAACGGCTCCCATTGCAAAATCACTTGCATCGCACATTAGTTCAAATGGTAGATTCCAATTTGGTGTTATCATGATCGGCGCATTAGTGAGTTTTTCTTTAAGAATAGTAAAAGATTTGATACACTCATCTGAAAAGATGAATGGCGCATCCTTTTCTAGGAGTTTATTCATAGGAGTGGCAATTTTAGAAAAATCTTTTATGAAACGTCGGTAAAAACCGGCATGCCCTAGAAAACTCCTAACTCCTCTAACATTGGTGGGATGTGGAAGTTTAGCAATTACATCTACTTTAGCTCTATCCACTTCAATTCCTTCTTTTGAAATTTTATGTCCAAGAACGATGCCTTCTTTAACCATGAAATGGCATTTCTCCCAATTAAGTACTAGATTTGATTTTTCGCATCTAATTAGCATTCGTTCCAGATTAACTAGACATGATTTAAATGTATCACCGAAGACTGAAAAGTCATCCATGAATACTTCCATGCATTCTTCTATCATGTCGTGAAAAATCGCCATCATACACCTTTGAAAGGTTGCAGGGGCGTTACAAAGTCCAAATGGCATGCGTTTGTAAGCAAAAGTACCATAAGGGCACGTAAATGTGGTTTTCTCTTGATCTTCGGGTGCTATTGGAATTTGAAAATATCCGGAAAATCCATCTAGAAAACAATAGTAACTATTTCCGGCTAATCTTTCCAACATTTGATCTATGAAAGGTAAGGGAAAGTGATCTTTTCTGGTGGCGTCATTTAATTTTCTATAATCAATACATACACGCCATCCTGTTACAGTCCTAGTAGGAATAAGCTCATTTTTCTCATTTGTGATGACAGTCATGCCACCCTTCTTAGGCACGCATTGAACTGGGCTTACCCATGGACTATCAGAAATTGGATATATCAAACCTGCATCTAGCAGTTTAATAATCTCTTTCTTAACTACATCTTGCATATTAGGATTTAGTCTTCGTTGGCGTTGCACATACGTTTTATGACCTTCTTCCATAAGGATTTTATGTGTGCAATACGAAGGACTTATTCCTTTAATATCATGAATCTTCCATGCAATGGCTGGTTTATGAGCTTTCAACACAGAAATGAGTTGTGATTTCTCATTTTCAGTAAGAGAAGACGATATTATTACAGGTAATTCAGATTCACCATGTAAATAAGCGTATTCCAAATGGTTTGGAAGTGGCTTTAACTCTAATTTCGGAGGTTCTTCTATCGATGATTTATATCGATATCTGTCTTCTTCTTTTAGCATTTGAATTTCTTCTGTTGTTGGTTCATATCCATTAGCTATAAGTGTAGCTAACATTTCAGCTTCATCAATTGGTTCATTACTTTCTCCTAAAGAACATTCTCCTGTTCCTTGTAATTCTGGAAATTCTTCTAATAATTCTGCATGTGCATCTATAGTTTGAATATAATAACATGTATCATCTGCAGATTGTGGTTGTTGCATTGCTCTATCAACTGAAAAGGTAACACTCTCATCCTCTATACTTAGGGTCAGTTTCTTACCGAACACGTCTATCATTGCTTTAGCCGTGTTTAAGAATGGTCTTCCTAATATGAGAGGAACTTGAGAATCTTCTTCCATGTCCAAAACAACAAAATCTACTGGAAATACTAAAGTACCAACTTTAACTAGCATGTTCTCCATTATCCCTCTAGGATATTTTATTGATCTATCGGCTAGTTGTATGCTTATTCTGGTTGGTTTCAATTCTCCAAGGTCTAGTTTAGCGTATAGTGAATACGGCATTAGATTTATACTAGCACCTAAGTCTGCCAATGCTTCTATTGAACTAAGACTACCCAGAAAACATGGAATTGTGAAACTTCCTGGATCAGATAGTTTTTCTGGTATCTTATTCAACAGCACTGCTGAACAATTAGCATTCATAGTAACAGCCGAGAGTTCTTCCATTTTCTTTCTATTCGTGATTAGATCTTTCAAGAATTTAGCATATCTTGGCATTCCTGAAATCACATCAATGAAAGGAAGATTTACATTTATTTGTTTAAACATATCCAAGAATTTGGATTGCTCGGCTTCAAGTTTTTCTTTCTTCATTTTACTCGGATAAGGAAGTGGTGGTTGGTATGGTTTAACATAAGGTTTATCCTTAACTGTGTTATCTTCATTAACCTTTTCAACTACCGGTTCTTTTTCCTTATCTTGATCAGGTTGTGGTTCTTGTGGAGTAGGAATAGTTTCATCAGAAGTTACAGGTATTTCAGGTGGTTTAAGTGTTGTACCACTTCTTGTGGTAATAGCTTTAGCTGTTTCATTCCGGGGGTTAGCATTTGTATCGCTAGGTAGACTTCCCGGTTTTCTTTCACCTATCAACCTTGCTAGGTTACTTACTTCTTGTTCCAGATTTTGAATAGAAGCTTGTTGATTTCTAAATGCTTGAGCATTTTGTTCATTTGTTTGTTTTTGAGATGTGAAAAACTGCGTTTGAGTTTCAACTAGCTTCGTCATCATATCTTCTAAATTCGGCTTTTTATCATCGGTTTGTTGTGGTGGTTTGTTTTGAAAATTCGGTCTTTGCTGATTATAAGTATTATTGGATACTTGTTGATTGCTAGGACCTTGTTGGTTATTGTATGGAATATTTCGGTTATAATTCTGGTTTTGATTGTAAATCGGTCTTGGCGGTTGATAATTATTCTGATAATTATTTCCAGGCCTTTGGTTTATGTATGAAATATTCTCTCTTTGTTCCATTGTTAATTCAATACTGAGACAATCTTTTGTCAAATGTGGTCCTCCACACTGCTCACAACTAATTCGTATAGAGTGAATATCCTTAGTCATCTTTTCCATTCGTCTCTCGAAAGCATCTATCTTTGCGGAAATGGAATCTAAGTCATGGCTAGAATCGGCTCTAGCTGCTTTAGATGATCTAATGATATCTTTTTCTTGGTGCCACTCATGTGAGTGGGAAGCAGTGTTATCAATAATTTTGTAAGCATCAGTTTCGGTTTTCTTCATAATAGAACCACCAGCTGCTATATCTATGTCTTTTCTTGTAGTGATGTCGCATCCTCGGTAGAATATTTGTACTATTTGACAGGTGTCTAAACCATGTTGCGGACATCCTCTTAACAACTTTCCATATCTTGTCCATGCCTCATATAGAGTTTCATTTGGCTTCTGTGTGAACGTAACAATTTCTGCTTGAAGTCTTACGGCTTTAGATGCAGGAAAAAATTGTTTAAGAAATTTGTCAACTAAAACATCCCATGTATCGATCGCCCCTTCAGGTAACGATTCCAACCAATCTTTGGCTTCTCCCTTTAAAGTCCAGGGAAATAACATGAGATATATCTGTTCATCCTCCACTTCTCGTATTTTAAATAGTGTGCAGATCCTATTAAAGGTACGTAGATGTTCATTTGGATCTTCCTTCGGCGCACCACTAAATTGGCATTGATTAGTCACCATGTGTAAAATTTGTCCTTTGATTTCATAATCTGGCGCATTAATGTCTGGATGAGTAATTGCGTGACCTTGGCCAGTGCGTTTAGCTCTCATTCGGTCTTCCATACTTAAAGGTTCCAGATTCTTCATGATTGAATTTGTTGAATCGGTATCACTAGATGATTCTGTTTTAATAGTTCGTTCCTCAACAATCTCTGTTTGAATGATTGTTGGTTCCGGAGGAAAGTTTAATGGTTCAGGATCTATGAACCGTTCCTGAATATTTTCTGGATTCTCAATTGTGAGGTTTGTTTCAAAAACTGGATTATCGGAAATTTGAACTGAAGTACTTGGTCGACTGGATGACGATTCTAAAGAAAAATCAACGGCGGTTATATTTGTTAAACGATGTCTTGATCGAGTTACAGGTGGTGAACGTACAAAAGGTGATGAACGTCTTGCTCGGTGCATTCACTGAATATCCTATTAGTTTTTAAAAGGAAAGAAAACTTATAATAAGTTATCCAATCAATAGACTTTTCTGATTTTGCCCACGTTTCGAATAGCCAAAAGATGCAGCAGAGGGGCAGGATTCGTTTGGTCTCAATATAATTGAGGACTGTTTGGCTCCAATAACCCGGTCCACGTACAAATCCAACTATTACTACGAACCAGAAAATTTTGATGTCTATTAATTTAACCACTTAAAATAAATTTTCGTAATTTTAAGAAATTTAGATAAGAAGTAGAAAAAATTCTAAGTCCTAAAAACTAGAATGGCGAGAAATAAGAGAGAAAAAGAGTTCGTCGAAAAAGGTCGAAAAAGAAAAAATGATTGAAAAATAAAAGGTGACGGAAAAATAAAAGAAACTTATCAAAACTTAAAAATACTTAACTAATTTAACCTTATTACTACAACTATCTTAAAATTATAATCGCAAATTGAAATTACTAATTGGAATGATAATTGATACATAGTAAAAGGTGTCTAAAAATATTAAAGCTTACAGGAAAAACTAAATCCCAAATGGAAATAACTTAAAAAGAAACTAAAACTTAAAAAGGCGTCGCAAAATTCTAAAGCACCTAAATCTTAGTCTAAAGAAAAAGCACTTAAGGAATTCTACGGCAAAGCCTAAAAATATAGGAGTAAAAATAACTATAGCTAAAACTAAGTTTAAAATTAAATATGAGCTAAAAAAATACAAATATTACGCTACAACGATTAAAAAGGTATAAAATAACAAAATATATAAAAAGTTATAAAAAGTACAATTTTTATAAAAATATTATTTTTATATTATTTATTTAATAAAACTATTAATTTTACAATTTAATAAAACTAATTTAACTAAAATATATAAATAAAAAGTAAAAGTAAAATTAAAACTAATAATAATAATAATAATAATAAGGGTTAATTAATAATTAATATTAATAATATCCCGTAATTAATGCTCGATTAGGGCTTCCTTGTCGCCTGTCAGAAACCCTCCGCGAGTCGCGGTAAATAAAGAAGAAAACCCCGCGAGTCGCGGGGTTCAGGAATTCAGTTGACAGGGTTGAGTTTTTACGCGTTTTCTTTATTATTTTTTTTTTATTTTCTGTTTTCTGTTTTTAATTTAAATAAACGATTTTAAAATAAAACTTATATTTTTATAAACTAAAATAGAAATAAAGAAACTTATAAAACTTAAATATTTAACAAAATCTTAAAAATACTAATATTTTTGTTTTTTTTTTCTTTTTATATTTTCGAATATTTAAAACGTATTTTTACAAAAACGACTTTTAATAAAAGTAACTAAAAATCTTTTTTTTTTATATTAGCGTTGCGCTTCCGGCTTTTAAGATAGTCCCCGGCAGCGGCGCCAAAAATACTTGATGTCGAACGAGGTGTATATAAAATAGTTATTAATTTTAGCAGGAAAAACTATTAAATACGATACAATTTTACACAAGATATTTATTTATTTATAGAATGGATATACTTAAACCTTGCTACAACACTTATAGGCAGTGTACCTAATCGTACAGTAGTGTAGTTTTTAGTAAGTCCGGTTCGTTCCACAGGGAAATCTTTAAACAAAGCTCAACGCTATATTAGTTTACTTTTATAAAAATACAAACATATATATAAGTAATATTATTATTATAAAGGGGGGTTTTTACCGTTTAATGACCGGTTTGTCGATTTTAAAACTTTAGTCGCAGTTAAAACCTAATGTAAAATATAAAATAAATACAAGACTTTAAATTAAAGCGTAAAGTAAATAACGATAATGAAATTGCGAATAATAAAAATGCGATAAAATTAAATTGCGATAATTAAAAGTGCGATAAAATAAAATAAATAAAAGTGCGATAATTAGAAGTGCAATTAAATATAAAATAAAGGAAATTAAATATGAAATAAAAGAATTATGCTTATTTAAACTTCCGTAATCATGATGTTTGACGTGTTGATTTTAGTTTTATGCCCATGGGTTAATTGTCCTTTGTCCTGGATTATTTAATATGTCCGTCTGGTTTTTGTCCATAACAGTCCATCAGTCATAAATATAAATTGCAAGTGTCCTTGTCAAATTATTATTATACCCGAAGTTAAATATTCCAACTAATTGGGGATTCGAATTGTAACAAGGTTTTAATACTTTGTTTAATGAATACACCAGGTTATCGACTGCGTGTAAACCAAGGTTTTACTACTTTGTTAACAATTACACCAATTACCCTTGAATGTAATTTCACCCCTGTTTTGATTATTCTAGTGGCTATTAATCCATTCCCGTGTCCGGTTAAATGAACGATTATTCGTACATATAAATACCCCGCCCATCGTGTCCGATCGAGTGTATATGGTAATTTATAGGGACGCCCAATTGTAAATCTTTATATTAACATTAACAAACTTTCATTTAGTTAAACAAATATAAAGCCCATTAATAGCCCATAGTCTAATTTCCACAAGTGTCGTTCTTTTGTCCAAACCCTAATTATGGTACAAAGCCCAATTACCCAATTTTAGTAATTAGCCCAACATCATGATTACTTCGTTTTAAATAAGCATAATAATAACTTAGCTACGAGACATTAATATAAAAAGGTTGAACATAACTTACAATGATTAAAAATAGCGTAGCGTTACACGGACAGAATTTCGACTTACACCCTTACAACATTCGCTAACATACCCTTATTATTAGAATTATAATTAAAATTTAAAATATAAATTATAAATATAATTATATTTACGTATGAAGAGGAAGAGAAAAAAGATGATGATTTTGATCAGAATTCGGTTGGCTTTATAGGCAGTTTTCAATTTTGGGGCTCCGCGACTCGCGGCCATTTTGGCCTTCAAACTCCGCGAGTCGCGGAGTTTGAAATTCCAGCTCACATCTTGGAGTTTTTCTCTGCCGACGGTTTTTTATATATAAATATAATATATATATATAATTAATATAATTAATTATATATTATATTATATTTATATACATAGTTAACTTGTAATTTTTAGTCCGTTGCGTCGAGCGTTAAGAGTTGACTCTGGTCCCGGTTCCGGATTTTCGAACGTCCTTGCGTACAATTTTATATTTTGTATTTTGCGTTTTGAATCTTGTACTCTTGTAATTTCGAGACGTTTCTTATCAATAATTGGAACCTCTTTGATTGTCTTTTGTACTTTTGAGCTTTTTGGTCGTTTGCGTCTTCAATTCGTCGAATCTGTCTTTTGTCTTCACCTTTTATTATTTAAACGAATATCACTTGTAAATAGAACAATTGCAACTAAAAGCTTGTCTTTCTTGAGGAATAATGCTATGAAATATATGTTCGTTTTTAGCATTACCAATATGATATGTCAAAACATTGTATACGTGTCCCGATATTTAAAATGCGTAAATAACAGAATGACGATAAATAAAGTGCGTAAAATAAATAACAAAAATTAAATGACGATAAATAAAATTGCGAGAATGTAAATTGCGATAATTAAATTGCGATAAATAAAATGTAACCAGTTAGCTAGGAACAGTTAGCTAGGATCTTGTTAGCGTGATTTCTTAACAAAATTTCATATTGTTAATTAGTATGTTTCTAATCAATTTTTATTGTATCCTTTATTTCTTCATTATGCCACTTGTTGGATTCTGATAAATCAAAATCCAAATTTGAAATTGGATGAATATGGTTATTCTGTGGTGAACGAATTTGTATATCGGTGGATGTAAATATGATAGTAAATGACTGTTGAATCAAATTTTAAAGAACGTACAATGTAACTTATTAATGTGAAATTTTAAATATTCCTCGGGTATTACCTACTCGTTAAAATATTTTCACCATTAACAGTTTGTACAAGAGAATTTTTAATTACAATCTTTATGAAAACATATATACATATATATTTTCTTCAGATGTACTCATGGATTTAATAAGTTAACATGATATTAAACTCATTTGCTTTTCGGTTGGAACTAGAATTAATAATCTCTAAAACTTTAGAGATTACATATTCGTCATGTCGAACAAAGATAAATGAGGTAGAACGATACGTAGAACGAAGATCATACTCAAAGTACAGACGATGATATTGAAGCATGGATTTTTGATGGTATTGGTACTGTTATTGATGGTACTGTTGGTGCCGGTGATGTTGCTGAAGCTGGTACATTTTGCACCATCTTCTCTGAATTGATTATTCGAGCGCGAAGTTCGTGGACTTATTACTCCAGGATGATTGTCGGTCGGAACGAGCGGATGAATAAGGTTTAGAATTGTGGATAGAATATGATCTTGTCGAGTTACCCTGGAAATGAGACTAAAAATGGTGTCTCGAACAGGTTCGCCGGTATACGCTTCAGGTTCATTATCAAGAGGTGAATTCAGTTGGTGGAAGGGATTGCCTTCTGCGCGTTTCCATTAATTAAGTCAACTACGAACCCATCAGATGAATTGATAATGGCTGATTGGTTGATTCATGCCGATGACGCTGTTTTCGGAGCTTAGGTGAACATCTAGGTCGGAATAACTATCGAAATAGCTATCGAAATCTGAGGGACTCGAACTGGTTGCAGGATTCATCTCGTACGATCAGATGAAGGATTTTCGATAAGAAATAGATTATAGGATGTAGATTAGTACCCTGCAATATCTAATTTACATATGCATATATAATACTAATATGCCATAAGTTACGAAGGAATCTACGGAAGTTGTCAGGCAAAGTCTACTGTAACAAATATGCCAAGATATGAATTAGCAGATACGCTAAGATACGAATTTTGTCTATACACTATTCATGCAATCATTGTAGTAAGATGTGTCTAGATTAAGAATGATAAGCAGGTAATTTCCTAAGGATGATAAACAGATGATTTCTGACAAAAATGATAAACAAAACTTTTGACATGCAGACACGGTCGAAGTCCAGACTTACTAATGTATCCTAACGACTATCAGTTAGACATACTAATGCAAGACCTGGTTCACTAAGACCACCGCTCTGATACCAACTGAAAGGACCCGTCCTAATCCATCCGGACGAAGTCCATATCGATTATAAATGATTCACAACAGTTGATTACATCGCGAGGTACTTGACCTCTATATGATACAGTTTACAAACATTGCATTCGTTTTTGAAAAGACAATCTTTCATTACATCGAAAGTTGACAACATGCATACCATTTCGTAATATTTCTAACTATAATTGACTTAATAATAATCTTGATGAACTCGACGACTCGAATGCAACGTCTTTTGAAACATGTCATGAATGACTCCAAGTAATATCTCTAAAATGAGCAAATGCACAGCGGAAGATTTCTTTCATACCTGAGAATAAACATGCTTTAAAGTGTCAACCAAAAGGTTGGTGAGTTCATTAGTTTATCATAAACAATCATTTCATAATTTTAATAGACCTCAAGATTTCATATTTACAATTCTCATAAACATATGTCCCATACATAGAGACAAAAATATCATTCATATGGATTGAACACCTGGTAACCGACATTCACAATATGTATATAAGAATATCCCCATCATTCCGGGATCCTCCTTCGGACATGATATAAATTTCGAAGTACTAAAGCATCCGGTACTTTGGATGGGGCTTGTTGGGCCCGATAGATCTATCTTTAGAGTTCGCGTCAATTAGGGTGTCTGTTCCCTAATTTTTAGATTACCAGACTTAATAAAAAGGGGCATATTCAGTTTAATAATCCAACCATAGAATGTAGTTTCATTTACTCGTGTCTATTTCGTAAAACAGTTATAAAAACAGCGCATGTATTCTCAGTCCCAAAAATATAAAGAGTAAAAGGGATCAAATGAACTCACCTAATGTATTTTGTAGTAAAAATACATATGACTATATTGAACAACTGAACAATGCAAGGTTGGCCTCGGATTCACTAACCTATATCATTTGTATATATATTAAAACGTATTCTTGTAATCGAACAATTATATATATATATATATATATATATATATATATATATATATATTATTAATGATATAATTTTTATATTAGAAACTTATGTATTTTGTCATTAATATATATATTCATTTTTATATATGAAAATATAGATTTTTGTTAAGTTACATATATTGAATATCTTATTTATATACTTTATTTATATGTAATATAACTTAAATTTTATGTTATACATCTATTATGTATATATATATATATTCATAAAAAAAAATGATTTTTTTTAAATTCGTTTTGTTATATTAGTATATTTATAAATATATGTTTGGTTCTTTATATAGAACCGATAGTTTGTTATAAGTAGATATTTTTATAAGTAATGTTCATAATAATAATGTTAATGATAATAAATTAATACTAATACTATACTAATACTAGTGAAAATAATAATAACTGGTATTATTTTCATAATAATAATAATAATAAAGATTACACTACATATAATTATGCTAATAACACTAATACTTATAATACTTATAACAAATGAATAATAATAATAATAACAATAATAGGAATAATAATAACAATAATAAAAGTAAAGGAAATAACAAAGTATACCCTTTTAAACTCCGTCCTAAAAATAATTGCTTCAAAGGAGACTCGAACCCAAGACCACTCGTTACCCCATCAATACCCAAGACCACTCTTCCAATCATGTTTTTCTGAAATTCTACCCAAAAATATAAATATAACTCGTTTTATATTTCTGTTTCTTCCTCACCTCCTTCTTCCTCTATTACACGATTGAGACTTAATACCCATCAATCTTTTAGTTGTTTATTTAATCTTAAGATATTTAAACAAAAGATAATCGTTCACAAGTAGGATAATGAAGTAATAAACGCAAAAAAAAAAAAAAAAAGAAAAAAAAACAGCGACTGCACTTCGAATAAAGAGAAAAAAAAAATTGATTTCGAGATTTGCAATGTTTTAGGCAGAAGTTATAAAACGAAATTAGTTTAATCCACCTTTTGAAACTATTGGGATCATTAATTTCCGGTAATTCTCAACAACAAACTCAAATTTCTGCAAGAACAATTTTGTTGACCTTTATTTTCAAAACTTTGACCTTGAAATTCGAAGTGGTTATGAGGAGTTGGAAGTTGAGATTTTGCAAGTAGTCTGAGAGATGGATTCCTAACAACATGGCTTTTAAAGATTTTGCAAATTCATTCAAAATTGGATTATGAATAAAAAGTGATTATTCAGAGTGTTTTCGAGCTGTGTAAAAAAAAAAAAATCAAATAATTGAAACAGATAGGAATGGATACATACTGCAAAAATCGATATAGCTGCTGGGGAAATCGAATGTATATGTATAAGAAAGAGATGATTGATAAATTAGTATGTGTGTCGACATATACACACGAGCAAATAGAACTCAGAGAAAAAAGATAAAAAAATATGCTGTGTAGTACCCGTGAAATCTGTTTCCATATATATTATATTTATATTTTTTTTATAAAGATTAATAATTATATTAAATATAATAATATATTAATATTAATAACACTATTAATATTATTAGTAATGATAAAAATGCTACTAATAATAATAATAGCAACAATAATAATAATTTATAATAATGATAATAGTTATTGATAATAGTAATAATACCTAATAATAATGCTAATATTAATCATAATAACTACAATTATAATTTTACTACTGATTATAATGATATTAATAATGATAATAATAATATTATTATTAATTTTATTAATGACACCACTTATATTAATTTAATATTATTAATGATAATAATAATGTTACTACAACTTATACATATCCTATTTTATTTATATTAAAACTTATAATATTAGTAATACAAATAATAATACTAATATTAATATTAATACAAATGATGAGAGTAATACTAATAATATTGATATTGATATAACAATTTATATTTATCAAATCTAATAACTATATATTATGTATTGAATTAATAATATTCACAATACTAATATCAATATTAATAATGAAAGTAATTTTCATTAATATAATAACTATGTCTTAACTTGTAATTATAATTAATATAATAATATTACATTTTATTAATTATGTAATACATAATAGTAACATACATTTAGTATTAGATATTTTTATATTTTAATATTTTAATATATTAGAATATAAATATAATCGTCGTCATATTTAGAAAATCATTTATGTATATATTTGTTACAATAATTAGTTATATCCTATTTTTACATTTTTAATTCTATTGTTTAGAATATATTTTTTATGACTTCAACTTATTATATATACCTACATTTATATATATAAGGATACATATTTAATTATAAGTAATTGTTCGTGAATCGTCGGTAATAGTCAATGGGTAATTGATTACAAATAAAAAAATTCAAAATTTTGAGACTCAATTTTACAGACTTCGCTTATCGTGTCAAAATCATATAAAGGTTAAGTTTAAATTTGGTCGGAAATTCCCGGGTCATCACAATATAGTCTTTATTACTCGCTAAATGAAATAACCGTGGGTACCTTTTTTGCAATGACCCATCACCCTTCCAATTATTGGTCCAAAAACGAATCGACACACCATTACCCACATTGACTATATATATATATATATATATATATATATATATATATATATATATATATATATATATATATATATATATATATATATATATATATATATATATATGAGTTGTATTCCCTTGAAACCAAAAATTTGATTGAAATTCAATGGACCAATCAGAGCGCGACATGTGGCGCGACAATCACATGTGATTGGAAAAAAAATTAAAAAAAAATTTCCAATCACATGTGATTATCGCGCCACGTGTCGCAATATGATTGGTTCCTTGAATCTCAACTTAAAAATTGGTCTCATTTGAATATTCCTCACATATATATATATATATATATATATATATATATATATATATATATATATATATATATATATATATATATTTTGGGGGACAACATTTGTGTTTATTGCCTTATCATAAACCGCAAGAATGGAACTCCAAACCGAAGCACCCAGAAATTGTAACCCATCGTCAATCCCTGCATTTGGCCCGTAAATCGCACACACTACCTTGGCCCATAGAGTGTTCGGGTTTGCTTTAATACGCTATATCCATTTGAGAAGTAATGTTTGGTTAAAAGCGCGAAGGCTCCATACACCAAACCCACCATTGTCGCGTAAAGCTAAAACTTGATCCCAAAGAATCCAATGCATCTTCTTGAAGTCGGTCGTACTACCCCTCAAAGTGGAAGTATGTTTTCTAAAATGGTCATCTAGACGTCGTTCTTTCGACTGAAATGACTACCTTTACAAAAACGACTTGTAACTTATTTTTCCGACTATAAACCTATACTTTTTCTATTTAGATTCATAAAATAGAGTTCAATATAAAACCATAGCAATTTGATTCACTCAAAACGGATTTAAAATGAAGAAGTTATGGGTAAAACAAGATTGGATAATTTTTCTCATTTTAGCTACGTGAAAATTGGTAACAAATCTATTCCAACCATAACTTAATCAACTTGTATTGTATATTATGTAATCTTGAGATACCATAGACACGTATACAATGTTTCGACCTATCATGTTGACACATCTATATATATTTCGGAACAACCATAGACACTCTATATGTGAATGTTGGAGTTAGCTATACAGGGTTGAGGTTGATTCCAAAATATATATAGTTTGAGTTGTGATCAATACTGAGATACGTATACACTGGGTCGTGGATTGATTCAAGATAATATTTATCGATTTATTTCTGTACATCTAACTGTGGACAACTAGTTGTAGGTTACTAACGAGGACAGCTGACTTAATAAACTTAAAACATCAAAATATATTAAAAGTGTTGTAAATATATTTTGAACATACTTTGATATATATGTATATATTGTTATAGGTTCATGAATCAACCAGTGGCCAAGTCTTACTTCCCGACGAAGTAAAAATCTGTGAAAGTGAGTTATAGTCCCGCTTTTAAAATCTAATATTTTTGGGATGAGAATACATGCAGGTTTTATAAATGATTTACAAAATAGACACAAGTACGTGAAACTACATTCTATGGCTGAATTATCGAAATCGAATATGCCCCTTTTTATTAAGTCTGGTAATCTAAGAATTAGGGAACAGACACCCTAAATGACGCGAATCCTAAAGATAGATCTATTGGGCCTAACAAACCCCATCCAAAGTACCGGATGCTTTAGTACTTCGAAATTTATATCATATCCGAAGGGTGTCCCGGAATGATGGGGATATTCTTATATATGCATCTTGTTAATGTCGATTACCAGGTGTTCACCATATGAATGATTTTTATCTCTATGTATGGGATGTGTATTGAAATATGAAATCTTGTGGTCTATTGTTACGATTTGATATATATAGGTTAAACCTATAACTCACCAACATTTTTGTTGACGTTTTAAGCATGTTTATTCTCAGGTGATTATTAAGAGCTTCCGCTGTCGCATACTTAAATAAGGACGAGATTTGGAGTCCATGCTTGTATGATATTGTGTAAAAACTGCATTCAAGAAACTTATTTTGTTGTAACATATTTGTATTGTAAACCATTATGTAATGGTCGTGTGTAAACAGGATATTTTAGATTATCATTATTTGATAATCTACGTAAAGCTTTTTAAACCTTTATTGATGAAATAAAGGTTATGGTTTGTTTTAAAATGAATGCAGTCTTTGAAAAACGTCTCATATAGAGGTCAAAACCTCGCAACGAAATCAATTAATATGGAACGTTTTTAATCAATAAGAACGGGACATTTCAGTTGGTATCCGAGCGTTGGTCTTAGAGAACCAGAATTTTGCATTAGTGTGTCTTATCGAGTTTGTTAGGATGCATTAGTGAGTCTGGACTTCGACCGTGTTTACTTGAAAAATGATTGCTTAACAAATTTTGTTGGAAACTATATATTTTTAACATGTGAATATTATGTGATATATTAATCTCTTAACGCGTTTGATATTATGTGATAGATGTCTACCTCTAGAACAAGTCCCATTGACTCACCTAATAATAATGAAGAGTCAAATGTAAATTGGAATGATTCATGGACTGATTCACAAGTTCCCGAAGAGGAACCGGAAGAAGAGTCGGAACCGGAAGAAGAATCGGAACCGGAAGAAGAATCGGAACCGGATGAAGAAATAGAACCGGTGGGGGAAATAATAAAACGGTTAAGTAAAAGAAAATCCTCAACCAACCGACCAAGGTTAATTATGGTCAATGGTGTTTCCGCCAAGGAAGCAAAATATTGGGAGGATTACCAATTCTCCGATGAATCGGATTCCGATGAGAATTCCGATGATGTTATAGAAATTACCCCAACTGAATTTAAAAAGGCAAAAGAAAATAATAAGGGAAAGGGCATAAAAATAGAGAAATCTAATTCCAACCCCGATGAACTTTATATGTATCGTCAACCCCCGAAGTCCTTAAGTTGTAACAATGACCCGGGAACCTCTAAACCACCAGGTTTCTCTAAACCAATGTGGAAAACGACGGCTCGTATTAGGGGAACATCATATATCCCTAGAAACTTGGCAAAACGAACCAAAACCGAAGAAGAAGAAACAAGCGAGTCGGAATAAGATAGTTGTATTCGTGTGGTGTAATATATGTAATATAGTGTGCTTATGCTTTATGATATATGTAAAAATTGCTTGTATTAATAAGTATTTTTTTTATGAATCTAACTCTTATCTATTTTACAGTATAAAAACACAAAATGGATAGACAACCCAATATTTTAAGAGACCTACCCGGAGACATGATTGATGAAATCTTGTCTAGAGTCGGTCAGAATTCTTCGGCACAACTATTTAAGGCGAGATCAGTTTGTAAGATATTCGAAGAACGTTCCAAGAATGCCTTGGTTTATAAAAGGCTTTCGTTCAAAAGATGGGGGATATCACATTGGGAAATCCATAAGTTACGATGTGTTTACTTTGACGCATATATTGCGGGGAACTCAAATGCTATTTTACGCAATGGGTTAAGAAATTATTTTGACTCAATATATCCGTATATTGGACTTCGTGATTTAGAAAAAGTGGCTAACATGCAACATAAAGAAGCATGTTATGCTTACGGATTAGTAATGTTCGCTTCTCACCAAAGTGAGAACAAGAACATCGGGCTACAACTATTAAACAAAACGTTTCCACAAGTGACGGAGTCGGTAATTGGGGTAAGAAATGAGGTTTTTAGATTGTTACGGGACTGTTGGACATTACGTAACCCTCGTCCCTTTGACGAAGTTACAACACGCTGTCTTATCAACTGCCAGAATGCATGACTAGTAAAACCAGAATGCATGACTTGTTTCTGGATGTATGAATTACGTGTCTTTATTGCCTTTGCTGAACGACTTGTGTACTAGCTAGAATTATCTTCACAACCATCTTGTATCAAATTTATTGTGTGCTATATTTCATGCTATATGTAAAATAAGCGGTATTGTAAGTTTGTAAAATATTGTGTAAAAGTTTGAACGCGAAATATTATTATAATCAGTTTTTCATATAGAATTGTAGTAGTTGAATTGTATATTAGCTACTAAGTATGAACTTAACGGGTAGGTACTACCCGAATTTAAACTTATAAAACGCTAATATGAAGAAAAAGCTTTTATAAATGAGTTCATATTATGCTACGAAATACTATTAACTACTCTTAATATTCTGTATGATTAACTTGTTCCATTTGACTATTTTGAAGGAAATGGCACCGACTACTCGACACATCGTGAATATGAATGAAGAGGAATTCCGTACTTTTCTAGCTTCAAACGTAGCCGCAGTACAGGCTGCGCTACATACCAACAATAACCTTGGATCTAGCAGTACAGGAAATCGTGTAGGATGCACCTACAAAGAATTCACTGCCTGCAAACCTTTGGAATTTGATGGAACCAAAGGACCGATCGGATTGAAACGGTGGACCGAGAAGGTCGAATCGGTGTTTGCCATAAGTAAGTGTACTGAAGAGGACAAAGTGAAGTATGCTACGCATACCTTCACAGGTTCTGCGTTAACATGGTGGAATACCTATCTAGAGCAAGTGGGACAAGACAATGCTTACGCACTACCGTGGTCAGCATTCAAGCACTTGATGAACGAGAAGTACCGTCCCAGAACCGAGGTCAATAAGCTCAAGACAGAACTTAGAGGGTTACGAACCCAAGGATTTGATATTACCACGTACGAAAGACGATTCACAGAATTGTGCCTATTGTGTCCGGGAGCATTCGAAGATGAGGAAGAGAAGATCGACGCATTTGTGAAAGGATTACCGGAAAGAATCCAAGAAGATATAAGTTCACACGAGCCCGCCTCCATACAACAGGCATGTAGAATGGCTCACAAACTAGTGAACCAGATTGAAGAAAGAATTAAAGAACAGACTGCTGAAGAGGCCAATGTGAAGCAAGTCAAAAGAAAGTGGGAGGAAAACGGTGATAAGAATCACCAATACAACAACAACAGCAATTACAACAATAATCGCAAAAATTATCCTAACAATCGCAACATCAATCGCAACTACAACAAACGGCCCAACAACAACAACAACAACAACAACAACAACAACAACAATCATCCCAACAACAATAATAACCGCAACAACAACAACAATCAGAAGCAGCTATGCCAAAGGTGTGAAAAGTATCACTCGGGGTTCTGCACCAAATTTTGCAACAAGTGTAAAAGAAATGGTCATAGCGCGGCGAAGTGTGAGGTCTACGGACCAGGGGTTAATAGAACGAAAGGAACAAATGGTGTCGGAACGAGTAATGGCGGAGCAAGTAGTGTCGGAGCAAGTTATGCCAATGTAGTTTGTTATAAATGTGGAAAACCGGGCCACATTATTAGAAATTGCCCGAACCAGGAGAACATGAATGGACAAGGCCGCGGAAGAGTTTTCAATATTAATGCGGCAGAGGCACAGGAAGACCCGGAGCTTGTTACGGGTACATTTCTTATTGATAATAAATCTGCTTACGTTTTATTTGATTCGGGTGCGGATAGAAGCTATATGAGTAGAGATTTTTGTGCTAAATTAAGTTGTCCATTGACGCCTTTGGATAGTAAATTTTTACTCGAATTAGCAAATGGTAAATTAATTTCAGCAGATAATATATGTCGAAATCGAGAAATTAAACTGGTTAGCGAAACATTTAAGATTGATTTGATACCAGTAGAGTTAGGGAGTTTTGATGTGATAATCGGTATGGACTGGTTGAAAGAAGTGAAAGCAGAGATCGTTTGTTACAAAAATGCAATTCGCATTATACGAGAAAAAGGAAAACCCTTAATGGTGTACGGAGAAAAGGGCAACACGAAGCTACATCTTATTAGTAATTTGAAGGCACAAAAACTAATAAGAAAAGGTTGCTATGCTGTTCTAGCACACGTCGAGAAAATACAAACTGAAGAAAAGAGCATCAATGATGTTCCCATTGCAAAAGAATTTCCTGATGTATTTCCGAAAGAATTACCGGGATTACCCCCACATCGATCCGTTGAATTTCAAATAGATCTTGTACCAGGAGCTGCACCAATAGCTCGTGCTCCTTACAAACTCGCACCCAGCGAGATGAAAGAACTGCAAAGCCAATTACAAGAACTTTTAGAGCGTGGTTTCATTCGACCAAGCACATCACCGTGGGGAGCTCCTGTTTTGTTTGTCAAGAAGAAAGATGGTACATTCAGGTTGTGTATCGACTACAGAGAGTTGAACAAACTTACCATCAAGAACCGCTACCCACTACCGAGAATCGACGACTTATTTGATCAACTACAAGGCTCGTCTGTTTATTCAAAGATTGACTTACGTTCCGGGTATCATCAAATGCGGGTGAAAGAAGATGATATTCCAAAGACTGCTTTTAGAACACGTTACGGTCATTACGAGTTTATGGTCATGCCGTTTGGTTTAACTAATGCACCAGCTGTGTTCATGGACCTTATGAACCGAGTGTGTGGACCATACCTTGACAAGTTTGTCATTGGTTTCATTGATGACATACTTATTTACTCAAAGAATGACCAAGAACACGGTGAACATTTGAGAAAGGTGTTAGAAGTATTGAGGAAGGAAGAATTGTACGCTAAGTTTTCAAAGTGTGCATTTTGGTTGGAAGAAGTTCAATTCCTCGGTCACATAGTTAACAAAGAAGGTATTAAGGTGGATCCGGCAAAGATAGAAACTGTTGAAAAGTGGGAAACCCCAAAAACTCCGAAACACATACGCCAGTTTTTAGGACTAGCTGGTTACTACAGAAGGTTCATCCAAGACTTTTCCAGAATAGCAAAACCCTTGACTGCATTAACGCATAAAGGGAAGAAATTTGAATGGAATGATGAACAAGAGAAAGCGTTTCAGTTATTGAAGAAAAAGCTAACTACGGCACCTATATTGTCATTGCCTGAAGGGAATGATAATTTTGTGATTTATTGTGATGCATCAAAGCAAGGTCTCGGTTGTGTATTAATGCAATGAACGAAGGTGATTGCTTATGCGTCTAGACAATTGAAGATTCACGAACAAAATTATACGACGCATGATTTGGAATTAGGCGCGGTTGTTTTTGCATTAAAGACTTGGAGGCACTACTTATATGGGGTCAAAAGTATTATATATACCGACCACAAAAGTCTTCAACACATATTTAATTAGAAACAACTGAATATGAGGCAGCGTAGGTGGATTGAATTGTTGAATGATTACGACTTTGAGATTCGTTACCACCCGGGGAAGGCAAATGTGGTAGCCGATGCCTTGATCAGGAAGGACAGAGAACCCATTCGAGTAAAATCTATGAATATAATGATTCATAATAACCTTACTACTCAAATAAAGGAGGCGCAACAAGGAGTTTTAAAAGAGGGAAATTTAAAGGATGAAATACCCAAAGGATCAGAGAAGCATCTTAATATTCGGGAAGACGGAACCCGGTATAGGGCTGAAAGGATTTGGGTACCAAAATTTGGAGATATGAGAGAAATGGTACTTAGAGAAGCTCATAAAACCAGATACTCAATACATCCTGTAACGGGGAAGATGTACAAGGATCTCAAGAAACATTTTTGGTGGCCGGGTATGAAAGCCGATGTTGCTAAATACGTAGGAGAATGTTTGACGTGTTCTAAGGTCAAAGCTGAGCATCAGAAACCATCAGGTCTACTTCAGCAACCCGAAATCCCGGAATGGAAATGGGAAAACATTACCATGGATTTCATCACTAAATTGCCAAGGACTGCAAGCGGTTTTGATACTATTTGGGTAATAGTTGATCGTCTCACCAAATCAGCACACTTCCTGCTAATAAGAGAAGATGACAAGATGGAGAAGCTAGCACGACTGTATTTGAAGGAAGTCGTCTCCAGACATGGAATACCAATCTCTATTATCTCTGATAGGGATGGCAGATTTATTTCAAGATTCTGGCAGACATTACAGCAAGCATTAGGAACTCGTCTAGACATGAGTACTGCCTATCATCCACAAACTGATGGGCAGAGCGAAAGGACGATACAAACACTTGAAGACATGCTACGAGCATGTGTTATTGATTTCGGAAACAGTTGGGATCGACATCTACCGTTAGCAAAATTTTCCTACAACAACAGCTACCATTCAAGCATTGAGATGGCGCCGTTTGAAGCACTTTATGGTAGAAAGTGCAGGTCTCCGATTTGTTGGAGTGAAGTGGGGGATAGACAGATTACGGGTCCGGAGATTATACAAGAAACTACCGAGAAGATCATCCAAATTCAACAACGGTTGAAAACGGCCCAAAGTCGACAAAAGAGCTACGCTGACATTAAAAGAAAAGATATAGAATTTGAAATTGGAGAGATGGTCATGCTTAAAGTTGCTCCTTGGAAAGGCGTTGTTCGATTTGGTAAATGAGGGAAATTAAATCCAAGGTATATTGGACCATTCAAGATTATTGATTGTGTCGGACCAGTAGCTTACCGACTTGAGTTACCTCAACAACTCGCGGCTGTACATAACACTTTCCACGTCTCGAATTTGAAGAAATGTTTTGCTAAAGAAGATCTCACTATTCCGTTAGATGAAATCCAAATCAACGAAAAACTTCAATTCATCGAAGAACCCGTCGAAATAATGGATCGTGAGGTTAAAAGACTTAAGCAAAATAAGATACCAATTGTTAAGGTTCGATGGAATGCTCGTAGAGGACCCGAGTTCACCTGGGAGCGTGAAGATCAGATGAAGAAGAAATACCCGCATCTATTTCCAGAAGATTCGTCAACACTTTCAACAGCTTAAAATTTCGGGACGAAATTTATTTAACGGGTAGGTACTGTAGTGACTCGAACTTTTCCATGTTTATATATATTAATTGAGATTGATATTTACATGATTAAATGTTTCCAACATGTTAAGCAATCAAACTTGTTAAGACTTGATTAATTGAAATATGTTTCATATAGACAATTGACCACCCAAGTTGACCGGTGATTCACGAACGTTAAAACTTGTAAAAACTATATGATGACATATATATATGGATATATATATAGTTAACATGATACTATGATAAGTAAACATATCATTAAGTATATTAACAATGAACTACATATGTAAAAACAAGACTACTAACTTAATGATTTTTAAACGAGACATATATGTAACGATTATCGTTGTAAAGACATTTAATGTATATATATCATATTAAGAGATATTCATACATGATAATATCATGATAATATAATAATTTAAAATCTCATTTGATATTATAAACATTGGGTTAACAACATTTAACAATATCGTTAACCTAAAGGTTTCAAAACAACACTTACATGTAACGACTAACGATGACTTAACGACTCAGTTAAAATGTATATACATGTAGTGTTTTAATATGTATTTATACACTTTTGAAAGACTTCAATACACTTATCAAAATACTTCTACTTAACAAAAATGCTTACAATTACATCCTCGTTCAGTTTCATCAACAATTCTACTCGTATGCACCCGTATTCGTACTCGTACAATACACAGCTTTTAGATGTATGTACTATTGGTATATACACTCCAATGATCAGCTCTTAGCAGCCCATGTGAGTCACCTAACACATGTGGGAACCATCATTTGGCAACTAGCATGAAATATCTCATAAAATTACAAAAATATGAGTAATCATTCATGACTTATTTACATGAAAACAAAATTACATATCCTTTATATCTAATCCATACACCAACGACCAAAAACACCTACAAACACTTTCATTCTTCAATTTTCTTCATCTAATTGATCTCTCTCAAGTTCTATCTTCAAGTTCTAAGTGTTCTTCATATATTCTACAAGTTCTAGTTACAAAAAAAATCAATAATACTTTCAAGTTTGCTAGCTCACTTCCAATCTTGTAAGGTGATCATCCAACCTCAAGAAATCTTTGTTTCTTACAGTAGGTTATCATTCTAATACAAGGTAATAATCATATTCAAACTTTGGTTCAATTTCTATAACTATAACAATCTTATTTCAAGTGATGATCTTACTTGAACTTGTTTTCGTGTCATGATTCTGCTTCAAGAACTTCGAGCCATCCAAGGATCCGTTGAAGATAGATCCATTTTTCTCTTTTCCAGTAGGTTTATCCAAGGAACTTAAGGTAGTAATGATGTTCATAACATCATTCGATTCATACATATAAAGCTATCTTATTCGAAGGTTTAAACTTGTAATCACTAGAACATAGTTTAGTTAATTCTAAACTTGTTCACAAACAAAAGTTAATCCTTCTAACTTGACTTTTAAAATCAACTAAACACATGTTCTATATCTATATGATATGCTAACTTAATGATTTAAAACCTGGAAACACGAAAAACACCGTAAAACCGGATTTACGCCGTCGTAGTAACACCGCGGGCTGTTTTGGGTTAGTTAATTAAAAACTATGATAAACTTTGATTTAAAAGTTGTTATTCTGAGAAAATGATTTTTATTATGAACATGAAACTATATCCAAAAATTATGGTTAAACTCAAAGTGGAAGTATGTTTTCTAAAATGGTCATCTAGACGTCGTTCTTTCGACTGAAATGACTACCTTTACAAAAACGACTTGTAACTTATTTTTCCGACTATAAACCTATACTTTTTATATTTATATTCATAAAATAGAGTTCAATATGAAACCATAGCAATTTGATTCACTCAAAACGGATTTAAAATGAAGAAGTTATGGGTAAAACAAGATTGGATAATTTTTCTCATTTTAGCTACGTGAAAATTGGTAACAAATCTATTCCAACCATAACTTAATCAACTTGTATTGTATATTATGTAATCTTGAGATACCATAGATACGTATACAATGTTTCGACCTATCATGTCGACACATCTATATATATTTCGGAACAACCATAGACACTCTATATGTGAATGTTGGAGTTAGCTATACAGGGTTGAGGTTGATTCCAAAATATATATAGTTTGAGTTGTGATCAATACTGAGATACGTATACACTGGGTCGTGGATTGATTCAAGATAATATTTATCGATTTATTTCTGTACATCTAACTGTGGACAACTAGTTGTAGGTTACTAACGAGGACAGCTGACTTAATAAACTTAAAACATCAAAATATATTAAAAGTGTTGTAAATATATTTTGAACATACTTTGATATATATGTATATATTGTTATAGGTTCGTGAATCAACCAGTGGCCAAGTCTTACTTCCCGACGAAGTAAAAATATGTGAAAGTGAGTTATAGTCCCACTTTTAAAATCTAATATTTTTGGGATGAGAATACATGCAGGTTTTATAAATGATTTACAAAATAGACACAAGTACGTGAAACTACATTCTATGGCTGAATTATCAAAATCGAATATGCCCCTTTTTATTAAGTCTGGTAATCTAAGAATTAGGGAACAGACACCCTAATTGACGCGAATCCTAAAGATAGATCTATTGGGCCTAACAAACCCCATCCAAAGTACCGGATGCTTTAGTACTTCGAAATTTATATCATATCCGAAGGGTGTCCCGGAATGATGGGGATATTCTTATATATGCATCTTGTTAATGTCGGTTACCAGGTGTTCACCATATGAATGATTTTTATCTCTATGTATGGGATGTGTATTGAAATATGAAATCTTGTGGTCTATTGTTACGATTTGATATATATAGGTTAAACCTATAACTCACCAACATTTTTGTTGATGTTTTAAGCATGTTTATTCTCAGGTGATTATTAAGAGCTTCCGCTGTCGCATACTTAAATAAGGACGAGATTTGGAGTCCATGCTTGTATGATATTGTGTAAAAACTGCATTCAAGAAACTTATTTTGTTGTAACATATTTGTATTGTAAACCATTATGTAATGGTCGTGTGTAAACAGGATATTTTAGATTATCATTATTTGATAATCTACGTAAAGCTTTTTAAACCTTTATTGATGAAATAAAGGTTATGGTTTGTTTTAAAATGAATGCAGTCTTTGAAAAACGTCTCATAAAGAGGTCAAAACCTCGCAACGAAATCAATTAATATGGAACGTTTTTAATCAATAAGAACGGGACATTTCATGAACAGGGTATTGTTATCAGAAACAAAGCTAGACTGGTGGTAAAGGGATATCAACAGATCCCTGAAATTGACTATGATGAGGTTTTTGCTCCGGTTACAAGACTGGAAGCAATCAGGATTTTCTTGGCTTTTGCATCCTTCATGGGTTTTAAAGTTTTTCAGATGGATGTTAAAAGTGCATTTTTGTACGGAGAGATCAATGAAAGAGTGTTTGTTGAACAACCACCTAGTTTCGAAGACCCGCATTTCCCAGAAAAGGTTTATCAACTTGAAAAGGCACTTTATGGTCTTCACCAAGCTCCTAGAGCATGGTATGCTACATTTTCAAACTACATGATTGAAAACGGTTTCAGGAGAGGTGTCATTGATCAGACACTTTTCATCAAGAAAAAGGGACAACATCTTATGTTAGTGCATGTTTATGTTGATGATATTATCTTCGGGTCAACAGATCAGGGAATGGTTGATGAGTTTGAGAAGGTCATGCAGCAGAAGTTCAAGATGAGTTCAATGGGAATGATTAAGTTTTTATTAGGTCTACGAGTAGCTCAGACAGATAAAGGTATCTTTTTGCATCAAACCAAGTATGTTGCTGATATTCTGAAGAGGTTTCAAATGGAAGCAGAAAGACCTGCTAAGACTCCGTTGTCGGTGAACCATGGGATATCACCTGATTGTGAGGGTGCTTCCGTGGACCAAACGTTATACAGGGCAATCATAGGTTCTCTAATGTATCTTACAGCTTCTCGACCAGATATCATGTTTGCGGTTTGTCTATGTGCTCGTTATCAGGCAAATCCTAATATTCATCATATATTAGTGGTTAAGAAGATTCTGAGGTATTTGAAAGATACACCGAGCTTAGGGTTATGGTATCCGTGTGAGGATGGTTTTGATCTCACAGCGTATAGTGATTCAGACTATGGAGGATGTAAGAAAGATTTTAAGTCAACATCAGGAGGTTGTCAGTTTCTGGGAAGCAAACTAGTTACATGGCAGTGTAAGAAGCAGACAGCGGTGGCTCAGTCCACGTGTGAAGCAGAATATATTGCCGCAGCCAGCTGTACATCGCAGGTCATCTGGATCCAACAGCAACTACGTGACTACGGTTTGAAAATTTCTAACACTCCTATTTATGTTGATAATACTGCGGCCATAGCTGTCACTAAGAATCCCGTAAATCATTCTAAAACGAAACACATAGGGATTAAATACCATTTCATTAGAGATTGCTATGAGAAAAAGCTGATAGATGTAGTGCAGATAGACACAACAGCCCAAAGGGCTGATCTCTTCACAAAAGCTTTTGATAAACCTCGATTTGATTTTCTGTTAAAGGAAATAGGTATTAAATTGCTTACTGACGTGGTTCCTGAAACTGAGGTTCCTGACACAGAGGAATCTAACCAAGAGACTGAGTTGTGAAGGATTTGCAACTGCCTGTATTATATGTGTAGCTTTGCATGGTAGTTTGTAGATCATCTGCATATTTACTTTCCATTTGCATGATTGATTAGTTTTTGATGATATTTCTGCATGTTTGCTTATGTTTTTAGATAGTTTTATGTTTTTGTACAGAAAAAATCAAAAGGACATAAAAATCAGAAAAACCAGAAAACCAAATAAAAAATTGAAAAAAAAATAGAAAACCCATAAAAATTTAAAAAAAAACCTGAGAATGAGTTGCGTATTCTTTATTGTGTGAAGTGATTGCAACACTGAACTGACATGTAAGTTGTGAAAACAAGTGATACAGAATGACTGATAATGTGTTAGTGGACTTTATTGATCTAACTCTAGATGGAGATGATCACATTAACAAAGCGTAAATATCATGATAAGGAAATCATGGAAAGGTTTACAGCGGTTGAGGGTAGTCACCTACTTATCACTGAATATGTACTGAGAAATGGTTGTTCAGAAACTCAACAGACGGTTGAGGTCTCCCCTACTACGATTTATACTCGGTAGCAAAAGGATAATTTTGTGAGTCCCGTAGGTGAGCATACTTTGTCTAGGATGCATACTTGTTTCTATTTACCTTTATTACTTGGACCGAAATTCAACAACATACATATCGGGTACTCAAAGGGAGGTGTTTTCTCTAAAAGAGTTAAGAAGTACAGTCTTGTATCACAGACACAGAATGATTTGTATATTGCAACGTCATCGGGTTCTAGCTTTCAACATCAGAAGTTTGACTTTCCGTGAAGTTTTTACTAAAGTCAATGACAGTGGTGCATCATCATCATGTATAGTTGTATTCACTTATTTATTTTGTTTGTTTTATTTATGGAGAAAAGACAACATCAGAAAATTAAAAAAAAAAAAAAATTGTAAATAATTTGATGCGCCACCTAGCTGCAAGAGAATCATGGATCAAGAATTGAACAAAGCTTCAGAGATTCCTCGGTTTTCTAAGTCTGCGACAACATATATTCCAATCGGAGACTTATTATGAACTATTTAGTTATCTACATCCGAGGGGGAGAGATGTGCTTTAGACCAACTGCCGTAGGTCTAGACCATCGGACCGATGGTCCAGTTCATCGACCGATGGTCCCTTAATTGAGCCGATGGCGGATTTTTATGTTATTGTTGAATGAATTCTTTTGGTCTCTGGTAATTTCTGTTATGCCTATCTAATGCTAGTGCTTGTAGTCTGTATTAGGATTTCAGGTGGATCCTTTGTTGGGCAATGGATGTTTAACATCGACCGTAGGAGAATTCTAGCTAGTGGACGACCCATCTTAGTGGAACAAAAGGTCATTGCTACTCGACAGACCTATAGTCTTTGGGAACAAATTGGATGTCAAGCATTCTTAGACATTGGGGATTACTTTTGTCCTGATTTGTTGTGGGAATTCTATGCCAATGTTGCCTTAGAAGATGGTAAGAAGAAATTTGTGCACTCAGGCCTATTTAACCAACAGTATAAGTGGACTATGGGGGAATTCTCAGACCTGTTGAATGTTCCTCACATCGGGGTTAAGATACTGTATCCTAGCAAAGATCTGAGAAAGATCCCCAATAGATTCAAACTATCTGACATAATTGCAAGGCTATGCAAGCCAGAGAGAGTAGTTAATGCTGGTAGGTTGAGGTTATAGATGATGATATCTTATAACAACATGAGATACATTTAAGGATTATCAAAAAGAATGTGACCTTTAGGAAAGAAGGAGATAATCTGCTGTCAGGTACTGAGGCTTTGTTTCTATATTGTCTACTAGAGGGTATTCAAGTGAATGTGGGTCATTTTCTCATTCATGTAATGAAAGATTTTCTTGAGATGGAAGAACCATTTCCGTACGCAGTTTTATTGTATAACTTGTTTGAGAAACTTGGTGTGATTCAACATGAGAAAAAGCTAGTGCCAGAGGATCCCATTATGGGATGAATGATTCTGATTTTATTATTCTGTGTTTATTTTGATATTTTGTATTTTCAGAATGATATGTAATTTAATAACGCTAGCCTGTTAGCATTGATACACTATTTTATGTCTGTTATAATTTTACCTCAGACATGTAATCGTGTAATCGTGATCTTAATATGTTATTCTTACTAATGTTACATATTCTGTGATGATCAATCAGTGATAGCTAATCACTTATGAATGTAATGCTGATCTGAAATTGTGTTTGTAGTTATTGTTAATCATGTCAGGTACTCAGATTGATCAAGAACAGGTAGCTCACAGTTCTGAGACTGAATCATCGGGAGGACCAAGTTCTGCTAATCTTCCAGGATTGAAGGCTTGTAGTGGTTCAAACTTGACTGCTTGTCTAAGTGGTAAGGGTCCTAATGCTGGCAAGTACAAAGAAGTGATCGAATTCTTAAAATGTTCAAGGATTTTTGCTGCGGTATCCATGCCGTGTACTGCTTACTATTCTCATCAGAGAGAGTTCTGGAAGAATGCGAGAATTGAAACTGTTGATAATAGACAAGTGATAGTGAGTTCTGTGTGTGATCAAGAGGTTAAGATTTCTGAAGACACGATTCGCAATATGTTTTTATTTGAGGATGCTGAGGACATGCCCAAGAAGCTATCCAAGACAAAGATTACTGGATGTATGCTGAGGTGTAAGTATGCTGGTGACATTACTCGAGCTACAATCAAGAGAAGTGGATTCACTCCACCGTACAGATATTTGTCATTGGTGGTGGTTAAGTATTTGAGTCCGTTACAAGGCGGGTTTGATGAGCTCAGCGAGATCTATCAGGGAATGTTTGTAGCATTGATTCTAAAAGCAGATTTCAATTTCTCGGGGGTTATCTTTGATCTGCTGGTGGAGAATGTGACAAGTCAACAGTATTTGATTTATCCGAGGTTTCTACAGATAATGATCAATAGTCAAACTATGGATCTGCCTAGGTTGAAGAAAGATATCATTGAGTTGAAACATATGACTGATCTTACGTTCAACCGATTGAATCAGAAGAAAAGCGCTAGTGATGGCAAGTTGGTGTGTCATTTTGCTCGAGAGGATTATCAGTGTCCACCAGGAAAGAAGTGGAGAAACGAAAACAGTTTATCTGATCGAGAGCCTGATTTTGAGGTAGCTAATAGTGATGAAGAAGTTGATCAACCCGTGAATACTCAAGCTGCAGGTGGTTCAGGTGCAGGAGGTTTAGTTGATGAGATTGGTGATATTAATCCTAATGTTGGTGAAGAAGCTCCGATAGGTGAAAGAAGAAGGTTGGTAGAAGATGAAGGTTCTCAGGTTTCTACTAAGTTGAGACCACATAAGAGGTTTAGATTTGTTTCAAAGAATCAGGGTAGATCTGCTACTGGTGCTACCCAAGGAACACCGCCCACTCAAACTCAAAGACAACAACAACAACAACCGATACAACAAACCCAATCGACTCATCAATCACCACCCATAGCTCAACAAGTGTCACAGGAGACTGTTTCTACTCCAACTCCTAGTACTCCACCACGTATAGGGGCAGAAGGAGGTGTTAGCTCAGCTACTCTTCAGAATTTGAATGACTTATATGTTCAAGCGATGGCTGACAACTTGGGGATGAGAAAGGAAATGGATGAGAAGGTTGAACTGTTAAAGGAAGAGAATCGTGTGAAGTCTGAGGATGTTACACGTTTAGGTATGCAAGTTGAGTTGCTTCAGAAGAAGGTTGGTGATCAGTCGTTGTTATTGACTGATGCGAAAAGAGAAACTTCTCAAGCTAGGAAGTTGGCTGAATCTACTTTAGCTAAGGTTACTGCGTGGGGAGAGAAGTTTGATTTGGTTGAGATGCCTGAGGATGAGACTGATAATCGAATGGTGGAGGCTCCTGGTTCCTCCAAAGCTACAGCACTATCAGTAATTCCTCTTAAAATTGATTATAGTTTTAGTGATTTCTTTTCTAAACAGGACGAGCTCAAGCATTCTGTTGTTTATGATGAACTAGAAGAGGGAGAGATCCCTCACAACCTTTCTAGAGAAGAGCTGGACGAACTGGTGCGTCTAGAGCAAGAGGAAGCTAAAGCTGCTGACGCACAGTCCGACGATTCTCCATCTGAGGATGATTCTTTTGGCCCTGAGATTACAGAGGATTTTAGTGATAGAGATTTAGATGATTTAGTTAAGGATGTTACTCATGAAGATTTTCCTACATATCAAAATGATAAGAATGAGGATCTTCCTGGTTTTGAGGAGTTGTTAAGAACAAATGATGAACTTTTGGAGAGAAAGTGTAAAGAGAAAGAACGAACTGAAGTCCTGCCTGAAGGATTTTTTCCGGTCAAATATCACAAGGAAAGAACTGAAAAGTTGGAAGTTGATTGGAGAGATATCTTGAGGATTAGAAAGTATTGTGAAAAACCGAAGCTTGAGCCGAAATATTTGAAGATGATTAATTTGAGAAAGAGTGCAAAAGGAAGAATTCTAGCCTGGGCTTACATTGAAGAATTCAACATGTTTGCAGTTAAGCGAGAATTTGGTGTTGATTATTTCAAACATGGTCACGAATTCAAGTCGCTACCGTACTTTGAGCTAATGCAGATTGCCAGGTTGAGAATGTTGTATTGTGGAATGAACGATCGATCTTCGTTGCTGGTGAAGAAGATTCGAATAGCTTTTAATTCAAAGAATTGGGAAGGTTTTAGGCCACAATTTCCTAGGATTAGTTTCAAAGTTAATCCTAGAACTGGTGAATCTCGAAGAATTGTGAAGTACAAGCGGGAAAAGACTATGAAGAAGGTACCTTTAAGGAAGTTGCCGCAGAATTGGAGTCAGAGATTCAGATGGTGGTTTTATGATGATCGTTCTGAAGAAGCTGTGATTGTTTTGGATAAGCTGAAAGAAGATGATATTGATTGCATTCGTGTGTTGGATCCGATTTGGTTAAGAAATTGTACTGAGGCTGATATTTTTACATTGTATTACAATCGTATGCTCTATCGTCGTGAGAACAGGGTACAGGCTGAACAGTATGTGAAAGTAGCTAAGCTGTGCTACTTGAATAACATGGTAATCGATCCGTACGAATGAAGTAAATGATGACTGAAGATTTTTGAAATAGAACTAGGTCTTAGGGGGAGTTTGTTGGTGCATAATCCCGAGTTCTATTATGTAATAAGTTCTATTAGTTTTGTATTTCGTATTTCAGTCATGTATGAACATCGTCATTAATACTTTGTATTTGAATTGCTTAGTATAATGTCGTGAAATGGTTAAGAGCAGTTGGTTGGCTGCTCAGACCATCGACCGATGGTAGGGACCATCGGTCGAGGGACTCTCACCATCGGCCGTAGGTCCCAGACCACCGGCCGATGGTCACTGGAAATATATATATATATACGGGTTTTGTGGTTCATTGTTAGGTTACACACCACAAACCCTATTGCTGTCGTATTATTCTGTGTTTACCGTTCCAGACCAATCCCCAACCGAATACAAGGCTCTAGGCATCGATTATATCAACTATTTGTTGGTTAGATTGATCCCGATAGTTAATCAAGTATTCGACTCGCCCTAGTTATCGTTTCCGTCGTTAATCTAGGTTAATACGTTTGATCTAAAGTCCATAGTACGTCTACAGGTTTCACAACTGGAGTACAAATATTGAGATGTGTCCTTTTACATATCTACCTATTTATTGCCAACACCAAGACCACTCAATGTTTGAGTATTCCTCATATCATTTCCATTGTAAAGCAACTATTGTTGCTTTGGTGACAATTGAGACAGAACAAATTTTAACTGAAAACAAAAATATAAGTAGAATCATTAATTACCGAAAGTATCAACTTTAAGGTTGCACAATTTTTCATAGTGTTCTTCTTACCCAGTGTGAAAAGGTTGTCGAATTCATCATCTACTTCACCCTGCCTACAATATCAAAATGCTAAGCAAAGAAAGTGGTGACCGTATGACATCCATACATGCCATGCCCTACAATATTTAGTAAACATAAATAAGAAATCAGCTCCCTTGACTTGAAAATGTATATCCTTCAACTTGAAAAATAACCTCCATGAGCACTTCCATAATGATATGTTGGACAAACATTGGTATCATCTATGAATGAAACCAAAAGGCAACAAACGAAAATGTGAAGTTAGTAGTATAATCAACAATAATATAAAAATATTAAACAACAGTTGTTTCAAACTTTTTATCATAAAAATCTGTTTTTTTTAGCAATTCTTCATCTACTTCTTCAAAATTGATTTATTTTACTGAGATATCCTAATAACGAAGTTATAAGCTACAAATTTACACTTTAATAAAAAGTTTCTCAATCACTAAATTGTCTTCAATTTAAACTATAGTTACTATTATAATCAGAAACAATAATCAAGATAATCACTTTTCAACAAAACCCTTAAACCAAAATCACATGTAAATGCACTTGTACACAAAGAAAAGAATACATTTTATTAATTTATTAAAAACCTACCTAGTATTGGCAGCATGAAGTTTGCCTCTGCTACCAAAAGTTGCACCCTCAGTAGCCACCGTCGACAATGTTGTAGCCGCCATTGTTGTCATCAATGTTGCCTTACTGATTCAATTCAGGCGGCTTCTTATGTTTTTGGTCAGCAATTGAATTATATACACTTTTCTAAAACAATTAACAATATTTAGATTATATATATATATATATATATATATATATATATATATATATATATATATATATATATCCATATATAATATATATAACTTAACATAAAAGAGCTTAAAATTTTATTAGTGGCAGTTATGAGTTACCTGAGCAGTTGCTCGTTGGACCGCCATGGCAGCATCAACTTTAGCATTCACAAACCGCTATTTCAAATGTTTGTTATGCAAAAGTCTCGACAAATGTGCATCAATAATCTTCTTGTCTCTCATCTTCCCTCTCCTTGCATCTGCAAGAAAAACTCAAAATTGAAGGTGTGATGCTCATATTATTATTAGATCCTACTCCGTTATGTATTGGAGAAAGTTTTGAACCATCATCTAAAACCTTATTCTTCTACAACAATGGCGACTGTTTTAGCAGGGTTAATAGTTTCTTTCCAAAATGTAGCTGGAACCACAATAGCACGACGACCACCTCCGTTGACATTATCAGACACATCATGATCTAAATCATGAAAATCATATTTATCAAACATAAACTATCACTATAAAAATAAAATAAGTCGTACAATAAGCAACATAAGCTATAAGCTTTATGCTATATGATATCAGTATAAAAAATAAACTGTAAACACAAAATAACCTGCACAAAGTGAAAAATCAAAATTGCAAGTTAACGGTCATTTGAATGATGATGTATAGTAATTTCTAGCTACTCTCAAATTTAAAGAGGATATGCATATAAAAAGTTACCAAATGACTCATAGTTTCAAACAAAAAGTAGGATGTAAATAGTATTGGTTTGTTGTGTATCTGTTAGATAGTAGGTTTGACTATTTTAAAAAATGAGGTTACTGAATAAACAATCAATCTACCACAACTTCCAAACTATTATCCAATCATTCACGTACCTTATCACTACTAACTATAGTTATATTGACATTAGTACTGTCTTTAATCACTCCAAGAGCCTCTCAACCGACATTCTTCAACACCATTCTACATTAGTATCAAACAATCAATCAATCATCTAATTCTAACAACCGGGTTCAATAGATTAAGTACACACATATATTTTTGTGACGACCCGGAAATTTCTGACCAAATTTAAACTTAATTTTTATATGATTTCGACACGATAAGCAAAGTTTGTAATGTTGAGTCTCAAAAATTTTGTAACTATATTCATGTAATCAATTACCCTTTGACCGTGCTCGACGATTCACGAACATTTATGTGTATATAGATATGTATATAATATATAGTTATATTAAGTAAAAACGTTAACAAAGTATTAGATGTATAATACTTTACATGAACGTATTTATTTCAATATATGTTTAATATATTTATCGTCGGAACTAAAAGATAATATCAAATGATTGAATTATCAGATACATTGTGTTATGATTACGGGTCTCTGTCATGAGGTCCACTGTGATTTAAGAAATCTGTTCTTTTCAACAATATTCGGAATAAACGGTAAAGTGACCTGCAAGTAGGAACAAAGTGTAATTTATCGAGGGTTAGACAAAAGTTAGTGGAGATTCCCGTTTGATTTCCAATTCATGCTTTACAATAGTTTCCTCGTGACTTTTGATAAGATAATTATTTAAGCTCTCATATTATTTATTGTGAAAGTAAGAACGTGGTGTGTAAATAATTTAGATGCTGGATATCGACAAGTTAAGTAAATCGACGTTTTACATTAAAATGATTTCATACATTTAATTGACCATTGAACTTTATCCTACGCTTCACCAACAAACGGTGATTTAAAAACTTGAAACCTGTTATGAGTATTATATGATCTTACTTTTTTAAAACATTTTATGATATAACGATTTCCATTATTTTAACCTTTTAACAAAATGATTCTTAAATATATTTAGTTTTGGAAAACAAAATTATAATATTTATTTAATTAAGTTTCAAACGTACGAAAACATTTTCGATATAATATAATTTGTTTATTAAAATATTTTTGTAAACGTTGATACATAAATAAATTATAAGTTTTAAAATATAAATGTTATGTGATTTAATTTCTATTATTTAAACGATTTTAAAATATATTAAACTTTGAAATATAATTAGTTTGTGAAAAACTAAATATTATTAAATAAATATTTAAATATAAAAATTTATATATTTAAAGGAATATATATATATATATATATATATATATATATATATATATGTATATATATATATATATATATATATATTTTACATTATGATAAAATATAATATTAACTTAGTTACAAAACGTTTTGATTTAAATTAATATTATCATATATATAAATAACGAGAAGTTGAATTAAAGAAGCAAATGACCAAAACACTCGAACGTTCAAGTAACACCCCGAGTGATATAGTTTATTTATGAATTAAGTCTATATGTTGACAAGGATAAGAGTCACGAAACGTAGAATGCAAATTATATTAGCGTACGAAGTAACGTTCGAAAAACCGGAACCGAGACATAAGTCGAGTTTAAACGTACCAGTCATCGGAAAAAAAATTTCAAGTCAACTATGCATTTAAATATAAATATAATATATATAATTATATAAATTAAATATATATTTTATATTAATAAAAACTGTCGGCAGAAAAACGTTAAACAAAAATGAGCTGGAGGCGGCTGTGCCGCGATCGCGGCAAAAACACCCTCAAACCCTCCTCGATCGCGGAGTGGCTGGGTTCCAAAATCACACTATAAAGCTCGATCGTGTTCTGCTCGAATTCATTTCATCAAACCAACCATCTATATCTCTGATCTTCATATTACTCCGTATTTATTTTAATATTTATATTAATTATTATTATTAATCCAAATATATTATTAGTAGTATTAGTATTATTATTATTAGTATTATACATAAAATGCTACGACGGAGTGCTGTTTGAGTGATCTCAAACGGGTTTTCAAAACGGGTTTAAGCTTTGGAAATACGGGTTATAGCTATGGAATAATGGGTTACTTAAGGAGGTCATGGGTATAGTGATGATATCGAGTCGATGGCGATGAGATTAGGATGGTATAACTCTCGTCACTTTTATTATTATTATTATTATTATTATTATTATTATTATTATTATTATTATTATTATTATTATTATTATTATTATTATTATTATTATTATTATTATTACTATCGTTGTTATTGTTATCGTTATCATTATTATTATCTAATTATTATTATTATTATTATTATTATTATTATTATTATTATTATTATTATTATTATTATTATTATTATTATTATTATTATTATTATTATTATTATTAACATTATCGTTATAAGTATTATCATTAAAATTTTTATTATTATTAATATCATTATCATTAAAACTAATATTAGTATCATGACTATCATTATCGTTATTAGAATTATCATTAATTTTAGTATTACTATTAAAAATAATTATTATAATTATTATCATTGATATTATTACTGAAATTATCATTATTATTAAAAGTTAACATTTTTTTATCAAAACTATTTTTTTATTATTTTTTTATCATTTTATTTTATTATTATTAAAAGTATCATTAATATTAAAATTATCACTTTTATTAAAATTATCATTTCTAACAGAAATATCATTTTATTGCAAAATATTATTATTATTATTATCATATTAGGATTATTATTATTAAAAATTATCATTTTGATAGAATTATTATTTTATAAAATATTATTATTATTATACTTATTATGATAATTATTATTATTGTTATTAATAATAATTATTATTAAGATAATTTATATTATTGCTAATATTAAAATATTTATTAAAAGTATCATTATTTATATATATATATATATATATATATATATATATATATATATATATATATATATATATATATATATATATATATATATATATATATATATAATTATCATTTTATGATCATTATTATTAGTATTATTAATATCATCATTATTATTACCATTGTTATTTATATTAAAATACTTTTAATAACATTATCTTTATTATTATTATCATTATTATTATAACTATAATGTTTGTTATTATAATACAACTTTTGTTCATTATTATTATTATTATTATTGAAATTGAAATTATTTTTATCGAATAAATATTTGATACAAAAATATATTTACTACATATAATACAATTATATTAATATTACTTATCACTATAATTTTATCATTTAAACTATATTAATTAAACTATATATAAATTATATTACTTAAAGCTATACATATATATTTATTGTGTATAAACTTTAATATAAAATTATTATTATTAATATATTATATCAAATTATAAATAAATGATTAAATTATTTTAAAAGGTATTTACTACATTTATAGTAATAAATAATTTTGAAAATATATATTAACTACTTAAATTATATAGAATAAATATAACTCATTATTAATACAACACATAGGTTATTAATATAAAAGTATATTAATAATATATATATATATATATATATATATATGCTTGTCATATAATTATATGTGTTAATATATATATATATATATATATATATATATATATATATATATATATATATATATATATATATATATATATATATATATATATATATATATATATATATATATATATATATATATATATATATATATATATATATTATAGGTTCGTGAATCCGAGGCCAACCCTGCATTGTTCAGTTTCGTCGTATGAATATTTTTACTACAAAATAATGTATCGAGAGTTTCATTTGCTCCCTTTTTAAATGCTTTTGCAATATATATTTTTGGGACTGAGAATACATGCGCTGCTTTTATAACTGTTTTACGAAATAGACACAAGTACTTGAAACTACATTCTATGGTTGGATTATTATACCGGAAATCACCCTTTTTAGTCTGGTAATCTAAGAATTAGGGAACAGAAACCCTAATTGACGCGAATCCTAAAGATAGATCTATTGGGCCTAACAAACTCCATCCGAGTTACGGATGCTTTAGTACTTCGATTTATCATGTCCGATGAGAGTCCCAGAATGATGGGGATATTCTAGATGCATTTTGTTAATGTCGGTTACCAGGTGTTCACCATATGAATGATTTTTATACACAGGTTATGTGTATCATGTTTTGTACACGGGTTACGTGTGCGGTTAAATATTTGAAATCTTGTGGTCTATTAAAATTATGAAAATGATTGATTATGATAAACTAATGAACTCACCAACCTTTTGGTTGACACTTTAAAGTATGTATATTCTCAGGTATAAAAGAAATCTTCCGCTGTGCATTTGCTCATTTTAAAGATATTACTTGGAGTCATTCATGACATATTTCAAAAAGACGTTGCATTCGAGTCGTTGAGTTCAACAAGATTATTATTAAGTCATTTATAGTTTGGATATTGATATAGCCGAAACGGACATTTTTATTCGTGCGGTGTTGTTAGGCCGCAGGACGTCTGATTCAGTTGATCAAGGTAACACACAGTGGGTTTATTTATTTATATTGTGCGGGGCCTAAATTTACTTTACATTCTAAGGTGTAGAAGGTGTAAGTTAACCTAGTGTCGTGTTTTTTTTATGGATTAACGAATTGAAGATCAAGTGGATAATTGTCTTTTGGTTAAATTACCTGGATAAAAGATAGTAGTTGGTTTAAGCTAAAAGTCCTAAGTGCAGAAAAGTAAATAAGTGGAAGGATATCCAGAGTATGCAGATAAGGGAAATGTTGACCAAGATATCATTGTTGGGTTAGGGAAAGGTAATTATGCTTATGTTAATACCATGCTTAGAATGATGTAAATCTGGTTGGATGAGCCAATCACACAGACCTGCTTGTCTCTGAACTCTCGGAGTTCTCTTTGTGCAGTGAGAAGTATGTCACTTGGTCGTACAATTGAAAGGTAGCAGTACCTCGGAGGTTATCCTCAGTAAAGTACTAGGTTTATTAGTGGGTTAAGCTCTAATCCTAACCCTTGTTATCAGTTTAGTTAACTGAATAACAACGTGTCGTGTTGATTGAACACTGATCACAAACGGAAGGAATCCGTCGGTTTAAGTTGGCAAAACCTTAAATGAAAACTAACAACCATTCCATCATACTAATGAGATCATATCAATTCAAACATTATACAGTATTACAGTTGATATACTGATAGTAAAGTAGATAGAAACCTAATGAGTACCTAAACAATTGATATGACTAAGACCTAAGGCAACAATCAAACAAGAACATGCAACGGGCTTGGGTCACACAGTGAAGGCACTAACTAGATCTTAACAGCTCCTAAGAAGTCTCTTCGGAACATTCAATAGGCATACTAGGTCATTCATGTCTCAATTCCTAAGTTTCGTGTCCTAAAATCGCATTAAATGCCTCTCGGGAACTCCGACCATACCGAGTTCATAGAATCTTCAGCTAATTTCATATAGGTGGACAAGTCCTGAGCACAACCTAGGTTGGTTAATCCTTAAGATGCTAGCATACAAATCTATCAGACTTCCTAGTTCAGTATTATAACAGTAATCATACTAATTTAACATAATTAAGCTAACCCAAACTTCTATCATGGCAACATACAAATTAATTAAGCTATCATGGTAATATCGGAACGCATTATTAAACATAAAAAGTAAGAACACATGTTTAATACAAAAGACAAGCGTTTCAGATAAAAATCTGAAAAGGCCGAAGAAATCTGCCCAAGATCGCAGGGACTCGCCGGGATATCCTCCGGAAAATAAATGCTAAGCTAACTACTACTAAAAACTAACTAAAAGCTTGAAAATATGAAATGAATTACAAATTGAGTGTGTGTTGAAATGGATGGAGAAAACCCTTTAAATAGACTTTAAATTTGCCTGCAAACGGCTGGCAGGCCGTGGGGCAAGACGTCTGCAAGCCGTTTGCAGGGCCCGTTTGCTAAGGCAAGACGTTTAACGAGGCCGTTTGCTCTGACCGTTTGGTAGGCAGTTTGCCATACTGGCAGACCGTTTAGTAGCCCGTTTGGCAAGCCGTTTGGCTTGCTGATTTGTTGGATCTTAATTTGATTTCTTGTCTTTCACCGTTTTTGCTCTAGAATCTTCGTTTTAGCTCCGTTATACTTGATTCTTTTTGCATTGCCTTCGTAATTACTTAATCTATAAAATCAACCAAAAAAGCGATAATTTTGCCGACAAAGTTTAAATCTTTATTGTTCTAGGGCTTAATATTGGGGGTAAAAATGTGACTTTTTGACCGATATCAAATACCCCACACTTGGCTTTGCTTGTCCTCAAGAAAAAAGCGGGAATATAAGGATCTTTCTAATAGACTCTCCCTTGCCCCACCCTTTGATCTTTTTATTATGCCTTCTTCAGAAGTTGGCACATCTTTCAAAAGTATTAGAAAAAGTTTCGAGCTTCGATGATTTGGTAGCTAGATTTCAATCGCGTCCATAGTGAAAAAGGCTTACTTTCCAACTCTCAGATGTAGAGTATACATGATCAGGCTCCTCACTAGCGGATCACTCGTATCACTCAAGTGTTTAGGGTGTCCTATTCTAATTGTATTGTCACTCAGAAGCCAGTCGTGTAACAGTCCTCATCATAGGCTTGGTAAAGCATCGATATCTCCACCGGTTAAGTAAGGACGGAACTGATCTTCTTCCTAGGCATTCTTTCAAGAGGAAGACGGGTTAAAGGGTTTGGTCAGGAAATTTATGGATCAGTGAAAGGTATCCAGATCTTTTGATTTTGAGAGAATTGATAGACTTTGATTCTTCAGAGTATTCATTTTTGGATAGAGAACGGCCTGGAATCCGTAAAAGTTTTCTTCGGAAGAAGCGGATTTTGCTAAGACTTTGTCTAGAATTTTCTTTGGCTCTTCCGGCATCCTTCTTTAGGGCAATCTTCTCGGGTTTTTCTTTGCCTTATTCATAGAGACTTTTCTCTTTCACACTTTTTTTTTCGGCGTACCCTTTCTTCATAACTTTTGTCTTTCGTTCCTGGTGCCCAGAGAGGAAGTGATAATCCACTGAAAATAGGTCTTTGAACTTTCAAAAATAATCAGGGGTTCGGAATCTTTCAACAAGTGCTTTTGAAGCGAATTTTATCGATCTATCTCTTTACTAATCTTTGGATCTTTTGATGAATGGAAAGGGAAGTGAATGGTGTATTTTTGGGAGTGAATTTGGGGTGAATATTTCTGGTTCATCAGCTCTTTATGTGAGTTAGTCAGTTTAAATTGCGTGGAGTGGAAACGAAAACAGATGGCTTTTTGTCTTCTCTATTCAGAATGATTTCGGAAGGAGTATCGCACCTGCACCACGTATGGCGCTTACTAACCATTGGTCTTGAAACGTATGTCAGAACCAAGTTCTAACTTGAACCGTACACCGGCACGCTCATTAATGAAATGACAAAGTACTGTAGATTTGATGGGTCATACAGATACTTCGGGTCCAAGATTCGTCACCTTTTGGGAGGAGGGATCGTGCTTGATCATGCGTAGCCTTTTACATATTCTCTTAAAAGAAATCTTTTGAAACAAAACATAAGTTTTAGCTTAATCGTTTCGTTCTAATAAATGTTTCGAAAACCGATTTCTAGCAATTTTATTAAATCTTTTGGGCAAAATAAGGTAAGAATTTTTTCGAAATCACCCAATATCCATTGCTAAATTACTTTTTGGACAAAAGAATTTTTCAAAACTTGGCATTTTACGGTTACTCGACCTTTAAAACCTTTACCCATTACCCCACACTTAGAAGAACATTGTCCCTAATGTTCTCTAGAAAGAATATTTTAATACTTTATAAATTAAGGACATTGTCTTCTAAAATTTCCAAGTTAGTTGCGGGGGTAACCCCACACTTAGAGATTTTAGTGCGTAATAATCGAAATAGGTTTGAGGAAGGATTACTTCCCTATGGTCGTGTTACTTTCCTAGTGTTGGGCCTTCCTACGGCCAGTCTCCTAAGGACCTGTCTCTTTTGATAATATTTCTGCATGAAGAGCAAAAAGAGAAAGTCAGCATTTCCATTATATAACTTTTTAGTACAATGCTTCAAAAAGATAGAACTAAAATAAAGTAAAGTAGTCTATGGAATACTATCCTGGTCAATGTGCTGAGTCGGCACTGTCAAGTATCCAAAGAGATCATCATCATCCTCTAGTCTCGGCAAGTACTCAAGTGGTTGCCCTATATCCAACTCAGGGCCTAGTAGTGAATCCAGACAGAGGTCTGACGGAAACTCCAGGTGGGATAGGCTCGGGAAAGGCTCCTCGTCAGGTATGCTCCCGGCGATCTCAAATGCCTGGGCCGTTGGTGGCTCAACTGATATGGGAATAGTGACTAGGTGACAACCCTCAGGTAGCTCAGTGACTGGAACTGGCTTAGTGACTGGAGCAGGCGGCGTGATGGGAATAGGAGTAGCATGTGCAGGCATGGCAGCTGAGGCAACTGAGTGAACTGAGGCCGGTGTGGAACGCCTGGGGGTAGCTGATAATGCTAAAATGAACATATATTTCATAGCATTATCCCTCAAGAAAGACAAGCTTTTAGTTGCAACTGTTCTATTTACAAGTGATATTCGTTTAAATAATAAAAGGTGAATACGAAAGACAGATTCGACGAATTGAAGACGCAAACGACCAAAAAGCTCAAAAGTACAAAATACAATCAATGAGGTTCCAATTATTGATAAGAAACGTCTCAAAATTACAAGAGTACAAGATTCAAAACGCAAAGTACAAGATATTAAATTGAACGCAAGGACGTTCGAAAATCCGGAACAGGGACCAGAGTCAACTCTCAACGCTCGACGCAACGGACTAAAAATTACAAGTCAACTATGCACATGAATATAATATAATATATAATTAATTCTTAAAATTAATATATATATTATATTATATTTAAAAACCGTCGGCATAAAAAAACAAAGACTTTTGAGTCTCCCCAGCTGGCCATGCGATCGCATGGCCTGGAGGAAGAAACTCCATGCGATCGCATGGTGCACAGTTCCAGCCCACATGCCTATAAAAATCGAGCTTTGGTGTAACACAAAACACATCTTTTTCTTCTCCTCATTCATACGTAGTATATATTTATATTTATATTTATATTTATATTTTAATTTTAATTTTAATTTATAATAATAAGGGTGTGTTAGCGAATGTTGTAAGGGTGTAAGTCGAAATTCTGTCCGTGTAACGCTACGCTATTTTTAATCATTGTAAGTTATGTTCAACCTTTTTACATTAATGTCTCGTAGCTAAGTTATTATTATGCTTATTTAATCCGAAGTAATCATAATGTTGGACTAAAAATATTAAAATTGGGTAATTGGGCTTTGTACCATAATTGGAGTTTGGACAAAAGAACGACACTTGTGGAAATTAGACTATGGGCTATTAATGGGCTTTATATTTGTTTAACTAAATGATAGTTTGTTAATTTTAATATAAAGATTTACAATTGAACGTCTCTATAAATAACCATATACACTCGATCGGATACGATGGGCAGGGTATTTATATGTACGAATAATCGTTCATTTAACCGGACACGGGAATGGATTAATAGTCACTAGAATTATTAAAACAGGGGTGAAATTATGTACAAGGACACTTGACATAATTAATAACAAAGTATTAAAACCTTGGGTTACACTCAGTCGTCATCCTGGTGTAATTATTAAACAAAGTAATAAAACCTTGTTACAGTTTAAGTCCCCAATTAGTTGGAATATTTGACTTCGGGTATAAGGATAATTTGACGAGGACACACACACTTTATATTTATGACTGATGGACTGTTATGGACAAAAACCAGACGGACATATTAAATAATCCAGGACAAAGGACAATTAACCCATGGGCTTAAAACTAAAATCAACACGTCAAACATCATGATTACGGAAGTTTAAATAAGCATAATTCTTTTATTTCATATTTAATTTCCTTTATTTTATATTTAGATGCACTTCTAATTATCGCACTTTTATTTTTTTGTTATTGTATTTAATTGCACTTTTAATTATCGTACTTTTTAATTATCGCAAGTTTATTTTATCGCACTTTTATTATTCGCAATTTCATTATCGTTATTTACTTTACGCTTTAAATTAAGTCTTTTATTTATTTAATATTTTACATTTGGTTTTAACTGCGACTAAAGTTTTAAAATCGACAAACCGGTCATTAAACGGTAAAAACCCCCCTTTATAATAATAATATTACTTATATATATATTTGTATTTTTATAAATTAAACTAATATAGCGTTAAGCTTTGATTAAAAGATTTTCCCTGTGGAACGAACCGGACTTACTAAAAACTACACTACTGTACGATTAGGTACACTACCTATAAGTGTTGTAGCAAGGTTTAAGTATATCCATTCTCTAAATAAATAAATATCTTGTGTAAAATTGTATCGTATTTAATAGTATTTCCTTGTAAAATTTAATAGTATTTTATACCCCTTAGCTTTAACTATCAAGTATTTTTGGCGCCGCTGCCGGGGAACTTAAACGCCGAAAGCGCAACGCTAATATATATAAAAAAAAAGATTTTTATTTTTAGTTTACTTTTAAAAAAAAATACGCTTTTGTAAAAATATGTTTTAAATATTCGAAAATATAAAAAGAAAACAAAAATATAAATATTTTTAAGAGTTTGTTAAATATTTAAGTTCTATAAAAGTTTCTTTATCTTTATTTTATAAAAATATAAGTTTTATTTAATTTATATAAATATATTACATAAATAAATAAAACAGAAAATTCAAAACAGCAAAATAAAAAAAAAAAATTAAAAACACTCGGGCCTGCTACTGTAGCAGCCCGTAACCTGGCCCAAAACCTCAGCTCATGCGATCGCATGAGCCCGAAGGCATAAACTCATGCGATCGCATGAGAGTGTCTGACACGCCAACTGCAACCCTAAAACTGCATTAATTACGGGTATTATTATTATTATTTAATAAACCCTAATTAGGTTTTATTATTTAATTAGTTATTAGTTTTTAGATTTAATTTATATATTTAGTTTAATTAGTTTAATTAAATTTTAAAATTAATAGTTTTATAAAATAAATAATATAAAAATAATATTTTTATAAAAATTGTACTTTTTACAACTTTTAGTATATTTTTATATTTTATTTTTTTTAATTGTTTTTAGCGTAATATTTGTATTTTTCGCTCGTATTTAGTTTTAATTCATAGTTTTTGCCATAGTTATTTTTATTTCTAGATTTTTAGGCTTTGCCGTAAAATCCCTTAAGTGCTTTTTCTTTAGACTAAGATATAGGTGCTTTAGAATTTTGTGACGCCCTTTTAAGTTTTAGTTCTTTTTTAAGATATTGCCATTTGGGATATAGTTTTACTTGTAAGCTTTAATATTTTTAGACACCTTTTACCTATGTATCAATTATCATTCCAATTAGTAATCTCAATTTGCGATTATAATTTTAAGTTAGTGATAGTAATAAGGCTGGGTTAGTCAAGTATTTTTAAGTTTTATAAGTCACTCTTTTTCTTTCTTATTTTTTCGATCTTTTCTTTTTCGACCTTTTTCGACGCGCTCTTTTTCTTTCTTATTTATCGCCATTCTAGTTTTAGGACATAGACTTTTATTCTACTTCTTATCTAAATTTCTTAAAATTACAAAAATTTATTTTAAGTGGTTAAATTGATAGACATCAAAATTTTCTGGTTCGTAGTAATAGTTGGATTTGTACGTGGACCGGGTTATTGGAGCCAAACAGTCCTCAATTATATTGAGACTAAACGAATCCTGCCCCTCTGCTGCATCTTTTGGCTATTCGAAACGTGGGCAAAATCAGAAAAGTCTATTAATTGGATAACTTATATAATTTTTCTTTCCTTTTAAAAACTAATTGGATATTCAGTGAATGCACCGAGCAAGACGTTCACCACCTTTTGTACGTTCACCACTTGTAACTCGATCAAGACATCTAGCAAATATTACTGCCGTTGATTTTTCTTTAGAATCGTCATCCAGTCGACCAAGTACTCCAACTCAAATTTCCGATAATCCATTTTTTGAACCCGACCTCACAATTGAGAATCCGGAGAATATTCAGGGACGATTCATAGATCCTGAACCATTAAATTTTCCTCCGGAACCACCAATCATTCAAACAGAGATTGTTGAGGAACGAACCATTAAATCAGAATCCTCTAGTGATTCCGATTTAACAAATTCAATTATGGAGAATCTGGAACCTTTAAGTATGGAAGACCGAATGAGAGCTAAACGCACTGGCCAAGGTCACGCAATTACTCATCCAGACATTAATGCGCCAGATTATGAAATCAAAGGACAAATTCTACACATGGTGACTAATCAATGCCAATTTAGTGGTGCGCCTAAGGAAGATCCAAATGAACATCTTCGTACCTTTAATAGGATCTGCACTATATTTAAAATCCGAGAAGTGGAGGATGAACAGATATATCTCATGTTATTTCCCTGGACTTTAAAGGGAGAAGCCAAAGATTGGTTGGAATCGTTACCTGAAGGGGCGATCGATACATGGGACGTTTTAGTTGAAAAATTTCTTAAACAATTCTTTCCGGCATCTAAAGCCGTAAGACTTCAAGGAGAAATTGTTACGTTCACACAGAAACCGAATGAAACTCTATATGAGGCGTGGACAAGATTTGGAAAGTTATTAAGAGGATGTTCGCAACATGGTTTAGACACCTGTCAAATAGTACAAATATTCTACCAAGGATGCGACATCACTACAAGAAAAGACATAGATATAGCAGCTGGTGGTTCCATTATGAAGAAAACCGAAACTGATGCTTACAAAATTATTGATAACACTGCTTCCCACTCACATGAGTGGCACCAAGAAAAAGATATCGTTAGATCATCTAAAGCAGCTAGAGTCGATTCTAGCCATGACTTAGATTCCATTTCCGCAAAGATAGATGCTGTGGAGAGACGAATGGAAAAGATGACTAAAGATATCCACTCAATACGAATTAGTTGTGAGCAGTGTGGAGGACCACATTTGACAAAAGATTGTCTCAGTATTGAATTAACAATGGAACAAAGAGAGAATATTTCATACATAAACCAAAGGCCTGGAAATAATTATCAGAATAATTATCAACCGCCAAGACCGATCTATAATCAAAATCAGAGTTATAACCGAAATATTCCATACAACAACCAACAAGGTCCTAGCAATCAACAAGTATCTAACAATACTTACAACCAGCAAAGACCTAATTTTCAAAACAAACCACCACAAACTGATGATAAAAAGCCGAATTTAGAAGATATGATGACGAAGCTAGTTGAAACTCAAACGCAATTTTTCACATCTAAAAAACAAACTAATGAACAAAATGCTCAAGCATTTAGAAATCAACAAGCTTCTATTCAAAACTTGGAACAAGAAGTAAGTAACCTAGCAAGGTTAATAGGTGAAAGAAAACTGGGAAGTCTACCTAGTGATACAAATGCAAACCCCCGGAATGAAACAGCTAAAGCCATTACCACAAGAAGTGGTACAACACTTAAACCACCTGAAATACCTGTAACTTCTGATGAAGCTATTCCTACTCCACAAGAACCACAACCTGATCAAGAAAAGGAAAAAGAACCGGTAGTTGAAAAGGTTAATGAAGATAACATAGTTAAGGCTAAACCTTATGTTAAACTATACCAACCACCACTTCCTTACCCGAGTAAAATGAAGAAAGAGAAACTTGAAGCCAAGCAATCCAAATTCTTGGATATGTTTAAAAAGATAAATGTAAATCTTCCTTTCATTGATGTGATTTCAGGAATGCCTAGATATGCTAATTTCTTGAAAGATCTGATCACGAATAGAAAGAAAATGGAAGAACTCTCGGCTGTTACTATGAATGCTAATTGTTCAGCAGTGCTGTTGAATAAGATACCAGAAAAACTATCTGATCCAGGAAGTTTCACAATTCCATGATTTCTGGGTAGTCTTAGTTCAATAGAAGCATTGGCAGACTTAGGTGCTAGTATAAATTTAATGCCGTATTCACTATACACTAAACTAGACCTTGGAGAATTGAAACCAACAAGAATAAGTATACAACTAGCTGATAGATCAATAAAATATCCTAGAGGGATAATGGAGAACACGCTAGTTAAAGTTGGTACTTTAGTATTTCCAGTAGATTTTGTTGTTTTGGACATGGAAGAAGATTCTCAAGTTCCTCTCATATTAGGAAGACCATTCTTAAACACGGCTAAAGCAATGATAGACGTGTTTGGTAAGAAATTGACCCTAAGTATAGAGGACGAGAGTGTTACCTTTTCAGTTGATAGAGCAATGCAACAACCGCAATCTGTAGATGATACATGTTATTATATTTAAACTATAGATTCACATGCAGAATTGTTGGAGGAATTTCCAGAATTACAAGGAACAGGAGAATGTTCTTTAGGAGAAGGTAATGAACCAATTGATGAAGCTGAAATGTTAGCTACACTTATAGCTAATGGATATGAACCAACAACAGAAGAAATTCAAATGCTAAAAGAAGAAGACAGATATTGATACAAATCATCGATAGAAGAACCTCCGAAAATAGAGTTAAAGCCACTTCTAAACTGTAACATCCCGCGTTTTTCCGTTAAATTTAATTTTAACACCGTCTTTTTTTTTTTAAAACATAATCTTTCGTATTTAAATTAATAGTTTCCGTGAGTAACGTTCATTATATTCCCGCTATTTAATTTTGACATCACCCGTTTACTCGAGCGTTTTAAAAATATTCGATCGGTTAAATCCCGCACCCGCTTCTAAACCCGAGGGACTAAAATTGACACGGGGCAAACTAGTTGACTAGGTCAACTAGTCCACCCCAATCACCACCATTCAATCCCTCCATCTCTCTCTCTTTCTCTCTAGCAAGAACACACACACAAACCCCAACTTCATAGAATCATCATCTAAATTCGGGATTGGAAGCAAACTTCAAAGCAAATTACATATTTGGAATCCTCTCTTCATCCTCTACAATTTGATACCAACTTCATCTCGTTTGGGTAACATTTCTAAAACTCTAGATTTCTCTAAATTCGTGTTTTTGATTTGAAATGGTGTTAGTTAGTGTCTATGGCTCGTGTCTAGCATGAATATATGATTTACTTGCTCGATTTGTTGTTTTGAGTAACTAGTTTGAACATTTGAAATGGGTTTGCTTAATCCTTGATTTTGGATGAGTTAATGTTGTTAGATTGTTAAAGTGCATGTTTTAATTGTGTTACTAGTATCATTAGCCACATTTTGATGTGTAGGTTGATTAAGAAAACTTCAAAAACCCGATTAATGATTTCGTGATGTTTGACTAGGGTTTGATAGTTCTTGACATGAACTTTTGATGCTTGAATGCCATGGAATGTTAATTGTTAGTGATTAGTTGTAATGTATGCTTAATTACCTTCGAAACGGCATATCGTATGTGTAAATTGGATTCCCGAATCATAAAATACGTTTTACGAACTTGAAACTTTGAAAATAAACCTTTCTTGATCAATTGACGAGTTTTCGGTTATTGTAAATGATGTTTTTGGTTGATGATATGTGGTTAGTTGTATTCCTCGTCAAAATACCTTTTCGACGATATATGATAGGCATTATAAGTGTTTGCGGGTCAAGAGTTGGGTTGGAAAAGGTTTTGGTTCGTGCACACTTGGAAAAACTGACCAGAATTCTCTGCCCAGGTAGTGGCGCGGCGCGCCCCATCCCCGCGCGGCGCGCGGATTGGCCTGGCCAGATTCTGCTCACTTTGTCACATTTCACGCGAAATGTTTGACTAGCTATCGACCTCCGATTCACATGAAACTTGTTTTAATATACTTGTATATGAATAACTAGCATAGAAAAATAGTTCGGGACCCGACCCGAACGCGTTGACTTTTTCGTTGACTTTGACCAAGTTTGACTTTTAGTCAAACTTAACCAAACTTTTATACAATCATTCTAACATGCTTTTATACTTGTTTCTTGTATGAAACTTGACAACGTGATTCACATGCTATACTTAATCGAGTCGTAACGAGCCATAGGACTAATTGAACACATTTCACCCGACTTTGTGTCGTAACCGGTTAATTGATATAACTTACTTGTTTAGGTCAAGGCTAAGCAACTTTCATGCATACGTTACTTTGTGAAGTACTTTTATACTCGTGCACTCGAGGTGAGATCATAGTCCCACCTTTTCAACAACTTTTTATACTTTTAAATTGTGGGCTGAGAAACATATACTTTGTTACATTTTGTACTACTTGCTTTTATACTTTGAACACAAGTACAAGGAAAACAAACATTCCACAGCGAGTTAGAACAAAAATCCTCAATTCGATTATCATTAGTTACACTTGCAGGGTGTAAGCGAGAACTTATATTGTGTGGCCATACGGGTTTGACAAACCCTCATTACGGACGGTTCGCTACCGTCTACGGATGAAATATATTTTCGAGAAACAGTGTATGTTCTAACACTATTGTGATGGGGTTCTATGGAAGGAAACGTTAAGTCTTGATAATTGGGTGCTCGCGAACCAACTTTTGGAATGCAACTTTTGGATGATCAATTTATGGAAATACTAAATCTTGTGGTTCAAAATATAACTTTTATTAATACACCTATGATTTCACCAACGTTTTTCGTTGACAGTTTTCAATATGTTTCTCAGGTTCATACATGGCTATTTGATACATGCTTCCGCGTACACTCATACTTGCTTGGGGTCAAGCACACATGCATACACTCTGATTTCATGCTTGGAGTCAAGCATACATACATGCATACGCTAGTGATAGCACCTTTTGGATTCAAACTTTTGTTTACTTACTTACGCTATTTATAGCAACTGTGATTTTAAACTAATTATGGCGCAAGATATTTCATTTGTATTTTACTACTTTTGTGAACTTAAACTTGTTGTCGATCCGTTTGGTGAACTAAACTTTGCAAGTCATGCACATTTCAAATGAATGCGACATAATTTTGGTCAAACGCGTCTCATATAGGGACTATGACCACGCAACGGGACCTAAGTAGCGGCGCCGTCAATAACGGTTTTGGTCGGGTCGTTACAAGTGGTATCAGAGCGTTGGTTGTAGGGAACTAGGACGTGCATTAGTGTGTCTAACAGAGTCGTTAGGACGCATTAGTGAGTCTAGACTACAACCGGATAGTTAGCCATTGCATTCTGACATACATTTGCTATAGATAGCACTTACTTGACTACTTGTGCATTATACTTGAATCATTCTTAGGCAAACTTTTTAATGGTACCCAACCTTCATCATACGAACTCGTATTCCGCCACTTTTTGGTAACACACGTAAATTCATGATTCATACACGTATGGATGACGACGACTTCATTAGTCACACTTGTTCGGGAACACTGTCTCCCGGATTGTTATTTGCCACCGTTTCAACTTGCTATCGGTTTCCCACTGGTGTTTCTTACTATCTACTTTTGGTGTTACTACCATCACTACTCTAGGTGAGTATCGTCATCGCTAATTATCACTACGGTTGCGTACTTTTTGTTATCATGATTCGTTACTCTTTTCGTGCCTAAGGGCATTATCGCTTGACTTGAGCCGCAATGACGTGAACAATCATTTATACACTTCCCTCGGGGAACGCTTCTTTATAGTTGCACTAATTCTTTCGATTCAATATGAGTCACGTTTGAGACGTCGTTACACTTTGTTTATTTTAAACTGCACGATTACACGAACTTGAATCTATAGAGTGATGTGGGAATGGAGGTATGAGTTAGCGTAATATAACGACACTCGATCAACGTGGTTATATTACGGTAAGACATACCAAAGTTCTAGTGACGCGTGATGGTGGTTAGACTCGATCAACCTAAACACCACCATGTGCCATGTACATGACTTCATCTTTTCAGGTTTGGACATCCGAAAACTCCGAGAATATTTATAACAACCATACCGGGGATACACCTTCAATTATTGTCAAATTATATTTATGCTTCCGAATGAATTACCGATTCCTCTCGGCTTCAACCGTATGTTACACGTGTATACTAACTCGTCCTCGCACAGTCTTATTGACTAACTACAATTTACTCGTTATGCTCACATCGGGGCGGAAACTTCTCTTGCATCACCCTCGTACTTCAGGTTCAGGAGGTCCTTATTCTAAATTCTCAATGGAGAGCGACTCTTCACGTCGTACAAGTATTCGCCGCGAGGGTGGATAGTCCTAACAATCGTTTTCAAAACCCGATAAGAACTTGCCCCGACGAACGTTTTTGGAAACCGATAAATCTTTCGCGACGCGAATTTTCTTGAGAAACTTGTCCTAGCTAACGTTTTCAATTCCTAGCAAACTTGTTCAATATGCCTTAGGGAAATGTACCCCGTTTCGGATCGAGATCCTCGTTTCACTTCTAGATTTTTGGAGTGCCTCACAAAAAGTCTCGGGACCGCGTTTAGACATGAGTACCGCGTACCATCCACAACCCGACGGACCGAACAAACATGCGATTTAAACCTTGGAAACCATAATACAAGTTTGTATTACCAACTTCAAATTTACTTGAGAAAAGTATTTTCCTTTAACCGAATCCTCGTACTACAATGATTTTCATTCGAGTTTTAACGTCACTCCTTTTGAAACCACATGTGACCGGAAATGTCATTCTCCTTTTGTCGAACCAAGTAAACGATGACCAATTCACCGGGACCAGGATTATTCATGAACAACCGAGAAAATTTATTCATATTCAGGTAAAACCCAACGCGACTCGTAATCACCAAGAGCTACGCCGATGTTAGACGTAAACCTTTCTAATTCCATGGGGAACCGCTTAATATTAAAAGTCGCACCTTGAGGAGGTGTAGTCCGTTTCGGGAAACATAGAAAACAAAATTCGTGATATTTTAATCCTTTTAAAATCTTGGGGAGTTTTGGACCCGTTGCTAGCCGTTTAGATTTTCCGACCCATTTTGAGTCTCCGTTTATCCTACATTCGACGTGTCAACTCAAAGACGTGTTTTGCGAAACGAGAACTTGTTATCTCCTTTGATGAACTCACTATCGACGATAACCCTCACTTCCTAGGAGGACCGGTTGAAACCATAAGTCGTGAAGCCAAACCTTAAAACAACATATGATCCCGACCGTCAAAATTCGTTGAAATACCCTAGGACGTACTTCTCCCTTATTCGTAGAATTTACAACGCAAGATCTCGAGTAAGATTCAACAACTACTATTTCCAACTAAATTTCGGGACGAAATTTCTTTTGAGGTGTGGATAATGTAACATCCCGCGTTTTTCCGTTAAATTTAATTTTAACACCGTCTTTTTTTTTTAAAACATAATCTTTCGTATTTAAATTAATAGTTTCCGTGAGTAACGTTCATTATATTCCCGCTATTTAATTTTGACATCACCCGTTTACTCGAGCGTTTTAAAAATATTCGATCGGTTAAATCCCGCACCCGCTTCTAAACCCGAGGGACTAAAATTGACACGGGGCAAACTAGTTGACTAGGTCAACTAGTCCACCCCAATCACCACCATTCAATCCCTCCATCTCTCTCTCTTTCTCTCTAGCAAGAACACACACACAAACCCCAACTTCATAGAATCATCATCTAAATTCGGGATTGGAAGCAAACTTCAAAGCAAATTACATATTTGGAATCCTCTCTTCATCCTCTACAATTTGATACCAACTTCATCTCGTTTGGGTAACATTTCTAAAACTCTAGATTTCTCTAAATTCGTGTTTTTGATTTGAAATGGTGTTAGTTAGTGTCTATGGCTCGTGTCTAGCATGAATATATGATTTACTTGCTCGATTTGTTGTTTTGAGTAACTAGTTTGAACATTTGAAATGGGTTTGCTTAATCCTTGATTTTGGATGAGTTAATGTTGTTAGATTGTTAAAGTGCATGTTTTAATTGTGTTACTAGTATCATTAGCCACATTTTGATGTGTAGGTTGATTAAGAAAACTTCAAAAACCCGATTAATGATTTCGTGATGTTTGACTAGGGTTTGATAGTTCTTGACATGAACTTTTGATGCTTGAATGCCATGGAATGTTAATTGTTAGTGATTAGTTGTAATGTATGCTTAATTACCTTCGAAACGGCATATCGTATGTGTAAATTGGATTCCCGAATCATAAAATACGTTTTACGAACTTGAAACTTTGAAAATAAACCTTTCTTGATCAATTGACGAGTTTTCGGTTATTGTAAATGATGTTTTTGGTTGATGATATGTGGTTAGTTGTATTCCTCGTCAAAATACCTTTTCGACGATATATGATAGGCATTATAAGTGTTTGCGGGTCAAGAGTTGGGTTGGAAAAGGTTTTGGTTCGTGCACACTTGGAAAAACTGACCAGAATTCTCTGCCCAGGTAGTGGCGCGGCGCGCCCCATCCCCGCGCGGCGCGCGGATTGGCCTGGCCAGATTCTGCTCACTTTGTCACATTTCACGCGAAATGTTTGACTAGCTATCGACCTCCGATTCACATGAAACTTGTTTTAATATACTTGTATATGAATAACTAGCATAGAAAAATAGTTCGGGACCCGACCCGAACGCGTTGACTTTTTAGTTGACTTTGACCAAGTTTGACTTTTAGTCAAACTTAACCAAACTTTTATACAATCATTCTAACATGCTTTTATACTTGTTTCTTGTATGAAACTTGACAACGTGATTCACATGCTATACTTAATCGAGTCGTAACGAGCCATAGGACTAATTGAACACATTTCACCCGACTTTGTGTCGTAACCGGTTAATTGATATAACTTACTTGTTTAGGTCAAGGCTAAGCAACTTTCATGCATACGTTACTTTGTGAAGTACTTTTATACTCGTGCACTCGAGGTGAGATCATAGTCCCACCTTTTCAACAACTTTTTATACTTTTAAATTGTGGGCTGAGAAACATATACTTTGTTACATTTTGTACTACTTGCTTTTATACTTTGAACACAAGTACAAGGAAAACAAACATTCCACAGCGAGTTAGAACAAAAATCCTCAATTCGATTATCATTAGTTACACTTGCAGGGTGTAAGCGAGAACTTATATTGTGTGGCCATACGGGTTTGACAAACCCTCATTACGGACGGTTCGCTACCGTCTACGGATGAAATATATTTTCGAGAAACAGTGTATGTTCTAACACTATTGTGATGGGGTTCTATGGAAGGAAACGTTAAGTCTTGATAATTGGGTGCTCGCGAACCAACTTTTGGAATGCAACTTTTGGATGATCAATTTATGGAAATACTAAATCTTGTGGTTCAAAATATAACTTTTATTAATACACCTATGATTTCACCAACGTTTTTCGTTGACAGTTTTCAATATGTTTCTCAGGTTCATACATGGCTATTTGATACATGCTTCCGCGTACACTCATACTTGCTTGGGGTCAAGCACACATGCATACACTCTGATTTCATGCTTGGAGTCAAGCATACATACATGCATACGCTAGTGATAGCACCTTTTGGATTCAAACTTTTGTTTACTTACTTACGCTATTTATAGCAACTGTGATTTTAAACTAATTATGTCGCAAGATATTTCATTTGTATTTTACTACTTTTGTGAACTTAAACTTGTTGTCGATCCGTTTGGTGAACTAAACTTTGCAAGTCATGCACATTTCAAATGAATGCGACATAATTTTGGTCAAACGCGTCTCATATAGGGACTATGACCACGCAACGGGACCTAAGTAGCGGCGCCGTCAATAACGGTTTTGGTCGGGTCGTTACATAAACCATTTGGAATACGCTTATTTACATGGTGAATCTGAATTACCTGTAATAATATCGTCTTCTCTTACTGAAAATGAGAAATCACAACTCATTTATGTGTTGAAAGCTCATAAACCAGCCATTGCATGGAAGATTCATGATATTAAAGGAATAAGTCCTTCGTATTGCACACATAAAATCCTTATGGAAGAAGGTCATAAAACGTATGTGCAACGCCAACGAAGACTAAATCCGAATATGTAAGATGTAGTTAAAAAAGAAATTATTAAACTGCTAGACGCAGGTCTAATTTATCCAATTTCTGATAGTCCATGGGTAAGTCCAGTTCAATGCATGCCTAAGAAGGGTGGCATGACTGTCATTACAAATGAAAAAAATGAGCTTATTCCTACTAGGACTGTAACAGGATGGCGTGTATGTATTAATTATAGAAAATTAAATGACGCCACCAGAAAAGATCACTTTCCCTTACCTTTTATTGATCAAATGTTGGAAAGATTAGCCGGAAATAGTTACTATTGTTTTCTTGATGGTTTTTTCGGATATTTTCAAATTCCAATAGCACCCGAAGATCAAGAGAAACCCACATTCACGTGCCCTTATGGTACTTTTGCTTACAAACGCATGCCATTTGGACTTTGCAACGCCCCTGCAACCTTTCAAAGGTGTATGATGGCGATTTTTCACGACATGATAGAAGAATGCATGGAAGTTTTCATGGATGACTTTTCAGTCTTCGGTGATACATTTGAATCATGTCTAGCTAATCTTGAACGAATGCTGATTAGATGCGAACAATCAAATCTAGTACTTAATTGGGAGAAATGCCAATTCATGGTTAAAGAAGGCATCGTTCTTGGACATAAAATTTCAAAAGAAGGAATTGAAGTGGATAGAGCTAAAGTAGATGTAATTGCTAAACTTCCACATCCCACCAATGTTAGAGGAGTTAGGAGTTTTCTAGGGCATGCCGGTTTTTACCGACGTTTCATAAAAGATTTTTCTAAAATTGCCACTCCTATGAATAAAATCCTAGAAAAGGATGCTCCATTCATCTTTTCAGATGAATGCATCAAATCTTTTAATATTCTTAAAGAGAAACTCACTAATGCGCCGATCATGATAACACCAAATTGGAATCTATCGTTTGAACTAATGTGCGATGCAAGTGATTTTGCAATGGGAGCCGTTTTAGGACAAAGGATTGAAAAACGATTTCAACCTATATATTATGCTAGTAAGACATTACATGGAGCACAAACGAACTATACAACTACTGAAAAAGAACTCCTTGCTATTGTCTTTGCTTTTGACAAATTTCGTTCATATCTCGTTCTAGCAAAAACGGTGGTCTATACCGACCATTCTGCTCTTAGATACCTATTTTCGAAACAAGATGCAAAACCAAGATTAATCCGTTGGATCTTACTCTTACAAGAGTTCGATATTGAAATCCGAGATAAAAGAGGAGCAGAAAATCTTGCCACTGATCATCTTTCTCGTCTTGAAAATCCCGAATTAGAAGTTCTAAATGAATCGGCCATACAAGACAACTTTCCTGATGAATATCTATTGAAGATAGATTATACTGAAATTCCATGGTTTGCAGACTATGCAAACTACTTAGTATGTGGATTCCTTGAAAAAGGATTATCGTACCAAAAACGAAAGAAATTCTTCAGTGATGTAAAACACTATTTCTGGGAAGATCCACATTTGTTTAAAAGTTGTCCCGATGGAATAATACGCCGATGTGTATTCGGAGATGAAGCTAGTAAAATTTTAAACCATTGTCACACAGGACCTACAGGAGGGCATTATGGGCCTCAACTAACAGCAAGAAAAGTTTATGATGCTGGATTCTATTGGCCTACAATTTACAAAGACGCACACTTTCTTTGCAAATCCTGTGATGCTTGTCAAAGGGCCGGAACAATAAGTCAACGTGATGAAATGCCACAAAATGTCATTCAAGTATGCGAAGTATTTGACATTTGGGGTATTGACTTTATGGGTCCATTTCCAAAATCTCATAATAATCTCTACATTCTCGTAGCCATTGATTGTGTATCTAAATGGGCGGAAGCACAAGCTCTCCCAACTAACGATGTACGAGTTGTAGTCAACTTTTTAAAACGTCTTTTTGCAAGGTTTGGAACACCGAAAGCTTTAATAAGTGATCGGGGTACTCATTTCTGTAATAATCAACTTGAGAAAGTTCTTAAAAGATATGGAGTAACTCATAAAATCTCCACCGTATATCATCCACAAACAAGTGGACAAGTTGAAAATACCAACCGAGCTTTAAAACGTATTCTAGAGAAAACCGTAGGATCAAATCCGAAGGAATGGTCCATTAAATTGGAGGATGCACTCTGGGCTTTTAGAACAGCCCACAAAACTCCAATTGGAACCACACCTTTTAAACTCGTCTACGGAAAAGCATGTCATCTTCCAGTAGAAATCGAACACAAAGCATTTTGGGCTTTGAAGACATGTAATCTTGATTTACATGAAGCTGGACGTCTACGATTAAGTCAACTAAACGAATTAGAAGAATTAAGACATGAAGCATACGAAAATTCGTTAATCTATAAAGAAAGAACGAAGAAATGGCATGATAAAAGAATCAGAAGTTCAAAAGAATTTAAAGAAGGAGACAGAGTTCTTCTTTTCAATTCACGATTCAAGCTATTTCCTGGAAAATTGAAATCAAGATGGTCTGGACCATTCATAGTCAAAAGAGTTTTCCCATACGGAATGATAGAATTAATAAATTCAAATGGAATTGAATTTAAAGTTAATGGTCACAGAGTTAAACATTACATAGATAATCTGACGGAAGTCGACAACGAAGTTAATCACAATTTCGATACCACAGCTAACTAAGTGTGGGGTGAATCAAGTCTTTAAAGGATAATATGTATTTCTGTTAGAGTTAGATTGTCTGTTTTCGTGTAGTTCTCGAAAATGGAACCCGAATGGTCTTTCCCTAGCAGACCCTAAAGAACTAGTCTTCTCCCCCCATTCTGAATTTTTATTTTTTTTAGGTTTTTACGAAATGAAGACTGCCTGTGAACTAAACCATGGTCTAATGCTACACGCTTTGATCACTAAACGTAATAATGACACACTTCCGAGTGAAATAGTATCAGTAATCAGAGAAAGATTGGACGGAGTAAGAAAAGAATCCAGATGCGAAGATAATAAGTTACAATTTGGTAAAGGAAAATCAAAATCTGCAGCGAAAAGAAGAGCACGACACCTAGAAAGATGTCACAAATGCGAAAAATGGTCACATGGAGGTAAATGTTCAAATAATCAAACCTATTCAAGCACCGAATTTGTTACTTTATGCAGAGACGGACCGTTCATATGTTTAGAAGAAAAAACATTGAATACTCGAGGTTACGCCTTTGTAGCTATGGAAAACCAATTAAACCGACTATCTTATGAATGGGATAGATCATATAACTAAGAATACTATCTCACAGGTAAGTCTGTATAGTTTTTATTTTTTATTTTTATTTTTAACCTTTTGATAATAAACGCTAATTTGTTCGCTATAAAGTATTAAATTGGTATTGAATAAAATTAGGTTTGGCTACCGAAATTATTGATATCATTCAAAAATTTATTACATCACTGCGAAATTTAACGTTTATTCTTAAGGTATAAATATATTTAATCAATCAACCCAAAATATTTCAAAAATTCGTCATGAGTTAAATTAGGTCATGGAACCAAAATTACTTTACCGAAAAGAGGGGCGCATATTTTTGATAATATTTGATTGATTAAAGTGGGATAAAAGACCAAAAAGATTTTTAATTTTATTTTTACCATGTTTTTAAAATTAATATATAAATCTTAAATTAATATTATAAACTTTTTAAATTAATATATTTAAAATTGTAAATATTTGAACAATTGATATTTTTAAGTTTGTATGTATAAAAACAAAAATATAATATAAGTTTGGTGTGAATTTTTAATTTTTAAAAAAATGTGAATTTTTAATTTTATGCATATTTTAAATTTAAGTTGTGTGAATTTAAAAACAAAAATTTACTTTATTTCGCTAAGTTAAAAATATGATTTTTAAAATTCGTCGTGAGTTGAAGACTAGGTCGTTGAACCGAAATTGCTTTACCCGAGGGAGGGACGAGAACTTTTATTATCATTATTTTTAATCTTATTGAATTAAAGTAAGCCAAAAAACATTAAAAAATCTAAAAATCTTTACTTTTGAAACCGCGCTTTGATTTGACAAATTTTAAAATTTTTGTCAAGGGACAGACTAGGACAACGATCCGAAACGCCCTCGCTCCTAAAGGAAAACAAAATGTTTAGAATTTTATTAATTATATGTTTTAGAAGTTATAAGGTTTTGTAAAAAAAAAAAAAAAAAAAAGGTGCAAAACACTGTAGCCGGGTACCCATGCGATTGCATGGGAATCACCCTATCCCTCCATGCGATCGCATGGAGGCAAATTCCAGCCCTGATACATACAGACAGCGAGTCTGTCTTCCTCACACCAACACACACACAAACACGAAACTCTCTCAAATCTTCACCAAATTTCATCATTTTTCCACCGTAATTCATCATTTTTCTTGCTCTAATCATGCCTAGATTCTCATTCTTCAGCAAAATGGTAAAAATTACACCCCTAAACTCTATAAATTCCTAGTTTTTGTGATAATTCCAATTTTTTACCTAATGCAATTTTGTTAATTTTTAGTGTAATTAGTGTTAAATTGTTAGTATTTTATGCATGTATAACCTATATTGATGCTATTTAACATGATTTGAAGCCAAAAACTTCAAAATTTTTAGAAATCTAGGGTTTGTGTTCTTGAGCAATTTGGGGCTTTTTGATATAAACAGGTTATGGCCGATTTTCGTCATGAATTATTGCTAAATTGAGTAGTGTAACATGTTTAGATAGTTAAATGATCTAAACATTGATCCTAAACATGATTTTTGGAGATTAAAGTGGACTGTTTAAGTCCAAAATTCACGAACTTGATTAATTTGATATATTTGCCATTTAAGACTTGTTTAATTATTAGTAATGACTATTTTGACATGTTATTTGAGTTAAATGCTTATGAACTTTGTATACATTTTCATATGTGCTTATTTGAAAAGTGTAGAATTGTGAAAAATTGTGAAAATGTGTATAAGTTTAATTTTGATTTAACATGTTATAGTAATTGTTTTAAGTTGTTATTTTGCTAACACTAATGCATATTTGGATGCACAAATTTTGTGTTTAATGTGTTTTACAGAAAGCCAATACTGGAGGTTCAGGAGCATCATCATCTAAACGACCAGCACCAGCACCAGAACCAGAACCAGAAATGCAACACGAACAAGAACCACAACAAGAACCACAACAAGAACCACAACAAGAACCACAACAACAGCCTGATCAGCACATACCTTATTATGATCCGGTACAGTTTGTTGATGAATTCATAGTATTCCCAATGAGGCCGCCAGTAGAATTCCCAACGATTCCTGAGCACACTCTGCATCCTAATCTGAGATTTGATAGGAGATGGAGAGATTACGAGACATATCAAAGGAACAAATTCAAATTGGTAACAAAAAATGTAGAGGTGCCAAGGGTAATCGATTGGGCCCCTTTGGAAACGGTCCATCTAGCTGACCGTGTTAGACAACTTTTAGTTCAAAGGTATGGCAATTCTTCTTTTATAGATTGGGAACGTCTTTTCACCATTCGTAGACCTGTATATAAGGAATGGTGTGTTGAGTTGATGAGTACTGTATCACTTGATACAAATATAGTTAGAATAGATGATAGAAGATTTCTTAGGTTTATCCTTGGTGGTAGGATGTACAGAATGTCCATGCTGGACATGGCCAGGGCTTTACAGATATATACTCCTGGTGAGTTGCTACTACCCGATTGTACCAACTTGATTCATTATGGTGAAAGGGTAGATAGCAACTTTGACGCTGACGCCATTTGGAGGCGTATGTCACATTTTGATGTTTTTACACGAGCAGGAGGTCACAATAAAGAAAAAATTACCTTACATGATTTATTCTACCTAAAGTGTATTCGGGATCCTAGAAGCTTTGTCAATATCCCTTACTGTGTTACTTTTTATTTATCTAAAATGGTAGAGGGAATGCAGGAAGGGAGTATAATAGGAGGAGGTATTTTTGTTACTCTCATTGGAGAGTATTTAGGTGTTGATAAGAACCAAGGGGGTCCATTACAGCTTTGTAGAGAACAGGTTGAGCCCTTAGGATTGAAAGTTTATGTGGGTGCTAAGGTATTGAAAAGTAGACGTAACCAGGCAGTACCCTATGAGGGATCTCATCCTTAGGTAGAGAGAGGCTCAGACGAGGAAATGGAGGAGGCGGAAGACATTAGGGATGTCTTTCGAGATGCTATTCTTGACATCCACGTTCGTATAGATGAGGAACCAATGGCGAACGCGGCCAGACATAGTATGTATGAGCAGTGGAACTCCGAGCTGGTTAGTTCATCAGCACCAAATCATGAGCCAGCTTTCATATCAGGTACCAAATAACTATGTACCTACTCGACCTGCTCATTTTCCGCCACACAGCCCTGATATCCGACCACCCTTTAACCGGTATGACTATAACCAAGCCTATCAAAACACCTATAACCAACAATGGAACCCACATGACGAGATGAACTGGAACCCATATCCAGACTGATTTAGTTCCATTTGGTTATTTATATGATTTTTATGTTTTTATCTTTTTACTTATTCATGTTTAAACTTATGTTATTGAATATACTTATGTAATCTTTATCATTTTTATTATTATTGTGTACTAATATTTCACATTTAGGATTTGAAAGTGGGATATTAAGTCCCATTTCAAATTGCCATGCATGTTTATATTTGTATGTATGTATATTGTAAATTGTACAAAACAGGGTAAAACAGCGCATTTTCAAAGACTGGCATTAAGTTCAGCAAAAGCTACTAATTTTGACGACAAGATGACAAATAAATGTGATGTAACAACAGACGGAATGAACAAATGATATGCACCATTTATCATTCAGCAAACAAACGCCAATATGTTTGGAAACTTTGGTAAAATTTAATCATTTCTACGCTAATCACCCTCAATAATTTAAATTGTTACTGATTTCTTGCAAATGAGGGCATTGCAAGATCTTAAGTGTGGGAAGGGGTTAAATTCTTTCGGTTTTTTAAATTTTTTTTTTTACTTTAAACACTTGGTTACCATTAGAAATACTAGTAAAGTAGTAGTTGTATTAGAATCTAGTGCTCTCTGATAATAAAGAACAGCCATAGTCTTATATACTGACTACCCAATTCTAGTAAAATTTTTCAAAATTTTCAATTAAATGAACTCAAAATCATGTTTATACATATTTATGAACGATAAAACTAGGTGTTAACACCGAAATTATTGTTACCTCGGAAAGGACATAAATTGAGAAACAAACCAAAATGTTAGAATTCATTTAAAATGGAATAGAGGACAATAAAAAGGAAAATAAAAGCCAAGTGTGGGAAAAATTACCAAGTTATCTTAAACATATGTCACATATTTCTGTAACAAATAATTGAAGATACTTTTGCTTTGGACTAAACTAAACTGTTTTACCCGATGAAAGAAAAGAAGAGATGGATCTACACGATGAATCAATTCCATCGTTAAAAGGAAGTAAAGTCTTTCGAAAAAGACACGCGCTTCTTGATTTAGGTCATGAAGTTGACCAGCTGTAGGTTGATGAAAAATCTAGAAAAGTCATCTCTAAAATCAGCAGAAAATCCACGGACCTCAGCATCAAACAGGGTCGCCAAGTGGTCAGACTTATCTTAATCATGAGAGGAGCTGTCTTGTAAAATGGGGAGGACACCGTGCAAATTAGCTTGATAAGACTAATAAATCAGACCCCCAGAAAGGATAATCTCCTTAAAGATTAAAAATCAGCTTTTAAGCCTGATATTACTCAATCCTTGAGATTGACCTTAAAGATTGAGAATTACAAACTCATGGAATTCAATGATATCTAAACTCGAGCTTGAACGAGAAAATATTTTAATCAAAATTACAAACCGATTTGTTTTCTGAAAACCCATTTTCAATGCGTTCATTACCATTGAACGTAAAATCCTAAGAATTCACCTGGAATCCATTAGGTTACCTAAACCAAATCGGGTGTCAACCGTTAGAACGGTGGTTGCATAGCATGGTCAAAGACAGGACCTTGTGCCAGACCGAAAAATCATAAGGGTGAGCTTTACTATTGCTCCTACCAAGGATAGTAATTGCGTCCGACACGTTATAGACCATAATTATAAGCATGTCAGGGGATATTGCCTTAACAGTTGCTTGTTCAACGCTTTCCTTTAGAACCATACGGTAGTTTAACGAAAGGTAATATACGGAGCAAGTATACTGGACGTGTTGCTTTCCTAATACAAGGTTAGCAAGTGGGTGACACAAAACCATAAGTTTTGAGCTAAAATTTTCAAATCTAAAACCCACCAAACCCACAAAAAGAATTTGCAAACACCGGTGAAGGGTTATTCCGGAAAACTTATGTAGGGTAAAAGCTAGATTTAATTTTCAAAAAAAAAAAAAAATCAAATGTTTTCATAAAGATCCAATTTCCTAAAGGATCTAAATTTTCATAAGTCATGTGGGACTGTAAACCATATCGTTACTACCATTGTTTATACCGCCGTATTGAAATCACTGATGTACAAAGTGTGAAGAATAAAGAAGTGATTCTAGTATTTCAAGACTATATTGCTTGAGGACAAGCAAAGCTCAAGTGTGGGAATATTTGATAATGCTAAAAACGAACATATATTTCATAGCATTATCCCTCAAGAAAGACAAGCTTTTAGTTGCAACTGTTCTATTTACAAGTGATATTCGTTTAAATAATAAAAGGTGAATACGAAAGACAGATTCGACGAATTAAAGACACAAACGACCAAAAAGCTCAAAAGCACAAAATACAATCAATGAGGTTCCAATTATTGATAAGAAACGTCTCAAAATTACAAGAGTACAAGATTCAAAACGCAAAGTACAAGATATTAAATTGTACGCAAGGACGTTCGAAAATCCGGAACCGAGACCAGAGTCAACTCTCAACGCTCGACGCAACGGACTAAAAATTACAAGTCAACTATGCACATGAATATAATATAATATATAATTCATTCTTAAAATTAATATATATATTATATTATATTTAAAAACCGTCGGCATAAAAAAACAAAGACTTTTGAGCCTCCCCAGCTGGCCATGCGATCGCATGGCCTGGAGGAAGAAACTCCATGCGATCGCATGGTGCACAGTTCCAGCCCACATGCCTATAAAAATTGAGCTTTGGTGTAACACAAAACACATCTTTTTCTTCTCCTCATTCATACGTAGTATATATTTATATTTATATTTTAATTTTAATTTTAATTTTAATTTTAATTTTAATTTATAATAATAAGGGTGTGTTAGCGAATGTTGTAAGAGTGTAAGTCGAAATTCTGTCCGTGTAACGCTACGCTATTTTTAATCATTGTAAGTTATGTTCAACCTTTTTACATTAATGTCTCGTAACTAAGTTATTATTATGCTTATTTAATCCGAAGTAATCATGATGTTGGGCTAAAAATATTAAAATTGGGTAATTGGGCTTTGTACCATAATTGGGGTTTGGACAAAAGAACGACACTTGTGGAAATTAGACTATGGGCTATTAATGGGCTTTATATTTGTTTAACTAAATGATAGTTTGTTAATTTTAATATAAAGATTTACAATTGAACGTCCCTATAAATAACCATATACACTCGATCGGATACGATGGGCAGGGTATTTATATGTACGAATAATCGTTCATTTAACCGGACACGGGAATGGATTAATAGTCACCAGAATTATTAAAATAGGGGTGAAATTATGTGCAAGGACACTTGGCATAATTGATAACAAAGTATTAAAACCTTGGGTTACACTCAGTCGACATCCTGGTGTAATTATTAAACAAAGTAATAAAACCTTGTTACAGTTTAAGTCCCCAATTAGTTGGAATATTTGACTTCGGGTATATGGATAATTTGACGAGGACACTCGCACTTTATATTTATGACTGATGGACTGTTATGGACAAAAATCAGACGGACATATTAAATAATCCAGGACAAAGGACAATTAACCCATGGGCATAAAACTAAAATCAACACGTCAAACATCATGATTACAGAAGTTTAAATAAGCATAATTCTTTTATTTCATATTTAATTTCCTTTATTTTATATTTAATTGCACTTCTAATTATCGCACTTTTATTTTTTTGTTATTGTATTTAATTGCACTTTTAATTATCGTACTTTTTAATTATCGCAAGTTTATTTTATCGCACTTTTATTATTCGCAATTTCATTATCGTTATTTACTTTACGCTTTAAATTAAGTCTTTTATTTATTTAATATTTTACATTTGGTTTTAACTGCGACTAAAGTTTTAAAATCGACAAACCGGTCATTAAACGGTAAAAACTCCCTTTATAATAATAATATTACTTATATATATAGTTGTATAATTATAAATTAAACTAATATAGCGTTAAGCTTTGATTAAAAGATTTTCCCTGTGGAACGAACCGGACTTACTAAAAACTACACTACTGTACGATTAGGTACACTGCCTATAAGTGTTGTAGCAAGGTTTAAGTATATCCATTCTCTAAATAAATAAATATCTTGTGTAAAATTGTATCGTATTTAATAGTATTTCCTTGTAAAATTTAATAGTATTTTATACCCCTTAGCTTTAACTATCAGTAGCTTATCGTGTCGGCTGAACACGGAGTGCTAGCCTAAATGACGATGGGCCTAGAGTACTGTGTGGCATTCCCTCGCGCTGAAGGTATGCTCTAAGAGCTCGGTAGAGCTTCTGCTGGTCTCTGAGTATCGCCCATGTAACGTCATGGTCATTTAATGTGGCTCCATAGTGTATCACCTCTATGGCTCATGTGTCTCTGGTAGCTGTGTGTGCTCGACAGGTCTCCTGGCTAGACATCTAGATCATCGAACGGGAGGAGCTGGCGGTGCTGTGCCAATATCCTCCCCAACACTCTCCAATATCAATCGCCTTGGACCTAATTGCCCTGTTGATGGCCTGTTCTGATCAGCACTGCTTCCGGATGAGTAAACTCTAGGAGTCCTCCTCCCGGGAACTGGGATGTAAGCTGAAGCTCCGGAACTTGGCATTTTTGCCTGAACATGGTCAACAAACTTGTAAGTACTAAGCGCAAGTATGGCGCTTAGTTGTTAGTACACAAAGATAATATTTTAAGACTGAAAATAATTGAAATTAAAAAAAATAAAAAAAAAATAAAAAGGATAAGCAAGGGGTGCCTCCCAAGAGCGCTTTGTTTATCAAGTCATTACAGCTCGACTTTTCCTTGTCAGATCTTCAGAATGGATCAGAGGAGAAGAGGTGCTCCTCCTTATCGTGGTCTTCTAGATAAGCTTTTAGTCGGTGGTCGTTGACTTTGAAGTTGCCAGTAAGTCCTTCCAATTCCACGGCTCCGTGTGGAAAAGCATGTACAACTTTGTATGGTCCACTCCATCTTGATCTAAATTTTCCTGCGAACTTCTTGAACCGAGAATTGAAGAGCAGAACTTTATCTCCAGGGGCAAACTGTGTAGGAATCAATTTTGCGTCATGTGTAAGCTTCGTTCGTTCCTTATAGATATATGACGTTTCGTATGCTTGGTCTCTTAATTTGGCGAGTTCGTTCATCTGCATCTTCCAATGCTTTGTGGTAACTGAGGGATCGAGGTTACAGGTCTTCAATGCCCAGAGAGCTTTATATTCAAGTTCCAACGGAAGGTGACAGGCTTTTCCATAGATCATGCGGTAGGGTGTAGTCCCTAGAGGATTCTTGTAAGCAGTCCAGAATGCCCACAGAGCATCGTCTAGTTTCTCGGCCCATTTATTTCCATGATGGCTGATAGTTCGTTCTAGGATTCTTTTGAGTGCTCTGTTCGTGACCTCTGCTTGTCCGTTAGTCTGCGGATGATAGGAAGTGGACATTTTGTGGGTAGCTCCGTATTGTTGCATCACCTTCATAAACTGAGTATTACAGAAGTGTGTGCCTCTATCACTTATTATAGCACAGGGAGCTCCAAATCGGCAGAAGAGTCTCTTCAGGAAGTTGGTGATGACTTTGGCATCATTGGTTGGAAATGCTTAGGCTTCGACCCATCTGGAGATGTAATCTACTGCTACGAGGACATATTCTTTCACATTAGACTTCGGGAATGGTCCCATAAAGTCTAATCCCCATATATTGAAGATCTCGCAAGGTTGAATATTAGTTCGAGGCATCTCATTCTTCATAGAGATAATACCTTGCCTTTGGCACGCGTCACAACGCTTTACAAGCTCTTACGCATCTCGGAATATAGACGGCCAATAAAATCCTGATTCGTAGACTTTTATTGCGGTTAAGTTTGCTCCATGATGACCTCCAGTTGGTCCGTGGTAACATTGGTAAAGAATCCCTGCTGCTTGTTTTTCATCTACGCACCTCCCGATTATCTGATCAGGGCAAACTCTAAACAGGTAAGGATCTTCCCAGTAGTAATACTTGGCATCCCTGAAGAACTTCCTTCTTCGGGAGGTGCTCATTCCCTTCTGTAATACTCCGGCAACTATGTAGTTGGCCATGTCGGCATACCAAGGAGTGTCAGTAAATTGTGATCCTATGTGAGTTTGTCATAAACTCATAAGCTGTTCTTCCAGAAATTTATCTCTGATATCTTGTTCAGCAAGTTTTTCCATCGCTGGGTTCTCCAAACTACTGAGATGGTCTGCTGCGACATTCTCTGCTCCTTTCTTATCTTTAATCTCAATATCGAATTCCTGAAGGAGTAAGATCCATCGTAGGAGTCTTGGTTTCGTGTCTTGCTTAGTGAATAGATATTTGAGGGCTGAATGATCTGTATAGACCGTAGTTTTGGACATGATGAGATAGGAACGGAATTTGTCGAAGGCAAATACTACAGCTAGCAGCTCCTTTTCCGTGGTAGTGTAATTCTCTTGAGCTCCGGTTAAGGTTTTGCTTGCGTAATAGATTGGATGAAAGTGTTTATCTACCCGTTGTCCAAGCACGGATCCAATTGCGAAGTCACTCGCATCACACATGATTTCAAACGGTAGACTCCAATCAGGAGCTATCATGATGGGAGCATGTGTTAGCTGTTCCTTCAGATAGTTGAATGCTTTTCGACATTCTTCATTGAAGATAAACGGGACTTCCTTTCCTAGGAGATGAGTGCGAGGTCGTGTGACCTTTGAAAAATCCTTAATGAAGCGTCGGTAAAAATCGGCGTGTCCTAGGAAACTCCTTACCGTTCTTACTGTGGTAGGTTCTAGAAGTTTAGTAATGGTCTCAATTTTAGCCTTATCAACTTCTATTCCCGCTTTTGAAATCTTATGTCCTAAAACTATCCCTTCTTTAACCATGAAGTGACATTTTTCTCTATTTAGAACTAAATTTGACTCTTAACACTGGGTGAGCATATTGTCAAGGTTTGAAAGGCACGAATCCAAGGTATTACCAAAGATTGAGAAGTCGTCCATGAAGACTTCCATACAATGTTCAATCATGTCGTGGAATATTGCTACCATGCATCGCTGAAATGTAGCTGGTGCATGGCATAGCCCAAAGGGCATGCGTCGATAGGCAAATGTTCCATAAGGACAGGTAAATGTTGTCTTTTCTTGGTCCTTTGGATCGAGGGGAATTTGAAAGTAGCCGGAAAAACCGTCAAGGAAACAGTAGTATTCATTTCCTGATAGACGTTTCAACATTTGATTGATGAAAGGTAACGGAAAATGATCCTTCCGGGTTGCATCGTTTAATTTACGATAATCTATGCAAACCCTCCAACCGGTGACTTCCGAGTTGGAATAAGCTCATTATTCTCATTTTGAATTACGGTTGTCCCTCCCTTTTTGGGTACCACTTGAACAGGACTAAATCATGGTGAATCAGAGATGGGATAGATCAGTCCGGCGTCTAGAAGTTTGATTACTTCTTTCTTGACGACTTCTTGAATCATAGGGTTGACCCTTCTTTGCCTCTGAACTGAAGGTTTGAAATCGTCTTCCATGAAAATCTTGTGGGTGCAATAGTTGGGGCTGATCCCTTTTATGTCGAAGATCTTCCAAGCAATTACCTTCTTATGTGATTTCAAAACTTGAATTAACTTTGCCTTCTCTTGTGGCGTGAGGTCTTTCGAGATGATTACAAGGAGTTGCGATTCTCCTTCTAAGAATGCATACTCCAGATTGTCGGGTAACTTCTTTAATTCCAATTCTGGAGGTTCCTCGATAGATGGCTTCATCCTAGCTATCTCCTTTGGGTATAACGAGTCATATTTCTCCTGGAATTCTGATTCTTCAGTGGCGGTCACTGATGCTATATGTTCTTCATTTCTGGAAATTGTCTTTCTTAATGCTTCCTCTTCAGAAACGTCTTCTTTAGTTTCAAAGGTAGGTTCGGGAAACTCCTCACAGTCCTCCTATGACTGGGGTTCCTGATATACCGGAATGAAATCTGTCTCTTCATTCGGTCTTCTCCTTAATAGAGGTAAAGGAATGCCTTGTCTTAGCGGTTCTATTTGGATAGTCTTGCCAAGAAAATTACTTTCAGAGAGTGGAGATTTGTGTTGACTGAGGTTTATGGCTGAATGGTTGTCGAGATTTCCTTTAGGAGGTGTAAAAAATAGATCCTCAGAAATTTGATCTTGACTACATATAGCCATGGTTTCTTCCAGGTATTCGTTGACGAGTTCTTGAAATGAATCAGAGAGATTCACATCCTCTTCTCTAGGATGGCTCATGAGACGATCAACATTGAATGTGATTTCTTCTCCTCCAACCCTTAATTTCAATGATTTCTCGTGTACATCAATTAAGGTTTTGGTAGTATTCAGGAATGGTGTGCCAAGAATGAGTGGGACCTTCGTGTCTTCCTCAATATCCATAACGACGAAATTAACGGGAAACGCGAACTTATCTACTCTAACTAGGACATCTTCAGCTATTCCCTGAGGAATCTTAACTGATCTGTCCGCGAGTTGGGCAGTCATTCTGGTTGGTCGTAAGTCTTTTAATCCTAGCTTTTTGAAAAATGAATAGGGCATTAGGTTTACACTGGCTCCTAAGTCTGCTAAAGCATTGCTAATCTGGACATCTTGTAGGTAGCAAGGTACCGTAAATCATACTGTATCTCCTAACTTAGGGGGAATTTCATGTTGTAACACTAACGAGCATTCTTCACTTAAGGGCAAGCTAAATATCTCTCTTAATATCTCTTTGTTTGAAAGCAGTTCTTTGAAAAATTTAGCGCAGTTTGGCATTTCTACTAAAGCATCTACTAGTCGTACATTCAAATGCAAATTCTTAATCATATCCCAATAATTAGCGAATTGCGCTTCTTGTTTTTCCTTCCTAAGCCTACCTGGGAAAGGTATGCGGGCGCGCGAAATAATTTCCGGGGCCTTAGGAGAGATAGGTTCAGGAGGATTGACAACTGGGTCAATTGGCACAAGTTCCTTATTGGAAAAATTTTGGATGGGTATATTAACAGTTGTTTCCTTCCCTCCTCTAGTAATTACTAGGGCATCAAACTCACTACACTCTAATTCAACTTTAGTGGTTAATCGTTTAAGTGTAAGCTGAAAATTGGTGATCAATTCTTCAAAAGTCTTTATTAAAGTGTCGAACTTATTCTGACATTCTATGACTTGAAGGTTATTGTGTATTGCTTTTTCATAAATTTAACTAAAATTTCCTTAGAGTAGAGAGCAGGTTTGTGCAACGGGAATATTATATTATGATCAGAGCTATTTTGCTGTGTGTGTGCTCATCTAGGGTAAGGATACCTTAGATTTGTTCTAGTAGCATCGAGGTTTCTAGGAATAGGTAAATTTTGAAGAGTGAGGGTGAGATCTTGTAACCTGGTTTCCAGCATTTTTACCGTATGCGTGAAGATGTCATCCTTCTCAGCAGCTTCATTGCTCCAATCCTCCTGCTTTGCAGCTATTATGTCCAAGAGATTCCATGCTTCGTCTGCTGTTCGGGACATGAAATTGCCTTGCGAGGCCATGTCTAGGAGAGACTTATCATCCTTGGTCAAACCATTGTAAAGCATACAGATTATGTCTACTCGACTTAATGAATGATTCGGACATCTTTTAAGCATCATCTTTTTTCTATTCCATGCTAGACACAATGACTCGTTTTCTTTTTGAGAAAAGTTTGTGATGTTATTTCTTAAACAGGTTTGCAGGGAGGGTGGATAAGATTTGTTTAGAAATTTAGTGGCTAAATCCTCCCATGAATGGATTGAATTCGGGTTAAGCTCGTCAAACCATGCTAAAGCGTGTGCAGACAGAGAATATTGAAAAATGTGAAGTATTAAAAGGTTTTTCTCGTTTTCTTCCTTCTTAAAAGAGTCAACTAGACTGATAAATTTATTTAAGTGAAAGTTTGGATCGTCAGTCGGTAATCCTTGAAATTTACAGATCATACTGACTAGTTTAATCATGTGTGAACTGATTTCAGGAATTCCTTCGGTTCCTAAGGTGATTGGTCCTCCTCTTTTCTCTAAGCATGACTTATGCATAGAAGCAAGGGTGTCTTGTTGTTCCACTTTTTTAGATTTTCTGTTTAAAAAAACTTAAAAGTAACTTTTAGAAAATATTAATTTACTAAAAGGAACGATAATTTAAGAAAAACAATTATTCTTGAAATTCGGTCGCTAACCAAATCGGATATCTTAATTGATAGGATTTCTTACAGATTACTTGTATCGAGGTGGCCAGGCCGACTACGGAGAGGCAGGATCCTTTTGGTTCCAATATAATTGGAGACTGTTCAAAAAATCCAACAACCAAGTCCGTGTATAATTGTCTTTCTTAGACACCACCAAACAACACTTTTGTCTATTTAAAATCTTTCTCAATCAAAATACTCGATCCCCGGCAGCGGCGCCAGAAAACCTGTTACTACTATGATATGGTCGAAACGGACGGTTTTATTCGTGCAGTGTCGTTAGGCCGCAGGACGTCTGATTCAGTTGATCAAGGTAGAACACAATGGTTTTGTTTATTTATATTGTGCGAGGCCTATATTTACTTTACTTTCTAAGGTGTAAAAGGTGTAAGTTAACCTAGTATCGGTTTTTTTTATGGATTAACGAATTGAAGATCAAGTGGATAATTGTCTTTTGGTTAAATTCTTGGATAAAAGATAGTAGTTGGTTTAAGCTAAAAGTCCTAAGTGCGGAAAAGTAAATAAGTTTAAGGATATCCGGAGTATGCAGATCAGGAAAATGTTGACCAAGATATCAGTTTTGGGTTAGGGAAAGGTAATTATGCTTATGTTAAGACTATGCTTGGAATGATGTAAATCTGGTTGGATGAGCCAATTACACAGACCTACTTGTCTCTGAACTCTCGGAGTTCTCTTTGAGCAGTGTGAAGTATGTCACTTGGTTGTACAATTGAAAGGTAGCAATACCTCAGAGGTTATCCTCAGTAAACTACTAGGTTTATTAGTGAGTTAAGCTCTAATCCTAACCCTCGTTATCAGTTTAGTTAATTGAATAACAATGTGCCATGTTGATTGAACACTAATCACAAACGGAAGGAATCCGTCGGTTTAAGTTGGCAAAACCTTAAATGAAAACTAACAACCATTCCATCATACTAATGAGATCATATCAATTCAAACATTATACAGCATTACAGTTGATATACTGATAGTAAAGCAGATAGAAACCTAATGAGTACCTAAACAGTTGATATGACTAAGACCTAAGGTAACAATCAAACAAGAACATGAAACAGGATCCTAAGAAGTCTCTTCGGAATAGTCAATAGGCATACTATGTCATTCATGTCTCAATTCCTAAGTTCCGTGTCCTAAACGCGCATTAAATGCCTCTCGGGAACTCCGGCCATACCGAGTTCATAGAATCTTCAGATACAGTATAACCAGGGGTCTTAATCCTATGAAGTAGCTAATTTCATATAGATGGACACGTCCTGTCACAACCTAGGTTGGTCAATCCTTAAGAAGCTAGGATACAAATCTATCAGACTTCCTAGTTCAGTATTATAACAGTAATCGTACTAATTTAACATAATTACGCTAACCCAAACTTCTATCATGACAACATACAGATTAATTAAGCTATCATGGTAATATCGGAATGCATTATTAAACATAAAAAGTAAGAACACATGTTTAATACAAAAGACAAGCGTTTCGGATAAAAACCTGAAAAGGCCGAAGAAATCTGCCCGAGATCATAGGGACTCGCCGGCATATCCTCCGAAAAATAAAAGCTAAGCTAACTACTACTAAAAACTAACTAAAAGCTTAAAAATATGAAATGAATTACAAATTGAGTGTGTGTTGAAATGGATGGAGAAAACCCTTTAAATAGACTTGAAATTTGCCTGCAAACGGCTGGCAGGCCGTTTGGCAAGCCGTTTGCAGGGCCCGTTTGCTAAGGCAAGCAGTTTAACGAGGCCGTTTGCTCTGACCGTTTGGCAGACCATTTGCCATACTGGCAGGCCATTTGGCAGCCCGTTTGGCAAGCCGTTTGGCTTGCTGATTTCTGGATCGTAACTTGATTTCTTGTCTTTCACCGTTTTCGCTCTAGAATCTTCGTTTTAGTTCCGTTTTACTTGATTCTTTTTGCATTGCCTTCGTAATTACTTAATCTACAAAATCAATCGAAAAAGCGATAATTTTGCCAACAAAGTTTAAATCTTTATTGTTCTAGGGCTTAATATTGGGGGTAAAAATGTGACTTTTTGGCCGATATCAGATATATTATGAAATGGTATGCATACTTGTCAAATTTTTGTTGTAATGACAGTTTGTGTAACGAACCGACTTTTTCGACTTATATTTGTGCTTTACATTTTCACGAAACTGCGTATTTGTGTATACTGAGCTATATTATATTCTGGGATCTTAATTCATGTTGATTACTTTTGTTGATATTTTAAAATGTGTTAGTAAGTACTTAGTTACTTAACTTGATCCCCAAATGCTTTTATGACCGTTAGTGTCACTTTTCGTTTAAAGCGAGCTACGTACTTGGTACACATTTAACTTTTGTCATAATTGGAATATTATGACTACGTAAAACTAATTCTTATTTTCTAATGATAATTACTTGGCTTATTGGTTGCTTAATTACACTTAGTAATTTACTAATGCACACTAGTTAGTCTTGTTGGACTTTTTACCTTAATGGACTTAAGCCCACCCTACTCTAGTTAATGAAAAATTGAATTAGCCCAACTTTAATGGATTTATGACCCATTAAGATGTAGGACAAAAACCCATTAATATGAGGCAACATACTAGCATTTTTGTTAACCATTGCTACACACGTTGCATTGGATCCCAACAACAAGCACCACCTTTAGACCACCACCATGCAAAAAGCAAATTTTGTCCCCCCTTGTCCCCCCTAGGCCGTCGGCCAACCCACCACCACCACTATAAATATCACACTTCATTCTTCATTTCAAACTTGATTTCATTCTCATTTTACACACACTTGCTCTCTAATTTTCTCTCTAGTCTTTCTCATACTAAAATTGTAAGTTTTTAAATTTTCTTCTTCTTCTCTTCTTAATTACGACATCATCATCATCATAAGATCAAGCTTTTTAGCTTTTTGATCTTGTTAAATCTTGTAGATTCAAACTTTGATTTCAATCCTTCAAGAACATGAAAGATTCAAGCTTTCTAGCTTTGAATCTTCATTACTTTGTTGGATCTAAGTTTTCTAGCTTATGATCTCTTTATTTTTGTTAAAAGATCAAAACTTGTGTTTATGATCTTCATGAAACTTGAAGATCTAACCTTTTGCTTTAAAGATCTTCAAGAACATTAAAGTTTCAAGCTTTCTAGCTCTGGATCTTTATTACTTTGATGGATCTAAGCTTTATAGCTTAATATCACTTTGTTCTTGCTAAAAGATCAAAACTTGTGTTTATGATCTTCATAAAACTTGAAGATCTAGCTTGTTGCTTTAAAGATCTTCAAGGACATAAAAGATTCAAGCTTTCTAGCTTTGAAATCTCATAATTATTGTTAAGGGATCCAAGCTTTTTAGTTTAGGGTTTCATTACTTTGTTTGATCTAAGTTATGTGACTTAAGGTCTTGCTTGATTTGAATCAAAGTTTGTAGCTTTAATCTTGAATATAACTTATATTTGTGTTAAGACTAAGAACAAGATGTAACCTTGGTTCATCATCCTTCTAAAACTCTTAAGTGAGTTATATTTCTTCTTAGTCTTGACATTGTGTGTTGATGGTTGAAACTTAGTCAAAATGATGCTAAAACATCAAGAGTTGTACACTTGAGGCTTATACGCATCAAGGATGAGAACCGTGATGAGCATCAAACACCAAGAAATCCACCGGAGCACTTGTTTTCTGTTTTTTAGGGTCTGATTAGACTCCTGGGACTTCTGGAAAGTTGATTTCCAGATATTTCGGTTCGAGTAGATGACTTTTCGTTTAAGACTCGCCTAAATCCGATATACGCTTTAGGATTTATAGCCTTCCGAAAATCACTACGCCTTTGTAACGACGTGCTAAAAATTCTAACCTACTCGCGCTTGAACCGTCGCCACGGTCAAACGACAACGAGTTAGGATCTGAAAATTTGAGAGAGGTACGAGGACTCACATACGGTGCCTTAGCCACGCGTCTTTTCAGTTTGTATAGAGGTCGTAGCAGCTGTCCGAAGTCAGCCCTTTTGTTTCGATCTCTATTCTTGTTGAAAACTTACTTTATCTTTTACGAATGACGATGATGATGATGATACTTAAGACTTAACTTATTTACTTTTAAACTTTTGGGGACAATTTACTGACTTAGTAACCTTTGACTTAGGTTAAGGACCTTTCGGACCGACTTACTACTTGCATACTTTTCATATCGACTTTTACCGCATTGTTCACTGTGAGTTATAGCTCCCTTTTTACTTTAACTATTTTTGGGACTGAGAATACAACGCTTTTTATGTTTTACATACTTGACACGAGTACTTAACTGTTGGTCCCTTGATAACAACAGGAGTATTGTAGAGGGGGGTGAATACAATTTCTTTTAAAATAACTTAACAGTTAAACACGATTAGTATTCAAGCATGCAAATAAATAGAGTCACAGGTAATTTTCAACAGTTATTCTTTATTGATTGAATCACAAAGAATCACAACTATCCTTGGCGGAATGATAGTTGGTTGATACAGATTACCTAGATTATAGCTAAGAGGTAAACTAACAGCTATTACGCATTTTGACTCTATAAAAATAAACTCACACCACTAGTTGTTACAATAGTGGATACAACAATTTATAGTAGTCCTATTAACCGTGTAATGGTTCTATTGTCCACTGGTACATAGGATGTCTGTACTTGTGGGGATAACTACATCAGAGAGCATGCTCTCCTCTTTCCTCTTCGGTAGCTATTTGCAGGAACACCCCAATTCGGTTTGGCACCACTATTTGATTAAACAAATAGAATGTTGTGTTCCCTAGGTGTTGATAAGGTATAACCCATGTCTGCACATGTGTTAACCTTCTGCATTCCCACGTGGTCTTGTAAGGTCACTTGTCAGCCGCCGACGCGTGTCCTTTTCTGTTCAACTTTGTCTTTGACTTCTGTTGAATAGTACCATTGATGTTGACCACTCGAGAAACTACTATGCTTATAATGGAGCATAGCTGTCTTGTGTAGTAAGCTGCATTCCAGCTGTGCTAGTTCTTCATTGCTGAGCCACTTCATATTCTTGATTTGCTGAGTACACATCCTGTGCTGATTGAAGAACACTGTCTACCTTGTGCTGGTAGACTGAGCAGCAAACTAAACACTCGACATAGCAATATCTGCTGTCTAGGCATAAACAAACTTGTGCTGACTGCACATAACATTTTAGTGCAAATAAATTACAATTTTGTCATAATTAAATTCTTAATTATTTTGGGGACTCAACAATCTCCCCCTATTTGATGATGACAAAACCTATGACATATAGAGAAAACACTAAAGCCAGCACCGAGGGACCTAATGAAAAATAGGCAGTAAATTTATCCCTTTTTAAGTTTGTTTTTGGGATCTTTTGCTGAGTTATCCATATCTTATAATTTGATATGATTTTGAAGATAAACTCATTTCACTTTCATTACAACAGAGTATGTATAGTAATTACAGCAACGGCAAAATGAAAAGTGAATTAAACAAAAGATACAATTTGAGCACATAGGAGACTATCTATCTTTATCTTTATCTCGTTTTTCTTCAGATAGCTCCTCTTGTTTGATTCTCCAGGCTTCAGGGAACAGGTAAGGTACATCAGCAGGGTCAAATACAGGGATATGAGGAGGTAGAATGATGGGGCCTCTTTCGGTTGGTCCTTCACCAGTAGATTGCTTTCCTTTAGGCTTTTGAGAAAGAACTTCTTCTACATTCACTACTGGTGCATTCCCAAACATTGTTGCTTTCTTGAAGAGTTGTTGGAGTTCAGATTTAAGTGTATTTTTGATAGCACTTTCACCTTTACCAATGAAATACTCCAAGATCTCCATCCATTCACTAAATCCTAGGGATCTTAACTCGTTATAGTTTATTCTTTCTTGAACTTTATTCTCCCTTATGACATTGAAAGCTCTTTTTGACCCTCTGTTCACTTTGATGATCCTGCTAGGATTGGATCTTCTATTCATCACATCACCATACCTACTCTATAATAATGATCAGGAAATTCAATGGTACGGACAGGTTCTATAGGAGCAGTAGTAGGTGCTTTCTCAGCAGCTTCCATCTCATCAAGTGCCTTATCCTGTTCTTTGACAATGGCTTTGGCTAATTTTAGGGACTCAGCCTCTAGCTTTCTATCAGCAGCCAATTTGTCTTCTATCTCCTGAAGCCTTACCCTCTCAGCGAGTTCAGCATCAGCAGCCTCCCTTCTTTGAATTTTAGCTTGTAAGCCCAACAAATAATCGTCGGCAGTAATTTTTAGGGATTTTGCTGTTTCAATCATCTTTCTACCCTCTTCAGTTTTAAGGGCAGCACGATATTCCCTTAGATCCATGCCCAGCTGGCGAGCCTCTTGAAATTGAGCTTTCTCCTCATCAGTAGAGAGCCTTTGACCACTGTTGTTTAAGTATACATCAATTTCAATGCCATAAGTCAAGGCAGTGATGTAGAGTGGCTGATCAAGGGGATGTGGCGTATCCTTTCATTAATAGCAGCTTATCTTTGCTCAAGCAATTCTTGTACAGTGATCTCCAGCCTGTAAGCATCTCTTTCATCTGGATTCATTTTAAATAAGTCTGGCTCACCACAGGTAGCTGAATCATCTTCCCAAGTTCTGTGTTTACCATGACGTTTTGGGGAAGATGGAGGATACATGATTGATTCATCTATGCCAGATGAACTCACTGGAAACTGATTAACACGATTATCCTGTGTTCTGTTAAAATAAGTGAGGGTCTGGGGAGAGATAGGAGATTGAACAAATAAGTGATCTCTACTACCTCAGACTGTAAAGTCAGCAGGATTAACCGTATCATCATCTTGTTTAGCACCTAGCACATCTACCTTTGCTGGGTCTTCAACACTTGTTTCACCCAGCAGCACACTACTGGTTGGGTCTTCATTCACAGCACTGCTTGCTGTGTCTTCAGTACCAGCTGACTGATTAGTATCAGCCGGCACACCTGCCACAGTACCTTCATCAGCTGCCTCAAATAGGGGTCCTTTCCTGAGGGGCTGGTTGTCCCTAGGAGTGAATTTCACCCTTTGTTTATCAATAGGCTTGGGTTCAGCTGATGGTTCTTGTGTTGATACTGGTTCTTCTGGAGGCAGGTAGGGAACAATAGCAAGATACTCCCCCTGAACATCATCATCATCAAGATTTATTATTTCTGTTGGCTTTTGTTGTGTAGCTGGCTGTGCAGAAGATGTTGGTTGAGAAGATGAACTGGTTTCTAACATAGCATCTAACCATTTCATAAAAATGTCAGCTCTAACTCCTCCCCCTAACTCAGTATATGCAAGATAATCTTTCATTTCTTCAGGAGTCATCCGTTTGATCCTGTCTGCTCGCTCAGCATACAGCTTTGCCCTCTTTTTGTCGTATTTGACCATGAACTTAGCATTTCTTTTTCGTGCATCCTTTTTGAATTTGTCAATGCTAATCAGGTCATCATCAGTGTCCCTCTTTTTTGGGGTCAGCCATCTCCTATACTCAATTCTGTGACATTTAAGAGCAACATAGGCATCCCATTTGACATTGAAGGCATCATTTAAATCTTGCTGTCTCTTCTGATGTCTCTCCAATTTTCTTTTCATTCTTTTTTCAATAGTTTGAGAGACAACAAAAGCTTCAGCAACAACCAATGCAGAAACATCACTGGGCTTACTGCCAGAACCAATATCATCTACTGATGTGGCAGACACACTAGGTTAAGATTCACCAGCTGCCTGTACACCAGCTTCAGTATGAGCGTTGCTGGGCTTAGTGCCAGAGTCTTGACCAGTAGAACCATCACCATCACCATCACCATCCCTCCTTGGTTGTTTTGGAGCCTTTTCATGCTCATGCTCCCCCTCTGATTGTTTTCTCTTTTTGAGTTTCTTTTTAGATTTCTTCTCCCCCTTTTTGTCATCAGCAGGGGCAGAAGGGTGAACAGGGGAGACCTGTGCATCAAGGTCACTATCTGAATCTGGAACAGAGAATGCAAAATTGTTCCAGGCAGCAACTTTAGGAGTAAGATGGGCACCAGGATCCAAGCCAAATTGTCGAAGAAGGAGGTTGGAAGACCTAACTTCATTCCTTGCAACACCCATAGCCATTTGTTCAACAATGGCTCTAACATCACCCTGTAGGGCAGCCAGTCATTGCATATTTTCTACCATTTGAACATAGGTAGAAGCAGGAATCATGTTAGCCATTTTCTGTTCCTGCGAATCCAATCTCTCATGTAGCACCATATTTTCTTCATTAAGAAAAAGAATTCTGCGATTAGCAGCGTCCAAATCAGCTTGAAGACGGGCAATATCCTCAGTATACTCATTGTGAGAGATGATTCGTTTCTTTAAATCCTCCTCCTCTTCATGTTGTCTGACAATGGCATCCACCGTAAGATCTGCAAAGGCACATACTTGTTTGAGCTGGGCTTCAATATTGGAAGTGGTAACTTGCCCAGCGTTACGTATGGCTTCAGTCACGCTATCAATAATAGCAGTGCGAATGGTGTTTTGTAGATCAGGTGTAACTTCGGCGAGTGTCTTATAGACAGCCAGGGTGGAGATGTCAGCCACCTCATCAGCATTAAATTTAACATAGCTGGTTGAGGGGTGGTCAGTAGCAGCTAACACAGGAGTACCTCCGTGGGGCGGTGGAGGTGGAAGGTCAGAATCTGACTCGACACCATGATCACCACCATTTTTACCTTCACCCGAAGGTTTAGAACCACTGGTATCCTTGTCAGCATCATTATCAGCATCATCAGTGAGATCCACTAGTTTATCTTTGGAGCCAGTCACATTATCATGAATGACTGACTCTTCCTTACCAGTACCTTGATCAGCATCACCATCAGATAAAGAAGATGATGAGGAAGAAGCTGATGAATTAGAAGGTACTGGTGAATCAGGAAGTTGTTGCATGATAAACTTACCAGTAGTGAGATCTCTGATGAACTTGAGAGGCCTCCATGTACCAGGCCATGGAGAAGCAGCTGGAGCCATACCAAAATAGTGATAATATGGCTTCTCGTTGATCTGTTCTAAAGTAGCCAGCCTCTCATATACCTCTTCTCTTGCTGGTCGATCAAGCTGAGACAACAGTTCAGTTAGCTCTTCGCGAGGCAATTTGCTGGCTGAGACTATGGCACTTTGAGGATCAATAGTTAGTTGATCCACCAGCAGAGCAACACTGGGAGTGATAGACGCTCCTCGATAGATGAAGTTAGGTACAACTTCATCAGGATCTGGCACCTGGCACACATATGGTTTCTTTTCAGCAGAAACAGTAGCCTGAGAAGAGTCAGTAGTGGCAGTAGCAGAGGTACCAGCATCCATAATGGGTTTCGCAGAGCCAGTAGCAGTAGTAGGTGACTGTAAAATAGGTGAAGAAGCAGGATATACAGCACATTTATAGAAAATATCCGGTGTTGAATCAGAAACCTGTAGATTACTAGAGGAATTCACAGTAATAAATTGTCTCGATTGAAGATCAGAAACGTCCGGAATAACATTAGTAACAGCAGTATCCACCTTTGGATCTTTGGAAACATAGCCAACATCCTGAAGAAACGAAGGCCAGGAATCATCATCAGCATGCGAGCCACCACTAGTAACTACTTCAGTAGTAGCAGCAGTTGTAGTAATAGTGGTAGTGGCAGCATCATCAAAATCAAGAACCTCCTGAACAATATTACTCTGTGCACCAGAGTCAGATGGAAAAGTAGCACTTGTACTAGCATCCATGATAACATCCTGTACATTAGAATCAGATGGAAAAGTAGCACAAGTACTAGCATCCACAATAACATTCTGTGCATCAGCAGAATCAGCAGCTTTATCAGCACCCTTTGGTTCAGTGACAGGTTCATCAAGTAGAACATCCTTGACAATATTGTCAATTACCTTTTTAAGAACAGGAGGATCCACTATGATTTCATCTTCCACTTCAGGTTCAGTAGTAGAAGCAGCAATACTGGGAGCAGTATCACCAGCAGCTGTAGAAGCAACAGTACCAGCATCAGCACCACCAGTAGGAGAAACAATAGCACCAACACCAGTAGCAGAGGCAGCAATCTCATCAGTAGGAATAATAACATCTTTAACTTGCTCCCCCTCTGCCTGTTCATCTACCCTGCTAAGAACTGAAACAATAGAACATTTTATGTTAACAACTGTAGAACCAAATAAATTTGGCTCAACAATTGCATCTGTTGTTGGTCTTTGGAGACAGACTGGTGATTTGGTCAGCCCTTCGAATATGACATAATAAGGTGTCTGTAAGTACAGCTGTGACTCTGCTGACTCATTGGCAACACATGTTGACCCAGATAGTGTAAGAGTACTGGCTGGTAATGATGTAGGAGTGAGACTCTTATCATGATCCGAGTAACATAGGCTGTGCAGTATCCTGAGCTAGTTCAACACGATGAGGACCCAGCTCAAGTTTGCTTTGGGGGTCAGGTATGTGCTCTGCTAGTTGTACTGTCAGCAGAGGATATAGCATTAAGTTCAATTTAGAAAAATGGGGAAGTGTCTGGCTAGAAGAGTATGGGTTGCTACTCTTCTTAACACTAGTTTTAAAACCAGTCAGCTTGGGGGCCAAGGTTATACCTTTAACTCCACTTTCATTTTTCAAGTCAGCAGATAAAAGATTTTTAATTATGTTAAAATTTTCTGCTGTTTGGTCAAGAAATGCACCAGGTTCCATAGCCACATCCTTTGCAGGAGCAGCAGTTGAGACTGGTGCAATCTCCCCTGTGGTTTACTTGGAGCCAGCTTTTGCATGTTTAGATTTGCCTGTTACCAAGAAACAGATAAGCAACGGATTCCAATACTAGAATTGGGTAGTCAGTATATAAGACTAGGACTGTTCTTTATTATCAGAGAGCACTAGATTCTAATACAACTACTGCTTTACCAGTATGTGAGACGGTGGCTGTTTTAGTTGAGGTAGCTGACTGCTTCCTACGAGTAGCTGGCTTACGCTGAGGACCCTCCCCCTCAGCTGGTGCAAAACCAGAGGTAGTCGATTGTTTAGCTCCACCCCGAGCAATAAGATACTCGAGCATGCCTGGTGTCAAACCAGTATATGGAGCAGCATGTGCATCTTTTGGCATACCCCCTTGTTTTAGAGGCAGGTCATATGATTGATCAGCAATCTGCTGGTAAGCTTTACCCAGCTCATTTTCAAAAACCATGCTTAAGAACCTTGGAAAGGGGATCAAATGTGTTCGTTTAGGTGCTTGCACCATCTCCCTTAGCCTCAAATAAATTTCCCCGGCATAATCAATGTTTCTGTTGAACAACAAACCATGACCAATTTTAAGCTCAAAGTCTGAGCACTGGTCAAAACTTCCAAATTTTCGGCTGATGCACTGGGTCAACAGCCCAAAGAAGTAATACCAAAGAGGGGGCATATGCTTCCTCAAAGGTGTATGAGCAATTGGCTGAGTAAACCCAATGATTTCTAGCACCTCCTTTCTGAATACATCGCTGGTTGGTGAATCGGCAAACGGTCCATCTGGTAATTGAAGGGCACGGCGGATGGCTTCAGTGGCGATGGAGCAAGTTAGGGTTTCGGTTACCATGCCACGAATACATGGAACATTCTGGGGGAGTGGTGGCAGTGGTAGCAGTATACCAGAATCTTGCCAAGCAGGCACCATAAAGGCATGAAGGTACACCGGTGATAGCCCTAGCCAGAGGGGATTGCCGGATGTAGTCAATGAGCGTTTCATACCCCATATTGACCTTTGATTTGGGGATGGAGAGTGAATGAGCAGCATTGCCTCTTGATAGGCGAATAGTCATGTGATCAAGTGCATTATTAGCCTTAACCAGAGCTGGATGAAGATTAAATAGTGGTTCATTAACAACTTGTTCCTCTGGTGCCGGTGGTGGTTGTTGATCAGGTTGTTGTGCCAGTTGTTGTTGCTGCTGTTGTTCCTCTGGCTAGTGTTCAACGTGTGGTGATTGAGGTTGTTCTGCCATTGATGAATTGTAAGGATGAAAATATGAACTTGTGAAAGTTTGAATAGTTGAAGATTTTGGGAGAAAAGAGTATGTGAATTTGAATACTGAATAACCGAAGGTTATTATGGAAGATAAAACACCCTTTTAACCGTTGTGATTGGATGAAAAAGGCAGGAGAGAGAAAGTGGCAACTGTCATTAGCAGGTGTGTGGGCAGATGTGATAGACTGGCACACTTTCGAGGGGACACAGACTGTTGATTTGACGTATATACGACTTGAACACTCATACCTCCCATTCAGCATTAAATGCAGCAGGTTTTAATTCAAAAAATGATTTAAAAACCACAAAATAAGTTTTGTATTAAATACAAAATACTTTGTTACATTTAATATGTCATAAATTTAATTTAAATCATTGGGAGTAAATGAGTTTCAGGTTTAAGGAATCATTTAATTTTGTGAGCTATTTATTATTTCATTTAAAAACATTTGAGTAACCAAAGTATAAAAGACATTGTTGTACTGAGTGTTTGACAGTTAGGCAGTAAGTTGACAACTGTGACTTACTGGTTTGCCCTACATGTTGTAGAGCCAGCACACCAACAAAAATTGTCTTTTATTTAATGTTTAAGCATACCCAGCTCAGAGATGAGATAGTTAAAGCATTTCTCATCTAAGGGCTTGGTGAATAGATCTGCTAACTGCCGGTCTTTTGAAATAAAATGTAGCTCCACATCTCCTTTTTAAACATGATCCCTTATAAAATGATATCGAACGTTAATGTGCTTTGTTCTTGAATGCATCACAGGATTGCTGGTGATAGCGATTGCACTTGTGTTGTCACAGTAGATTGGGGTCTTTGTAACATGAACACCATAGTCTTTCAGCTGGCTTTGCATCCATAGTACTTGAGCAGTACAACTACCAGCAGAAACGTATTCTGCCTCAGCAGTAGATGTGGACACAGTATTTTGCTTTTTGCTCGTCCAGCTGACTAGCCTACCACCCAGTAACTGGTAACCACCAGTAGTAATTTTCCTGTCTATTTTACACCCTGCAAAGTCAGCATCTGAATACCCAATTAGCTCAAAATCCTGGTCTTTGGGGTACTAAAGACCACGTTTAGCAGTAGCTTTCAGATACCTAAATATCCTTTTTACTGCTAGCAAGTGTAACTCTTTAGGATCAGCTTGATATCTGGCACATAGACATGTGACAAACATAATATCTAGTCTGCTGACTGTGAGATAAAGTAGGGATCCAATCATACCTCTATATTCAGTGATATTGACTGGTTCACCATTGGGATCAGCATCTATTTTAATAGATGCTGCCATTGGGGTCCCAATATCTTTTAAACAGGTCAGATCAAATTTCTTTAACATATCCTTGATATATTTATCCTGACTTATAAAAATTCCATCATCAAGTTGTTTAATTTGCAATCCCAAAAAGTATTGCAAATCTCTTTGTAAGCTCATTTCATATGTCTTTGACATAAGTTTTGAAAAATCTTGACAATGTTTCTCATTTTTATATCCATAAATAATATCATCCATATATATCTGTACCAGCAAGAGATCGCCATCTGTCTCTTTTGAGAATAGAGTGGTATCAATTGTTCTAACTTTAAAACCTATACCAGTGAGATACACATGAAGTGTCTCATACCATGCTCTTGGAGCCTGTTTGAGGCCATAAAGAGCTTTGTCTAGCTTGTAGACATGGTCTGGATATTTACTGCTTACAAAACCAGGAGGCTGTTTGACATAAACTTCTTCTTGCAGCTTCCCATTTAGAAATGCAGATTTAACATCCATTTGGAATACCCTAAAGTTCATCTTAGCAGCATATGCTAAGAAAAATCCGATAGCTTCCATCCTAGCCACTGGAGCATAAGTCTCTCCATAATCCAATCCTTCTTCCTGTTTGAATCCTTAAGCTACCAACCTAGCTTTGTTTCTGATCACAATCCCATCTTCATCCATCTTGTTCTTGAAAACCCACTTGATACCAATGATTTTCTTAGTTTCATCATCAGGTTTAGGTACCAATGTCCAAACCTTATTCCTATCAAACTGGGAGATCTCTTCTTGCATAGCTCCTGCCCAGCTTGGATCTTTGAATGCTTCATCAGGACATTTAGGTTCAATGGTAGACACAAAATTTACATGCATACAAAAATTGCTGGTTGCATGCCTTCTTGTTTTAACACCACTAGCCAGATTACCAATAACTTGCTCAATTAGATTCTCTTTTGTCCATCTAGTGTTATGAACAGGTGAGCTTGTCGTGGAACACACAGCATCTTGATCATCAGCTGGTTCAAAGGTATGAGCAGCAGTTGGAGACAGCTGTTCAGTATTAATGTGACCAGTACCAGCTTGTGATCCTTCAGAACCAGTAGACCTGTGCTCAAGTTGTAGGACTTCAGTAGAGCCAGTAGGTCCACTTGGTTTAGACACAGATGGAACAGAGTGTTCCATCTCATCATCAGAGAACCCAGCAATATGGATTGGTGAGGGATTTGCAGTTGGTTCTTCTTCATCATCAAGAGCTTGCTGAGTAGGCTATTCAAACAATAACTCATCATCTTCTTGACTGGGAGATGAGGCTGGGGCAGTTTCATCAAATGTAGCATTAATTGATTCTTCAAAACAACCCCTTCTTTTATTGAAAACCCTATATGCCTTTGACATGTTGGAATATCCCAAGAATATACCTTCATCAGCCTTAGCATCAAACTTGCCCAGCTGATCCCTATTGTTTAGAATGAAACGGGGAGTGCCAAATACATGAAGAAATGAGATTGAGGGTTTTCTTCCTTTGAGAACTTCATAAGCAGTTTTCTGATGTCTTTTCACTATTAAAGATCTATTCTAGGTAAGACATGCAGTGTTCACAGCTTCTGTCCAATATGAATTTTTCAGCCCAGACTCAGCTAACATAGATCTTGATGCTTCAATGAGAGTTCTGTTTCTTCTTTCTGCAACACCATTTTGTTAAGGTGTTCACACAGCATTAAAGTTCTGTGAAATACCTTTATCAGCACAAAATTCTTCTAATGTAGCATTTCTAAATTCTGTACCATGATCACTTCTTAGCTGTTTCACCAGTTGCCCATTTAAAAGCTCCATTCTTTTGATAAAATTGATAATTCCATCAGAAGCTTCACTCTTTTGCTTCAAAAAGAATACCCAGGTGTATCTGGAATATTCATCAACAATAACCAGTGTATACTTCTTCCCACTACAGCTGGCCATATTAACAGGACCAAAAATATCCATATGAAGTAAATGAAATGGTTTCTCAACAGATGAGATTTGCTTTGATTTGAATGAGGCATGGTAATGTTTTCATTTTTCACAACCAGGACACAATCTGTCCTTTACATAAGACATGGTAGGTAGCCCAGACACCAAACTTCTACTGGATAATTTGTGAATATCTTTGAAGTTGAGATGTGAGAGTCTCTTGTGCCATAACCACTTCAGGTTGTCTGCTGCCTTTGAATAGAAACAAGTATCAGTTGTTGTGACTGCTGTGTTCATGTCAATTTGATACATGTTTTCATGACGTTTTGCAGTCAGTAGTGGCTTCCCTATCTTATCAAAAATAGTGCTAATTTTCCTTCTGAATTAGACTATCTTATTCTTACTTGTCAGTTGGCTTATGCTGAGTAAATTATGTTTGAGCCCAATGACATATGCAACATTTGAGAACGTGACATTCCCATTAGTCAAAGTACCAAAACCCTTTGTGTAACCCAACGAATTATCTCCATACGAAACAACTGGACCATCTTTTTCTTGATAGTCCATCAGCAGGGACTTACATCCGGTCATATGTCTCGAACAACCACTATCGAGATACCCGATTTGCTTATTTTGAATGCCCTACATAGTATCTAAGAGATTAGTTCTTTTTGGGAAACCATCCAAGGATGGGTTCTGGAAGGGTCATCTTTGATGATCTCTTCCTGTCTGCTGGTTTGCATGAAGAAGCAGCAGTAGATGGGGTTGGGGTAAAAGGACACCGGTTGGCTAAGTGAAACTTGCTGCCACATTTGTAGCATTTTCTCACATTTGGTATCAGTGACAGGTCATACACTGATTAAAGGGGTGCATTAAGATCGGGTCAATTTTTGGTTACTGCCTCAATTAGCTGGTTAAGTTTGACTGTCATAATCTCAGTGATAGACAGCTCATCATTCGAGTCCACTTTTGCTTTTCCCTTAAGGGCAGCTTTGTTCTTGAAACCAGTACCATAGTCATGATGTATTGCTTTGCCTTTATCATTTGACGAGCCAGTGTGGGAAGTTACTGGCTTGTCTACTGAAGCTGATGAGCTAGATGAAGTTTTTCCTGCTGCCTTGGACTTGCTAGTATTAAGTTTGGCTGGCTTGTCTACAGCTACTGGTTGACCAGTAAGTTTGTCATCAGTTGGCTCAACACAATTGGAACTCGAACGCGAAGGGGAATCAGTTGGTTTAATTTTTCTAAGATAATTTTCAGTGATTTCCCTTTTGATACATCTTTCTTTTGGAGTCATGTAGTAGATGCTTGAGGGGTTAGTAGTCTCATCAATTGAGGTACTGGCTTCTCTTGATCTAACTTCATCCTCCAAAATCTCTTTCATGGCAGGTGGTGGGGACACAGTAGGTCTAACACACTTATTTGTCAAGACCTTTTTACCCTTAACTATCTTGGCAAAAGTATTTGGCAAGACAGCTTCAGGATCAGTTTCAAGAATTGGGTCCATGAAAGTAACTTCTGCAATAGCAGCAGCAGCAGCATAGTTACCAGCAAAGAAAGCTTCAACTTGGGCAGACACCTGCTCGTTAACACACTTTGCTGTGCATTGAGCAGATGTACACCATGAAGCAACAACCTTTTTAAGATTATCCAGCTGGTTCTTGACTTCTGCTGCCTCAGCGTGAAGAGACCTTAAAGCAAAGTTTTGTTTTTCAAGTTTGGAAATATCATCTTTCAGGATTTTAGTTTCATCATTTTTGCACTTAAGTTTCTCATTTAAAGATTTGTTGTCAGTTTTCAAAACTTCTTCACGTTTGCTGCCTCTACATAAGTCAACTCTTAGGTAGTCAAACATTTCGGCTTTTTCATCATCAGTATAAGTTCGAAAATTATCAACCTTATTAATCAATTCAGTTTTCATTGAGGGGAATCTCTTTTCTGATCAGCTTCCCTCATATCAGCCAAAAACTTGCTACCATTATCATCCTCATCAGACTCCTTGACCTCCTTGGCCATTAAACACAGCTTCTTTTCAGGATCATAACCAGTACCATCATCATCAGTATCACTATCAGAGGAAGACGACGAGCTGGTTTCATCCCAATCATGATGCTCAGCAACTAGAACCTTTTCTGGCGTTTTACCCTTCTTATCAGTCTTAGCACTTTCCTTCATCTGAGCTTTCATAGATTTGTACTTATTCTTGTACTTGTCAGCTTTTGAGAAAGAGTTAGCATGTGAAGTTGAAGGTTTCCTGGACATGCATTCAGCAGCAAAATGTCCAACCTTCCCATAATTATAACACTCAGATTTAGGACCTTTGACTGACTTGCTGCTATACCTAGCACTCGGTTTCTTACTCCCTTTGTATGACTTGCTGGTTCTCTTACGATTGAACCTTTTGAACTGCTTAGCTAGCAGAACCATACCTTTAGCAAACCCTTCTCCATCACTTTCACCATCACTGATTTCTTCAGACCCAGTACCACTATCCACTTCACTCTCAGCTGTCTCTTCTTCTGCCAACCACTTTTGAACCAGTAAAGCCTTTTGAGCTTTCTTTTTAGCAGCAGCAATAAGAGCAGTATCATCTGTCTTAGAAGATTTTGAAGTGGTGGGGGCAGACCTAAAGTTTTCTTTCAAGTTAAGTTCAAATTTAGCCTCTGCCTTCTCATGGTTCCAAAGTGAACTGTAGAGAGAAGGCATGTTAAAGTTCTTTAGGGTCTTGGTTGTTCTTAAAGGGTCAGTAACAGATTTCCATTTAGTAGGCAGTGAATCTATGAATTTGTTTACTTGTTCAAACTCAGTATAGGTGACATTCAAAGTGATCAGGTCAGCAATCAAGGAGTTAAACCTAATGAAGGTTTGCTTAAGGGTTTCATTCTTGTAGGCAAAGAACATTTCATATTCTCTTTTTAAAGCAATCATTATGTTCTGCCTTACTTCTCCCATACCCTCATAGGTAACATCTAGATAGTCCAACATAAGCTTGGCATTTTCTTTTCCCTTAATCAGTTTGAACAGTGGGTTAGGCAAAGTTATAGCTAACAAGGTTCTGATTTTAGGGTCAAGTCCAACACGACGTTTGTCCTCAGCAACCCATCTAGAAGGGGTGAGAATAACCTCTCTGCCAGGAATAGCAGGAGTGTCAACTGTAGCTGGAGCACTACCAATAGTCTCAGTGGGTATAAATGGACCATTTGTGGCAATACCAGGTATGAGTGGGTCAATAGACTCAAGGTGAAGCATGAATCTTGCCTTCCAAGTTTCATACTCATCTTCATCAAATTTGGGTGGTCTATTGGATGAGCCATTTTCAAGGTAAGCTGTATTTGAATATGCAGCCATGAGAGAATTCAGATCCAAGATATTGATTATCAAGACTGATGCTCTGATACCAGTTGTTGGTCCCTTGATAACAACAGGAGTATTGTAGAGGGGGGTGAATACAATTTCTTTTAAAATAACTTAACAGTTAAACACGATTAGTATTCAAGCATGCAAATAAATTGAGTCACAGGTAATTTTCAACAGTTATTCTTTATTGATTGAATCACAAAGAATTACAACTATCCTTGGCGGAATGATAGTTGGTTGATACAGATTACCTAGATTATAGATAAGAGGTAAACTAAAGCTATTACACGTTTTGACTCTATAAAAATAAACCCACACCACTAGTTGTTACAATAGTAGATACAACAATTTATAGTAGTCCTATTAACCGTGTAATGGTTCTATTGTCCACTAGTACATATGATGTCTGTACTTGTGGGGACAACTACATCAGAGAGCATGCTCTCATCTTTCCTCTTTGGTAGCTATTTGCAGGAACACCCCAATTCGGTTTGGCACCACTATTTGATTAAAAAAATAGAATGTTGTGTTCCCTTGGTGTTGATAAGGTATAACCCATGTCTGCACATGCGTTAACCTTCTGCATTCCCACGTGGTCTTGTAAGGTTACTTGTCAGCCGTCGACGCGTGTCCTTTTCTGTTCAACTTTGTCTTTGAATTCTGTTGAATAGTACCATTTATGTAGACCACTCGGGAAACTACTATGCTTATAATGGAGCATAGCTGTCTTGTGTAGTAAGCTGCATTTCTGCTGTGCTGGTTCTTCATTGCTGAGCCACTTCATATTCTTGATTTGCTGAGTACACATCCTGTGCTGATTGAAGAACACTGTCTACCTTGTTCTGGTAGACTGAGCAGTAAACTAAACACTCGACACAACAATATCTGCTGTCTAGGCATAAACAAACTTGTGCTGACTGCACATAACATTTTAGTGCAAATAAATTACAGTTTTGTCATAATTAAATCCTTAATTATTTTGGGGACTCAACATTAACTTTATATATGTGTGGGTGATATAACAGCACAAAGATTCCCCTTAGCACGGTAACGTTTAGTCATTGGTTTTGAACCGGTGAACGTGAATCTTAGATATGGATCCATAGGGTTTGACATCCCCACTCGGGCTAGTCACGCTAGCATTTAACAGGTGTTTAATACTTCGAGAACATACGCACTCGCCAAGTGTACTTTTAGGGGCTGATATTTATTTTACGTTAAGTTAGTTACCGGGTGCCCACGTACAAGCATATACTTTTTATACCGTTTTGAATACGAAATCTCGTGGTCTACATTATATAGTTGTTTATAAAAACTATAGCTCACCAACATTCGTGTTGATATTTTAAAGCATGTTATTTCTCAGGTACTTAGACGTTGTGGCTTCCGCTGTTAGACTTGCTGTTGTAGACTCGCTGCGTTACACTTCCGCTGCATTGTTTAGAGATGTCTCAATCATGGAACTTTTATTTTGCATTCACAACTTAATTAATATTTGAAAAATGGCTTTGTAATGACCTTTGTGTCACGTACTTATGTTAATGCTTTCTATTCGTAGAAGCACTTTATCTTTTGTAAAACATTTGACATTGATAATAACGTTACCTTTTCATGAATGCAAAACTTGTTTTAAAATAGCATATAGTATTATACTGTGTAATGGACCTGTTGTTGATGATCCGTACACGTTGATTTTGTACGGGGCGTCACATTTGGTATCAGAGCATCGGTTGTAGGGAATTAGGCTGCATTAGTGTGTTTTGACTGAGTCGAGTAGGATTCACTAGTAGGACTAATCTACAACTTGCTCGTTTACTTGTTTATGCGGAACTGCTGCATGCTACTACTTACTTTTACTGCTATATAAACTTGCTGTATGCTATTACTTATTCTTGCAACTACATGCTACAATCTGCTTTTGATTGCATGTTACTTCGGTATGATACTGTTATTATTGCCATGCTATGTACTATTGTAGATGATCTGGGCTGCTGTAGTTATTGTGCCTGATTACGTGCTTGCTATATGTCTTATTGACATGGAAAAAGTTATTTTTCCTTGTTCAGATGTCGGACATGCCGCCCATGACCATTGACTTCGAGATTGATTCAGATACGACTGCTACTTCGCCTACTATTGTTGCTGACTCACCGCTACCCTCCGACCACTCTGGCGATTCGTCTTCTGGGGATAGTAGTCACTCACCTGACCTGATGGTCATCTCTGACAGTGACGAAGATCCCGAGGAGATCCCAGCTCCACCCAGCCCTAGCCTCCCGGGGCCACAATATCATTCCAATGGTACCGTGATCCCTGGAGTAAACGGGGGCAGTCCATTTCGTAATGAACGCGGGCATTGGGTCAGACGCACCGCTGACGGACGGGTTGTGCCGATTCCACCTGGCAGACATCGGATCATGACCACCAGCCGGACTTATTCTCCCGTACGTGATGCACCTGCACCACCTTCAGATGACTCAGACAGTTCATCATCTGACGAGACCATCGAGGAGGATTCTGAGGAGGAATCCGAGGAGGAGCCTGTACCGCCACCTTCTACCTCGCCAAAGAAGTGTTACCACTACAATGTTACCGTTCTTCCAGGAGTAAATGATAGCTGATCAAGTAGCCGCAGCTATGGCAAATGCCAACCCACAAGCTCCATCGACTAACCAGAACATTCAGAATGGGTGCACTTATAAGGAATTTCAGAGTTGCAAGCCCCACAATTTCAGTGGAACGGAAGGGCCAGTTGGGCTGACGAGATGGTTTGAAAAGTTGGAATCTGTGTTCCGTGTGAGTAACTGCTCCGAAGTGAATAAGACCAAGTTCGCATCCTGCACACTGTCGGATGGCACTTTGAGTTGGTGGAATACGTTCGCCCAGGTTTAGGGAATTGACGAAGCTTATGCAACACCCTGGGAGGAGTTTAAGAGGGCTATGATCGAGGAATACTGCCCCAGAACTAAAATTTAGAAAATGGAAGCGGAGTTTTGGGAACTGAAAGTCGTAGGAACTGACCTTGATTGCTATAACCGGAGGTACTTGGAGTTAGCCTTGATGTGCCCCACAATGGTTACCCCTGAGTTCAAACGAATGGAACGGTATCTATGGGGACTCCCCAAGGTCATTCAGGGAAATGTCACTTCTTCGAAACCAGCAAATGTCCCAGAAGCTATGTGCATGGCGCACACCCTGATGAATCAAATTACCTGCTAAGAGCCAGAGAAAGCGAAATCCGAATCAGGAGCTAGTAATGAGAAACGTAAGTGGGACAGAAGTAAGGGTAAAGGTTTTGATCAAAACCCAGCCAAGAGGCATGCGGACTTCAAGGGAAATAACGACTGGAGGAACCCTAACCCTAACCCTAACCCTAACTATAAAGGTAGCCTTTCTCAGTGCAAGAGATGTTATAAGCATCATACTGGGTACTGTAACATAGTGTGTGAGAAGTGTAAAAGGACTGGACACATCGGCAGAGATTGTAAGATCAACACCCCACTTGTGAGGACAAATCCGAATGGGCCAAGGGAGTGTTTTGAGTGTAGTCAGCAGGGCCACTTCGAGAATGAATGTCCTAACAAGAAGAAGGATAGCGGGCCAGCACGTGGAAGAGTCTTCAACATGAACCTTAGAGATGCCCTTGAGGATCCAAACTTGGTTACAGGTACATTCACTATCAATAAACTATTAGCTTCTGTCTTTTTTGATACTGGTGCCGATAGGAGTTATGTATGTAGACACTTTTGCTTTAAGATAGATTGGTCATTAGTTCCTTTGGAGAAGAGTCATCTTGTTGAGGTAGCCAATGGAAAACTTGAGAAAGTTGACCAAATTGTCCGAGGAGGTATAATAAACTTAGCTGGTGTAGATTTTGAGATTGATTTGATACCCATTAAGTTGGGGAGCTTTGATGTGATAGTTGGAATGGACTGGCTATTCAAGGTAAAAGCAGAAGTCATCTGTGGAGAGAAGATTCTTCGTATACCTCGCGAAGACGTGTGCCACTAATTGTTTACAGAGAGAGATGTGGCCCAAAGCTGAACCTTATTAGTTGTATGAAGGCACAAAAGGTCAGGAGAAAAGGGCGTTTTGCTATTTTGGTGCATGTGAAGAAGTCAGAAACTAAGGAGAAGATCATGAATGATGTACCGATTGTGAACGAATTTCCCGAAGTCTTTCCAGAAGAATTACCGGGATTATCCCCACCACGATCAGTGGAGTTTCAGATCGATCTAGTGCTAGGAGCTGCACCTGTAGCTAGCGCACCTTATCGACTTACGCCTTCCGAACTGCAAGAGTTGCAGAGTCAACTACAAGAATTTCTAGACCGTGGATTTATTCGATCGAGTTCATCGCCTTGGGGCGCACCTGTTTTGTTCATAAAGAAGAAGGACGGATCTTTCCGCATGTGTATCGATTATCGTGAACTGAACAGGTTGATGATCAAGAATCAGTATCCCCTTCCCAGGATTGACGATCTATTCGATCAGCTTCAAGGATCAAACATTTACTCCAAGATCGATTTGCGATCAGGTTATCCACAGTTGAGGGTGAAGGAGAGCGATGTACTTAAGACGGTGTTCTGAACTCGTTATGGTCACTTTGAGTTTCTGGTGATGCCATTCGGTTTAACTAACGCACCTGCCGTGTTTATGGATCTTATGAATCGCGTATGCAAGCCATACCTAGAAAAATTCGTTATCGTCTTCATAGATGATATCTTGATCTATTCCAAAAGCGAAGAAGAATATGAGCAACATCTTCGACTCGTGCTTGAACTCTTGAGACAAGAGAAACTCTATGCCAAATTCTCCAAGTGTGAATTTTGGTTGAAGGAAGTTCAATTTCTTGGCCACGTTGTTTGTAGCCAAGGTATCAAAGTCGATCTCACGAAAATCGAAGCCATTAGCAAGTGGGAAACCCCCACTACTCCTACTCATATCCGCCAATTTTTAGGCCTCGCCGGTTATTACCGTAGATTCATAGAAGGTTTCTCTCTGATTGCACGTCCTTTGACCGCGTTAACTCACAAGGTAAAGAAGTTCGTTTGGACAACCGAGCAAGAGTCGGCATTTCAAACCCTGAAGCAGAAGTTAACCACCGCACCTATCTTATTCCTTCCCGAAGGTAGTGATGACTTCGTTGTATATTGCAATGCCTTGAAACATGGTTTTGGGTGTGTATTGATGCAACAGAAGAAAGTTATTACTTACGCCTCTCGACAATTGAAGATTCACGAGCGAAATTACATGATTCACGATCTCGAACTTGGAGCTGTTGTCTTTGTACTCAAATTGTGGAGACACTATCTTTACGGAACCAAGAGTACTATCTTCACCAACCAGAAAAGCCTCCAACACATTTTCGATCAGAAGCAACTGAACATGAGACAGCAACGGTGGATCGAGACGTTGAACGATTATGATTGTGAACTTCGTTACCATCCTGGCAAGGCAAATGTTGTAGCTGATGCCTTGAGCCGAAAGGAAAGAATGGTACCTCTTCGTGTCCGAGCCTTAAATATCACCATCCACACGAATCTCAATAGTCAGATCCGTGTAGCCCAAGAGGAGGCTCTCAAGGATGAGAATATTTCTCAAGTACGTTTGAACATTCTCGTCTCTTGATTCGAGGTTAAAGAGACTGGACTCCGATATTTCGCCGGAAGAATTTGGGTTCCTAGTTACGGGAATTTACGGAGCCGTATTCTTGACGAAGCCCACAAGTCAAGGTATTCGATTCATCCAGGAGCTGGTAAGATGTACCACGATCTCAAGGAACAATATTGGTGGCCAAAACTTAAAAGGGATGTTGCTACTTATGTTGGAAAGTGTTTAACTTGTTCCAAGATCAAAGCCGAACATCAGAGGCCATCCAGATTACTTCAGCAACCCGAAATCCCGCAATGGAAGTGGGAAGGAATAACGATGGACTTCATCACAAAACTACCAAAGACGGTTGGCGGATATGATGCCATCTGGATTATTATTGACCGTCTTACCAAATCTACTCACTTCTTAGCCATGAAGGAAACTGATACGATGGACAAACTCGCACAGCTATACATAAAGGAAATTGTATCTCATCACGGTGTACCCTTATCGTTTATTTCAGACCGATATGCCCGTTTCGCTTCTAGATTTTGGTGTTCCTTGCAAGAAGCTTTGGAAACACATTTAGACATGAGTACCGCATATCACTCGCAAACCGAAGAACAAACCAAACGCATGATTCAAACCTTAGAGGACATGTTACGAGCTTATGTTATTGATTTTGGAAAAGCTTGAGAAAAGCATTTGCCTCTGGCATAATTCTTTTACAATAATAGTTACCATTCGAGCATTAATGCTGCACCTTTTGAAGCTTTATATGGCCGCAAATGCCGTTCTCCTATTTGTTGGGCCGAAGTAGGTGAAAATCAAATCACCGGACCCGAACTCGTCCATGAAACAACCGAGAAGATTGTCCAAATCCAAGCAAGGCTCAAGACGGCCAGTGATCGTCAGAAGAGCTATGCCGACCTTAAACGTAAAGATCTCGAATTCCAAGTAGGTGACTGCGTGATGTTGAAAGTCGTACCTTGGAAAGGTGTAATCCATTTCGGAAAGCGTGGGAAGCTAAATCCGTGATATATTGGTCCTTTTGAAATCTTGGAGCGTGTTGGACCCGTTGCTTACCGTTTGGATCTTCCGACTCAATTGAGCTCAGTTCATCCCACTTTCCACGTATCAAATCTAAAGAAGTGCCTTGCTAAACTAGAACTTGTCATACCTCTTGATGAGCTTACGATTAATGACAAACTCTACTTCGTGGAAGAACCTGTTGAGATCATGAACCGTGAGGTCAAAACCTTGAAACACAACAAGATTCCAATCGTTCGAGTCAGTTGGAATGCTAAACGAGGACCCGAGTTTACTTGGGAGCAAGAGGATCAGATGAAGCAGAAGTATCCTCACCTCTTCACAACTCTACCGTCTACCTAAGCTTAAAATTTTGGGACAAAATTTTCTTTAACAGGTGGGTAATGTAACGACCCGACTTTTTCGACTTACATTGGTGCTTTATATTTTCACGAAATTGCGTAATTGTGTATACGGAGCTATATTATATTCTGGGATCTTAATTCATGTTTTATATTTTAAAACATGTTAGTAAGTACTTAATTACTTAACTTGATCCCCGAATGCTTTTATGACCGTTAGTGTCACTTGTCGTTTAAAGCGAGCTACGTACTTGGTACACGTTTAACTTTTGTCATAATTGGAATATTATGACTATGTAAAACTAATTGTTATTTTCTAATGACAATTACTTGGCTTATTGGTTGCTTAATTACGCTTAGTAATTTACTAATTCACACTAGTTAGTCTTGTTGGACTTTTTACCTTAATGGACTTAAGCCCATCCTACTCTAGTTAATGGACCATTGAATTAGCCCAACTTTAATGGATTTATGATCTATTAAGATGTAGGACAAAAACCCATTAATATGAGCCAACATACTAGCATTTTTGTTAACCATTGCTACACATGTTGCATGGGATCCCAACAACAAGCACAACCTTTAGACCACCACCATGCAAAAAGCAAAGTTTGTCCCCCCCTGTCCCTCCCTAGGCTGTCGGCCAACCCACCACCACCACTATAAATATCACACTTCATTCTTTATTTCAAACTTGATTTCATTCTCATTTTACACACACTTGCTCTCTAATTTTCTCTCTAGTCTTTCTCACACTAAAATTGTAAGTTTTTAAATTTTCTTCTTTTTCTTCTTCTTCTCTTCTTAATCATGACATCATCATCATCATAAGATCAAGCTTTTTAGCTTTTTGATCTTGTTAAATCTTGTAGATTCAAACTTTGATTTGAATCCTTCAAGAACATGAAAGATTCAAGCTTTCTAGCTTTGAATCTTAATTACTTTGTTGGATCTAAGTTTTCTAGCTTATGATCTCTTTATTTTTGTTAAAAGATCAAAACTTATGTTTATGATCTTCATGAAACTTGAAGATCTAACCTTTTGCTTTAAAGATCTTCAAGAACATAAAAGATTCAAGCTTTCTAGCTTTGGATCTTCATTACTTTGATGGATCTAAGCTTTATAGCTTAAGATCACTTTGTTCTTGCTAAAAGATCAAAACTTGTGTTTATGATCTTCATGAAACTTGAAGATCTAGCTTGTTGCTTTAAAGATCTTCAAGGACATAAAAGATTCAAGCTTTCTAGCTTTGAAATCTCATAATTATTGTTAAGGGATCCAAGCTTTCTAGCTTAGGGTTTCATTACCTTGTTTGATCTAAGTTATGTGACTTAAGGTCTTTCTTGATTTGAATTAAAGTTTGTAGCTTTAATCTTGAATAGAACTTGTATTTCTGTTAAGACTAAGAACATGATGTAACCTTGGTTTATCATCCTTCTAAAACTCTTAAGTGAGTTATATTTCTTCTTAGTCTTGACATTGTGTGTTGATGGTTGAAACTTGGTCAAAGTGATGCTAAAACATCAAAAGTTGTACATTTGAGGCTCATACACATCAAGGATGAGAACCGTGATGAGCATCAAGCACCAACAAACTCACTGGAGCACTTATTTTCTGTTTTTCGGGGTCTGATCAGACTCCTGGTGTAGTGACCCGAACTTTTCCATGTTTATATATATTAATTGAGATTGATATTTACATGATTAAATGTTTCCAACATGTTAAGCAATCAAACTTGTTAAGACTTGATTAATTGAAATATGTTTCATATAGACAATTGACCACCCAAGTTGACCGGTGATTCACGAATGTTAAAACTTGTAAAAACTATACGATGACATATATATGGTTATATATATAGTTAACATGTTTTTATTATAAGTATGTATCTCATTAGGTATTTTAACAATGAGTTATATACATAAAAATGAGACTATTAATTTAAGAAACTCGAAAACGATATATATAACGATTATCGTTATAACAACGTCTTACTAGGTACATATGAATCATATTAAGATATTGATACACTTGGTTAATTATGTTAAATGATAAGTAAATATATTATTAAGTGTATTAACAATGAAATACATATGTAAAAATAAGACTACTAACTTAATGATTTCGAAACGAGACATATATGTAACGATTATCGTTGTAACGACATTTAACTATATATACATCATACTAAGATATATTATATATCATAATATCATGATAATATAACAATTTAACATCTCATTTGTTATAATAAACAATGGGTTAACAACATTCAACAAGATCGTTAACCTAAAAGTTTCAAAACAACATTTACATGTAACGACTAACGATGACTTAACGACTCAGTTAAAATATATTTACATGTAGTGTTTTAATATGTATTCATACACTTTTGAAAGACTTCAAGACACTTATCAAACTACTTCTACTTAACAAAAATGCTTACAATTACATCCTCGTTCAGTTTCATCAACAATTCTACTCGTATGCACCCGTATTCGTACTCGTACAATACACAACTTTTAGATGTATGTACTATTGATATATACACTTCAATGATCAGCTCTTAGCAGCCCATGTGAGTCACCTAACACATGTGGGAACCATCATTTGGCAACTAGCATGAAATATCTCATAAAATTACAAAAATATGAGTAATCATTCATGACTTATTTACATGAAAACAAAATTACATATCCTTTATATCTAATCCATACACCAACGACCAAAAACACCTACAAACACTTTCATTCTTCAATTTTCTTCATCTAATTGATCTCTCTCAAGTTCTATCTTCAAGTTCTAAGTGTTCTTCATATATTCTACAAGTTCTAGTTACATAAAAGCAAGAATACTTTCAAGTTTGCTAGCTCACTTCCAATCTTGTAAGGTGATCATTCAACCTCAAGAAATCTTTGTTTCTTACAGTAGGTTATCATTCTAATACAAGGTAATAATCATATTCAAACTTTGGTTCAATTTCTATAACTATAACAATCTTATTTCAAGTGATGATCTTACTTGAACTTGTTTTCGTGTCATGATTCTGCTTCAAGAACTTCGAGCCATCCAAGGATCCGTTGAAGCTAGATCCATTTTTCTCTTTTCCAGGAGGTTTATCCAAGGAACTTAAGGTAGTAATGATGTTCATAACATCATTCAATCCATACATATAAAGCTATCTTATTCGAAGTTTTAAACTTGTAATCACTAGAACATAGTTTAGTTAATTCTAAACTTGTTCGCAAACAAAAGTTAATCCTTCTAACTTGACTTTTAAAATCAACTAAACACATGTTCTATATCTATATGATATGCTAACTTAATGATTTAAAACCTGGAAACACGAAAAACACCGTAAAACCGGATTTACGCCGTCGTAGTAACACCGCGGGCTGTTTTGGGTTAGTTAATTAAAAACTATGATAAACTTTGATTTAAAAGTTGTTATTCTGAGAAAATGATTTTTATTATGAACATGAAACTATATCCAAAAATTATGGTTAAACTCAAAGTGGAAGTATGTTTTCTAAAATGGTCATCTAGACGTCGTTCTTTCGACTGAAATGACTACCTTTACAAAAACGACTTGTAACTTATTTTTCCGACAATAAACCTATACTTTTTCTGTTTTGATTCATAAAATAGAGTTCAATATGAAACCATAGAAATTTGATTCACTCAAAACGGATTTACAATGAAGAAGTTATGGGTAAAACAAGATTGGATAATTTTTCTCATTTTAGCTACGTGAAAATTGGTAATAAATCTATTCCAACCATAACTTAATCAACTTGTATTGTATATTATGTAATCTTGAGATACCATAGACACGTATACAATGTTTTGACCTATCATGTCGACACATCTATATATATTTCGGAACAACCATAGACACTCTATATGTGAATGTTGGAGTTAGCTATACAGGGTTGAGGTTGATTCCAAAATATATATAGTTTGAGTTGTGATCAATACTGAAATACGTATACACTGGGTCGTGGATTGATTCAAGATAATATTTATCGATTTATTTCTGTACATCTAACTGTGGACAACTAGTTGTAGGTTACTAACGAGGACAGCTGACTTAATAAACTTAAAACATCAAAATATATTAAAAGTGTTGTAAATATATTTTGAACATACTTTGATATATATATATATATATATATATATATATATATATATATATATATATATATATATATATATATATATATATATATATATATATATTGTTATAGGTTCGTGAATCAATCAGTGTCCAAGTCTTACTTCCCGACGAAGTAAAAATCTGTGAAAGTGAGTTATAGTCCCACTTTTAAAATCTAATATTTTTGGGATGAGAATACATGCAGGTTTTATAAATGATTTACAAAATAGACACAAGTACGTGAAACTACATTCTATGGTTGAATTATCGAAATCGAATATGCCCCTTTTTATTAAGTCTGGTAATCTAAGAATTAGGGAACAGACACCCTAATTGACGCGAATCCTAAAGATAGATCTATTGGGCCTAACACACCCCATCCAATGTACCGGATGCTTTAGTACTTCGAAATTTATATCATATCCGAAGGGTGTCCCGGAATGATGGGGATATTCTTATATATGCATCTTGTTAATGTCGGTTACCAGGTGTTCACCATATGAATGATTTTTATCTCTATGTATGGGATGTGTATTGAAATATGAAATCTTGTGGTCTATTATTATGATTTGATATATATAGGTTAAACCTATAACTCACCAACATTTTTGTTGACGTTTTAAGCATGTTTATTCTCAGGTGATTATTAAGAGCTTCCGCTGTCGCATACTTAAATAAGAACGAGATTTGGAGTCCATGCTTGTATGATATTGTGTAAAAACTGCATTCAAGAAACTTATTTTGTTGTAACATATTTGTATTGTAAACCATTATGTAATGGTCGTGTGTAAACAGGATATTTTAGATTATCATTATTTGATAATCTACGTAAAGTTGTTTAAAACCTTTATCTATGAAATAAAGGTTATGGTTTGTTTTAAAAATGAATGCAGTCTTTGAAAAACGTCTCATATAGAGGTCAAAACCTCGCAACGAAATCAATTAATATGGAAAGTTTTTAATCAATAAGAACGGGACATTTCAGTTGGTATCCGAGCATTGGTCTTGGAGAACCAGGATTTTGCATTAGTGTGTCTTATCGAGTTTGTTAGGATGCATTAGTGAGTCTAGACTTCGACCATGTTTACTTGAAAAATGATTGCTTAACAAATTTTGTTGAAACTATATATTTTTAACATGTGAATATTATGTGATATATTAATCTCTTAATGCGTTTGATATTATGTGATAGATGTCTACCTCTAGAACAAGTCCCATTGACTTACCTAATAATAATGAAGAGTCAAATGTAAATTGGAATGATTCGTGGACTGATTCACAAGTTCCCGAAGAGGAACCGGAAGAAGAGTCGGAACCGGAAGAAGAATCGGAACCGAAAGAAGAATCGGAACCGAAAGAAGAAATAGAACCAGTGGGGGAAATAATAAAACGGTTAAGTAAAAGAGAATCCTCAACCAACCGACCAAGGTTAATTATGGTCAATGGTGTTTCCGTCAAGGAAGCAAAATATTGGGAGGATTACCAATTCTCCGATGAATCGGATTCTGACGAGAATTCCGATGATGTTATAGAAATTACCCCAACTGAATTTAAAAAGGCAAAAGAAAATAATAAGGGAAAGGGCATAAAAATAGAGAAATCTAATTCCAACCCCGATGAACTTTATATGTATCGTCAACCCCCGAAGTCCTTAAGTTGTAACAATGACCCGGGAACCTCTAAACCACCAGGTTTTTCTAAACCAATGTGGACAACGACGGCTCGTATTAGGGGAACATCATATATCCCTAGAAACTTGGCAAAACGAACCAAAACCAAAGAAGAAGAAACGAGCGAGTCGGAATAAGATAGTTATATTCGTGTGGTGTAATATATGTAATATAGTGTGCTTATGCTTTATGATATATGTAAAAATTGCTTGTATTAATAAGTATTTTTTTTATGAATCTAACTCTTGTCTATTTTACAGTTTAAAAACACAAAATGGATAGACAACCCAATATTTTAAGAGACCTACCCGGAGACATGATTGATGAAATCTTGTCTAGAGTCGGTCAGAATTCCTCGGCACAACTATTTAAGGCGAGATCAGTTTGTAAGACATTCGAAGAACGTTCCAAGAATGTCTTGGTTTATAAGAGACTTTCGTTTGAAAGATGGGGGATACCACATTGGGAAACCCATAAGTTACGATGTGTTTACTTTGACGCATATATTGCAGGGAACCCAAATGCTATTTTACGCAACGGGTTAAGAAATTATTTTGACTCAATATATCCGAATATTGGACTTCGTGATTTAGAAAAAGCGGCTAACATGCAACATAAAGAAGCATGTTATGCTTACGGATTAGTAATGTTCACTTATCACCAAAGTGAGAACAAGAACATCGGGCTACAACTATTAAACAAAACGTTTCCACAAGTGACGGAGTCGGTAATTGGGGTAAGAAATGAGGTTTTTAGATTGTTACGGGACTGTTGGACATTACATAACCCTCGTCCCTTTGATGACGTTACAACACGCTGTCTTATCAACGGCCATAACGGTTATGTTCCACAAGACCAAGGATGGGAAGTAGTCCTAGTAAAACCAGAATGCATGACTTGTTTCTGGATGTATGAATTACGTGTCTTTATTTCCTTTGCTGAACGACTTGTGTACTAGCTAGAATTATCTTCACAACTGATAAGGCTAAAAAGGAACATATATTTCATAGCAATATCCCTTCTAAATAATAGGTTTTCATATGTAATTGTATTATATTTTCATTGTAATTGTTTAAATAAATAAGTGCGAAGACAAAAGGCGAAAACGAAGATTTGAAGACGCAAACGTCCAAAAAGCTCAAATGTACAAGATACAATCCAAGTGGTTCAAATTATTGATGAGAAACGTCTAAAAATGACAAGAGTACAAGTTACAAAACGCAAAGTACAAGATATTAAATTGTACGCAAGGACGTTCGAAAATCCGGAACCGAGACATGAACCAACTTTCAACGCTCGACGCAACGGAGCTAAAATTACAAGTTAACTATGCTCAAGAATATAATATAATATTTAAATAATTCATAATAAGAATAATAATAAATAATAAAAAGTTGTTAATTGAGCATAGTTAAGGGGTCATAAGTGAAAATTTCAAATCACCAATTGCCTATAAAATGGAATTCACGGAGTAATGAAAAAATACACCTTCACTTCATTTTTCTTTCTTTCCCTCTGTAAGAATATATATATTTATATTTATAATATTAAGTTTAATTTAAGTTTAATAATAATTGGGTTATTGTAAGAAATATTTTACGGGTTTTAAAGTCGAAACTCTGCCCGTGTAACGCTACGCGATTAATCACCACTGTAAGCAATGTTCTTCCTTTTTAAATTAATGTATCGTAACTAAGTTATTATTATGCTTATTTGAGCCGAAGTAATCGTGATGTTGGGCTAAAATATTAAGAAGGGGTTATTGAACTTTGGACCATAATTAAGGTTTGGGCAAAAGACCGACACTTGTGGAAATTGAACTATTGACTATTAATAGATGGGGGGTATTGTCTAATTGAGTGACAACTCATTGGAGTCTGTCGAACCTATCTTCAAATTAATTAACCTAATAATTAATAATGATTATGGTTGTCCTATTTAGTGACGTTCATATGGAATCTGTTATAATCATTTAATTAATCAATTGGGTTGGGTAATTGATTATTCATTCTGATCAAGTGGATGAATTAATATTCATAAACTTATTAAAACAGGGGTGGATTACATACAGTGATAACTGGTGTAATTGTTGACAGAAGTGATAACTGCGTCACAGTTTAAATCCTTAATCAGTTGGAATATTTGACTTCGGGTATAAGGGTAATTTGACGAGGATACTCGCACTTTATATTTATGACCGATGGACTATTATGGACAAAAACCAGATAGATGTATCAAATAAACCAGGACAAAGGACAATTAACCCATGGTAATAAATTAAAATCAACACGTCAAACATCATGATTACGGAAGTTTAAATAAGCATAATTCTTTTATTATATTTCTCATCGTATCTTTATTTACTGTCATTTTATTACTCGCAATTTTATTTACTGTCATTTTATTTATTGTCATTATTTTACGCACTTTAATTATCGTCATTTATCTTTACGCTTAAAATATAGAATCGACAAACCGGTCATTAAACGGTAAAACCCCCCTTTTATAATAATATTACTACTTATATAATTATATATATTTTGTATAAATATAGTTAAAAATATAGTAAGTATCACCAGCTCCCTGTGGAACGAACCGGACTTACTAAAAACTACACTACTCTACGATTAGGTACACTGCCTATAGTGTTGTAGCAAGGTTTAGGTATATCCCATCCGTAAATTAATAAAACTTGTGTCATATTTTGTAGTATTTTGTATTAAAAATAATACTATTTCGTACCCTCACGCTACATCATCAACAACTCTCTTGTATCAAAGTTATTGTGTGCTATATTTCATGCTTTATGTAAAATAAGCGGTATTGTAAGTTTGTAAAATATTGTATAAAAGTTTGAACGCGAAATATTATTACAATCAGTTTTTCATATAGAATTGTAGTAGTTGAATTGTATATTAGCTACTAAGTATGAACTTAACGGGTAGGTACTACTCGAATTTAAACTTATAAAACGCTAATATGAAGAAAAAGCTTTTATAAATGAGTTCATATTATGCTACGAAATACTATTAACTACTCTTAATATTCTGTATGATTAACTTGTTCCATTTGACTATTTTGAAGGAAATGGCACCGACTACTCGACACACCGTGAATATGAATGAAGAGGAATTCCGTACTTTTCTAGCTTCAAACATAACCGCAGTACAGGCTGCGCAACATACCAACAATAACCTTGGATCTAGCAGTACAGGAAATCGTGTAGGATGCACCTACAAAGAATTCACTGCCTGCAAACCTTTGGAATTTGATGGAACCGAAGGACCGATCGGATTGAAATGGTGGACCGAGAAGGTCGAATCGGTGTTTGCCATAAGTAAGTGTACTGAAGAGGACAAAGTGAAGTACGCTACGCATACCTTCACAGGTTCTGCGTTAACATGGTGGAATACCTATCTAGAGCAAGTGGGACAAGACGATGCGTACGCACTACCGTGGTCAGCATTCAAGCACTTGATGAACGAGAAGTACCGTCCCAGAACCGAGGTCAATAAGCTCAAGACAGAACTTAGAGGGTTACAAACCCAAGGATTTGATATTACCACGTACGAAAGACGATTCACAGAATTGTGCCTATTGTGTCCGGGAGCGTTCGAAGATGAGGAAGAGAAGATCGACGCGTTTGTGAAAGGATTACCAGAAAGAATCCAAGAAGATATAAGTTCACACGAGCCCGCCTCCATACAACAGGCATGTAGAATGGCTCACAAACTAGTGAACCAGATTGAAGAAAGAATTAAAGAACAGACTGCTGAAGAGGCCAATGTGAAGCAAGTCAAAAGAAAGTGGGAGGAAAACGGTGATAAGAATCACCAATACAACAACAACAATAATCGCAACAATTATCCCAACACTCGCAACATCAATCGCAACTACAACAAACAGCCCAACAACAACAACAACAACAACAACAACAACAACAACAACAACAGCAACTACAACAATCATCCCAACAACAATAATAACCGCAACAACAACAACAATCAGAAGCAGCTATGCCAAAGGTGTGAAAAGTATCACTCGGGGTTCTGCACCAAATTTTGCAACAAGTGTAAAAGAAATGGTCATAGCGCGGCGAAGTGTGAGGTCTATGGACCAGGGGTTAATAGAACGAAAGGAACAAATGGTGTCGGAACGAGTAATGGCGGAGCAAGTAGTGTCGGAGCAAGTTATGCCAATGTAGTTTGTTATAAATGTGGAAAACCGGGCCACATTATTAGAAATTGCCCGAACCAGGAGAACACGAACGGACAAGGCCGCGGAAGAGTTTTCAATATTAATGCGGCAGAGGCACAGGAAGACCCGGAGCTTGTTACGGGTACGTTTCTTATTGACAATAAATCTGCTTACGTTTTATTTGATTCGGGTGCGGATAGAAGCTATATGAGTAGAGATTTTTGTGCTAAATTAAGTTGTCCATTGACGCCTTTGGATAGTAAATTTTTACTCGAATTAGCAAATGGTAAATTAATTTCAGCAGATAATATATGTCGAAATCGAGAAATTAAACTGGTTAGCGAAACATTTAAGATTGACTTGATACCAGTAGAGTTAGGGAGTTTTGATGTGATAATCAGTATGGACTAGTTGAAAGAAGTGAAAGCAGAGATTGTTTGTTACAAAAATGCAATTCGCATTATACGAGAAAAAGGAAAACCCTTAATGGTGTACGGAGAAAAGGGCAACACGAAGCTACATCTTATTAGTAATTTGAAGGCACAAAAACTAATAAGAAAAGGTTGCTATGCTGTTCTAGCACACGTCGAGAAAGTACAAACTGAAGAAAAGAGCATCAATGATCCCGTCGCAAAAGAATTTCCCGATGTATTTCCGAAAGAATTACCGGGAATACCCCCACATCGATCCGTTGAATTTCAAATAGATCTTGTACCAGGAGCTGCACCAATAGCTCGTGCTCCTTACAGACTCGCACCCAGTGAGATGAAAGAACTGCAAAGCCAATTACAAGAACTTTTAGAGCGTGGTTTCATTCGACCAAGCACATCACCGTGAGGAGCTCCTGTTTTGTTTGTCAAGAAGAAAGATGGTACATTCAGGTTGTGTATCGACTACCGAGAGTTGAACAAACTTACCATCAAGAACTGCTACCCACTACCGAGAATCGATGACTTATTTGATCAACTACAAGGCTCGTCTGTTTATTCAAAGATTGACTTACGTTCCGGGTATCATCAAATGTGGGTGAAAGAAGATGATATTCCAAAGACTGCTTTCAGAACACGTTACGGTCATTACAAGTTTATGGTCATGCCGTTTGGTTTAACTAATGCACCAGCTGTGTTCATGGACCTTATGAACCGAGTGTGTGGACCATACCTTGACAAGTTTGTCATTGTTTTCATTGATGACATACTTATTTACTCAAAGAATGACCAAGAACACGGTGAACATTTGAGAAAGGTGTTAGAAGTATTGAGGAAGGAAGAATTGTACGCTAAGTTTTCAAAGTGTGCATTTTGGTTGGAAGAAGTTCAATTCCTCGGTCACATAGTGAACAAAGAAGGTATTAAGGTGGATCCAGCAAAGATAGAAACTGTTGAAAAGTGGGAAACCCCGAAAACTCCGAAATACATACGCCAGTTTTTAGGACTAGCTGGTTACTACAGAAGGTTCATCCAAGACTTTTCCAGAATAGCAAAACCCTTGACTGCATTAACGCATAAAGGGAAGAAATTTGAATGGAAGGATGAACAAGAGAAAGCGTTTCACTTATTGAAGAAAAAGCTAACTACGGCACCTATATTGTCATTGCCTGAAGGGAATGATGATTTTGTGATTTATTGTGACGCATCAAAGCAAGGTCTCGGTTGTGTATTAATGCAACGAACGAAGGTGATTGCTTATGCGTCTAGACAATTGAAGATTCACGAGCAAAATTATACGACGCATGATTTGGAATTAGGCGTGGTTGTTTTTGCATTAAAGACTTGGAGGCACTACTTATATGGGGTCAAAAGTATTATATATACTGACCACAAAAGTCTTCGACACATATTTAATCAGAAACAACTGAATATGAGGCAGTGTAGGTGGATTGAATTGTTGAATGATTACGACTTTGAGATTCGTTACCACCCAGGGAAGGCAAATGTGGTAGCCGATGCCTTGAGCAGGAAGGACAGAGAACCCATTCGAGTAAAATCTATGAATATAATGATTCATAATAACCTTACTACTCAAATAAAGGAGGCGCAACAAGGAGTTTTAAAAGAGGGAAATTTAAAGGATGAAATACCCAAAGGATCGGAGAAGCATCTTAATATTCGGGAAGACGGAACCCGGTATAGGGCTGAAAGAATTTGGGTACCAAAATTTGGAGATATGAGAGAAATGGTACTTAGAGAAGCTCATAAAACCAGATACTCAATACATCCTGGAACGGGGAAGATGTACAAGGATCTCAAGAAACATTTTTGGTGGCCGGGTATGAAAGCCGATGTTGCTAAATACGTAGGAGAATGTTTGACGTGTTCTAAGGTCAAAGCTGAGCATCAGAAACCATCAGGTCTACTTCAACAACCCGAAATCCCGGAATGGAAATGGGAAAACATTACCATGGATTTCATCACTAAATTGCCAAGGACTGCAAGTGGTTTTGATACTATTTGGGTAATAGTTGATCATCTCACCAAATCAGCACACTTCCTGCCAATAAGAGAAGATGACAAGATGGATAAGTTAGCACGACTGTATTTGAAGGAAGTCGTCTCCAGACATGGAATACCAATCTCTATTATCTCTGATAGGGATGGTAGATTTATTTCAAGATTCTGGCAGACATTACAGCAAGCATTAGGAACTCGTCTAGACATGAGTACTGCCTATCATCCACAAACTGATTGGCAGAGTGAAAGGATGATACAAACTCTTGAAGACATGCTACGAGCATGTGTTATTGATTTCGGAAACAGTTGGGATCGACATCTACCGTTAGCAGAATTTTCCTACAACAACAGCTACCATTCAAGCATTGAGATGGCGCCGTTTGAAGCACTTTATGGTAGAAAGTGCAGGTCTCCGATTTGTTGGAGTGAAGTGGGGGATAGACAGATTACGGGTCCGGAGATTATACAAGAAACTACCGATAAGATCATCCAAATTCAACAACGGTTGAAAACCGCCCAAAGTCGACAAAATAGCTACGCTGACATTAAAAGAAAAGATATAGAATTTGAAATTGGAGAGATGGTCATGCTTAAAGTTGCACCTTGGAAAGGCGTTGTTCGATTTGGTAAACGAGGGAAATTAAATCCAAGGTATATTGGACCATTCAAGATTATTGATCGTGTCGGACCAGTAGCTTACTGACTTGAGTTACCTCAACAACTCGCGGCTGTACATAACACTTTCCACGTCTCAAATTTGAAGAAATATTTTGCTAAAGAAGATCTCACTATTCCGTTAGATGGAATCCAAATCAACGAAAAACTTCAATTCATCGAAGAACCCGTCGAAATAATGGATCGTGAGGTTAAAAGACTTAAGCAAAACAAGATACCAATTGTTAAGGTTCGATGGAATGCTCGTAGAGGACCCGAGTTTACCTGGGAGCGTGAAGATCAGATGAAGAAGAAATACCCGCATCTATTTCCAGAAGATTCGTCAACACCTTCAACAGCTTAAAATTTCGGGACGAAATTTATTTAACGGGTAGGTACTGTAGTGACCCGAACTTTTCCATGTTTATATATATTAATTGAGATTGATATTTACATGATTAAATGTTTCCAACATGTTAAGCAATCAAACTTGTTAAGACTTGATTAATTGAAATATGTTTCATATAGACAATTGACCACCCAAGTTGACCGGTGATTCACGAATGTTAAAACTTGTAAAAACTATACGATGACATATATATGGTTATATATATAGTTAACATGTTTTTATTATAAGTATGTATCTCATTAGGTATTTTAACAATGAGTTATATACATAAAAATGAGACTATTAATTTAAGAAACTCGAAAACGATATATATAACGATTATCGTTATAACAACGTCTTACTAGGTACATATGAATCATATTAAGATATTGATACACTTGGTTAATTATGTTAAATGATATGTAAATATATTATTAAGTGTATTAACAATGAAATACATATGTAAAAATAAGACTACTAACTTAATGATTTCGAAACGAGACATATATGTAACGATTATCGTTGTAACGACATTTAACTGTATATACATCATACTAAGATATATTATATATCATAATATCATGATAATATAACAATTTAACATCTCATTTGTTATAATAAACAATGGGTTAACAACATTCAACAAGATCGTTAACCTAAAGGTTTCAAAACAACATTTACATGTAACGACTAACGATGACTTAACGACTCAGTTAAAATGTATATACATGTAGTGTTTTAATATGTATTCATACACTTTTGAAAGACTTCAAGACACTTATCAAACTACTTCTACTTAACAAAAATGCTTACAATTACATCCTCGTTCAGTTTCATTAACAATTCTACTCGTATGCACCCGTATTCGTACTCGTACAATACACAGCTTTTAGATGTATGTACTATTGGTATATACACTTCAATGATTAGCTCTTAGCAGCCCATGTGAGTCACCTAACACATGTGGGAACCATCATTTGGCAACTAGCATGAAATATCTCATAAAATTACAAAAATATCAGTAATCATTCATGACTTATTTACATGAAAACAAAATTACATATCCTTTATATCTAATCCATACACCAACGACCAAAAACACCTAAAAACACTTTCATTCTTCAATTTTCTTCATCTAATTGATCTCTCTCAAGTTCTATCTTCAAGTTCTAAGTGTTCTTCATATATTCTACAAGTTCTAGTTACATAAAAGCAAGAATACTTTCAAGTTTGCTAGCTCACTTCCAATCTTGTAAGGTGATCATCCAACCTCAAGAAATCTTTATTTCTTACAGTAGGTTATCATTCTAATACAAGGTAATAATCATATTCAAACTTTGGTTCAATTTCTATAACTATAACAATCGTATTTCAAGTGATGATCTTACTTGAACTTGTTTTCGTGTCATGATTCTGCTTCAAGAACTTCGAGCCATCCAAGGATCCGTTGAAGCTAGATCCATTTTTCTCTTTTCCAGTAGGTTTATCCAAGGAACTTAAGGTAGTAATGATGTTCATAACATCATTCGATTCATACATATAAAGCTATCTTATTCGAAGTTTTAAACTTGTAATCACTGGAACATAGTTTAGTTAATTCTAAACTTGTTCGCAAACAAAAGTTAATCCTTCTAACTTGACTTTTAAAATCAACTAAACACATGTTCTATATCTATATGATATGCTAACTTAATGATTTAAAACCTGGAAACACGAAAAACACCGTAAAACCGGATTTACGCCGTCGTAGTAACACCGCGGGCTGTTTTGGGTTAGTTAATTAAAAACTATGATAAACTTTGATTTAAAAGTTGTTATTCTGAGAAAATGATTTTTATTATGAACATGAAACTATATCCAAAAATTATGGTTAAACTCAAAGTGGAAGTTTGTTTTCTAAAATGGTCATCTAGACGTCGTTCTTTCGACTGAAATGACTACCTTTACAAAAACGACTTGTAACTTATTTTTCTGACTATAAACCTATACTTTTTCTGTTTAGATTCATAAAATAGAGTTCAATATGAAACCATAGAAATTTGATTCACTCAAAACGGATTTAAAATGAAGAAGTTATGGGTAAAACAAGATTGGATAATTTTTCTCATTTTAGCTACGTGAAAATTGGTAACAAATCTATTCCAACCATAACTTAATCAACTTGTATTGTATATTATGTAATCTTGAGATACCATAGACATGTATACAATGTTTCGACCTATCATGTCGACACATCTATATATATTTCGGAACAACCATAGACACTCTATATGTGAATGTTGGAGTTAGCTATACAGGGTTGAGGTTGATTCCAAAATATATATAGTTTGAGTTGTGATCAATACTAAAATACGTATACACTGGGTCGTGGATTGATTCAAGATAATATTTATCGATTTATTTCTGTACATCTAACTGTGGACAACTAGTTGTAGGTTACTAACGAGGACAGCTGACTTAATAAACTTAAAACATCAAAATATATTAAAAGTGTTGTAAATATATTTTGAACATACTTTGATATATATATATATATATATATATATATATATATATATATATATATATATATATATATATATATATTGTTATAGGTTCGTGAATCAACCAGTGGCCAAGTCTTACTTCCCGACGAAGTAAAAATCTGTGAAAGTGAGTTATAGTCGCACTTTTAAAATCTAATATTTTTGGGATGAGAATACATGCAGGTTTTATAAATGATTTACAAAATAGACACAAGTACGTGAAACTACATTCTATGGTTGAATTATCGAAATCGAATATGCCCCTTTTTATTAAGTCTGGTAATCTAAGAATTAGGGAACAGACACCCTAATTGACGCGAATCCTAAAGATAGATCTATTGGGCCTAACAAACCCCATCCAAAGTACCGGATGCTTTAGTACTTCGAAATTTATATCATATCCGAAGGGTGTCCCGGAATGATGGGGATATTCTTATATATGCATCTTGTTAATGTCGGTTACCAGGTGTTCACCATATGAATGATTTTTATCTCTATGTATGGGATGTGTATTGAAATATGAAATCTTGTGGTCTATTATTATGATTTGATATATATAGGTTAAACCTATAACTCACCAACATTTTTGTTGACGTTTTAAGCATGTTTATTCTCAGGTGATTATTAAGAGCTTCCGCTGTCGCATACTTAAATAAGGACGAGATTTGGAGTCCATGCTTGTATGATATTGTGTAAAAACTGCATTCAAGAAACTTATTTTGTTGTAACATATTTGTATTGTAAACCATTATGTAATGGTCGTGTGTAAACAGGATATTTTAGATTATCATTATTTGATAATCTACGTAAAGCTTTTTAAAACCTTTATCTATGAAATAAAGGTTATGATTTGTTTTAAAAATGAATGCAGTCTTTGAAAAACGTCTCATATAGAGGTCAAAACCTCGCAACGAAATCAATTAATATGGAACGTTTTTAATCAATAAGAACAGGACATTTCACCTGGGACTTCTGGAAAGTTGATTTCCAGATAGTTCGGTTCGAGTAGATGACTTTTTGTTTAAGACTCGCCAAAATCCGATATACACTTTAGGATTTATAGCCTTCCGAAAATCACTACGCCTTTGTAACGACGTGCTTAAAATTCTGACCTACTCGCGCTTGAACCGTCGCCACGGTCAAACGACATCGAGTTAGGATCTGAAAATTTGACAGCGGTACGAGGACTCACATACGGAGCCTTGGCCGCTGACCACGCATCTTTTCAGTTTGTATAAAGGTCATAGCAGCTGTCCAAAGTCAGCCCTTTTGTTTCGATCTCTATTCTTGTTGAAAACTTACTTTATCTTTTACGAATGATGATGATGATGATGATGATGATGATAATGATGATGATGATACTTAAGACTTAACTTATTTACTTTTAAACTTTTGGGGACAATTTACTGACTTAGTAACCTTTGACTTAGGTTGAGGACCTTTCGGACCGACTTACTACTTGCATACTTTTCATATCGACTTTTACCGCATTGTTCACTGTAAGTTATTGCTCCCTTTTTACTTTAACTATTTTTGGGACTGAGAATACATGCGCTTTTTATGTTTTACATACTAGACACGATTACTTAACTTTATATATGTGTGGGTGATATAACGGCACAAAGATTCCCCTTAGCACGGTAACGTTTAGTCATTGGTTTTGAACCGGTGAACGCGAATATTAGATACGGATCCATCGGGTTTGACATCCCCACTCGGGCTAGTCGCGCTAGAATTTAACGGGTGTTTAATACTTCGAGAACATACGCACTCGCCAAGTGTACTTTTAGGGGGTGATATTTATTTTAAGTTAAGTTAGTTACCGGGTGCCCACGGACAAACATATACTTTTCATACTGTTTTGAATACGAAATCTTGTGGTCTACATTATATCGTTTTTTATAAAAAACTATAGCTCACCAACATTCGTGTTGACATTTTAAAGCATGTTATTTCTCAGGTGCTTAGACGTTGTGGCTTCCGCTGTTAGAATTGCTGTTATAGACTCGCTGTGTTAGACTTCCGCTGCATTGTTTAGAGATGTCTCAATCATGGAACTTTTATTTTGCATTCACTACTTATGTTACATTTGAACAATGGCTTTGTAATTACCTTTGTGTCACATACTTATGTTAATGCATTCTATTCGTAGAAGCAGGTTATCTTTTGTAAAACATTTGACGTTGGTAAAAACGTTACCTTTTCATGAATGCAAAACTTGTTTTAAAACAGCATATAATATTATACCGTGTAATGAACCTGTTGTTGATGATCCGTACACGTTGATTTTGTACGGGGCGTCACAATTTGTCTTTTAAAACGAATGAAATGTTTGTAAAACGTATCATATAGAGGTCAATACCTCGCAATGAAACCAAATGTTATTGTATTCGTCCATATGGATTTGGACGGGCCATTTCATGTGGTATCATAGCGGTGGACTTAGCGAACCAGGTCTTGTATTAGTGTGTGTAACTGATAGTTGTTAAGATGCATTAGTGAGTCTGGACTTTGATCGTGTCTGCATGTCAAAAAGTTTTGCTTATCATTTCTTTTAGGAAGTACCTACTCATCATTTCTAGTCTAGACACGTCATACTGCACTCATTGCATAGATAGTGTATAGATAAAATTCGTATCTTAGCGTATCTATTACTATAAACTTTGCCTAACAGCTTCCGAAAGTTCCTCCGTAATCTACGGGATCTTCTGTACTATATATAGGTATTCTATGTAATTAGAATATCATCCGATATCTGAAAATCATTTCATATTGAAAATCCTTTATCTAACCGTGTAAGATGAATTCTGCAACTAGTTCAAGTTCCTCGGATTCCGATATGGATTTCCACTCGAGCTCCGAAAGCAGTGTAACCGGAATGGATCAACCAATCAGCCATCATCAATTCTAGATGAATTGGGGATGGGTTCGTAGCCTACTTAATCATTGGAGACAAGAAGAAGGCGATCCCTTTCATCCACCAAAATTCCCTCTCGGCGAAGAACCTGAGGCACTTACCGGCGAACCAGTCCGAAACACCATTTTCACCCTCATTTCCAGAGTATCCCGCAACGATTATATATTATCTAAACTTCTAGATCTTATTCATCCGCTCGTTCCAATCGCCAATCATCCCGGTGTACTAGAAGAAGTTAACGAGCTTCGCGCTAGAGTGGTGACTTTGGAGAATATGATGCAGAACTTACAAGCATCATAAACCCCACAAACACCAACTGCACCACCCGCATCAACACCAACAGTATCATTACCACCACCAACAACATCCGCATCGCAAGCCTCAACATCACAATCTGTCCCACGAGCATCAACGTCATACGCCCTGTAGATACCAAGGAATACCAACAACAACAAACGATGAAGTATTGATTCATAGCTTCATCGGAGAAATATTCTACGGTGATTATGTAATCTCTAAAGTTTTAGAGATTATTCTAATCATAACCGTAAATCAAGATGAGTGGATGGATAGAGATGATAGAGGGAAGAATAGAAACCTTGACAGGAATGGTGCGTGATTTACAATCTAGACTTGTTATACAAAACAACACCATAAGTACCGTTAGCATCGTCAGCACCGGTAGCACCTATAACATCACAAGCTCTGTCAGTTCCATAATCACAGCGAACATCATCACGAATCAATAACAAGTATGTCATATCAACGAGTTATGAAGTATTAACTCATTTCCACTAAAGAATTTATATGTATATCTTATATATATATAAATTTTGAAACCATAATAAATCATTTCATACTAAGCTATTACGTGTGAATCTTAACTAGTAGGTACTATTCGGTTAATTCATGTTACTGATACGCTATTATGTACAACCTTCGTTAATGACTTAACAATCGTTAACTATAATCTCTACTTCAGCTCAATAAATTCCATTTCATAATAAACCAAGTGTACTGTTCAAATACATGTTTGATATTACACTTTCATTTTCGATATACTCGAAAATTTCTAGAAATCATCATTAGTGTCTTGCGAAGTTCACAAGAATTCCACAAACACCAAAATCATTCACCGAAGAAATATCAATAGATATGAATAATGAAGTATTGATTCATAATTTCATTTACGTTGAAGAAATAATCTGCAAAAATTATGTAATCTCTAAAGTTTTAGGGATTATTCATTTCTAGCTCCAACCGAAAATCAAATGAGTTTAATATTATATTAACTCATTAAATCTATGTTACATCTGCAGAAAATATACATATATATATCTTCATCAAAACTGTAATAAAAATTCTCTTGTATAAAGTATTACTTGTGAAATTTTAACGGGTAGGTAATATCCGAGGAATGTTAAAGTTCACAATCAATATGTTACATTGTACATTCTTAAATTCTAATTCAATAATCATTAAGTATACTCACTACTCTCACAACAGTGTACATTCTTTCATAAAAATTAGAACAACCATTTTCATACAAATCCAATTACATATTCTGATTTTTGACAGATCAGAATCCAAGTCAATATTTAACAGAAGACATCACTCTTAGATTCCCACATCTTTCAAAACATACTTTGAATTCAAAACTGTGCTAGGACGTTATCTTTATTCACAAAACTCATAAAGATATTTGTATCATTCAAGATTCACGACGATTTCATCATACGGATATTGATTATGATAACCTGCGTTTAAACCCTTCAAAATTCCTGAAGACACCTCAACTATTGAACAATCGAGAAGATGAACCAACCACATGCTATCTATGAAAAGAAGAATTTATGCATATAGTTATGCATCTGGAGAATACTCGGAACCTAAGTAAAAGTTTAACACGTATCTGTGTCAGATGCTTTGGCATTTATTACCAAAAATAACTTTATGATCCCTTTTAAAAGTAGCAAATTTTGTCACAGTTCCAGCAAGACAACTTCGAATTTTCACCCGGAGTAGCCTTATTATAACCCTGATATATACGATTACCCTTTCCACCATTGTTATCGGGGAACCTTTTATATCCCATCACATTAGCAGTAAACGTACCAGCAACTTCATCACTCTTTGGCTTAGTCACTCCGAAAAATATCTATATATATTCATTAAATCCTATCATATACTCATCTACATCTGGTAACGATAATTGCCATACCAAATACCGGGAAGTATCAATAATTATTCTCGAATCTCGCAGCACTTCTATGATAACAATTATATATATACATATAACGTTATCTCCTGGAATTATAATTCTAAAATTCGGAATAGTACTTCAGCCTACGAATCAGTTATGAAGTTTTGAAAAAGCTGATGAAGCAGCAAGGACTGTAGACAGCATTAACAACCAAAAGTTTGATGATAAAGAATGGTAGGTTGGAAAAGCTCAAAAGAAAATTTGGTACTGAAAAACGGATTGAGCAAACCATGAAGGAGGATGTGGACAAATCACACAGACTAAATCTGCTTTTAAATAATCTAAATGACTCAGTGTCTGCTGAAGTCTTTAGCGAATACCTTGCTCCTTACTCTAAACCCTTGCAGACAAATTTCTTCATCATCCTTTGATTTTAGATATTTAAAAATTCTAAGATATCATCGTATCTTTCATCATAAATATCCTCGATATTTCTGAAGATATCTTCATGACTATTCTTATCCGAAATTAACTACCTCTTAGTGCTATCTGTGTTACATCATAAAGGAAACTGTTTTAGTTTCTAAATTCTGAAAAATTCGAATTTAAAATATGAATATTTTTGAAGTAGTGTTGGGAATTGAAGCATGATTTAGTATAATATAATGACACTTGATCAACGTGATTATATTACAGTAAGTCATGCTGAGTTTTTAATGGAATATGATGATTCACAGACCATGCCGTCATCATGTGCCATGTTACACGACTCTTACATTTTACTTAAATTCTAAATATATCAAGAACTTATTTTCTTGATAGTTCTATCTTTTCCCGTGACTTCTGGTAATTTGACCAATCAAATCTTACTATCACAATTTCCCTCTTAGAACATTAGCTATGCTCATTCCAAAATTCATATCTACGAATTCTGGACCATTACTCGCTTTACTTAAAGTCGAGAAGAGAAAACAAAAGCATAGAACTTCGATTTATATATACGAGTATAAATCGCAGCAAATGGGAGAGAGCATTAACCGTAAATGATGATACAGAAGCATGGAGTTCCAAAATATAAGGGAAAATATAAACACGACAACAACACATAGATTACAAACCGTGTATATCAATGGGTATAGCAATATAAAGACATGGGAGAACTAAAAATACTACGAATCCAAGAGTATAGTAGAAGTAAACAGATTCCTCCGGTGGTAGATGAAAAAGAAGAATGACAGATGTGATAGTCAAGAATATATCAAGAATTAAAACTGGATGGAGCATATTGATGAAAGTTTTGGAAGTATGAATTAAGGAAGAATGTATAGAAAATGGGAGATGTGGAAATAAAGAAATGAAGGAGGTTGATTTATAGTGAAATATCAAACAGAACAATCGAAACAGATTGCTGCATTAAATCGAAGAGGATCATAATTTCTTTAATCACCGAAGAATCAAATCTTATATAGATTGCAAAGATTTTCTTTAATCCAGAGATCAACCATGATGATGTCAAAAGATAAGATGAATCCCTATTTTCTTCATTTCACTCTTTTACGGCAGTTTCACTCGTACTCTTCACAAAAATGAAATTGTTTTATCCATATTACTCATTGATGATAAAACTCTAATTTCCAACTCGTATGCATCATGAAAACATACTTATTTTCAGCCATGATGATCCCAATCAAATTTTGGGACGAAATTTCTTTAACGGGTAGGTACTGTGACGACCCGGAAATTTCCAACCAAACTTAAACTTACTCTTTATATGATTTCGACATGATAAGCAAAGTTTGTAATGTTAAGTCTCATATATTTTGTAACTATATTCATGTAATCAATTACCCTTTGACTGTGCTCAACGATTTACGAACATTTATGTGTATATAGATATGTATATATAATATATAGTTATATTAAGTAAAAACGTTAACAAAGTATTAGATGTATAATACTTTACATGAACGTATTTATTTCAATATATGTTTAATATATTTATTGACGGAACTAAAAGATAATATCAAATGATTAAATTATCAGATACATTGTGTTATGATTACGGGTCTCTATCATGAGGTCCACTGTGATTTAAGAAATCTTTTCTTTTCAACAATATTCGGAATAAACGGTAAAGTGACCTGCAAGTAGGAACAAAGTGTCATTTATCGAGGGTTAGACAAAAGTTAGTGGAGATTCCTGTTTGATTTCCAATTCATGCTTTACAATAGTTTTCTCGTGACTTTTGATAAGATAATTATTTAAGCTCTAATATTATTTATTTTGAAAGTAAGAACGTGGTGTGTAAATAACTTAGATGCTGGATATCGACAAGTTAAGTAAATCGACGTTTTACATTAAAATGATTTCATACATTTAATTAACCATTGAACTTTATCCTACGCTTCACCAACAAACGGTGATTTAAAAACTTGAAACCTGTTATGAGTATTATATGATCTTACTTTTCTAAAACGTTTTATGATATAACGATTTCCAAAATTGTTAACCTTTTAACAAAATGATTCTTAAATATATTTAGTTTTGGAAAAAAAAATTATAATATTTATTTGATTAAGTTTCAAACGTATGAAAACATTTTCGATATAATATAATTTGTTTATTAAAATATTTTTGTAAACGTTGATACATAAATGAATTATAAGTTTTAAAATATAAACGTTATATGATTTAATAATTTCTATTATTTAAACGATTTTAAAATATATTAAACTTTGAAATATAATTAGTTTTTGAAAAACCAAATATTATTAAATAAATATTTCAATATACAAATTTATATCTTTAAAGGAAAATATATATATATTTTTTACAATACAATAAAATATAATATTAACTTAGTTACAAAACGTTTTGATTTAAATTAATATTATCATATATATAAATAACGAGAAGTAGTTGAATTAAAGAAGCAAATGACCAAAACACTCGAACATTCAAGTAACACCCCAAGTGATATAGTTTATTTATGAATTAACTATATATTTTGACAAGGATAAGAGTCACGAAACATAGAATGCAAATTATATTAGCGTACGAAGTAACGTTCGAAAAACCGGAACCGAGACATAAGTCGAACTTAAACGTACCAGTCATCGGAACAAAAATTTCAAGTCAACTATGCATTTAAATATAATATAATATATATAATTATATAAATTAAATATATATTTTATATTAATAAAAACTGTCGGCAGAAAAACGTTAAACAAAAATGAGCTGGAGGCTGCTGTGCCGCGATCGCGGCAAAAACACCCTCAAACCCTCCGCGATCGCGGAGTGGTGGGGTTCCAAAATCACACTATAAAGTGCGATCGTGTTCTGCTCAAATTCATTTCATCAAACCAACCATCTATATCTCTGATCTTCATATTACTCCGTATTTATTTTAATATTTATATTAATTATTATTATTATTAATCCAAATATATTATTAGTAGTATTAGTATTATTATTATTAGTATTATACATAAAATACTACGATGGAGTGCTGTTCGAGTGATCTCAAACGGGTTTTTAAAACGGGTTTAAGCTTTGGAATTACGGGTTATAGCTATGGATTAATGGGTTACTTAAGGAGGTCATGGGTATAGTGATGATATCGAGTCGATGGCGATGAGATTAGGATGGTATAACTCTCGTCACTTTTATTATTATTATTATTATTATTATTATTATTACTATCGTTGTTATTGTTATCGTTATCATTATTATTATCTAATTATTATTATTATTATTAACATTATCGTTATAAGTATTATCATTAAAATTGTTATTATTATTAATATCATTATCATTAAAGCTAATATTAGTATCATGACTATCATTATCGTTATTAGAATTGTCATTAATTTTAGTATTACTATTAAAAATAATTATTATAATTATTATCATTGATATTATTATTGAAATTATCATTATTATTAAAAGTTAACATTTTTTTATCAAAACTATTATTTTTTTTATTTTTTTATCATTTTATTTTATTATTATTAAAAGTATCATTAATATTAAAATTATCACTTTTATTAAAATTATCATTTCTAACAGAAATATCATTTTATTATAAAATATTATTATTATTATCATATTAGGAATATTATTCTTAAAAATTATCATTTTGATAGAATTATTATTTTATAAAATATTTGTATTATTATTCTTATTATGATAATTATTATTATTGTTATTAATAATAATTATTATTAAGATAATTTATATGATTGCTAATATTAGAATATTTATTAAAAGTATCGAATTATTATATATATATATATATATATATATATATATATATATATATATATATATATATATATATATATATTATCATTTTATGATCATTATTATTAGTATAATTAATATCATCATTATTATTACGTTGTTATTGATGTCGGCTAAAAAGTCACGTTTTCACCCCGGTATTAAGGCCCAAAAACAACAAAGATTCGAACTTTATCGGCAAAATACCCACTTCATAGGTTAGAATTGAAGAACAAGTAGTTACGGAGGCGGTGCAAAAAAAATCAAGAGAATCGGAGCTAAAACGAAGATTCTAGAGCCAAAACGGTGAAAGACAAGAAATCAAGTTACGATCCAGTAAATCAAGGCTGACAAGCATCAAAAATGGCCTGCCAAATGGCCTGCCATACGGCCTGCCAGTATGTAAACGGCCTGCCAGTATGTAAACGTCCTGCCAAATACGGCTCACCAAGCGGCCTACCATACGGGCTGCCAGGAAAACGGCCTGCCAAATACGGGCCACTAAACGGCCTGCCATACGGCCCGCCAGCCGTATTTTGGAAAATTCCTAGTCTATTTAAAGGGGCTTTGTCATTCATTCCAACACACAGTTCAATTCACTTCTTTCTCTCTCTTGTACAATATTAGTCACTTTTGTATTAGGAGCGGTCTGGAGTCTTGAAGTTGTATTAGGAGCGGTCTGGAGTCTTGAAGTTGTCACTTTTGTATTCAGAACTCGTTTAATCTACTGGTACTTCAATCCTTTATCTTATATAATGTTTTATGATATTGTTGCCATGATTAGCGAGTAGTTATCTTTAATGTATGCTATGATGTAAGCAGTTATAATGCCGAAATAATATTATGGTCTGTGTATGCTATTGAAATGCTTTCCGATTATGCTTTAAACTCAATCGCTTTTCCAACTAATAGAACGTATTTATAGGCTCTGTTATTGGGAAGTCGCGAACCCCGATTCAGAGTACACTATCTGTGTCACCCCTTGGTAAGAGAAGTCTATCGGATACAACGTAAGATGGACCGAGGCACACCAGTTGTAGTAAGTCTATCGAGCTTTGGATTTCGACTGAGGACTCTTTCGTAGTGAAACATCTGACTAGACCCTTAGTACATTGTCGGTCCTAGACCATGCTAGTGTAGTCACCAAGCATATAAACTTTGTACGTGCACGCTGAAGCACAGCGGTTGTTGTAAGCTGTACCTCTGCTAAGTAAGGCCATGGAACCCGGTTAGTGTTGACCAGTACACTGCACCATAACACGGTCTCAAGCATTGCACCCCGCTTGAGGGATTCTTAGTTAATTAAGGAACTGTTTGTTTAGACACATAAAGGATTGGACCGTTAGGATAACCGAACGTGTCCATGGAAGTCAGCTTGACTTGGCCATGGTGTTCTTTATGGTTGATCTCTTTTTAAGGGCCTAACTATCTTTTACCAATCATTAACGAAAGCATTGAAATGAATCACGTCTCTCGGATATGGTAAACCATGGATTCTATTATGCTTAAGAAAGTTTAGACCATCTCGGAATGTTAATACGTCACCCAACCGAGTCGCTCAATTGGATGAGCCGCCTGAACGTGTATGCATGTAGTCAGACTGCATGGGTGTCGGGGGTAAGGGACATTGCTGTCTATTCAGAATCTTCAAGCCTAACGCAGTACCCAGTGACAGGTCTTATGACAGGGGCATTTAGGACCAGTGTAATGAATGCAAGGCCTCTGCCTATTCATGAGCCAGCATTCCATAATCTCGGCAGAATAACTGATGAAGTCATAGTATGCACTCACTTTAACCTTATCTGAATTACGAATTTTATCGCATTTACTTTATCTGTCTTATAAACTAGAAAAACCCCAAAATAAATATTCACTACTCCCTAACTATCTTAGGCTTAAATATAGGTTCGATTCTACTGATATCTCAAAAATACGACTCTAGGTCATACTTCCCTTACTTATAAGGAGTAGTAAGATTTAGGCCCAGCAAAATATAAATTTATGTAACGACCCGGAAATTTCCGACCAAATTTAAACTCTAATCTCTATATGGTTCCGACACGATAAGCAAAAACCCTAAAGTTGACCCGCACTTTTTCGATTGTTCTATACTTATAAGATTAATATTTACATAAATTAAACCTTACCAACATGATAAGCAATCCAAATTGTTGAGACTTATGTTTTCGAAAAGAGTTTTACACAACGTTTGACCGTCTAGTTTGACCGATGATATCACGAACTATATAACATATGATAATTATACGTTTGTGTATATATATGTATATATACATATTTAACATGGTTTATGGATGTTTTAATATCTCATTTTGTATTAATAACAATAAGTTATAAGTATATTTTGAAACTACTAACTTAAGTTTTCAAAACAATAACCATACATAACGTTATTTGATATAAATACTTATGACTTATAATGTTTATACATATAACGTATAAGTAATGTATTTAATTACTTTTAAGGACTTAAATACATAAAACAATATAAGTATATTCACAAAAGATAGCTATATTTGAATCCTCGTTCCGTTTTCTCAAAGATTTCTACACGTATATTTAGGGTATATGTACCCGTATCATACGCAGCTTCTAGATGTATTTACTATTGGTATATACCAATAAAAATCTGCTCCTTAGCAGCCTTAAATGATTAAGAAACATGTGGAACCAACCATTTGTCAAGTAGCATGAATTATTTAGCAAGAAAACAAAGTTAGGTATCATTTTTTTTCTTTATATACTAAAAACGTTTTTATGCATGCACACCATTTCTTCACCCCATTTTCTCATACTTACAATCCCATTTCCCTCTCAAAATACTCTTAACTTCATACTTTATCATCTACAAGCATTTTCCCCATCATTTAGCTTCAAAAACCTTACTTAATCACCATAAGAAAACCATACAAAAACACTTCAAGAAATCCTTCCAAGAACACAAACTTACTTCCAATCTTTCATCCACTTCCATCACCCTTTTGGTTCTAGGTTCTTACTCCTCTTTTACAGCAACCTTGTCCAAGGAACTTGAGGTAGTAACTATGTTCATAACCTTATTCGATTCATATATATATAGCTATCTTATTTTGTGGTATAAAATTTTAACAACAAGAACATAGTTTGAAAGTTTTCAAACTTGTTTGCAAACTAAATAGATCCTTCTAACTTAACTTTTAAAATACTTCAAGACCTGTAATATAACTTAAATATATGCTAATTTAACAAGGTAAAACTTGGTTTTTCAAAGAATACCTTAAAAACTGTTTTTACGACGTCGGAGTGCAACCGGGGACTGTTTTGGGTTGGATAATTAAAAACCATCTTAAACTTTGAATTGGAGGTTTATTTTCTGGAAAAATGATTTTTACTATAAATATGTTAACACATAAAAATTTCATGATTTAATTCAAAGTATAGGTATTTTTAGAAAAATGGTCATTAAATGATATTATTGTAACAAAAATGTTTAACTTCATAAGTTTCACTAAAGTTTCACCTATGCAGTGTGATTTTGAATACAAACTAAGGTATTTACAGTTCATAGTCTTAAAGAGGGACTCGATCCAAGGAGATGGCAAGTTGAATCAACAAAAACGGAGTTGTAACGAAGAAACTATGACCGAAACAAAATCGGATATCCAAGACTAGTTTAGCCACGAAAATAATTGGGAGAAATTAAATAAATCACATCTTTCTAAGATAACATGATATTTTATATATATGTACTCATAATTCAATTTTATATGGTTCAGGATCACCCGTAAACAATACGAAAAGATTAATCATAAGATCCCATGATTGTACGCAACACGTCATTTGACAACACCGGTACTTTATGTACGCAACACGTCATTTGACAACACCGGTACCGTGGGTCAAGATTAATCTCGACCAATACATATACGATGGGGGTTTTATTCATTTCATTGGGGGTTTATTAAACACCTAAAAATGAACCATTAAAATTGAATTACTAACATCGGACTGCTAACTACGGACTAAGGAATTATTAAAAGTATTAAAAGTATAACAAGTATATATATGTGACGATTGTTTAAAAATGAAAATATATTGATATATTATATGGATAGGTTCGTGATATCAACCGGAAGACCAAGTCAAAATATTTATATCTTCAAGACAACAGTGAGTATATAGTCCCACTTTTAAACTCTAAATATTTCGGGATGAGAATACATGTATTTTATGTTTTACGATATGGACACAAGTAACTGAAAAATATATTCTACGTTGAGTTGTACCACTGGCATACTTCCCTGTAGCTTGGTAACTAATATTTACAGCGGTATTGTAAACGCGAATCCTGTTGATAGATCTATCGGGCCTGACAACCCCAACCGGACTGGACGACCAGTATTCAACGGTTGCACAGTACTTCGTTTTGTGACTACACTTGGTACGGTGTAGTAAGATTTCATATTAAAGGGAATATGCGACGTGATTGAATGTTAAGTATGGTTACCAAGTGCTCAACCACTTAGAATATTTTTATGAAAATGTTTATATATGAAATCTTGTGGTCTATATATATATATATATATATATATATATATATATATATATATATATATATATATATATATATATATATATCACTGCCGGCATTAAACCTATATCTCACCAACTTTATGTTGACATTTTAAAGCATGTTATTCTCAGGTATGAATTAAGTCTTCCGCTGTGCATTAGCTCGTACTAAGGATACTACTTGAGGCTATTAAGGACTTATATCATAAGGCGTTGCATTCGAGTCATTGAAGTTCATAGAGACTATTATTAAGTAAATGGCGGTTTAGGTCATTTGAATATTATGAAATGTCAGGCGATTATGTCAATTCTGGATGTAACTATAGATTGCCTTTTAAGAATAAATGCAACGTTTGTAAGATGTATCATATAGAGGGCAAGTACCTCGCAATGTTATCAACTATTGTAATTCGTTTGTAATCAATATGGACAACGTCCGGATGATTAGTTTCGGATCCTTTCAGTTGGTATCAGAGCGTTGGTCTTAGCGAACCAGGCCTTGCATTAGTGTGTCTAACTAGTAGTTGTTAGGATACATTAAGTGAGTCTGGACTTTGACCGTGTATGCCTGTCAAAAGTTTTGCTTATCAATCCTAGTCGGAAATCATCTGCTTATCATCCTTAGGGAACTGCCTGCTTATCATTCTTAAGTCTAGACACGTCTTACTTCATTTAGTGCATCGATAGTGTATAGACAAAATTCATATCCTAGCGTATCTGTTACTATAGACATTGCCTGACGTATTTCAAAGATTCTCCGTAATTCATGGGATTTTGATATTATATATACATATGTAAATTATGTATTGAAGAGTACCAAACCCAACTCCTATAATCTATTCCAAACCAAAAATTCATTTCTCCGACCATACAAGATGGATTCTTCATCCAGCTCAAATTCCTCCGACTTCGATAGCTTCGCCGATATGGATTTCCATTCGAGCTCCAAGAACAGCGTTACCGGAATGGATCAACCAATTTCCCATCATCTATTCTGGATGAATTGGGGATGGGTTCGTAATATACTAAATTTCTGGAGGCAAGAAGAAGGTGATCCATTCCATCCACCAAATTGTCCTCTTAACGATGAACCTGAAGCACTTACCGGCGAACCTATTCGAAACACCATTTTCTCGCTCATTTCTAGAGTATCTCGTCATGACTACATACTATCCCATATTTCGAATCTTGTTCATTCACTCGTTCCAACTGTCAATCATCCCGGTATAATAGAAGAAGTCAACGAGCTTCGCGCTCGGGTAGTGGCTTTAGAAAATACGGTGCTAAGGTTACAAACACCAGCAGCAGCACCAGCAGCATAATCTGTATCACTATCAACAACGCCGACAGTACTCTTGTCACCCCCAAAATCTCAACATCACAAACTGTATCTCGGATATCAACATCACATACCTCAAAAACCTCATCGGAACTTCGAGTATGATCTTCGTTCTATATATCGTTCTACATCGATTATCTTCGCTTTACGTATCGTTTTACCTCATTTATCTTCGTTCGACCTGGCGATTATGTAATCTCTAATGCTTTAGAAGTTATGTAATCTAGTATTAACGATAAATCAAATGAGTTTAATACTTCATTGACTCATTGAATCTATGATTACATCTGAAGAAAATATATATGCAAGTATATTTTTATAAAGATTGTAATTAAAAATTCTTTCGTACAAACTGTTAATGATGAAAATATTTTAACGGGTGGGTAGTACCCGAGGAATATTTAGAATTCACATTAATAAGTTACGTTGTACATTCTCTAAATCTGATTCAACGGTCATTTACTATCCTACTTACGACTACCGATATACGTATCCGTTCACCACAGAATAACCATTTCTATTCAAATTTCATATTTGGATTTTGATCTATCAGAATCCAACAAGTGGCATAATGAAGAAAACATTGGACAAAAATAAAAAGTGTTAGAAACAAACGAATTAATTAATTGAAATTGTGATAGGATTTCACGCTAACTGTTCCGGCTAACTGTTCCCAGTAAACTGATTAACATTTAATTTATCGCAATTTACATTCTCGCAATTTTATTTATCATCATTTAATTTCTGTTATTTACTTTTACGCACTTTAAATAACGGGACACGTATGCAAGGTTTCGACTTATCATATCGACCCATCTATATATATATTTCGGAACAACCGTAGACACTCTATATGTAAAGGCGGGAGTTGGCTATACAGGGTCGGAGTTGATTTCAAAATATATATATACTTTGAGTTGTGATCGACACCGAGACCGGTATACGGGTCACGATACGTATTATTTAATTCGAATATTATATATTAAATTATATATGAATCATTGAACCATCGGACTATTGGACTGCTAACTTTGGACAATTAAAATGAATTAAATTAAAATATTGATTATAACATATGAAACTAAATAATTCTTCAAGTTTGCCACTTGATTTCATCCTAAACCTCATTTGTACTTCGACAATTATAATCCTCGTTCAAATCTTTTCATGATTCTTGAAAACACTTCAATCGAGAAGTTGAACCAGCCGCACCTCGTTTACGGAAGAAAGATTTATGCATACAGTTATACACCTGAAACTTTCAAAACCGAAGTTATCGTTAAAACTTATCCGCGTCAAATTCCTTATCATTCATTGGCAAAAACAACCTTACATTTCTCTTTTCAATATAAGTCAATTTTGTCACAGCTCCACTTTGATTTCTCAGTAGGACCACTCTTATTATAACCTCGATATATATACCTTGTCCTTTCACCATTGTTACCGGAGAACCTTTCATATTCCACGACATCATGTACCAGCAGCTTGTCATCTTTTTGGCAGAATCCGCAATTAGTATTTTAAAAATCTCGCAAAACTTCTCAGTCATACCTATAACGTCTATTCCTAAGGATTTCATACTCCGAAGGTGAAGTTTCTGAAAAACACCCTGAATTATGAAGTAGTTCTTTAAATGCTGATGAAGCAGCGAAAATTGTAAACGATTTTAAACAGTCAAAAGTTTGATGATGAAGCACAGTGTGTCGATAAAACTCAGAAAAAGAGAAGAGTTGGAACCGGAAAACGGTTTGAGCAAAGTATGAAAGAGGTTGTGGATAAATAACAAGAACTGAATCTGCTTTCAAAGGATTCAAACGATTCAGTGCCTGCTGAAACCATTAGTAAAAACCCTACCCCTTATTCTAAACCTCTCCCGATGATATTCTTCATCATCATCTTATCTTAGATATTATAAGATATCTTCATATCTTCCGTTATACATATTCTCCATATTTCTGGAGATATTTTCACAACTATTCTTATCTGAGAATATTTATCTCTCCGTAATATCTGCATTACAACATAAAAGAAACTGTGTCAATTTCTAAATTTTGAAACCTCCAAGTTTAAAATATGAATGTTTTAAAGTAGTGTTGGGAACTGATGCATGAATTAGTATAATATAATGAAACTTGATCAACTTCATTATATTACAGTAAGTCATGTTAAGTTTCTAATGGAATGTGATGATTCACAGTACCGTCATCATGTGCCATGTTACACGGCTCTTACCTTCTATCAAGTCTCCAAAGATAGTTCTATTTTTTCGGAATATTCGAGTAATTTAACGAATCAAGATCGTGCCATTACAATTTCATTCTAAAACCAATAGCTAGGTTCATTCCAAATTTCCTACCTACGAATTTCGGACCATTGTTCGCTTGGCTCGAGGACGGGAAGAAGAAATGAAGGGACAAAACCTCAGAATAGAAATAGGAACATAAACCACAGCAAATAAGAGAGAGCATTAACTGTGGATGACAATGATTTTAAGGGACGGGAGTAGGAACATCGAAATATAAGGGAAGGTATAAAATCTAACAACAACCCCGAAACTACAAACCGTGCATATCAATACGTATTGCAACGTAAAGGCACGGGAGAATTAAAAACATTATAATTCCAAGGAAAGGATAAAAGAGAATAGATTCTTCTGGTGATAGATGAAAAAGAAGAATGAAAGATATGAAAGTTAGAAATATAACAAGGGTTAGAATGGGATGGAGCATATTAGCGAATGTCTTAAAGTAGGAACAAAAGAGAAAGAATAGAAGATGTGGGAAGAAAGAAAGGGAAGGAGGTAAATTTATAGTGAAATATTCGACAAAGAAATCAAAACAGATTGCCGCGTTAAATCAAAGAAGATCCTGATCGCCGCAAAACTAAATCTTATTACATAAGATTTTCTTTAAAACCCTTAAATCCCGAAAATCGATCATAATCACGTCATCGGTTACAACAATTCTATATTTACTCATTTCACTCTTTTGTGATAGCTTCGCTCGTGCGTCTCACATAACCAAATCGTTTTATCTAAATCTTTCAATAATGATAAAATTTCATTATTACCTCATATTCGTCATGAAAACATTCCTATTGTTATTTATGACAACCTCTACCAAATTTCGAGGACGAAATTTCTTTAACGGATGGGTACTGTAACGACCCGGAAATTTCTTTAACGGATGGGTACTGTAACGACACGATAAACAAAAACCCTAAAGTTGACCCGCACTTTTTCGATTGTTCTATACTTATAAGATTAATATTTACATAAATTAAACCTTACCAACATGATAAGCAATCCAAATTGTTGAGACTTATGTTTTCGAAAAGAGTTTTACACAACGTTTGACCGTCTAGTTTGACCGATGATATCACGAACTATATAACATATGATAATTATACGTTTGTGTATATATATGTATATATACATATTTAACATGGTTTATGGATGTTTTAATATCTCATTTTGTATTAATAACAATAAGTTATAAGTATATTTTGAAACTACTAACTTAAGTTTTCAAAACAATAACCATACATAACGTTATTTGATATAAATACTTATGACTTATAATGTTTATACATATAACGTATAAGTAATGTATTTAATCACTTTTAAGGACTTAAATACATAAAACAATATAAGTATATTCACAAAAGATAGCTATATTTGAATCCTCGTTCCGTTTTCTCAAAGATTTCTACACGTATATTTAGGGTATATGTACCCGTATCATACGCAGCTTCTAGATGTATTTACTATTGGTATATACCAATAAAAATCTGCTCCTTAGCAGCCTTAAATGATTAAGAAACATGTGGAACCAACCATTTGTCAAGTAGCATGAATTATTTAGCAAGAAAACAAAGTTAGGTATCATTTTTTTTCTTTATATACTAAAAACGTTTTTATGCATGCACACCATTTCTTCACCCCATTTTCTCATACTTACAATCCCATTTCCCTCTCAAAATACTCTTAACTTCATACTTTATCATCTACAAGCATTTTCCCCATCATTTAGCTTCAAAAACCTTACTTAATCACCATAAGAAAACCATACAAAAACACTTCAAGAAATCCTTCCAAGAACACAAACTTACTTCCAATCTTTCATCCACTTCCATCACCCTTTTGGTTCTAGGTTCTTACTCCTCTTTTACAGCAACCTTGTCCAAGGAACTTGAGGTAGTAACTATGTTCATAACCTTATTCGATTCATATATATATAGCTATCTTATTTTGTGGTATAAAATTTTAACAACAAGAACATAGTTTGAAAGTTTTCAAACTTGTTTGCAAACTAAATAGATCCTTCTAACTTAACTTTTAAAATACTTCAAGACCTGTAATATAACTTAAATATATGCTAATTTAACAAGGTAAAACTTGGTTTTTCAAAGAATACCTTAAAAACTGTTTTTACGACGTCGGAGTGCAACCGGGGACTGTTTTGGGTTGGATAATTAAAAACCATCTTAAACTTTGAATTGGAGGTTTATTTTCTGGAAAAATGATTTTTACTATAAATATGTTAACACATAAAAATTTCATGATTTAATTCAAAGTATAGGTATTTTTAGAAAAATGGTCATTAAATGATATTATTGTAACAAAAATGTTTAACTTCATAAGTTTCACTAAAGTTTCACCTATGCAGTGTGATTTTGAATACAAACTAAGGTATTTACAGTTCATAGTCTTAAAGATGGACTCGATCCAAGGAGATGGCAAGTTGAATCAACAAAAACGGAGTTGTAACGAAGAAACTATGACCGAAACAAAATCGGATATCCAAGACTAGTTTAGCCACGAAAATAATTGGGAGAAATTAAATAAATCACATCTTTCTAAGATAACATGATATTTTATATATATGTACTCATAATTCAAATTTATATGGTTCAGGATCACCCGTAAACAATACAAAAAATTAATCATAAGATCCCATGATTGTACGCAACACGTCATTTGACAACACCGGTACTTTATGTACGCAACACGTCATTTGACAACACCGGTACCGTGGGTCAAGATTAATCTCGACCAATACATATACGATGGGGGTTTTATTCATTTCATTGGGGGTTTATTAAACACCTAAAAATGAACCATTAAAATTGAATTACTAACATCGGACTGCTAACTACGGACTAAGGAATTATTAAAAGTATTAAAAGTATAACAAGTATATATATGTGACGATTGTTTAAAAATGAAAATATATTGATATATTATATGGATAGGTTCGTGATATCAACCAGAAGACCAAGTCAAAATATTTATATCTTCAAGACAACAGTGAGTATATAGTCCCACTTTTAAACTCTAAATATTTCGGGATGAGAATACATGTATTTTATGTTTTACGATATGGACACAAGTAACTGAAAAATATATTCTACATTGAGTTGTACCACTGGCATACTTCCCTGTAGCTTGGTAACTAATATTTACAGCGGTATTGTAAACGCGAATCCTGTTGATAGATCTATCGGGCCTGACAACCCCAACCGGACTGGACGACCAGTATTCAACGGTTGCACAGTACTTCGTTTTGTGACTACACTTGGTACGGTGTAGTAAGATTTCATATTAAAGGGAATATGCGACGTGATTGAATGTTAAGTATGGTTACCAAGTTCTCAACCACTTAGAATATTTTTATGAAAATGTTTATATATGAAATCTTGTGGTCTATATATATATATATATATATCGCTGCCGGCATTAAACCTATATCTCACCAACTTTATGTTGACATTTTAAAGCATGTTATTCTCAGGTATGAATTAAGTCTTCCGCTGTGCATTAGCTCGTACTAAGGATACTACTTGAGGCTATTAAGGACTTATATCATAAGGCATTGCATTCGAGTCATTGAAGTTCATAGAGACTATTATTAAGTAAATGGCGGTTTAGGTCATTTGAATATTATGAAATGTCAGGCGATTATGTCAATTCTGGATGTAACTATAGATTGCCTTTTAAGAATAAATGCAACGTTTGTAAGATGTATCATATAGAGGGCAAGTACCTCGCAATGTTATCAACTATTGTAATTCGTTTGTAATCAATATGGACAACGTCCGGATGATTAGTTTCGGATCCTTTCAATTTAAAACAGTACCTTCCTCCCACGATTGGCTGATCTTGGCGAGCCGCGGCCTGACGACACCGCGCGAATAAAAAAACCATCCGTTTCGGCCATATCACGGGAGGATACTAGTTTTTGGCGCCGCTGCCGGGGAACTGGTATCAGGAAATACTGCTCTCTATCAAACTTATTCACAAGCATTTAGTGGTGTCTAAGAAATACAATTATACACGGACTTAGTTATTGGATTTTCTGAGCAGTCGCCAATTATATTGGGACCAAAAGGATCCTGCCTCTCCGTATTTGGCCTGGCCACTTGGTTTATTGAATAGTTCGTGCGGAGCTCTGTTACCGAAATACCAGGGAATCAGTAGCTAGAACCAAAAACATATTCCACCGTAGGATAGTTAGTTAATTAAATTAGATTACATTAGATTACCTTAGATTAAAATTAGATTAAATTAGATTACCTTAGAATTAGATTACCCTAGATTAGATTACTTTAGATTAGTTTAGCTTATTATAATTTAGTTTATTTGCGAAAAATTAAAAACAAAAAAAAAGGTATACCTAGTGTATGACCTAAACCCGATCTAGACCAGGGCCGTTGTTATTCGTACCTGATCCAGACGCAATAATCTCTAAAGCACGCAAGGAAGCACGAATCAGAAATCAAATGGCGTTACGCGTTACTTTAGCAGAAAATGCCAAACCCTCGATTGAAGGTCGAGGATGACCAATCAGATTTCTAGAGATTCAAGGACACTCGTTCGAGTTAAAACATCACATCATCCAACTCATTCAGAATAGCTGTCAGTTTCATGGATTACCGAATGACGATCCTAATTCTCACCTTGATAAATTCATATCTCTTTCGAACTCCTACAAACAGCCAGGGATAGGACAAGATATAGTCCGGCTATACTTGTTCCCCTATTCTCTCACTCATCATGCACAAACTTAGTTCGAAGGACTGGAAAAATATTCCATCACGTCATGGACGGAGATGGCTACTAAATTCCTAACCAAATATTTCCATCCTTCTAAACAAACCAAACTGAAGAATGACATCATTAACTTCAAATAATGTTATGATGAATCTCTTTACACTGCATGGGAGCGATTCAAAACCTGCTAAAGAAATGCCCTAATCACCAGCTAGAACGGTCAGCCCAAATCTGTACCTTCTACAATGCTCTTACGGTAAATCATAGGATGACGATCGATGCAGCAGCTCAAGGGAATCTAATGAACCAAACCGCAGACGAAGCATGGGAATTGCTCGAGAGCATGACAATGCATCATCATGACTGGAACAGTGATGAAACAACTTCATCATCTGCCCCACTATCTACACTTAACAATCAAACGGAGGCCATCAAATCCCTCACGAATAAGATGGAATCTCTTGCTAAACAACTCAGAGAACTGAAGATGCAGCCGCAGCAGGTTAACCAAGCTCAGGCTTATGTTAATTGTACCAACCCGCAACCTACTGAAGAATATCAAATTGAGTATGAAAACCCTGACGGTTCAGTCTGTTACGTCCAATACCCAGCTCTTCCACCAATTCCCGGTTTCAATCAACCACCTAGGGTTAATCAATTTCAGCGAAGCAATCAACCTTTCCGCTATCGCTATCCACCTTATCCAGCCCAACAATCTCAATTAACCTACGATCAACCACTTCCACTCATTGGTCCCCCAGTTGAGGAAAATTCCCATACCACCCAGATTACAAAAGCAACTAACCCTACTCTCGGAGCTGATGATCAGTTAATTCAGTTCATTCAAGGGCAACAACAGCTAAATCAGAGAACGGCAACCAGACAAGATCAGACGGAGATACTAATGAGAAATCAATTGGCTCTGCTCAAAAGTTTGGAAACGCAGCTCAGACAATTATCACAACGCCTTGAAACCCGACCGTAGGGAAGATTGCCAAGTAATACTATCCAAAATCCCCACATAAAAGAAGCAAAGCACTGGATTTCGTAATCCCAGAGGAAGAACCACGAAGAAGGTCAACTAGGCTCAAGAACAAATCGACATATACTCAGAAGCTGACCACTGAAACTCCAGTTCGCGTACCTAATCCTGGAAGGCTACAAGAAGAACCATCTTAGCTTGATTCCTTCAAACTTGATGGAATATTCCTGGACACTATGTCCAAAGTTCCCATCCAGAAGAGATACATCCGAAGGCTTCTTTCTACAAAGGAGATTATATCAGACTCTAACAAAATTTCACTGAGTGAAGAATGCTCCGCATTACTCAGAAACTCTCTACCACCAAAGCTAGGAGATATGGGCCGATTCATTTTCCCGTGTTCAATCTACCAATCTGGAACCATTCATGCGCTAGCAGGTTTAGGAGCAAGTATCAACCTAATCCCCTACTCTCTCTATCAGAGATTAGAGTTAGGAGACTTGTCACCAACCAAAATGACAATCTAACTTACCGATCACACAATTCGATATCCTAAGGGCATAGTTGAGAATGTCTTGGTGAAAGTCGACAAATTCTTGTATCCTACGGATTTCGTAGTGATGGACATTAAGGAATACCAACACACACCAGTGGTGTTAGGAAGACCTTTCATGAATACGGCTAGGACTGTCATTGATGTGTACAATCAAACCTTGATCTTACGATCACATGGGGAGAGCGTTACCTTCAAAATTGACCAACCAACCGATCTTTCTGGACAGGCAGAGATGTTTTCTATTTCCATTAGACGGATCACTTCCGATGACGAGTTTTCACCACCAGCCGATGATTTCGAAATGGGTGTCGACTCACAGTCTGTAGACGACCCAGAAATGGAAGAAGAGAATCCCAGCGAAGAAATAGAGGAAGAGGAGGAATCTGAAGAGGAAGAAGAAATGGAAGACGTAAAAGAAACTGCGACAATACCCGCTCCAAGCATTGAGCATCATGAAGAAGTAATGAGGCTTGAGACGGCAGATCACAGTTTAATCATTTGCTTCATGAAGAAGACCGATAAGGCTGAGGTAAAGGATATAGAAATTGATCCTGCAAGTATCAAAGTGGAGAATCAGAATACTGAAGAAACCCATTCATCAGACGCATCCTCAGAAGAACAATACACCGATGATGATGAGGTAGAGCAATATGACGACATTCTGAATAACTCACACTCTCCAACCGAACCAGATCAAAGGGAGCCGGAATCTTCTTTAGATCGAATTCCGGTTATATCCACACACGCAGACATGATCACCTTCATCAACGATACTGATGAATTTGAAGACATTCTCGAAGCCATCCGAAAATTAACCATTGATTTTTCGCTACGCTTAACAGAATGAATTATGGCTATCCGAGAAGAACACCACCTCTATCTCCGATGAGAAGACAATGATGTTGAAATCCTAGAAGAACGCATTCAAGACTTCATCAATTCTCTTCACGATCATATATATCATGAAGAAAGGCAACGAGAGCACAATTCAGTGGTTCGCACTATTCTCGAGACAAGATTCTGTCGAGATCAGAAGATCATTTACTCTAAGGTTTATAATGCCTTAGCCAGATCTGCACTTCTGTTCTCACGAAACCAATGAGCACTACTGACTCTCATCCAGAAGCATATGGATCTTTCCACCGGACGCCCGACTTATCACTCCAATTTGCAAATGATCGAGGATATTCACAGCTTTTTCGCTCTCTTGGAAAGAGATAATTTCGAAAGCACACCAGAGAGGCTAGTAATTTATGCAACCGTTGATCACCACATCGATCTGATTATCAAAGAGCTACGAGACGTTGTTAAGGAAGAAGCAAGGAGAAACAATCCGTTCTCTCATCTTGAACCAGACCGAGTCAACATTGCCACCTACATTACTAGCAGATAACATGTATCTTCCAAGAATCCACGGATCCTAGTTTCACATTTAAAGCTGGATGTTGTGACGACCCGGAAATTTCCGACCAAATTTAAACTTAATCTCTACATGGTTTCGACATGATAAGCAAAGTCTACTAAATTGAATTTCAAAATCTTTGAACTATGTTATGAAATCATTTGACCTTCGACTGCTTCCGACGATTCACGAACAATTGATTGTAAATAGATATGTGTATATATATATATATATATATAAATAATTATTATAATTTGAAGTATTATATGTTGTTGTTATTAATATTAATAAAAATAAAAATAAGATATTATAATAATTTTTATTTAAAAATATATCTATATATATAAATAAAATATAATAAATACATATTTTGTGATTTCGAAGTTGTTTAGTAAATGACGGTAACGCTAAATTGTTATTCGTTTGATAGTAAACAAGTTAAGAAGGAACTTATGTGATTTTAAATTAAACGGTGATCCGAAAATGAGTTTTACAAACTATAGGCTTATTAAAAATGTATTTAGAAACTATTTGTTGAATTTTAAAATTTTTTATATTTTACTTGGGGTTGGGAGTGAATAATTAATGTAATTTTTATTTAATAGTTAATGATCAAATTTTATACCATAATGACCAAAATAAATAAATATAGTTAATTTAAAAATATGAGATTTTTCTGAACACTTTTATCTGCCACTGAATCATCAACGGAGTTCAATTTAACAGTCCGTGAAAACTGTCGGCAGATATTATCATATATGAAAACTTTAAGTAAATTGTGCACGTTGTTTTTCATTATTTAATATATGTATTACTATTTGATACTGTTTTCTCTTTTGACTATATGATATTATCTATATAAAATATGCACTACACACAGAATCAATCTCTTCTATATATGTGCATAATCAGGCAAAAGAATGATGAACGATATCTATCATCTTCTTTTATTATCTAATCTCTAAAACCAACCATGAACATTTTCGATCACCACACTTCTTCTCTGCCGTTGCACACTCATCTTAACCACCAACCAAAATCACCTTCTCTTTCACCATGAACAACCCACAGCCATCTCCTTCTTTACTCTTCTCTTATTCAGGCGACCAAAGTATGAACCACCAACTACAACCGTGAGCCCGACATCCTAGAACCACCCTTAACTGTCCTTGCTACAACCACCGGTTATCATCCTTAATACCACCTTGCTTGATCAACTACAATCACCTTCGATTCCCACTTCATTTTCTGTCTCATTATATTGAACCACCACTACTATCATCATCTATATATATTTCTAGTTTTCTGTTGTTGCAATCCAACAACCAAGACACCAAAACAACCTCCGGCTACCCTCCATCCGTCTCTCTCTCTCTCTCCTATTCGTATCCAAGATCATTACCATTGCCGTTCGTTTTTCGTTTCGTTTTCAACTCAAAACAACCACCACCCACTACTTTACAACCTATAACCAACACAACATCAACTTTTAAAGCGCCTTCCTTACTTCTAACTTGCTACAGCAACTGCAATTATACTTCTATGTTTAGTCGACAGTGCTGATATTATGTTTAATCAAAGTGCTGCTACTATGTAAATTGAACTATGGAAGAAGAGGTTGAGGTCAAGATACAAGAAAATATTTGATGATGATAATTTATAATGGTGGGGTTTAGAAGTTACTGATGATGATTAAAATAATTTAGTTAATGTTGGTATTTTGACTTCAACCAATTAAAGTATGCATTCCCGTTTCAATTACAACCGAACCATTAAATTGTTAAATTGGGCCGTGAGTTATCTATTGGGTCGAGTTCCTTTTGTTGTTGGGCCGTAACCTTGAATCCAATAAAAATATGTTGTTGGGCCGCAGAGTACTAGGATTTAATTTAGGACATTCATGTTGATAAGTTGCTGCTTAAAACATGAATGATGATGATGCTTTGTAATGTTACGTGAAGCATGATGATGATCATGGTGATCCATGATAAAAAAGATTAAGATGATGATGATAAATTGATGATTTGATGATGTTGATAAAATTGTATAAAGGTAATAGAACGTGATCATAATTATTATGATGATTAGGATGTTTAATAAGGGTGATTATAGAGAGACTAGGATAAATAATGATGTTTATAGCTCGCTAACGATGATAATGATACAAAGGTTTGATAATGATAATGATGAATATGAATTAGGAGATGGTTAAGAATATGAAGAAGATGGCAGTAGGAATAATTGGGTTAAAAGGATTTAAAGTCCTAGTTAACAGATAGTAACAGACAGCTCGAGGGTTTAGTAATGTGTTGTGTAGCGAGATGTCGCGGGTTCAAACCCGGAGTTGGGCATTTTTTTTTAGGAATACTTCTTTGAGGTAGTTTACTTATTACTTATTTTTATTATTATTATTATTATTGTCATTTTTAATGTAAGTAGTATTATTATTGAAACTAATTTTTTTATATATATATAAAAATTATCATTTTTATTATTAGAACTATCATTATTATTATTAGAACTATCATTATTATTATTAGAATTATCATTATTTTTATCATTATTATTTTTATTATCATTTTTATTATTTCTAATACTAATATTATTATTTTTATCATTATTATTATTAGTATTATTAATATATCAAATAAAGATTTTCTATATAAAAATATATTATTTACATAAAACATCACTATATTAATATGTTTGTAATAAATATTAGTGATCTATTTAATCTATATAAAAATAAATATAGTTAATTTAGTTATTAATGAAACGTACAAGTTAATAAAATAACAATTAATAATAATACTTAAATTTGTTCGATTACCATTATACGTGTTAATATACATATAAATGATATAGGTTCATGAATCCGAGGCCAACCTTGCATTGTTCAGTTTCGTCGTATGAATATTTTTACTACAAAATATTGGATTGTGATTTCATTTGATTCCCTTTTACTCTTTACATTTATGGGACTGAGAATACATGTATTGTTTTTATAACTGCTTTATTAAATGCTTTTGAAATATATTTTGAACTGCGAATACATGAAATGCTTTTATAAATGTTTGACAAGATAGACACGAGCAAAACATTCCTCGAATGAATTATTATGCAGACAGAAGTTCTGTGGATTATTATTGAATTGGTTGGACGTTATAATTGCTACTAATTGTTATAAATATTTCCCCTGATTATTATTGCTTGGTAACCTAATAATTAGAATCGGGTATGGCCCTAATTCACGCGAATCCTAAAGGTACCTACCGGGTTTAACACCCCCACCCAGGATGTTCACTAGACGGAAGAGCTAGTAGGCGTGGTGTTTAGTACTTTGAAGTTTATATATTATACAGACGAGATGTTCTGTTTTGAGGATATTATTGATGCGCATTATATGTTAAGGTCAGTTACCAAGCCAAGCAATGAATGCAAAGTGAATGTTATGTATCGAGAGAATGATTTTATACACAGGTTATGTGTATGATATTTTGTACACGAGATATGTTTACGGTTACTAAGATTTATGAAAATGGTTTTGTACACGAGATATGTGTACTTTATTTAAATCTTGTGGTATATCAAAATGATGAATTTTATTGCTTATGATAAACCTATGAACTCACCAACCTTTTGGTTGGCACTTGAAAGCATGTTTATTCTCAGGTATTAAAGAAATCTTCCGCTGTGCATTTGCTCATTTTAGAGATATTACTTGGAGTCATTCATGATATATTTCAAAAGATGTTGCATTCGAGTCGTTGAGTTCAACAAGATTATTATTAAGTCATTGATAGTTTGGATATATTATGAAATGGTATGCATGCCTGTCAACTCTCGATGTAAAGAAAGTTTGTCTTTTAAAAATGAATGCAATGTTTGTAAAATGTATCATATAGAGGTCAGAACCTCGCGATGTAATCAACTATTATGAATCATTTATAATCGATATGAACGGGTCATTAAAGGTGGTATCAGAGCTGGTATAACCGCGTCCATGTGTGTCGGGTTAGTTATAAAGGAGGTTCTCACAGTGTGACCTGTGGCGAAGCATTGGCTCTTACTCCTTGCGATCCCTTACGAAGGTTGGCAGTAGCCGAGAGGCAGGCCCTAAAATCAGTATCTGAGGTACACTCAGTGGTCGCCGGATAGTTAAGGCACTGGGTGGGACGTCGATTGTCCCAACTGTATTAAAGTTGGTATCAGAGCGGTGGTCTTAGCGAACCAGGTCTTGCATTAGTGTGTCTAACTAGTAGTTGTTAGGAAGCATTAATGAGTCTGGACTTCGACCGTGTCTGCATGTCAAAAGTTTTGCTTATCATTTCTAGTCGAAAATTATCTGCTTATCATTCTTAGTCTAGACACATCTTATTGCATTGATTGTATAAATAGTGTATAGACAAAATTTATATCTTAGCGTATCTGCTAATCCATATTTTAGCGTATCTGTTACTGTAGACTGCCTGACATATGCCGTAAATTCCTCTGTAGTCTACGAAATCTTTAGTACTATATATATATATATATATATATATATATATATATATATATATATATATATATATATATATATATATATATATATATATATTCTATATAATTAGAATATCATCTAATATTCGAAAATCATTTCTTATCGAAAAATCTTTCATTCAATCGAACGAAATGGAACTAGTCACTAATTCAAGTTCCTCGGATTCCGACAGCTATTTCGATATGGAAACACACTCGAGCTCTGAAAGCAGTGTGACCGGAATGGATCAACCAATCAATCATCACCAATTCATCTGATGGGTTTGTAGTCAACTTAATCAATGGAGACGCGAAGAAGGCGATCCCTTCCACCAACCGAATTCACCTCTTGACGATGAACCTGAAGCGCTTATCGGCGAACCTGTTCGAGACACAATTTTCTCTCTCATATCCAGAGTATCTCATCACGATTATATTATATCCACAATTCTAAACCTTATTCATCCGCTCGTTCTGACCGAAAATCATACTGGAGTAATGGAAGAAGTCAACGAGCTTCACGCTTGAGTAATCAATTTGGAGAATATGGTGCAAAACTTACCAGCTTCAGTAACATCCCACGCCTCAACATCTCATTATGTACCTCGAGCATAATCATCGTTCTACGAATCGTTCTACATCATTTATCTTCGTTCTTCATGGCAATTATGTAATCTCTAATGTTTTAGAGATTATATATTCTTGTTCTAACGGTAAATCAAATGAGTTTAATATCATATTGACTCATTAAATCCATGATTACATCTGAAGAGAATATATATGTAAGTATATTTTCATAAAGATTGTAATTAAAAATTCTTTTGTACAAACGATTAGTGGTGAAAATATTTTAACGGGTAGGTAATACCCGAGAAATATTTAGACTTCACATTAATAAGTTACACTGTACATTCTTCGAATCTAATTCAACAGTCATTTACTATCCTACTTACACCCACAGATATAGGTATCCGTTCACCGCAGAATAACCATTTTCATTCAATTTCATATTTGGATTTTGACCTATCAGAATCTAACAAGTGGCATAATGAAGAAAACATTGGACCAAAAAAAAAAAATTTGTTAGAAACAAACAATTTAACTATGAGAAGAATTTTGATAAGAATCCACGCTAACTGTTAATCCCTTATTACATTTATTTATCGCAATTTATTTATCGCAATTTAATTATCGCAATTTTAATTCTCTTAATTTCATTTATCGTCATTAAATTTCTGTTATTTATTTTACGCACTTTAAATATCGGAACACGTATACAAGGTTTTGACATATCATATCGACGCATCTATATATATTATTTGGAATAACCATAGACACTCTATATGTAAAGTCCCGTCCTAATCCATCTAGACGAATACATTACATTTGGTTACATCGCGAGGTACTTGACCTCTATATGATACATTTTACAAACATTGCATTTGTTTTTAAAAGACAAACTTTTATTACATCGAAAGTTGACGGCATGCATACCATTTCATAATATATCCCACTATAATTGACTTAGTAATAATCTTGATGAACTCGACGACTCTAATGCAACGTCTTTTGTAATATGTCATGAATGACTCCAAGTAATATCTCTAATATGAGCAAATGCAAAGCGGAAGATTTCTTTCATACCTGAGAATAAACATGCTTTCAAGTGTGAACCAAAAGGTTGGTGAGTTCATTAGTTTATCATAATCATTCATTTCCATCATTTTAATAGACCACAAGAATTTCATTTCCAGTTCTCATAAATATACGTCCCATGCATAGAGACAAAAATCATTCATATGGATTGAACACCTGGTAATCGACATTCACAAGATGCATATAGAATATCCCCATCATTCCGGGACTCCCTTCGGACATGATAAATTTCGAAGTACTAAAGTATCCGGTACTTTGGATGGGGCTTGTTGAGCCCAATAGATCTATCTTTAGGATTCGCGTCAATTAGGGTGTCTGTTCCCTAATTCTTAGATTACCAGACTAAAAAGGGGAATATACGATTTCGATCATTCAACCATATAATGTAGTTTCAATTACTTGTGTCTATTTCGGAAAACAGTTATAAAAGCAGCGCATGTATTCTCAGTCCCAAAAATATATATTGCAAAAGTATTTAAAAAGGGAGCAAATGAAACTCACTATACTGTATTTTGTAGTAAAAATACATATGACGACATTGAACAATGCAGGGTTGGCCTCGGATTCACGAACCTATATCATTTTTATATATTAACACATATACTTGTATCCGAACAACTAAATTTACATATAATTAGTAATATAATTGTTAAATTATATATTTTATCAATAAGTAATTTAATTATTTCTATTTTATGTACTTTAACTAAATAATTAGTATTTATTATAAAACGTTAATATAGATATATTATATGTTTTAACTATAGTGTTATGAAACTAAAAATCATTTGATAAAATAATATTATTAATAATAAATATAAGGTTGTATTATTTTATAATAATAATATTAGTAATTATACTTAATAATGATGATAATAATAATTATGATTCTAAAAATAATAATACTTATAATGATAATAATAAGAGTGATAATACTAATAATAATGTCAATATTGATAATAAAATTGATAATAATAATAATAATAATAAAATATATAAAATTTTTAATATTGATAGTAATAATAATAAAATAAAAAGGTTGTATTATTTTTACAATAAAAATATTAACTTTGATAAAAATTCTTAATACTAATAATACTTAATACTAATACTTGTTAATAAATATATTAATGTTAATAATAGTAATAATAATAATAATAATAATGGTAATAATAACTATAAAAATGATAGTAATAATAATAATATTAATAAAATTTATTATTTTTATAATAATAATAATAATAATAATAATAATAATAATAATAATAATAATAATAATAATAATAATAATAATAATAATAATAATAAATTTTAGAATACAACCTTTGAAGAAACAAGCTCCTAAAAAAATAAAACGACACTGCTCGGGCTCGAACCTGAGACACTTTGCTCAAACACCAACACTCTAGTCCATTGATCCATCTATTTCTTTCATAAATATATCATACCCAAAATTTACTTAACCTCCTTTTCTCATTTCGGCCCAACAAATAATCAAATTCACAACTCAAATATTACGGCCCAATTGCAATACTAAGCTCACGGCCCAATGGAAACCAATTCGTGGCCCAACAGGCTCAATCACACCTGGCCCTAACCTGTGCAGCTATGTGTTGAAAAAAATAAATTGTAGCAGCCTAGATTCAAACTCATGACCCCTCGTTTAACAACACTCTTCATAACCAAGTAGGCTGTCTTGCGTTTCTGTTATATATATTTTAAACACAACTTTATAACTATTCTATTTTTATTTATCTTAAATATAAATATCGTAATAATGATATAGATATATATAAAAATTCCAAATAAAATAATAATTTTATACCTAATGAAAACTAAACGTGTGAGGGTTGCAGGAGAAATTAAATAGCTCAATTCTTCTTCACATATCATCCGCACATCTTTGTTTAATCATGGTCATCTTATACCGTTACCCATGACAATCGAACCGGAAATGGGAACTCATCGAATACCCTAGGAACTCATCGTCTTCTTCGTATTTCATTTGTAAAACATAAAAGGATTTGCAGCAGCAGTAAAAGGCTATAAACAGGTATGAACAGAAGCAAAATAACTCGACGGTTCACGATGGTTATTGGTGGTGGTCAACGACGGATAGAAGAAAATATAAAATTTCACTATACAACGAGGTGGTGATGGTTTTTAAGGCTGAGTCGTAACAGAAAAAAAAACTTGCAGATGGTGATGGCGTATTCATGGGTGTTTGTAGAATGGTGTGAATGGTTGTAGACCGTAACAAAGACACGATCCAAAATAGCGATAGTTTGGTGATTATTTGTGATTGTCGCGAGAAAGAAAAAAAAACAAATGTCACGGTGGTTGTGAACGGTGATGGTTGTTTATGGAGATAGTAGAGATATCATACAAAGAAGAAGGAAGAAAATGCAACAACAATTGCGTATTAAAAGATGAGAGAGAGAAGAGAGGTGGAGATGGTGAGAGTTGGTGGTTGTGGTTCACGTAGGTGATGAAGTGTCAACGGTTGTTACTACCGCAGCAGGAAGGGAAAGAAAGAAATGGTAATGATGGTGATTATCTGGTAGTGAAGGTGATCGATGATGGTGATGATCGTGGGTGAGGTGGTTTAATGGTGGGTTGTGGAGGTTGTCATAGTGGTGTAGGGTGGTATCCGGTGGTAGTGTGAAGTAGGTTTGGTCGGTTATGGTGGCGGTTCTTGGTTGTGGTGGTGAAGAGGTGGAGTGGTGGCGATAGATGGTGGCTTCATGTAATGGCTGGAGATAGAAATAGATATAATGGTTTATAATTGCATATGATCTATAAGTGATCTTGTGTATAAATTTAGATAGAGATATATAGCATATAATATATTTATATTTATATATAATATAATATATTCATATTCATATATCATAATAGAAGGAAGAAAGAACGTGCTAGTTTCAAATTCAAATAGTCCAACAGCCTGCCATTTGGAAGTTAGTAGTCGACATGAAATTTAGGATATCATTTTGTGGTGCGTTGATAATCAGAGGCGGATAAAAGTCTTTAGAAAAATCCCATATTTTTAAATTAACTATATTTATTTATTTTGGTAAATATGGTATAAAATTCATTCATTAAATATTGAATAAAAATTACATTAATTATTCACTCCCAACCCCAAGTAAAATATAAAAAGTTTTAAAATTCAACAATTAGTTCCTAAATACATTTTCAATAAGCTTAAAATTTATAGAACTCATTTTTGGATCACCGTTTATTTTAAAATCATATAAGTTTGAATTTAACTTGCTTAATATTAATCGAAACATCAAATGAGTATTACAATTATTTAATATTTATTTTTAATATACATTATTTATATATAGAGATATATTTTAAATAATAATTATTATAATATCCTATTTTTATTTTATTAATTTTTAATAACAACAACATATAATACTTCAAATTATATTTTGAATTATTATTTATATATACATACACACATATCTATTTACAATTAATTATTCGTGAATCGTCGAGAACAGTCGAAGGTCAATTGAATATATGAACATCGTTTCAAAATTTTCTAGACTCAACATTACATACTTTGCTTATCGTATCGAAATCATATAAAGATTAAGTTTAAATTTAGCCGAAAATTCTCGGGTCGTCACACTATATGCAGTAATGATCGAGTTAGCTATACAGGGTTGAGGTTAATTCTACAATAATATATATACTTTGAGTTGTGATCGAGTCTGAGACATGTATATAACAGGTCACGACATGTATTAGTTAATTCGAATATTATATATTAAACTATATATGAATTGTTGAACTACTAATTGTGGACTCCTAACTAAGGACTAATGACATTGGACAATTAAAATGAATTAAAATATTGATTATAACATATGAAACAAAACCTTTCTTCAAGTTTACCACTTGATTTAATCTTAAACCTCATTTGTATCTTGACGATTATAATCTGCGTTCAAACCTTTCATGAATCTTGAAAACACCTCAATCGAGAGGATGAATCAACCGCATTTCATCTACGGAAGAAAAGATTGACGCATATAGTTATGCACCTGAAAAACACTCGGAACCTGAGTAAACGTTAACACATATCTGTGCTAGCTCCTTTGGCATTGTTATTACCGAAAATAACGTTGCAATTTTTTTTGTTTCTTTTCAAATTAGCCAATCTTGTCACAGCTCCAGCAAATCAACTTCAATGTTTCATTAGAATAAGCCTTATTATAACAAATACCTCTTCATCATCATTACCTGGAAACCTTTTATATTCCGCCACATTAGCAGTAGACTTACCAACGACTTCATTGATCTTTGACTTTTCAAAAAATCATTATATTCATTAAAAACCTGTTCATATACTCATCCGCATATTGTAACGAGAATTGCCATGCCAATTACCGGGAATCAACAATCAGTATTTTGAATCTCACAGCGTTTCTATATCAACAATTATATGTATACATATGACATTTATTTCTTGAATTATGATCTTGCATTCTAAAATTCTGAAAAGCGCCCAGCCTACGAATTAATACATTGAACTTTGAAAAAGCTGAATGAAGCAACAGAAACTGTAGGCAACCATAAACGACCTTAATCGTCAAAAGTTTGATGATAAAGAATAGTATGTTGGAAAAGCTCAGAAAAGTTGGAACTGGAAAACGAATTGAGCTAACTACGAAGGAGACCAAGGACTAATACAAGGACCATACCCTATATTCAAAGAATCCAAGTAATTCTGGATCCGTTGAAATCTTTAGAGAATATCTTGCTCTGAAGTCATGTTAAAATCTTGCGAAAAATTCTTCTTCATCAACCTTCAAACTTGGAAATTCCAAAATATCATCATAAATATCTTCGATATTTCTGAAGATATTTTCATAAATATTCTCGTCCGAAATTATATACCTCTTCGTGCTTCCTGTGTTTCATTATATTGGAAACTTCTGTAAAATTTAAGTTTAATTTATGAATTAATTCTGGAGAAATGTAAAGAAATTGATGCATGAATTAGTATAATATAATGAAACTTGATCAACGTGATTATATTACAGTAAGTCATGATGAGTTTCTAATGGGACATGACGATTCACAGATCATAACGTCATCATGTGCCATGTTACATAACTCTTTCATTCTGCTTAACTTCTGAACATATCAAGAAATTTTATTCTTGATAGTTATATCCTCAGTGATTCTGGTAATTTGATAAATCAAATCGTGCTAATACGTTCTTTCCTGTTTAGAACATGATCTTCATTCGAAACTCCATACTTACGAATTCTGGACCATTACTCGCTTTACTAAAGGTCGAGAAGATAATAAAAAGGCAAAGAGCTCCAAAATATAAGAGAAAATAGAAAGCCCAATAACAACACGGAGGTTACAAACTGTGGATATTAATACGAATAGCAATATAAAGACACGGTAGAATTAAGAATAGTATCACCCCAAGGTAATGGTAGAAGTAAACAGATTTTTCTGATGGAAGATTGAAAAGAAGGATGACAGAAATGATAATTAGGAAAATATCAAGGATTAGAACGGGATTAAGCACTTTCATAATCTTTTGGATGTATGAACTAACAAAGAGAGTATAGGAATGGTGAAAATAATAGAACGAAAAAAGTTTAATTTATAATGGAAATATCATACAGAGTAATCGAGGCAGATCGTCGAATTTAATTATAGAGATCCTAATTGACGAAGAATCAAATCTTTTAGATTTCGAAGATTTTCTTTAAATCCCTTGAATTTCGGAATTCAATCTTGACTACGTCAAAAGTTATGGCAAATTTATATTTCCACATTTCACTCTTTTGTGATAGCTTCACTCGTACGTTTCGAGTAATCGAATTGTTTCATTCATATTACTCAAGGATGATAAAACTCTATTTATCAACTCATATTCGTCATGAAAACATACTTATTGTCAACCATGACAATCTCTATCAAATTTCGGGGACGAAATTTCTTTAACGGGTAGGTACTGTGACGACCCGGAAATTTCCGACCAAATTTAAACTTAATCTCTACATGGTTTCGACATGATAAGCAAAGTCTACTAAATTGAATTTCAAAATCTTTAAACTATGTTATGAAATCATTTGACCTTCGACTGCTTTCGACGATTCACGAACAATTGATTGTAAATAGATATGTGTGTATATATATAAATATTAATTATAATTTAAAGTATTATATGTTGTTGTTATTAATATTAATAAAAATAAAAATAGGATATTATAATAATTTTTATTTAAAAATATATCTATATATATAAATAAAATATAATAACTACATATTTTGTGATTTCGAAGTTATTTAGTAAACGACGGTAACGCTAAATTGTTATTCGTTTGATAGTAAACAAGTTAAGAAGGAACTTATGTGATTTTAAATTAAACAGTTATCCGAAAATGAGTTTTACAAACTATAGGCTTATTAAAAATGTATTTAGAAACTATTTGTCGAATTTTAAAATTTTTTATATTTTACTTGGGGTTGAGAGTGAATAATTAATGTAATTTTTATTTAATAGTTAATGATCGAATTTTATACCATAATGACCTAAATAAATAAATATAGTTAATTTAAAAATATGAGATTTTTCTGAACACTTTTATCCGCCACTGAATCATCAACGGAGTACGATTTTGCAGTCCGTGAAAACTGTCGGCAGATATTATCATATATGAAAACTTTAAGTAAATTGTGCACGTTATTTTTCATTATTTAATATATGTATTACTATTTGATAATGTTTTCTCTTTTGACTATATGATATTATCTATATAAAATATGCACTACACACAGAATCAATCTCTTATATATATGTGCATAATCAGGCAAAAGTATGATGAACGATATCTATCATCTTCTTTTATTATCTAATCTCTAAAACCAACCATGACCATTTTCGATCACCACACTTCTTCTCCGCCGTTGCACACTCATCTTAACCACCAACCAAAATCACCTTCTCTTTCACCATGAACAACCCACAGCCATCTCCTTCTTTACTCTTCTCTTGTTCAGGCGACCAAAGTATGAACCACCAACTACAACCGTGAGCCCGAAATCCTAGAACCACCCTTAACCATCTTTGCTACAACCACAGGTTATCATCCTTAATACCACCTTGCTCAATCAACTACAATCACCTTCGATTCCCACTTTATTTTCTGTCTCATTATATTGAACCACCACTACTATCATCATCTATATATATTTCTAGTTTTCTGCTGTTGCAATCCAACAACAAAGACACCAAAACAACCTCCGGCTACCCTCCATCCGTCTCTCTCTCTCTCTCTCTCTCTCTCTCTCTCCTATTCGTATCCAAGATCATTACCATTACCGTTCGTTTTTCGTTTCGTTTTCAACTCAAAACAACCACTACCCACTACTTTACAGCCTATAACCAACACAACATCAACTTTTAAAACGCTTTCCTTACTTCTAACTTGCTACAGCAACTGCGATTATACTTCTATGTTTAGTCAACAGTGCTGATATTATGTTTAATCAAAGTGCTGCTACTATGTAAATTGAACAATGGAAGAAGAGGTTGAGGTCAAGGTACAAGAAAATGTTTGATGATGATAATTTATAATGGTGGGGTTTAGAAGTTAGTGATGATGATTAAAATAATTTAGTTAATGTTGGTACTTTGACTTCAACCAATTAAAGTATCCATTCCTGTTTCAATTACAACCGAACCATTAAATTGTTACATTGGGCCGTGAGTTATCTATTGGGCCGAGTTCCTTTTGTTGTTGGGCTGTAACCTTGAATCCAATAAAAATATGTTGTTGGGCCGCAGAGTACTAGGATTTAATTTAGGCCATTCATGTTGATAAGTTGCTGCTTAAAACATGAATGATGATGATGCTTTGTAATGTTACGTGAAGCATGATGATGATCATGGTGATCCATGATAAAAAAGATTAAGATGATGATGATAAATTGATGATTTGATGATGTTGATAAATTTGTATAAAGGTAATTAAACGTGATCATAATTATTATGATGATTAGGATGTTTAATAAGGGTGATTATAGAGAGACTAGGATAAATAATGATGTTTATAGCTCGCTAACGATGATAATGATACAAAGGTTTGATAATGATAATGATGAATATGAAATGTCCCGTTCATATTGATTATAAAAGTTCCATATTAATTGATTTCGTTGCGTGATTTTAACCTCTATATGAGACGTTTTTCAAAGACTGCATTCATTTTTAAAACAACCATAACCTTTATTTTATCGATAAAGGTTTAAAAAGCATTACGTAGATTATCAAATAATGATTATCTAAAATATACCGTTTACACACGACCATTACATAATGGTTTACAATAAGAATATATTACATCAAAAATAAGTTTCTTGAATGCAGTTTTTACATAATATCATACAAGCATGGACTCCAAATCTTGTCCTTATTTTAGTATGCAACAGCGGAAGCTCTTAATAATCACCTGAGAATAAACATGCTTAAAACGTCAACAAAAATATTGGTGAGTTATAGGTTTAACCTATATATTATCAAATCATAGTAATATACCACAAGATTTCATATTTCAATATACATCCCATACATAGAGATAAAAATCATTCATATGGTGAACACCTGGTAACCGACATTAACAAGATGCATATAGAATATCCCCATCATTCTGGGACACCCATCGGACATGATAAAATCGAAGTACTAAAGCATTCCAAATTCCAGAATGGGGCTTGTTGGGCCCGATAGATCTATCTTTAGAATTCGCGTCAATTTGGGGGTCTGTTCCCAAATTCTTAGGCTACCAAGCTAAAAAGGGGCATATTCGGCTTCGATCATTCACCCATATAATGTAGTTTCATTTACTTGTGTCTATTTCGTAAAACGTTTATAAAATTTCATGTATTCTCATCCCAAAATATTAGATTTTAAAAGTGGGACTATAACTCACTTTCACAGATTTTTACTTCGTCGGGAAGTAAGACTTGGCCACTGGTCGATTCACGAACCTATAACTAATATGTACATATATAAAGTATGTTCAAAATATATTTACAACATTTTTAATACGTTTTAATATTTTAAGTTTATTAAGTCAGCTGTCCTCGTTAGTAACCTACAACTAGTTGTCCATAGTTAGATGTACAGAAATAAATTGATATATATTATCTTGACCATTACGACCCAGTGTATACACGTCTCAGGCTAGATCACAACTCAAAATATATATATTTTTGGAATCAACCTCAACCCTCTATAGCTAACTCCAACATTACTGCATATAGAGTGTCTATGGTTGTTCCAAATAATATATATAGATGGGTCGATATGATATGTCAAAACATTTGCATACGTGTTTATGGTATCCCAAGATTATATAATATATTAGAATACATGTATAATACAATATAAGTTAGCTAGGATATGATTAATATAGATTTGTTACAATATTTCCCGTAGCTGCAACAATCAAAAAAAATATCCAATCTTGTTTTACCCATAACTTCTTCGTTTTAAATCCGTTTTGAGTGAATCAAATTGCTATGGTTTCATATTGAACTTTATTTTATGAATCTAAACAGAAAATGTATAGGTTTATAGTTGGAAATATAAGTTATAAGTCGTTTTTGTAATAGGTAGTCATTTCAGTCGAAAGAACGACGTCTTGATGACTATTTTGAAAAACATACTTCCACTTTGAGTTTAACCATGATTTTTGGATACAGTTTCATGTTCATAAGAAAAATCATTTTCCCAGAAGAACAACTTTTAAATCAAAGTTTATCATAGTCTTTAATTATCAAACCCAAAACAGCCCGCGGTGTTACTACGACGGCGTATATCCGGTTTTACGGTGTTTTTTGTGTTTTTCGGTTTTAAATCATTAAGTTAGCATATCATATAGATATAGAACATGTATTTAGTTGATTTTAAAAGTTAATTTATAAGGATTAATTTTTGTTTGCGAACAAGTTTAGAATTAACTAAACTATGTTCTAGTGATTTCAAGTTTAAACCTTCGAATAAGGTAGTTTTATATATATGAATCAAATGATGTTATGAACATCATTACTACCTCAGGTTTTGTGGATAAACCTACTGGAAATGAGAAAAATAGATCTAGCTTCAAAGGATCCTTCGATGGCTTGAAAGTTCTTGAAGCAGAATCATGACACGAAAACAAGTTCAAGTAAGATTTTCACTCGAAATAAGATTGTTATAGTTATAGAAATTGAATCAAAGTTTGAATATGAGTATTACCTTGTATTATAATGATATCTTACTGTAAATAAGAAAGATTTCTTGAGGTTGGATGATCACTTTACAAGATTGGAAGTAAGCTACCAAACTTGGAAGTATTCTTGATTTTATGAAACTAGAACTTATAGAATTTATGAAGAACACTTAGAACTTGAAGATAGACCTTGAGAGAGATCAATTAGATGAAGAAAATTGAAGAATGAAAGTGTTTGTAGGTGTTTTTGGTCGTTAGTATATGGATTAGATATAAAGGATGTGTAATTTTGTTTACATGTAAATAAGTCATGAATGATTACTAATATTTTTGTAATTTTATGAGATATTTCATGCTAGTTACCAAATGATGGTTTCTATATGTGTTAGGTGACTCACATGGGCTGCTAAGAGCTGATAATTGGAGTGTATATACCAATAGTACATACATCTAAAAGTTGTGTATTGTACGAGTACGAATACGGGTGAATACGAGTAGAATTGTTGATGAAACTGAACGAGGATGTAATTGTAAGCATTTTTGTTAAGTAGAAGTATTTTGATAAGTGTCTTGAAGTCTTTCAAAAGTGTATGAATACATATTAAAACACTACATGTATATACATTTTAACTGAGTCATTAAATCATCGTTAGTCGTTACATGTAAATGTTGTTTTGAAGCCTTTAGGTTAACGATCCTGTTAAGTGTTGTTAACCTATTGTTTATTATATCAAATGAGATGTTAAATTATTATATTATCATGATATTATGATGTATTAATATATCTTAATATGATATATATACAATTAAATGTTGTTACAACGATAATCGTTACATATATGCCTCGTTTCGAAATCCTTAAGTTAGTAGTCTTATTTTTACATATGTAGTTCATTGTTAATATACTTAATGATATGTTTACTTTTCATAATACCATGTTAACTATATATATATCCATATATATAACATCATATAGTTTTTACAAGTTTTAACGTTCGTGAATCACCGGTCAACTTGGGTGGTCAATTGTCTATATGAAATCTATTTCACTTAATCAAGTCTTAATAAGTTTGATTGCTTAACATGTTAGAAACACTTAATCATGTAAATAAAAATTTCATTTAATATATATAAACATGGAAAAGTTCGGGTCACTACAGTACCTACCCGTTAAATAAATTTTGTCCCGAAATTTTAAGCAGTTGGAGGTGTTGACGTATCTTCTGGAAATAAGTGCGGGTATTTATTCTTCATCTGATCTTCTTGTTCCCAGGTGAACTCGGGTCCTCTACGAGCATTCCATCGAACTTTAACAATTGGTATCTTGTTTTGCTTAAGTCTTTTAACCTCACGATCCATTATTTCGATGAGTTCTTCGACGAATTGAAGTTTTTCGTTGATTTGGATTTTGTCTAACGGAATAGTGAGATCTTCTTTAGCAAAACATTTTTTTAAATTTGAGACGTGGAAAGTGTTATGTACAGCCGCGAGTTATTGTGGTAATTCAAGTCGGTAAGCTACTGGTCCGACACGATCAATAATCTTGAATGGTCCTATATACCTTGGATTTAATTTCCCTCATTTACCAAATCAAACAACGCCTTTCCAAGGTGCAACCTTAAGCATGACCATCTCTCCAATTTCAAATTCTATATCTTTTCTTTTAATTTCGGCATAGCTCTTTTGTCGACTTTGGGCGGTTTTCAACCGTTGTTGAATTTGGATGATCTTCTCGGTAGTTTATTGTATTATCTCCGGACCCGTAATCTGTCTATCCCCCACTTCACTCCAACAAATCAGAGACCTACACTTTCTACCATAAAGTGCTTCAAACAACACCATCTCAATGCTTGAATGGTAGCTGTTATTGTAGGAAAATTCTGCTAACGGTAGATGTCGATCCTAACTGTTTCCGAAATCAATAACACATGCTCGTAGCATGTCTTCAAGCGTTTGTATCATCCTTTCACTCTGCCCATCAGTTTGTGGATGATAGGAAGTACTCATGTCTAGACGAGTTCCTAATGCTTGCTGTAATGTCTGCCAGAATCTTGAAATAAATTTGCCATCCCTATCAGAGATAATAGAGATTGGTATTCCATGCCTGGAGACAACTTCCTTCAAATAGAGTCGTGCTAACTTCTCCATCTTGTCATCTTCTCTTATTGGCAGGAAATGTTCTGATTTGGTGAGACGATCAACTATTACCCAAATAGTATCAAAACCACTTGCAGTCCTTGGCAATTTAGTGATGAAATCCATGGTAATGTTTTCCCATTTCCATTCCAGGATTTCGGGTTGTTGAAGTAGACCTGATGGTTTCTGATGCTTAGCTTTGACCTTAGAACACGTCAAACATTCTCCTACATATTTAGCAACATCGGCTTTCATACCTGGCCACCAAAAATGTTTCTTAAGATCCTTGTACATCTTTCCCGTTCCAGGATGTATTGAGTATCTGGTTTTATGAGCTTCTCTAAGTACCATTTCTCTCATATCTCCAAATTTTGGTACCCAAATTCTTTCAGCCCTATACCGGGTTCCGTCTTCTCGAATATTAAGATGCTTCTCCGATAATTTGGGTATTTCATCCCTTAAGTTTCCCTTTTTAAAACTCCTTGTTGCGCCTCCTTTATTTGAGTAGTAAGGTTAGTGTGAATCATTATATTCATAGCTTTTACTCGAATAGGTTCTCTGTCCTTTCTGCTCAAGGCGTCGGCTACCACATTTGCCTTGCCTGGGTGGTAACGAATCTCAAAGTCGTAATCATTCAACAATTCAATCCATCTGCGCTGCCTCATGTTCAGTTGTTTCTGATTAAATATGTGTTTAAGACTTTTGTGGTTGGTATATGTAATACTTTTAACCCCATATAAGTAGTGCCTCCAAGTCTTTAATGCAAAAAGAACGCCTAATTCCAAATCAAGCGTCGTATAATTCTGCTCGTGAATCTTCAATTGTCTAGACGCATAAGCAATTACTTTCGTTCGTTACATTAATACACAACCGAGACCTTGCTTTGAGGCGTCACAATATATCACAAAATCATCATTCCCTTCAGGTAATGACAATATAGGTGCCGTAGTTAACTTTTTCTTCAACAATTGAAACGCTTTTTCTTGTTCATCCTTCCATTCAAATTTCCTCCCTTTATGCGTTAATGCAGTCAAGGGTTTTGCTATTTTGGAAAAATCTTGGATGAATCTCCTATAATAACCAGCTAGTCCTAAAAATTGGCGTATGTGTTTCGGAGTTTTTGCGGTTTCCCACTTTTCAACGGTTTCAATCTTTGCTGGATCCACTTGAATACCTTCTTTGTTCACTATATAACCGAGGAATTGAACTTCTTCCAACCAAAATGCACACTTTGAAAACTTAGCGTACATTTTTTCTTTTCTTAACAACTCTAGCACTTTTCTCAAATGTTCTTCATGCTCTTGGTCATTCTTTAAGTAAATAAGTATGTCATCGATGAAAACAATGACAAATTTGTCAAGGTATGGTCCACACACTCGGTTCATGAGGTCCATGAACACAGCTGGTGTGTTAGTCAACCCAAATAGCATAACCATAATCTCGTAATGACCGTAACGCGTCCTAAAAGCAGTCTTTGGAATATCATCCTCCTTCACCCGCATTTGGTGATATCCAGAACGTAAATCGATCTTCGAATAAACCGACGAGCCTTGTAGTTGATCAAATAAGTCGTCGATTCTCGGTAATGGGTAACGGTTCTTGATGGTAAGTTTGTTCAACTCTCGGTAGTCGATACACAACCAGAATGTACCATCTTTCTTCTTGAAAAACAGAACAGAAGCTCTCCATGGTGATGTACTTGGTTGAATGAAACCACGCTCTAAAAGTTCCTGTAACTGACTTTGTAATTCTTTCATTTCGCTGGGTGGTTTCATTGAAAAATTCTGGTACAACTCCTGGTACAAAGTCTTTTGCGACGGGAACATCACTGATGTTCTTTTCTTCAGGTTTAACTTCCTCGGTGTGTGCTAGAATGACGTAATAACCTTTTCTTATTAGTTTTTGCGCCTTCAAACTACTAATAAGATTTAACTTCGCGTTGTTCTTTTCTCCGTACACCATTAAAGGTTTTCCCTTTTCACGCATAATGCGAATCGCATTTTTGTAACAAACGACCTCTGCTCTCACCTTTTTCAACCAGGCCATACCAATTATTATATCAAAACTCCCTAACTCGACTGGTATTAAATCAATTTTAAACGTTTCATCTCCCAGTTTAATTTCTCTATCCGGACATATATTATCTGCTGAAATTAATTTACCGTTTGCTAATTCGATTAAAAATTTACTATCCAAGGGCGTCAATGGGCAACTTAACTTAGCACAAAAATCTCTACTCATATAGCTTCTATCCGCACCCGAATCAAATAAAACATAAGCAGATTTATTATCAATAAGAAACGTACCCGTAACAAGCTCCGGGTATTTCTGCGCTTCTGCCGTATTAATATTGAAAACTCTTCCACGGCCCTGCCCATTAGTATTCCCCTGATTCGGGAAATTACTTCTAATATGGCCCGGTTTTCTACATCCATAACAAACAAAGGCGGCATTACTTGTTTCGCCACTATTTATTCCTTTAGTTCTATTAAACTTTGGTCCGTAGACCTCACACTTTTTTACACTATGGCCAGTTCTTTTACACTTGGTGCAAAATGTCTTACAGAACCCATTCTGGTGGTACTCTTCACACCTTTGACATTTTTGGATTTTGTTACCGTTGTTGTTATTGAGGTTGTTGTTGAGATTGTTATTGTTGTTGGAACGGTTGTTGTAGTTGTTATTGTTGTTGGGACATTTGTTGTAGTTATTGTTAGGATTGCGGTTATTGTTGCGATTGTTGTTGCGGTTGTGGTTGTAATTGTTGTTGTTGTTGTTGTATTGGTGACCTTTGTCACGGGTTTCTTCCCACTTTCTCTTGAGTTGTTTCGTGTTGGCTTCTTCAGCCGCCTACTCTTTAATTCTTCCCTCAATCTGATTTATGAGTTTATGAGCCATTCGACTTGCCTTTTGTAGGGAAGAGGGCTCGTGTGAACTCACATCTTCTTGAATCCTTACTGGTAACCCTTTTATAAATACGTCGATCTTCTCTTCTTCATCTTCGAACATTCCTGGACATAATAGGAACAACTCTGTGAATCGTCGTTCATATGTGGTAATGTCGAACCCTTGTATTCGTAACTCTCTAAGCTCTACCTTGAGCTTATTGACTTCGTTTCTAGGACGGTACTGCTCATTCATCAATTGCTTGAATGCCGACCACGGTAGTGCGTAAGCAGCATTTTGTCCTACCTATTCAAGATAGGTGTTCCATCACGTTAACGCAGTACCTGTGAAGGTATGCGTAGCGTACTTAACTTTATCCTCTTCAGTACACTTACTTATGGCAAACACCAGATTCGACTTTCTCGGTCTACCGTTTCAATCCAATTGGTCCTTCAGTTCCATCAAATTCCAAAGGTTTGCAGGCAGTGAATTTTTTGTAGGAGCATCCTACACGATTTCTTGTGGAATTAGTTCCACTGCTAGATCTAGAGTTATTGTTATTTTGCATCGCAGCCTGTACTGCGGCTATGTTTGCTGCAAGGAAAACACGAAAGTCTTCCTCGCTCATGTTCAAATTCTGACGAGTCACCGGTGCCATTTCCTTCAAAAACAGCCAAAAGAATTGAGTTAATCATATAGAATTTAAGAGTAGTCAATAGTATCTCGTAGCATTATATAACTTATTTATAAAAGCTTTTTCTTCATATTAGCATTTTATAGTTTTAATTCGGGTAGTACTTACCCGTTAAGTTCATAATTACTAGCTACTATACAACTCAACTACTACGCTTCTATATGAAAAACTTATTACAATAATATTTCGTGTTCAAACCTTTATACAATATTTTACAAACTTACAATACCACTATTATACATATAGGATGAAATATAGTACATAATATCTTTGCTACTCAGCAGCTATAAAGGCAATTCTAGTTAATACGCAAGTTGTTCAGCAAAAGAAATAAAGACATGTAATTCATAAGTCCAGAAACAAGTCATGCATTCATATTTTACTAAGACAACTTCCCATCCTTGGTCTTGTGGAAAGTAACCGTTATGACCATTGGCTAGGCAGCATGTTGTAATGTCGTCAAAAGGACGAGGGTTTTGTAATGTCCAACAGCCTCGCAATAATCTAAAAACCTTGTTTCTCATCCCAACTACTGAATCCGTCACTTGTGGAAAGGTTTTATTTAAAAGTTGTAACTGGATATTCTTTTTCTCACTTTGGTAAGAAGCGACATCACTAACCCATAAGTAAAACATGATTCTTTATGTTGCATGTTAGAAGCTCTTTCTAACTCACGAAATCCTATGTTGGGATATGTTGAGTCAAAATAGGTTCTTAACCTGTAGCGTAAAATTGCATTTGGGTTCCTCGCATTTAACGCTTTAAAGAAAACACGGCGTAACTTACAGTCTCCCCAATGTGATATACCCCACCTATCAAAGGAAAACCTTTTATAAACTAAGGCATTTCTGGAAAGTCTTTCAAATATTTGACAAGTTAATTTCGCCATAACTAAATGTGCTGATGAATTCCGACTGACTCTAGACAAGATTTCCTCAATCATATCCTCTGGTAGGTCTTCTAAAATTTTCGGTTGTCTACCCTTAACGTCCATTTTGTTTTTATACTGTAAAATAGACAAGGATTAGATTCGTAAAAGATAATTAACAAACAACACAAGCAATTTTTACATAGAACATAAAAGTACAAGCACACTACAATACATATAATACACAACATGATTACAACCCTCTAATCTGAATCACTGGTTTCTTCTTCTTCGGACTTGGTTCGTTTTCCTAATTTTCTAGGGATATATGGTGCTCCTCTAATACGAGCCGTCGTTTTCCACAATGATTTAGAAAAACCTGGTGGTTTAGAGGTTCCCGGGTTATTGTTACAATTTAGGAAATACGGACGTTGCCGATACATATAAAGTTCATCGGGGTTGGAATCAGGTTTCTCTATTTTTATAACTTTTCCCTTATTATTTTCTTTTGCCATATTAAATTGGGTCGAGGTAATTTCTATAACATCATCGGAATCCTCATCGGGATCTGATTCATCAGAAAATTGGTAATCTTCCCAATATTTTGCTTCCTCGGCGGAAACACCATTGACCATTTTTAACTTTGGTCCGTTGGTTGATGATTTTCTTTTATTTAATCGATTTACTGTAGGTATCAGTATTTCTTCCTCCGGAACCTCTTCTTCTTCCGGTTCCTCCTCTTCTTCCGGTTCCTCCTCTTCTTCCGGTTCCTCTTCTTCCGGTTCCTCTTCTTCCGGTTCCTCTTCTTCCGGTTCCTCTTCTGGAATTTTTGAATCTTCCCAAATTATATTCGACTCTTCATTATTATTAGGTGAGTTGATGGGATTTGTACTAGTGGTAGACATCTATCACACAATATCAAACACATTAAGAGATTAATATATCACATAATATTTACATGTTAATAATATATAGTTTCCAACAAAAGTGTTAAACAATCATTTTTAATAAAAACACGGTCGAAGTCCAGACTCACTAATGTATCCTAACAAACTCGATAAGACACACTAATGCAAATTTCTAGTTCTCTAAGACCAACGCTCTGATACCAACTGAAATGTCCCGTTCATATTGATTATAAACGTTCCATATTAATTGATTTCGTTGCGAGGTTTTGACCTCTATATGAGACGTTTTACAAAGACTGCATTCATTTTTAAAACAACCACAACCTTTATTTTATCGATAAAGGTTTAAAAAACATTACGTAGATTATCAAATAATGATAATCTAAAATATACCATTTACACACGACCATTACATAATGGTTTACAATAAGAATATATTACATCAAAAATAAGTTTCTTGAATGCAGTTTTTACATAATATCATACAAGCATGGACTCCAAATCTTGTCCTTATTTTAGTATGCAACAGCGGAAGCTCTTAATAATAACCTGAGAATAAACATGCTTAAAAAGTCAACAAAAATGTTGGTGAGTTATAGGTTTAACCTATATATTATCAAATCATAGTAATAGACCACAAGATTTCATATTTCAATATACATCCCATACATAGAGATAAAAATCATTCATATGGTGAACACCTGGTAACCGACATTAACAAGATGCATATAGAATATCCACATCATTCCGGGACACCCATCGGACATGATAAAATCGAAGTGCTAAAGCATTCCAAATTCCAAAATGGGGCTTGTTGGGCCCGATAGATCTATCTTTAGGATTCACGTCAATTTGGGGGTCTGTTCCCAAATTCTTAGGCTACCAAGCTAAAAAGGGGAATATTCGGCTTCGATCATTCACCCATATAATGTAGTTTCATTTACTTGTGTCTATTTCGTAAAACGTTTATAAAATTTCATGTATTCTCATCCCAAAATATTAGATTTTAAAAGTGAGACTATAACTCACTTTCACAGATTTTTACTTCGTCGAAAAGTAAGACTTGGCTACTGGTCGATTCACGAACCTATAACAAATATGTACATATATATCAAAGTATGTTCAAAATATATCTACAACATTTTTATTACGTTTTAATGTTTTAAGTTTATTAAGTCAGCTATCCTCGTTAGTAACCTACAACTAGTTGTCCACAGGTAGATGTACAGAAATAAATTGATATATATTATCTTGACCATCACGACCCAGTGTATACACGTCTCAGGCTAGATCACAACTCAAAGTATATATATTTTTGGAATCAACCTCAACCCTGTATAGCTAACTCTAACATTACTGCATATAGATTGACTATGGTTGTTCCAAATAATATATCTAGATGGGTCGATATGATATGTCAAAACATTTGCATACGTGTCTATGGTATCCCAAGATTACATAATATATTAGAATACATGTATAATACAATATAAGTTAGCTAGGATATGATTAATATAGATTTGTTACAATATTTCCCGTGGCTACAATAATCAAAAAAAATATCCAATCTTGTTTTACCCATAACTTCTTCGTTTTAAATCCATTTTGAGTTAATCAAATTGCTATGGTTTCATATTGAACTTTATTTTATGAATCTAAACAGAAAAAGTATAGGTTTATAGTCGGAAATATAAGTTACAAGTTGTTTTTGTAATAGGCAGTCATTTCAGTCGAAAGAACGACGTCTTGATGACTATTTTGAAAAACATACTTCCACTTTGAGTTTAACCATGATTTTTGGATATAGTTTCATGTTCATAAGAAAAATCATTTTCCCAGAAGAACAACTTTTAAATCAAATTTTATCATAGTTTTTAATTATCAAACCCAAAACAGCCCGCGGTGTTACTACGACGGCGTATATTCGGTTTTACGGTGTTTTTCGTGTTTTCCGGTTTTAAATTATTAAGTTAGCATATCATATAGATATAGAACATGTGTTTATTTGATTTTAAAAGTCAAGTTAGGAGGATTAACTTTTATTTGCGAACAAGTTTAGAATTAACTAAACTATGTTCTAGTGATTTCAAGTTTAAACCTTCGAATAAGGCAGTTTTATATATATGGAGATCTACAGAACCTTATACTTGATGAGACATACAAATCGAGATATTCGATTCACCCCGGTGCGGGCAAAATGTACCACGACCTTAAAGAACAGTATTAGTGGCCGAATCTTAAGAAGGACGTTGCGACCTATGTTGGTAAATGTTTAACCTGCTCGAAAGTTAAAGCCGAGCATCAGAGACCTTCTGGTTTACTTCAACAGTTGGAAATCCCACAATGGAAGTGGAAAAGGATCACAATGGATTTCATTACCAAGCTACCAAAGACGGTGGGCGGATACGATACCATTTGGGTTATTGTTGACCGCCTTACTAAACCTGCACACTTTCTAGCGATGAAGGAAACGGATACAATGGAGAGACTTGCTCAATTATACATCAAAGAGGTTGTATCTCGTCATGGTGTACCATTATCGATCATCTCAGATCGCGATCCCCATTTTGCTTCTAGATTTTGGCGATCTTTACAAGAAGCCATGGGAACTCGTCTCGACATGAGTACAACATATCACCCACAGACCGACGGGAAAAGTGAACGAATGATTCAGACGTTGGAAGACATGTTGCGTGCATGTGTCATTGATTTTGGAAAGGCCTGGGAAAGACATTACCATTAGCCGAATTCTCGTACAACAACAGTTATCACTCTAGCATTAATGCTACACCTTTTGAAGCGTTGTATGGTCGCAAGTGCCGATCCCCTATTTGTTGGGCCAAAGTAGGCGAAAAGCAAATCACCGGACCCGAGGTAGTCCACGAAACCACGGAGAAGATTGCTCAGATTCAAGCTAGACTTAAGACTGCCCGTGATCGCCAAAAGAGTTATGCTGGTCTTAAACGTAAGGACTTTGAATTCAATGTGGGCGACCGTGTAATGTTAAAGGTTGCACCTTGGAAAGGTGTGATCCGTTTTGGAAAACATGGAAAGTTAAACCCACGATACATTGGTCCTTTTGAAATCTTGGAACGTGTTGGACCCGTTGCTTACCGTTTGGATCTACCAGCACAATTGAGCTCAGTTCATCCTACCTTCCATGTGTCAAACTTGAAGGAGTGTCTTGCTGCACCTGAACTTATCATACCACTTGAAGAACTTACGATTGACGACAAACTTCACTTTGTGGAAGAACCTGTTGAAATTATGGATCGAGAGATCAAAACTTAGAAACGCAACAAGATTCCGATCGTCCGGGTACGATGGAATGCCAAACGAGGACCTGAGTTTACTTGGGAGCGAGAGGATCAAATGATGCGGAAGTATCCTCACCTTTTCCCGACTCCTCCATCTACCTCAGCTTAAAATTTTGGAACGAAATTTTCTTTAACAGGTGGGTAATGTAACGACCCTGGATTTTCCAACGTTTATTTATTAATAATAATTATTATTAATATGTGTGATTAAACGAATGTATGTTATTACATTTACATGTTGCCATGATTGCCCGTACTTGACTTAAATTGCCCGAAACGTCTTTGTGACACACGAAACGTTCACGAATAATATTTTTAGAGTATTATTTACATTCATGATTGATTTTATTAATCATTTTAATTAACTATAGTTATTAGTTAGTTACTTGGGCTTTAATTGGACTTATTTGTTAATTAATTGAACTTGGGCTTTGATTAATGTTATGGACTCTTGAACATGGGCTTATAAGCCCACCCTACCCATTTATATGAATTAACTAGCCCACTAAGATATGTAAGTATTACTTGTAAGTGTAACTAGTTAGTTAAGTCACCTTGGAATCTAGTTTACACATAATCCCCATGTAAACCCATCCATTAACCAACTTTTGTAGGCTTTTACATGCTTGATCTTTTGGACATTTCCCTTCCCTTTCTTGGCCTCCTAACCGTTGGCACTAGTAAGTCAGGGGGAAGCTTTTTTTGTTCGCTTTTGTATTACATCTTACTCTCATTCCTCTCATTTCAAAACACACACACAAAACACTTCCAATTATCTCTCTTTTCTCTCTAAATTGTAAGTAACTTGAAGCTCTTTTCTCTCTTCTTTCTTGACTTCAAAACCGAAACCAAGAACATCTTTCATCATCATCTTTTGTTCATTACTAGTCTTTGATTATTTACTTACTTGTTGTTGTTACATACTAGTTTCAAGAATCAACTCTTTAGTTTGATTCTTCAAAATATCTTGTATTTTCAAGAACACAAGAACATAAACTTACTAGTTTATGATTCTACATTTATTGTTTCAAAAGATGTAAGGTTCATGTGTAGTAAATCATACTTGTAATTCATGTTAGTAAACTTTAAAGTTTACTTTCTTAAAGATCAAACTTTGGTTTGAATCTTTAAAGTATGAATAACCCATGAACTAGTTACTAGTTACTTGTTTACTTAGTTTATTTACTTCATATTATGCACTTAAATTTCATGTTTGTTGGTTCAAATGGTCAAGTATTACAAGTTAGTCTTGATCTCATATTTTCTTGAACAAAAGTTAACTTTGAAAGTTCAAGAACATGTAAGTAAGTTTTCTTTAACTATAACTTTGTACACTTATGTTAGATCTAGACTTTCGAGTCTTGGATCTTCAAGATCAAACTAAGAACTATGTTCTACATCTTAAGATCTTGATTTCATAAGTTCACTTTCAAGTTTGTAACTTATTATTAGTTTTAAAGTTCATGTATGTGTTAGATCTAAGACTTTGATGTAACTTTGGTTCATCAAAACACTTGCAACACTTAAGTGAGTTGTGCTTCATGTCTTAGACTTACACTTGGGTTATGATGGTCAAACCTTGGTGAAAATGATGCAAACACATCAACGAGTTGTACACTTGAAGCTATATGCATCAAGGATGAGAACCATGATAAGCATCGAGCACCAAGAACCACCGGAACCTACTGACCCTACTGTTCTACTGTTTCTGTGTCTGACCCATATGACCTGGGCTACTGTAATTATGATTTTCAGATATCTCTGTTTGAGTAGATAACTTTTCATATAGGACTCGTCTTAATCCGAGTTATGTTTTAGGATTTATGGACCTCCGATCGTCACTATGTCCTTTTAACGTTGTGCTGAAAATTCTGACCTACTCGCACTTAGACCGTCACCACGGTCAAATGAAGATGATTTTGCTTCTGGTATTTTTACCATAACTAAAGGACTCATATACGGAGCCATGGCCACTGGTCTCACCTTATTTCAGTAGGTATAGAGGCCGTGGTGACTGACCGAACTCAGTCTTTGTTTTAAACTACTTTCATAAACGAAACCTACTTTACACCTTTTGTTTGATGAGGAATGATGATGACCTTTAAAACCTTATTTACATACTTTTAAACCTATTCGGATAATTTACTGACTTAGTACTATTTGACTTAGGTTGAGGGCCCGTTTGGACAACCTTCATTACTTGCTTACTTTCCGAGTCATACTTTACCGCTACATTATCATTGTGAGTTATAGCATTCCCTTTTTACTTTAACTTATTTTGGGAACTGAGAATACATGCGGATTTTATGTTTTACATACTAGGTACGAGTACTTAAACTTATATATGTGTGGGTTATACAACGGCATAAACATTACCTTTAGCTCGGTAACGTTTAATCATTGATTTTTGAACCGTGAACGCGAATCTTAGATATGGATCCATAGGGTTTGACATCCCCACTCGGGCTAGTAGCGCTTGCATTTAATGAGTGTTTAATACTTCGTAAACATACGCACTTGCCAAGTGTACTTTCAGGGGGTATAAACGTTAAGTTAGTTACCAAGTGCCCACGGTTAACATATACTTTATCATACTGTTTTGAAACGCTCTTTGTAGCACTGAAATCTCGTGGCCTACCTTACATACTGTTATATTTAAACTATAGCTCACCAACCTTTATGTTGACGTTTTAAGCATGTTTTTCTTAGGTGCTTAAGGTTATTTGCTTCCGCTGTCGTGCTAGTCTTGCCGTAGACACCCGCTGCTCTAGTGTTATCACCGCATGAACTGTTTATCTTGCATTCAAACTTTAATACATTTGAAACTATGTTTTGTAACGACCTAAGGGTTACATATATTTATTCATGCTTACTATTCGTAGAAGCATACTGTTGGTGTAAAACAATTGATGTCGGTTATGACGTCATCTTTTTTTATCGTGAATGCAACTTCTTTTATTACAGCATGTAGTACTTAACCTTGTAATGATCCTGTTGTTAATGATTCGTACATGATGGTTTTGTATGGGGCATCAACTTTGGTATCAGAGCATTGGTTGTAGGGAATTAGGTTGCATTAGTGAGTCTAAGACCGGCCCGAGTAGGATTCACTAATAGGACTAATCTACAACTTGCTAGTTTACGTGTTTCTGCTGAACTTACTGCATGCTGCTGCTTACTTTTACTACTACATGCCATATGCTACTCCATGTTTTCACTACTGTATGATATTACTTGCTTTCAATTGCATGCTACTTCTGTACGATTCGTTATTATTGCCATGCTACTTATTGTTATACATGATTTAAACTGTTGGCCTAATACGTGCTTGCTTTATGACTTACTGACATGGAAAAATTTATTTTTCCTTGTTCAGATGTCGGATACTCCACCTGCTATCATTTTGGGTAGTTCAGACTCGTCAGCCACCCCACCTACTGCTTCTGCCGACACACCGATCCCGCTACCCACGAGTGATCCTGGCGCTTCATCTTCCGGGACAAGCAGCCAGGCCCCTGCCCCAGTGGTTACTTCTAGCGGAGCCCAGGACCCTTCGGAGATTCCAGCTCCATCTGCCCCCGGACCCTCAGGATCACAGCCCCGCTCCGGTGAGATTGTGATTCCCGCGGAGTTCGGGGAAGGTCCTTTCCGTAACTAGTATCGCCATTGGTGCAGACGCGCCCCTGATGGACGTCTCATTTCGATTGGACTTGCCCATTACCAACAGATGATGGCCGCTCAAGGACGGCCAGTTCAGCCACCCGTACAGCTTTCGAACGACCCCACCACATGATTCGGACGACCCGTCATCCACTGATGCTTCATCCGACGACACCTCCTCGGATGAATCCGAAGAGGAGGACCCCGACGCACCTGTTCAGCCACCCTTCACCCCGCCGAAGAAGCGGTATCGTTTCGACGGTACCATCATTCCGGGGATCAACGGAGGACGAGCCTTCACTGACGTGTTTGGTCGGCGTCATAGGGTTACTGCCCGTAAGCGGCTTGTGCCGTATCCTGCCGACCCACAAGTGCATAAGGCACCCCGTTACATACTGACTATTTCTGGAGCCGGAACATCTGCACCCCGTTATGTAATGTCTGCACCATCAGCACCACCTGCTCCACCAGCACCACCAGCACCGCCTGCCCCACCATCTCCCACTGTCGAGGAATTGACAAGGGAGGTGGAGATCCTCCGAGCTCGAGTTGCTGAGCTAGAGGACCAGATGGCTCATGTTATGGACATCCTACACCCACCTTCACCGTAGGGTTTTTGTATTTTAGATTTCATTATGTAATCTAGTTGTAGTTTTATGTTTCACTTATGTATTGTACGAACTTATTCAGATGTATGAAACTTATTATTATTAATGGAACTTTGCGTTATTTAATTCTTGCACGATGTTCTATTTACATTACTGTACGATGATTCTGTGATATTTGTACCTAGATGCGTTATTTAATAACATGTGATGTGTTGATTCCATGTTGGTTGTCGTATACTGTATTATTACTATTTGGATACTGGATTTTGACTTGAGTCAAAAATTTTGTTTAGAACACCATGGCTAACGGTCGATCCACACCTACTGCTGCTCAAATTGAAGAGATGATCCAAGAACGTGTAGCCGCAGCCATTGCGGAAATGCAACCCCAAGCTCCACCGCCACCGCCACCACCACCGGTTATTCAACCCGTTCGAAATGGGTGTACTTACAAGGGATTCCAGAGCTGTAAACCACATAACTTCAGCGGCACTGAGGGACCGGTTGGTCTCACTAGATGGTTCGAGAAACTTGAATCAGTATTCTGAGTTAGCAACTGTTCGAAGGACAACAAAACCAAATTTGCTTCTTGCACGCTGTCTGACGGCGCGCTCACGTGGTGGAACACAATGGCACAGGTACAAGGCATTGATGAGGCGTATGCCACGCCATGGGAAGAATTTAAGTGTGCCATGATTGATGAGTATTGTCCGAGAACCGAGATACAAAAGATGGAATGGAATTCATGCAGTTAAAGGCCGTTGGGAACGACCTTGATAGTTACAACAGGAGATTTTTGGAGTTAGCCCTGATGTGTCCGACAATGGTCACCCCAGAATTTAAGCGAATGGAAAGGTACTTCTGGGGACTGTCTAAGAGCATTAAGGGAAACGTCACCTCGTCCAAACCACCAAATGTCCCAGAAGCGATGCGCATGGCGCACACTTTAATGAATCAAATAACCATCGATGATCCGGAGAAAACTAATTCTGAAGCGGGTACTAGTGAGAAGCGCAAATGGGATAACCACAACAACAACAACAACAACAGGGGAAGGAACTATGAACAGAACCCGGCGAAACGACATGAGGGTTTCAGAGGAAACAACAACGGTGGAAACCTCAACCCCAACAACAACATCAACTCCAACCCGAACTACAAGGAAACCTTACCACAATGCAAGCGGTGCTACAAACACCACACTGGGTATTGAAATGTTGTCTGCGAGAAGTGCCAACGGACTGGGCATGTTGGAAAAGACTACAAGGTCACCACTTTGAATGGTAAGCCGAACTCCACAGGGCCGAAAAAGTGATACGAATGCGGATAGACGGGCCATTTCATAAATGCGTGTCCAAATAAGTGAAAAGATGGCGGACCACCGCGCACTAGAGCTTTCAATGTTAATGCAAGGGACGCACGCGAAAACCCCGACTTGGTGACAGGTATATTCAAAATCAACAATCTTTTAGCTTCTGTCTTATTTGATACCGGTGCGGATAGAAGTTATGTATGTAGACATTTTTGTGATAAGATTAATTGGTCATTAGTCCCGTTAAAAGAGAGTATTCTTGTCGAGGTCGCCAATGGAAAACTCGAAAAAGTTGACCATATTAGTCGAGGAGCTATTGTCAACATAGCTGGTGCAGATTTCGAAATTGATTTGATACCTATCAAACTGGGAAGTTTTGACATGATCGTTGGTATGGATTGGTTGAGCAAGATAAGGGCCGATATTATCTGTAGAGATAAAGCTCTTCGTATACCACAAGGAGACGGTGAGCCACTGATCATCCACGGAGAGAGATGTACCTCAAAGCTGAACCTCATTAGTTGCGTGAAAGCGCAAAAGATTATGAAGAAGGGACGTCTTGCTGTCCTAGCGCATGTGAAAACAGTAGAAACTGAGGTGAAAAGCGTGAACGATGTTCGAATTGTGAACGAATTTTTCGATCTCTTCCCAGAGGAATTGCCTGGATTGCCGCCGCAGAGAGCAGTAGAGTTTCAAATTGACTTAGTGCCAGGAGCTGCACCTGTAGCTCGCGCACCTTATAGACTCGCACCTTCCGAGATGCAAGAATTACAGAGTCAACTACAAGAGCTGTTAGACCGTGGATTTATCCAACCAAGTTTCTCGCCTTGGGGTGCACCTGTTCTGTTTGTGAAGAAGAAGGATGGATCCTTCCGTATGTGTATCGACTACCGTGAGCTCAACAAATTGACAATCAAGAATCGGTATCCTCTTCCACGAATTGACGATCTTTTTGATCAACTACAAGGATCAAGCGTTTACTCAAAGATCGATTTGCGATCCGGATATCACTAGCTGAGGGTGAAGGAAAGTGACCTAATGAAAACTGCATTCAGAACCTGTTATGGTCATTATGAGTTTCTCGTGATGCCATTCGGATTGACCAATGCACCTGCTGTGTTCATGGACCTTATGAATCGTGTCTGCAAGCCATACTTGGATAAGATTGTTATCGTCTTCATAGATGATATCCTCATCTACTCAAAGAGCCAAGAAGAGCATGAGCAACACCTCCGATTAGTGCTTGAACTCTTTAGGCAAGAGCAACTTTATGCCAAATTCTCCAAGTGTGAATTTTGGTTGAAGGAAGTCCAGTTTCTGGGTCATGTTGTGAGCGACCAGGGTATCAAAGTTGACCCCGCCAAGATTGAAGCTATCAGCAAGTGGGAGACCCCCACTACTCTGACTCATATTCACCAATTCCTGGGCCTCGCCGGTTATTATCGAAGGTTTATCGAAGGTTTCTCTCTGATTGTGCGTCCTTTGACCGCGCTGACTCACAAGGGCAAGAAGTTCATTTGGGAACCCGCACACGAATCAGCATTTCAAACTTTGAAGAAGAACTTAACCACCGCACCTATCCTATCGCTTCCTGAAGGCAGTGACGATTTCGTCGTTTATTGTGATGCATCGAAAAGTGGTTTTGGTTGTGTACTGATGCAACGATCAAAAGTTATTGCCTATGCCTCCCGCCAATTGAAGATTCACGAGCGGAACTACACTACTCACGATCTTGAACTTGGAGCCGTTGTCTTTGCACTCAAATTGTGGAGACACTATTTGTATGGAACTAAGAGCACTATCTTCACCGCTCACAAGAGCCTCCAACACATCTTCGATCAGAAGCAACTAAATATGAGACAGCGTCGATGGATCGAGACGCTCAACGACTACGATTGTGAACTTCGTTATCATCCTGGCAAGGCTAATGTTGTAGCTGACGCTTTAAGCCGAAAGGAGAGGACGGCACCTCTTCGTGTTAGGGCTCTGAACATCACCATTCATTCGAACCTCAACAGCCAGATCAGAGTAGCCCAAGATGAGGCTCTCAAGGAGGAAAATATATCTCATGAGCATTTGAACATACTTGTCTCTCGATTCGAGGTTAGGGAGTCTAGACTCCGATGTTATGCCGGAAGAATTTGGGTACCTTATTATGGAGATCTACGGAACCTTATACTTGATGAGGCACACAAATCGAGATATTCGATTCACCCCGGTGCGGGCAAAATGTACTACGACCTTAAAGAGCAGTATTGCTGGCCGAATCTTAAGAAGGACATTGCGACCTATGTTGGTAAATGTTTAACCTGCTCGAAAGTTAAAGCCGAGCATCAGAGACCTTCTGGTTTACTTCAACAGCCGGAAATCCCACAATGGAAGTGGGAAAGGATCACAATGGATTTCATTACCAAGCTACCAAAGACGGTGGGCGGATACGATACCATTTGGGTTATTGTTGACCGTCTTACTAAATCTGCACACTTTATAGCGATGAAGGAAATGGATACAATGGAGAGACTTGCTCAATTATACATCAAAGAGGTTGTATCTCGTCATGGTGTACTGTTATCGATCATCTCAGATCGCGATCCCCGTTTTGCTTTTAGATTTTGGCGTTCTTTACAAGAAGCCATGGGAACTCGTCTTGACATGAGTACAGCATATCACCCACAGACCGACGGGCAAAGTGAACGAACGATTCAGACATTGGAAGATATGTTGCGTGCATGTGTCATTGATTTTGGAAAGTCCTGGGAAAGACATTTGCCATTAGCCGAATTCTCGTACAACAACAGTTATCACTCTAGCATTAATGCTGCACCTTTTGAAGCGTTGTATGGTCGCAAGTGCCGATCTCCTATTTGTTGGGCCGAAGTAGGCGAAAAGCAAATCACCGGACCCGAGGTAGTCCACGAAACCACGGAGAAGATTGCTCAGATTCAAGCTAGACTTAAGACTGCCCGTGATCGCCAAAAGAGTTATGCTGATCTTAAACATAAGGACTTTGAATTCAACGTGGGCGACCGTGTAATGTTAAAGATTGTACCTTGGAAAGGTGTGATCCGTTTTGGAAAACGTGGAAAGTTAAACCCACGATACATTGGTCCTTTTGAAATCTTGGAACGTGTTGGACCCGTTGCTTACCGTTTGGATATACCAGCACAATTGAGCTCAGTTCATCCTACCTTCCATGTGTCAAACTTGAAGAAGTGTCTTGCTGCACCTGAACTTATCATACCACTTGAAGAACTTATGATTGACGACAAACTTCACTTTGTGGAAGAACCTGTTGAAATTATGGATCGAGAGATCAAAACTTTGAAATGCAACAAGATTCCGATGGTATGATGGAATGCCAAATGAGGACCTGAGTTTACTTGGGAGCGAGAGGATCAAATGATGCGGAAGTATCCTCACCTTTTCCCGACTCCTCCATCTACCTCAGCTTAAAATTTTGGGACGAAATTTTCTTTAACAGGTGGGTAATGTAACGACCCTGGATTTTCCAACATTTATTTATTAATAATTATTATTATTAATACGTGTGATTAAATGAATGTATGTTATTACATTTACATGTTGCCATGATTGCCCGTAGTTAACTTAAATTGCCCGAAACGTCTTTGTGACACACGAAACTTTCACGAATAATATTTTTAGAGTATTATTTACACTCATGATTGATTTTATTAATCATTTTAATTAACTATGGTTATTAGTTAGTTACTTGGGCTTTGATTAATGTTATGGACTCTTGAACATGGGCTTATAAGCCCACCCTACCCCTTTATATGGATTAACTAGCCCACTAAGACATGTAAGTATTACTTGTAAGTGTAACTAGTTAGTTAAGTCACCTTGGAATCTAGTTTACACATAATCCCCATGTAAACCCATCCATTAACCAACTTTTGTAGGCTTTTACATGCTTGATCTTTTGGACATTTCCCTTTCCTCTCTTGGCCTCCTAACTGTCGGCACTAGTAAGCAAGGGGGAAGCTTTTTTTGTTCACTTTTGTATTACATCTTACTCTCATTCCTCTCATTTCAAAATACACACACAAAACACTTCCAATTATCTCTCTTTTCTCTCTAAGTTGTAAGTAACTTGAAGCTCTTTTCTCTCTTCTTTCTTGACTTCAAAACCGAACCAAGAACATCTTTCATCATCATCTTTTGTTCATTACTAGTCTTTGATAATTTACTTACTTGTTGTTGTTACATACTAGTTTCAAGAATCAACTCTTTAGTTTGATTCTTCATAATATCTTGTATTTTCAAGAACACAAGAACATAAACTTACTAGATTATGATTCTACATTTATTGTTTCAAAAGATTTAAGGTTCATGTGTTGTAAATCATACTTGTAATTCATGTTAGTAAACTTTAAAGTTTACTTTCTTAAAGATCAAACTTTGGTTTGAATCTTTAAAGTATGAATAACCTATGAACTAGTTACTAGTTACTTGTTTACTTAGTTTATTTACTTCATATTATGCACTTAAATTTCATGTTTGTTGGTTCAAATGGTCAAGTATTACAAGTTAGTCTTGATCTCATATTTTCTTGAACAAAAGTTAACTTTGAAAGTTCAAGAACATGTAAGTAAGTTTTCTTTAACTATAACTTTGTACACTTATGTTAGATCTAGACTTTTGAGTCTTGGATCTTCAAGATCAAACTAAGAACTATGTTCTACATCTTAAGATCTTGATTTCATAAGTTCACTTTCAAGTTTGTAACTTATTATTTGTTTTAAAGTTCATGTATGTGTTAGATCTAAGACTTTGATGTAACTTTGGTTCATCAAAACACTTGCAACACTTAAGTGAGTTGTGCGTCATGTCTTAGACTTACACTTGGGTTATGATGGTCAAACCTTGGTAAAAATGATGCAAACACATCAACGAGTTGTACACTTGAAGCTATATGCATCAAGGATGAGAACCATGATAAGCATCGAGCACCAAGAACCACCGGAACCTACTGACCCTACTGTTCTACTGTTTCTGTGTCTGACATGTACGACCTGGGCTACTATAATTATGATTTTCAGATAGCTCTGTTCTATTAGATAACTTTTCATATCGGACTCTTCTTAATCCGAGTTACGGTTTAGGATTTATGGCCCTCCGATCGTCACTATGTCCTTTTAACGTTGTGCTGAAAATTCTGACCTACTCGCACTTAGACCGTCGCCACGGTCAAACGAAGACGAGTTTGCTTCTGGAATTTTTACCACAACTAAAGGACTCATATACGGAGCCATGGCCACTGGTCTCACCTTATTTAAGTAGGTATAGAGGCCGTGGTGACTGACCGAACTCAGCCTTTGTTTTAAACTACTTTCATAAACGAAACCTACTTTACACCTTTTGTTTGATGAGGAATGATGATGACCTTTAAAACCTTATTTACATACTTTTAAACCTATTCGGACGATTTACTGACTTAGTACTATTTGACTTAGGTTGAGGACCCGTTTGGACAACCTTCATTACTTGCTTACTTTCCGAGTCATACTTTACCGCTACATTATCATTGTGAGTTATAGCATTCCCTTTTTACTTTAACTTATTTTGGGAACTGAGAATACATGCGGATTTTATGTTTTACATACTAGGCACGAGTGCTTAAACCTATATATGTGTGGGTTATACAATGGAATAAACATTCCCTTTAGCTCGGTAACGTTTAATCATTGGTTTTTGAACCGTGGACGCGAATCTTAGATATGGATCCATAGGGTTTGACATCCCCACTCGGGCTAGTAGCGCTAGCATTTAACGAGTGTTTAATACTTCGTAAACATACACACTTGCCAAGTGTACTTTCAGGGGGTATAAACGTTAAGTTAGTTACCAAGTGCCCACGGTTAACATATACTTTATCATACTGTTTTGAAACGCTCTTTGTAGCACTGAAATCTCGTGGCCTACCTTACATACTGTTATACTTAAACTATAGCTCACCAACCTTTGTGTTGACGTTTTTAAGCATGTTTTTCTCAGGTGCTTAAGGTTATTTGCTTCCGCTTTCGTGCTAGTCTTGCCGTAGACACCCGATGCTGTAGTGTTATCACCGCATGAACTGTTTATCTTGCATTCAAACTTTAATACATTTGAAACTATATTTTGTAACGACCTAAGGGTCACATACATTTATTCATGCTTGCTATTCGTAGAAGCATACTGTTGGTGTAAAACAATTGATGTCGGTTATGACGTCATCTTTTTATCGTGAATTCAACTTCTTTTATTACAGCATGCAGTACTTAACCTTGTAATGATCCTGTTGTTAATGATTCGTACACGATGGTTTTGTACGGGGCATCACAGAAAAGTTCGGGTCACTACAGAATATGAATTAGGAGATGGTTAAGATTATGAAGATGATGATAAGAGGATTTCAATGATGGTTGTAGTCTCCGGTCTGTTTAATCTAATAAAGAAGAAGATGGCAGTAGGAATAATTGGGTTAAAATGATTTAAAGTCCTAGTTAACAGATAGTAACAGACAGCTCGAGGGTTTAGTTATGTGTTGTGTAGCGAGATGTCGCGGGTTCAAACCCGGACTTGGGGATTTTTTTAGGAATACTTCTTTGAGGTAGTTTACTTATTACTCATTTTTATTATTATTATTATTATTATTATTATTATTATTATTATTATTATTATTATTATTATTATTATTATTATCATCATTTTTAATGTAAGTAGTATTATTATTGAAACTAATTTTTTTTATATATATATAAAAATTATCATTTTTATTATTATAACTATCATTATTATTATTATTATTATTATTATTATTATTATTATTATTATTATTATTATTATTATTATTATTATTATTATTATTATTATTATTATTATTATTATTATAAGAATTATCATTATTTTTATCATTATTATTTTTATTATCAATTTTATTATTTCTAATACTAATATTTTTATTTTTATCATTATTATTATTAGTATTATTAATATATCAAATAAAGATTTTCTATATAAAAATATATTATTTACATAAAACATCACTATATTAATATGTTTGTAATAAATATTAGTTATCTATTTAATGTATATAAAAATAAATATAGTTAATTTAGTTATTAATGAAACGTACAAGTTAATAAAATAACAATTAATAATAATACTTAAATTTGTTCAATTACCATTATATGTGTTAATATACATATAAATGATATAGGTTCGTGAATCCGAGGCCAACCTTGCATTGTTCAGTTTGGTCGTATGAATATTTTTACTACAAAATATTGGATTATGAGTTCATTTTAATTCCCTTTTACTCTTTACATTTATGGGACAGAGAATACATGCGATGTTTTTATAACTTCTTTATTAAATGATTTTGAAATATATTTTGAACTGCAAATACATGAAATGCTTTTATAAATGTTTGATGAGATAGACACAAGCAAAACATTCCTCGAATGAATTATTATGCAGACAGAAGTTCTGTGGATTATTATTGAATTAGTTGGACGTTATAATTGCCACTAATTGTTAAGAATATTTCCCCTGATTATTATTGCTTGGTAACCTAAAAATTAGAATCGGGTATGGCCCTAATTCACGCGAATCCTAAAGGTAGCTACTAGGTTTAACACCCCCACCCAGGATGTTCACTAGACGGAAGAGCTAGTGGGCGTTGTGTTTAGTACTTCGAAGTTTATATATTATACAGACGAGATGTTCTATTTTGGGGATATTATTGATGCGCATTATATGTTAAGGTCGGTTACCAAGCCAAGCAATGAATGCAAAGTGAATGTTATGTATCGAGAGAATGATTTTATACACAGGTTATGTGTATGATATTTTGTACACGAGATATGTGTACGGTTATTAAGATTTATGAAAATGGTTTTATACACGAGATATGTGTATTGTATTTATATCTTGTGATCTATCAAAATGATGAATTTTATTGCTTATGATAAACCTATGAACTCACCAACCTTTTGGTTGACACTTGAAAGCATGTTTATTCTCAGGTATTAAAGAAATCTTCCGCTGTGCATTTTCTCATTTTAGAGATATTACTTGGAGTCATTCATGACATATTTCAAAAGACGTTGCATTCGAGTCGTTGAGTTCAACAAGATTATTATTAAGTCATTGATAGTTTGGATATATTATGAAATGGTATGCATGCCTGTCAACTCTCGATGTAAAGAAAGTTTGTCTTTTAAAAACGTATGCAATGTTTGTAAAATGTATCATATAGAGGTCAGAACCTCGCGATGTAATCAACTATTATGAATCGTTTATAATCGATATGAACGGGTCATTAAAGATGTAGGGAGATATACTCAAAGACAGTGACATTAATGCTCAGGTCAGGGTTGCTATTCACTTCTTTTCAGCTTCGCCTCTTAGTAAATCTATGCAAAGCTACTGACTCTTACTGTGGAGATCACCTTTCCGAAGATTTTGAAATTCTAAAGATACAGTTTCTGATATTGTTTGAAGACCTCCGAAATGAGCACCCCACCAGAGAAATAATCACCACCATCACTGCTTCTATGATTAACATTCATGGGTTAATCAGCAGAGCTGTGGATCATATCCTCATCGGACTTCAAGACTTATCAAGAGCTGAAACTGTGCACTACTTATCGTTCAGAAGATCTTCAAGAGAAGTACCGGATCTGTTACCACTATTGGTCTGACACTTTCTCAGGATTTTTTCGCCAAGACTCACATTCCCTCAAGAAGACCAAGATCACAACCATCAGTGAGGAATGTTTGCTTTTTAAAACATCACTACGGTCGAGCCAATGACCTTAAACAAAAGTGCTTCTCGGGAGGCAACCTATGCAATAAAGTAGAGTAGAAGAATAAAGAACGACAAATGAGCCGATAAAGACGCAAGGATTGGAAACCAGCCACATCTGCTAGGGGTATTTCATTCTTTTCGCTACTAGCTCAAGATTCAAACTATGCCACATCCTAGCTTATCACTAAGTGTGGGATAACACCTAATTAAAACACTAGACAAATACTCCCAAATCTTCAACTAAAACTCCTAAGTGTGGGATACACTAGGAACATTGAGGACAATGTTCGTCTAAGTGTGGGATGTTGGTATAATATTTTATGCTGTATTATAATTAACCATTACGAAGATTCCAAGTCCTTAAGCCAAATTTCAAAATTTTTGCAAAAGAAACCCTTTTCGAAAGAGTATTTTTGAAAACCTGAAGCGTTTGTCAATAAAAATAAGGCTTAAATAAGGTGGAAATCTTGTTAGATTGAAATCTCTAATAGAGCATTGCATGACTAAGGAATTATCGACCTAAATTGATTAAGGTGAGGCACCCCAAATACGACCAGCATTCATCTTTAATGCTTCAATATTTTCCGTTGAGAGTGCCGATGTCTGTGCTCAGAATCAGAACTTGCTTTAGATCTACATCTCTAAGCAGCAAAACGCAATTCGACTGTAATCAAAAGAGCTAGCCATTTGTCAAACATAAACCTTCCGCACCTCCAGTACTTCTACTCCACCACCACATCCACATCACCTTTACTATTCCTCAAAAAATCCAGAAAATGAGATTCCTTCCGAAAACCCGATGTTATAAACCTCTCAAGTATCATGGCAAAGGTCTTGAAAAAGTTTGCCGGCTAAAAGTTTCTCGAGATGAAGTCTCCAAAATATATATATATATATATTTTTTAGTTCTGAGAAAAGGAGCAGAACTATATAAAGAGAAATGCTGAAGAGAACTCGATCGAAAATGATTATCAAATGAAGAAATGTTCAAAAGTGCTTCTCAAAACATTTCAGCACTCCTATCTATCCAAATAAAAGTCTGTATAAAGACTGCATTACCCTTTCATCTCACCCTTCAAAAACAAATTCACTACCACTCCAAAATTCCTTTCCCATCATTGACAAATGACCTATAAAAGCTGAGATTACTACCGTTCTCACATTAGCAACAAGGATTTGAGTCTTTATCAAGCCAATGACGATGGGTGCAGCATGATTAGCTATGAGTGTATTCATTTCTTAGATCTATAGGGAACCCTAAACACTTGAGTGATTTGAGTGACCCGTGAAAGCTAGCCTATGTCATGTAACATCCTCGCATGCTTGCAGAGATAATTTCAATCCTAACATAGATGACTCATCTTATCTTTTGCTCTTATAATAAAAGCAAACGCTTAGGCTATTAGAAAAGAAACGTCGAAAAGATTCTTAAGGAAATGAGAGTTTGCTTGAGGACAAGCAAAGTCTAAGTGTGAGATATTTGATATCGGCTAAAAAGTCACGTTTTCACCCCGGTATTAAGGCCCAAAAACAACAAAGATTCGAACTTTATCAGCAAAATACCCACTTCGTCTATTAGAATTGAAGAACAAGTAGTTACAAAGGCGGTGCAAAAAGAATCAAGAGAATATGAGCTAAAACGAAGATTCTAGAGAGAAAACGGTGAAAGACAAGAAATCAAGTTACGATCCAATGAATCAAGGCTGACCAGCATCAAAAACGGCCTGCCAAATGGCCTGCCATATGGCCTGCCAGTATGTAAATGGCCTGCCAAATACGGCTCACCAAGCGGCCTGCCATACGGGCTGCCAGGAAAACGGCCTGCCAAATACGGGCCACCAAACGGCCTGCCAGTCGTATTTTGGTAAATTCCTAGTCTATTTAAAGGGGCTTTGTTATTCATTCCAACACACACTTCAATTTACTTCTTTCTCTCTCTTGTACAATATTAGTCATACTCTCAAGGCCTTCGCCTCCGTGTGGGAAACCTAGTACCCGGAGAAGAACTCTGAAGATTGTATTAGGAGCGGTCTGGAGTCTTGAAGTTGTCACTTTTGTATTCAGAACTCATTTAATCTACTGGTACTTCTATCATTTATCTTATATAATGTTTTATGATATTGTTGCCATGATTAGCGAGTAGTTATCTTTAGTGTATGCTATGATGTAAGCAGTTATAATGCCGAAATAATATTATGGTCTGTGTATGCTGTTGAAATGCTTTCCGATTATGCTTTAAACTCAATCGCTTTTCCAACTAATAGAACGTAGTTATAGGCTCTGTTATTGGGAAGTCGCGAACCTCGATTCAGAGTACACTATCTGTGTCACCCCTTGGTAAGAGAAGTCTATCGGATACAACGTAAGATCAACCGAGGCACACCGGTTGTAGTAAGTCTATCGAGCTTTGAATTCTGACTGAGGACTCTTTCATAGTGAAACATCTGACTAGACCATTAGTACATTGTCGGTCCTAGACCATGCTAGTGTAGTCACCAAGCATATAAACTTCGTTTTTGCACGCTGAAGCACAGCGGTTGTTGTAAGCTGTACCTCTGCTAAGTAAGGCCATGGAATCAGGTTAGTGTTGACCAGTACACTGCACCATAACGCGGTCTCAAGCATTGCACCCCCTCTTGAGGGATTCTTATTTAATTAAGGAACTGTTTGTTTAGACACATAAAGGATTGGACCGTTAGGATAACCGAACGTGTTCATGGAAGTCAGCTTGACTTGGCCATGGTGTTCTTTATGGTTGAACTCTTTTTAAGGGGCTAAATATCTTTTACCAATCATTAACGAAAGCATTGAAACACATCACGTCTCTCGGATATGGTAAACCATGTATTCTATTATGCTTAAGAAAGTTTAGACTATTTTGGAATGTTAATACGTCACCCAACCGATTCGCTCGATTGGATGAGCCGTCTGAACGTGTATGCCTGTAGTCAGACTGCATGGGAGTCAGGGGTAAGGGATGTTGCTGTCTATTCAGAATCTTCAAGCCTAACACAGTACCCCGTGACATGTCTTATGACAGGGGCGTTTAGGACCAGTGTAATGAATGCAAGGCCTCTGCCTATTCATGAGCCAGCATTCCATAATCTCGGCAGAATAACTAATGAAGTCATAGTATGCACTCACTTTAACCTTATCTAAATTATGAATTTTATCGCATTTACTTTATCTGTCTTATAAACTAGAAAAACCCCAAAGTAAATATTCACTACTCCCTAACTATCTTAGGCTTAAATATAGGTTCGATTCTACTGATATCTCAAAAATACGACTCTAGGTCATACTTCCCTTACTTATAAGGAGTAGAAAGATTTAGGCCCCGCTAAATATAAATTTAAAACAGTACCTTCCTCCCACGAGTGGCTGATCCTGGCGAGCCGCAGCCTGACGACACCGCGCGAATAAAAAAACCGTCCGTTTCGGCCATATCAGTTATTTATAATAAAATACTTTGAATAACATTATCTTTATTATTATTATCATTATTATTATTACTAAAATGTTTGTTATTATAATACTACTTTTGTTCATTATTATTATTATTGAAATTATATTAATATTACTTATCACTATATTTTTATCATTTAAACAATATTAATTAAACTATATATAAATTATATTACTTAAAGCTATACATATATATTTATTGTGTATAAACTTTAATATAAAATTATTATTATTAATAAATTATAAATAAATGATTAAGTTATTTTAAAAGGTATTTACTATATTTATAGTAATAAATAATTTTGAAAATATATATTAACTACTTAAAATATATAGAATAAATATAACTCATTATTAATACAACACATAGGTTATTAATATAAAAGTATATTAATAATATATATATATATATATATATATATATATATATATATATATATATATATATATATATATATATATATATATATATATATATATATATATACACGCTTGTTATATAATTATATGTGTTAATATATATATATATATATATATATATATATATATATATATATATATATATATATATATATATATATATATATATATATATATATATATATATAAATGATATAGGTTCGTGAATCTAAGGCCAACCCTGCATTATTCAGTTTCGTCTTATGAATATTTTTTGTAACGACCCGAAAAAATTTCCATTGACGGCGCCGTTAACTTAGGTCCCGTTACGTGGTCATAGTCCCTAAATGAGACGCGTTTGACCAAAATTATGTCGTATTCATTTGAAACGTGTATGACTTGCAAAGTTTTAACTTACCAACGGTTCGACAACAAGTTTAAGTTTACAAAAGTTGTAAAGTATAAATGAAATAATTTGCGACATAATATAAGTTGAAAATCACGAATGCTATCAATAGCGTATGCATGTAAACATTAAGTTTGAATCCAAAGGTGCTATCACTAGCGTATGCATGTATGCTTGACCCCAAGCAAGTAATCAAAGTGTGCGGAAGCATGTATCAAGTAGCCAAGTATGAACCTGAGAAACATATAGAAAACTGTCAACGAAAAACGTTGGTGAAATCATAGGTGTATTTGTAAACGTTGTTTTTGAACCACAAGATTTTGTATAGTTGATTATCCAAATCGTTTGCATTCCAAAGATGTTGTACATTCACGAGCACCCAATTATCAAGACTTAACTGTTTTGTACCCTGTTACGTAGTGTTAGAACATACACTATACTCGAAAATATATTTCATACGCTAACGGTAGCGAACCGTCCAAATGAGGGCGCGTCAAGCCCCTATGGATCCACACAACATAAGTTCACGTTTACAACCTACAAGTGTAACCAATGATAATTGAATTGAGGCTTTTTGTTCTAACTCGCTGTGGAATGTTTGTTTTCGTACTTGTGTTCAAAGCATAAAAGTATGATATGTATATGTTTCTCATCCCATAGTTTAAAGAGTAAAACTTGTTGAAAAGGTGAGACTATGATCTCACCTTGAGTGCACGAATATAAATGTACTTCACAAGTAAACGTGTGCAAGAACGAATGCTAGTCTTGACCTAAACAATAGGTTGTATCAATAACGGTAAAATACAGGGTCGGTCAAAGTTGTTCAATTAGTCCTATGGCTCGTTACGACTCGATTATATAGCATGTAAATCACGTTGTCAAGTTTCATGCAAGATGTAAATATAAACGAATATTAGAATGATTGTATAATTATTTGGTTAAGTTTGACTAAAAGTCAAACTTTGGTCAAAGTCAACGAAAAAGTCAACGTGTTCGGGTCGGGTTACGAACAATTTTCTAAGTTTCATAATCATATATGAGCATGTTAGAACAAGTTTCATGTTAATCAGAGGTGCGTAGCATAGTTAGAATTAAACGAAAATATGTAAATTTGGACAGCCACATTTCCATGCTTTAAGCCGCGTCGTGGCTAGAAGAGCAGCGCTGCGGCCTAACACTGGACAGAACATATGGGCAGTTTTGTGTTTAAGTCGGGCCAAACTTCAAACAAACATAACTAATGATCCGCAAACATTCAAAACACGTATCCTATATCGTTGGAAAGGTAATTTAACGAGAAATACAACTAAACACATTTTATCAAACAAAAACATCATTTACAATAACCGAAATCTCATCGAATGATCATTTAAAAGTTCTTTAACAAAGTTTCAAGTTCGTAAAACGCATTTCATGATTCGAGAACTTACTACACACATATAATATGCTGTTTCGTAGTTAATTACGCATACAATACAACTAAACACTTACCAACAACATTGGAAATCATTCAGTGCATCAAAATTCATATTCAAGGTCACTAAACCCTAACCAAAAATCATGAATTCAACAATTTTGTTAATGAAGTTTTTCTAACTCAACCTACATACCAAAACGAAGCTAATGATGCTAGTAACACATTTAATACATGAGCTTTAGCATTTAACAACATTAAATCACCCAAAACTCAAGATTAAACACACCCATTTTCAAGTTCATGCTAGTTTATGCAAAATAACAAGATCGAGCAAATAAATCACTTATTCATGTTAGACTCGAGCCATAGACACTAACTAACACACTTTTAAGTTTAAAGGTCTAATTTATAAAAATTAGAGATTTTGAAAAGCTTACCCCAAGCTATGAAATTGGTACCAAATTGAAGAGGATGATGCAAGGATCACAAAAGTACAATTTGTTTTGATGCTAGCTTCATCGGAATGATTTAGATGATGGATTTGTGTAAATGGAGAAAATGATATAAGAATGGAAGAAAGAAATGAGAGAAAAAGAGAAAAGAAAATAAAATGAAAAATGAATGGTGGGAGGGTGGTGGTTGACTAGTCAACCACTAGTTACAACTTTACCCACTTGACAACATTAGTCCCTCGAGTTTAAAAGCGGGTGCGTGAATTAACCGAACGAATTATTTTAAAGCGTTAGAGTAAACGAGAGATGTTATAATTAAATAACGGAATTATTGATAACGCTAATTAACGGATGATACAAATTTAGATAACGAGAGATATTATTATTTTTTTTTTTAAAAAGACGGCGTTAAAATAAATTAACGGAAAGATTCGGGTTGTTACATTACCCACACCTTAAACGAAATTTCATCCCGAAATTTAGGTAGAAGTAGTAAACGTCGCTTCCTCCTCGAGGTTTTGCGTCATCGGGTCTCCGAGTAAATGAGGATACTTTCGTTGCGTTTAGATCCTCTCGTTCTCAAGTAAACTCGGGTTCTCTTTTGGTGTTCTAACGAACTTGAACAAACGGGATCCGGCTTTGTTACAAGGTTTTGAACTCACGGTCCACAATTTTAACGGGTTCTTTTATGAATTGAAATTTGGCATCGATAATGAGCTCATCGAAGGGAATAACAAGTTCTTGTTCGGCTAGGCATTTCTTTCAAGTTTGATGCATGGAATGTAGGATGAACGAAACTCAATTGAGTCGGGAAATAGAAACGTTAAACAACGGGTACAATACGCTCCACGATTTCAAAAGGATCAAAATATTGCGGGTTTAGCTTTCTACGTTTCTCGAAACGGATTACACCTTTCTAAGGTGCGACTTTTAACATTACGTGGTCACCCACTTGGAATTCGAGAGGTTTACGTCTATCGTCGGCATAGATCTTTTGGCGACTATGGGCCGTCTTGAGCCTTTCTTGGATTTGAACAATTTCTCAGTTGATTCATGAATGAGTTCGGGTCCGGCGGTTTGCTTGTCGCCTACTTCGGCCCAACAATTAAGAGAACGACATTTGCGGCCATATAAAGTTTCGAAAAGGTGCGGCATTAATACTCGAATGATAACTTTCATTTTAAGAAGAATTAATTAAAGGCAACAATACAAGTTTGTAATACGTCTTCCAAGGTTTGAATCGTACGTTTGCTTGGTCCGTCGATTTGTGGATGATACACGGTACTCATGTTTAAACGTGTCCCCAAGGCTTCTTGTAAGGCACTCCAAAATTTAGAAGTAAAACGAGCATCTCGATCCGAAACGAAGGACATTCCTTTAAGATATATTTGAACAAGTTCGTTAGGACTTGAAAACGTTTGTTAGAACAAGTTTCTTATCGGTTTCTGAAAAACGTTCGTTAGGGCTATTCACCCTCGAGGAGAATACTAGTATAATGTGAAGAGTCTCTCTCTCCATTGAGAATTTAGATAAAAGATTTCCATATACGGAAGTACGAGTGTAATACGAGAGAAGTTTCCGCCCCGATGTGAGCATATCAAGCATTTTGTAGTTCGTCGATAAAACTGTGTGAAAACGAGATAGTATACACGTGTAACATATGTTTTGAAGTTGAAAGAATTGGTCCTTTATTTAGAAGCATAAATATGGTTTGACAGTATCAAAGGTGTGTCCTTGGTATGGTTGTTATAAATATTCTCAGAGTTCTCGAATGGCAAAAAAGAATAATAAAGTCATGTACATGGCACATGGTGGTGACTTACTATAATATAACCACGTTGATCGAGTGTCATTATATTACACTAACTCATACATCCATTCCCACATCACTCCATAAAATCAAGTTCGTGTAATCGTGAAGATTTAAAATGAACAAAGTGTAATGACATCTCTAACGTGACTCGTATTGAATCGAAAGAATTAGTGCAACTCTGAAGAAGCATTTCCCGAGGGAAGTGTATAAATAATTGTTCACGTCAATGCGGTTCAAGTGAAACAATAATGTCTTTAGGTACGAAAAGAGTAACTAATTATGATAACGAGTAGTACATAACCGTAGTGATAAGTAGTAATGACGATACTCAGCTAGAGTAGTGGCGGTAGTAACAAGAAGTGGTAGATAGTGAAGATCACTGGTGTAACATCAGTAGTGGTTAGTGATTGCCATAGTGGTGGAAACGTTACAGTGCTTGTGGTTAATAAGTTGGAACGGTGGTGAATAACACCATGGGAGACAGAGTTCCCAAACTAGTATAACTAATGAAGTCGTCGTCATCCTTACGTATATGAATCTTGAATTTACGTGTGTCACCAGAAAGTGACAGAGTACGAGTTCGTATGATGAAAATTTGGTACCATTAAGAAGTTCACCTAAGAAAGATTCAAGTATAAATGCACAAGTAGTCAAGTAAGTGCTATCTATAGCAAATGCAAGTCAGAATGCAATGATTAACTATCCGGTTGTAGTCTAGATTCACTAACGCATCCTAACGACTCTATCAGACACACTAATGCACATCCTAGATCCCTACAACCAACGCTCTGATACCATCTGTAACAACCCGACAAAATCGCCATTGACGGCGCCGTTAACTTAGGTCCCGTTACGTGGTCATAGTCCCTAAATGAGACGCGTTTAACTAAAATTATGTCGCATTCATTTGAAACGTGTATGACATGCAAAGTTTTAAGTTACCAATGGTTCGACAGCAAGTATAAGTTTACAAAAGTTGTAAAGTATAAATGAAATAACTTGCGACATAATATAAGTTGAAAATTACGAATGCTATCAATAGCGTATGCATGTAAACATTAATTTTGAATCCAAAGGTGCTATCACTAGCGTATGCATGTATGCTTGACCCCAAGCAAGTAATCAAAGTGTGCGGAAGCATGTATCAAGTAGCCAAGTATGAACCTGAAAAACATATAGAAAACTGTCAACGGAAAACGTTGGTGAAATCATAGGCGTATTTGTAAATGTTGTTTTTGAACCACAAGATTTTGTATAGTTGATTATTCAAATCGTTTGCATTCCAAAGATGTTGTACGTTCGCGAGCACCCAATTATCAAGACTTAACTGTTTTATACCCTGTTACGTAGTGTTAGAACATACACTATACTCAAAAATATATTTCATCCGCTAACGGTAGCGAACCGTCCGAATGAGGGCGCGTCAAGCCCGCATGGATCCACAAAACATAAGTTCACATTTACACCCTACAAGTGTAACTAATGATAATTGAATTGGGGCTTTTTGTTCTAATTCACTGTGGAATATTTGTTTTCGTACTTGTGTTCAAAGCATAAAAGTATGATATGTTTATGTTTCTCATCCCATAGTTTAAAGAGTAAAAATTGTTGAAAAGGTGGGACTATGATCTCACCTTTAGTGCACGAATATAAATGTACTTCACAAGTAAACGTGTGCAAGAATGGATGCTAGTCTCGACCTAAATAATAGGTTGTATCAATACCGGTAAAATACAAGGTCGGTCAAAGTTGTTCAATTAGTCATATGGCTCGTTACGACTCGATTATGTAGCATGTGAATCACGTTGTCAAGTTTCATGCAAGATGTAAGTATAATTTAAAGTTAGAACGATTGTATAAGTATTTGGTTAAGTTTGACTAAAAGTCAAACTTTGGTCAAAATCAACAAAAAAGTCAACGTGTTCGGGTCGGGTCACGAACAATTTTTCTAAGTTTCATATTCATATATGAGCATGTTAGAACAAGTTTCATGTTAATCGGAGGTGCATAGCATAGTTAGAATTAAACGAAAATATGTAAATTTGGACAGCCACATTTCCATGCTTTAAGCCGCGCCGTGGCTAGAAGAACCACACCGCGGCCTAACACTGGACAGAACATATGGGCAGTTTTGTGTTTAAGTCGGGCCAAACTTCAAACAAACATAACTAATGATCCGCAAACATTCAAAACACGTATCCTATATTGTTGGAAAGGTAATTTAACGAGAAATATAACTAAACACATTTCATCAAACAAAAACATAATTTACGATAACCAAAATCTCGTCGAATGATCATTTAAAAGTTCTTTATCAAAGTTTCAAGTTCGTAAAATGCATTTAATGATTCGGGAACTTGCTACACACATATAATATGTCGTTTCGTAGGTAATTACGCATACAATACAACTAAACACTTACCAACAACATTGTAAATCATTTAATGCATCAAAATACATATTCAAGGTTACTAAACCCTAACCAAAAATCATGAATTCAACAGTTTTGTTAATGAAGTTTTTCTAACTCAACCTACATACCAAAACGAAGCTAATGATGCTAGTAACACATTTAATTTAACAACATTAAATCACCCAAAACTCAAGATTTAACCACACCAATTTTCAAGTTCATGCTAGTTTATGCAAAATAACAAGATCGAGCAATCAAATCACCTATTCATGTTAGACTCGAGCCATAGACACTAACTAACACACTTTTAAGTTTAAAGCTCTAATTTATGAAAATTAGAGATTTTGAAAAGCTTACCCCAAGCTATGAAATTGGTAACAAATTGAAGAGGATGATGCAAGGATCACAAAAGTACAATTTGTTTTGATGCTAGCTTCTTTGAAATGATTTAGATGATGGATCTGTGTAAATGGAGAAAATGGTATAAGAATGGGAGAAAGAAATGAGAGAAAAAGAGAAAAGAAAATAAAATAAAAAATGAATGGTGGGAGGGTGGTGGTTGACTAGTCAACCACTAGTTACAACTTTGCCCACTTGACAATATTAGTCCCTCGAGTTTAAAAGCGGGTGCGTGAATTAACGTAATGAATTATTTTAAAGCGTTAGAGTAAACGAGAGATGTTATAATTAAATAACGGAATTATTGATAACGCTAATTAACGGATGATACGAATTCAGATAACGAGAGATATTAATTTTTTTTAAAAGACGGCGTTAAAATAAATTAACAGAAAAAGTCGGGTTGTTACATTTTTACTACACAATATTGTATCGTGAGTTTCATTTGCTCCTTTTTTAAATGCTTTTGCAATATATATTTTTGGGACTGAGAATATGAAAGGACCCGTCCTAATCCATTCAGACGAAGTCCGTATCGATTATAAACGATTCACAATAGTTGATTACATCGCGAGGTACTTGACCTCTATATGCTACATTTTACAAACATTGCATTCGTTTTTGAAAAGACAATATTTCATTACATCGAAAGTTGACGGCATGCATACCATTTCATAATATACCTAACTATAATTGATTTAATATTAATCTTGATGAACTCAACGACTCGAATGCAACATCTTTTAAAATACGTCATGAATAACTCCAAATAATATCCCTAAAATGAGCAAATGCACAGCGGAAGATTTCTTTCGTACCTGAGAATAAACATGCTTTAAAGTGTCAACCAAAAGGTTGGTGAGTTCATTAGTTTATCATAAATAATCATTTTCATCATTTTAATAGACCACAAGATTTCATATTTCCACTTCTCATAAACATATGTCCCATACATAGAGACAAAAATATCATTCATATGGATTGAACACCTGGTAACCGACATTCACAATATACATATAAGAATATCCCCATCATTCTGGGATCCTCCTTCGGACATGATATAAATTTCGAAGTACTAAAGCATCCAGTACTTTGGATGGGGCTTGTTGGGCCCGATAGATCTATCTTTAGAGTTCACGTCAATTAGGGTGTCTGTTCCCTAATTCTTAGATTACCAGACTAAAAAGGGGCTTATTCGATTTAATAATCCAGTCATAGAATGTAGTTTTGATTACTTGTTCCTATTTCGTAAAACAGTTATAAAAGCAGCGCATGTATTCTCAGTCCCAAAAATATATATTGCAAAAGCATTTAAAAAGGGAGCAAATGAAACTCACGCATATAAATATTGTAAACCAGTTAATAAAGCATTTGCATATATTCTCAGCCCAAAAATGTATATAAAAAGGGAATAATGAAACTCACAATACGATATTTTGTAGTAAAAATATTCATACGACGATACTGAACAATGCAGGGTTGGCCTCGGATTCACGAACCTATATCATTTATATATATATTAACAAATATAATTGAAATCGAACAAATTCATATATTATTAGTAATCTACTCGTTATTTTAGTATTTTATGTGTTATTAAATTAACTCTATTTATTTTTATATATATACTTTAGATAAAATATCAATGTAATTATGTAATATATTTTTCTTATGTATATCATATTTATTTAGTGAATTAATAATAATAATAATAATAAAAATAAAAATAATAATGATAAAAATAATGATAATTTTAATAATAATGTAAATTTCAATATAAATGATAATTTTAATAGTTATAGAAAATAAGAATTTTAATAATAATGATATTTTTAATTAATCATAATGATACTTAATAATAATAATATTAACAAAAATAATACCTTATTAGATTTTGAAGTCCATTAATATTTTACTAGAGCTCATTTAGTAATTCATTTAAATGGAGCCCAAGTTGCAATCCTTTTTAGGTTTATGTAGCCTAAGTTAAAATTAATGGGTGAGAGTGTTAATATAGTTCGGCCCAAAAAAAATAAAAATAAAGCAGCCATGAATCAATCGACCTAGGTCACTGGTTCATACTTCAATCGATCAGAGATGGGAGATGGGAGAATCTACAACAACTCATGAACATAGGAGCAGTAGTCAATTGGTGTTCGGTTGGTGTTTGTTCGACTAGAAAAAGGATTAAACATAGCAGTGTGTAATTACGGAAACCGCATCAAATCATCATCATCAATCTAATTATCATCAATAGATCCTGAAATCGGTTCATCAATTTGTGAGATAAGTAATTGGTTTGTTATATTCTCTTAATTCTTCATCTCTCTACATATATTTATATATATATTCTTTATTTTTATTTAATATTATTATTATTATTATTATTATTATTTTTTATGGATCGAACATTAATAGTAATAAATGGTGTTCCTGGTGGATTTCGATTTAGTGTATCAACAACAATGGCCTCGATTCTTCCTCATTCGATCAAAATCAAAAACGAGTAGCAATAGTTAGTTACAAATTGGAGATGCTTGTTATGGTTTGGTTCAACAGGTAATTTGGAAGTGATTCTTGTATCGAACAGTTGTAGTTTGATTTGCAATGATTTGTGTTGGTGATGTTTGATTGTGATGATGTTTGTTTTGGTCGAAGGAAAACAGAAACTAGAAATAGTTATCGAACACAGCTGGTGTCTTGCTTCGAATAGGAATGGACAACAGATTTTAGTAGTAGTTCACAATGGTTGTGATAGTGATTCGAAATAAACAGGAAAACAGAACAACAACTGCAGCAGGAGCAGGAAAAAGAAAACGTGCAGCAGGTGTGGTTTGTGTTAGATTAAGACAGAGAATAGTAATAGATTGCTTGGTGGAGATTATGATCTGTAGTAACTTTTGTGGGGTTGTCGGGCAAGAAAGTTGCAGCAAAACAGAAGCAATTATTTGAGGACTAGCTACAGTTAATTTCGATACTTTCATGGTGGTGTTGCAGGTGGTAAACAGACCACGTTTTGCAGCAGTTTAGTGACAGTTTAATGATGATGATTGTATGACAGTTTCACTTTGTGAAGAAGACGAGTTGGTGATCGGTTGCAGAGATAATTTAAGAGAAAGTGATGGTATTTGCGTTTTCTAAACTGATTATATTCATTAACTATTGTTATTGTTTGTTTCATAGTTTGTTGTCATTGAATGTTCTTTATTTTATACAATAACTTTTATTATCCAGAGTTATATATAATTGAGGGGTTGTATACTTGTATATAGTGTATTGAATTTTGAAAAAAAAAAATTATTCAGTCTTAATCAATGTAACTAATTTATATGCAATAATATTACACTTACTGTGTGTTAACTCGAGTGTTGAATGAAGTAACAAGTTTCCTTGGTGATTTCATGATTAGAGGATTTATAGTAGATTGTATTGATGGTGATTGTAGATGTTATTTGGCATCTGTAGCAGGAACAAAAATATGGCAGCAGCAAGAAGTTTCAAAGTTTGAGGTGGTTGTTAAGTGAAACAGAAGACAGAATTCATGGCAGCAGCTAAATGGAAATGGTGAGGTGGTGGACTGATGTGGTGGTTAAATGTGTAATAGTATTCGATGGTGTTTTAGATGGTTGCTGATTCAAGGTGATAGAATGAAAGGACCCGTTCATATACATTATAAACGATTCACAATAGTTGATTACATTGCGAGGTATTTGACCTATATATGATATATTTTACAAACATTGCATTCGTTTTTAAAAGACAATCTTTCTTTACATCAAAAATTGACAGGCATGCATACCATTTCATAATATCTACTATCCAACTATAAATTGATTTAATAATAATCTTTGATGAACTCAATGACTTGAATGCAACGTTCTTCGAAATATGCTATGAAAGACTCCAAGTAATATCTTTAAAATGAGCAAATGCACAGCGGAAGATTTCTTTAACACCTGAGAATAAACATGCTTTAAAGTGTCAACCAAAAGGTTGGTGAGCTCATTAGTTTATCATAATCATTTATTTCCATCATTTTAATAGACCACAAGAATTTCATTTCCAGTTCTCATAAATATACGTCCCATGCATAGAGACAAAAAATAATCATTCATATGGTGAACACCTGGTAACCGACATTAACTAGATACATATAAAAATATCCCCTATCATTCCGGGATCCTCCTTCGGACATGATATAATTTCGAAGTACTAAAGCATCCGGTACTTTGGATGGGGTTTGTTAGGCCCAATAGATCTATCTTTAGGATTCGCGTCAATTAGGGTGTCTGTTCCCTAATTCTTAGATTACCAGACTTAATAAAAAGGGGCATATTCGATTTCGATAATTCAACCATATAATGTAGTTTCGATTACTTGTGTCTATTTCGAAAAACATTTATAAAAATTGCGCATGTATTCTCAGCCCAAAAATGTAAAGGGTAAAAAGGCAAATGAAACTCACCATACTGTATTTCGTAGTAAAAATACATATAACGTCATTGAACAAGTGCAAGGTTGGCCTCGGATTCACGAACCTAAATTAATTATATATATTTATGTGTTGGTCAATATTTGTCTAACAAATTAGGTCAAGTCATAGTGTACCACAATCCTAATGCTCGAGACTAATATGCAAAAGTCAACAAAAGTAAATTTGACTCAAAATAATTTCCAAAAATTTATACATGATTAATATATAGTTTAAATATCGTCGTTTTATATTTTTAAATATTTTTAAAAGATTTATTAGAGTAAATAATATAATTTATTTATTAATAAATAAAATTTTATATTATATTTATATAATAAAATACACTTTTATATATATTAAGTAATAAAATTTATAGGGTTCATTTAATATTATAAAGATAATATGATACGTATTATTAAAGTAAGTTATTACACGTAGTAAAATATGTTTGTATCAAATATTTATTTGATAAAATAATATCTATAATGATAGTAAGTAAAAGTTGTATTATTTTGTAATAATAATTATTATTATAAAAATATCAATATTTATAATTACTAAGATGACATTATGATAAAACGATAATTCTAATTATGATAACTTTAATATTTACGATAATTTTTAATATTATCTTTAAAATAATAATTCTATTTAAAATAATAATAATAATGATATTTTATAGTAACAATGACATTTCTATTAAAATGATAATTTTTGTTAAAATGATAGTTTTAATACTAACGATAATTTTAATAATAATAGTAATGATAAAAATAATAAGAACGATAATTTTATCTAAATCAATATCTTATAATATTTTAATTTCATCATGATACTCTTACCCATTATTTCCTAATCGTTTCGTTTAATAGCTTTTAATCGTCTTTTATATCGTGTTCGTAATAATGATAATAATAGTAATCAAAATAATTAGGTGTTACAAATATTTGTTTTAATTACACTAATATTAATAATGATAGTTACTATAACATTATTAACGATAATACTAATAATTATCTTAATGATAATATAGTAATAATAATAATAACAATAACAATAACTATTTTTAAATAATGATATATATATATTAATAATGATAATAATAATAATAATACCAATAATAATAATAATAATAATAATAATAATAATAATAATAATAATAATAATAATAATAATAATAATAATAATAATAATAATAATTGGATAATAATAATAATACTAATTATAACTTTAACGATAATAACGATAGTAATAATAAAAAAATAACAATTTTTAATGATAAATCCTTTTATTAATAAAGATAATAATAATAATAATAAGAAAAAACTAGAACGACGATAATAACGACGATAATAATAATCATTTTTAATAATAATACAAAAATTCGATGGACTATAACTTCAAATCCGTTCATCAAAATCATTCGATATCTAAATGAAAAGTTCTTAATTTTTCGCTAGCTTTCCAACGACATGCATATCTTATACCTTATCTCAGTCGCATATATAACTAATTCAGGATTCAACATAACCTAACTAAAGGCAATATCAAAAGTACAAACATGCATAATCCTATATACTCGAGCACTAGTCAGGGATACACTATTAGTATGTAAAAGTTAAATTATGAGTACTCACGAATCAATATTGAGATTCAATATTGCAGGAAAGGTACGTAGACGCAACGGAGATGATAAACACTATATTGACCTCACGAGCATACCCATGAACCATACCAATCACCTCCATAGCTATAACCCATAATTTCCTTAATCCAATCCCACTTGAAAAACAATTTCGAAATCACTCGGATAGCACTCTAACGTAATATTTTATGTATACTAATAATATCTTGAAATAATACGGAGTAAATATATATATGTAAATCGATTGAGAGAGTTTAGAGAAAAATATTTTCAAGTTTCTATGAAATAATGAAACCTATTGAATTCTATTTATAATAGATTTTTGAATTATTAAAGTGAATTATTAAAGTATGAATTATTAAAGTGAATTATTAAAGTATGAATTATTAAAGTGAATTATTAAAGTATGAATTATTAAAGTGAATTATTAAAGTATGAATTATTAAAGTAAATTATTAAAGTTAAAGTAAATTAAAAATAAAGTAAAGGTAAAGTTTAAGTATAGTAAAAGTATAAAACTATATACGTATAATACGCGTATAAATATATATAATATTAATTTAAATCGTTATATATATTTAATAAAATAAAATATAAATATCGTTATCTTTATCATACTGGTTAAGTAATGAGTTGTCAAAAGTGGTTCTAGATATTTATAAAAGTTATATACGTTTTAATAATAAAGTTCTTTTTAAACTGAAAACGTTTTTGTACGTTTGAAACTAAATCAAATAAATATAATAATTTTGTTTTCCAAAACCAAATATATTTTTAAGAATCATTTTGTTTAAAGGTTAAAATAATGGAAATCGTTATATCATAAAATGTTTTAAAAAAGTAGAATCATATATATTCATAATAGGTTTCAAGTTTTTAAATTACAGTTTGTTGGTGAAGCATGGGATAAAGTTCAAAGGTTAAATAAACGTATGAAATCATCTTAATGAAAAATGTCGAGTTACTTAACTTGTCGATATCCAACATCTAAGTTATTTACACTTCACGTTCTTACATATAAATCACTTTACCATTTTCCGAATGTTGTCAAAAAGAATAGATTTCTTAAATCACAGTGGACCTCATAACATAGACCCGTAATCATATCATAATGTATCTGATAAATTAACAATTTGATTTTATCTTCTAATTCCATCGATAAACATATTGAAACAAATACGATCATGTAAAGTATTATACGTTTAATACTTTATTAATATTTTCAAGTTATAATATATATATATATATATACATATATATACATATTTATTTATATATAACAGTTCGTGAATCGTCTGAATTTGGTCGAGGTTATAATGAATGTATGAACACAATTTAAAATTCTTGAGATTTAACTTAACAAACTTTGCTTATCGTGTCGGAATAATATAAAGATAAAGTTTAAATTTGATTGGAAATTTCTGGGTTGTCACAGTACCTACCCGTTAAAGAAATTTCGTCCCGAAATTTGAGTGGAAAGGCCGTGAATGATAATAAGTATGTTTTCATGATGCATACAGGCTGAAAATTAGAGTTTTATCATCAGCGAATAATTTGGATAAACAATCCATTTATATGAAGAGTACGAATGTAGCTAACATAGAAGAGTGAAATGAGTAAGTATAGACTCATCTTATCATTTGACGTAGATATGATTGATTTCCAGATTTTAAGGGATTTGAAGAAAATCTTTGTAATAAGATTTGATTCTCCGGTAACAAAAGGAATTAGGATCTGCTTTAAATGCGATCGTCCATTTTAATTGTTCTGTCTGAGATTTTCTTATAAATTCACCTCCTTCCCTTTCTTACAACTCACACCTTCTGTTGATGCATTTTATGCAAGTCCCTAGACATCTACCCACGTCCATTGCAGGTACAACAGTTTACAGGCCACCATGATCGTTCGTTATTATCCTATTTGTGTTTGTATGTGGTTACAGCAACTGCAGGAACGAGATGTGGATGTTTGACTATGTTAGACTTAGTCAAACGTCCGAGTGAAGCCTCACTCGTATGGCTGACAGGCTCATACGCACGATTGATGCTGAGCTAAGTCACAATTACAATCTAAATGAGAAGACACGAGTGAGTGATCACCCGTACGGCTGATGAAGCCAACTCGTATGTGTGATGGATGAATCGTACGGGTGAGTCAATAGCAGGGGTATATAAAGTCTTATGTTCTTCATATTTAGGTTAAGCCTCTCATTTGTTACACACACTCAGATCTGGTGAGCTCCTCCGATTCTCTCTCAACCCAAATCACCCAGGTGGTGAATAATAGCTCTAGGTGTTGATCTAATCACACTTGATTTAGTTGTGGTATGACTAAATTAATCACAAAAAGCTTAACCTATTCACTAGAGGGTTTGATTCACTTATTCCGTCATTGTGTGAGTTAAATCTGTTGATTTCTAAGTTCCTAGTCATGTTTCATCACCTTCTATTCTTTCCCCGTCAACTCATATTTTAAAGTATTCATCAATATGCTCCATCCAGTTCCGATTCTCGATATACTTATAACTTTCATATCGGTCATTCTTCTTTTTCATCTACCGCCGGAAGAATCTATTTACTTCTACTATACTCTTGGGTGTTTCTAGTTCTCCCGTGTCTTTATATTGCTATATGCATCGATATATATGGTTTATAATTTTTTTGTTTGTCGTTGGGCTTTATATCTTCCCTAATATTTCAAAGTCTCTGTTTCTATCTTCTATAATCATTGTCATCCACAGTTAATGCTCTCTTTTATTTGCTGCAATTTATACCCCAATTTCTATTTCGGAGTTTTATCCTTTCGTTTATTCTTCTTGCGATTAAGCACCGCTTGTAATGGTCCAGAATTCACAAATATGATTTTCAGAATGAACATTGTTAATGTTCTAGGAAGGAAATTGTGATGGCACGATCTTGACTTGTCAAATTACTAGAATACCTTGGAAAAGGCCGAATCATCAAGAAATATTTTCTTGATATTTTAGAGGTTAAATAGAATACAAGAGTCGTATAACATGGCACATGATGATGTTATGATCTGTGAATCATCACGTTCCATTTAGAAACTCAGCATGAATTACTGTAATATAATCACGTTGATCAAGTGTCATTATATTATACTAACTCATGCTTCAGTTTCCAACACTACTTCAAAAACATTCATATTTTAAACTCAAAGGTTTACAGAGTATAGGAACTAAACAGTTTCCTTTTTGATGTAATACAGATAGCGTAAAGAGATAAATGATTCCAGATAAGAATAGTTATGGAAATATCTTCAGAAATATGGAGGATATTTATAATGAAAGATACGATGATATCTTAGAATTTCTAATATCAGAGGATGATGAAGAATATTGTTTGTAAGGGTTTAGTGTCAGGAGCAAGGTATTCGTTAATGACTTTAGCAGACACTGAATCATTTGAATTCTTTGAAGGCAGGTTCAGTCTTTGTGATTTGTCCACAGCCTCCTTCATACTTTGCTCAATCCGTTTTTCAGTTCCAAAACTTCTCTATTTCTGAGCTTTGTTAATACACTAATGTTTATCATCAAACTTTTTACTGCTAAGGTCGTTTACAGTTTTTGTTGCTTCATCAGCATTTCGAGAACTAGTTCGCGGTTCAGAGTGTTTTTCAGAAACTTCACATTCGAAGTATGTAAGCCTTGGAAATAGACATTATGTATAACTGTTGGCGTTAACATGCTGTGAGATTTCAAAATACTGATTGCTAACTCCCAATGATTCGTATGACAATTCTCGTTACAAGATGCAGATGAGTAAATGATGAGGTTTCGATAAATATAAAGATTCTTCGGAATGCCCAAGATCAGTGATGTTGTTGGTAAGTTTATTGCTAATGTGGTGGAATATGAAAGGTTCTCCGGTAACAAAAGGGTAATCACATATATCAAAATTATGATAAGGCTACTCCGAATGAAAAAATTGAAGTTATCTTGCTGGAGCTGTGATATAATTTGCTACTTTGTAAAGGAATTGCAAGGTTATTTTTGCTAATAAATGCCAAAAGATCTGACACAGATATGTGTTGAATTATGACTTTGGTTTCGAGAGCTTTTTAAGTACATAACTGTGGGTAATATGTGGTTGGATCATCATCTCGATTGCTCATTATTTGAATTGTCTTCAGAGATTTTCGAAGGGTTTGAACATAGATTGTAATCGTTTGTATACATTTGATGTTCTAACACACTTTTGAAGTCAAAGTATAGCTTTGAAAGATGTAGGAATCTAAAAGTAATGGTACCGGTTATATCTCGAATTGAATTCTGAGATTTTAAAATCAGAATACGTAATTGGGTTTGAATGAGTATGGTTGTTTTGATTTCTATGAAAGAATGTATATTATTGTGAAAGTAGGAAGTATAATTGATAATTTGCTTAATCTGATTCGAAGAATGTAACATATTAATTGTGAATTTATATATATCTCTCGGGTATTACCTACCCGTTAAAAAATTTTCACAATTAATATTTTGTACATAAGAATTTTATTACAGTCTTTATGAAAATATATATGTATATATTCTCCTCAGATGTAACATAGATTTTAATGAGTTAATACTAAATTAAACTCATTCGATTTACGGTTGGAACTAGAATTGAATAATTCCTTGAAGGTTTAGAGGTTACATAAGTATTTCTTCAATAATATTGAAATTATGAATCAATACTTCGTTATTTGTTGAGATGTGATGTTGGTTTTCGTTAAGTTCTTGTGAATTTCGCAAAGTACGAATGATGTTATCTGAAAAGTTTCGGTTACATCAATGATGAAGTGTAAAATCAAATATATACTTGATTTATTAGGAATTGGAATTTGTTGAATTGAGATAGAGATTGTAGTTAACGATGGTTAAGTCGCGAGTGAGGGACGTACATTATTGCATATTTGTAATATGAATTAACTGAGTAGTTAAGATTCACACACAATAGCTTAGCACGGAAAGATTTGTTTTTCATTTCAAATATATATATATATATATATATATATATATATATATATATATATATATATATATATATATATATATATATATATATATATATATAATATATATATAATTTCTTCAGAGGGAATGAGTTAATTCTTCATAACTTGTTGATACAATATACACGTTATTGATTCGTAATGATGTCCACAGTGATTCTTGAACTGACGGAGTTTGTGATGTTATAGGTGTTGTTGATTCTGATGTTGACTGTACTGACGATGCTGGTGACGTTGACGGTACTGTTGATGCTGTTGGTAAAACAAGTTTAACTTGTTAATCACACACCATTTTTGTCAGGGTTTCTACTCTTCTTTCTATCATTTTGGTTCGCTTAACTGATTTATGGTTAGGGCTAGATTAGATAATCTCTAAGACTTTAGAGATTATATAATTGCCGCGGAATGTTTCTCCAATGAAGTTATGAATTAGTACTTCGTCAGTTATTGTTGTTGGTACTCCTTGGTATCTATGGTGCGTATGATATTGATGCTCGTGGGACAGATTGTGAAGTTGAGGTTTACAACGCGGTTGTGGTTGGAGGTGGTAATGGTACTGTTGGCGTTGATGATGATGGTACTGGTTATGCTGCTGGTGCTGCTGCTGGTGTTTGTAATCTCTGCACCATATTCTCCAAAGCCACTACCCGAGCGCGAAGTTCGTTGACTTCTTCTATTATTCCAGGATGATTGTCGGTCGGAACGAGCGGATAAATAAAATCTAGAATTTGATGTAGTATATAATCGTGACGAGATATCCTGGAAATGAGAGAGAAAATGGTGTCTTGAACAGGTTCGCCGGTAAGTGCTTCAGGTTCTTCGCCAAGAGGGCAATGTGGTGGATGGAAAGGATCGCCTTCTTCTTGTTTTCAATGATTGAGGAGGCTACGAACCCATCCCCAATTCATCCAGAATAGGTGATGACTGATTGGTTGATCCATTCCGGTCACACTGCTTTCGGAGCTTGAGTGAGATTCCATTTCGGAATCCGAGTGACTTGAACTGATGACAAATTCCATTTCGTACGATTGGATAAAGGATTTTCGATATAAAAATGATTTTTCGGCTATCGGGTGGTATTCTATTTATATAGGATATCTATATATAGAGATCAAAAGATTTCATAGATTACGGAGGAATTTGCGGGGTATGTTAGGTAAAGTTTAAAGTAACAGATACGATAAGATATGATTTAGCAGATACGCTAAGATATGAAGTTTGTCTATACACTACTCATGCAATTAATGTAGCAAGACGTGTCTAGACTAATAATGATAAGCAGGTAATTTCCTATGGATGATAAGCAGATGATTTCCGACTAGAAATGATAAGCAAAACTTTTAACATGCAGACACGGTCGATGTAGTGACCCGAACTTTTCCATGTTTATATATATTAATTGAGATTGATATTTACATGATTAAATGTTTCCAACATGTTAAGCAATCAAACTTGTTAAGACTTGATTAATTGAAATATGTTTCATATAGACAATTGACCACCCAAGTTGACCGGTGATTCACGAACGTTAAAACTTGTAAAAACTATATGATGACATATATATGGATATATATATAGTTAACATGATACTATGATAAGTAAACATATCATTAAGTATATTAACAATGAACTACATATGTAAAAACAAGACTACTAACTTAATGATTTTTAAACGAGACATATATGTAACGATTATCGTTGTAAAGACATTTAATGTATATATATCATATTAAGAGATATTCATACATGATAATATCATGATAATATAATAATTTAAAATCTCATTTGATATTATAAACATTGGGTTAACAACATTTAACAAGATCGTTAACCTAAAGGTTTCAAAACAACACTTACATGTAACGACTAACGATGACTTAACGACTCAGTTAAAATGTATATACATGTAGTGTTTTAATATGTATTTATACACTTTTGAAAGACTTCAATACACTTATCAAAATACTTCTACTTAACAAAAATGCTTACAATTACATCCTCGTTCAGTTTCATCAACAATTCTACTCGTATGCACCCGTATTTGTACTCGTACAATACACAGCTTTTAGATGTATGTACTATTGGTATATACACTCCAATGATCAGCTCTTAGCAGCCCATGTGAGTCACCTAACACATGTGAGAACCATCATTTGGCAACTAGCATGAAATATCTCATAAAATTATAAAAATATGACTAATCATTCATGACTTATTTACATGAAAACAAAATTACATATCCTTTATATCTAATCCATACACCAACGACCAAAAACACCTACAAACACTTTCATTCTTCAATTTTCTTCATCTAATTGATCTCTCTCAAGTTCTATCTTCAAGTTCTAAGTGTTCTTCATAAATTCCAAAAGTTCTAGTTTCATAAAATCAAGAATACTTTCAAGTTTGCTAGCTCACTTCCAATCTTGTAAGGTGATCATCCAACCTCAAGAAATCTTTGTTTCTTATAGTAGGTTATCATTCTAATACAAGGTAATAATCATATTCAAACTTTGGTTCAATTTCTATAACTATAACAATCTTATTTCAAGTGATGATCTTACTTGAACTTGTTTTCGTGTCATGATTCTGCTTCAAGAACTTCGAGCCATCCAAGGATCCATTGAAGCTAGATCCATTTTTCTCTTTTCCAGTAGGTTTATCCAAGGAACTTAAGGTAGTAATGATGTTCATAACATCATTCGATTCATACATATAAAGCTATCTTATTCGAAGGTTTAAACTTGTAATCACTAGAACATAGTTTAGTTAATTCTAAACTTGTTCGCAAACAAAAGTTAATCCTTCTAACTTGACTTTTAAAATCAACTAAAGACATGTTCTATATCTATATTATATGCTAACTTAATGATTTAAAACCTGGAAACACGAAAAATACCGTAAAACCGGATTTACGCCGTCGTAGTAACACCGCGGGCTGTTTTGGGTTAGTTAATTAAAAACTATGATAAACTTTGATTTAAAAGTTGTTATTCAGAGAAAATGATTTTTATTATGAACATGAAACTATATCCAAAAATTATGGTTAAACTCAAAGTGGAAGTATGTTTTCTAAAATGGTCATCTAGACGTCGTTCTTTCGACTGAAATGACTACCTTTACAAAAATGACTTGTAACTTATTTTTCCGACTATAAACCTATACTTTTCTGTTTAGATTCATAAAATAGAGTTCAATATGAAACCATAGCAATTTGATTCACTCAAAACGGATTTAAAATGAAGAAGTTATGGGTAAAACAAGATTGGATAATTTTTCTCATTTTAGCTACGTGAAAATTGGTAACAAATCTATTCCAACCATAACTTAATCAACTTGTATTGTATATTATGTAATCTTGAGATACCATAGACACGTATACAATGTTTCGACCTATCATGTCGACACATCTATATATATTTCGGAACAACCATAGACACTCTATATGTGAATGTTGGAGTTAGCTATACAGGGTTGAGGTTGATTCCAAAATATATATAGTTTGAGTTGTGATCAATACTGAGATACGTATACACTGGGTCGTGGATTGATTCAAGATAATATTTATCGATTTATTTCTGTACATCTAACTGTGGACAACTAGTTGTAGGTTACTAACGAGGACAGCTGACTTAATAAACTTAAAACATCAAAATATATTAAAAGTGTTGTAAATATATTTTGAACATACTTTGATATATATGTATATATTGTTATAGGTTCGTGAATCAACCAGTGGCCAAGTCTTACTTCCCGACGAAGTAAAAATCTGTGAAAGTGAGTTATAGTCCCACTTTTAAAATCTAATATTTTTGGGATGAGAATACATGCAGGTTTTATAAATGATTTACAAAATAGACACAAGTACGTGAAACTACATTCTATGGTTGAATTATCGAAATCGAATATGCCCCTTTTTATTAAGTCTGGTAATCTAAGAATTACGGAACAAACACCCTAATTGACGCGAATCCTAAAGATAGATCTATCGGGCCCAACAAGCCCCATCCAAAGTACCGGATGCTTTAGTACTTCGAAATTTATATCATATCCGAAGGGTGTCCCGGAATGATGGGGATATTCTTATATATGCATCTTGTTAATGTCGGTTACCAGGTGTTCACCATATGAATGATTTTTATCTCTATGTATGGGATGTGTATTGAAATATGAAATCTTGTGGTCTATTATTATGATTTGATATATATAGGTTAAACCTATAACTCACCAACATTTTTGTTGACGTTTTAAGCATGTTTATTCTCAGGTGATTATTAAGAGCTTCCGCTGTCGCATAGTTAAATAAGGACGAGATTTGGAGTCCATGCTTGTATGATATTGTGTAAAAACTGCATTCAAGAAACTTATTTTGTTGTAACATATTTGTATTGTAAACCATTATGTAATGGTCGTGTGTAAACAGGATATTTTAGATTATCATTATTTGATAATCTACGTAAAGCTTTTTAAAACCTTTATCTATGAAATAAAGGTTATGGTTTGTTTTAAAAATGAATGCAGTCTTTGAAAAACGTCTCATATAGAGGTCAAAACCTCGCAACGAAATCAATTAATATGGAACGTTTTTAATCAATAAGAACGGGACATTTCAGTTGGTATCCGAGCGTTGGTCTTAGAGAACCAGAAAATTTACATTAGTGTGTCTTATCGAGTTTGTTAGGATGCATTAGTGATTCTGGACTTCGACCGTGTTTTCTTTAAAAATGATTGCTTAACATTTTTGTTGGAAACTATATATTTTTAACATATGAATATTATGTGATATATTAATCTCTTAACGTGTTTGATATTATGTGATAGATGTCTACCTCTAGAACAAGTCCCATTGACTCACCTAATAATAATGAAGAGTCAAATGTAAATTGGAATGATTCATGGACTGATTCACAAGTTCCCGAAGAGGAACCGGAAGAAGAGTCGGAACCGGAAGAAGAATCGGAACCGGACGAAGAATCAGAACCGGAAGAAGAATCAGAACCGGTGGGGGAAATAATAAAACGGTTAAGTAAAAGAGAATCCTCAACCAACCGACCAAGGTTAATTATGGTCAATGGTGTTTCCGCCAAGGAAGCAAAATATTGGGAGGATTACCAATTCTCCGATGAATCGGATTCCGACGAGAATTCCAATGATGTTATAGAAATTACCCCAACTGAATTTAAAAAGGCAAAAGAAAATAATAAGGGAAAGGGCATAAAAATAGAAAAATCTAATTCCAACCCCGATGAACTTTATATGTATCGTCAACCCCCGAAGTTCTTAAGTTGTAACAATGACCCGGGAACCTCTAAACCACCAGGTTTTTCTAAACCAATGTGGACAACGACGGCTCGTATTAGGGGAACATCATATATCCCTAGAAACTTGGCAAAACGAACCAAAACCGAAGAAGAAGAAACGAGCGAGTCGGAATAAGATAGTTGTATTCGTGTGGTGTAAAATATGTAATATAGTGTTCTTATGCTTTATGATATATGTAAAAATTGCTTGTATTAATAAGTATTTTTTTTATGAATCTAACTCTTGTCTATTTTACAGTTTAAAAACACAAAATGGATAGACAACCCAATATTTTAAGAGACCTACCCGGAGACATGATTGATGAAATCTTGTCTAGAGTCGGCCAGAATTCCTCGGCACAACTATTTAAGGCGAGATCAGTTTGTAAGACATTCGAAGAACGTTCCAAGAATGTCTTGGTTTATAAGAGACTTTCGTTTGAAAGATGGGGGATATCACATTGGGAAACCCATAAGTTACGATGTGTTTACTTTGACGCATATATTGCGGGGAACCCAAATGCTATTTTACGCAACGGGTTAAGAAATTATTTTGACTCAATATATCCGAATATTGGACTTCGTGATTTAGAAAAAGCGGCTAGCATGCAACATAAAGAAGCATGTTATGCTTACGGATTAGTAATGTTCGCTTCTCACCAAAGTGAGAACAAGAACATCGGGCTACAACTATTAAACAAAACGTTTCCACAAATGACGGAGTCGGTAATTGGGGTAAGAAATGAGGTTTTTAGATTATTACGGGACTGTTGGACATTACGTAACCCTCGTCCCTTTGACGACGTTACAACACGCTGTCTTATCAACGGTCATAACGGTTATGTTGCACAAGACCAAGGATGGGAAGTAGTCATAGTAAAACCAGAATGCATGACTTGTTTCTGGACGTATGAATTACGTGTCTTTATTGCCTTTGCTGAACGACTTGTGTACTAGCTAGAATTATCTTCACAACTATCTTGTATCAAAGTTATTGTGTGCTATATTTCATGCTTTATGTAAAATAAGCGGTATTGTAAGTTTGTAAAATATTGTATAAAAGTTTGAACGCGAAATATTATTATAATCAGTTTTTCATATAGAATTGTAGTAGTTGAATTGTATATTAGCTACTAAGTATGAACTTAACGGGTAGGTACTACCCGAATTTAAACTTATAAAACGCTAATATGAAGAAAAAGCTTTTATAAATGAGTTCATATTATGCTACGAAATACTATTAACTACTCTTAATATTCTGTATGATTAACTTGTTCCATTTGACTATTTTGAAGGAAATGGCACCGACTACTCGACACACCGTGAATATGAATGAAGAGGAATTCCGTACTTTTCTAGCTTCAAACATAGCCGCAGTACAGGCTGCGCTACATACCAACAATAACCTTGGATCTAGCAGTACAGGAAATCGTGTAGGATGCACCTACAAAGAATTCACTGCCTGCAAACCTTTGGAATTTGATGGAACCGAAGGACCGATCGGATTGAAACGGTGGACCGAGAAGGTCGAATCGGTGTTTGCCATAAGTAAGTGTACTGAAGAGGACAAAGTGAAGTACGCTACGCATACCTTCACAGGTTCTGCGTTAACATGGTGGAATACCTATCTAGAGCAAGTGGGACAAGACAATGCGTACGCACTACCGTGGTCAGCATTCAAGCACTTGATGAACGAGAAGTACCGTCCCAGAACCGAGGTCAATAAGCTCAAGACAGAACTTAGAGGGTTACGAACCCAAGGATTTGATATTACCACGTACAAAAGACGATTCACAGAATTGTGCCTATTGTGTCCGGGAGCATTCGAAGATGAGGAAGAGAAGATCGACGCATTTGTGAAAGGATTACCGGAAAGAATCCAAGAAGATATAAGTTCACACGAGCCCGCCTCTATACAATAGGCATGTAGAATGGCTCACAAACTAGTGAACCAGATTGAAGAAAGAATTAAAGAACAGACTGCTGAAGAGGCCAATGTGAAGCAAGTCAAAAGAAAGTGGGAGGAAAACGGTGATAAGAATCACCAATACAACAACAACAGCAATTACAACAATAATCGCAACAATTATCCCAACAATCGCAACATCAATCGCAACTACAACAAACGGCCCAACAATAACAACAACAACAATAGCAACAGCAACTACAACAATCATCCCAACAACAATAATAACCGCAACAACAACAACAATCAGAAGCAGCTATGCCAAAGGTGTGAAAAGTATCACTCGGGGTTCTGCACCAAATTTTGCAACAAGTGTAAAAGAAATGGTCATAGCACGGCAAAGTGTGAGGTCTACGGACCAGGGGTTAATAGAACGAAAGGAACAAATGGTGTCGGAACGAGTAATGGCGGAGCAAGTAGTGTCGGAGCAAGTTATGCCAATGTAGTTTGTTATAAATGTGGAAAACCGGGCCACATTATTAGAAATTGCCCGAACCAGGAGAACACGAATGGACAAGGCCGTGGAAGAGTTTTCAATATTAATGCGGCAGAGGCACAGGAAGACCCGGAGCTTGTTACGGGTACGTTTCTTATTGACAATAAATCTGCTTACGTTTTATTTGATTCGGGTGCGGATAGAAGCTATATGAGTAGAGATTTTTGTGCTAAATTAAGTTGTCCATTGACGCCTTTGGATAGTAAATTTTTACTCGAATTAGCAAATGGTAAATTAATTTCAGCAGATAATATATGTCGGAATCGAGAAATTAAACTGGTTAGCGAAACATTTAAGATTGATTTGATACCAGTAGAGTTAGGGAGTTTTGATGTGATAATCGGTATGGACTGGTTGAAAGAAGTGAAAGCGGAGATCGTTTGTTACAAAAATACAATTCGCATTATACGAGAAAAAGGAAAACCCTTAATGGTGTACGGAGAAAAGGGCAACACGAAGCTACATCTTATTAGTAATTTGAAGGCACAAAAACTAATAAGAAAAGTTTGCTATGCTGTTCTAGCACACGTCGAGAAAGTACAAACTGAAGAAAAGAGCATCAATGATGTTCCCATTGCAAAAGAATTTCCCGATGTATTTCCGAAAGAATTACCGGGATTACCCCCACATCGATCCGTTGAATTTCAAATAGATCTTGTACCAGGAGCTGCACCAATAGCTCGTGCTCCTTACAGACTCGCACCCAGCGAGATGAAAGAACTGCAAAGCCAATTACAAGAACTTTTAGAGCGTGGTTTCATTCGACCAAGCACATCACCATGGGGAGCTCCTGTTTTGTTTGTCAAGAAGAAAGATGGTACATTCAGGTTGTGTATCGACTACCGAGAGTTGAACAAACTTACCATCAAGAACCGCTACCCACTACCGAGAATCGATGACTTATTTGATCAACTACAAGGCTCGTCTGTTTATTCAAAGATTGACTTACGTTTCGGGTATCATCAAATGCGGGTGAAAGAAGATGATATTCCAAAGACTGCTTTCAGAACACGTTACGGTCATTACGAGTTTATGGTCATGCCGTTTGGTTTAACTAATGCACCAGCTGTGTTCATGGACCTTATGAACCGAGTGTGTGGACCATACCTTGACAAGTTTGTCATTGTTTTCATTGATGACATACTTATTTACTCAAAGAATGACCAAGAACACGGTGAACATTTGAGAAAGGTGTTAGAAGTATTGAGGAAGGAAGAATTGTACGCTAAGTTTTCAAAGTGTGCATTTTGGTTGGAAGAAGTTCAATTCCTCAGTCACATAGTGAACAAAGAAGGTATTAAGGTGGATCAGGCAAAAATAGAAACTGTTGAAAAGTGGGAAACCCCGAAAACTCCGAAACACATACGCCAGTTTTTAGGACTAGCTGGTTACTACAGAAGGTTCATCCAAGACTTTTCCAGAATAGCAAAACCCTTGACTGTATTAACGCATAAAGGGAAGAAATTTGAATGGAATGATGAACAAGAGAAAGCGTTTCAGTTATTGAAGAAAAAGCTAACTACGGCACCTATATTGTCATTGCCTGAAGGGAATGATGATTTTGTGATTTATTGTGATGCATCAAAGCAAGGTCTCGGTTGTGTATTAATGCAACGAACGAAGGTGATTGCTTATGCGTCTAGACAATTGAAGATTCATGAACAAAATTATACGACGCATGATTTGGAATTAGGAGCGGTTGTTTTTGCATTAAAGACTTGGAGGCACTACTTATATGGGGTCAAAAGTATTATATATACCGACCACAAAAGTCTTCAACACATATTTAACCAGAAACAACTGAATATGAGGCAGCGTAGGTGGATTGAATTATTGAATGATTACGACTTTGAGATTCGTTACCACCCGGGGAAGGCAAATGTGGTAGCCGATGCCTTGAGCAGGAAGGACAGAGAACCCATTCGAGTAAAATCTATGAATATAATGATTCATAATAACCTTACTACTCAAATAAAGGAGGCGCAACAAGGAGTTTTAAAAGAGGGAAATTTAAAGGATGAAATACCCAAAGGATCGGAGAAGCATCTTAATATTCAGGAAGACGGAACCCGGTATAGGGCTGAAAGGATTTGGGTACCAAAATTTGGAGATATGAGAGAAATGGTACTTAGAGAAGCTCATAAAACCAGATACTCAATACATCCTGGAACGAGGAAGATGTACAAGGATCTCAGGAAATATTTTTGGTGGCCGGGTATGAAAGCCGATGTTGCTAAATACGTAGGAGAATGTTTGACGTGTTCTAAGGTCAAAGCTGAGCATCAGAAACCATCAGGTCTACTTCAACAACCCGAAATCCCAGAATGGAAATGGGAAAACATTACCATGGATTTCATCACTAAATTGCCAAGGACTGCAAGTGGTTTTGATACTATTTGGGTAATAGTTGATCGTCTCACCAAATCAGCACACTTCCTGCCAATAAGAGAAGATGACAAGATGGAGAAGTTAGCACGACTGTATTTGAAGGAAGTCATATCCAGACATGGAATACCAATCTCTATTATCTCTGATAGGGATGGCAGATTTATTTCAAGATTCTGGCAGACATTACAGCAAGCATTAGGAACTCGTCTAGACATGAGTACTGCCTATCATCCACAAACTGATGGGCAGAGCGAAAGGACGATACAAACGCTTGAAGACATGCTACGAGCATGTGTTATTGATTTCGGAAACAGTTGGGATCGACATCTACCGTTAGCAGAATTTTCCTATAACAACAGCTACCATTCAAGCATTGAGATGGCGCCGTTTGAAGCACTTTATGGTAGAAAGTGCAGATCTCCGATTTGTTGGAGTGAAGTGGGGGATAGACAGATTACGGGTCCGGAGATTATACAAGAAACTACCGAGAAGATCATCCAAATTCAACAACGGTTGAAAACCGCCCAAAGTCGACAAAAGAGCTACGCTGACATTAAAAGAAAAGATATAGAATTTGAAATTGGAGAGATGGTCATGCTTAAAGTTGCACCTTGGAAAGGCGTTGTTCGATTTGGTAAACGAGGGAAATTAAATCCAAGGTATATTGGACCATTCAAGATTATTGATCGTGTCGGACCAGTAGCTTACCGACTTGAGTTACCTCAACAACTCGCGGCTGTACATAACACTTTCCACGTCTCAAATTTGAAGAAATGTTTTTCTAAAGAAGATCTCACTATTCTGTTAGATGAAATCCAAATCAACGAAAAACTTCAATTCATCGAAGAACCCGTCGAAATAATGGATCGTGAGGTTAAAAGACTTAAGCAAAACAAGATACCAATTTTTAAGGTTCGATGGAATGCTCGTAGAGGACCCGAGTTCACCTGGGAGCATGAAGATCAGATGAAGAAGAAATACCCGCATCTATTTCCAGAAGATTCGTCAACACCTTCAACAGCTTAAAATTTCGGGACGAAATTTATTTAACGGGTAGGTACTGTAGTGACCCGAACTTTTCCATGTTTATATATATTAATTGAGATTGATATTTACATGATTAAATGTTTCCAACATGTTAAGCAATCAAACTTGTTAAGACTTGATTAATTGAAATATGTTAGATATAGACAATTGACCACCCAAGTTGACCGGTGATTCACGAACGTTAAAACTTGTAAAAACTATATGATGACATATATATGGATATATATATAGTTAACATGATACTATGATAAGTAAACATATCATTAAGTATATTAACAATGAACTACATATGTAAAAACAAGACTATTAACTTAATGATTTTTAAACGAGACATATATGTAACGATTATCGTTGTAAAGACATTTAATGTATATATATCATATTAAGAGATATTCATACATGATAATATCATGATAATATAATAATTTAAAATCTCATTTGATATTATAAACATTGGGTTAACAACATTTAACAAGATCGTTAACCTAAAGGTTTCAAAACAACACTTACATGTAACGACTAACGATGACTTAACGACTCAGTTAAAATGTATATACATGTAGTGTTTTAATATGTATTTATACACTTTTTAAAGACTTCAATACACTTATCAAAATACTTCTACTTAACAAAAATGCTTACAATTACATCCTCGTTCAGTTTCATCAACAATTCTACTCGTATGCACCCGTATTCGTACTCGTACAATACACAGCTTTTAGATGTATGTACTATTGGTATATACACTCCAATGATCAGCTCTTAGCAGCCCATGTGAGTCACCTAACACATGTGGGAACCATCATTTGGCAACTAGCATGAAATATCTCATAAAATTACAAAAATATGAGTAATCATTCATGACTTATTTACATGAAAACAAAATTACATATCCTTTATATCTAATCCATACACCAACGACCAAAAACACCTACAAACACTTTCATTCTTCAATTTTCTTCATCTAATTGATCTCTCTCAAGTTCTATCTTCAAGTTCTAAGTGTTCTTCATAAATTCCAAAAGTTCTAGTTTCATAAAATCAAGAATACTTTCAAGTTTGCTAGCTCACTTCCAATCTTGTAAGGTGATCATCCAACCTCAAGAAATCTTTGTTTCTTACAGTAGGTTATCATTCTAATACAAGGTAATAATCATATTCAAACTTTGGTTCAATTTCTATAACTATAACAATCTTATTTCAAGTGATGATCTTACTTGAACTTGTTTTCGTGTCATGATTCTGCTTCAAGAACTTCGAGCCATCCAAGGATCCATTGAAGCTAGATCCATTTTTCTCTTTTCCAGTAGGTTTATCCAAGGAACTTAAGGTAGTAATGATGTTCATAACATCATTCGATTCATACATATAAAGCTATCTTATTCGAAGGTTTAAACTTGTAATCACTAGAACATAGTTTAGTTAATTCTAAACTTTTTCGCAAACAAAAGTTAATCCTTCTAACTTGACTTTTAAAATCAACTAAACACATGTTCGATATCTATATGATATGCTAACTTAATGATTTAAAACCTGGAAACAAGAAAAAATACCGTAAAACCGGATTTACGCCGTCGTAGTAACACCGCGGGCTGTTTTGGGTTAGTTAATTAAAAACTATGATAAACTTTGATTTAAAAGTTGTTATTCAGAGAAAATGATTTTTATTATGAACATGAAACTATATCCAAAAATTATGGTTAAACTCAAAGTGGAAGTATGTTTTCTAAAATGGTCATCTAGACGTCGTTCTTTCGACTGAAATGACTACCTTTACAAAAATGACTTGTAACTTATTTTTCCGACTATAAACCTATACTTTTCTGTTTAGATTCATAAAATAGAGTTCAATATGAAACCATAGCAATTTGATTCACTCAAAACGGATTTAAAATGAAGAAGTTATGGGTAAAACAAGATTGGATAATTTTTCTCATTTTAGCTACGTGAAAATTGGTAACAAATCTATTCCAACCATAACTTAATCAACTTGCATTGTATATTATGTAATCTTGAGATACCATAGACACGTATACAATGTTTCGACCTATCATGTCGACACATCTATATATATTTCGGAACAACCATAGACACTCTATATGTGAATGTTGGAGTTAGCTATACAGAGTTGAGGTTGATTCCAAAATATATATAGTTTGAGTTGTGATCAATACTGAGATACGTATACACTGGGTCATGGATTGATTCAAGATAATATTTATCGATTTATTTCTGTACATCTAACTGTGGACAACTAGTTGTAGGTTACTAACGAGGACAGCTGACTTAATAAACTTAAAACATCAAAATATATTAAAAGTGTTGTAAATATATTTTGAACATACGTTGATATATATGTATATATTGTTATAGGTTCGTGAATCAACCAGTGGCCAAGTCTTACTTCCCGACGAAGTAAAAATCTGTGAAAGTGAGTTATAGTCCCACTTTTAAAATCTAATATTTTTAGGATGAGAATACATGCAGGTTTTATAAATGATTTACAAAATAGACACAAGTACGTGAAACTACATTCTATGGTTGAATTATCGAAATCGAATATGCCCCTTTTTATTAAGTCTGGTAATCTAAGAATTAGGGAACAGACACCCTAATTGACGCGAATCCTAAAGATATATCTATCGGGCCCAACAAGCCCCATCCAAAGTACCGGATGCTTTAGTACTTCGAAATTTATATCATATCCGAAGGGTGTACCGGAATGATGGGGATATTCTTATATATGCATCTTGTTAATGTCGGTTACCAGGTGTTCACCATATGAATGATTTTTATCTCTATGTATGGGATGTGTATTGAAATATGAAATCTTGTGGTCTATTATTATGATTTGATATATATAGGTTAAACCTATAACTCACCAACATTTTTGTTGACGTTTTAAGCATGTTTATTCTCAGGTGATTATTAAGAGCTTCCGCTGTCGCATAGTTAAATAAGGACGAGATTTGGAGTTCATGCTTGTATGATATTGTGTAAAAACTGCATTCAAGAAACTTATTTTGTTGTAACATATTTGTATTGTAAACCATTATGTAATGGTCGTGTGTAAACAGGATATTTTAGATTATCATTATTTGATAATCTACGTAAAGCTTTTTAAAACCTTTATCTATGAAATAAAGGTTATGGTTTGTTTTAAAAATGAATGCAGTCTTTGAAAAACGTCTCATATAGAGGTCAAAACCTCGCAACGAAATCAATTAATATGGAACGTTTTTAATCAATAAGAACGGGACATTTCAGTCGAAGTCCAGACTCACTAATGCATCCTAACGACTTATCAGTTAGACACACTAATGCAGACCTGGTTCGCTAAGACCACCGCTCTGATACCAACTGAAAGGACCCGTTTATATACATTATAAACGATTCACAATAGTTGATTACATTGCGAGGTATTTGACCTATATATGATATATTTTACAAACATTGCATTCGTTTTTAAAAGACAATCTTTCTTTACATCAAAAATTGACAGACATGCATACCATTTCATAATATCCACTATCCAACTATAAATTGATTTAATAATAATCTTTGATGAACTCAATGACTCGAATGCAACGTTCTTCGAAATATGCTATGAAAGACTCCAAGTAATATCTTTAAAATGAGCAAATGCACAGCGGAAGATTTCTTTAACACCTGAGAATAAACATGCTTTAAAGTGTCAACCAAAAGGTTGGTGAGCTCATTAGTTTATCATAATCATTTATTTCCATCATTTTAATAGCCACAAGAATTTCATTTCCAGTTCTCATAAATATACATCCCATGCATAGAGACAAAAAATAATCATTCATATGGTGAACACCTGGTAACCGACATTAACTAGATACATATAAAAATATCCCCTATCATTCCGGGATCCTCCTTCGGACATGATATAATTTCGAAGTACTAAAGCATCCGGTACTTTGGATGGGGTTTGTTAGGCCCAATAGATCTATCTTTAGGATTCGCGTCAATTAGGGTGTCTGTTCCCTAATTCTTAGATTACCAGACTTAATAAAAAGGGGCATATTCGATTTCGATAATTCAACCATATAATGTAGTTTCGATTACTTGTGTCTATTTCGAAAAACATTTATAAAAATTGCGCATGTATTCTCAGCCCAAAAATGTAAAGGGTAAAAAGGCAAATGAAACTCACCATACTGTATTTCGTAGTAAAAATACATATAACGTCATTAAACAAGTGCAAGGTTGGCCTCGGATTCACGAACCTAAATTAATTATATATATTTATGTGTTGGTCAATATTTGTCTAACAAATTAGGTCAAGTCATAGTGTACCACAATCCTAATGCTCGAGACTAATATGCAAAAGTCAACAAAAGTAAATTTGACTCAAAATAATTTCCAAAAATTTATACATGATTAATATATAGTTTAAATATCGTCGTTTTATATTTTTAAATATTTTTAAAAGATTTATTAGAGTAAATAATATAATTTATTTATTAATAAATAAATAAAATTTTATATTATATTTATATAATAAAATACACTTTTATATATATTAAGTAATAAAATTTATAGGGTTCATTTAATATTATAAAGATAATATGATACGTATTATTAAAGTAAGTTATTACACGTAGTAAAATATGTTTGTATCAAATATTTATTTGATAAAATAATATCTATAATGATAGTAAGTAAAAGTTATATTATTTTGTAATAATAATTATTATTATAAAAATATCAATATTTATAATTACTAAGATGACATTATGATAAAACGATAATTCTAATTATGATAACTTTAATATTTACGATAATTTTTAATATTATCTTTAAAATAATAATTCTATTTAAAATAATAATAATAATGATATTTTATAGTAACAATGAAATTTCTATTAAAATGATAATTTTTGTTAAAATGATAGTTTTAATACTAACGATAATTTTAATAATAATAGTAATGATAAAAATAATAAGAACGATAATTTTATCTAAATCAATATCTTATAATATTTTAATTTCATCATGATACTATTACCCATTATTTTCTAATCGTTTCGTTTAATAGCTTTTAATCATCTTTTATATCGTGTTTGTAATAATGATAATAATAGTAATCAAAATAATTAGGTGTTACAAATATTTGTTTTAATTACACTAATATTAATAATGATAGTTACTATAACATTATTAACGATAATACTAATAATTATCTTAATGATAATATAGTAATAATAATAATAACAATAACAATAACCATTTTTAAATAATGATATATATATTAATAATGATAATAATAATAATAATAATAATAATACCAATAATAATAATAATAATAATAATAATAATAATAATAATAATAATAATAATAATAATAATAATAATAATAATAATAATAATAATTGGATAATAATAATAATACTAATTATAACTTTAACGATAATAACGATAGTAATAATAAAAAAAATAACAATTTTTAATGATAAATCCTTTTATTAATAAAGATAATAATAATAATAATAAGAAAAAACTAGAACGACGATAATAACGACGATAATAATAATCATTTTTAATAATAATACAAAAATTCGATGGACTATAACTTCAAATCCGTTCATCAAAATCATTCGATATCTAAATGAAAAGTTCTTAATTTTTCGCTAGCTTTCCAACGACATGCATATCTTATACCTTATCTCAGTCGCATATATAACTAATTCAGGATTCAACATAACCTAACTAAAGGCAATATCAAAAGTACAAACATGCATAATCCTATATACTCGAGCACTAGTCAGGGATACACTATTAGTATGTAAAAGTTAAATTATGAGTACTCACGTATCAATATTGAGATTCAATATTGCAGGAAAGGTACGTAGACGCAACGGAGATGATAAACACTATATTGACCTCACGAGCATACCCATGAACCATACCAATCACCTCCATAGCTATAACCCATAATTTCCTTAATCCAATCCCACTTGAAAAATAATTTCGAAATCACTCAGATAGCACTCTGACGTAATATTTTATGTATACTAATAATATCTTGAAATAATACGGAGTAAATATATATATGTAAATCGATTGAGAGAGTTTAGAGAAAAATATTTTCAAGTTTCTATGAAATAATGAAACCTATTGAATTCTATTTATAATAGATTTTTGAATTATTAAAGTGAATTATTAAAGTATGAATTATTAAAGTGAATTATTAAAGTATGAATTATTAAAGTGAATTATTAAAGTATGAATTATTAAAGTGAATTATTAAAGTATGAATTATTAAAGTGAATTATTAAAGTATGAATTATTAAAGTGAATTATTAAAGTTAAAGTAAAGTAAAAATAAAGTAAAGGTAAAGTTTAAGTATAGTAAAAGTATAAAACTATATACGTATAATACGCGTATAAATATATATAATATTAATTTAAATCGTTATATATATTTAATAAAATAAAATATAAATATCGTTATCTTTATCTTTATCTTTATCATACTGGTTAAGTAATGAGTTGTCAAAAGTGGTTCTAGATATTTATAAAAGTTATATACGTTTTAATAATAAAGTTCTTTTTAAACTGAAAACGTTTTTGTACGTTTGAAACTAAATCAAATAAATATAATAATTTTGTTTTCCAAAACCAAATATATTTTTAAGAATCATTTTGTTTAAAGGTTAAAATAATGGAAATCGTTATATCATAAAATGTTTTAAAAAAGTAGAATCATATATATTCATAATAGGTTTCAAGTTTTTAAATTACAGTTTGTTGGTGAAGCATGGGATAAAGTTCAAAGGTTAAATAAACGTATGAAATCATCTTAATGAAAAATGTCGAGTTACTTAACTTGTCGATATCCAACATCTAAGTTATTTACACTTCACGTTCTTACTTATAAATCACTTTACCATTTTCCGAATGTTGTCAAAAAGAATAGATTTCTTAAATCACAGTGGACCTCATAACATAGACCCGTAATCATATCATAATGTATCTGATAAATTAACAATTTGATATTATCTTCTAATTCCATCGATAAACATATTGAAACAAATACGATCATGTAAAGTATTATACGTTTAATACTTTATTAATATTTTCAAGTTATAATATATATATATATATATATATATATATATATATATATACATATATATACATATTTATTTATATATAACGGTTCGTGAATCGTCTGAATTTGGTCGAGGTTATAACGAATGTATGAACACAATTTAAAATTCTTGAGATTTAACTTAACAAACTTTGCTTATCGTGTCGGAATAATATAAAGATAAAGTTTAAATTTGATTGGAAATTTCTGGGTTGTCACATAGAAAAGGGGTTCACGATGGTATGGTCATGGGTGCTTCGTCAAGAAATAAGAAATCAAACAAAATAAATGGGTTTTGCAAAGGTGATGTTGTTTGCCACGATGGTGAGTTTATGTATTGTCCTTGTAACTGAATTTGGTGTGTGAGTTGATCATAGATACATGCATCTATGTAAGCCAAGATATTATATGTGTGGTGTTTGTCAAAAGTAGAACAATGATAAAAATATATCTCCTACTTGCACATAAATGACAAGGAGATATAAAAATTACAGCCGACACTTTTATTATTTTTATATACATATGCATGTTACTTGTTTCTTAATAATTTAAGATTGAGAATTGAGATTGAGAGCTCATCACGGGTAGACACACTACAAAGAAACAAAAAATAGCTGGTGGACCACAGGTGATGACTTGATCCTTAATTGACAGCGAAAGACACTATTACATCAAACAATAATGGCACATGTACATGTTATATCTCTCAATTACTTTTGCACATGCCACACTTGGGAATGATAATCAATTAAAAGATTGAATTGACGTTATAATCTTGCATTATAATTAGATATCATGTAGGTACATTATTTATATAAAAGTTATTTTTACAATGTTAGTAAAATATTATGTAATTTAAATAAAATAATATAAAATTGAAGTTAGATTACCAAGGGCCTTGAATTTATAGATTATAGTTAGTTGTATACAATCAGATGTGAGGTGCCAATAAAGTGAGCACTTATCACTTTTCAGAATCATCATTTATTTTTAAAAAAAAACACATAAGTTCGTTTTTAACTTGTTTAATATCGATCGAATGACCATTGAGCGTTATTGTCGCTTACAAAATAAATTCTAAATTACATATATATTCAATATACTTCATTTACATATATAGATATGTTTTTAAATAATATATATTATTTTATTTTTACATTATTATTTCTAACAATTACTTCATATAATATTCCAATTTATATTTCCAATTATTATTTGTATATATATATATACACACATATTTAATTACAATTAATTGTTCGTGAATCGTCGGAACAGTCGAAGGTCAAACGAATTCATGAAAATAGTTCAAAAATTTTTAAGACTCGGTTTAACAGACTTTGCTTATCGTGTCGAAACCATATAAAGATTAAGTTTAAATTTGATCGGAAATTTCCGGGTCGTCACAGTACCTACCCGTTAAAGAAATTTCGTCCCGAAATTTGATTGAGATGGTCATGGCTGACAATAAATATGTTTTCATGACTCATATTAGTTAGAAATTAAAGTCTTATCACCATCAAGTAGTATGGATAAAACAATTCGTTTATATGAAGAGTACGAGTGAAGCTATCACAACAGAGTGAAATGAGGAAAATATGATTCATCTTAGCTTTTGACGTAATCAGGGTTGAATTCAGAAAATAAGGTTCGTCTTAACTTTTGACGTTATCTCGGCTGAGTTCCAGAATTTAAGGGATTTTTAGAAAATCTTCGAAATCAAAAAGATTTGATTCTTCGGCTAGTAAGGAAATTAAGATCTCTATAATTAAATACGGTGATCTGCCTCGATTACTCTGTCTGATATTTCCATTAAAAATTAAGCTCTTCCGTCCCATTATTCTCACCATTCCTATACTTTCTTTCTTAGTTCATACATCCAAAAGATTGTGAAAATGCTTAATCCAGTTCTAATCCTTGATATTTTCCTAATTTTCATTTCTATCATCCTTCTTTTCAATCTTCCACCAGAATAATCTGTTTACTTCTACTATTACCTTGGGGTGATACTATTCTTAATTTTACCGTGTCTTTATATTGCTATTCATTAATATCCACGGTTTGTAACCTCCGTGTTGTTATTGGCCTTTATATTTTCTCTTATATTTTGGAGCTCTTTGCTTTTTTTATTCTCTTCTCGACCTCTAGTAAAGCGAGTAATGGTCCAGAATTCGTAAGTATGGAGTTTTGAATGAACTTAATGTTCTAAGAAAGAACGTAATAGCGCGATTTGATTTGTCAAATTACCTGAATCACTGAGAGTAGAACTATCAAGAATATACTTTCTTGATATGTTCAGAAGTCAAGCAGAATGAAAAAGTTATGTAACATGGCACGTGATGACGTTATGATCTATGAATCATCAAGTCCCATTAGAAACTCAGCATGACTTACTGTAATATAATCACGTTGATCAAGTGTCATTATATTATACTAATTCATGCATCAATTTCTTTACATTTCTCCGGGATTCATTCATAAATTAAACTTAGATTTTATAGAAGTTTCCAATATAATGAAACACATGAAGCACGAAGAGGTATATAATTTCGGACGAGAATATTTATGAAAATATCCTCAGAAATATCGAAGATATTTATGATGATATTTTGGAATTTCCAAGTTCGAAGGTTGATGAAAAAAAAAAATTCCGCAAGATTTTAACATGACTTCGGAGCAAGATATTCTCTAAAGATTTCAACGGATCCAGAATTACATGGATTCTTTGAATATAGGGTATGGTCCTTGTATTTGTCCTTGGTCTCCTTCGTGGTTAGCTCAATTCGTTTTCCAGTTCCAACTTTTCTGAGCTTTTCCAACATACAATTCTTTATCATCAAACTTCCGATGCTTAAGGTCGTTTACGGCTATCTATGGTTTCTGCTGCCTCATTCAGCTTTTTCAACATTCAAAGTATTGATTTTTAGACTGAGTGTTTTTCAGAATTTCAGAATGGAAGATCATAATTCTAAGAGATAAATGTTATATGTTTACATATAACTGTTGATGTAGACATGCTGTGAGATTTCAGAATATTGATTGCTGATTCTCGGTGTTTGGTACGACAATTCTAGTTATCAGATGCAGATGAGTAGATGATAGGATTCCAATAAATATAATAACTTATCATAAAGTCAAAGATCAATGGTGTTGCTGGTAAGTTTACTGGTAATGTGGTGGAATATAAACGGTTCCCTGGTAACGATGACGAAAGACAAACTTATATATCGAGGTTATAATAAGACTAATTCGAATGAAAGTCGAAGTTGATTTGCTGGAGCTGTGACAAAATTGGCTAATTTGAAAAAAAAAAACTGCAATGTTATTTTCGGTAATAACAACACCAAAAGAGTTAGCACAGATACGTGCTAAACGTTTACTCTGATTTCGAGTTTTTTCAGATGCATAACCATACGCATCGATCTTTTCTTCCGTAGATGAAGTGCAGTTGATTCATCCTTTTGATTGAGGCATTTTCAAGAATCATGAAAAGTTTGAACGCAGATTGTAATCGTCAAGATATAAATGAGGTTGGAGATGAAATCAAGTGGCAAACTTGAAGAATTGTTTAGTTTCATATGTTATAGTCAATATTTTAATTCATTTTAATTGTCCAATGTTGGTAGTCCACAGTTAGCAATTCAATAATTCATATGTAGTTTAACATATAATATTTGAATTAAATAATACGTATCGTGACCCTTATTAGTCTCAGACTCGATCACAACTCAAACTATATATATTATTGTAGAATCAACCTCAACCCTGTATAGCTAACTCGATCGTTACTGCATATAGAGTGTCTATGGTTATTCCAAATAATATATATAGATGCGTCGATATGATATGTCAAAACCTTGTATACGTGTCCCGATATTTAAAGTGCATAAAATAAATAACAGAATTTAAATGACGATAAATAAAGTGCGTAAAGTAAATAACAGAAATTAAATGACGATAAATAAAATTACGATAATTAAATTGCGATAAATAAACTGCGATAAATTAAATGTAATCAGTTAGCTAGGAACAGTTAGCTGGAAACAGTTAGCGTGGATTCTTAACAAAATTTCTCATAGTTAATTTGTTTGTTTCTAACAAATTTTATTTTGTCCAATATTTTCTTCATTATGCCACTTGTTGGATTCTGATAGGTCAAAATCCAAATATGAAATTGAATAAAAATGGTTATTCTGCAGTGAACGGATAGGTGTATTTGTGGATGTAAGTAGAATAGTAATTGACCGTTGAATCAGATTCGAAGAATGTACAGTATAACTTATTAAAGTGAGATCTAAATATTCCTCGGGTATTACCTACCCGTTAAAATATTTTCACCATTAACAATTTGTACGAAAGAATTTTTAATTACAATCTTTATGAAAACATATATATATATATATATATATATATATATATATATATATATATATATATATATATATATATTTTCTTCAGATATAATCATGGATTCAATGAGTTAATATGATATTAAGCTCAATTGATTTTCGATTAGCACTAGAATACATAATCTCAAAACATTAGGGATTACAAAATCGTCATGACGAACGAAGATAAATGAGGTATAACGATACGTAGAACGAAGATAATCGATGTAGGATGTCATGTAATACGATGATTATGTTGGAGATACAGAATGAGATGTTGAGGCATGTGATGTTGATGGTACTGGTGCTGTTTATTGATGGTACGGTTGGTGTCGGTGATGTTGCTGACGCTGGTACGTTTTGCACCATATTTTCCAAGGCTACAACTCGGGCGCGAAGCTCGTTGACTTCTTTTATTACTCCGGGATGATTGTTGGTCGGAACGAGTGGATGAATAAGGTCTAAAATGAGAGATAGTATATAATCGTAACGAGATACTCTAAGAGAGAAAATGATGTTTCGAACAGGTTCACCAGTAAGTGTTTCAGGTTCTTCACCAAGAGGTGAATTCGGTTGGTGGAAGAGACCGCCTTCTTCGCGTCTCCATTGATTAAGTAGACTACGAACTTATCAGATGAATTGGTTGATTCAATCTGATGACACTGCTTTCGGAGCTTAGGTGAAACTCCATATCGGAATAGCTGTCGGAATCCGAGGAATTCGAACTGGTTGAGGGATTCATCTTGTACGATCAGATGAAGGATTTTCAATAAGAAATAGATTATAGGATATAGATTAGTGCCCTGCAATACATAATTTACATATGCATATATAATACTAAAATCCCATAAGTTACGGAGGAATCTACGGAATATGTCAGGCAAAGTTACAGTAACAGATACGCTAAGATATGAAGTAGCAGATACGCTAAGATATGAATTTTTGTCTATACACTATTCATGCAATCCAGGCAGTAAGATATGTCTAGATTAAGAATGATAAGTAAGTGATTCCCTAAGAATGATAAGCAGGTAATTTTCGACACGAAATGATAAGCAAAACTTTTGACATGCACACACAGTCGAAGTCCAGACACACTAATGCATCTTAACAACTATCAGTTAGACACACTAATGCAAGACCTGGTTCGCTAAGACCACCGCTCTGATACCAACTGAAAGGACCCGTCCTAATCCATTCAGACGAAGTCCGTATCAATTATAAACGATTCACAATAGTTGATTACATCGCGAGGTACTTGACCTCTATATGCTACATTTTACAAACATTGCATTCGTTTTTGAAAAGACAATATTTCATTACATCGAAAGTTGACGGCATGCATACCATTTCATAATATACCTAACTATAATTGATTTAATATTAATCTTGATGAACTCAACGACTCGAATGCAACATCTTTTAAAATACGTCATGAATAACTCCAAATAATATCCCTAAAATGAGCAAATGCACAGCGGAAGATTTCTTTTGTACCTGAGAATAAACATGCTTTAAAGTATCAACCAAAAGGTTGGTGAGTTCATTAGTTTATCATAAATAATCATTTCCATCATTTTAATAGACCACAAGATTTCATATTTCCACTTCTCATAAACATACGTCCCATACATAGAGACAAAAATATCATTCATATGGATTGAACACCTGGTAACCGACATTCACAATATACATATAAGAATATCCCCATCATTCCGGGATCCTCCTTCGGACATGATATAAATTTCGAAGTACTAAAGCATCCGGTACTTTGGATGGGGCTTGTTGGGCCCGATAGATCTATCTTTAGAGTTCGCGTCAATTAGGGTGTCTGTTCCCTAATTCTTAGATTACCAGACTAAAAAGGGGCTTATTCGATTTAATAATCCAGCCATAGAATGTAGTTTTGATTACTTGTGTCTATTTCGTAAAACAGTTATAAAAGCAGCGCATGTATTCTCAGTCCCAAAAATATATATTGCAAAAGCATTTAAAAAGGGAGCAAATGAAACTCACGCATATAAATATTGTAAACCAGTTAATAAAGCATTTGCATGTATTCTCAGCCCAAAAATGTATATAAAAAGGGAATAATGAAACTCACAATACGATATTTTGTAGTAAAAATATTCATACGACGATACTGAACAATGCAGGGTTGGCCTCGGATTCACGAACCTATATCATTTATATATATATTAACAAATATAATTGAAATCGAACAAATTCATATATTATTAGTTATCTACTCGTTATTTTAGTATTTTATGTGTTATTAAATTAACTCTATTTATTTTTATATATATACTTTAGATAAAATATCAATGTAATTATGTAATATATTTTTCTTATGTATATCATATTTATTTAGTGAATTAATAATAATAATAATAATAATAATAATAAAAATAAAAATAATAATGATAAAAATAATGATAATTTTAATAATAAGGTAAATTTCAATATAAATGATAATTTTAATAGTTATAGAAAATAAGAATTTTAATAATAATGATATTTTTAATTAATCATAATGATACTTAATAATAATAATATTCACAAAAATAATACCTTATTAGATTTTGAAGTCCATTAATATTTTACTAGAGCCCATTTAGTAATTCATTTAAATGGAGCCCAAGTTGCAATCCTTTTTAGGTTTATGTAGCCTAAGTTAAAATTAATGGGTGAGAGTGTTGATATAGTTCGGCCCAAAAAAAAAAAAAAAAAAGCAGCCATGAATCAATCGACCTAGGTCACTGGTTCATACTTCAATCGATCAGAGATGGGAGATGGGAGATTCTGCAACAACTCATGAACATAGGAGCAGTAGTCAATTGGTGTTCGGTTGGTGTTTGTTCGACTAGAAAAAGGATTAAACATAGCAGTGTGTAATTACGGAAACCGCATCAAATCATCATCATCAATCTAATTATCATCAATAGATCCTGAAATCGGTTCATCAATTTGTGAGATAAGTAATTGGTTCGTTATATTCTCTTAATTCTTCATCTCTCTACATATATTTATATATATATTCTTTATTTTTATTTAATATTATTATTATTTTTATTATTATTTTTTATGGATCGAACATTAATAGTAATAAATGGTGTTCCTGGTGGGTTTCGATTTAGTGTATCAACAACAATGGCCTCGATTCTTCCTCATTCGATCAAAATCAAAAACGAGTAGCAATAGTTAGTTACAAATTGGAGATGCTTGTTATGGTTTGGTTCAACAGGTAATTTGGAAGTGATTCTTGTATCGAACAGTTGTAGTTTGATTTACAATGATTTGTGTTGGTGATGTTTGATTGTGATGATGTTTGTTTTGGTCGAAGGAAAACAGAAACTAGAAATAGTTATCGAACACAGCTGGTGTCTTGCTTCGAATAGGAATGGACAACAGATTTTAGTAGGAGTTCACAATGGTTGTGATAGTGATTCGAAATAAACAGGAAAACAGAACAACAACTGCAGCAGGAGCAGGAAAAAGAAAACGTGCAGCAGGTGTGGTTTGTGTTAGATTAAGACAGAGAATATTAATAGATTGCTTGGTGGAGATTATGATCTGTAGTAACTTTTGTGGGGTTGTCGGGCAAGAAAGTTGCAGCAAAACAGAAGCAATTATTCGAGGACTAGCTACAGTTAATTTCGATACTTTCATGGTGGTGTTGCAGGTGGTAAACAGACCACGTTTTGCAGCAGTTTAGTGACAGTTTAATGATGATGATTGTATGACAGCTTCACTTTGCGAAGAAGACGAGTTGGTGATCGGTTGCAGAGATAATTTAAGAGAAAGTGATGGTATTTGCGTTTTCTAAACTGATTATATTCATTAACTATTGTTATTGTTTGTTTCATAGTTTGTTGTCATTGAATGTTCTTTATTTTACACAATAACTTTTATTATCCAGAGTTATATATAATTGAGGGGTTGTATACTTGTATATAGTGTATTGAATTTTGAAAAAAAAAATTATTCAGTCTTAATCAATGTAACTAATTTATATGCAATAATATTACACTTACTGTGTGTTAACTCGAGTGTTGAATGAAGTTAACTAGTTTCCTTGGTGATTTCATGATTAGAGGATTTATAGTAGATTGTATTGATGGTGATTGTAGATGTTATTTGGCATCTGTAGCAGGAACAAAAATATGGCAGCAGCAAGAAGTTTCAAAGTTTGAGGTGGTTGTTAAGTGAAACAGAAGACAGAATTCATGGCAGCAGCTAAATGGAAATGGTGAGGTGGTGGACTGATGTGGTGGTTAAATGTGTAATAGTATTCGATGGTGTTTTAGATGGTTGCTGATTCAAGGTGATAGAAAAGGGGTTCACGATGGTATGGTCATGGGTGCTTCGTCAAGAAATAAGAAATCAAACAAAATAAATGGGTTTTGCAAAGGTGATGTTGTTTGCCACGATGGTGAGTTTATGTATTGTCCTTGTAACTGAATTTGGTGTGTGAGTTGATCATAGATACATGCATCTATGTAAGTCAAGATATTATATGTGTGGTGTTTGTCAAAAGTAGAACAATGATAAAAATATATCTCCTACTTGCACATAAATGACAAGGAGATATAAAAATTACAGCCGACACTTTTATTATTTTTATATACATATGCATGTTACTTGTTTCTTAATAATTTAAGATTGAGAATTGAGATTGAGAGCTCATCACGGGTAGACACACTACAAAGAAAGAAAAAAAATAGCTGGTGGACCACAGGTGATGACTTGATCCTTAATTGACAGCGAAAGACACTATTACATCAAACAATAATGGCACATGTACATGTTATATCTCTCAATTACTTTTGCACATGCCACACTTGGGAATGATAATCAATTAAAAGATTGAATTGACGTTATAATCTTGCATTATAATTAGATATCATGTAGGTACATTATTTATATAAAAGTTATTTTTACAATGTTAGTAAAATATTATGTAATTTAAATAAAATAATATAAAATTGAAGTTAGATTACCAAGGGCCTTGAATTTATAGATTATAGTTAGTTGTATACAATCAGATGTGAGGTGCCAATAAAGTGAGCACTTATCACTTTTCAGAATCATCATTAATTTTAAAAAAAAAAACACATAAGTTCGTTTTTAACTTGTTTAATATCGATCGAATGACCATTGAGCGTTATTGTCGCTTACAAAATAAATTCTAAATTACATATATATTCAATATACTTCATTTACATATATAGATATGTTTTTAAATAATATATATTATTTTATTTTTACATTATTATTTCTAACAATTACTTCATATAATATTCCAATTTATATTTCCAATTATTATTTGTATATATATATATATACACACACATATTTAATTACAATTAATTGTTCGTGAATCGTCGGAACAGTCGAAGGTCAAACGAATTCATGAAAATAGTTCAAAAATTTTTAAGACTCGGTTTAACAGACTTTGCTTATCGTGTCGAAACCATATAAAGATTAAGTTTAAATTTGATCGGAAATTTCCGGGTCGTCACAGAATACATGCGTAGCTTTTATAACTGTTTTACGAAATAGATAGAAGTACTTGAAACTACATTCTATGGTTGGATTATTATACCGGATATCACCCTTTTTAGTCTGGAAATCTAAGAATTAGGGAACAGAAACCCTAATTGACGCGAATCCTAAAGATAAATCTATTGGGCCTAATAAACCCCATCCGGGTTACGGATGCTTTAGTACTTCAATTTTATCATGTCCAATGAGAGTCCCGGAATATTGGGGATATTCTAGATGCATTTTGTTAATGTCGGTTATCAGGTGTTCACCATATAAATGATTTTTATACACAGGTTATGTGTATCATGTTTTGTACACGGGTTACGTGTGCGGTTAAATATTTGAAATCTTGTGGTCTATTAAATTTATGGAAATAAACTAATGAACTCACCAACCTTTTGGTTGACACTTTAAAGCATGTTTATTCTCAGGTATGAAAGAATTCTTCCGTTGTGCATTTGCTCATTTTAAAGATATTACTTGAAGTCATTCATGACATATTTTAAAAAGACATTGCATTCGAGTCGTTGAGTTCAACAAGATTATTATTAAGTCATTTATAGTTTGGATATATTATGAAATGGTATGCATACTTGTCAACTTTCGTTGTAATGACAGTTTGTCTTTTAAAACGAATGCAATGTTTGTAAAACGTATCATATAGAGGTCAATATCTCGCAATGGAACCAAATGTTATTGTATTCATCCATATGGATTTGGACGGGTCGTTTCAATTTTAATCAAATATCAATAGACAAAAGTTATGAATCTATACATTACGTGAAACAGAAGGGTACGTTTTACAATTTCACAACGTAGCATAAAGCACAACTCTAACTAAAATTGCAACCGCATTATAGTGATTGCACACACAATTGCAATCATGCAATACACCTGCATAATGCGAAACACGTATAAAAATTAATAAAGATACATAATACAGATTCTATAAATATCTTACTATAATATAAAGTTATTGTGAAAAGCAAACAACAAAAAAATATTAAGTAAAGACATTTTTACTGGGAATATAAAGAAGGAGGATGATTCTCACACACTGTTTTTTGATCCTCACACACCAATTTACTTGAACTCCTCCCTAATAATAGGGTAAAAGGGTGTGTGAGGATCAAAAAACAGTGTGTGAGAATCACCCCCCTATAAAGAAGACTATTTCAAGCAATGTAAGAAATAAAATAATGCAATTGTGTAAAATTGATCTAATAATGTAATAGGTTTTAAAAAGTACAAAGATAATACCAGCAAATGACAGCTACCATGATGATGGCTACAGTTTGGTTTTCATCGCCCAAAAATTTTGGGTGTTTATTAGTATATAAGGAGAAATTGAAAAGTTCCTCACCACCATTAGCGAAAAAATGGGACAACAACCCCTGATAAAAGCTCGATGGAGATAGCTGCAACGAAATTCATAGCAAGCACCATGGTGATGACCACAGTTTGATTTTATGGGACTAAACGCTAATTTTTATCGAACTTCGTTTTTTTCTAGCGTAATCTGAAAATCCACAACGAAGAATGCAATTACCTGAATTCCGACCAGCAAAAGCGATGGATGGAGCCATACAATTGATGTAAAACCTAATTGATTCCGGTAATTACGTAAAACGCAATCGACTTTAAGGCAACTGAGGTGGCACTGGTCGATCTTGGCGGTAATGGAGTTGATGGCGTTGGTTGAGGCGGTGGCGATGTGGGCGGTGGCGATGGGGGCGTCGTTGCCAGTGGCGTTGGCGGTGGTGGGTGTTGGTGGGAGCGGAGGTGATGGCAATGGACGGGGTTAGTTTGGAAGAGAGGGAGGGTTTTTAATGCAGGGTAAAATTTGGGAAAGAAAGGGGGGAGATAAAATTACAATAGAAGTAAGGTTAGATGTCGTTTTGGAATTTTTACAAAGGAAACGACCAAAACCTGGAGGTATTTTAGTATATAAGGATAATAGGTATGTTTCATTGACCATAATTGGTATCAACTAAATAATTGAACAATTTGTTTACAAGTTTTTAAAGAGGCATCAACTCGGTTAGCAGGTGTTGATTAGCAAAATAACTTATTAGTTTTAAACCAGCTTTTTTTTATGACAGAAATATTATAAGAATCTTAAGACTTATCTAGTTCAATGTTTAGAAAAATGGTTAAAGTTACAAAAAAGAAATTTATAAAATATTATGGTACTTTACATTTGATTTTACTTATTTGTTGCACTTAATCCATGCTTTGATGTTGGAGGCATGGAACTTTTAATAACACCAATAATACAAAATTTAGGCATAACCTATGAGATAGATGACCAAGACTCTGACGATTTAGCTAACCAATGTTGCGCTCACAATGATACGGTCGAAAGGACGGTTTTATTTATGTGGTGTCGTCATGTAGCACAGCGTCAGAATCGGCTGATCAAGATAACGATCAATAGTTTTAATTTTATATTTAGCAGGGCCTAAATCTTACTACTCCTTATTGTGAGTAAGGGAAGTATGACCTAGGGTCGTATTTTTGAGGTATCAGTAGAATCGAACCTATAAGTAAGCTTAAGATAATCTTAACGTGAAATAGTAGTGGTTTGTTACCTAATTTTGGGTTTTCTAGTTTATAAGATGAAGTAAAGTAAATACGATAAAATTTGTAGTTCAGATAAGGTTAAAACAAGTGCATGCTATGATTTCATCAGTTACTTTGTCGAGATTATGGAATGTTGGCTCATGAATAGGTAGTGGCCTTGTATTCATTACACTGGTCCTAAAAGCCCCTGACATGTCACTGGGTAATGCGATAGGTTTGAAGATTCTGAATAGACATCAACGTCCCTTACCCTCGACGCCCGTGCAGTCTGACTACAGGCATACATGTTCAGACGGGTCATCCAATTGAGCGACTCGATTGGGTGATGTATTAACATTCCACAAAGGTCTAAACTTTCTTAAGCATAATAGAATACAGGGCTTGCCATATTCGAGAGACGTGATGTGCTTCGATGCTTTCGTTAGTGATTGGGTTTAAAAGATAGTTAGGCCCTTAAAAGAGTTCAACCATACGAATACCATGGCCAAGTTGGATTTTCACTTCCATAAACACGTTCGGTTATCTTAACGGTCCAATCCTTTATGTGTTTAAACAAACAGTTTCTTAATTAACCAATAATCCCTCAAGCGGGGTGCAATGCTCGAGACCGCGTTATGGTGAAGTGTACTAGTCAGCACTGACCGGGTTCCATGGCCTTACTTAGCAGAGGTACAGCTTAAAATAACTGTTGTGCTTCAGCGTGCACGTACGAAGTTTATATGCTTGGTGACTACAGTAGCATGGTCTCGGACCGACAATGTGCTAGGGGTTTAATTAGATGTTTCACTACGAAAGAGTCCTCATTCAGAATCCAAGGCTCAGTAGACTTACTACAACCGGTGTGCCTCAGTCAAAGTTACGTTGTATCTGATAGCCTTCTCTTACCAAAGGGTGACACAGATAGTGTACTCTGGATCGGGGTTCACGACTTCCCAATAACAGAGCCAATAACTACGTTCTATTAGTTGGAAAAGCGATTGAGTTTAAAGCATAATCGGAAAGCATCTCGACAACATACACAAACCATAATATTATTTCGGCATTATGACTAACTACATCATAGCATACACTAAAGATAACTACTCGCTAATCATGGCAACAATATCACAAGGCATAATAATGGAAAACATTATATAAAGACAAAGGATAGAAGTACCAGTAGATTAAACGAGTTCCGAATACAAAAGTGAAAACTTCAAACTCCAGACTGCTCCTAATACAATCTTCGACGTTCTTCTCCGGGTACTAAGTTTCCCGCACGGAGTCGAAGACCTTGAAAGTATGACTAATATTGTAGAAAGAGAGAGAAAGAAGTGAATTGAAGTGTGCGTAAAAATGGATGACAAAGACCCTCTAAATAGACTTGAAATTTGCGTGCAAACGGCTGGCTGGCCGTTTGGCAGGCCGTTTGCAGGGGACGTTTGGTTGGTCAGCCGTTTCTTGTGCATGTTTGCCTTGGCCATGTGGCAGGCCGTTTTCCCTAGTGATAGGCCGTTTGGCCTGCCCTGGTTTGCTGAATTCACTGGATTGTAACTTGATTTCGTGTTTTTCACCGTTTTCGCTCTAGAATCTTCGTTTTAACTCCGATTCTCTTGATTCTTTTTGCGCCGTCTTCATAATCACTTGTTCTTCAATTTTAACCAACGAAGCGGGTATTTTGGCAATAAATTTTAGAACTTTATTGTTTTTGGGCCTTAATACCGAGGTGAAAACGTGACCTTTTAGCCGATATCAAATATCTCACACTTTGACTTTGCTTGTCCCCGCGCAAACTTCTTGTTAAAGAAATCTTTTCGGAGTTTCTTTTCTAATAGCCTGAGCTGTTTGCTTTTTATTATAAGAGCGAAAGGTAAGGAAATTTATCTATGTTAGGGTTAAAACTATCTCTCCAAGCATGCGAGGAGGTTACATGACTTAGGCTAGCTTTCACGGGTCATGATATCGGCTAAAAAGACACGTTTTCACCTCGGTATTAAGGCCTAAAAACAATAAAGTTTCAAACTTTATCGCCAAAATACTTGCTTCGTCGGTTAAAATTGAAGAACAAGTGATTACAAAGACGGTGCAAAAATAATCAAAAAAATTGGAGCTAAAACGAAGATTCTAGTGCAAAAACGGTGAAAGACAAGAAATCAAGTTACGATCCAACGAATTAGCAAGCCAAATGGCTTGCCAAACGGGCTGCCAAACGGCCTGCCAGTATGGCAAACGGCCTGCCACACACCCAGATCAAACGAGCACATCAAACGGCCCCTGTAAACGGCCTGCCAGCCGTTTGCAGGCAAAATTCAAGCTTATTTAAAGGGTCTTTGTCATCTATTTCAACACACACTTCAATTCACTTCTTTCTCTCTCTTTCTACAATATTAGTCATACTTTCAAGGTCTTCAACTCCGTGCGGGAACCTAGTACACGGAGAAGAACGCCGAAGATTGTATTAGGAGCGGTCTGGAGTTTGAAGTTGTCACTTTTGTATTCGGAACTCATTTAATTTACTGGTACTTCTATCCTTTGTCTTTTATAAAATGTCTTCCATTATTATGCCTTGTGATATTATTGCCATGATTAGCGAGTAATTATCTTTAGTGTATGTTATGATGTAGTCAGTTATAATGCCGAAATAATATTATAGCTTGTGTATGTTGTCGAGATGCTTTCAGATTATGTTTTAAACTCAATCGCTTTTCCAACTAATAGAACGTAGTTATTGGCTCTGTTATTGGGAAGTCGCGAACCCCGATTCTAGAGTACACTATCTGTGTCACCCCTTGGTAAGAGAAGCCTATCGAATACAATGTAAGTTTGACTGAGGCACACCGGTTATAGTAAGTTAATCAAGCCTTGGATTCCGACTGAGGACTCTTTCGTAGTGAAACATCTAACTATACCCCAGTACATTGTCGGTCCTAGACCATGCTAGTGTAGTCACCAAGCATATAAACTTCGTATGTGCACGCTGAAGCACAACGTTTGTTGTAAGCTGTACCTCTGCTAAGTAAGGCCATGGAACCCGGTCAATGCTCATTAGTACACTTCACCATAACGCGGTCTCAATCATTGCACCCCGCTTGAGGGATTCTTGGTTAATTAAGGAACTGTTTGTTTAAACACATAAAGGATCGGACCGTTAGGATAATCGAACTTGTTCATGGAAGTCAACTTTTACTTGGCCATGGTGTTCTTTATGGTTGAACTCTTTTTAAGGGCCTAAATATCTTTTAAACCCAATCATTAACGAAAGCATCGAAACACATCACGTCTTTCGGATACGGTAAACCATGTATTCCATTATACTTAAGAAAGTTTAGACCATTGTGGAATGTTAATACGTCACTCAACCGAGTCGCTCAATTGGATGAGCTGTCTGAACGTGTATGCCTGTAGTCAGACTGCACGGGCATCGGGGGTAAGGGAGTTGCTGTCTATTCAAAATATTCAAGCCTATTGCTTTACCCAGTGACATGTCTCATGACAGGGGCGTTTAGGACTAGTGTAGTGAATACAAGGTCACTGTCTACCCATGAGCCAACATTCCATAATCTCGGCAAAGTAACTGACGAAATCATAGCATGCTCTTGTTTTAACCCTATCTGAATTACAAATTTTATCGCATTTACTTTACTTTATCTTATAAACTAAGATACCAAAATTAGGTAATAAGCCACTACTCCTACACCTTAGAATTATCTTAAGTTTTAAATATAGATTCGATTATACTGATATCTCAAAAATACGACCCTAGGTCATGTAGTGACCTGAACTTTTCCATGTTTATATATATTAAATGAAATTGATATTTACATGATTAAGTGTTTCCAACATGTTAAGCAATCAAACTTGTTAAGACTTGATTAATTGAAATAGGTTTCATATAGACAATTGACCACCCAAGTTGACCGGTGATTCACGAACGTTAAAACTTGTAAAAACTATATGATGACATATATATATAATTTATATATATAATTAACATGATATTATGATAAGTAAGTATCTCATTAGGTATTTTAACAATGAGTTATATACATAAAATTGTGTTTATTGAATTAAGAAACTCGAAACGATATATATAATGATTATCGTTATAACAACGTCTTACTAATTACATATGAATCATATTCAGATATTGTTACACTATGTTTAATCATGATAAATGATAAGTAAACATGTCATTATGTATATTAAAAATGAACTACATATGTAAAACAAGACTACTAACTTAAGAATTTCGAAACGAGACATATATGTAACGATTATCGTTGTAACAACATTTAACTGTATATATATCATACTAAGATATATTAATATATCATAATATCATGATAATGTAATAATTTAACATCTCTTTAGATATAATAAACAATGGATTAACAACATTTAACAAGATCGTTAACCTAAAGGTTTTAAAACAACATTTACATGTAACGACTAACGATGACTTAACGACTCAGTTAAAATGTATATACATGTAGTGTTTTAATATGTATTTATACACTTTTGAAAGACTTCAAGACACTTATCAAAATACTTCTACTTAACAAAAATGCTTACAATTACATCCTCGTTCAGTTTCATCAACAATTCTACTCGTATGCACCCGTATTCGTACTCGTACAATACACATCTTCTAAATGTATGTACTATTGGTATATACACTCCAATTATCAGCTCTTAGCAGCCCATGTGAGTCACCTAACACATGTGGGAACCATCATTTGGCAACTAGCATGAAATATCTCATAAAATTACAAAAATATTAGTAATCATTCATGACTTATTTACATGAAAACAAAATTACATATCCTTTATATCTAATCCATATACCAACGACCAAAAACACCTATAAACACTTTCATTCTTCAATTTTCTTCATCTAATTGATCTCTCTCAAGTTCCATCTTCAAGTTCTAAGTGTTCTTCATAAATTCTACAAGTTCTAGTTTCATAAAATCAAGAATACTTCCAAGTTTACTAGCTCACTTCCAATCTTGTAAAGTGATCATCCAACCTCAAGAAATCCTTATTGTTTAAAGTAAGATATCATTCTAAATCAAGGTAATACTCATATACAAACTTTGATTCAATTCCTATAACTATAACTATCTTAATTCGAGTGATAATCTTACTTGAACTTGTTTTCGTGTCATGATTCTACTTCAAGAACTTTCAAGCCATCCAAGATCCTTTGAAGCTAGATAATTTCTTGTCACTTCCAGTAGGTTTACCTACTAAACTTGAGGTAGTAATGATGTTCATAACATCATTCGATTCATACATATAAAACTATCTTATTCGAAGATTTGAACATGTAATCACTAGAACATAGTTTAGTTAATTCTCAACTTGTTCGCAAACAAAAGTTAATCCTTCTAACTTGACTTTTAAAATCAACTAAACACATGTTCTATATCTATATGATATGCTAACTTAATGATTTAAAATCGAAAAATATGAAAAACACCGTAAAACCGGATATACGCCGTCGTAGTAACACCTCGGGCTGTTTTGGGTTAGTTAATTAAAAACTATGATAAACTTTGATTTAAAAGTTGTTTTTCTGAGAAAATGATTTTTCTTATGAACATGAAACTATAACCAAAAATCATGGTTAAACTCAAAGTGGAAGTATGTTTTCCAAAATGGTCATCTAGACGTCATTCTTTCGACTGAAACGACTACCTTTACAAAAACAACTTGTAACTTATTTTTCTGACTATAAACCTATAATTTTTATGTTTAGATTCATAAAATAGAGTTCAATATAAAACCATAGCAATTTGATTCACTCAAATCGGATTTAAAACGAAGAAGTTATGGGTAAAACAAGATTGGATATTTTTTTATTGTTGTAGCTACAGGAAATATTGTAACAATTCTATACAAATCATATCCTAGCTAACTTATATTGTATTATACATGTATTCTAATGTAATCTTGGGATACCATAGACATGTATGCAAATGTTTTGACATATCATATCGACCCATGTATATATATTATTTGGAACAACCATAGATACTCTATATGCAGTAATATTGGAGTTAGCTATACAGGGTTGATGTTGATTCCAAAAATATATATACTTTGAGTTGTGATCTAGCCTGAGACGTGTATAAACTGGGTCATGGATTGATTCAAGATAATATATATCAATTTATTTCTGTACATCTAACTGTGGACAACTAGTTGTAGATTACTAACGAGGACAATTGACTTAATAAATTTAACACAGTAAAATGTATTAAAAATGTTGTAAATATATTTTGAACATACTTTGATATATATGTACATATTTGTTATAGGTTCGTGAATCGACCAGTGGCCAAGTCTTACTTCCCGATGAAGTAAAAATCTGTGAAAGTGAGTTATAGTCCCACTTTTAAAATCTAATATTTTGAGATGAGAATACATGCAGTTTTATAAATGTTTTACGAAATAGACACAAGTAATTGAAACTACATTATATGGGTGAATGATCGAAGTCGAATATGCCCCTTTTGCTTGGTAACCTAAGAATTAGTAAACCGATCTACTAATTGACGCGAATCCTAAAGATAGATCTATTGGGCCTAACGAACCCCATCCAAAGTACCGGATGCTTTAGTACTTCAAATTCATTTTTATCATGTCAGAAGGATTTCCCGGAATAATAGGGGATATTCTTATATGCATCTTGTTAATGTCGGTTACCAGGTATTCACCATATGAATGAATTTTATCACTATGTATGGGATGCATATTGAAATATGAAATCGTGTGGTCTATTATTATGATTTGATAATATATATAGGTTAAACCTATAACTCACCAACATTTTTGTTGACGTTTTAAGCATGTTTATTCTCAGGTGATTATTAAGAGCTTCCGCTGTTGCATACTAAAATAAGGACAAGATTTGGAGTCCATGCTTGTATGATATTATGTAAAAACTGCATTCAAGAAAACGGTATATTTTAGATTATCATTATTTGATGTAATATATTCTTATTGTAAACCATTATGTAATGGTCGTGTGTAAACGGTATATTTTAGATTATCATTATTTGATAATCTACGTAATGATTTTTAAACCTTTATCGATAAAATAAAGGTTATGGTTGTTTTAAAAATGAATGCAGTCTTTGAAAAACATCTCATATAAAGGCCAAAACCTCGTGACGAAATTAATTAATATGGAATGTTTATAATCAATATGAACGGGACATTTCAATTAGTATCCAAGCGTTGGTCTTAGAGAACCAGAAAATTGCATTAGTGTGTCTTACCGAGTTTGTTAGGATGCATTAGTGAGTCTGGACTTCGATCGTGTTTTTCTTCAAAAACGATTGCTTAACATTTTTTTTGTTGGAAACTATATATTATTAACATGTAAATATTATGTGATATATTAATCTCTTAACGTGTTTGATATTGTGTGATAGATGTCTACCTCTAGTACAAATCCCATTGATTCAACTAATAATAATGAAGAGTCGAATATATTTTGGAAAGATTCACAAATTCCCGAAGAGGAACCGGAAGAGGAGGAACCGGAAGAGGAGGAACCAGAAGAGGAGGAATCGAAAGAGGAGGAACCAGAAGAAGAAGAGGTTCCGGAGGAAGAAATACTGATACCTATCGTAAATCGATTAAATAAAAGAAAATCCTCAACCAACGGACCAAAGTTAATAATGGTCAATGGTGTTTCCACCGAGGAAGCAAAATATTGGGAAGATTACCAATTTTTCGATGAATTTGATCCCGATGAGGATTCCGATGATGCTATAGAAATTACCTCGACCCAATTTAATAAAGCAAAAGAAAATAATAAGGGAAAAGGTATAAAAATAGAGAAACCCGATTCCAACCCCGATGAACTTTATATGTATCGGCAACATCCGTATTTCCTAAAATGTAACAATGACCCGGGAACCTCTAAACCACCAGGTTTTTCTAAACCATTATGGAAAATGACGGTTCGTATTAGAGGAACACCATATATTCCTAGAAAATTAGGAAAAAGAACCAAGTCCGAAGAAGAAGAAACCCGTGATTCAGATTAGAGGGTTGTAATCATGTTGTGTATTATATGTATTGTAGTGTGCTTGTACTTTTATGTTCTATGTAAAAATTGCTTGTATTTTTTGTTATTACGAATCTAATCCTTGTCTATTTTACAGTATAAAAACAAAATGGACGTTAAGGGTAGACAATCGAATATTTTAGAAGACCTACCAGAGGATATGATTGAGGAAATCTTGTCTAGAGTCGGTCAGAATTCATCAGCACATTTAGTTATGGCGAAATTAACTTGTCAAATATTTGAAAGACTTTCCAGAAATGCCTTAGTTTATAAAAGGCTTTCCTTTGATAAGTGGGGTATATCACATTGGGGAGACCGTAAGTTACGCCGTGTTTTCTTTAAAGAATTAAATGCGGGGAACCCAAATGTAATTTTACGCTACGAGTTAAGAACCTTTTTTGACTCAACATATCCCAACATAGGATTTCGTGAATTAGAAAGAGCTTCTAACATGAAACATAAAGAAGCATGTTATGCTTACGGGTTAGTGATGTTCGCTTCTTACCAAAGTGAGAAAAAGAACATCGAATTGGAACTTTTAAATAAAACATTCCCACAAGTGACGGATTCAGTAGCTGGGGTGAGAAACAAGGTTTTTAGATTATTACGGGGCCGTTGAACATTACGAAACCCTCGTCCTTTTGACGACATCACAACATGCTGCCTAGCCAATGGTCATAACGGTTATTTTCCACAAGACCAAGGATGGGAAGTCGTCTTAGTAAAACCATAATGCATGACTTGTTTATGGACTTATGAATTACGTGTCTTTATTTCCTTTACTGAACAACTTGCGTATTAACTAGATTTATCTTCAAAACTGTCCTGTATCATAATGTACTATATTTCATGTTATATGTAATATAGCGAAGTTGTAAGTTTGAAGAATATTTGTATGTGTTATATTATTATAATCAGTTTTTCATATGGAATTGTAGTAGTTGAATTGTATATTAGCTATTAAGTATGAACTTAACGGATCGGTAGTACCCGAATTTAAACTTATAAAATGCTAATATGAAGAAAAAGCTTTTATAAATGAGTTCATATTATGCTACAAAATACTATTGACTACTCTTAATATTCTGTATGATTAACTCGATTCAGTTGGCTATTTTGAAGGAAATGGCACCGACTACTCGCACACCATGAATATGAGAGAAGAGGAATTTCGTACCTTTCTTGCTGCTAACATAGCCGCAGTACAGACTGTGCTACATACCAACAATAACTCTGAATCTAGCAATGCAGCTAACGGCGCAAGAAATCGTGTAGGATGCTCCTACAAAGAATTCACTGCCTACAAACCTTTGGAATTTGATGGAACCGAAGGACCAATTGGATTGAAACGGTGGACCGAGAAAGTCGAATCGGTGTTTGCCATAAGTAAGTGTACTGAAGAGGACAAAGTTAAGTACGCTATGCATACCTTCACAGGTACTGCGTTAACGTGGTGGAACACCTATCTTGAACAGGTAGGACAAAATACTGCTTACGCACTACCGTGGTCGGCATTCAAGCAATTGATGAACGAGCAGTACCGTCCTAAAAATGAAGTCAATAAACTCAAGGCAGAACTTAGAGAGTTACGAACACAAGGGTTTGACATTACCACATATGAACGACGATTCAAAGAGTTGTGCATATTGTGTCCGGGAGCATTCGAAGATGAAGAAGAGAAGATCGACGCGTTTGTAAAAGGGTTACCAGTAAGGATTCAAGAAGATGTGAGTTCACAATAACCGCTTCTATACAGAAGGCAAGTCGAATGGCTCATAAACTCATAAATCAGATTGAGGGAAGAATTAAAGTGCAGGCGGCCGAAGAAGCCAACACGAAACAACTCAAGAGGAAGTGGGAGGAAAACGATGACAAGAGTCACCAGTACAACAATAACAACAATTACAACCACAATCGCAACAACTATCCCAACAACCGCAACAACAATCGCAACAATAATCGTAATCCTAACAATAACTATAACAAACATCCCAACAACAACAACTACAACAACCGTTTCAACAACAATAACAATCCCAACAACAACCTCAATAACAACAACGGTAACAAAAACCAAAAACAGCCATGTCATAGGTGTGAAGAAAATCATTAGGGGTTTTGCACGACATTTTGCAACAGGTGTAAAAGAAATGGTCATAGCGCGACAAAGTGTGAGGTCTACGGACCAAAGTTTAACAGAACTAAAGGAACAAATAATGTCGGAACAAGTAATGCCGAAACGAATAGTGTTAGAGCAAGTAATACCAACGCTGTTTGTTATAAATGTGGAAAATCGGGCCACATTATTAGAAATTGCCCAAATCATAGGAATACTAATGGGCAGGGCCGTGGAAGAGTTTTCAATATTAATGCGGCAGAAGCACAGGAAGACCCGGAGCTTGTTACGGGTACGTTTCTTATTGATGATAAATCTGCTTATGTTTTATTTGATTCGGGTACGGATAGAAGCTATATGAGTAGAGAATTTTGTGCTAAATTAAGTTGTCCATTGACGAATTTGGATAGTAAATTTTTACTCGAATTAGGAAACGGTAAATTAATTTCAGCAGATAATATATGTCGGGAGAGAGAAATTAAACTGGGGGATGAAACGTTTAAAATTGATTTAATACCAGTCGAGTTAGGAAGTTTTGATGTAAGAATTGGCATGGACTGGTTGAAAAAGGTGAGAGCAGAGGTCGTTTATTACAAAAATGCGATTCGCATTATGCGTGAAAAGGGAAAACCTTTAATGGTGTACGGAAACCTTTAATGGTGTACGAAGTTAAATCTTATTAGTAGTTTGAAGGCTCAAAAACTAATAAGAAAAGGTTGTTACATCATTCTAGCACACATCGAGGAAGTTAAACCTGAAGAAAAGAACATCAGTGATGTTCCCGTCGCAAAATAATTTTCCGATGTATTTCCGAAAGAATTACCGGGATTACCCCCACATCGATCCATTGAATTTCAAATAGACCTTGTACCAGGAGCTGCACCAATAGCTCATGCTCCATACAAACTCGCACCCAGCAAAATGAAAGAATTACAAAGTCAGTTACAGGAACTTTTAGAGCGTGGTTTCATTCGACCAAGCACATCACCATGAGGAGCTCCTGTTTTGTTTGTCAAGAAGAAAGATGGTACATTTAGGTTGTGTATCGACTACTGAGAGTTGAACAAACTTACCATCAAGAACCGCTACCCACTACCGAGAATCGACGACTTATTTGATCAACTACAAGGCTCGTCGGTTTATTCGAAGATCGATTTACGTTCTGGATATCATCAAATGCGGGTGAAGGAGGATGATATTCCAAAGACTACTTTTAGGATGCGTTACGGTCATTACGAGTTTATGGTTATGCCCTTTGGAGTGACTAACGCACCAGCTATGTTCATGGACCTCATGAACCGAGTGTGTGGGCCATATCTTGACAAGTTTGTCATTGTTTTTATCGATGACATACTTATTTACTCGAAGAATGATCAAGAGCACGAAGAACACTTGAGAAAAGTGCTAGAGTTGTTGAGAAAAGAAAAACTATACGCTAAGTTTTCAAAGTGTGCATTTTGGTTGGAAGAAGTTCAATTCCTCGGTCACATAGTGAACAAAGAAGGTATTCAGGTGGATCCAGCAAAGATTGAAACCGTTGAAAAGTGGGAAACCCCGAAAACTCCGAAACACATACGTCAGTTTTTAGGACTAGCTGGTTACTACAGAAGGTTCATCCAAGACTTTTCCAGAATAGCAAAACCCTTAACTGCATTAACGCATAAAGGGAAGAAATTTGAATGGAAAGATGAACATGATGTAACGACCCGGATTTTTCCGATCGTTTTATACATATGAGATTAATATTTATATAAGTTAAACACTACCAAAATGATAAGCAATCCAAATTGTTGAGTCTTGTGTTTTTAAAAAGAGTTTTACACAGCGTTTGACCGTCCAATTTGATCGATGATATCACGAACTATATAACATACGATAATTATACGATTGTGTACATATATGTATTTATACATATTTAACATGATCTAAGGATGGTTTAACATATCATTGTGTACTAATAACAATGAGTTATAAGTATACTTTGAGACTACTAACTTAAGTTTTCAAAACGGTAACTATACGTAACGTTCTTTGACATATATACCTATAATCAATAATGCTTATGCAAGTATCGTATAAATACGTATTTAATCACTTTTAAAGGGCTTAAATACATAAAACAATATAAGTATATTCACAAAAGATAGTTATATTTGAATTCTCGTTTCGTTTCCTCAAGATTTCTACACGTATACCTAGGGTATATGTACCCGTATTATACGCAGCTTCTAGATGTATTTACTATTGATAAATACCAATTATTAGACCTCAATTATCTGCTCTTAGCAGCCTTGTTTAGTCAACAACATGTGGGATAAAGTAGGAAGACTTATGAGCTAAAAATCAAAACTTAAAATCTATATATATACATACATATACACGTTTACATATACATACATATACTTCTATATCAACTTTATTTCAAGATAAATGATCTTCTAAACTCTCTCATCTTCAACCTTCAAGTGTTCTTCAAGGTCTTCATAAGTTTCTAACTTCATAATCAAGGTAAAACTATGTTTAAACATTGATTCAATTCATGTAAGTTAATTATATTAAATCAAGATATAAACTTACTTACAACCTTTGTTTCTTTCATGATTTCACTTCTTAATCTTCCAAGTCATCAAGAACAAGTTCATATCTTGTTTATTCAGTAACTTTCTTCATCATACTTGAGGTATAACCTTTGTTCATCATCTTGTTCAATTATAACTATCTTATTAAGAATATACAAATCATAACAACAAGAACATAGTTGGAATGATTTCAAACTTGTTCGCAAACTAAATAGATCCTTCTAATTTGACTTTTAAAACACTTCAAGACCTGTAATATATCATAATGATATGCTAACTTTACAAGATACAACTTGATTTTACAAAGAACACCTTAAAACTGAATCTACATCGTTGGAGTGCAACCGGGGGCAGTTTTGGGTTGGATAATTAAAAACCATCTTAAAATTTGAATTGAAAGTTTATATTCTAGAAAAATGATATTTCTTATGAATATGTTAATATATAAAAATCTCATGGTGTAACTCAAAGTGTAAGTATTTTTATAAAAATGATCATCTAGATGTTGTTTTTACGACGGAAATGATCACTTTCATAAGATTCACCAAAGTTTGACCTATAACCTATGATTTCGAATGCAAACCAAGGTATTTACGGTTCATATTCATAAATAATGGCTCGATCCAAGGAAGTGGCAAGTTGAACCAACAAAAACGGAGTTGTATTAAAGAAACTACGACTAAAACAAAATCGGGTATCCGAAGCTAGTTTAGCTACGAAAATAATTTGACTAAAAACAAACTAATCATATCTTGGCTAATTAACATGATATTTTATATATATTTACTCATAATTTGATTTTACATATTTCAGGACCACCCGTAAACAATACGAGAAGATTAATTATAAGACCTCATGATTGTACGAAACACGTCATTTGACAACATGGTACTTTATGTACGCAACACGTCATTTGACAACACGGTACCATGGGTCGAGATTAATTCCGATCAATACGAATACGATGGGGTCTTTATGTATTTTATTGAACAACTAATTGTGGACTACTAACATCGGACTGCTAACTACGGACTATTAGATATTGAAAGTATTATAAGTATACATGTAACGATTATTTGAAAAGAAAATATGTTGATATATTATATATGGTTAGGTTCGTGATATCTATCGGAGACCAGGTCGGGTTATATATCTTCAAAACAAAAGTGAGTATATAGTCCCACTTTTAAACTCTAAATATTTCGGGATGAGAATACATGCATTTTATGATTTACGTTATGGACACAAGTGATTAAAAATATATATTCTACGTTGAGTTATACCACTGGCATATTTCCCTGTAACTTGGTAACTACTATTTATATGGGGTATTGTAAACGTGAATCCTGTTGATAGATCTATCGGGCCTGACAACCCCAAACGGACTGGACGACCAGTATTCAACGATTGTACAGTACTTCTTTTCGGTGACTACACTTGGTACGGTGTAGTGAGGTTTCATAATAAAGGGAATATGCGACATTGATTAAATGTTAAGTATGGTTATCAAGTGCTCAACCACTTAGAATATTTTTATTAAAACGTTTATGTATATTAAATCTTGTGGTCTATATTTATAACGCTGCTAGCATTAAACCAATATCTCACCAATTTTATGTTGACGATTTAAGCATGTTTATTCTCAGGTGATAATTAAAAGCTTCCGCTGCATTATGCCGAATTTAAGCAGGATTTGGAGTATGCATATTTGTGTCAAAAATAAAAGTGCATACCGAAAGATTTGTAATGTGAAATATGTTGGAAATCGTATTGTTATTATCAAATGTAAAGTTTGTAAGACTAAGATTATTGCTAAACGATAATCATTATTATGTTGTTTAAGCCTTTGGTTATAATAAAGGTTATGGTTTGTATCATAAAAACGTATGCAGATTTTGAAAAATGTCACATATAGAGGTCAATACCTCACAATGACACCAATAAGTACGTGACGTTTATAATCGATATAAATGGGACGCTACAGGTGGTTTCAGAGCGTTGGTCTTAGAGAACCAGAAAATTTGCATTAGTGTGTCTTATCGAGTTTGTTAGGATGCATTAGTGAGTCTGGACTTTGACCGTGTTTGATTTCGAAAACTATTGCTTATCCTTGTTGGTTAAAAATTAATATGTAAATATTATGTGGTACTAATGTGCTAGTTGTTGTGTGATAGATGTCTGGCTTAGAACTTGTTATCACATTCAGCGACTCCGAACCAGAATCCTCAGATAGTGTTCCAGTCATTAACCTATCCGATGATGAAAACGACACCTTTGGGGAAGACTCAAAATTTCCGGATGAATCAATTGAAGAGGAACCGGAAAGTGATCCTGAGAAGGAAGAAATATAGGAAATTATGAAAGACAAGTTCGAACGAGGAAAGAAACGAAAGGCTACTGAGTTGGAAAATCCAAATCCCGAGTTTAGTGAGGATGTTGTGGCACCAACTCCACCAAATACTACCACCCCTATTCCCGCTGTTCCTATTAGTTCTATCCCGACATTCAGTTCTTCGGCCCCTCAGCCAAAACGCAGGGAGATAACCAGGATAAGCGTTAAGCGATTTTTTTGAACACAACCGTTTTAGGTTAAATGATGCGCTGTTGTTTTAAACCATGGGATCGTATAACGTTTTGTATAATATTACTAGTGTGGTTTGCTTAATGTTTGATGTAAGATAAGAATATGTAAAAGAGTGAAGTGTGAAATGCAATAATTTTCCATGGTGGAGTATTATTTGGATGGTAGTAATTAATTTCCGTACTAAGCTATTAAGTATGAACTTTAACGGGCAGGTACTACCCTAGATATAATTATAAAACGCTAATAGGAAGAAAAGGCTTTTATAATAATAACTGATTCATATTATTAATAAGCTACGATGTACTGTAAATACACACTACATCTATAATATTCTATGTGAATAATTATTTTTTTTATTCTTATTGAAGAATATGGCGCGATTGAACCGAATGACGGAACAAGAAATCGAGGAACTCATCAATCAGCGAGTGAACGACAGAATGTTATGGGTCGAGGCTGCAAGAGGTGCTGCAGTTAACCCAAATCCTTGTGTGGGATGCACCTACAAAACTTTTCAAGGTTGCAAGACCTCATCATTCAGTGGAACAGATGGACCGATCGGTTTAACCCAGTGGATCGAAAAGATTGAGTCTGTGTTTAAAATCAGTGGTTGTATTGAGAAGGACATGACCAAGTATGCATCATGCACCTTACAGGATAGTACACTCACGTGGTGGAAAAACTATGTGAAGGCCGTAGGAGGAGATGTAGCTTATGATACTCCATGGGAAGAATTCAAAACAATGCTAATCAACGAGTATTGTCCAAGGAACGAGGTTAGGAAGTTGGAAGCTGAATTACGAAGCCTGAAAGTTATTGGTACTGAACTCACCAACTACAATCAGTGATTTATGGAATTAGCTTTGCTATGTCCCGAATTGGTACCAACCGAAGAACGGAAGATAGAACTGTTCAAAGATGGTTTGCCTAAAAATGTCAAGGAAAATGTTACAGCATCGAAACCCAAGACTATTCATGAAGCCATCACCATGGCAAACGAGTTGATGGACCAGATTATTCTGGATAAGAACACCGATGTCAAGACATCGGAAAATAAAAGAAAGTGGGAAGGTAATCATCAACAATCCAACAAGAAACAAGAAACCACGCAAGGTGCGGGTAGTGGTTCAAGCTCAGGTTACAAGGGACAAAATCCTTTATGTAACAGATGCCACAAACATCACTCTGGTTATTGTAATGTGGTGTGCAACAATTGTAATCGAAGGGGTCATCTTACTGAAGATTGTAGGGTTCCCGTTACAAATGCAAATGGCACCAAGACTCCTGCCACCAATGCAAATGGAACTGCCTTGGCCACTGTTACCTGTTATGGGTGTGGGAAACAGGGTCATTATAAGAGTCAGTGCCTGAATCCAGAGAAAAATAACGGATCTGCACGTGGAAGAGCATTTATTATTAATGCTAGAGAGATGTGTGAAGACCCGGAGCTTGTTACAGGTACGTTTACCATTAATAACTTATCAACATCTATTATATTTGATACTGGTGCCGATAGAAGTTACGTGTGTAGAGAGTTTTACGCTAAATTGAATTGTTCATCATTACCTCTAGATACTAAGTACATGATTGAGTTAGCTAATGGTAAACTAATTAAAGCTGATAAAATTTACCGTGATTGTAAAATAAATTTAGCCAGAGAAACGTTTAAAATTGATTTGATACCCGTAGAATTAGGAAGTTTTGATGTAATAGTCGGCATGGACTGGATGTCCAAAATAGGAGCTGAAGTTGTGTGTGCCAAGAAGGCAATTCGCATTCCTCGTAAGGATAAAACGCCGGTAATGATTTATGGAGAGAAGGGTAACTCAAAGCTAAAACTTATTAGCTGTTTGAAAGCCCAAAAGTGCTTGAAGAAAGGGTGCTATGCTCTCCTAGCACATGTTAATAAAGTGGAAACGAAAGAAAAAGAGAAGTGCATCAACGACGTGCCTGTGGCAAGAGATTTTCCTGAAGTCTTTCCGGAAGATTTGCCGGGATTACCTCCATTTAGATCTGTAGAATTTCAAATAGATCTAGTACCAGGAGCTGCACCAGTGGCTCGTGCTCCATACAGACTTGCACCATCTGAGATGAAAGAGTTACAAAGGCAGTTACAAGAATTACTGGACCGTAGTTTCATTCTACCGAGCACTTCACCGTGGGGAGCTCCGATTTTATTTGTCAAGAAGAAAGATGGATCCTTCCGAATGTGTATAGATTACCGTGAATTAAATAAGTTAACTATCAAGAATCGGTATCCACTACCGAGAATTGACGATTTATTTGATCAACTGCAAGGATCATGTGCTTACTCGAAAATCGACCTAAAATCGGGCTATCATCAACTACGCGTCAAAAAAGAAGATATTCCGAAAACTGCTTTCCAGACACACTACGGTCATTACGAATTTTTGGTCATGCTGTTTGGATTGACGAATGCGCCAGCTGTATTCATGGACCTCATGAATCGAGTTTGTAGTCCGCATTTAGATAAGTTTGTTATCGTTTTCATTGACGATATTCTCATCTATTCCAAAAATGAGCAAGAGCATGAGCAGCATTTAAGGTTGGTATTAGAATTGTTAAGAAAAGAACAGTTATACACCAAATTTTCTAAGTGTGCTTTTTGGTTGAAAGAAGTGCAATTTCTTGGCCACGTTGTTAGTAGCAAAGGAATTCAGGTTGATCCAGCTAAAATTGAGGCCATTGAAAAATGGGAGACTCCTAAGACACCAACACAAATACGTCAATTTTTGGGCTTAGCCGGTTATTATAGAAGGTTTATTCAAGATTTTTCCCGAATAGCTAAACCATTGACAGCGTTAACGCAAAAAGGGAAGAAGTACGAATGGACCTCTGAGCAGGAGAGTGCATTTCAATTACTGAAGAAGAAGTTAACTACGGCCCCTATTTTATCGTTACCTGAAGGGAACGATGATTTTGAGATATATTGTGACGCTTCGCGATAAGGTTTTGGTTGCGTCCTTATGCAACGAAAGAAATTTATTGCGTACACATCCTGACAATTGAAGATTCAAGAGCGAAATTATACGACGCATGATCTAGAACTGGGAGCAGTAGTGTTTTCATTGAAGATATAGAGACACTACTTATATGGGGTTAAATGCACTGTGTTTACCGATCATAAAAGCCTTCAACATATTTTCGATCAAAAACAGCTGAACATGAGGCAACGTAGGTGGGTCGAGCTGATAAACGACTATGATTGTGAGATTCGCTATCATCCCGGGAAAGCGAATGTAGTGGCTGACGCTCTAAGTAGAAAGGAATGAGAGCCAATTCGAGTACGCGCGATGAACATAAAAATTCGCATGAATCTCAACTCACAAATCAAAGAGGCTCAACGAGATGCTCTTACTAAGGAAAACATAGGAAATGAAATAATGAAGAAGTATGAGAAGCAACTCGTTATACGGGAAGACGGAATTCGATATTTTGCAAAACGTATTTGGGTACCAAAGTTGGGTGGATTAAGGAAGTTGATATTGAACGAGGCACATAAGACAAGATACTCGATACATCCTGGAGTTGGAAAGATGTATTAAGATCTTAAGATGCATTATTGGTGGCCTAATTTAAAGACAGACGTTAAAACAGATGTTGGGGAATGTTTAACTTGTTCCAAAGTTAAAACAGAACAACAGAAGCCTTCAGGGTTACTTCAACAACCAGAAATCCCAGAATGGAAGTGGGACGGTATTACCATGGATTTTATCACAAAGTTACCCAAGACTGCATGGGGTTATGACACCATTTGGGTAATAGTTGATCGTCTCACCAAATCTGCACATTTCTTGCCTATAAAAGAAACGGATAGAATGGAGAAACTATTACAATTATACATAAAGGAAATTGTTTCAAGGCATGGAATAACTATTTCCATTATATCCGATCATGATAGTAGATTTACATCAAAGTTCTGGCAAAAACTACAGGAAGCCCTGGGAACTCGTTTGGATATGAGCACCGCATATCATCCGCAAACTGACGGGCAGAGCGAAAGAACAATTCAGACTCTTGAAGACATGCTCAGGGCACGTGTGATCAATTTTGGAAACGAATGGGATAAATATCTACCATTAGCAGAATTCTCGTATAATAATAGTTATCATGCGAGCATTAAAGCTGCACCATTCGAAGCACTGTATGGAAGGAAGTGTAGATCCTCTATCTGTTGGAATGAAATAGGAGATCGATGTTTAACTGGTCCCGAGATCATACACGAAACTACTGAGAAGATAGTACAAATCAAGGAGAGATTGAAAACAGCCCGTAGTCGCCAAAAGAGCTACGCCGATGTTCGAAGGAAACCATTAGAGTTTCAGATCGATGACATGGTTATGCTAAAGGTGTCACCTTGGAAAGGTGTAATACGTTTCGGCAAAAGGGGTAAACTGAACCCAAGGTATGTATGCCCGTTCAAGATCATCGAACACATTGGACCGGTAGCTTATCGACTCGAGTTACCACAACAACTCACCGGAGTACATAATACGTTTCAAGTTTCAAACCTTAAGAAGTGTCTTGTAACGGAAGACCTCACCATTCCTATTGAAGAAATCCAAGTCAACGAGAAACTACAATTCATAGAAGAACCAGTCGAAATCATGGACCGTGAAGTTAAACAGCTCAAGCAGAGCAACATACCAATCGTTAAGGTTCGTTGGAATGCTCGAAGGGGTCCCGAGTTTACTTGGGAACGAGAGGATCAGATGAAACAAAAGTACCCACATTTGTTTCCCGAGAACGCAAAATAGGTACAACTTTAAAATTTCGGGACGAAATTCATTTAACGGGTAGGTACTGTAACGAACCGGATTTTTCCGATCGTTTTATACATATGAGATTAATATTTACATAAGTTAAACATTACCAACATGATAAGCAATCCAAATTGTTGAGTCTTGTGTTTTTAAAAAGAGTTTTACACAGCGTTTGACCGTCCAATTTGATCGATGATATCACGAACTATATAACATACGATAATTATATGATTGTGTAAATATACATATTTATACATACTTAACACGATCTAAGGATAGTTTAACATATCATTGTGTACTAATAACAATGAGTTATAAGTATACTTTGAGACTACTAACTTAAGTTTTCAAAACGGTAACTGTACGTAACGTTCTTTGACATATATACCTATAATCAATAATGCTTATACAAGTATCGTATAAATACGTATTTAATCACTTTTAAAGGGCTTAAATACATAAAACAATATAAGTATATTCACAAAAGATAGTTATATTTGAATTCTCATTTCGTTTCCTCAAGATTTCTACACGTATACCTAGGGTATATGTACCCGTATTATACGCAGCTTCTAGATGTATTTACTATTGATAAATACCAATTATTAGACCTCAATTATCTGCTCTTAGCAGCCTTGGTTAGTCAACAACATGTGGGATCAAGTAGGAAGACTTATGAGCTAAAAATCAAAACTTAAAATCTATATATATACATACATATACACGTTTACATATACATACATATACTTCCATATCAACTTTATTTCAAGATAAATGATCTTCTAAACTCTCTCATCTTAAACCTTCAAGTGTTCTTCAAGGTCTTTATAAGTTTCTAACTTCATAATCAAGGTAAAACTATGTTTAAACTTTGATTCAATTCATGTAAGTTAATTATCTTAAATCAAGATATAAACTTACTTACAACCTTTGTTTCTTTCATGATTTCACTTCTTAATCTTCCAAGTCATCAAGAACAAGTTCATATCTTGTTTATTCAGTAACTTTCTTCATCATACTTGAGGTATAACCTTTGTTCATCATCTTGTTCAATTATAACTATCTTATTAAGAATAAACAAATCATAACAACAAGAACATAGTTTGAATGATTTCAAACTTGTTCGCAAACTAAATAGATCCTTCTAACTTGACTTTTAAAACACTTCAAGACCTGTAATATATCATAATGATATGCTAACTTAACAAGATACAACTTGATTTTACAAAGAACACCTTAAAACTGAATCTACATCGTTGGAGTGCAACCGGGGGCTGTTTTGGGTTGGATAATTAAAAACCATCTTAAACTTTGAATTGGAAGTTTATATTCTGGAAAAATGATATTTCTTATGAATATGTAAATATATAAAAATCTCATGGTGTAACTCAAAGTGTAAGTATTTTTGTAAAAATGATCATCTAGATGTTGTTTTTACGACGGAAATGATCACTTTCATAAGATTCACCAAAGTTTGACCTATAACCTGTGATTTCAAATGCAATCCAAGGTATTTACAGTTCATATTTATAAATAATGGCTCGATCCAAGGAAGTGGCAAGTTGAACCAACAAAAACGGAGTTGTATTGAAGAAACTACGACTAAAACAAAATCGGGTATCCGAAGCTAGTTTAGCTACGAAAAAAATTTGACTAAAACCAAACTAATCATATCTTGGCTAATTAACATGATATTTTATATATATTTACTCATGATTTGATTTTACATATTTCAGGACCACTCGTAAACAATACGAGAAGATTAATTATAAGACCTCATGATTGTACGCAACACGTCATTTGACAACACGGTACTTTATGTACGCAACACGTCATTTGACAACACGGTACCATGGGTCGAGATTAATTCCAATCAATACGAATACGATGGGGTCTTTATTTATTTTATTGAACAACTAATTGTGGACTACTAACATCGGACTGCTAACTACGGACTATTAGATATTGAAAGTATTATAAGTATACATGTAACGATTATTTGAAAAGAAAATATGTTGATATATTATATGTGGTTAGGTTCGTGATATCTATCAGAGACCAGGTCGGGTTATATATCTTCAAGGCAAAAGTGAGTATATAGTCTCACTTTTAAACTCTAAATATTTTGGGATGAGAATACATGCATTTTATGATTTACGTTATGGACACAAGTGATTAAAAATATATATTCTACGTTGAGTTGTACCACTGGCATACTTCCCTGTAACTTGGTAACTACTATTTACATGCGGTATTGTAAACGCGAATCCTGTTGATAGATCTATCGGGCCTGACAACCCCAACCGGACTGGATGACCAGTATTCAACGGTTGCACAGTACTTCGTTTCGGTGACTACATTTGGTACGGTGTAGTGAGATTTCATAATAAAGGGAATATGCGACATTGATTAAATGTTAAGTATGGTTATCAAGTGCTCAACCACTTAGAATATTTTTATTAAAACGTTTATGTATATTAAATCTTGTGGTCTATATTTATAACGCTGCTAGCATTAAACCAATATCTCACCAACTTTATGTTGACGATTTAAGCATGTTTATTCTCAGGTGATAATTAAAAGCTTCCGCTGCATTATGCCGAATTTTAGCAGGATTTGGAGTATGCATATTTGTGTCAAAAATAAAATTGCATACCGAAAGATTTGTAATGTGAAATATGTTGGAAATCGTATTGTTATTATCAAATGTAAAGTTTGTAAGACTAAGATTATCGCTAAACGATAATCAGTATTATGTTGTTTAAGCCTTTGGTTATAATAAAGGTTATGGTTTGTATCATAAAAACGTATGCAGATTTTGAAAAATATTACATATAGAGGTCAATACCTCGCAATGACACCAATAAGTACGTGACGTTTATAATCAATATGAACGGGACGCTACACAAGAGAAAGCATTTCAATTGTTAAAGAAAAAGTTAACTACGGCACCTATATTGTCATTACCTGAAGGGAATGATGATTTTGTGATATATTGTGACGCCTCAAAGCAAGGTCTCGGTTGTGTATTAATGCAACGAATGAAAGTAATTGCTTATGCGTCTAGACAATTGAAGATTCACGAACAGAATTATACGACGCATGATTTGGAATTAGGCGCGGTTGTTTTTGCATTAAAGACTTGGAGGCACTACTTATATGGGGTCAAAAGTATTATATATATCGACCACAAAAGTCTTCAACACATATTTAATCAGAAACAACTGAATATGAGGCAGCGTAGGTGGATTGAATTGTTGAATGATTACAACTTTGAGATTCGTTACCACCCGGGGAAGGCAAATGTGGTAGCCGACGCCTTGAGCAGAAAGGACAGAGAACCCATTCGAGTAAAAGCTATGAATATAACGATTTACACTAACCTTACTACTCAAATAAAGGAGGCGCTACAAGGAGTTTTAAAAGAGGGAAATTTAAAGGATGAAATACCCAAAGGATCAGAGAAGCATCTTAATATTCGAGAAGACGGAACCCGGTATAGGGCTGAAAGAATTTGGGTACCAAAATTTGGAGATATGAGAGAAATGGTACTTAGAGAAGCTCATAAAATGAGATACTCAATACATCCTGGAACGGGGAAGATGTACAAGGATCTCAAGAAACATTTTTGGTGGCCAGGTATGAAAGCCGATGTTGCTAAATACGTAGGGGAATGTTTGACGTGTTCTAAGGTCAAAGCGGAGCATCAGAAACCATCAGGTCTACTTCAACAACCCGAAATCCCGGAATGAAAATGGGAAAACATTACCATGGATTTCATCACTAAATTGCCAAGGACTGCAAGTGGTTTTGATACTATTTGGGTAATAGTTGATCGTCTCACCAAATCAGCACACTTCCTGCCAATAAGAGAAGATGACAAGATGGAGAAGTTAGCACGACTGTATTTGAAGGAATTCGTCTCCAGACATGGAATACCAATATCTATTATCTCTGATAGGGATGGCAGATTTATTTCAAGATTCTGGCAGACATTACAGCAAGCATTAGGAACTCGTCTAGACATGAGTACTGCCTATCATCCACAAACTGATGGGCAGAGTGAAAAGACGATACAAACGCTTGAAGACATGATACGAGCATGTGTTATTGATTTCGGAAATAGTTGGGATCGACATCTACAGTTAGCAGAATTTTCCTACAACAACAGCTACCATTCAAGCATTGAGATGGCGCCGTTTGAAGCACTTTATGGTAGAAAGTGCAGGTCTCCAATTTGCTAGAGTGAAGTTTGGGATAGACAGATTATGGGTCCGGAGATAATACAAGAAACTACCGAGAAGATCATCCAAATTCAACGACGGTTGAAAACCACCCAAAGTCGACAAAAGAGCTACGCCGATATTAAAAGAAAAGATATAGAATTTGAAATTGGAGAGATGGTCATGCTTAAGGTTTCACCTTGGAAAGGCGTTGTTCGATTTGGTAAACGAGGGAAATTAAATCCAAGGTATATTGGACCATTCAAGATTATTGATCGTGTCGAATCAGTAGCTTACCGACTTGAGTTACCTCAACAACTCGCGGCTGTACATAACACTTTCCACGTCTCGAATTTGAAGAAATGTTTTGCTAAAGAACATCTCACTATTTCGTTAGACGAAATCCAAATCAGTGAAAAACTTCAATTCATCGAAGAACCCGTCGAAATAATGGATCGTGAGGTTAAAATACTTAAACAAAACAAGATACCAATTGTTAAGGTTCGATGGAATGCTCGTAGAGGACCCGAGTTCACCTGAGAATGAGAAGATCAGATGAATAAGAAATACCCGCACTTATTTCCAGAAGATACGTCAACACCTCCAACTTCTTAAAATTTCGGGACGAAATTTATTTAATGGGTAGGTACTGTAGTGACCCGAACTTTTCCATGTTTATATATATTAAATTAAAGTGATATTTACATGATTAAGTGTTTCCAAAATTTTAAGCAATCAAACTTGTTAAGACATGATTAATTGAAATAGGTTTCATATAGACAATTGACCACCCAAGTTGACCGGTGATTCACGAACGTTAAAACTTGTAAAAACTATATGATGACACTATGTTTTATCATGATAAATGATAAGTAAGCATGTCATTATGTATATTAACAATAAACTAAATATGTAAAACAAGACTACTAACTTAAGAATTTCGAAACGAGACATATATGTAACGATTATCGTTGTAACAACATTTAACTGTATATATATCATACTAAGATATATTAATATATCATAATATCATGATAATGTAATAATTTAACATCTCTTTAGATATAGTAAACAATGGGTTAACAACATTTAACAAGATCGTTAACCTAAAGGTTTCAAAATAACATTTACATGTAACGACTAACGATGACTTAACGACTCAGTTAAAATGTATATACATGTAGTGTTTTAATATGTATTTATACACTTTTGAAAGACTTCAAGACACTTATCAAAATACTTCTACTTAACAAAAATGCTTACAATTACATCCTCGTTCAGTTTCATCTACAATTCTACTCGTATGCACCCGTATTCGTACTCGTACAATACACAGCTTCTAAATGTATGTACTATTGGTATATACACTCCAATTATCAGCTCTTAGCAGCCCATTTGAGTCACCTAACACATGTGGGAACCATCATTTGGAAACTAGCATGAAATATCTCATAAAATTACAAAAATATTAGTAATCATTCATGACTTATTTACATGAAAACAAAATTACATATCCTTTATATCTAATCCATATACCAACGACCAAAAACACCTAAAAACATTTTAATTTTTCAATTTTATTCATCTAATTGATCTCTCTCAAGTTCCATCTTCAAGTTCTAAGTGTTCTTCATAAATTCTACAAGTTCTAGTTTAATAAAATCAAGAATACTTCCAAGTTTACTAGCTCACTTCCAATCTTGTAAAGTGATCATCCAACCTCAAGAAATCCTTGTTGTTTACAGTAAGATATCATTCTAAATCAAGGCAATACTCATATACAAACTTTGATTCAATTCCTATAACTATAACTATCTTAATTCGAGTGATAATCTTACTTGAACTTGTTTTCGTGTCATGATTCTACTTCAAGAACTTTCAAGCCATCCAAGATCCTTTGAAGCTAGATAATTTCTTGTCACTTCTAGTAGGTTTACCTACTAAACTTTAGGTAGTAATAATGTTCATAACATCATTCCATTCATACATATAAAACTATCTTATTCGAAGATTTGAACATGTAATCACTAGAACATAGTTTAGTAAATTCTAAACTTGTTCTCAAACAAAAGTTAATCCTTCTAACTTGACTTTTAAAATCAACTAAACACATGTTCTATATCTATATGATATGCTAACATAATGATTTAAAACCAAAAAACACGAAAAACAAGAAAAACACCGTAAAACCGGATATACGCCGTCGTAGTAACACCGCGGGCTGTTTTGGGTTAGTTAATTAAAAACTATGATAAACTTTGATTTAAAAGTTGTTCTTCTGGGAAAATTATTTTTCTTATGAACATGAAACTATATCTAAAAATCATGGTTAAACTCAAAGTGGAAGTATGTTTTCCAAAATGGTCATCTAGACGTCGTTCTTTCGACTGAAATGACTACCTTTACAAAAACAACTTGTAACTTATTTTCCCGACTATAAACCTATACCTTTTATGTTTATATTCATAAAATATAGTTCAATATGAAACCATAGCAATTTGATTCACTCAAATCGGATTTAAAACGAAGAAGTTATGGGTAAAACAAGATTGGATATTTTTTGATTGTTGTAGCTACAGGAAATATTGTAACAATTCTTTACAAATCAAATCCTAGCTAACTTATATTGTATTATACATGTATTCTAATGTAATCTTGGGATACCATAGACACGTATGCAAATGTTTTGACATATCATATCGACCCATGTATATATATTATTTGGAACAACCATAGACACTCTATATGCAGTAATGTTGGAGTTAACTATACAGGGTTGAGGTTGATTCCAAAAATATATATATACTTTGAGTTGTGATCTAGCCTGAGACGTGTATACACTGGGTCGTGGATTGATTCAAGATAATATATATCGATTTATTTCTGTACATCTAACTGTGGACAACTAGTTATAGATTACTAACGAGGACAGCTGACTTAATAAATTTAAAACAGTAAAACGTATTAAAAATGTTGTAAATATATTTTGAACATACTTTGATATATATGTACATATTTGTTATAGGTTCGTAAATCGACCAGTGGCCAAGTCTTACTTCCCGACGAAGTAAAAAATTTGTGAAAGTGAGTTATAGTCCCACTTTTAAAATCTAATATTTTGGGATGAAAATACATGCAGTTTTATAAATGTTTTACAAAATAGACACAAGTAATTGAAACTACATTATATGGGTGAATGATCGAAGCCGAATATGCCCCTTTTGCTTGGTAACCTAAGAATTAGTAAACCGATCTACTAATTGACGTGAATCCTAAAGATAGATCTATTGGGCCTAACGAACCCCATCCAAAGTACTGGATGCTTTAGTACTTCGAATTAGTTTTTATCATGTCTGAAGGATTTCCCGGAATGATAGGAGATATTCTTATATGCATCTTGTTAATGTCGGTTACCAGGTGTTCACCATATGAATGAATTTTATCTCTATGTATGGGATGTATATTGAAATATGAAATCTTGTGGTCTATTATTATGATTTGATAATATATAGGTTAAACCTATAACTCACCATCATTTTTGTTGACGTTTTAAGCATGTTTATTCTCAGGTGATTATTAAGAGCTTCCGCTGTTGCATACTAAAATAAGGACAAGATTTGGATTCCATGCTTGTATGATATTATGTAAAAACTGCATTCAAGAAACTTATTTTTGATGTAATATATTCTTATTGTAAACCATTATGTAATGGTCGTGTGTAAACGGTATATTTTAGATTATCATTATTTGATAATCTACGTAATACTTTTTAAACCTTTATCGATAAAATAAAGGTTATGGTTGTTTTAAAAATGAATGCAGTCTTTGAAAAACATCTCATATAGAGGTCAAAACCTCGCGACGAAATTAATTAATATGGAACGTTTATAATCAATATGAACGGGACATTTTAGGTCATACTTCCCTTACTCATAATAAGGAGTAGTAAGATTTATGAAACGATCCAACTTCGTTTTACCAAAAACACGCCTTAAAAAAAATTTTGATTCAGTACATCTGGACGGCGTCCAGTTATCTGCACGGCGTCCAGTAGTGAAGACCAGAACGGCGTCCAATCAATTTGTACGGCGTCCAAATGAACTGTAAAATTCTGTCCCCGAGGTCCAACTTACGCGAACGAAAAACCCGCTTCCCGACACTTTTAAACGAAATGACTTTCACAACACATCATATTAAGTAAAACTAAGATATTTTCACAATAAAAGCAAGTTTTACTACACCGGGCCCACAACGACCCGTCTTACAATAATATAGCGATTTCGACCCATTTATAACTTTAGACGGATTAGGACTCTACAACCCAACCCGATACCAAGAGCATAATCCCGGGGACTACCAAATCCCCAATCCGCATTAACATATCCAAAAGCTACCCCATCGAGCCCAAGCACTCCTAAGCATAAAGCTTAGTGAATGCAATAATTATACATATACATATATAATATACTTACTTGCAATCACTTACACAATTACCGCATACATGCTAGCAATATAATTAGCATACCATCGCAAAGTATAACGCTAAATCTCCAATACGCAAGCTAGCACAAACAATAGCATATAACTCGAACAATAATATGCTACACTATAACTCATAAAACATTGATGTTTACATCATCCATTAGTATTCAAGATCTCAAGGTTAGCCCCATGAATGGTATCGTCAACATCGAACTTAAATCCCATCCGTCCCAATTAATGTGGTATCGTCAACATCGAACTTAAAACCCACGTATGAGGTATCGTCAACATCGAACTTAAAACTCTCATCGAATGAATTAATGTGGTATCGTCAACATCGAACTTAAAACCCACATATGAGGTATCATCAACATCGAACTTTAAGCCCTCATCGAATGTCACTACAATAGTGGTATGGCTTCGTCAACACCGAACTTTAAATCCATACATGAGGTATCATCAACATCGAACTTTAAGCCCTCATCAACACAACAAAATACTCTAGGGTATGGTATCGTCAACATCGAACTTTAACCCATACCCCACAAGTAAATAAATCATATACATACATATATAACTATTCCACTCACCTTGGAATGCCCGCACAGGTCATGTACAACATGATCTTCGTCCTTAAATTCGATCAAGTAACCACCTATATCACACATAGGTACAATATACACATAAATAGCCATTCTCTAAAAAAGAGCTCGACACAAACATTCCTTAGCCGAGGGATCACACCTTGCTCGCTAAAACCCACCCATTTAGTCACCTAATGGACACAAACCAATTACCACTTCAGGTGGTAATTCAAACCAACACAACAAAGTACGATTTAACCCAAATCATACTTTACACCAATTAGACCAAACCTGGGTCTTAACACTAAATTACTACTTAGGTAGTAATCATTTCAAACGCCAATTGCACCAAAACCCCAACACGTGCAATATTGACCCATATTGCTTTTGACCACGTTTGACTTATGTTAAAAATATCATTTTAACCCAAAATCACTTCTCGCGATTACTTTCATTCAAAAACGCCATTTAACACTTAACAAAAGTGTTTAACATCCATTTAATTCAAATTAGAGTCATCATCAATTTTGACCCAATTCAAAGTCGACCCATTTTGACATAAGTCCCAAAAATGCCAAAACTAACCAATAATCACTAACACAAGTGAAAATGGCCCTAATACACCAATTAAACCAAATCACAAGTGTTAAACACTTATCTTACCCAATTTGACACATAAACCCTAATTTTGACCCATTTTAAACTAGTATTTCAAACATACCCAAATGGGTTCCAATACTTCCATAATCACTAAACTAAGTGATTACATTCAAGATCAAAGTCTAATCATGGCCAAAACGTCAACCAACCCAAAACCCGCCAAGTATCAAAAATAACAAGTCACAATAAACCCACTTCGTCATCTAAATGGGTTTCACAACAAAACAAGCTCAAACCCTAAATGTACACAAGAATCTTAACAATTAGACTTGGAGTCAGAGCTTACCAACACTACCAAAACGTAGCCGTGAACGAGGTGAACAACATTAAATCTTGCACCTTAACCCGAAATCAACATCCTTCTTCTCCAATGGAGCTTTCCCTCTCTAAAACTCTCCCTCTCTCTCTCTCTAGGGTTTGGAGTGTAAGTGAGGATGGATGTGAAAAATGATCCAAAAGTGGATTTAAAACTGATATTAAAGCCCCAAATCCGTCACAAGTGAAAAGACCAAAGTACCCCTTTTAATTTGAGTAAAAAAAGCTGTTGGCCCGTCAGGCCTCTTGTACGGCGTCCAAAAAGGTTGGACGGCGTCCCAATGAACTGAGTCTGAAACTAAAACTTGTTTTGGTCATAACTTTTAAACCGTAACTCCATTTTCGACGAATCAAATATCGTTGGAAACGTAATGAGATTTCCTTTCTAATGGTAAGGTTTTAGAACATCAACTCTAACTTTATTTGAGATCCAAGTATCTGCTTACATGCCTCGTAATTCGAATGACGTCCAAAACAACGCGTAACTGAAAAATAGGGTGTTACAATTTAGGCTCCGCTAAATATAAATTTAAAACCATTACCCTCCTGTTGGTGGTTGATTCTGACGCCTTGCGGCCTAACGGCACTGCATAAATAAAATCATCTGTTTCAGCCATATCAGGTCACTCAAATCTCTCAAGTGTTTACTGTTCCCTATAGATCTAAGAAATGAGTTCACTCACAGCCAATCATGTTGCACCCATCATCATAGGCTTGATAAAGACTCAAATCCTTGCTACTAATGTGAAAACGATAGTAACCATAGCTTCTAGTTCATTTGTCAATGATGAAAAGGAATTTTGGAGTGGTGGTGAAGTTGTTTTAAGGGGTGAGAAAGGGTAATACAGATTTTATTCAAAATTTCAGAAAATTTAAGATAGATAGGAGTGCTGATATTTTTGGAGAAGCACTTTTGAACTTTTCTCCGTTGGAGTGATAAGCATTTGTGGTGAAGTTCTTCTTCGGCGTTTCTCTTTATAAGTCCTGCTCCTTTTTTCAGAACTTTGAATTTTTTTTAATTTTTTAATTAATTTATTTATTTTTTTTTTTGAGATTTTATCTTGAGAAATTTTTTGCCGGTAAACTTTATCAAGACCTTTGCTATGATACTTGAGAGGTTTATAACATCGGGTTTTAGGAAGGAATCTCATTTTCTGAATTTTTCGAGTGATAGTAAAGATGATGTAGATGAGTTGGTGTGGTAGAAGTAGTGGAGGTGTGAAAGACTTATATTGACAAATGGCTAACTCTTCTGATCATAACTAAATCACATTTCATAACTTAGAAATGTAGATCTAGAGCAAGTTCTGATTCTGAGTACAGACATCGGCACTCTCAATAAAAAATAGCGAAGCATTAAAGATGAATGCTGGTCTTATTTGGGTGCCTCACCATAATCAATTTAGGTCGATAACGCCTAGTCATGCAATGCTCTATTAGAGATTTGGTTCGTCCCAATAAGATTTCTACCTTAAGCCTTACTTTTATTTACAAATGTTTCAGATTTTTAAAAATACTTTTTCGAAAAGGCTTTCTCTTGTTAAAAATTTTAAAATTTGGCTTAAGAACTCGGAATCTTTGTAATGGGTTATTTTGATATAGCATAAAAAGATTATACCAATAACCCACACTTAGACGAACATTATCCTCAATGTTCCCAGTGTATCCCACACTTAGGTGTTTTAGTTAAAGATTTGGGAATATTTCTCTAGTGTTTATTTGGGTTGGAATCCCACATTTAGTGATAAGCTAGGATGTGGCATAATTTAAAATTTGAGCTAGTAACGGGAAGAAAAAAGTACCCCTAGCGGATGAAGACAGGTTGTTTCAGCAATCTTGGAAGTTACGTCCTTTATTGATCGGCTCATTTGTCACCCTTTATTCTTCTACTCTATTTTATTGCACGGGTTGCCTCCCGAGAAGCGCTTTTATTTAAGGTCATTGGCTAGACCGTAATGATGCCTAAAAAGCAGACATTCCCCTCTGGTAGTTGTGATGTTGGACTTCTCGAGGGAATGTGAGTCTTGGTGGATAAATCCTGAGAAAGTGTCGGACCAAAAGTTGTAGCAGATCTGGTACTTCTCTTGAAGATCTTCTGAAAGAGAGATAATGTGCGGTTTCAGCTCGTGACAAATCTTGAAGTCCGATAAGAATATGATCCACTGCTCTGCTGATTGATCATAAATGTCAATCATCGAGGCGGTGCTGGTGGTGATTACTTCTCTGATAGGATGTTCATTTTGGAGATCTTCAAATAGCGTCAGAAATTGTATCTTTAGTATCTCAAAATCTTATGATCGGTGGTCTCCACAGTAGGAGTCTGTAGCCTTACACAGATTAGTCAAGAGGCGAAGCTGAAAAGAAGTGAAGAGCAGCCCTGAAGCAAGCATTAATGTCACCGTTTTTGAGTATATCTCCCGACATCCATCTTTAATTGTGAAATTAGGGTCCGTGGATTTGTGGAAGATACTTGCTATCTGCTTCGTAACATAGGTGGCAATGTTGACTTGGTCTGGTTCAAGATGTGAGAATGGATTATTGCGTCTTCCTTCTTCTGCCACTACGTCTTGTAACTCTTTGATTATCAGATCAGCCGTGGTAATCAATTTTTATGTAAATCACTAGCCTTTCTGGTGTGTACCTCTTTCCAAGAGAGCAAAGAAGCTGTGAATATTCTCGATCATTTGCAAATCAAAGTGATAAGTCGGACGCCCGGTGGAGAGATCTATATACTTGCGGATGAGAGTCAGTAGTGCTCGTTGATTTGCTGAGAACGGAAGTGCAGATCCGGCTAAGGCATTATAGATCTTAGAGTAAATGATCTTCTGATCTCGATAAAATCTTGTCTCTAGAATAGTACGAACCACTAAGTTGTGCTCTCGTTTCCTTTCTTCGCGGTAGATATGATCGTGAAGGGTATTGATAAAGTCTTGAATGCGCTCTTCTAGGATTTCAACCATTATTGTCTTCTCTCTGTAGATAGAGGTTGTATTCATCTCTGATAGCCATAATTCATTCTGCTAAGCATAGCGTGAAATCGATTGTTAATTTACGGATGGCTTCGAGAATATATTCAAATTCATCGGTGTCATTGATGAAGGTTATCATGTCGGCGTGAGTAGATATGACCGAAATTCGATCTGAAGAAGAGTTCAGCTCCTCCTGATCTGGTTCGGATGGAGAATATGAGTTATCCATAATGTCTTCATGTTGCTCTTCCTCGTCATCATCGGTATAGTAGTCTTCTGAGGATTCTTCAGATGAATGAGCTTCTTCAATATTCTGGTTTTTCACTTCGACACTTGCAGGGTCAATTTCTATATCTTTAACCTCAACCTTATCAGTTTTATTCTTGAAACGAATGATTAAACTGTGATATGTTGTCTCAAGCCTCATTAATTCTTCGTGGTGTTCCAGGCTTAGAGAGGGTATCATCGCAGTTTCTATTACGTCTCCCATTTCCTCTTCCTCCTCAGGTTCTTCCTCTTCCTCTATTTCTTCACTGGGATCCTCTTCTTCCATTTTTGGGTCGTCAGCAGACTGTGATTCGACACCCATCTCGATATCATCGGCTGGTGGTGGGGACTTATCATCGGAAGTGATCCGTCTGGTGGAAATAGCAAACATCTCTGCCTGTACAGAAAGATCGGTAGGTCGGTCAATTTTGAAGCTAACGCTCTCCCAATGTGATCGCAAGATCAAGGTTTGATTGTACAAATCAATGACAGTCCTAGCCATATTCATGAAAGGTCTTCCTAACACTATTGGTATGTGTGTGTAGGTCTTCCTTAATGTCCATCACTACGAAATCCGTAGGGTACAAGAATTGGTCCAGTTTCACCAAGACGTTCTCAATTGTGTGATTGGCAAGTTGGATTGTCATTTTAGTTGGTGACAAGTCTCCTAACTCTAATATCTTGTAGAGAGAGTAGGGGATTAGGTTGATACTTGCTCCTAATTATGCTAGCGCATGAATGGTTCCAGATTGGTAGATTGAGCACGGGAAAATGAATCGGCCCGTATCTCCTAGCTTTTGCGGTAGAGAGTTTCTGAGTAATGCCGAGCATTCTTCACTCAGTGGAATTTTGTTAGAATCTGGTATCCTTTCCTTTGTAGAGAGAAGCCTTCGGATGTATATCTTCTGGTTGGGAACCTTGGACATGGTGTCCAGGAATCTTCCATCAAGTATGAAAGAATCAAGCTTGGATGGTTCCTCCTGTAACCTTCCAGAGTAAGGTACACGTACTGGAGTTGCAGTGGACAGCTTCTGAGTATATGTCGATTTGTTCTAGAGCCTAGCTGACCTTCTCCGTGGTTCTTCCTCTGGGATTACGGAGTCCATTTATTTAGTTTCCTCTATGTGGGGATTTTGGATAGTATTACTAGGTAATCTCCCTTGTGGTCGGGTTTCAAGGCGTTGCGATAATTGTCCGAGCTCGAGCAACTATGAAGTTGTTTCACCACTGTTCCAGTCATTATGATGCATTGTCATGTTTTCGAGCAATTCCCATGCTTCGTCTGCGGTTTGGTTCATCAGATTTCCTTAAGCTGCTGCATCGATCGTCGTCTTATGATTTACCGTAAGACCATTGTAGAAGGTACATATTTGGGCTGACCGTTCTAACTGGTGATTAGGGCATTTCTTCAGCAGGGTTTTGAATCGCTCCCATGCAATGTAAAGAGATTCATCATAACTTTGTTTAAAGTTAATGATGTCATTCTTAAGTTTGGTTTGTTTAGAAGGAGGGAAATATTTGGTTAGGAATTTGGTAGCCATTTCCGTCCATGACGTGATGGAATATTTTTCCAACCCGTCAAACCATGTTTATGCATGATGAGTGAGAGAATAGGGGAACATGTATAGCCGGACTATATATTGTCTATCCCTGGCTGATTTTAGGAGTTCGAAAGGGATATGAATTTATCATGGTGAAAGTTAGGATCGTCATTCGGTAATCCATGAAATTGACAGCCATTTTGGATGATCTGTATAATGTGATGTTTTAACTCGAACGATTGTCCTTGAATCTCTGGGAATCTGATCGGTCATCCTCGACCTTCAATAGTAACGCATAACGCCATTCGATTTCTGATTCGTTCTTCTTTGCGTGCTTTAGAGATTATTGCGTCTGGATCAGGTACGAATAACAACGGTCCTGGTCTAGATCGGGTTTGGGTCATACACTGGGTATGCCTTTAAATTTTAAGTTTTAAGTAGATAAGCTAAGTTCCTAATTTAATCTATGTCAATCTAATTTAATCTAAGGTAATCTAAGGTAGTCTAGGGTAATCTAACTTAATCTAAGGTAATCTAAGTTCATTATCCTAAATTTAATTATGATTTTGGTTCTTTCTACTGATTCCCTAGTATTTTGATAACAGAGCTTCGCACGAACTATTCAACAAACTAAGTGGCAAGGCCGACTACGGAGAGGCAGGATCCTTTTGGTTCCAATAAAATTTGAGACTGTTCGGAAAATCAAACAACCAAGTCCGTGTATAATTGTCTTTCTTAGACACAACTAAATGCTTGTGAATGAGTTTGATAAAAGCAGTATTTTCTGATACCAGTTCCCTGGCAGCGGCGCCAAAAACTTGTCTTCTACAATGATATGACCGAAACGGACGGTTTTATTTATGCGGTGTCGTCAATTCGCAAGGTGTCAGAAACAGCTTAT